>NC_141269.1:10652500-12151250 GCF_054856545.1 Hippocampus guttulatus
CAAGCTAAAAACACGTTTTTAAAAAGGCAACGAAAAACGGAGTTCCGTTGTATTTTATTTAGCCATCGTACAATGTACTCACGTTTTTCGATCAATCATCACCCAGAAATCCATCAAAGTCCTCATCCTCTGTATCAGAATTGAACAATTGTGCAAGTACCGGTAATCCATCAAAAACGCCGTGTTCCCTCTCGTTGTCAGTCACTCTCATTGCCATGTGGCTCCACAAAAATGATGCCGGCTTTGCCAAAAACTCGAAGAACAGTGCAAGCAGACACGTTCGTCCAAGCAGCCACAATCCATTCGCAAATTGTGGCGTAACTCGCCCGGCGCTGCCTCTCACTCTTTGTAAAGTTGTGTTTGCCATCGATCATTCATTGTTCCCATGCCGTTGGCAACTTTACTTTGAACGCCCGGTTGATGCCGATGTCCAGCGGTTGGAGTTCTTTAGTCAAGCCTCCGGGAATAACGGCAAGCTCAGAGTTCATTTGCTTGACTTGGTTTTTCACCGCTGCTGTGAGATGGGCACGCATGCCAAAAGCATAACCGATGGCTTGAAGTTTGAACTGAGCTTCGTAGGCGTGTCTCTTTGTAGAATTTATTTTCGGCGGTTCTTAGAAACCAAAACCGAAGTTGTTTTGCAACAATGCACATAGCCACACTCTATACAGGTGTTGGTACCTGCTTGTAGCGTCCCTTTAGCGTCCACTTACACGCCCACCCTTCACTCATTGGCGGACTTCTTCCCTGCATGCCTGTCACTCACGTCTGCCTTTTCGCTCTCTTTCTCTCCATATATGTATATATACACGCCCACCCTTCACTGATTGGCCGACTTCTTTGCCGCATGCCTGTCCACAGTCACTTCCGCCTTTTTTTCTATATAAACAGCGTGTCGGCTGTCAGTCAGGTTTTGGAACTCAGCGCATAGACAAGACGCTCCGCATCATAAGGCGTCCTGTCCATTTTGGAGAAAATTTTAGACTTTTAATGGCGCCTTATAGTCGTGAAAATACGGTACTCACATTAAAAAAAAAATGGAGAAGTCTGTTAGGTCCATGTTATTGAAACATTTTAATGAACATGCTTTAGAATGCAAACCAAATGGCTTCTAGCTGAAATCACCATTATCACTTCATGTTTAACTGTCACCCAGGGACAAATTAACTTGAACAATACAAAACATTGGTCGTTCCACCAAGATTTTCCTGTGCTATTTGCTACAAATGCATGGCACTATCATGTGACCGACAGTGGTTTGCTATTTGCATGTGAATTGTACCATGCGTTTCTGTGTTTTCAGCATAAATGTTTGTAAATGTCGTGTGTGTCCTCGATCATGGGCTGATCATTTGTAACCATAAAGAGTTAACCATACAGACCGATCGCCTCGGGGAGGCAACAATGGGCACAGTCGCACACTGCTGCACACCTTGCACACACGCATTCCCACTACACACACGCTCTCTGACACACATGCAGACAAAGCTAGGGCATGGGGTTACCATGGTGATGACTGAGCTCCAACACCTACCTTATAGCACTTAGGTAACTGCAACCATCATTAGTGGGTGACATATGTCCCTTTAATGGATTCTATTAAACTGGATCCGTTTTTTTTCCCCAACAAAATGATGATAGCGACTTTCATTTAGGCTAGAAAAAGTAGATCCGAGGTTAAGAGGGAACGCACAATTTCTTCTAAAACCACATTCATTATTTACAGTCTTGGAAGAAATCTAATGTGAGTGTTAAGCATTGGTTAAGACTCTTTATATATCAAAATCATATCGCACCATTGGGGGGGGGGCTCGAAATGTCGCCTGAGAATGATTGCAATGACAAACATTAATAAGCATATCTGTATTGCTGTACTGGTTTGTGTTCCTCAGGGTTTCCGTGGTTCCATGTCTCCAGCGCAACATGAGTGCAATTCTGACATGGAGAATAGCAACATCAAAAAGGTAGATATCTGCTTGATCGTATTCACTTGCAAAATTCCCTATTTTGAATCACCAAACTCGTAATCTGTTGTGATGCATGCACATAGCGAATTTGTACGTCATCTAGCAGCACATTTGCCTTCTTTGGTTAATTGACTCATGTCATCATGTCATCATGTCATAATCACTGTAATCAACCATTACCTTCTGATTGCACAGCATATAGATGTAAATAGTTGAAAAGGTAAATTCACATTGGCAAAGTCATTAATATCTATATATTTTTACTGTAATTGCACATTGTCTCTTTGTATGCCCGTTGCTTTCAGGAGGATGAGCCTATGTCGACTACCCAGCGACCGAAGAAACAACAGCAGTACCAAGACTATGTCACTCCCTCTTGGTCCCTTTCCCCCTCTTCCTCACCCATCTCGCATTCTGACGCCAGTGAGTCCGATGCAGGAGATGAGTACAACGCAAGCCCCCGCGGGCGCACCCCACGTCGGCGCAAGAAGCGCCGTGGCACCCCTTCGAGGAAAAAGACCCCTCATCGGACTCAGTCTGGGCACCCAGCGCCTGCTTCCTCCAGTCATCCTCTCCCTTCCTCCCACCCTCCTGTGCCCTCTCCCCCCGGCTCCTCTTTCTGCAACTCAACCAAGCCTGTGTTTAAAGCTCCTGCTCCTCTCAGCCCCAACAGCACATGCAACACAGATGTTCCCCGAGGAGGTGTGTCCATCGACTCCATGCGCCAAACTTGTGACTACTGCGGACGCCACTTCCGCTCATTGGGCCGCCATTTGGACAAACACCATGCCCACCAGCCGGACGTGTGCTCTGCACTCGTGGAGCGTTACACTCAGATGCCCCGACTGAACACGCATAACACAAATGTCGCCGCGGCCCACGCTAATCACAACACAAAGGCGGCACCTGTTGCGACACAGAGCCGAGCAGAACAGAGCGGTGTTCAGGATCTCTCCTTATGTCCTCCGACTGCAGCCAAACAATCGCCGGCCCCAGGATCACCCGCAATGACGCCTCCGCGAGGGCAGAACGCCGTGGCGGTGTCGGTCCTGAAGAGGAGCCCGCCACCGGTGGCTGTGACTCCACCCAGAAAGGGAGGAGGGAGGAGACTGAAAAAAGAACGCCTGGATGAAGAGGAAGATGAAGAAGCTGTGGAGGTACTGCGATCAAAGAGGCCCAAAGAGGAGGATGTCGAGGTCGGCTGTGCTCAGTCTATCAGAAACGAATCGTCCAAAGAGATGCCGAAGCAAAAAATGGAGGAGGAAGAAGAAGAGGAGGAAGACGAGGACGAGAATGGTGTGGTGGATGTGGATGATGAAAGCGGGACCGAGGATAAGGAAAAAGACTCGCTTAGGTAAAACTTAATTGCCATGTGAAAAATTGTTCGTCGGTTGTTGCCTCACTTCCCTCACTGCCTTGCTACTTGCCTAAATCAGTCTAAAGTCTGCGACCCACGGGCCACATCCAGCTTCTAATTGTTCAGAAGTCAAAATAAAACACAAGATATGATGTTGTTTTATTTTGAAAGCAGTGCTTTAATTTTGAAAGCGCACTTGCATAAGCGGCATAAGCGAGTTAACGCAAAAACTTGGTGTGTTGATTAAATTGTGATATTAATAGGTGTACTGTATATGTAATTTTATTTTTTCTTAACCTTTTTATTTCATAATGACAACTATCTACACAAGCAGCATCTTCTCAAAATTGATCGTGAAAAAGCAAAAATCTGCACTCAAATGATGCACACACAAAAGGGTTTGTAATTGCCTAGAGATGAGATGCCACAAGATGGTGCCAGATACTTCCTGTTAAATAATGAGCTATCCATCCATCCATCCATCCATTCTCTAATCTGCGTATCCTCACAAGGGTCTATATTAAAAATGTAATTTTAGTCTGAAAAATACGGTACAGTAATTGCTCACGTTGTTGACTGGTCTTTCTGCAGTTCTGGGCGTCACCAAATGCTGCCCCTCCTGTCGTCTTTGTCGTCCCTCGTTCTGTATCTGCGCCGGCTGCAGCATTCGGCCTTCCTGTCGCTGTCTCGGCAGCTGCAATCAGCCGAGGCCTGGCGACTCCTCTGCCACTCCAGCCTCGCGCTCCTCATCCTGTACAACCGACGGCGCGAGTGTGAGGTTTCCAAGTTGTCCATCACAGAGTACCGAGCGCGTGTCACTCCTCAGTGCCCCGTCCCCGTTCCCCCTGGCTCTCCCCCAGCTCTCACGCCACTGGAGGCCTCTCTGTCTCCCTTTGAGCGGCTGGTTCTTTCCCATCTCCCGCGGGTCGGTGTCCAGGGCAAACGTGGCCGCATCCAGCCCCTCATTCTGCCCCCTCACGGCGAGCCCTGCCTGGAACTCCTCCTGCAGACACGTCAAGATGTGGGCGTTGACCCGGTCAACCCTTACATCTTCGCCAGGCCCTACCACTCCCCCGCCACACCCCTGCGAGGCACAGACCTCCTCCGAAGCCTGGCCCGCTCCAGCGGCACCCGCAATCCCAGAGCCCTCACTCAGACCAGGGTACGACGGCAGGTGGCCATCCTGACCCAGCTCCTGCTCCTCGGAGAGGGAGAGGAGCCGGGACAGCCGGGAGGCAGTGCGGTGGAAAGGCTGGAGCACTTCCTGGAGAGGGAGTACCATGTGACGCAGAACTGTGCCGGAATTGGTCAAGATCCAGGCCTGATGGGCAGAGTGGGCCGCGTTGTGCTGTGCGGCGAGAGAGACGGAGTGCTCTTCAGAGGCATGAGTCTGAACCACATCTGCTTGGAGCTGGATGGTGAGCCGGACAGACGAGTGACACTTTTTTTGTATTTGGGCAAATGGAAAGTGTTGTCAGTGTTGCTGCCGACCCGCTGTAAGTCGGTGATTCCCAACCAGAGCCATAATGTGAGAGATCAACGAGTGTGCCATGGGAAATAATGCAACGAGTGTGCCATGGGAAATAATGCAGTTTCACTCAATTGGTCTGAAAAAAATTGACAGAACGATTAAATGCTCTTCCGCTAGATGGCAGAAGATACTAAATTATGAATCTGTATAGCCACCTGTTGCCATTCATACAACAGAATAAGACAATATTGTTTCCTTTTTGTGACGTCTTTGTCGGGTGGTGTTCTGTGATCAAATATGTGCCTTGGTGGGAAGTACAGAACTGCAATAAGTAGACTAATAAAAGTCCCCTTTCCTCTTCTTTAACCGTTCACAGTTATGTCGGGAAACTCTGCAGATTCTTACTCAGAAGGAGAATCGGAAGGGGAGCAAGCAAAGGAGAAGCCAGAGTCCCCCACCATTGCCCCCTCTCCAAAACCCACACCAACCTTGCTCTACGTCAGGAAGGGCAAGAACAACGGCCGAGTGGGACGGCCCAAAAAGATCAAAAACGCCCAGTCACTTGCTCCGCCTCCTCCTCCTCTCATGCCAATTAGCCGAAGGAGAGGCTCGGGTAAGACAACATTTTGTTTGGCCTTATGACATAGGTGTCAAACTCAGGTCCTGGAGGGCCGCTGTCCTGCACGTTTTCCGAGTCTCCCTGTTGCAACACACCTGAATCAAATGATCAGATCATCAGCAAGCTCTGCGGAAGCCTGACATTAAACCTGTTCATTTGAATCAGGTGTGTTGCAGCAGGGAGACTTGGAAAACATGCAGGACAGCGGCCCTCCAGGACCTGAGTTTGACACCTATGCCTTATGACATAGGAGGGTTCTCTAATGTATATGGTCCAGCAACTCATCGCAATCCAATTCAATTCCACTTAAACATGAGGACCATGTGTACCCCTAAATGAGATGCTAATTATTTCTTGAATATTTCAACCCAAAATATTCATCCCGTTTTCAGAAAATGTAATTGAATTCAATTCAATATTTATCCTTCGTCGCTCGCTAACCTGCACAGCTTCTACAAAAGACATGGCTGCGAACAGGCAGGAGTGAGATTGCAAAAATGCAGTCAGTATTACCAACTTCTCTAGTCATTATGTTGAGTGACATTATTATATATTTTTTCAAAAAAGTGAAAAGCCTGTTTTGATTGCCGCAAGAAATATATAAACAAATAAGGCGAATCCACTTTACATCGATTTCTGTATGGCAAAGAAAAGGAGGTGTTGGAAACTTTTGATCTGCGAGCTAAGCGCTTGTGAGCCTCAAAATATTTAGCCAAGGTCACCTTGCCCAACTTTTACAACTCGACCTGAGAAGTGAGCGTGAACGAGCTAGAAATACCGCGCACATGCAGGGTAATTGGCTTCGAGTGTTCCCTGCTATGTCACCATTCATCGTTAGTGCACCTGTTATTTTGCACATTTTCAAGTGATCATTTTTTGTTTTTTTGCAGTGTGCATCTAACACCCACACACACTCCAACATACAGTATATGTCCATTCTTTTCTGTGCAGTGTTCAACGGCTATTTGTGGGCAATTTGGGCTATAAATATACATTTTGCAAGTAACTGACACCCCCTAAAAAGGTTTGTGGTTGCCTAATCTACCGCAGGATGGCGGTAGACAAGCAAATTAAGATGCTCAAAGCAATTCATCATAGTCTGCATATTCTGCAATTTGACGTGTATCGGCCTTTATAAAACATGCAGCTAATAAGAAATCAATTTAAAACTGGGGAAAATGCAGGATATTCTTTGCACTTTTTTCTTTGTGTGGACAAGTATATGTGAAAGATGAATATGTAATTTATATTGAACATTTGAAAATGTTGATCTACTGTGCAAACCTTTAGGGAACTTTCGTTGAACTTTATGAAACATGCTCCTGAGCCTTGGAGCTTCCTGCACTGTTTGTATGCATTTGGGAAAAAAAGATATCTATTGGCTAAGGTTTAGACGTCAAAGTGCCCTCAGGCTTGGATTTCGAACCTCGTAGCTCACCCGATTTCTGGGTTTGGTCATGTGACATTCACGATGCTGGGGGCACTTTGATGTCACTTTCACTTGACAACAGGGGGCGATGCTGCATAAAATGGCAGCATCCTTAAATTGGCTGAAAACCGGTTTCTTCATCTGATTAGTTCTTATTCCATGAATGCAATATGTATCAGAATATACTTGTGGGGGAACATAGAACATATTGCAGAGAAACTTTTGAAGGTGGCACTGCTTTGAGCAGGCAGGTGAGGAGGGTGGGCATGGCCCCATATGCTTCATAAGCATTGAGATAAAGTCTACAAACGATAACACCAATAGTCTACAAAATGATAACACCCTTTTACCGCATATGAATATCGGCTCCAAATAGCACGCACAACAAGAGTCTATGGATGCGTTTTTTTCAGCGAATAACAGGATAGCGTACACCACTGACCACTCAGGCTGAATGTTTGTGTTTCTCAAAATGCTTTCTGCCAGGGAAGCGTGGTGTTCTGAAGCGTCCCTGGTCCGAAGCAGAACGCGCGGCAGTGGAGGAACACCTGACCCAAAACATCAACGAGCTCCGCGTGCCCGCCAAGGCCGACTGCGAGCGCTGCCTGCAACAGTGTCCTCTGCTGGTTAGTAACCAGCGGGACTGGCGGGCCATTAAGTTTTACTGCCACAATCGCATTCAGCTGCTGAAGAAGAATCAGCGGCGTGAAAGCGAGCCGCTGCCCCTCATCGTGTGCTGAGAAAGGAGGCGAGAGGAGAGCGCGCGGCCACTGATACTGAAACAGCTATTCAAATTTCACAGCCCTTGATTTCACTGACAGAAGAACCCTTCAAGAACAGAGTACGCGTTTTTTTTTTCTTTTCTGCGGGTCAGACAGCAGTCCGTTCAGGTGCCGTATGGGGAACAGTACATGACGACGACTGCAGCCGCTGTTCTATACGGACGTCCCCTCTTCTTACTAATGTGTAAACTTGTGCCACATTTAATCCCTACAGTGTTATATGAAGTAGCGTTAGAAATTCACGCACCTGGAAGTTTTACACGGACAACCGCATTTCTTTCGATCGAGGCAAAGAAAGATGTTCATTGTAAGTGTAAAAGAATCCAAACACTAATTTCTTCTATTTGTGCAGTTGACTTCAGTGTTAGATTTTTGTTTGATTAAATTTAGTGTTAATCTTAAAGGAAAGGTAAGTCAAAGGTACTACGTATTCAATCAACTGAAGTACATTTTTCGAGGATTTCCAGAGTTGAAGTTGTCGATTTTCCTGTGAGAGACAATGAAATGTGACATCAGAATGTTGAGTACTTGCAACGTTTTGTTCAAATTTCCACGATAAGAACATGATCACAACCCCGTTTGGACAGTTGTGTGTCCACTCTCCGTTGTGCAATCCTTTCATCAAGGAATGCTGTTGTTGTTTTTTAAACGTGCTACAGTTTCACCCGATAAGCTGGATATCACTTTCGATGTAAATAGGAGACTTGTGCTTGTGTTCAGTTTCTTCAAAAGTGGGCAGTTACAAAACTCTGAAAAGTGGTTGCTCTGGGTGTTCATGTTTGTTACAATGTCTGTCGTATTCTCCCATGGCTCCTTTTTCAGCTACATCAAATATTTGCATTGAACAATCTCTTCATCCATCATTTAAAAGCTCCTGTGAAAACCTAAGATGGATACTTGAAGTTTATTCAAACTTTTGCCGAATCTGTAATGTCAGTTTTTGCTCCAGCCTTGCCATTTACATTGTATATAACAAATATATTGTCACTATATAAAATGGTAGACTATATGTAGCCTCCTTCATTTCTGGGTCATTACTACCTGTACATTATTCTCTTTTGTAAATACTTCTCAGAGAAACAAAGGAAAAACCCAAAGTTTGACTTGCCTTGGTTGGTGTTATGTTCTTTGTTTTCTTTTTATAAGTCTTATAAAACTTTAAAGCCCCGTGTCTTGTGATTTATTTATTGTTGTGTACTTTAACATGAAATTCTGATTCATAATTTTCATGCCCTTTTTGACCAAGTCTCGTTTGTTATTTGGGACAAATTTCTTAACCAATCCACAACATATGGTGTCATGTTTGGTGGCTTGTATTGTTTTTTTTCTCCAGTCAACCTGCACCTCGAAGCAAGCTCTGACCAGGCATTTATTATTCAACAGCAAACTCTGTAAATGTTGATGTTGTCGTCTTTATAGTACCCCATTATTTGAGCGCTACTCCCATTGGCTCTTACAAACCCAATTCTAAAATTAATGCGTGGATATATTGATTAATTGATTCATCCGAGTCCGATTTGATTTTTATTTTTTATTGTTTTTTTTACGACCACTATTTTAGGGTCACTTTGCGAGGCAAGCTATCTGGCGTATCACTAAAGCAACTGGTGGAGAGGCGGGCCAAGATGACTACCGAGTAGACGGACCTTACTGAGCTCCTTTACATAAAGCAGAAAACCCGGTGGAAAATCCACTAAACTGTACTCAACTTCAGACAAAAGAGTTCGCACAAGGCAACAGAAAAAAAGGGACGGCCAAGTGACCGCAGTGACGTCACATCGGCACCTAACATTTTTCTGTGCATTAAAATGAACCAGGGGGATTATTTTGGCAAATACAAGACCAGACATAAGAATGGGAACACCAGTGGGCATGACGAGCAATGTCCACATGTATTTTTGTGCCAATTGATCACTATTTTCTAACATTACGTACAATGTATGTACAACAAATTGTGTCAGATTCCTGGGCTGACCCCACTGCTTTTTAAGATAAGATAGCCTTTATTTGTCCCACACTGGGGAAATTTACAGTCTACAGCAGCAAGATTGTGGGTAGAAGAAAAACAAAGTGTTTGCATTCACAGATAATGTTGTTTACATTTTTATTTTAATTCGAAGCAGCACAATAACACAGGCTTATTTGCATTGACAATTTACGTGTTGTTGCGTGTTTTACAGACATTTCTGCTATCACACAATGGAATTCTATTTTTATTTCGATTTTATTTTGGCAGCCATCACTCAATGGAGTTCTATTTTTATTTCGATTTTACTTTGGGGGCGTGTAGGCGCTGTTCTTACAGTTAGTGAACACGATCGTCATAATCACTCCGCCGAAGTGAAAAGTCTTGAGTTCTGTAAAATGTGTTGCTCAATGTGTCAAAAGTCTTCACGTACGCTCTAACACAATGGTGTCAAACCTACGGCCCGCGGGCAGGAACCGGCCCCAATGAGGTTCGATCTGGCCCGCGGATAATTTAAAAGTGAAAAAAATGCATTAAAGACGCAGAATGAATACTTTAAATAAAAATGCAATTCGTGGATTATCCGCTAGGGGGCACACTGTTTTGATTACATTAGAAGACAACATTGTTTTGATCGGGGAAGAAAACAGCAGTCTCAGTCTGTCACCGAGATAGACCCAACACAGCAAATGACATGAAAGCGCCAACCAATGCTTCTTGAGAGCAAAACAAAGGAAAGAGATGAGATTTTGGTGATTCATAGCACAGTATGGTATCATGTTAATGTTTCGGCCCACTTGACATCTACCGAGTCCGTATGTGGCCCACAATGTGAAATGAGTTTGACACCCCTGCTCTAACACTTCCCTTGAGGGAAATGAAAAGATTGCCACTTATTTCCTGATCTGCATGCCTCTCGTATGGACACTAGATGGAACCGTTGCTTTATAGGCTTGAAGTACTTCTGTCACTTATGCAACTTTCGTCTTTTGTGCCGTTCGAGGTCGCTAGACAGTCAGGCCTGTCATGTACTCTTGTCGAAAGCACTGAAGTTCATTGAATACGTCGTCATTACAAATGGACACATTTGGTGTGAGATGATAATAATTAATAATTAAAATATAGTCCTTTTTATTCTCTGCCTTTGCATCCTGTAAGAAATCACGTAAGTCGATTTTAAACAAAGTCACTTAAATTGCATTAAGGTATGATGTTGGGGAATACATCCCCAATTTTATGATCAAACTCACAATAGCTTAAATCTACACGTTTACTTGCTGACCTTGTGTATGATTATCTTGCTGCAGTCATAATGCAGTACATAGGCGATTCACCCGAATGACTGGCATGAAAAACAACAGTGAGAGACCTTGGTCGAGGAAGTCATCGGTTAAGAATCCTTCACCATTCATTTCTCAGAAAAGAGTAATTCATGGATTGATTTATGGGTTTTTTCATCAATCCACGCCAGCCCTCAATGTTCTGGTTCACGGTATTGTCACTGTTATATACCCCTCTCTCCTTCTCTATCATCAGCACCATTTATCCGTAAATACCGCTGCAAGTCTCTGATCACGATTTTTTCAGTAGCTATTTCGAACGAGTCTGCTGAACAGTGCCGGTCCACCATTAGTCAATACGGGTAAATGTTCATGTTTTTTTTTTTTTTTAAATCGAGGACACCAGACGCATAAGTAGTTTGCGGATCTGCATTGACCACCGCCAATAGTGCGAATGCTTCCGCGTGACCTTCCTGCCATCCAACCAACCATACAACTGCTGCATCCCCGAGGAGTACCCGATAACATCGCCCTTTTTGTATTTACGATTTCAACTTCAGTTTTTTGGAGGGAGGGGAGGGGGGCATCTAACACATCAATGCTTGAAATAAGCGGTTTCGCATCGCAGTTTGTGACGTCATTCGTGTATTTTGGCCATGAAATGACACCATTGAATATTAAAAATAACATCTGAGTAGACGCTGCCCGCTGTTACTGAGTGCGTGTTTTGCCCCCCCCCCCCCCCCCGTTTCTTTTTTGTTTTTTTGCTCTGGCGACAGGCGCTCACACTGTGTGTGCGAACAAGAAACGGATCAAATAGCGTTTTTCCCTCTAGTCCTGGACGCCAATAGCACTGACCAGCGGGGGGGGGGCACACACACAATTCGATCAATTTCTTCTTCGGTAGTCGCTTCAGGTCTTTCCTGTGTACTGCTGTTGATATAGTACCTCATATAGTACCTCCATAGTGGCGTACCGCTGCAACAGCAGTTAAATTACATAGCGGCCGCAGATATCAATCGGTCAATCAGCACGGCTGTGTTCCGGAATATCAATCGGTCTGGCTGGGGCCTACCCAAAATTAGCTGGCCACGCAATTTTGAACGCAGGAAAACCACTGCATTGGATGATCTTTAAATCCAGAAAGAAGCTTTATCATCAAATGCAATGAGGGAGCAGGACTGCATATCCAGCTTTCAAGGGTCTGCCAATGACGAGCTCTTTCAGGAGGAAGGGCCCGTTGAGTCAGATGTCTAAACCCAAAAGCATAGTGATAAAACAGTAAATTCGGAACACGCAGTCCACCCTCATCAGTTAGTTTCTGGAAGGATTGCAGCTTCGCCCTGAGGCGCTTACCGTTCCATATAACATGATCACAAAATCCGTTGAAGTGATGGAAATACCAGAGCGGAATTCTCACACGAATGAATGGTTGAACCTTGGGGTACAGATCATTTCATTAACGTTAGCCCTGCCTCATAAAAAACATCGTTCAATATAATTTTAAACCTCAATAGTGGTTCAACATGAACCCAAAGCAAATCAGAAAGAGAACGAGGAAACAAAATCCCAAGACATGATTCCTGACTGTAGCCAACTGAAACTCATGCACCATGTCGAAACAGTGCCTCGAGGCATTGAAGTGTCAGCGAGAGGGCCTCTGATTTATTCCAATTTACCCGCATCCTGGCAGCCGAGAAATCCAGTTAAATATTCGTAAAAAGTGCAGGTACAGATTGTTGCGGCTGCGTAACTAGCACCAGGGCGTCATCAGCTGTTAGAGGAATCTATGAACAAAATTGTATCATGTTTAAAGTTTCATTTAATCTGGGCACATCTAAACGTTTGGGTGCGTATCCAGCACCCCCAAATGCCTGTGCACAAACCTGGCCGGAGGGCTGTTGAAGTCCACAATTAGCACGTCAATACAGGTGGGCGATCACAGGGGAGAAGGTGAAACTCGGTCACAAAAGGGGAATGAATAATTCGGGCAGCGGTTGAACAACAAAAGACAAGTTGAGAGCACCCGTCGCACCCAGGCGACATTGGCCATCCGCAAAGTCTGCAACATGTTAATTCAATGTAGACCAGACAGAAAAGGCGCCAACGTACTGGTGGTTCAAAGTTTAAAAACAGTTAACCAATCACTACCGAGGGGCCGGACCGGGGGTGCGGTATGCAAATATCGGGGGGCAGCGTTTTCCTTATATGTTACAATAAAAGTTCGAATTGGCGGGAAGGGAGCTCGAGTGTGTGATCATCGGAGCAACTAAACCGCCATTCGCTCTCAGAGATCCGCTCCCGCCGATATTGAAGACAATTTTCCTGTGTGCCGAGTCATTTCTTTAACACTGTCCGAGAAAGTCTCTGACATCAGCATAGGGCATCAGATTCATCACGAATAGAGGCCACTATTGGTTCTAAGAATCAGGTGAAAAGCAAGGGACTTAAAGGATGGCCCTGACACGTGCCTCTAAAAAGCACGAATGACAGAATATACAAATTGATTGGTTAGTAGTGTCACGTGGGGTGCTGAAGCAGAGATGACGCAGGAATGTGCTCCAGCGCATTGTTGCCCAGTGAGGGCAGCTGAAAACAGACATGCACGGCTGTTTAGCTCATTCCCCCACATATTCCCCCACAAAGCAGGGAGAATCAGAGGGAGGAAAAATGATTCAATCCAGAGCAATTGTGTGTTGTAGGTTTCTCCGTAAGTCGTCACCTTACCGTGGTGGAGGGGTTTGTGTGTCCCGATGATCCTAGGAGCTAAGTTGTCTGGGGCTTTATGCCCCTGGCAGGGTCACCCATGGCAAACAGGTTCTAGGTGAGGGGCCAGACAAAGCACGGCTCAAAGACCCCTTATGAAGAGCAAAATATATGGACCAAGGTTTCCCTTGCCCGGACGCGGGTCACCGGGGCCCCCCTCTGGAGCCAGGCCTGGAGGTGGGGCTCGTTGGCAAGCGCCTGGTGGCCGGGCCTACACCCATGGGGCCCGGCCGGGCACAGCCCGAAGAGGCAACGTGGGTCCCCCTTCCCATGGGCTCACCACCCATGAGAGGGGCCAAAGGGGTCGGGTGCAATGTGAGCTGGGTGGCAGCCAAAGGCGGGGACCCTGGCGGTCCGATCCTCGGCTGCAGAAGCTAGCTCTTGGGACATGGAATGTCACCTCTCTGACAGGGAAGGAGCCTGAGCTGGTGTGTGAGGCAGAGAAGTTCCGACTGGATATAGTCGGACTTGCCTCCACACACAGCCTGGGTTCTGGTACCAGTTCTCTCGAGAGGGGTTGGACTCTCTTCCACTCTGGAGTTGCTCACGGTGAGAGGCGCAGAGCAGGTGTGGGCATACTCATTGCCCCCCGGCTCAGTGCCTGTACATTGGGGTTCACACCGGTAGACGAGAGGGTTGCCTCCCTCCGCCTTCGGGTGGGTGGACGGGTCCTGACTGTTGTTTGTGCATATGCACCAAACAGCAGCTCAGCATACCCACCCTTTTTGGAGTCCTTGGAGGGTGTGCTGGAGAGTACTCCTGCTGGGGACTCCCTTGTTCTGCTGGGGGACTTCAATGCTCACGTGGGCAATGACAGTGAGACCTGGAGGGGCGTGATTGGGAGGAACGGCCCCCCCGATCAGAACTTGAGTGGCGTTTTGTTATTGGACTTCTGTGCTCGTCACGGATTGTCCATAACAAACACCTTGTTCAAACATAAGGGTGTCCATATGTGCACTTGGCACCAGGACACCCTAGGCCGCAGTTCGATGATCGACTTTGTAGTTGTATCATCGGATTTGCGGCCGCATGTTCTGGACACTCGGGTGAAGAGAGGGGCGGAGCTGTCAACTGATCACCACCTGGTGGTGAGTAGGCTCCGATGGTGGGGAAAGATGCCGGTCCGTCCTGGCAGACCCAAACGTATTGTGAGGGTTTGTTGGGAGCGTCTGGCGGAATCCCCTGTCAGAAGGAGTTTCAACTCCCACCTCCGACAGAGCTTTTTCCATATTCCGGGGGAGGCGGGGGACATTGAGCCCGAGTGGACCATGTTCCGTGCCTCTATTGTTGAGGCGGCCAATCTGAGTTGTGGCCGTAAGGTGGTTGGTGCCTGTCGTGGCGGCAACCCCCGTACTCGCTGGTGGACACCAGCAGTAAGGGATGCCGTCAAGTTGAAGAAGGAGTCCTATCGAGCCTTTATGGCCTGTGGGACCCCAGAGGCAGCTGACGGGTATCGACTGGCCAAGCGGAACGCAGCTTCGGTGGTCGCCGAGGCAAAAACCCGAGCGTGGGAAGAGTTCGGTGAGGCCATGGAAGCCGACTTCCGGACGGCTTCGAGGAAATTCTGGTCCACCATCCGACGTCTCAGGAGGGGGAAGCAGTGCACCACTAACACTGTGTACAGTGGGGATGGGGCGCTGCTGACTTCGACTCGGGACGTTGTGAACCGGTGGGCAGAGTACTTCGAAGACCTCCTCAACTCCACCAACACGCCTTCCTTGGAGGAAGCAGAGCCTGGGGACTCTGAGGTGGGCTCTCCTATCTCTGTGGTTGAAGTCACCGATGTGGTTAAAAAGCTCCTCGGTGGCAGGGCCCCGGGGGTGGATGAGATCCGCCCGGAGTTCCTCAAGGCTCTGGATGTTGTGGGGCTGTCCTGGTTGACACGCCTCTGCAACATCGCGTGGTCAACAGGGAGAGTGCCTCTGGATTGGCAGACCGGGGTGGTAGTCCCTCTTTTTAAAAAGGGGGACCGGAGGGTGTGTTCCAACTACAGAGGGATCACACTCCTCAGCCTCCCTGGTAAGGTCTATTCAGGGGTGCTGGAGAGGAGGGTCCGTCAGGAAGTCGAGCCTCAGATTGAGGAGGAGCAGTGTGGTTTTCGTCCCGGCCGTGGAACAGTGGACCAGCTCTACACCCTTAGCAGGGTCCTCGAGGGTATGTGGGAATTCGCCCAACCAGTCTACATGTGTTTTGTGGACTTGGAGAAGGCGTTTGACCGTGTCCCGCGGGGAGTTCTGTGGGGGGTGCTTCGTGGGTATGGGGTACCGAACCCCCTGATACGGGCTATTCGGTCACTATACCACCGATGTCAGAGTTTGGTTCGCATTGCCGGCAGTAAGTCGGAATCGTTTCCAGTGGGGGTAGGACTCCGCCAAGGCTGCCCTTTGTCGCCGATTCTGTTCATAACCTTTATGGACAGAATTTCTAGGCGCAGCCGAAGCGTTGAGGGGGTCCGTTTTGGGAGCCTCAGTATTGCATCCCTGCTTTTTGCAGATGATGTGGTGCTGTTGGCTCCTTCAAACGGGGCTCTCCAACTCTCACTGGAGCGTTTCGCAGCCGAGTGTGAAGCGGTTGGGATGAAGATCAGCACCTCCAAATCTGAAACCATGGTTCTCAGTCGGAAAAGGGTGGAGTGCCCCCTCCGGGTCGGGGAGGAGATCTTGCCCCAAGTGGAGGAGTTCAAGTATCTTGGGGTCTTGTTCACGAGTGGGGGCAGGAGGGAGCAGGAGATTGACAGGCGGATCGGTGCAGCGTCTGCTGTGATGCGGACGTTGTATCGGTCTGTCGTGGTGAAGAAGGAGCTGAGCCAAAGGGCGAAGCTCTCAATTTACCGGTCGATCTACGTTCCAACCCTCATCTATGGTCACGAGCAATGGGTCGTGACCGAAAGAACGAGATCCCGGATACAAGCGGCCGAAATGAGTTTTCTCCGCAGGGTGTCCGGGCTCTCCCTTAGAGATAAGGTGAGAAGCTCGGTCATCCGGGAGGGGCTCAGAGTCGAGCCGCTTCTCCTCCACATCGAGAGGAGCCAGATGAGGTGGCTTGGGCATCTGATTCGGATGCCTCCTGAGCGCCTCCCTGGTGAGGTGTTCCGGGCATGTCCCACCGGGAGGAGACCCCGAGGAAGACCCAGGACACGCTGGAGAGACTATGTCACCCAGCTGGCCTGGGAACGTCTCGGGATCCCCCGGGGAGAGCTGGAAGAAGTAGCTAGGGAGAGGGAAGTCTGGGCTTCCCTGCTAAAGCTGTTGCCCCCGCGACCCGGCCCCGGATAAGCGGTAGATGATGGATGGATGGATGGATGGAGGTTTCTGAATAAATAATTAGAACAGGTCTCAAGGTTTCTGTCTTCCTTTCTGTTCTTTTTCTCTGTATCCCTCACACATTTCTGTATTGTATCATATTTAGTGTTTCCAGTTGGTTTTCTGTATGGATAGTAATGTTACAATTAAGGCAATTTTTTAAAATATTCACATGGCTACTGTTCACTAAGAGTGTATTCTATATGCATGTTTTTTTATATTTGTTTTAGTATATATACTGTTCTTTACCATTAAAAATAAATATATAAAAGCTTTTAAAAATTATTTTAAAAGTCTCTAGCATGAAACTCCCGAGGGTCTTCGCTTAGTCTGTAAACCTTTCCTGTGACCTGTTGCTTTGAATGTTGCTGCTGGAAAGGATTGTGGCTAATTTATCTCCCGTCTTCATGAAGGTTGATAGGAGAAACGTCCTAAAGGGCCCTGCGATTGGCTGGCAACTGGTTCAGGGTGTCCCCTGCCTACTGCCCGAAGACGGCTGGGATAGGCTCCAGCACCCACCGCGACCCTAGTGGGGATTAAGCGGTTCGGAAAATGGATGGATGGATGTCCTAAAGGGAGCCTAAAGATTGCTTCGGGGCCCCTTTACAAAGTCTATTTTTTTTTTTAAATTCAATGCCCTCTGCTTTCTGTATTTGAATGTGTCAGACACTGCTGTCATCTCAGTGCTGCAAATCATAGACTTGCCATCCACATCCTCCACCACCGTTTTCTCCTCCTTATTTCTCCTAGCACAGATTCACAAAAAGGATACAATCCTTGCCTGAAATATAAAAGTGTGTACAGCAGTGCCATGTGGTCTGCTTTCAATGTGGGATTTCAGTGGACTCGCTGGCTATTTGTACAGAGACAGATTTGGTTTTTGTAAGCGCAGCATATACATCGTTGGACAAATTATATTTACAAGGCCACACATGGAAGCTGAAATCAGTTTGGACAATTAAGAATTAACTCACAAATGACAGGAATAGAAGCTGCACGTCCAGGACACATGCTATGAAATGAAGGTAATAGACTGTTGGAAAGGAATATTATATGTGTAAATATATAACATAATTCATTAGAATCCATCTAAGTTTTAAAGGCCATGCCTGCTTGCCACTGGTTACAGATCTGTCCCACGCTCTTTACATTACTGTCAATTTTCATGCAACGGTTAGCTGAGGGTGTTTTATCAGTGAACCAGACAGGCGCAGAAACATTTGAGGGAATGTGCAGTGAAAGGCACCGGAGAGTGTATGATGAATATAAATTAAGAGGAGAACGCACACACAAACATGCGATTTTGCTTTGGTGTGATCGTGTTGATTAAGTCATTCACTGCAATTTATTTTACAATTCCCTACCAGCCCCCCTACCAAGAGAAGCAGTTTGCAAATGAAATTGCCTAGATTCCAATCAGTGATTATTGTTTTTGAACATAACTCCTTATTCATAAAGTCTTACACATGGAGACATCTCTGAAATGGCTGTATCATATGAAATGTCGTCATATATTTAAGAACTAAAAATAATTGAGTCTGCGAAATGTTGGCATTATGCCGAAATTGTATAAATTACGGTATACGGATTCAACTCCATGATTGAAGCTTTTCAATAGGGAGCTCAAAGTGGGATCTTTGCTTTTTTTTTGTGGTCTTTGAATAATTGCATCTTTCTGCAGTCGGTGGATGAATAACCACATTATTGAGTTGGAAGTATTAGGAGCAGCACAGCTTCACAATAGGTAGACGAGATAAGGGTTTACTATAGTCTAGCATTGGATGCAGTAAGGTCTTCAGAAAGGAAAAAACAACCCCATTACAGGTACATTTACAAAGCAAGAAAAAGAAAGGACATGAGGTGAACACAAGCAGCCAAGCGCAATTAACGTAAAAAGCCCGTGGAATGTGGGAGGAAACCACAGTGCCCAGAGAAAATCCACACAAGAATGCAGAAGCTGAGATACAAGGCCCAAAACTCAGAACAAGGAAGATGTGAGCACCGCTGCCCATATTTCTGCACCATTAACGATTATTCCAATGTGTCTCTGATGTAGAAGAGAATTTGCATCTTTTTTACTACATACCAATCTAATGTGCGGAATTACAGATGCGAGGTAATAATAATGCATGTAAGGTTGTCGGGGCCAGTGGCGTGTTGTGACGTTCACGGCTGGTGATGCATTCGAGTCAGATTTACACATTTATGAGCAAAACAGCATGATGTATTTCCCACTAAATTAGCAGCATCACATAAAAAAAATGGTAAACAAAAATAATCTGACATCAGTACTCTTTTCACATACCTATTTGGCCATGAAGCGCATTATTTCCGGCCATTTATAGAGAACCTATAAGGCAAGGCAAATTCTTACTTATTTAATAGTCATTCTATAAATATTAGGGGGTGGGGGGGAACTCGATTACATTTTTTTAATGTAATTAGCTACAGACTTTGTAATGAATTAATCTCGATTAATCACATTTTAACCATGTACCATGATTTGTCCTAAAAAAATGCAAACATTTTTAATTTCACAGGATTTTATTGGAAATGCCCCTGGCTGAAACTGAACAGAACCAACAGTGAAAGTGGCCTTGAATTATATTTACATCTCAGAGCACGATTGCCCTTAAATGGTTTCTGATTGGCACTTGCAAAGTTGGATCACATCACTACCTGTCGTACATTTTCGAACCCGTTATCTTTTACCACTAATTGTGGTCTAGCCAGAGCACTCAGCACAACGTGCAGGAATCCTTGTCGTTTTGGTTGCCATAACTTCTCCACGCGTCCCTGGTCACAGCACGTGCTGACATCAGAGAAAAGCGATGCATGCATTCCAAATATATACTGCACAGTAGTGGCCGCCTGTGGTTTATGGTGTCTGCTTTGATTAATACATTGGAAATCTTGAAAGTTGAAGGAGCATCTGTTGAAAAAATTGCCCTTGTGGAGCAAAGATGTTGAACCTTCAGCAAAGCCTGGTGTTTGATTTTCTTCCGAAAACTGCGCCGCTATACCTGGAAAATCATTTTAGTGGATCACTTTCAATCAAGGGAAGAGGCGTATTTGCCATTTCCATAGCAACCTCATTTAGGAGACCTTACAGGGAACCTCTCACTGCCGATGTTACTGTGCAGGGTTGTGTGTCATGTGATATGATGTGAAAAATGTCCCTTTCATTGCACCTGCATTATGATTTGCCATATACCGCGGGTCACAACTGACCCATCGGATGAAACTAATTTTTAAAAGTATATTTATTTATTAGAAACTGCAAATCTGATTTAAAAGCAAATACGTGAACATCATCATCTGTATTTTCTTTAATTGAAACACTTAATATGAACATATTTTTATAGGCTGTAATGTTACGCACACAATCTCATGGGGCATTTACAAGATATTGAACCACTTGGCTGGTGAAAGGATCCATTCCTGTGGACAATGGATCTTTGCGTCACTCTCTAAATTGGTCTACACAAGAACGCTGTCATGAAAAGCCTCATTAAAAAAATTCCCAAGCCAGTAACTACACAAACGTTTGACATTTGACTCTTTTTTAATGGCAAAAAACTAAAACGCGCGCACATGCACGCGCACATACCATGCAGAATTTAATTTACTGTATTGAACATGGGGTACTTTTGATAACAAAGGGTCACAACCAAAGGCATGACTTACTTTTAACCTTAAAGTACCGAGCTTTTATCTTTACTGCTTGCCATAGCTTCTAACTCCAATCAGAGTTAATTACTGCATTCATGTTTTTCACCGATCCGATTCGTGACTTCAGTCCAAAATCCGACGTACCCAGTGCCACTAGTGGAGGCACAACTTTTATAAGATGCACTAAATGGGAGCTCATCAAGAGGCAACATCGAGTGACCTTTCTGGAGGTTAAATTGTTTGCAGCATTGGGCGGGGTCACTTTTCACTGGGGCTTCAACCGCCAAATTGCTTTCACATTCACATTTCTAATGCACTTCGGCAGACATGCAAAGGTTGCCACAACAACTAACCAATCAAATGTACAAAGTGAATCTGAAAAAGACTCAGTATTTCAGACGAAATGGCCTAAATTGCCATTCATTACAGACGGTCGCTTTCTCTGGCAAGAGTGCAAAACTGCCTGAAGCACAATGTAAATTGGGTGTGCTCACTTGCGCCGTTCTCGATCGACCAGTAGCTTGCAAAGGTGTTACCGGTCGATTGCATGGCCTTAACTCAATTGCTGCCAGCACACCTGGTTCTATCCCATTGGAATAAGATGCCTGTCAATGGTGATAAATGAGTTTTTAAAGAAATCTCAATCATCCCTTTTGAAATTTGTCACTTGTTTGATATGCGGGGGAAGCCAGTCATATACTGTACCTGTTGCATGCCTCACCGCGCATGCGCAGACGAGGGCACTAACTGGCAAAACTAGCAGTTTCCATTTTGTTCCGTCTAAAGCAGGGGTAGGGAACCCGGGTTTCCCCGAGAGCCATATACTGCTTGTTTTAGATCCCTCTCGACTCAAACACACCTGATTCAAATGATCAGCTCATCAGTAAGCTCTGAAGAGCCCTGAAACAATCATGAACAATTGAATCAGGTGTGTTGGAGTAGGGTTATGAATTAAAAGGCAAGTTTGTAGTAATTTGTCTGGTGTGTTGGTTTCATATAATCTGTATGGGAGTGAATGTGCAGTATTTGGGAGTGCGGCATCCACAGTATATCTGTATCTCTCTAGATCCAAGTGGGAAGGCTCGCCATCAATCCAAGTGGATGGTGGAAATAACAATCTGTCACGAGGAAGTAACAGGGCAAAACGAGATTTCCAAAAAAAAAGAAAAAAAAAAAAAACCAAAACAAAACCAACTGACCTATCAATAGACAGGGTCGAATCACACTTATCAAATTTCTACACCTTTTCAATATGTAGTTAACATCATGAGTTTTCTATCATTTCTTAATCATCTTACACATGAAATAAATTGATTTCTGCTTTTAACATTCTTGATACATGCATTAACTAACTCAATCCCCATGACATATAAATACGTCTTGAAAACCCACTATGGCCACTGTTGGACTGAGTTTCGGTATAAGAGCACATAAGAGGTGCGGATGATAAATGATGTAACAGGGGCACCATGTCAAGATGAAGAGAGCGCCTAACCCAATTTAAAGTAGGGAATTAGAACACAGTCCACACAAATGCAAGGCAAAAGCTATGATGGACAGTCCCTCCCACCCTCTCCAGCCCGCCCTGACAGCACTAGGTAGCTCCTTCAGCCAGAGACTGTTACACCCGCGCTGCAAGAAGGAGAGATACCGACGCTCGTTCCTACCAACTGCTGTCAGGCTGCTGAATAAAAAATAGCAACAATAATATTAATAATAATTAATGATGTGGAAAACAACTGTAAATAGCACTGCGATTTATCCATTTTGTATTTATATTGCACTTAATTGAACGGTGTTTGTTTGTTTTTTTCTTCTTCTTTCTGCCTACATTCTTGCTGCTGGAGGCTGTAAATTTCCCCAGTGTGGGACAAATAAAAAATATCTTATCTTATCTTATAAATTGATATGCCATAAAGGCATGATGACTTGGTGATAGAAAAAAACATTAAATTATTTGTTATACTATGAATTACACAAAAGTGATATGGGTGTTGTAATGATGATTGAACCATATTCACATGATATGATTTGTTGTCATTTTACTTGACAAGGCATTATGATGGCTTGATTAATGTAATTGTTGCTTTACAATTAGTTAGAAAATACCTTTTATATTTACTCAGTAACTGCTTCATTTATATTGCGTATTTCATGTGTTTTCGGCCCATGTTCATGTTATTCTCACGAATATGACAGGTGTTAGGATTGTACAAAGCTGTTAGGCCTGTGAGAAGCTAATTCCACTTCATTTGGACTTGACCTAATTATGGCGATACTAAGGTAAACTAAGAAGATAGAATATTATTTGCATCAGAGAGAGAGCCGATCGAGTGTCTTACTTCTTCGTACTCCAAATTTATCTAGTCGATTATTAGGCGTGTAATTTAAGAACCGATTACTCTTGATATCACCCAAAAAGCTAAAAGCCTTCCACCCTTTTTAAAAATAATTTTGGCTTTTTACAGGTTTCTTTTAATGGATTACTCTTTATTCATTTTATTCCTTTTTTCGATTTTTCTAAAATTATTTTTTAATTTTTTTTCTAAAATTATAATTTAATCATTTGATCTTTTTACCATGAAAGATATCAATACAGAGGTGTATTTTTTCAGCTCGGAGGCATTTTTCCAAACTAAACTAATCATTACTACAAGTCGATCCACACATGTATAATTCATGAAGTTTTCATTTAAAAACCATTAAAACACAACGCCAACAAGGTCACCTTCCTGCAGGTTGACTCACCCATCTGCATGTCTGATGAAAGAAAGCCTGGGGAAAAAAAGGACTATTTTTTCATCACTGTTCAATTGCTTCGTTGACTGTTTTTCCATACAGCAAACGGAAATGACAAAAACAAAACAAATGTTTGACGGTCAGGAGCATGCAAAAGAGCAGTAAGTACTTCACCTTGACTACGTGCTTTAATGTCAGGGATGCTCCAGGCGACCACCCAGGCCAGAATATCCACATTTTGTCTCAGTTAGGTGTTACATGGGTCATGGTCTGGATCATGATCAGCCAACAAGTCCAAAAACTTTGCCATGTGGCCGTCATGTTCACATGTGACACAAGAGACATGTGCCATTTGGGTCTGCCTGAGAAGCAAGCTTTTTGACATAATCAAGTTCGACCATCAGTCAAAGATTTCGTCCACTTTGGTGATGCTTTGGGTAAGGATGTGTGCTATTTTTTTTCTTACCATGTAATGTAAGTTAATATGGTATCATTGGAACTGTCAGAATCATAATGGCACCTCCCCTCTTTTTTGTTTTTACGCAATTCTAAATGAGTTTAAAATGTGTCACATAAAACATCAGTAGATAATTTGAATAACAATTAGGCTGTGTTAATGTCTAAAGTTCCAAAAAGTGCAAACTTTGTGTCAATTTTTCACCACCGACGGAAGACAAATGGTTGAGCATCAAAACATCTTTTATGTAACCTCTTGAGTGTCTGCAGTTAATGAAGGGGAAAAAAGCCTTTCAAAGTTGTGTACATCAGCAGACACCCTTCGAGTTCCTCAAGAGAAGTCAGAGTCAAAATAAAACAGGTTGGGAAAAAGAAATTTGCGAGGGCAGATTCAGTTCAACAAAAAGCCAATGTGACAGCCGAATCTGTCACATTGGATTCCTAAAATTCCCAAGACTGTCATTAATTACCACAATGAATATGCAGTTTGACAAGATGGACATTACCGAAGTCATTTTTTAAAAAACTGTTAAATACCTCACTTGTCTTGAAGAAAACATTCATTGACTGGGAAAAACACTGGCACAGTCTTCTACCATCTCAAACAGGAAGTGGTAGGGGCCGTTCCGTCGAGCCAGCTCACTGGCACTCTCCCCACTGTTGCTGCGAAGTCCTGCCTTCAGGTGGCGCTGAGAGAGGAGGAGCTCCAAAGTGTGGCGCCAGTCACTTTTGGACGAACTGCTGTGCGAGGCGGCTAGGTGGAGAGGCGTGAGGCCTCCATTGGTCTGAGCGTTAACGTCAGCGCTATGATGCAGGAGCAAGGTCGCCGTGGTGACGTGCCCCCAGCGGCACGCGCTGTGGAGGGGCGTCCAACCGTCGACGGTGCGAGCGTTCACCTTCGAGCCGGCAGCCAGCAAGGCAGCCGCCACGTCCACGTGGTTGCCGTAGGCGGCCCGGTGCAGGGGAGTGTAAGCGTCTTCATCGCTGCTGTGTACCAACGAGGCCTCTGCAGCTAACAATCTGTGGACCAAAGACACCTGCAAGGTAAATCACATTGGTAATCAAAAATGGGTGGTTTAGTCCCTGGCTGCCCAATAATTGCTCTCAGGCAGCAGCATTAAAGCATCTGCAAAATAACCGACTTCACATGACTTTTGTACCATGTGACAAGGCATCGTGTTGTTCAGCAATTCACTACAAAAATACAATACACCAGTGGTGTCCAAACAGGATGCAGGGACCGCTGACATTCATTATCTTTTATTGATTTATAGAAACATACAAAAGCCCATCCACCAGAGTAGCTAAAGATAAATTTAGGAATTACATATAGTTCCGCCCCAAAATAATTGCAGTGATCCTCGCTATTTCGCGGTTCGTTTATCGCGGCTTCGGGGCATCGCAGATTTTTTCAAACAATCATAAAAATACATTAAAAAAAATATTTTTTTTGAAGTCCGCAAAAATCTGTGTCTAAGTGTTGTTTACTATGCGCGCTAGTGTGTGCGCACTCTGCTCAAGCGAGGAAGGTCCACGTGGGGCACGTGTGTGTGCGTGCACGCATGGGCGCACAGGTGAGTGTATGTGTGTTGCTGAGAGAAAGAGAGAGAGAGAGACTTATAAGAACAAAAGTCGCTGGCCTGTGTGTGTGTGTGTGTGTGTGTGTGTGTGTTAGTGCGCTCTGCTAAAGCGCAAAGGCCCACGTGGGGAAATGTTTAAAAATATATATGTTAATTGGTCGCTACTTCGCGGAATTTTGTTTATCGCGGGTGGTGAATGATAAACTGAAAAATGAATTTTAACGGGATTACATTTTTTCTCGCGAGATTAACGCGGCACACGTCACAGCGGATGTTACGTTGCTCTATAAATAAACCAGAAACAAAACAACAAGCACGCTGCATAGGTCCACGCACGTTTGTTTTGCCAGCCACAGCAGCTCGAGACACCGAAAACGTATACTTAAAGAGTTTATGAATGGAAAGTTTACTTTTAAAAAGTTGCCAGATTGCTCCACTGACAAGACCAAAGTTACCTGTAGCATACAGGTAAACGATGTATGCCACTGATGCGATTGTTACTTGTTTGGAACTATTTTGTGCGGAAGGTTACAGTGTTCCGTGTCCATATAAATAGAGCGGGTGGAGCTTCTCTGTGTTCGTCTGACAGTGACGGTGAAGTTCAGCCGTGCAGTGGTAACGACCTAGCGGAAATAAAACGTCTCCAGTGTTGTCATCAAACCAAGTGTAGTCATCCGAAATGATGTCTACACAAAACCAAAGAGAGACTTCCGCGCAAGAAGGACCAACAGAATCAACATAGCCTGACTGCTGTGTTCAAAGCAAACTTGAGAAAAACGAAGTATGCAACCATGGCTTAAATCCACTATAGGCTGAGTACTAGTTTACCTTAGATGTGCACTTTATAATGTTATATTGCTCTGTTTTGATTCCATAAAAAGAGCTGTTAAAGCAGCTGTTGTGTGACAAAATATTTTTTTCACTGTTGTTGATGTACAGTAATATTGTGTGAGAGATTATGTGTCAATAACTGCTCCACGTGAAAAATGTTCACATAAAATTGAAAATCGAAATTGTTATTTCAGTAAATATTTGCATTTAGCACATAGAAAACTGATTCATGATTTGAGTTGATGAGAGCATTAAAATGGGGGAAAAATAGGACAAAAAATATAAAAGGAAATTCAGAAATGATAAAAAATGCGTGAGGAATCACGATAAATTTTTAGTGAATTTGAGTTAATTATGACAGTTGCATTTTTAATTTAATTAAATATTTTAATCTAATATTAAAATACATAATATATATATGTGTGTGTGTGTGTGGGTGTATATATTAGACACACACAAACACACACGCACAGTGGTACCTCTACTTACGAAATGAATTGGTTCTGGAAGAATTTTTTTGTAAGTAGAGATGCATTTTGCATGTGAATGCCCTCATCCGTTCCAAGATTCCCAAAAATTCAGACATAAATGTTTTCTAAAGCATAAAAATGCATCAAAATATGAAACAAATACATGTTATAAATAGATTATTCATCCAATCCAATGATAGGTCACATAGGGCAGCAACTTCAGCGCTAAAGGCCAAAATCTCCTCTACCTAAATAAACACTTCCTCCAACTCTGATGGGGGATCACGAAGCATTTCGAGGCAAGCCATACATTGTAACTCCATGTCATGAACCAACTGTCATTGGTTCAGGTCCGCGGGATTATCTACCAAAAAATTGCTCCTCAATATTACAAAGTTGCTCCTCAGAGGAATTAATTGATTAGCAAAACAACTGCTCAAAGATTTAAAAAAGTTATTTCAAGCCTTGAAACTGGAGTGTATCATGATTTGTGGTGTTGAATTGTCTTTATCTTGAGAGGTGACTTGAATAGATCGTTGCACTTAAGTGAGGTATAAAAAAGGCAAAACCGGCATTGTGTCTTTCAAACACGAGAGTCCAAACAGGTCAAAATGTGCACACTTACACGGTTGTTTTCTGCAGCCCAAAGAATGAGCGCAGCTGGTTTGTCTTTGAGAATTTCTTCTTTTTGAAGGCACCACTCCTCACTATGGACCTCTTCATCATCCATTTCTCCCTCTTCATCTTTACTCCCAGTCCACAGGCTGCTAGCCCCTCGAGGGATCAGGTGGTTGTGTGTATTTAGAAGATCCAGCTGGTTAAAATCGTCTGGAAACTCCATGCTGACGACTCTCTGTGTCCAAGAATTTATGAACAAAGCAATGAGAGAGACACAGTGGCAAGCATATCCATCCATCTTTTCTATAGTGCTTGTCCTCATTAGTGTTATGGGAAAGATGAACCCCCCCCCCCTTCTTCTCAACACTACAATTGGAAGGCTTGCCCATATTTGGAAATGGTTGCTCAGTGTTCAACCAGAAAATAGCATTGAAACGTTTCCCATCGGTTGGTGTATTGCTGTTGGCACTCAGAAATTATTCCGTCCCCTCTCTTATTGTATGGACTGGTGTAACGTCATAGCGACGCTGGTACCGAGTTGAAAAGTTTTCAAAGAAAGGTGTGGAAGTGGCCCACGAGGACGGGACTTTGACACCTGTGTTTTACACCATGCAAACAACTATCATTTTAGTAATATTTGATTGACTGCTGACGGTCACGCTGCTTGACAGCGCCAAAAAAAGCCTAATTTTTCAACCTTTTGATAGCTCATTTAAATCTACTTGCCAATTTATATTAATCACGCAAATTAACAACAATCTTCTCCATGGCTAGTCAAATTTAGAAAGCATTTATTTATCTTGACAGGGTCTTTAAAGTGTTTCCATTACTGCTGTATTGACAAAACAGACGCTTTCATCATTCGCAGTAGTTGCAATGCAGTCAACGGGCTGCTGTTAAAATTCCCACTCTTATGTACAAGCACGTAAACGGGTACATTCTATTTCCACGGACATAGCAAGCAAATGGCCTCCCACTGTGAGTCTCTGTTCGGTTCCGAGTTTCTTCCCGTTTACCACTGCGTCCACGATCATGTTACAGATCATAAACCATGAATAAAAAGCGTGGACCTAAAGCTGCTCCATACGCAAACCCAATGCTTTTGTGTGTGCATGCGTTTGATTTTAGAAACGCGTGGTTCTTGTCTTGTCATGCCTGTCAGGAGTTACACCCTTACGTTAGATGACTGCTGCAGTTTGATGCCGTTCATTTAAAACACGGACATCGTCGGGAACGTAGTTTAAAATGCAGAGCACGCAAGCGTTAGTCATAAATAAACACTTTCTTTTTAAAACGTGCGCACGTAGTTAAATATGCAGAGCAGGCAAGCGTTAAAGTGATAATATACACGATATATTTTTTTAATGTGGGCAAAAAATTAGAATTCTCACCCCTCGATTTTCCGGATTCAAACGAAAACCCGACAGACTGTTTTGTTGATGCGCTGGGGGAAATGTAGGTTTTAATGCTCTAATTTTAAACAACTAATTTGTGTGAGTATCATGTTTGAAGGACTACACCCATGTCTCTTGACGGCTTCTTCTGCTTCCATCTTCCTCTTCTTCGTCTTCTACTACTGTTGTTTTTGGTGCTCCATTGCAATTCAGCGCCGTTATGCGGTTATTATTTGAACTGCGATAATCTCAGTGTTTCACCCCCATGTTCATTAATCCAGAATAGACACGAAAACAGTAAAAAGTGACAAAAACTACATTTGTCGAAATAATTATCTCGTCTCAATTAATTTACAATACCACCCATCCATCCATCCAGGTATCCATTGATGTATTTAATAATATTGTAAATTTTCACTGTTAAATATCGTTTTCACTCTGTTGAATTTTTGATAATAGTTCCACCCATCCATTTAACCTGTTTTTCTTGATTGGCACAAGCAACATATTTGCCGCAAACCACCTATTTGAACTATTCAATTATTCTTTTAGCATAGTCACACTTGTTGACACACACTTGTAATGGGAAGCATAGGACAACAATGTATGTATTACTTTGTGTCGCATGAAAGTTCATTTTCCTGTACTGTTATCTCCATCATATTCTTCAATTTCACTGCTTTCTTTCAAGGGTACCATTCCACAATGTCAACTACAACAACCAAAAGCCAAGATAAATCATACTCTCTCAGTATACCAACTCTATTTATTCTTATTTATACATATATACTGTATGTATAAATAAATAAATATATATACACACACACGCACACACGCACACACACACACACGCACACACTTCTGGACAATTTCTCGTGTTCCATTAATTTGCCATGCATGTTTTTGGAATGTGGGAGGAAAGCGGAGTACTGTACCCAGAACAGACCACCCCATGCAGACAGGAAGGCCGGAGCCAGAATGGAACGCTGCACCTCTGCGCTGTGAGGCGGACGTGATAACCAGTGGATCACCATGCCGCCTTCTGAATATGGCCTTGCTCGGTGTTGTTACACAATTTAACACTTCGCAATGGAACAGACCAAGTGTAGTTTGAGTTTTGAGCTGCTCGGTGATTCAGTTTGACATCCAAGCCCTATTTGGGTCATTTGAAATCCATGTGCCAGCTCATGCTGTTCAGCATTATTCAGTCTGATTTCATTCAGACTCATAAAAGAAGCAGACAATAAGAAACCATTGCAGCATTTTTTTGAGTTCAGAAACCATGGAAATTGTTTGATGTGTGAAAGGGTTGGAAATTCACTTTCTGTCACAAAGACAGCATCTATCTGGTATATTTGAGTAAGAGATTGTATTATATAAGGAGTCTCTAGCTGTGCTTTTGCCATGAACAAAGGTAATTCTCTAACTGAAGCAAGTATCACTCTAATGTCCACCACATGCATAATATCTTCTCATTCATCCATGTTTTTATCTTCAATCTAAATCCAAAGAACATTTTTTACATTTAGTACATCTCACTGTTTCTCATTTATGGATAAATGTTCTTACTCTTTTCTTTGCATTACCCTGCATATGTCAAAGGTATCTTTGACACCCCCCCCCCCCCTTCATATCGACCTATCAAGTCGCCCAAGGGTACTTAAGCGTTGAAAAACGAAAAAAAAAAAGGCTCAGGCCGGAGGAGCAGAATCATGCTACTCACTGTATAGTGCTTATTGGTCAGCTGAGAAAACCTTTTGGAGTATGAATATAAATGTGTTCATACATTTTCTTAATGATTGGTCATTTTAGGAAATTGTTTGACGAGGCTTCTTCTGTCGAGGCTTCAGGCATACCCACATGCGTAATCAGTGAAAAATTGCGCAGTCTCAGAAGATGTGTCACCCATTCATTTCTTCCTCTCCATTGATATGCGCGGCTCATCCAACAGGCGACTTTGAAGGCGCATGCGCATTTTCATTCTGTATGCAATAAATACAATAAAATTAATTGAATCATCGCTTGCTTATTACTGAATGTATAATTGGAGTTGTTCCATGAGTTTTACAGTGAGTGAGCCGGCCGTTGTTTGAACGTTGTCTAGCAACGTGTCTCGCCGCACACGCGCCACTTCTATGGATTTCACCACCGGCATATGCGATAATACAATCTAATTTAATACAGGAGCTGAATGACAACAAAGATTATGCTCTGCTAGCTACATCTGTCCCTCGCATATAGCTAAACAAGGTAAGCAAAATGGTGAGGTCATCTCTCAATATGAAGTGCAAAGAACTGTCATTATTAGTGAAGCAAGGCATCATTAGGGTGAAAAATAAAAAAAAAACCGTCAGAAAGATCATTGACTTTGGTAGACTGTTGCCGGTGAGCTCATGCCCATGCAAGTCATGAGCTCATACTCATGCAACTTTGTGGGTGTTCTGGCGCATGGAGTTGGCTCACCCTCAACACGCCTGACAATTTGATAACAGAAAGTAATCTACGCTTGGCGTAAAAATGTCTGCGTCATTATTTTCATGAGGTGCCAATGGTCTAGTTCAGCGTATTTCTGAGTTTGGTGATAGCGTCTGGTCCCAGTGGCCCTTGTACATCCTATCCTGTACACTTGGGCCACCTGGTTCCTTATCTTAAGTCACCAGTCTCAAACTTTGGTCTTAAACCGGACAGTGATTTTAAATTGGTGCCCTTGTTAAATCCAGCTTCTGTCATCTTAGGCAGCTGGCTAAAGTAAAACCTCTCCTTTCTCATGAGCATTTTGAAACAGTAATTCGGGCCTTTGCCACATCCCGGCTGCATTACTGTAATGCACTTTATTTTGGAGTCAGACAATCCTCCTTAAGCGTCTCCAGTTGGTCCAGAATGCTGCTGCTCGCCTCTTGACTGATCCTCATGAGAGGGAGCACATCACTGCTCCTCTGGCATCCCTTCACTGGCTCACTGGCTCCCTATACATTTTAGAGTTCTATTTAAGATCCTATTATTTGTTTTCAAATCTTTAAATGGCCTCGCTCCACCTTAACTCTCTGAGCTCCTCCGCCTTTACACATCTGACCGGTGCCTCAGGTCTGCGGACCAGACACTATTAGAGGTACAAAGAACTAAGCGGAGGCTCAGCGGGGATCGAGCCTTTTCCATTGCTGGTCCCTTTCTTTGGAATGACCTCCCACTGAACATTCGGCAAGCCTCTTCGCTGCCCATCTTTAAAACTCGTCTCAAAACTCATTTGTATTCTTTGGCTTTTGATTCAGCATGACTCATACTTGATCTTAGTTTTACTGGTTTTGTGCTTTCTACTGTCTTTATTATTAATTTATTGTTTTATTGTTTATTGTTGTATATGTGATATTTGCTCCATGTACAGCACTTTGTATACAGTGGTGGTTGTTTTAAAGTGCTCAATAAATACAGTTGAGTTGAGAGTTGAGACACGCTACGCCTCACTGGGCGTTCCTGCCCCCCCCCCCCCCCCCAGCACATCTGCAAATTTGGTTAGAAAAAGTAGTGTTTTTTTTAAATCAAAACCGCAGAGATGACACCCTGACCCCACTTACTGAATGCGTGTTTATTTATCAACAAGGAAGGAAGTCACTCAGACTCAAAAACCTCACAAGGGCAAGAATTCAATTCGCTCGTCACTATCTTTTAAACTCTGGAGTTCAGGATTTACTGATACAAACACGCCTGGGCTGCTTCACCTAACGACCGGAGAGAAGAAGCAGCCCAACAAAGACACAGCCTTCGCATTTTTTTGAGTCCCTATCATAATTTTTGCATCGAAGGGAATGTAGGTGACGTCATCCGGCTGCCCATCTTGGTCTATAGACTCCTGGTGGCCTTGGCTCACATCTCGCCTTTATCCTGCAAACTATGGCAACCTGTGTTTATTTATTTATTTGTGTCTACATTTAAATCTGCTGTCTGACTGGCCTGATTTTAATGCAAATAGAGATGCACCGTACCCTGCAATTGGCTGCATGGTGTAAACTGCCTATTGCTTGAAGACAGCTGGGATAAGATCCAGCATGCCCGCGACCCTCATGAGGATAAACCGATTAGAAAATGGATGGATGGATAAGGGATGCACCACAATTGGCCTGGAAAAGTCTCGTTCCATATCAGAATACCCGGTTCCGTACAATTCTACCTGTGCAAAGTCGAGCAAAATATCCAAAAAGATGATACAAGAACCCCCTCACCTATTACATTTCTATCATTCATCATTAATTTTGTTCTCTGGGAAAAAGCGGCATCAAGCCAGGTGATGCTTTTTTGTGAAAGTTTTAAAATGCGAACAAAAACACCTGCTGAAAATGCAATTACTGTCTATTATTGAATTTGATATTTTCTTGGGAAGAAACAGTTTTTGCACACGGAACTCAGGCAGGCCTCACAAAGCCTTTGGTAAGCTACGTACTGTGAATTACTTAACAACATACATACACCAATCTACAACATTGTGATCCTAATCTATTTTTATTTATTATCAAATATGCTGCCTTTCCAAAGGTTTGAGTGACACTGTGAGAGAGGAATTCCTCCAATATGTTCAGTATTGTAGTAGTAGTTTGTCATATTGATGCTCTCCAGCTCACATGATGATGTACAGTTCTACACTATCTATCCGTCCATCCATTTTCTTTTGCGATCTCCTCATTAGGCTCAAAAAGTCTCACAGCACATAATTTAAAAAATATGTCCAAGTGGACATGCAGGTTAATGATGTACCTTCTGACATCCAGTGGAAGTGCATTTAATTGTACTATCTGTCACAATAATTCACTGCCTCAGAGAGAGAAACAAGAATACATTATTTTTACATAAATAATCATTTTGGGACCAATAAAGTGTAATTGCATAATTAAAACACCTGGAGGTCTCTCTCTGAATACGAATGTGCCATGACACAATAATTGCAAATCGGTGACAAGGATCTAACAACGATTCACACTCAGTCACACTTATGTGCAGTTGAGTGTCTTTATGAACCGCGCATGCATGTTTTTGGAGGATACGCCAAAAAAAAAAAACCCACAGAGAGAACATCCATCCATCCATCCATCCATTTTCCGATCCGCTTTATTCTCACAAGGGTCGCGGGGGTGCTAGAGCCTACCCCAGCCGTCTTCGGGCAGTAGGCGGGGGACACCCTGAACCGGTTGCCAGCCAATCATAGGGCACACAGAGACGAACAACCATCTGCGCTCACATTCAAACCTAGGGACAATTTAGAGTGTTCAATCAGCCTGCCATGCATGTTTTTGGAATGTGGGAGGAAACAGGAGTACCCAGAGAAAACCCACGCAAAATACCAATACAAAAAAAATCTCCACTCATGCACAATGTTAGACTGCTTTTTGTGGTAGACTGGCGCTGGGAACGAAAATAAAACCGCCTAAGGAACATTGAATTTTCACATATCTGTACTTCGATATTTATTTGTGCCATCCTTCATTTTTTAGGTAAGAGTGGCTATGAAAATGACCCTGAATTACAGTAATCAAGTATCTGTCCTCCGTTACATTATACTCATGAGTACTTATGCCTTGGGCCGGCTCGGTTGACGTGCTTTGACTGTCATTGTCTTCTCCGACTGCGAGGAAGCATTTCAACGCGGGGGGGGGGGGGGGGGGGGGGGGGGTTGGTGGCGCCTGCTGCAGGAGAGAGTCTAAAGAAAAGCAATGCGTATAGCAACTTGTTGGGCGCTTCTCTACAGCTCACTTGAGAGGCAGGCGAATAACACTCTTACCCACAAATTGGAGGATTCTAAAAGGACAACTTAGAGTTGCATAGTCAGAATGATGAGATCTGGGTTTGTGTGCTTGCCCGCAATTGTGTTCTGCTTGGCCACGAGCACAATAGTATCAGCGGGACTCAACAAAGTAAACAACAGCTCACCTGAGACGAATGAGATGCTGTCGTTCGCGGAACTTGCAGCGAACACGTCAGAGAAGTTGAGCAACAGGACTTCGCCTTATTTACTGCTGGATTTTGACGAAGGGATGCTGGAGGACTGGCGCTCCCTGGCTCGTGGCGACGGGAGGCGCGGCGGGGAGTCCGGCGTCAAGGCGCTGCTGGTCGCCGCCTACTCGGTCATTATCGTCATCTCCTTGTTCGGAAATACAATGGTGTGCCACGTGATCGTTAAAAACAAACGCACCCAGTCGGCCACCAGCGTGTTCATCATGAACCTTGCCGTGGCGGATGTTTTCATCACTGTGCTCAACACGCCTTTCACGCTGGTAAGTGCACGCTCGAGTGAAACGAAACGATTCAAATTGCGTCACATGTATGGTGACATTTTTCCCAACCTATATTTATTGATTCAAAGCACATATTTACATTTGAAAATTGCACAGCACAAAACCAAGCCCCAAAAAAGTACACTTGACGAGTTTCAAAAGACGTACGAGGCAAAACCTCTCTCTCTCTCACCCTCGTCCCCCGCCCCCCACCCCGCACGCGCACACGCACAGCTGTGCCATTAAAAGTGCGTGACATAGCGAGTGCCGTCCAAAGATTCAGCCACTCTAGTTAGTTTGGGGACCTCTTCAAAAAACTAAAATCTCGTCACCTTTACACAATCTTTGCTTAACTGTTGTGAAAAAATGTCATCGAGTCATGGCAAAATGTCTGGCTCCATTTTGGTAGATAGGCGCATGAATGCTTGGTGTAAAAAAAAATTGCGCATCTTCATCTTTGTGCCGAGCTAAATCGATTTGACCGTGTTTGGGAATTTGCGCCTCGCGTTCAGGGTGAGGGCATTTTTCATTACACCACGAGCGCACCTGACAATTTGGTGACAGAAAGTAGACTTGAATTTAGCTGGAGGTGGGGGAACGCAATTTTGGTGGATTTGCACCCTTGGCCAGACATTCTGAGTTGTGTGGTGGATGGAATGTTACTGAAAAATGTTCCTTATATGATGGATGTGATCGTTTTTCAATCATAAATATGACAGCAAGGCGTTAACACCACCGATGTGAAACTCAGGGCCCTGTGGCCAGATCTGGCCCGTGGCATCATTTTTGTGGCCTACGAAGGCAAATTTTGTCCGTTGTGTTCACTTCATAACATGAACAATATGAGATACTGCCAGATTTTTTTTGGTCACCAATCCCCACTTTAAAATAAACGGAAACATAGTTGAACAAACACTTTTCTGGGTTCTGATTTCAAAACTAGTAATCCACCAATTCGTTTTAGAAAAGTGATATCGGGTTCAGAGTCATAACGGCCTTCCGAGGGAAACCGTAGCTACAATGTGGCTTGCGACAAAAATGAATGTGACACCCTTGCTTTACGCGATCAAGATTTTGGGATCAATCACCAATCAGCAAGATAAAAAAAGACAATAACCGATCCTCGATCCGTTATTGTCAACTTGTACTCTTCAATCGACCGCAATATCTCTCTCCTTATGCCTGCGTGGGTTTTCTCCGGTTACTCCGGTTTCCTCCCTCATTCCCAAAACATGCACAGTCGGTTAACTGAACACTCCAAATTGTTCCTTGGTGTGTTTGTGAGGGCGAGTGGTTGTTCGTCTATGTGGTACCTGCCATTGTTTGGCTACCGGTTCAGGGTGTACCCCGCCTACTGCCCGTAGACGTCTGAGATAGGCTCCAGTATGACCGCGAGCCTCCTGAGGAGAAACGGCTCGGATACACACCCAGATTCGGGCAAACGGGGCTCCATCTCATCTCCACATTTACTGATGCAAAATGAATTGAACTGAATGAATGACTGTCAAGAAGTACTTCAGTGCATCAATGTAAGTGTGTCTCTCACAGGTCCGCTTTGTAAACAGCACGTGGGTTTTTGGAAGGACCATGTGTCACATCAGTCGCTTTGTGCAGTACTGCTCCCTGCACGTGTCAACTCTCACGCTCACGGCTATCGCTCTGGACCGCCGACAGGTTAGTGTGCATGTGCTGAACCTTGCCGACTCATTTGCTTGAAAGTGTGCCTTGGCATTTTCTAGTGTTGCTCAGTATTCTTTTAAGTTGCTTTCAGGGAACTCAACACGAATGCATATTGCATGACTGTTACTTTTTGTTGTTGTTAAGTTGTTGTTGAAATCATGCTAATTTATATTGAGAAGAGACTCAAACAGGTTTTAATCATCGCTCGCAATTTTGTACAGCTCTCCTCACATACAATGATTGGTTTTATCTCAGCAATTATTATTTTAACTGACGATTGGTGAGAATATTAATTTAAAAAATGTATTTCACTTAAAAATGACATTCATAGATTTGGTCTATCCAATATTCCCCCCCCCCCCCCTTATCGTGAGTTTAATCATCTTTTGTAATTTGCAAAAGTACCCGCAGAACACCTTTGCCTTTAATTGAAATTTTTATTTTGAATTCCTGCTATTCATCAAATGAGGTCAAAGATAGCAGATCGAAATTAAAGTGTTTAATTGTGGATAAAATTGCATTTTTGATTGCAACTGGCCACAGCACCTTTCAAACCTAGCAAGCCTTCATCTAAACCTATTTTACATGCCAGTGTCTGTATCTCAATCAGTTGCTGCAAGTGTTCCTGGCTCTGTCAACAAGATCATGTACTGAGATGTTTTTCAATTACATTTGAGATATTTTTGTACTGTTTAATAACATACCGAGGTGAAATTTATTTGGCACAGATTATTCTTTTCGTCGTAATTCCTCTATGGGAACCTTTTAAAACCCGGACAAATTGGAGGTCGGCACGAACGGATCATTTTGATTTCTAGGTGTCCAACTGTGTGCGCTTTTGTTGTGTCGTTTTCTAACATCGGACTATTGTGTGAGGGAGACTGAGACTAGTGGAGAGAACTGAGCAAAAATAGCCCCGATTCTCTTGTCCATCCATCCACTTTCTGATCCGCTTATCCTCACAAGTGTGGCGGGGCGCGCTGGAGCCCAACCCAGCTGTCTTCGGGAAGTAGGTGGGGGACACCCTGGATTGGTGACCAGCCAATCGCAGGGCACACATACACAAACAACCATCCACGCTCACACATACACCTATGGGCAGTTTTGAGTGTTCCATTAACCCGACGCACGTGTTTTTGGAATGTGGGACGAAACCAGAGTCTCCACTTGCTCTTGATCCTGCATCAGCAGGAGGTAAATGAGGAAACATTGTAAAGCGCTTCAAGTCCCAAAGGTGAAAAAGCGCTATAGAAGTGACAGACCATTTAATTAATTTCCAACTGTCTTTTGTCATGATGCATGTCTTGTAATTGATTTCCAACTGTCTTTTGTTTTCATGTCATTGTGTGCGTCTTGGCTTCACAGCTTTCGGTCCTTTGTGGGTCATTTGTTTATTTTTGGTCCAATCACATTTCAGCTTTATTGTGTTGCATGACCTCACACACACACACACACACACACACTGCACTTTTCAAATTAACACTGACATAGGAGTGCAGTTGCATTCTGGCTGAATGCAAATTGTCATAACTATCTCATGCATACTTAGTCAAAGTCTAGTTGAGGCTTTTTTTTTTTGTGTGCGTGATTTAGTGACTTGTGTCTTCCTATCTAGACAGCCATTCCAATGTTGGTCTTTCGTCTGATCTTCACCAATGTTTTGCTTTATTTTCTGAATCTCAAGTGAGATATGGGCCCATTGGGGAAGAATTTGACCACGCGTAAAATCTGATAAGTGGCTTCTCAAATTTGACTAACAGAGAAAGGCAGCGGGGAGCATACAGGTAGCTGAGATTTGGCACTCCAACGCCAAGTCCGGACCTCGTGAGCTTTTCAGCCTGTTTTAAATAAAGCTCTGTTTCAACACAACCGATTCAAATAATACAATACAATACAATACATGCCGATTTATATTGCGCTTTCACAACAGCGGCAGCTGTAACAAAGCGCTTAACAAAACAGTTAACATAAAGTAAAATAATAAACACAACACATAACATAAAACACGGACAGTCGTGCAGTCCTAACCACTTTTCCGTTCACACGCTGTGTTGTTTGAAGCAGTTTGAGATGAAAGAGGAGAGAATCAAAGTGTCCTTTAACCAGTGGATCAGAGACGTCATGCTCAAAATGTGCACACGTAATCAGCATTGTTATCAAGCTTGTTCAAAGTTTACTGATGAACTGATCGTTTAAATCATGTGTGTTGGAACAGGATTACATACAAAACAGGCTGGATTAGGGAAAACCGGATTTGGAGCAGTAAATGGCACTGGTAGATATTCCTGATAACTATGCATCTGTGTAAGGCACACACAGATGAAGAAAACCATTTTATGTTAAGCATTTAATGGTCTGATCTGTATGACCTCCCCCTCCATCACCACAGGTAATTTTACATCCTCTAAGACCTCGCATGTCACCAATTCAGGGCAGTGTTTGGGTGGCTGTCATCTGGATAATGGCCAGCTGTTTCTCCCTTCCACATGCTATCTACCAGAAACTTTTCACTTTCAGGTTCAGGTAACGACACACACACACGCACACACAAAGCCAAATGGACCTAAATGCTTCGTCTATGATTCATCTTTATTACGCAGATACAAGAATAGTCACATGACATTTTGGTTACAATGGTGATGGAGCAATTACCTTCTCCAATCATATTGTAATAACGAGGGAAATATCAGTTTATGACCTGACTGTGCCATGATCATGATGCATCAGAAGGGGAGAAGATTTCGTGGTGTTTTAATGTGAAGAAAAAAAACAAGCGCAGTACCAATTTCCACTCTCTTACCTTCTGATATCGTTTTTAACACTGCCAATATGTTTTCAGGACAGCATTACACAGCGGAGTGTGCAATACACTGTACAGTGAACATGCCTTGATCTCCTTTCTCCTTACCAGTCAGGAAAAAGAGCGCAGCCTGTGCGTCCCAGACTTCCCCGAGCCATCGGATGTCTATTGGAAGTATATTGACCTCCTCACCTTCATACTCCTTTATATGCTGCCCCTTGTCATCATCACAGCGTCCTACACCACAGTGGCCCACAGGCTGTGGCACCACAATGCCATTGGCGACGCCACAACGGCTCAGCACGCCACCCATAGGAGGAAGCGGCGTCGCACGCTCGCCATGTTGCTCGTAGTAGTGGCCGTGTTCGCTGTCTGCTGGTTCCCGCTCAACTGTTACGTGGTGCTGCTGTCCAGTCAGGCCATCCACTCGTCCAACGTTCTTTACTTCTGCTTTCACTGGCTGGCCATGAGCTCCACCTGCTACAATCCGTTCATCTACTGCTGTCTTAACCCCACCTTCCGCCAGGAGTTACGTCTTCTCCTGAGCATGTGCAGAAGGAGCCGCAGCGTGGTGGTGGAACTGGAGCTGGAGCGTCAGCCCGCCGCCGCGTGCCCGCCGTGCCACAGGACCGCCTGGCCTGACGACGAGTTGTCTGGGCAGAGGCAAGCTTTGCCACAGCCCAGCCACCCCTCGCTGCAGAAGAACCACAATTTATCAGAGGACTCGCCTCATCTCAAGGACACGCACTCACTCTTCACTGCCAGACGGGCCCTCACAGGGAGAACTGACATCCTCTCTGTCGAGCCCATTGTGGCTGTGAGCTGACTAAACGTGTCGTGTCATGGGGACATTTTGGATCACTTCTTCAGTTCATTGTGTTCCAAAGATGATACAAGAACCTCCTCACCTATTACATTTCTATCATTCATCATTAATTTTGTTCTCTGGGAAAAAGCGGCATAAAGCCAGGTGATGCTTTTTTGTGAAAGTTTTAAAATGCGAACAAAAACACCTGCTGAAAATGCAATTACTGTCTATTATTGAATTTGATATTTTCTTGGGAAGAAACAGTTTTTGCACATGGAACTCAGGCAGGCCTCACAAAGCCTTTGGTAAGCTACGTACTGTGAATTACTTAACAACATACATACACCAATCTACAACATTGTGATCCTAATCTATTTTTATTATCAAATATGCTGCCTTTCCAAAGGTTTGAGTGACACTGTGAGAGAGGAATTCCTCCAATATGTTCAGTATTGTAGTAGTAGTTTGTCATATTGATGCTCTCCAGCTCACATGATGATGTACAGTTCTACACTATCTATCCGTCCATCCATTTTCTTTTGCGATCTCCTCATTAGGCTCAAAAAGTCTCACAGCACATAATTTAAAAAATATGTCCAAGTGGACATGCAGGTTAATGATGTACCTTCTGACATCCAGTGGAAGTGCATTTAATTGTACTATCTGTCACAATAATTCACTGCCTCAGAGAGAGAAACAAGAATACATTATTTTTACATAAATAATCATTTTGGGACCAATAAAGTGTAATTGCACAATTAAAACACCTGGTGGTCTCTCTCTGAATACGAATGTGCCATGACACAATAATTGCAAATCAGTGACAAGGATCTAACAACGATTCACACTCAGTCACACTTATGTGCAGTTGAGTGTCTTTATGAACCGCGCATGCATGTTTTTGGAGGATACGCCAAAAAAAAAAAACCCCACAGAGAGAACATCCATCCATCCATCCATTTTCCGAACCGCTTGATCCTCACTAGGGTCGCGGGGGGTGCTGGAGCCTATCCCAGCTGTCTTCGGGCAGTAGGCGGGGGACACCCTGAATCGGTTGCCAGCCAATCGCAGGGCACACAGAGACGAACAACCATCCACGCTCACATTCACACCTAGGGACAATTTAGAGCGTTCAATCAGCCTGCCATGCATGTTTTTGGAATGTGGGAGGAAACCAGAGCACCCGGAGAAAACCCACGCAGGCCCGGGGAGAACATGCAAACTCCACACAGGGAGGCCGGAGTTGGAATTGAACCCGGTACCTCTGCACTGTGAAGTCGACGTGCTAACCACTGGACTACCGGGCCGCCCCAGAGAGAACATGTAAATTCCAATTCTCATCATTTTTTGATAATACTTGTCGTCTTGGCTTCCCTGGACAAGACAAAAGCCCTCAGCCATGTTTTGAACCCAGACCTTCAGAACTGTGACGTAGATGTGCCAATTCAGTAGCACGCCATATATTTGAAACTTTCTGAAAATTTACCACCCCTTTGCAATGCTTATTTGTAAATAAAGAAAACAACAATTGTAGAATGTTTTCACCTTTTACATGTCTGCTCTCCATTGTCAAATGAAAATGTTGCATTGAATTCCAATGAAGTTAAATGTACTATTATGTTGTTCTGAGCTTCATGTGTTACTTGTGTAAAATGTCGGTATGTTTATCTGTAAATAAGTAATTGTAGTAAACCTTGTGATGATGGTGTGAAACACAGACTTATTTTTCAAGTCTCTCCACACATCTGTGATTACATGTTGCACGTTACAAAAGTGACAGTCCTTGTATGCGGGGATGACCAATAAACACTAATGAGACATATTTAGAGAGCTGACAGTGAATTCATATGCATGTATGCTGTATGTATAAAACCATCCCAATTTCGGTGAAAAAGAACTGACAAATGACGCACATGTATGCCTGTTATGAGAAACATCCAGTCATTTTTTTGCGAAACGCATCAACAATTTGTGAGATGACTCAGAATGTCACCACAATTAGCAAAGGTTGTTACCCAAAAAGAGCATTGCCTGCCAACTGCTGATGATTTGCCTCTATCACAAGAGCCCCCTCCCCACCCCAGAAAAAACAAAACAAAAAACATGCCTTCAAAAGCTCATTTTCAATGTCACGTGCAGTACAGCACATACTTTTAGATGTGTATTCTTCATATGGGCATTTATGTCAGATTTATTTCAAATATTTGCTCCAAAAAGGCATTTTCGATCAGGTTTTTACATTTTATTGTACTGGACTAAAAGTTGATCAAAAGTGCTATAATGCTGCTAAATCATACTGAATTTGCAATTAAATAATTAGGTCGCCTAATTATTTCATTTGTACTTTATATATTATATATATATATAAAGATATTTTGGGGGGAGTGCAGCTAGTCATTCTAACCATTTAATCAATTTGATATTGTAAACTAATTTCGTTTAATGTGTGACTGTGTGTTCACTGAATGAAAATAAACTAAAAACATTTTTATAATGTGCCTTGGCTCAAAAAGGACACTGCCATAGATGCCACTTGTCACTTCATTCATTATTGCATTTCTCTCTTCACAGTCACGCCATTGGTCAATTTATTGACCAATGGCGTGACTTAAAAGTTTAATAAATAACGGCGATACGCTTCATCGTCCTTCTGCGCATGCGCAGTTGTTTACTCACAGGAAGGACCCTCACGTCCCACAGAGGATATTAAATCTACTTAAAAAGGTACTCAAAGTACTTAACGTTATGTTATTCTGCGCTCCTCACAATCAAAATACATGGAGCCGACAACTAAATGCTGCAGCTGATGTGCCTTTATTCGTAGAACCGCGCCAACGCTGCTTTTCAGGTCCCTCTCACACTGTTGTGCTAACCGGCGAGAGCTAGCTACATTTAGCATTATACCTTCCTGTTAAGCTAACGTCAGCTATTGTTTCATTCAAGATGGTCTCGAGTTAAGTCCGGTTTGTCTTCAGCGGTTACCATCGCACATAAATCGCCTCTAAAGTACTTTTCAAAATGAAAACCAAACAACTCAACAGCTTTAACGTTGTGTTTATGTGATTTGATTGTCACGAGAACCTTTTCCGACTTGGCTTGTTTTCGTCTTGAGACGCCGACAAACACTTAGCGGCCATTTCTTTAGGTACACCGGCACCATCTAATGATCACCAGAACAATCATTTAAAATGAATGTGTTGAGTAAATTTAGTTGTGATATGGTAATATATATTTTAATGCACGTATAGTATTGTAGTGTCATGGTGACCTAAAATGTTCGAAACAACCCAATACTGACACTTATTTTGAACATCGATATCACAGTATCAAAAGTGTGTTGCGGCTTGCGTTAACTTGCCCACGGGTACCAAACGTTTTGGCCTGTGGGTGCACAGACAGATACGTACACACATATGAATGAACAGCGTCCTTTTTATTTTCACTTTCTGAGAAGTGGCACTTATTTGCGGATATCCTTGATTCATGGTTCTATATATGAGTGTGCTCTTTGCACTCCTCGTAATAAGATTCAGCGCACGAGTAGAATGACTTGAGGGCACCAGTAAAACAAATTTGGGTTACGAGTCGGGCTGCCAGGATTAGTAGACTAGTCACGACTGTGTCGACGACCAAATCTGTTGATGGCTAAATTAGTAGTCGATGTCGTTAATATTTTTTATTTATTTATATTATATATATATATATATATATATTATTTATTTATTTTAATTATTATAATAATTATTTTACGCTTTGTTTGGCCTGTCTTTGACGCACATGCGCAGAGTCATAATTCGGGTCTAACTGGTGTTAGCAACAGTCTGAAAGGTAAAGGGCATTTCACCAAAAGTACTTAATGCAATGCAAACCGGATATGCATGGTGGCACAGCTGTGAAAGGGAAAAATACCCCACTTTGTCTGATGCCAAATTTAGGGCTGGGTGATCTGTCTGAAAAGTATATCACAATAAAAGTATTTCACATTGGTTGATTTATTATCATCATCATTAGTGGTATTGTTATTATTCAAAATAAGGACCCAGAGCAGGAAAAAAGCAAATGTATGTAATTTTATTTCTACCAAATATTTAACACAATTATGAAAAGTAAGATAAAGTGGTCAAGATTAAATAAACACCTTGTGCTTAGTAGAGCTGTGCAAGAACCATTTTTGTGAACTTTGTCTACCGAACCATCTATGAAAAAGTGAAAAAGAAAGTGTGGCTGAACCTTCTTTACAATAGATGACCAATCACCTCTGTGCAACCATTGCAATAAGATTATTTTGTGCATGCAATAAGATTATATTGTGCAGACAAACACGATAACTTTTTTTTGTTTAATGGATATGTGGTGTCGAAGTGAAAGACTTGCTCGCTCTGATATTAATCAGTTAATTTGACAATGCTTTCTGGTGTTCAGCTCTTAGGAGCTCATCTCCAGGAGTAAAGCTGTATAAGCACTGGCCCGACCGGACCGAAGGAAGTGGCGCGTCGTACGGGGAGCTGCCAGTGGACATCGTCATGAGTTATAAGCCCATTGCTCCTGCGCCGTCTGGCTCCAACCACACGCCGCCTGGTTTGTTTTAACACCAACCCTATATTCCTAATGCTGTTTTGGCTACGATAACTGATATCTGCCAAGAATCAGATTGGATACCTCATATGCATTCACATTTTAAAATAATATAGTTTTACAGCAACAGTGATTCTCAAAATAAAGTGGGATACGCACACCCTGATGAACTTTTTCTATTTTTTTAAAAATATTATAATTCTGACATTTTTTAACATCACGTATACCACACATGACGAGGAAAAAACTCGACATGTCTCCTTATCGGCTCCTCTTTTTTCACGGGGGATACTGTCAAGTAGAGTTTGACTTTTTTTTTTAGGGGGAGGGGGTTAACACCTCCATGAAGCAATTATGAATTCTCCCCCCCCCCCCCCAACATACACACACACAGATGGTTCGTTAGGCTTCAAAACACTTGTTACACTTAATAAATCAAACTTTTAAAATGCAAAATGAAGAATAAATCCATGTTGTGGAAACCATAAGATCATTGACATTACTATGCACTTCCAGCAAAAGTTGTTCCTGGTCTTCCAATAGAAAAGGAATAAGAAAGTCATGGTCACAAATGGAAACCCCATAATAGACTGAAGCCGCAAAAACTGAACCGCCAAGTAGTGAAGGAACACTGTTGAGGACAATTTGGCCTTTGCTGACTTTGATCAGCGAAAGGTGGAAACTGTTGATGTTTGGTCTGCTTGTTAACAGTATGTGCCCCTTTTAAAGTAAACACAACCTGTTCGGTGACTTCAACATTGTTATGTTCATTTTGTTCACATGCTTGGAAGGTCAAGTTAATTTATTTCCATCTCCATCTTGCACCATCATAAACCCTCTCATTAACAGTACAGGGAGGGTTAGTGGAACATGCGTACTTTGTGATTGATGTGCTTAACTTTAAAAAATAAACATCATGTAAATCAATCTAATAAAATTATAATAATAACAAAACATCGTGTAAATCAATCCAATACAAAATACCCCTGACATAAGTCACTCTTATGCAGCATTCTGGTGTCGAAGGATTTTACTAATCTGGTACAAACACACTCTGCAACCAGCCACCCTGATGTCACTGTTCATGTAGAAGCCACATGATTTGGTCTGCATGAAAAAGAAATATGTCAGAAATTCTTAAGACAACTGTAAATGATAGCCATGAAGATATTTTTCTCCCCACTGCATGGCTTTGTGGCCTTCTCTGTACAGTCTGTCCGTATTGTTTGCTTGGAGACAAGTTCAGTATAGACCTGCTGATGTGACCGAAACACACCGTGAAGGGAGACATTTTTCATTGAGGGCAAATGTAACATTATTCGTGGGAGGAGCGGCGTGGCCACTAGAATAGTTCGTGGACTTGAGCGTTGGCTTTTTTTTTTTTTTTAATTAAATTTAAATGAATTTAAGTACAATTTTAAAGCCAAGTGTGAAGTAATTTTAAAAACTCCCAAATGAATTATTTTCATGTCACTAGTAGTTAAGATAAGAAAGAAAACCTTTATTTGTCCCACAATGGAGAAATTTGCATTACATAAAGCATGAAAAAATAATTTACTATTCAATGAATTTCATTCGCTTTGTGAGAATGACTATCGTTCCAATTTTCTGGTCCATTTGCCCAACAAAAGCATTTTCATTGTTAAGCGGGTTGCTATGGGTCTAATTGTGAACTTGGGTGAGTTGCTAAAAACTAACGAAAGTGTGCTTGAAATAGTTTTAGCTCAAAGTATTACACAACAGATGGTTGGCCAAGTTTACATCAGATTCATCACATTAACCTTAAAAGGCTTTTGAAGTGCTCACTGCATGTTTCGTTTGTAGAAAATGACACAAAGATGGCAGCCACTTAACATTAAAAGGCTTTTGAAGTGCTCACTGCATGTTTCGTTTGTTTGTTTGTAGAAAATGACACAAAGATGGCGGCCACTTGTCACACTCCGAGTTATTGTACCTTTGTTGACACGGTTTTCTGCATCAATGTCTGTTTCTCTAAAACTGTTCCCGGGGGCCAAGGCATACGTTACAGAATGATCAGTACATTGCCCATTAAATTATATTGTATCACGAAGCGTCATTCAAATGGCCAGCGACCAAAACATTTACTTCAGGGGTGCCCAACCTTTTTTGTCCGCAGATCGACTTGTCAAGCAACCGACGATCAACTCGCTCCCGCACGTGCACGCACTTACACACGCATGCCATGATGAGCAACAGCCATAGCGGCCAGGAACACGGACTAAAAATAAGAATAAAAAGATACAAGAACTTGTGAGTTTGTAAAAAGGAATCAGTGCCTACCTTAGCCGAGACAAGACGCGGCGGCATGGGACGCACTTTGGCAGCGTCTTCACTGCAACGACGTCACTATCGTAGCTCACGTGTATCGTTTTAAAAACTTTTCTCTTCGCACATCAGATCAGATTCCCATTCTTTGCCGGTGCCATCGATGAAATGTACACGAATCAAACTTTGAGAATAATAAAAACTAAAATAGATAATGGCAACAGCTCTAATCGCAAACTGCAAGTGCAGACTGCTTACCGCTAACAACTTCCGGTGATGCAGGTCACCGGCCGCCGTAGGTTAAAGGTGACTTGCTTTGTTTTATTTTTTTTAAATACTTCTGTGAAAGTGAAACTGAGAGGATGTTTAGGGTGCAGTGTGCACTAACACAAAAATATAGAATATTAACAATACTCCCCCTTGGAACCCCCCCCCCCCCCCCCCAATTGCCCTCCACGATCGACTTGAGACCAGTTCGCTGGCTACTGGTCGATCGCACCCCTGATCTACTTGGTTGCTGAATTTCACATGATTGGTGGACAGGCACAACTGGTACCAAGTTGGCATTTTTTGTGTTTCTCTGACTTTGTTGTGTATTTTCAGGCTCCTCCGTGCCCTCTCCTTCGCTCCCGTCATCGTCCAACTTCCGACCAGCCTTCAGCGACTTTGGCCCGCCCTCCATGGGCTTTGTTCAGGTATGCTAGCATCTGTGATGATCCACAACAGTTGAAGTGGCACAGCTGAGCTTCTTTGTTCGAGATACAGTATTCCCACTTTTTGCCATAAAGAGAACAACAAACTGAAATTACAATTTTGTGACTTCCCACATGCTGGCTGGCATTTTGCAGTTAGTGCTGCCATTTCGGGAACTTTTTGAGTTGCAAGGTGCCACTTGGGTCTTTTGTTTTTCTTCATTTTTTTTCTCTTCTTCCAGTCTTTGTGTTGCGTTCCAAACGGAGGTACGAGCAGCTTCAGATATGCTGCCACCCAACCTATGTGGGGGAAAAAAAAGAAATGGAGCAGTTTTGGTACTATCATGCCCTTGCATGTGGGCAAGGAGAGCCACAGTTGTCAATGCACGTGATCAAACGCACAAATACTAAATAAAAACACTTGCAAAGAGCTGCATTAGACCACATCTCATAACTGGACCCTCACACTCAGAAAGCTCCTAATGTCACACACTAGGCCACGCTCCTTGAAGGCAACATCCAAAACACACGCATACTCCTATAAAACAAGTTTATTTCTTGGGTGGCTATGTTTTATACAAAAACAGAGCTATTTTTATTTATTAAACATGTAACAATTTTGTTTTGGGAGGTACAGGATAGAATAACGTCATTTTATTCTCATCTCAATAGAATATACAAGTAATGAGTTACCGATGTGCTTGGTCGCAAACTCTCAAGTCAAGATTCCACTGTATGTGCTACATGTCATGTAGGAAATGAAATAAAGTCACCCAAAGGACCACGGTATGTTATTGATGTTTTGCTGCATCTCTTTGTTTCTCTGAAAAATCCTGCTCAGCCCGTAAAAGTCAGTCAAGGGTCGACCTACAGTGAACTTCTGTCAGTCATTGAGGAAATGAGTCGTGAGATCCGACCCACATACGCTGGAAGCAAAAGTGCGATGGAGAGACTAAAGAGAGGTATTAAACAACACAGCACACCCGGCATTTTGTCCAAGTAGCAAGATAGTCCATTATTCACAATTTATGCAGATTTAAGATTGGTGATGGGTGCTACATGATGACACCCAGATCAAGACCTAATTGTTGAAGTTTAATTCAAGTCACGTATTTTTAGTACTTATGATGGTGCAGCTATTAAACACCAAAACTAATTCGGTGTCATTGCTTTGGCCAAGTGCATGTTTGCCGGTAATTGATATCTTGGGTGAGTTTGACTTCCATATGAGGGTAGATTCAGGCAGATTTGTTTTATATTCCATATTCAAATGCCTTATCTGTTCCAGGTATCATTCATGCACGCGCACTGGTCAGGGAGTGTCTGGCAGAGACGGAAAGAAGCGCCCGTACATAACCCATCCCTCCCCCATCCCCTCCTCCTTATCCATCATCCGTTGTTAGTTCTTATTTTCTGGGTGGTTTTTTTTTTTTTTAAATTACATTGGCCTCGTCAGTCTACCAGGCCATTCTCTTGAAACTACTAGTTCCATTTTCTATTTTTTTTTTCAAACGGCCTGTGGATATTTTAATTAGAGCCGTACGTAAAAAGTAGATTAAACCATTTTATATTTGTTGACAGCCAGACAGACCAAATTATGTCTCCTTTAAGTTAAAACCAAAACTTGTTCTCAAGTTGTGATTTTTTTCCCCCCCTTACCTTTATTCATTTGCGCATCATGAATCGAGACCATTTGCTTTCCTGCTCACCTGCATTGGTCCTATTTTCTAGTCAACGTTCAACAAGAACTATGTACTGTACCTCTCAAGTCAATTTGTTATTGTGGGAATTTTGTAAACCAAACTTTTGCAGTTCAGTATGTATATCTTAATTAAACGATATAAAAGAAATCACTACCTGTCCTGTTTTTTTCTCCCCCTCATTGGACAAAGATTAATTTGGTTGTATTGCAGAAACATAATTGGACCACATGGGAATCCGTATTAAAAATGCCAATGCACGAATAAACGCATTTATTTGGATTACACAATTGCTGCTTCAGTGACATGAAACTACGAGGGTGAGACTCATCCACAGAGTTGTTTCCACAATTTGGGTCTACAAAGAGTGACAGACAGCAAGTGATGAAAACCAAAATATTTTTCCCCCACATGTGAAATAAGAATACAGAAGAAAGCAACATCCAAGTGTGTCGTTTTGATTGTCAACGTCTCCATCTGCCAGCTATATTGACCAGGAGAAACCAGTCCGTTAATCCTAAAACCAATGAGGTCCAGAGGGCCAAAAGGAGAGCTGTACGAGTAAAAATTCTCAATTCAGATGTGATTACAAGTGGATTATTACACTGAATAAAAGAAAAGTAAGAGATTGCAGCAGAGCAGTTTGTGTGGCACTTAAAAACCGGCGTCTGTATGAGGGAACCGACGGATACATCAAACAGATTAAATGACGACACTTGAGGCTTTGAGTTGCTATTGGCAACAAAACAATCAAAGGGAGAAACAAATCTGACTTTGGGAACATGATGTTCTCACAGAGTACAGAGTTTTGTCTTGTGAGTGTGGCTCAAACTGAAACACCAGCACCTGGTGTTTCTATGCTTTCGCCTTGAAATCTAAAGGTATCTTCTCATTGTACTCCTCAACCCTGATGAGAGAAAAGAGCAAAAGAATAACTGTAGAGAACACTACTGAAAGGGAAGGACAATTGGTCCATGTGAACTGACCGTGGTCGCAGTTGGCGGTGGTGAGTTGTAATTGAACAGGCCTTTGTAGCGTCCCTTCTCCTCCTTCTCCTTGGTCCGGATGCGATCCTCCATGGCCCGCAGCTCCTTGGTGACAGACGGCCCGAGAGACGGGTCCAGCTCCAGCACCTTGGCGAAGTCCGCACGGGCCTCCGTCTCGTTCCACACTGCGGCATGGGCCTTCGCTCGCTTGTAGTAGGCCTTAACGTTGTCTGACACACAAGGACAAGCATGTCAAATTGACGAAGGACAAACAAGCCAACAGCAAATGGAAAGCTATCAAATTTAAAGATCTTGACAACTAACAAAAAGAAAACAGATTTTTACATTGAATACAACCGACTGTTCAGTTTGGCGTCACTTTAAAAATACCCTTATTTTATTTTCCACATTAATAATATCCACTTGAGCTACACATCTTAGCCAATTGGCTAGCGTACTTTTACAGGTCTTACCACCGTGGTAGGAAGAAAAAAAAAACGTTTGTTGTCTTAGCTGTCTGTTTGTTTCTTCCTTGCGTGTTGTATTTTCAATGTATCCAAGAAATATAAATACATTGATGTCGTTTGTATAGAGCTAAGTTTTCATGGCTTTCATGTGTAATATGTGCAAGCTACTTGTGCATATGTGCAAAAGCACTTCCTTTTTGACTACGCACAGAGCCATTAAAGATGGCAAAGGCCGATTATTTAGGCTTTGTTTGTGTTTGCATGTATCATGTCATTTGTATAAATAAATAAGATACATGTATTCAACATTTGTCCAAAAATACCAGCCATAAAGATTTTTGTGCTGAAATTGGATGCTTAGGAAGTTTCATTCCATTTGCATGAACATGGCAAAAATGGTTCAAAGGGGAGCAAGGTGGCCACTGTGCTCCAATTCCACACTAATCACAATGATTACCATCTACCATGAAGCACAGGCTCGCGGAGAATCATGAGGTGAGCCTTACCCTCGTATTTGAATGTGAGTGAGGAGCAGTGTTCGATGACTTCGTAGTAGTGGCCTTGGAGTAGCTTGCACTGGCAGTAGTTGAGGAGAAGAGGCGTGATCATGTGGTCCAGCTTGATCCAAGCTTCATCTCCTGGATGCTCCTGAAATGAAAATATGAAGAGGTGTCGGATATACTGGCAAGGTGTTGAGAAGGAACGGGCATGAGCCAGATCTCATTGACCTTCATCTGTAGATTTTTGAGGCAGGCGATGCCGTTGTAGTATTTGTCGGTGGCCTCTTGTATTCGGCCTTGCTTGAAGAGCATGTTGCCCTCCTCGTGGATGTGAGGCACGAAGGCCAGCTTCTCCTCGTCCGTCATGGCCCACACGTCCAGCTGGAATGAGCCCGGAGGAAGAACCTGCAAGCACACTGGAGCTCAGCAGCAGCTTTCACAGTCGCTGCATACAACGCTATTACTGGATACTACAGCAATCTCTTTTGTAATATACTACCGAAAAAAATACAATTCTAGGTGAACCTTATAAAACAGATAACATTTTTTCTTGTTCCGAAAAGGAATAATTCAAGGGTTAGAGCAGTAATAATAACAACACCAATAATAATAATTAAAAACAAAGATGATTTAATCTCTTACAAAATACCATCAAAAGGTCAATTTAAATCTCAAAATGCAATCACACTGATCGTTTGTTATATTTTCATTTTTTGAGATGGTGAAATTTGGGTTTTTGCTCGCTGCGAACTTGAATAATCAAAATGATTCTGCTGTAACTACCCCCTCAAAGCCAAAATGTGTCTCATTTCACGCACCTCCATCAGCTCAATGGCGAATACAAGAGGCTGTGGATTAGCCTGAAGGTGGTCCAGGTCTTTGTGGCCCAGCGAGTGGTGGGAGTGGATCTGGGCAATGCCACAGCAATGTCTCTGGCCTTCCAGGGGGTCTTTTCCAATGCTGATGTTCCTCAGCGACTGGGACACCAGCGGGTAGAGTGCGGTGTGCTGTGAACAAAAACAGACCATCTCAGATATGCCAGTGTACATAAACACCTATTTAACGAGCTCACTCACTTTGGCGTCACATGTGAACTCGGCAATTTCTCCTTCTCTCATAGAGATGATCACTCGTTCCCATACAGCCAGTTTAAACTTCTTGCCCAAGATCAGCTCCATTGGTTTGCTGCAGCCCCCCATGTTCCTGGAGTCATCCAGCACTGTGCCATCACACAGGCTGGTGCGGTAGTGGAAGACCACCTGGAAGAACAAGCAGTAGGTTAATTATGCCAAAATGAAAATATGCTTGAGACACAGCCTTACGAAACATCCTCATTATTTTAAATGTAAAAAAAACCATTATATATATATATATATATGTATATATGCGCGCCATGGTGTCATTCTGCTAGTCAACTCAAATTATACAAATCCACCAAACACAAGAAAATAGTTTTCAGAAGCCTGATTCCAACTCATAACATCAAAATCATTTTGATTAATTCTAACATATAAATTTCATATACAACAATGTTTTTTTACGTAAACATCACAATTAAAGAATATATATATTTGAAATGAAAATTTTCACTCTGTCTATAGTCTATATTATTCACGTGTTTCACTTTTTGAAATGCACAACGGGAGATACAACATTGTCCACTTTATTCTAATTTATTGCGTTTCAGATTCGACAGTGTTGATATTTAAAACGCAAAATGTCTTGAGAATGGCGACATTCCTTCTACTGTTTATTCTGGCCAATCACAACCTTGGAATATTGATTGCTACAGTAAACCAACCAATCAGCATTGATAAACAACCCATCCTGTTCCGCCCATATCCGTCCATCTGATGAGTGAAAAAAAACATTGAAAAGGGGGGGAGAAAGGAATGCCTACTGGCCAAACGTTTTAAAACCAGGAAGCGATTAACAACCACGTTCTTCCATGTGCGTCGGTGGTGGCTCTTGATACAATAAATGACTTTAGGTAGCGTGAAACAAATAAAATGTGTTAGCCAATATAGTACAACAGATACGAAAAATTAGCATTAGCAAACGCGATAGAGCGCGTTTGCTAGCATTTACAAAGACGCAAATTAGAGGCAGTGACCCACAATTTAGATTAATTTTTTACCTTTGTTCCATCGGGGAAGGGCGATAGCTGTCCTTTACCCGGGCTAATCAATTTCTTACTGATCCCTTCCGCGAGAAGCCTTCTTGCCTCTTCCTCCATCCTTGGCAGAGTCGTAACTGACGACAAAGTACGATGTTTACCGAAGAAAGCCGATTCTAGTTTTATCACGTTTTGGGCGAGCAGCGCCCTCTATAGGTAGGCGGCATTGCAGGCTATCGTATTGACGCAGAAATTAAGCTTTTAGTGCGTTGAGTTGAGCCACATATCAGTTTGGTCTTGTTGAAATATTCAAAAAAAGTTCTACATGTCAGAATTTGGGAGGGCACCCCCGTACCTGGATAAAATCTTCACAAACACAGGGAGAACTTGCACTATGGGAGAACTATGTTGCAAAACAAACGATTTGAAACCAAACCTCAGAGGTAGAAGGCTGTTGTGTTAACTGCTTCTCTGAGCTGTCCTGTGCTATAAGTCAGGCTGGGTTGGGCTAAACTTTAGAAATGTTTTTTATTGTAATTTCACAGTCAGTGTTCACATAGCATAAAAATACTCTACAATGTCCATGGAAGTACACAGGCCAGTTCATATAGTGGGAAAAAGCCAAGAAAGTGAATAGTTGATATGTCAGTGGTCATCAGAAAAACAAGAAAAACTATATGATGCATCAGTACGTTGCCATGGTAACAGAACAAAAGTAAAAGTGGTTAATGTGGTGTTTGATGACATCTTATTTTTCAAAATAGGGCAGGTAGAACAACTTGAAGCCTCTTCTTCCACGGACAGCACAGCTGATGTATATCACATGATACACTGGAGAGAGTTCATAGAATAGTAATGTTATTATTCACAACACTCTTTATGGAATGTCAAAGAAAGTTCTGAGTGGGACTCCTGCAAAAAGGGATTTCTTTACCTCCAGGGATGAAGAGCAGGAATCCAGGCACAAAGAAGATAGCACTTGAAACGCCTGTGACCAAACGCAGAAAACAGTCTGCAGTCATATTAAATTACATTTGGCTCCAGCCAAAGCATGTCTGTGATTCCAATATTACGTTACAAAAAGTATACAGTAATGCCACTTGTTTTTACTCCTGGTCATCTGATTATGCATCATGGCTGTAACAGCCACATGCATAACTCGGTAAGCAGCCCTGGATTTCTAGTTTAGACCCCTGCTGAAGATGAGAATGACACAGTAAGCGGCAGCAGCCCCCCACATTCAATTGAGAAACGTGCTTTTCACCTTGGCTTATGGTTTCTATGATTAATCCTTTCACTATATTATCCACAAAAAGTAAAACTAATGTGTGCCCATTGGGTGTCTCACATCTCACGTTAGATGTCACGACACTCCTTCAAATGATTGCTTCTGCCTTGTCAAAACAGCACCATCTAGTGTTTAAAGTAAGACGTACAATGCAGATCAAAACGCATATCGTTCTGACCAGGGCATTTACTCATTTTACTCAAATATCACATCTGTTACGTCAAACAACACTTGATGTTTTAAAAATAAAAGTTTCGTCTAGTCACCGATTACAAGCCATTGAATGAGTCGATTGGGTTTTGAATTTCTGCCAACATTAGTCATGTGAATAAAACACCAATAAAGCATTTGTACTGAAGAAAAAGGAAACTGCCATTATGACTCGAAATAATTGTGCTTTGAAAATCTTATAGATAAAAATCAGGAACACTTCGTTTGACAAAGAAAAAAGGGAGAACATGTGTTTTCATCTTGCCAAACCAGCAGCACGTTTCTGCTTTTAAATCCACAAATAGAAGTAGGATGTGTGAATTCGGAAGGATTATGAAAAGAAACATTGTGTATGTGTGTGTGTGTGTGTGTGTGTGTGTGTGTGTGTGATTTATCAAAGCGGATTTTCTACCTCCTGTGGAACAGACAATACAGTTTCCATATTCTACTTCAACAATATCTGATGATATCATAATTGCTCTCACAGAAAAAACACACAATTCCTTCCAAGCAGATATTTGTCTTACCCGCATTTGGATTGAGCTGTATGACAACACCAGTGAAAATAAGAGCTACAAAGAAAGAGTACATGTGGAAATTAGCAAGATGGCAGAAATTAGACAAGTGGGCGGTCAATGTAGGTTTCAGTGGGCCAAACGCACACACCTTGGACCGAATGTTTTAAAGTACTGCAAAGTAAATTCCACACAGAAAGAACCGAGATTCAAATGCTGGTCATTACTAGAACTATAAATGAGCATTTTGAGGTTCAGGATTTGGTTTTGTTTTTAGAGCAGTTTCTCTGAGTGTGAATTTACAGTATTGGTCTAGTGTGGTGGTTCGGTTTACATTGAAACGGGCTATATTTGGCCCACGTACTGTAGGTTCAACATCAAACTTACCAACTCCAGTAAATAAGAGAAGGAAGGAAGCAAGGACAACTCTTCTGTTTTTCTTCACCAGCGGATGAGACACCCAACTGCCCAACAAATGAATGTTGTGAGGAACCAACTTGAGTCGCCTGCATGTGTGTACGAGTGTGTGCGTGTGTCTAAGTGTTTCGATCTCACCCGCAGCAATGTGCTGAAAGTTGCGTGACGGAACTCAAGGTGCTGAAGGACCACTGAGAGCTGCAGTAAGATAGTGTGGAGGGATCACTGTGGGTGGAAAAAGAGCATGAACACTGTGTCAAACCAGTAAAAGACACACAAACTCACAAATAACTAAATAAATAAATTAAAATACAGCGGATCCTGAAAGTTTTCCTTTTCAGAAATGGTCAGATAAAGGATTTACTTGCTTGTTTAATTTTACATTTGATCGGTGGTCAGGCACTTATGAGACCCACCAACTATATTTGTACACAAACAGTAAAAAGTCAATTTGACATGATTTGACCTCTTTAAACCTGGAGTCTTAGTGAGCTGAAATTCTTGATGGTTTGGGTATTTTGTCACAGACGTTATTACCGTGAGACACCTTGGTTTTAAATTGTGGAAAAAAATGCACAGTGGTCTCTCTCTCAATTTTTTTTTTTATGTTAAAGGTGATTGTCAAATGCTTGTTTGGCCCCTTTGTGTCCTTGGATGGAATCACAAACAGTCCAGGAAGGGTGTAATCCACCTCTTGTCCAAAGCCTGTTGGAATAGACTCAAACTAACCTGTGACTCTAATGAGTACAAGCAGGATAGAAAATGGACGAATGGATGAGTTCTCTTTAAACATTCTAAATCAGAGCGGTATCCCTGAAGAACCCGTGTTCAAACTATACATGCTACAAAATGGACCAACCTGATTTTGAAGAAGTTGTTAAAAGAAGAATTGCCATTGTTGGTAAGTGGGTCTTCATTTTCCAAATTCTAGAAAAGATCAGAAAATGATAAAGGAGGTGTGTTTTTGTAAGTGAAAAGTAGGGTAGGTGCGTCTTACTTGATACTTCAGGTTACTGTGCTCCGGTGAGGCAAGCAAAACGGGCGAGGGATGAGGCTGAGGTTTGGAGAAAGTCAGAGGCCCGAACGTGAGCTCTGCTTCTCTGTCCTTATCCCGAGAATTCCATCCATCGGCGTCCACGCCAGACATGGCTTCTTCTTCATCGACTTCCAACGCGAAAGCGTCGTCGATAGTGAACTGCGTTGCCATGGTGATCACCTCTTATGCGCTGATTTCTTGTGGTTTGGGGTTCACTGTGGTTGTGGAAAAATAAGAACAGATGTCATCACAAATAATACGCATGTATGAGCATTACAAATGGCGAAAACTTTTTAAGGCATTTTTTAAGTTGGATTTTTGGACTAAAAGGTTCGTAAAAACAACAGGAATTTTAAAATTCCTCCTAATTTCCAGTATGATCTAGTTAACACCAGTTAAATCGTTGTTTATGACTAGAAAACGATGTAATTTGTCGCGCTGTGGCAAACAGGAAGGCTTAGCTGCTCTGATCTCAGCCTTTGTTTCCGCTAGTCGATCAGATGACCAAAAGGAAAACTTACTGTTTCCAAACAGGCTCTTTTGGCAGAGGTTCATCTGGACTCCAACACGTTTGGTACAAAGCTCACATAGCTCCGAGATTTCTCCTAACACAAGTGGAAGCTGTTTAGAACGAGATGCTAACGTTTTTGAGAGCGTCAAGCGCGTTCCCAAAACTTTCTCCTCTCTCGCTCTTTCCAGTTTCCCCCCCTCATTAGCCGGCTATCGATTGCATATGCCTGATTACGCCCAGTGAATGTCCGGGAGTGATCTCAATGGAGCATCGATTTATCGATGGGACTCCTCGTCTTGTTGACGACTTGTTTAAAGGTACGAGACATTCGCAGCGACAAGATACAGTCTGGCTCGCAGTTCAATGAATTATTTTTGGTCTTGACAACGGACGTGTCTTGGGCGGTTGGCTCCGATGGTGGAAGAAGATGCTGCTCTGACCTGTTAGAACCAATATGTGGCTATGGACAAATGGACAGTATATTGATAATTGTATACAATATGTCATAGTTATACATTATCAACAAATGTACAATATGATTTAGATCAGGGAGGAGCCATTGAAATGACATAGAGGGCCACAATTATTCACCAGGGGGACATAAAGTGCGGTACTCTCCCTAACCATACTAAGACTAATATGTGAGAATTCTTTTTTTTTCTTTTGTTGAACCACTGTATATCACAATATCTTAATATATTTCCTTCTCAAATCGACTTTTCAACAACAAAGGGTGTGAAGAAAGCAAAAAATAACCACATGCTGTGAATTTTTTACATTCCCAGTGCGAAGGGCTCTTGTGCATACAAAACTGTTGCACCAACAAAAATGCACATTTTTCTCCACAAAGACCAAGTCACTGAAAGATGTTAATATTACACTAGATTTGTCCTTTACTTCTTTTATTGCATGGTTTTTCACACTCGAGTAATTTTTTGCTGCACTTGTGGTAGAAGGAGCAACTCAGATAAGAATGAATTAAAAACTGAAAGTCAAGAGCACGAACTAAACTATTCAATCAAAACACTTGTTCAGTTTAATTTCTAAATGCAAATGTCCAAGAGCCATTCATCTACAAACTAGCACAAGTGTCTTCTGCATCCAAGTGCTGTTAAAAAAGCAATGGTGTATTCTGACTATTCAGAAACTTTCCCTTGCAGAACAAAAAAAAAAGAAAAGAAAATGCATCCCATCAGTTGGTGTCTGTAGCTGACGTGTGGCGAAATGATTTGTTTTCCAACACATCAAAAGTCTAGCATGTGCAACAAACGAAGCTTCAAAGCAATAATGATACATCGGTGCATTGCTTTTACTTTAGTGGAGCAGAGTCAAAGAACCAGGAAAAAGGAGGTCAACAGCTATGGATGTGAGAAGCACAGAGACTGAGGCCATTTGAGCCTTACCGTGAATTGATGAGATATGAGGTTTGTTTGTGGCCCAAATTATTGAAGAGTTTAATATTTTTGTAAATGAAAAGGATTCGGATTCGTGTTCTTTAAATAGAAAATGGATGCATAGATATTTGAGGTGCTTGCATGTAGACCTGCTCCACATGTTAAGTGCCTTGAGATAACCTCTCTTGTAAAATTGCAAATAAAATTGACGTGGCTTATTGACCTTTCCTACTGACTAATTTAATTTGCATTCTTCTCCTGTCTCCTCCGTGTTCATGTCTACACAAGACATCCAGCCCTTATAATTAGACTTTGGCTGTTGCTGCACTTGGAGGTCAAAGTGCTACAGAATCGGCAAGTTTTGTGAGGGCCTTAAAAGCACATTTCGTCGGTTATTAAAAAAATATTAATTTAAACTTTAGGCGGAGAATTTCTTGTATCCAAAAGATAAGGCATGAGAAGGCTTTAACAGCATTTGCGCAACTTCATTTGAGCGGCTGGCTGCTAGCATTTTACGATGAAACAAAATACAATAAGTTCTTGGAACTGTTCTTCAAACTTGAAATAAGACAAAGATTCTTTACACTTATAGAAATTGTTGACGATTTTAGCAATCCGAGCTCTAGCTCAACAACTGCATGTAATCAGCATCATACTGAAATCGGTTTACATTATAGCAAAAGATTAGCGGCGGTCATCAGTAGCCTACACTTGGAACAGTGACCATAAAACGTATAATTTTGTGAAATCATTATCTCCCTAAGGGTGTAGCTCAAAACTGAGCATTATTATTGTTATAAAGTTAGAATCTGTCAAAAATCGTTCTCGTCTTGTACAGGAGTCGGTAATGCTGGGACCCACGAGTGCGCTTTTATAGAACCAAATAATGCGATTCCTATGTCGTTATTGAATATTCTCTCTCAAAACGAAACTCCAGGCATTTGACGCGAAAGAAGAGCAGGCGGTGAAACGACTGTAGTTTATTTTGAGAAGTAGTGACACAACATTACCACATGATGCCAGTCGTCACACTGTGATTCTGACAGTTCATAAACAACAGACTTGCCCCCCCCCCCCCCCCCTTGCATTATTACCACCCGCAGCGTTTCGGAAGGCAAGTGTCAAACGCAAAATAATATACACAACAATCCTGAATGACAGACAGCCTGCACAAAAGTGCACGCGGATGGCAGGATGGATGACACGAGCTGTCAACACATCGGCACGCTGCACTATACACGATGGTGATTATTGCGAAACATGCAGCTACATTGAAGATCAAATGTGAGCAAAGCATGCAAGAAGGGTGGACGTGCTGGCAAAAAAAAAAAAAAGTATCACGATCATTTCATTTTGGTTTGATAATCTTACTGCTGTCACACTGGGAGCTTTTGATGCATAGAAAAAGAAAAGAATGAGCCGCCACCGTGGCTCAAGCTTTTTTGTCGAAGCCTTCCAAGGGTCTAACTATTTTCATAGTCTTGTTCTTGACAGTTTTTTTTTTTTGGGGGGGGACAGAGCTCCTTTGCCCATTCGGAACAGTTTTGCTTTCTGTGGTAAACATGAGACATTCACATACCTGTCAACTTTTCGGAGCGCCAACCTGTATAAACTACCAAAAAAATCCTTATAAAGAGCAAAAAATCCTTATAACACACCAAAGCATTTTATATGTCAAAATAACGGCAGAAAACCCCCCACAAAATTATATTTATTGTAGATCTCCATAATACAATGTCTGGTTAATGTCTAATCATCGTTCTACTTAGTGGCATTACTGTGTTCAGAGTTGTATTCCTGCGTTACTTTTTTCACCAACTCCAAATCATTTGGAGTTGGTGAAAAACCCCCCAGAAATTTTCAGAATCCGTATGATTTGTGCGATACGGCCATATACGTAAGATTCGCCACAAAATCCGTATGAACTATGGCTAAACCGTATGAGTTGACAGATATGCATTCACAAGGTTGTCGAAGGTCTTGACGAATCGATTGGATTGAAAACCTCCCGCAGGACTCTGACTGACTATGGGCGTGCTTTCGTAGAGCAGAGTCTGGTTAGGGCTGTGTTGAAACTCTTAAGTGATAGCCACTAAGGCCGCTCCATATGCAGACACACGTTGCCAGCAAGCCAAGATTTTAGCAGGGGATGCTTTTGTTTACAACCAGCTTTCACATGCTTTTTTAAAATGTATTTTACAAATATACTTTGGGTAATCCTTGCCACTCAGTGTATGAAAATAAACCTGATATTCAGTAGTATTATAAAAGGAAGTGATCACAGAAATGGTCAATAAGTCTTTATGTTGGGAGTGTCCGAGGACACCGAGTATTAAGTTGTAAGCCATGCTATTCCCATAAATCAAGTGACAGCACCCATTCCCGAATGGATAAATTACTGTATGATAATTCCTTCAGGAAATAAAAGTTGCATTGTTTATTGATTGATATTGTACACACTGAAGTAACAATGAGAAGCTCACCGCTCAAACATCAATCTTTCTGTACACCGATGAGTATGCAGCACAGTGAACGAACGAAGGCAAAAACACTCACTGGACACTTCATTAGGCACAAAATCAAAAGAGAGCCAATACAAGAGCTGGATCAAAATGGTGCTCAGCTAATGTGGTGTCGTTAGAGGGCAAAATAACTACACCTCTCGGAGTGATGTAGTTACCAACAAACGCGTATTTACAAGTATTGGATGGATGGCGAATACCCCGCTGGCAGTATCACTCATATGTGAAGAACACTTTTTCATGCTTGTCTTGTATTGGATCTCATTCGATTGTGCAGGTGTCTCAAAAACTGTTCTATGATTGGGAGTGGATGTGATGACACGTGATTGACAGTTTGTCAGTGCGCTTTCCATCCAGGAACGAATGCACATCGCTCGCTACGACCACTGGAGGAAGCGGAGCTTTTCTCCCTTCTTGTGCACTGCTTACTTGCCCTTGTTGTTTTTGTGTCAAACACGCATACGCGCGCACACGCACGATCACACGCATACATCGACTCACACAGTGTGCTTCTTGAAGTTCAGTTGTGATATTCGCAATGGGGCACGACGTGAAATGAGATGCTGCAAAAACAAAATTGAGGCACTCAAATTCTCACTGCCTGCTTCACACATATGCACATACAGATGACGATCACAAAGACAATGAAGGACAAATTGTTCAAAACACAGACATATTAAAGGAACAAATCCACCATATGGATACTTTTGTGCTTTGTATCATAAAAGTAACGATGCCGCGTTACAATATAAGACAGCATAACGATGGTGTATTGACACCGTGGGCCTGATTTACTAAAGATTTGCGTGTGTGAAAAGGGCATAAACATGATTGGTCACGCAAACAGATGTGGAAGCCGATCGATCAACTGACGGGCACACCAACGACGCCAAATTCACAACATTGCCATACAGTCATTTCGCTTGTCAGAGGAGTATATGCATGACTTAATAAACCTGAGATGAATTGCTATTTCCACTCGTGTAAACATTTTTAAAATAAAATTATCCTGACATATTGTCTCTTCGGTACTGGCATTTTGAAACCATCATGTAGGGAGCCAGTCACAAGAAGGAGTCATGCCATATCACTTCTGTCATTTCAGCACAGTGTGACCACTGGTGCTGGTATCTCTCAGGGCAGGTTACAGGAGTGCTGGCTCAAGCTTCATACACACGATTACACGGGATGGTAATTGAATATTCAATTGCCATGTACTCAGCATGCGTTAAATCAAACAAAACTTCGATGCGCTTCCCGTGAAGAGCACCGCAAACACGTGAAGAAATTATTCTCCCCCTTCAAAATGTTCCATGGTGAAAACCATCTGCACTACCTCAAGCAGAAAACCTTCTATTAAATGCACTACTTTTACATTTGTTGCCAAAAGCATGTCGCTTTCTGTTAAGTTGGTGCACAAGTGCCTTAGCACATGTCGCGTTCTGTTAGAGCGGGTGCACTCGTGCCTTAGCGCCTCCCTATTTGGGATCTTGGTAAATCAGGCCCAAAGAGTCACATGGCCTCACAATGTTGCCGGCCTCGTTCACGGCGTGAACTCTCATCATCTCTTCATTAGTTGAACATTTGAACAAGGGCATTCGAGCGACTTCCACAAGGTCTAAATGACAACATTGTGTGAGTATCTCTTTGTAACACTTATGAGGGCAATTTGGTTTACCTTAAAAAAATAAACACCACACCTTTTTAACATCACTGATGTCAGAATGAAGGTCATTTACAAATAATCGGTGCTGTTGGCATTATATGATGGATTTCATCTTCATCACTATTACATGATTATTATTATTGCAGTTTTGTTCTTTTCTCTTGTTATCTTTCAGGGGGATGTGCATCTGTGTTTACTGTGTGTCTGGTGTGATTTAGTCCGTTTTGTCGCTGCTCGGGGCTCCTTGCTGTGTGAGCGTATGCCAGTACTCCACTTTTTTCCCTTTGTTTTTGAGACACTCGAACCAGTGTCTGAGTCTCTGTCCGCTCGCGTTGATGCCCAGCTCCACGCCACCTGGAGGCACAGGCCGAGAACAGAAGACGGAGTAAGGACGTGAATTGGGTGACGGCCGGGCCCAAGTGAAAGATGTTTGGCTCGGGAATTAGGAGAATAGGCGAAGCTATTGAGCATGATGGGTGGGAGGTGACAAATATGCAGGAAATGAGCCAGGTGATGGAGCAAGAGTCTGCAAGAGAGGCACAGCCATTTGCGACACCGGGGGGTTATGATACAGCCTTTCCCCTGGCTGCCATTGCACAGTTAAAGGAGCATAAAATGCCACAAAATAGCATTATGGTGAGGCTGCCTTTAACGGTGCTGTACAAAATGACAGCCACAAGCAAGCGAGCAAGCATGGTTTGTTGATGAGCGACTCGTCTCAGCTCAGAATTGACTCTGCCTGCAACGATGGTCCTGGGGGGCGGTGGAAATGCTCTTCCTTTCCTGCATTCGCTTTCTATGTCCCTTTCTGTTCACATCGAAGAGACAACGTCCGAAGCTGTTAAGGGGGGGGGGGGGGCTCTATAGAATCGTGGCCTCAAAACATTCCCACCGACTCCGAGTGGAGGTCAACAGACGTTCCCTGAGCCCGAGGGCCGCTCGGGAGAACTCGGCCGTCGCTTTGACGGTGGATGGCGAGGGAGAGGAACTGCAGAGGAAGAGGAATTGAGTGATGACAAAGTTCAGTTTGACAGCGAAATAGGAGCAGGTGTTCAGCACGCTCACACAGCTTTGCTCCTCACGAACCCTCCTGTGCGTCAAATGTTTACTCGGCTCCGGCAACAGCAACTTCAAAAGCGCCAAGTGTCTGGAAACAGTTAGGTAATTCCTTCTCTATGACTTGAATCCTAAATCAATAATTGATTGGATTTCAAGCAGCATAGTGTGCTAGTGGTTCGCGTATCTGCCTCACAGTTTCTGAGGTTCGGAGTTTGAGTCTCGATTGTATTGCCTATAAATTGAGGTCCCATTGTACTGTATATGCCTTGCAATAGACTGGGGACCAGTTCAAGGCGAACCCAAACTTTCACTCAAAGTCAGCAGCGATCGAAGTGGTGGGCACGTCAGTAAGTCATCCTTCCGTCATTACTTCAAGCTGGTGCAGTCCATAAGTTGTTGTCAACGACAGCCAACCGGCATCAAGAACATAGTCACACGTACAGTATGCCAAAAAAATAAATAAATAAATAAACAAGACACACGCGTGGTGATCGATGAAATAAAAGCTCTGTGGGACAATGCCATTGTGTTTGCTGACGATGACGGACGGACTGGACCAGCCTGAAATAATGACGGAAGGCTGATTGACGGACTGACGTGCCCACCACTCGGTGATAGGCCTCACCCATGAACTAAGCGGTACAAAAATGGATGGATGATTGGATAGACCCCTTAGTCCCACCCGGATCTCGATTATTCACTTTAACCTATCCATTCTGGAAAATTCTATGCTCCTAATTGGTATTAACAGTTTGTGGAATGTCTCCTCCTGTCCTCCGTGGACAAAGCAAGGTCTCTCAGGACATGCTTGAATGAATTTGATATGGAAGAACCTGGGGGCCTTAAATTCAACACTATGAAACACCTTTGGGATGGACAAGATCAGAGATTCAGAGCGGCAGGTCTTCTAAGCACACAACTGTTCATTTAATGCATGGGCACACTCCAAACAACTTGTAGAAAGCGTTCCCAGAAGAAGCGAAGCTGTACTAGCAAAGACGAGATCAAGCCCTGATATTTATTCAAAGGTCACATCCAAAGTGAATCATTCAACTTCAGATTAGATGCTTGGAACTTTTCAAAGACGGAAATGTGGCAGGTACGCTTTAAACAGCACTCGCCTCTCCCGCCTTGTTAATTATTAACACGTTATTGAAGACGTAACTATTTTGGGACGTGAAACTGTCATCTTTACCGCTCACCATTCTTGATGAGGTTCATGATGATGATGAAGAGGAGGACGAGGGTGATGATGATGGTTTGATGATGGCAGCAGCTTCAAGCATCTCAAACACGTTGGCCTGACATGACACATACAGTATAGGTTCTCTCAAGAAAAAAAAGCATCTCCACGGCATCTGCAGGCTTTCCTACGTAGGAGTTGGTGAGTGAGCTGAAGACCCCCCCCCCCCCACACACACACCCATGTGGGGCTGGGAAGCTCAGTTGGTAGAGCATCAGACTTGAAATCTGAGGGTCCAGGCCTCTCTTCATGCCATCGTTACTTTTTGTGTTGTTTGACTTCTGAGGTAGGCTCAGATATTCATCTGAATACCGGCAAAAAGATACAAAAAGCTGATGAAAGTATATAGGAGTACATACTGGTAGGTCGAGCTATTGCAATCATAGCGCCTTTACAAACCGTAGGGTCACATTTCATACAAACGTAAAAAAACCAAACATTGTTAACCACTTTAAATGGTAAAACGTTAAAGGAATGAATTCTTAATTTGAATCATGCAAATTCTTCTCCTCACGTGTTCTTCTGCTAAGACTCCTCATAGAAGAGATTTTTGAATAATTATTGTAATAAAGACAAAAAAAAAAAGTCAAATGGTAAAACCTTGGTTGGACGTTATATTTTAGGTATTTTACTGTCCAACTCAATTTTGAAGCTAACATTTACCAGATTCCAGGGCAGTTAAGACACTATTACCAGCTATTGCTCTCAGTCGACTTACACCAGGCTTCTTCATCAACGCCTTCTAGTTTTCTTCCCAGAGTCATCTTTCTCCCACCACCAATTAACCGAAATGAGAGGCTTCTACCAGTAACTTGTAATGATGACAGCCTCTGGAAGGTTGGTTATCTGGGGCTGTTCGAGTAATGGTCTTTTTATCCCAGTGGCAATTAGAACTCATTGTGTGATCTCAACAGTGAGTCCCTCCCACCAACCAGTGCGCTGCGCACACCCGACGTGGCTAAAAGCTCAGATCAGAACATATGGAGCTCACTCTCGGGGGGGTCTTATTTTCTTGTCCCACCCTTCTGACTTCCGGTCACTCCTGAAACCCCCATGTGCTTTATCTACAGGAAGTCCACACCAAACAATTCCAAAAGCTGTTAAGTGGGAGTCACTCTATAAGCATGAATGCGTGAACACTGCCGCGCCGACAAAAAAATGAATTTAAAAAAAGGCTTAAGCCTCTTACTTCCTTTGTAAATTCAATCCCTCTTTTTGCAAGCGCAATCAGACTCCTCGTGCAACATAATTAACTCTCGATTGCTCGCACTTTTTATGTATCTTTTTCTAAAATGTGTCTTTTACCTCTCCCTCGCTCTCTCCCGCCACCCACGCTTGGCCTGGTTTTGATTTTTGTTCAAATTTGTGCCTTTTTCATTCACTCTTGCACAGCTATCTTCCCAATTGGTATATTCTCCCATCTCTGGTCTGGCCTAGCAAGACACTCCATTGCTAAAAGTATTCGCTCACCTACCTTGAGTTGCATATGTACAAATTTACCGGTAAGTGACATCCTGTTCTTTCTCGGGCAACCCTTTGGCGCTAGACAAGCATCATCACCTCTTATTTTAACTTCAGATATCTGACTTAAGATCTTCTTGGTGTTGTTTTGACTAGTCCAGTTCTTCTCAATTATTTTCTGTTCCACCCCCGAGTTCGCATCCCACTCCCTCCGAAAAGTTTCCTGTCGCGACATTACTTTGCATATGACACGGGTGAGAGAGTTTGGTGTCGATGAACTTGACTGGCCTGCAGCGTCCTTAACGTTACAGGACACATTTGAGATGACTTGGAGAGGAGCTTAAGAACCATGACTACTCGTCCAACATAAGTTTGACTTGATGAATGTGATTCTCGAAGAATGGTCACGTGTTCCAATAAGACTGATACTCTATTGATTGGGAATGGGATGTCACTTGAATTCACTTAAATGTGATTCATGACATGGACAAATACTTTTGGTAACATCGTGTAGTTTGCTACTTTACCTATGAAGTCGTTGCTCATTCCCAAGTCGTAGTCCCACACTGAGATCTCAAGGGTTTTCTTAGCCAGCAAGTCCAACGTCACCTCATAGGAAAACTCCTGTGCGCAATAAAGACACAAACACACTGCATCAAATACATCAGGATGATCACACAATAGCAAAGCAAACGTTGTTGTTTCACAGTTTTGAATCTGTGTCTATTAGCAATAGTGAAAAATGCTGAGCTTTTATTTCAAGGTTTATTTCTCTGATACAACTCGGAAGATTTGTAACAAAACACCACCAATATTTAGTTGCAAATCAGTGACCATCACATTTTGACATTCTTGTTTTGTTTGGTTTTCCAGACTTTCACCATAGCCTCTTAGAGTTGTTGCCTGATTTGAAGAAATTTGAAGTTTTACACTGGCTGAGTCAATCGAGCCTGTTGAGCATTACTTTTACCCGCTAAAGAAGAAGAAGAAGCGGAAGAAGAAGCAGTAGCCTCAAAACAACTGAAAGAGGCTTTGGTGAAAGTCTGGCAAAGCCCCACAAACGAAGGAGGCTACAGTTTGGTGATGGCAACCAAATATTAAGCTAATACAAAGCGATTGGCAACACTCTTCCAATACATGCATGCGCGTGTACCTCGTTGAATTCAGGGTTGAGAGTCTTTTTTTTCACTGACGTCTTATACTTGGACTTTTTCCCCATGTCTGGCTGCAAGATGCTTCGAGGACAAGAAGAAATATTGTCAAACCTTTGGATGATACAAAACTAATCATTAAAAAAAAAAGTCGGACTAATTTGTGGCACTGCATGCAGAAGCCAAATGAAATAATTTATAACCCTTCACTCATTAGTGAACATAATAATCTCACACCATTAGTGACACAATGGGCTACGAAGACACCTTGATTAAGGGCACCTCAACCATGGATGAACGGGGACAACCTACTGCCTGTGCTACTGCAAGTTGGCCACCACCCCAATAGACGCTATGCCACATTTAATCTTTGCATGAATCATCTACTTGTACTTTAATAAACACCCCACAGATGCCTGTCATCTTCTTGGGAAAAAACAAAACAAAACAGATAGTACCTGTAATGACCTTGGCTAATACCACCATGTGTCATATCAAACATCTGTAGCACAGCACACTCAAGCTTGAACAACCGACAACAAACCTTAGGTTCACCCAAAAAGTTGTTTTGTTTTTATTTTAAGAAAGTGCTGCTGCGTGCCGTTGAAGATTCTGGCGCAAAATATGCTGAACATTTCCACAATGACCTGAAATGACTTAAAGCTTTAGGAACACAAAACCAAGTGAGAATGAAAAATAAACTTCGATCCACCATATGGAAATATACAGGCTCTATTGAGATGAAGGGAATTGAAATGATGACCCTGTTAGTTCACGGGTAGGCTTTTTTTTTTTTACCACCTGCCCACAGAGGGTGATTTGAGCTTTTAATTAGCTGGTTTAGGTCGATAGCTTCTGCCACTTTTGGAAAAGGACAGTTATGTACTTTCTCCTCGGATTTCTAGTGTGTGCAGAAAGCAGCAAAATGGCTGACCTTCACGTCATCGCTACATTTCAAACTTCAATCAGGCGAACTTTCACCGTGCAATTAAACAATTTTTGTGGAACTAAATGGTCCGTTTGAATACCAGGGCTCCTTAAAATATATGGTACCCACACTTTTTTTTTGCAATGGAAGTCATTAATCCATCCACTTTTGATCTTTTTCCCCATTTAACAATAAACTTTGCTGAATGCAACTAAATGGAGAAAGCACGTTTCCAATAACTCTTTGGAAGATAATTGTGACCTCGAAGTCCTTTGGACAAAGAAACACAAGCCACAGCGAGATCCTAATCATGCCGAGGTTGGGGGAGTTTTTATGCTCCAGTAAAGAGGCACCAGACGGTTTGCCAGAGGGCAGTGGGAGTCATCTGTGTAAATTCTGAGTCAAGCTTTTCAGGTGGCGCGGTAGCTCCCTCCTTCAGCAACATCTCATAGCCACCCCTGCCAGAGACTGACAGCTGATGCATTGCAAGGACTCGCGGCTGCCACTGCGGCAACGGGATCAGAGGTGGTGCAAAAAAGTGATTCATCATGCGCTTGTGTCAGCAATGAAAAGGAAAGCAGGTATCGGAAACAATTTTCTTCTCAATCCTTCTGTTTGATGAGCGAGAGGCAGACTAATCAAATAAGCAATTGAAAGGAAGCACAGTAGGCCATAAGTTGCCTCAATATAACTGAACTGTCCTTTTAAATGACAAACTTTGTGTGCAAGAAAAATATTGTGAAAAGTAATTTAAGGAAGGCAGTCAAAGACCAGCGGCAATTGAGCTGGTGAGGCTGAAGCTTCGGGAGGAGGCACCGAGGGGATGGGTGAGTGGTTGTGTGTGTTAGTCTGTGCCAAATCTCATTTTGCATGGGCTCCAGTGCAGCGCAGATGGGGGAATTCCAATTTCCCATTGTATCAAACAACTGAATGCGATTGACAATAGCAATGCCTCATCCAAAACCATTTTACACAACTGCAATCAAACTATACTTGAATTCAATGTGCGAAATATTTCAGAACGAGTAGGCTGGTCCATTGAGATAGGAAGGATTACTCCGTCACTTTTTAAAGAGATGTGAATTGGTCCAATGCAGGGATCTCCTGGAACTAACAAGACATTTCTGCTCATTTTTACACTGAATACACTCCACTGAAAGAAAAGCTTAACTGTGACTCGCAGCTGTTATTCATACTCATGCATGTTGTGATTGACATTTTTCCCCTTAATGAATAGTTGGTAGATTCAAACTATAAAAGAAAAGTGACCCATCCATTATCCGAGCAGCTCATCCCCATGAGGGTCGTGGGAGGAAACCAGAATACCCATCTAGGCACAGGGAGAACATGCAAACTCCATTCAAGAAAGCCTGGGCTCGGAATCAAATCCAGTAAGGTGAACCTGTTAGCGAGTTGACCACCGTGCTGCCCAGAAAAGCGACCAATGTTGAGAAAAAGAATGTCATTAGAAAAAAAACTATAACATCACATTTATTTTTGCCCCCATTTTTCATGATCTGAATGCAAAGACTTTAATTTATTTTATTTTTTTTACAAAGAAGGCCTACTTCTATCGAATATTGTTCACAAATCTGTGCGAGAGAGTCTCACTTCTTTGCCGAAATAATCCGATAATTTTATTATATTGGGAGGGGGTCAGGCGGCACGTGGGGGGAAAAAAACAGTCTGTAGGTGGTGGGACCACCATTTGCCGCCTCTAGCCCAACTTTAGTTGGTTGTTGATTGTGGTTTGTGAATGACGGAGGAAATTTTGAGCTTTTGGTGAAAAATGGGTTGGATGTGTGTGGATGAGCTTTGATATTGTGGGCGCATCGTATACATACCTGTAGCTTATATATATTCACACAAGAAAGAGACCCAGGTCAAATTTCAAAAAGAAATCTGAATTGTACTGGTCATGTGGCATGAAAAAAAAAAAATCAGGTACGCAAAAAAAAATCTGAACCGAGCTGTTGTGTGATCGTAGCCTCCTCCTGCCCGATACTACAACATGAGAAGGCCTCATATTTTGTTGCCGATTTGGAATGACATGCAGGACAAAAATAGAACCTCAAGAACAATAATATTTTGAGCGAGTTTTTTAAAAAAAATTTTAAACAAATTAGTTATTGCGCTTTATGTTGGGTCGTTGCTCAGCAATTTTGTGTCGTCCTTGAATAGTAATTTTTATGTAAGAGATCCCTTTGCTCTGGTATAAAAAAAATATAAATACAACTCCCAGTATGTGGTTGGGTTTTGCTCGTTCAAACCCTTTGTTGTTGAAAGCTGAATCTTTTCGTATATATTCAAAAATGAAAGACGGTATATTAAGACACTATGACGTTCACTGGTTCAATAAAGAACCCCCCAGACATATTGACCTATTTTGCCCATATTTAAAATGCCATTTTTGTCATACATCTGGTGAGTAAGTGCATGGTCCTGGTAGCGTTGATGAAAAATTGTGGCCCCATCCATCACTTAAGGTGCCTTTTTCCTCTCTGATCATGAAAAATGGGAGCAAAAACAAAAGTCTTATGTTTATATTTCTTCAGCAATAATTTGTCCTCTCATAATATAAATAAGTAAGATTATTCTTACAAGCCTTCTATGACATACTCTGGCTGCAAAAGATTCATTTTGTGTGTAAATAAATAAATAAATACAGATACGTCTGTTTGCTGCCAAAGTCCTCATACACTTGTACAACATACGGTAGGTTAATGTCATTGTATGCCTCTGAGGCTGATGGAAGAAAAAAAAAAAGCTCGGTTCATACTTTGTAAATGTAAGTGATATACAGAAACAAAACAAATCTATTTTATATTACGATGTATATCATAGACCGCTACATATTCTAGATTACAAGCCATTTTCATAAAATGCAGCAGCTTTCCAATAGCAGTTATTTTCAAGTCAAACTACTCAATTTTAAAACCCACAAGTATACACGCACACACACAGTCTGAGAGGCACGAGATTGGCAGATGTTTCAAGCAGAAGGGACATGGACTTGGTTCCTGGCGTTTAGTCTGAAATGTGTCCCCGAAAGGAGACTTAGTCACGACGCAGTCACGAAACACACATACGCACAAACACACACACAATTGACACAAGAACAGTCCTCTGGATGCAAACGGATGATTTAAAAGAGCAAGTAAGGTGAAGAAGGTTGTTTTTGATGATGAAGGACAATCCTCGGTACAAGAGTAAATAAAGGGAATGATACGGCAATACGAAAGACTTTAATAAAAGGGAAATCAAGAGCGAGATGACATTTCTGTGCACTTTTCTGCATTCGGCGTTTAATGCAAATGGGTAGGATGAAGTAGAATGTAAAAGCGCGGTCACTAATCAATGCTTGAGGGCGAAAAAAAAAAGTGTATATCAGAGAAAGTGTGTGGTCTGTCCCATTTTGCAGACACCTCAGCTCTCTTCCATTCACTGCCTTTCATCAAGTAGCGTAATGCTTTATGAAAAGCCTTCATTGTGTTGTTCCTTCAGTGACTCATGCCGCATCCAGGATGTTTACAGCCATCTGTGCGCCAGTAATGGTCAACACTTCAACTCCAAAGAGAGAAAACAGAAGTTTGTCTCCACTACTCAGTAGACCAGTGGTCCTCAACTAGAAATGCTGTCGGTCCACTTTTTTTTTATTTTTTAATAAGACCAAGGTACCATGCACGGCGGTCATTGGGGAGCAGGGCGATATGCCCATTTAGTATGGTCAAGCCAAGCTTATACAAATCAACACTCCTCACAACCAACCAATAATGGGGTGCGTGAAAATAACAATTATTCACTTTGCCAGTACACAGCAAATAATGAGAGGTATTGTGTCGAGGCACAGGAACTCTTTTATTTTGTTAAGTTGTGCCTGCTTAATAATAGAAATAGCCCTTTTAGGGAAATAAGACATTTTTACTTTAACTTTGTTAAACAGTAGTTGTCTTTTTTTCCCCTTAATTTAACAAAAGCAAAACAAAATACTCATTTTACCAAAATAAATACTAAACATGAAAACAAAAATATCCTTTTCATTTGTACAATTCCCCTTTTCACATCCCCTCTGAAATCACTGAAAAATATATCAGAAGAGGAGTTAAGAACCATTTTAAATACTGACACAAGGGAGCACACGAATGTGCAGTGCTGTTCTTCCACTAAAGGTGAATGCAATGTCTGAGGCATGCAAATATTATTTGAGGACGCCATTGGGATGTTCATTTACCATGTTGCGCTATTCTGCTGTTAAACAGCTGCAAAGATCCCCGGGTAGACGGGAGCAAAACTGCACACAATCGAAACCTCCCGCGATTCGTCTTGTCTAATTGTCTGTGTGCGGCTCTCCTGGGCTGAAGCTGTGAGCACACTGTGGCGTCGCGCATGCGTCTGTTTCCTGACACAATGATCCATTTTGAATGCGTGTGTATTGGGATAGACGCGTGCTGACGCTTACGTATGGACACACCTTAAGCCAATCAGCGCATCATTATCGCCGACATGCCCTGCTCAGCCAGGGTCTCCAGTTAGTCAAAACATTATACACACACAGTCGCGCTGCTGCGGTCCACTGCAATACATCTGTTAGTGCACGCAAAGAATACAACGGATAATTTTAACAAGCGATCGCGGTAATGCGCAGATTATAGTCTAAAAATATAAAATGTATAACGTATAAATCACTTTATAATTTATTATTTTACACAATTTGCCGAGGGTCCGGACAGAGGAGGTCGGCGGTCAGGTCGTGGATCGCGGTCCGCCAGTTGAGGAAGACTGCTGTAGAAAGTGTGACATTGTGTATCCGCATTCTCTGTCTGGTTATGGCCACCCGAACGAGAACCTCTGCAAAAGCTGAACCTTTGCTTATTTTGTGTGAGATTTGGCAGAAAATAACGATTCTGTTCTCTCAAATTCTATCTATCAAACAATGAGACTTGACATATGGCGGAGATGATAATGCAAATTTCTGATTGGCACTGTCACAGAGGTATTCATTTATAAATGAGTTCATTATTGCGAGAGTAAATTACTGCGGTGCAGGACAGCACTGCATCATACCGAGAGCTACTATGCTTTGGCACCCAAACTTGAATGAATATAAATCGTTCCCAAAATGCACACTCATCGGAGAAAGAGACTTGGAAGGGGAAAAAATAGGACAAGAAGTTAAGTTATGTCATTTAGGAAAAGAAACAAGAAAAAAAGGGAAAAAATTAGAAATGAAAACGAAGAATTGAACAAAACAATTTTCAAAATTGGCTCTGGTCATTGCACTAAAATACATTTTGACTTTGTGCTTGAGAATTTTTTGGACTAAATAAAAAGCAACGCTTTTGCTTGGCATCAAATGAAAATTTGAGTTTGAACTGAATCATAAAGAGAACGTGAGACAAAAATACACTCGGCTGTAATTCAAGACATGTTTGTTTTAAGTGTATAGATTTTTTTGTGTGTGTGTGGATTCTTTTTGCACATGAAACAGTCTTTTTTTTTTTTTTTACTTTGTATTTCAAGCTTTTCTTATGTCATGATGACAAGTGATCAGTAGCGAACCCATGTTTTGACCCCGAATGCGGACGTCGTGTCATGTTGTGCATATGCTGCAACAGGAACATTTCAGAGTTTACATATGCAAATAAAGAGAGGAACCAAGTTTTATTCCGAAAAAAAAAAAAAAAACACTGATGTGACTCACATTTTGACAAAGGGGTCAGAGTAGCCATTGGAGTCCATGGCGGCCAGATGGGCGCAGCGTATGATCCCAACCAGCAGGCAGCCCTTCTCCGTGTTGTAGCACAGTGACACCAGGATGCGTCCGCGCTGCCCACAGAGAACACACTCCATTTTACAAAAAATGAACACACGGGAGGGGCACTGGGAGGGAAAAGTACGATTGCAGTATTTAAGCTTTTCAGCATGAAGCACGTGCTGTGTGAAAGTGGACATTGTAGTTAAAGCCTTTGTCTGGGTTGAGGAACAAGCTCTATTCCCCCGAGAGGCCAAAATTTATTCACTTGTACCTCTAAAATCACAAGAAGGGTTTCGATAACACCCAGTGGAGAACCACAGCGGACTAACAAATCGCAACAATTGAGTATACCCTATGAGGTGCCCAGTGTTTCCCTGGGATGCATTTTTTTCCCGTGGGATATTGCGTCGCGAAAGACAAGAGCCAGTTGCAGAAACAGTGAGATGAAAAGATAAAACTGGTACCTCCTCCTCTGCCACGAGCGCTCCCTGTTCCACGGCTTGATTGTTTGATTCTTTGTTCTGGAACCAAAGAAACATGAACATGGAGTGATGCGAGAAAGATCATGAAACTGCTCAGTTCAAGGCATCTCGGCTGTTGGCTGCACAACACAAAGAACGAGAAAATGAAATATGCACCTGGTAGCAAATGAAATCTCTGTTGGATCCATTGACTGGGGTCAAATAATAGAGTGATTATGGATGAATGAAAGATGAATGGATAATTTTACAATTTCGCTTGTACACTGTGCAATGACAGTAAAGATTCCAATTTTAAGCATGGCAAGGACACAATATTATACATCTCAGTAAAATTGACACGGTCCATAGAAATCTATAATTTGTTATTACGACAGCGACACATACAGTACACAGTCTGGCTGAGGGTGTTTGTACCTGTGCAATTCTCTCCAAGCCCATATTATAACGTTTGTTGTCACCCTCTCTGAGCTTCTTCAGGGCCACCCTCACCTCACCGATGAATTCATTTCGCCCAAGTCTGTCCATGTCACATACACACAGCCTATACGACATGAACACAAACAAGACACGTTAGTCCAAGGAAAAACAATAAAAAGAGTATTCGTGAGCACGATTAATCAAGATATTACACACAAGTTGCATGAAACTTGATAGCGGTGCGAACTAAAATGAACCATCTGGGTAAATAAAGAGATTTTGTTTTTTTAAAAGACGAATGCTCCTATATTGCAAATTTAATGTTTATTGATCAACAGACCTCGGGAAAATTGACTTTCTGGACCAACTGTCTCATTTGAAGTCTTCTGGTGATCAGTTGACAGTTTTCTTTAAAAGCCATCTAAGTTCCAAGAGGGAATTGTTTTTGGTTTCCCAGGTTTACTACTTTAATAAGTACAGTTGAGATCATCCCAATACATTAGGGAACGTAGAATCGCAATCTGGTCTAATGACAATAGCGGTGCCAGGTACGTACTGTAAAGAATGTGGGATCACATTGATGTAATTCTCTAACAAGTTCAGCAGAGAATTGATAGTGTAAGTTCTTATCTTAGGGTTACAAGACAAACGTTTGTGAAGAGGCACAGACTTTGTCCTCCCTTTACGAAATCGACAACCTTGTGTCGGCCAGTAAATGGTTTGACAGACTAAGTTTGATAAGGCTCCTCTGATTGTCATATGTATTCATCGTCTTGAAGATATTTTGGAACTCTTTTTAAAACTTTTTAGAAATGGTATCAAGACAAAAAAAAAAACGGCGTGCCTTGGCAAACTGAGGCTAATGTCAGGCTAAGTATCCATTCTGTGTATTAAGTCGCTACTTAGTCGCTCATTACATTTGTTATGAGCTGTAAATCCGTCGAGCTGGTTCAAAGAAATTTATTTACCAAGCACTCTTTCGTGCTGGTGGAGGTGACTCTTTTATATTCTTTCGGATATCCTTTTTCTTGTACTCATGGAAAAAAAACACACACACAAACCTTCCCCTTCAACACTCCCTGTCCCCTTGGATATTTGGCAGTGAAGCTCTGTAAGACCCAGAATAACTCTGACTCATCAGCATGGATTTCTGGTGGTTGATATGCATTAGCTTCATCACATATATGTGCTCGTATGAGGTGGTGATGAGACGAAGGCTGTGGTGAAATGTCACCCCAGTTACGGGCAAAGCGCCTCCACTGAAAATCCTTGCACCCTCTCCCCCACGTTTCCTATGAAAGCTCAACAGATGCTACTGAAGAAATAGGATTTCATGCCATCAACATCGCCTTCAAAAACAACAGCCGACAAATGCAAAGTTGTGATCGTACCCAACCGTCTGACATGAAGTTGGAGCTTTTCATGCTTTTGCACAGCCAGTTCATGGTTGTCAGAGAAAAGGTGATTTTTCTCCCTCTATTCCTGCACAAACAGTCTTGTATCTTTAAAAGACTTCAGCAATAACGGCCACATGTTGCCGTTCTTTTCATCATCATTATCATCAGCAACATCCATCCATCCATTTCCACTCTTCGGTCATCCAGCTGATGAGGCTGGGAACACCCTGGACTGGTTGCCAGGACACATATTGACAAGCCATCATTCCCATACCTATGGACAGAGATTGGAATGCAGAACCTCTCGACACTGTGCTGCTTTTCATCAATATTAAAAGTAAAACTTTCCATTGTTTCTTGCTTCTATATTTATTTCCTATGCCGCACAACTCGGTGCCGATGCCGAGTTCCAATAAATATGAAGGGTTATAGTCCGGAAGATTCAAGCTTTGAGATTCAAGCTGTGACTTTGTCAAAGGCACAGTAAAAACAAAATGGAGGCACTGAGCGCTGAAATTTAGTCGGTGGCTGCTGGTGGAGTTTTGTGTGGGGTAGGCCCTTGACATGGTTGGCTAGCTGGATACGCATACAGAAAAGATAATTCGACGAAATAAAAGTGATTTCTACCATTTTAATTGACCCTTGTGGACATATCCTTAGGTTCACATAACCACATGTCGAAAACAGCAAAAACAATGACAGCCCAGCTTGGATTCAAACCCTCATTCTCAGATTGAGAGGCAAGTACGCTAACTGTTTACCCAAACTTCCAAGTAAGTTTTGTCCTATTCCATCCATAGATGTTGATGAGCCAAAAGCCTACTTTTGCCTTATTTGGCGCGGTACACGAAAGAAATTCAAATTCGAAAAGATTGTTTATCTGTTACATGCCACACGCATGAAGATGAATCGGAATAGTTTTGTTAGTACTGTGTGTGGTGTGCTCTGATTATATATATATATATATATATATATATATATATATATATATATATATATATATACACACACACACACACACACACAGTATATAAAACGCCACTCACAAAAGGATTCGGTTCGACAACCAAACTCAAAAGTTCTCCCGAGCCAGGAATCTCGCGTATTCACACGTGACCTAAAACAAAATGAAGCACTTTCACTGTTGGATATGTTCACTACAGGACATGTTGCAGACTCTGACAACATCATTCGAACATAAGTGTCCTTTTGTCTGATATGCGTAAGTGCTATTTGGATGACTTTGTTGACGGCATTGTCAGTTCTGATATTAAGCTGCAGGGGGTCCAGTATCCGGGACTCCCTTCTATTTGTGTGTCATGACTACTTTTTTCTTGGGGAGTGGTACTACGGTGTTGGATATGGAAAACCCATACGGGGATGTTATCAGGACATGTTGCTTTTCACAGGTAATTCTTCCACAGACAGAACTTCACAGACCTCAGTTGACGATACAATGAGAGGAGGGGGTGGGGGGTGGCTTTGTGCTGCTTCTGTCGGTACAATCTCTGTCAGAGCCGAGTGGGTCAAAATGGGCGTACGACTCTTTCTGTTCATCTGACGGTGTGTTGTTGTTGCTGCTGGTCGTGATGTTGTTGCTCCTCTATCAGAGGCCAAATTCACCCTCGAACTCAATCCAATACGAGATTAAGGATTAAATTTGTCTTTATCTTCTCATGGCAGCGGACAGTACGAGTCTATTAGAAAGTCTGACGGGGAGATAGAATAAGAAGGGAAAAAAAACTGAGGAAAGATAGCAAGAGAAAGGCCAAACACACACACACACACAAGGACAAAGACACACACGCGCATGATGTCTTCATCAAAGCACCTTCACATCTCCCTTCTGTTAACTGGCCTCCTGATGGACATTTTAGCGATGAAATCCAAATCGGAGGCCCATAATTCACCTGCAGTATGCATCAATGTGCAGTTCACAGCTAGTTTCTTGCGCAATGGGATACATAAGAATTGCTGTGAGGGGAACTATTTCCACTCCTCATTATCACTGTCACAATTGTCTAGGATACCTCGGTGCAGAGGCAGACTACAGTGACTGGTAGAGATTGAATGGTATTTGGATGTGATCTTGAATGTCTTCCCCAAAATATATATATTTTTAAAAATCACTGTGCTTCATACTAAGATGCCAAAGCAGGACAATACATTCACGAGAAAAAAAAGACATTTCAATTGAGCTGAATTTGATGAGAAATAAACACAAATATGTCAATGATTCAAACAGACTAAACTGCGAATGTGGGGGGGGGGGGATTTATTTCATCTGTGTCACTTAGTCTAACTTTTCAATCAAGATCTGAGCACCTCGGGCAGCCCTCCTGCATCAATTAAAGGATTAAAGCTGGTGGGAGACCAGCCGAAGTCTTCACTGAGGACATTAATTAGGTTATTCTGCTGGTTCATCCTTAAAAACCGGCAGGACTTCTCTGCCAACTTTCAATTTTACATCGTTTGTAATGTACTAGGCTATTTAAAGTAGATAGATGTGGATATTTGCCATCACATACAGTTCAGTATATGAATAAAATCATTTATTTTGAAAAACACATGGGCTCGCATTTGTGCGTCTGCAAAAATGACCGACTCCCGGTCCAACACGAAATTGGGTTCTGTCTCTTTGCCGTTTCGCCCAGCTAGACCAGTTAATGATTGGAGGGTCTGCACCACCGGCGCGTTCCTTGGAGAGTGTTTGGCTCATGTGGCGTGCGGATCAAACAGAACAACGTCCCCTCATCGCAAACTCAGCAGAGAGCAGCCAAGTAGAATGTAGCAGGGCACAAGCCGGTGAGTCAAAGTCTCTCTGGGGATGAAACTCTGTTTTGCCGTTCCCCAACACTGCTTTGCTTTGCGTGAAATAATGAGCGCAAACTATTTATTGGCTGGGCTGCGGTGCTGGCATACAAACAAAACGAGAGAGATTTTGAGAAGAGATCTCTGATTCTGTCGCTCACCTCCCCTTCATTGATGTGAGCTTTTTCATTGAACTCATTTGCAGTCTGCTTCTACGTGTTCCCGTTCCTTTTGTTTGTTGGCTCCCCATTCACTTAGGGCAGTGCTTCGCAATTACTTTCTGTTACACCACCTCCTTGGAAGAAGAAAACATTTTGCGATCGCCCCTCCCACAACTCTCTCCCCCGACTATAAATAGTATCGTTTGACTAGAAAATCATTCAAAGTACAGCTCTGTAAAACAATTTTCCTCATTAACATGAAATAAAAAGGGAGGAATTGCAAACAAGAAAACCTAACGTTGTTTTTAGTCTGTAAAGACATATTTACAGTGCATCGATTTGCCTGAAATTTATTACCTTGCTATTTAACGATAAACATTCTCTAATTGAACCGTACAATACTGAAAAATTAAATTTAATAAACCTAGGAAACACTAATGAATTAAAATTGATCGGCAACATTCCATCAAGAACATAATATTGAAAACATTTCACCCGACAAAAATGAGACAACATAATTTATGCTGATTTTTGTAACTCAATTGCTACATGGTCACATTTTGCAGTGCACAGCTTTTCGAAGACAACACTTAGCTCCTGCTAGGAGTGAATACTGATAATGGGAGCGCCACTGTCTCCTACTACAATAATAGCAGTAGTAGTAGTGCAATTATACACGTATCTAGTATTCCTTGTGTGTTCTACATACTTGGCCAATAAAGATGATTCTGATTAAAAAAACAACAACAACATGTTCCTTGGCATCACATACGCCCCCATTTGAGTCCTATCGCTCTCCCATTTGAGAAGTACTGACTTGGGGGCATATTCTTCCATGTGCTTAAGTCAAAACGGGTGCTGCTGCGCACTTTTCAACAGCACAGATTCTCCCTTTGGTTTCAGTCAGAGGCTTAGACATGAGAATTAACCATGCCTTGAAAGTGTGGGGAAAAAAAAGGCATGCAAGGAATTGACTTCAACACAAACGGGAGAATATGTCGCTTACTCCTCACTTACATCAATCCCAAAACTCTCTGCAAGGCAGATTCTCTCCATTGACCCCGTCATCTTCCTCCGTCTTAGCATCCCAAGTTTCTTCTTCTGCAAGCCCGTATCTGCCACTTGCCATCAGTCACGCTGCACCCCGCCCCACCCCGCTCACTTTGTTCATGTCTGGAACCCCCCCCTCCCTTTCTCTCTTCACCCCACGCATGACAAGCGGACATACTCCTCCTCCCCCTCCTCTCTTTGGCTAGCCAGCACCACCATGCTGTTTGTGTCTCTGTCCTTGGATAGAGGTCAGACGGGTTTTCTCTAGTTTGAGGGATGTCATGCGCGGTGATGCATTTGAGGAAGCTGAATAAATGGTGGTTTTGTCTGTGGGAGATGAGCTTTGTCTGGGGTGTGTGTATTTTGTCTCGATCCCGAGGAGGAGCCAAACAACGCAGTCCTTCCACCAGTTGCCCTTGACATACACATAGGAGGACACACACACACATGGACACACCCGACTAGCTGCATTTGTGTGTTCGGGGGAGATAAATGCAGTGAGCGTTTCTGTGTGTCTGCTTGTATTTCCTCGGGATAAACAAAGTCACCCAACACTCTTACGAATCCACAGAGACACTCATTGCACGCAGCATATACACTCCCTGTCGCAAAGTCTCTGAATCATCTTACAGGACAACAAAAGCATATTTCTGTTATTGGGTGAAGATGGCACCGTTTGACCTCGGCCACTCCATATGGAGACAATCCTCGCACAGCCGACACCTGAGGAGTAGCAGCAAGTGGGGCAGTCGGCTGCAATAATAAATGACCCGGAAAAGCCCCTAGGAAAGCGCATGGGCTGCACTGTTGGCAGTTTGTAGGGAATCTCACCCTCCTGTGTGGGAAAACCTGTCCGCCTGGCTAACGTCACCAATTGCAAGTGAGTGAAATTTCAAGCCGAGAGCCTACCTGAGTGTTTTGGTGGTCATGTCAGCCGCTGTGATTCCGTGATACACCAGTGTCTCATTCCACACTGGGTTCAGTGTGTTCTTCAGAGTCTTTGTGCGGAGTTTGTTTGCCTGTAGAGGGAAATACATTTGAGCAATATTCATGTGAAGAGGATGAGAGTAATGTGTAAAGAACTAAGGGGGGAATTCATCAGATCAGAGAAAAAGAAGGACATGGGATTGGAAAAAAAAAAACGACCGCAAGGGAATAATTTATCTCGGCCCCTGAGGAGATCTCGGACATCTGTTGAGCGAGCGTGAGAGGCCGCGAGGCCTCCCTCTCCTCACCTGTCCATCTGTCTCCCTTGCAATGTAATGAGGCGGAGCATCGACACCAGGAGACGTTTAAAGTGTGCAACACAATCAGAATGAAAATGTAAAGCTTTTCGGGAAGTCAATTGCATGCAGGCTCCTAATAGCTGCCCCATCTCCTCCCTTGCTGCCTCATTTCCGACCGTTGCCTTCGGGATGTTTCAGGATTTGACTGCGGAGTTTATGTCAATAACACAGCAAAATATGTTTTCGAGGACTAGTTCTTGTCTGCTATTTTCCAACTCACTAATCATGTAAAATGAAATTATTTGTCGAAACTTGGCGTGTTTCATCATAATGAGGATTCACATGGATTTTCTTCACTTTCACAGTTCACATTTGATCCTAATCACTTACGGCGTTCTTCAGTTTATATTTGGCACGTCTATGTGTGCCCTGCGATTGGCTGGCAACATCGCAAAGAACACCCCATCAAATGCGAAGAAGCTTTCACATATAAACGAAAAATCAATTTCCGGATTTAAGACAGCCAGGCGTCATCAAGACAACGATACCGTGTATCCAGCACACATATTTGTTGTGTTGCAACACTGAATCATATTTACAATTTCACATGTACCATGGATGAAATAGTGATTCAGTGGTTTTGTAAGCGGCACGCAAAGCGGCGCACCGCCAGCGCTCATTCATTCTAGAGAGCTCACTTTCATTCATTTGGCCCCCTTCTGAGTCAATGGCTCACCGTCCTCACTGCAGCGTCTTAAGCCCTCCAGCAGCCACTCAAAGTTGCCATCTCTGAGGTGGGAGAGCCACAGTCAGTCGGGCCGGGCGAATGGCACCTCTCATTCAAGTGAATGGGACCTGGCAAGCAAATGCTGGCGTGTGCTCATGAATCTCTCGTTTTTTTTTTGTCATTAATCATCAAAAATGAAATACATCCATTAGTAGATGTGAAATTGTAAATATGGTTCAGTGTTGTTGCTAAACACTATGATATTTATTGTCTATACTGTATTTTTGTGACTTTGGAGACGGATGGCACGCGGTTCTTCTAAAATCAGGAAATAGGCGTACGCGGCGAAGCTCCTTGCTGCATCAGTGTCGGCCAATCTGATCGCACTGATGACACAGCCTCGTTCAGCCCCAGATGGCTTTAGAAACACCTCTGAGATGGTTCTGAAGAGCGGGTCCATTGGAACTGCTCAGCCCCGAAAAAGTCTAATGGAAAAGTGAACACCCATGTCCAAGCGAGGCCATCTCGGTGTGAAGCGGAGCTAATGAAAAAGCACTTTATGTCTCCCAGCCGGCATGGGAACGGCTTGGGATGTTCCCAGAAGAGCTGGACGAATTGTCTGGGGAAAGAGAATTGAGCACTTCCCTGCTAAAGCTCCTAACCCCACCGACCTGACCCCAGATAAGCAGAAGACAATGAATGAATGGATAGATGGATGTATCAATGAATTTGATATCCTCCACGGCCTGAGATGATTTTGAATGAATACAAATGTCATAATGTGAAGTTCACTGTTTTGTCCTCTACCATTCCAATGCTGTGACTGATGTTTTTGTTTCTTTTGCCGTCGTACTGCTTCAGTATCATTAATGAGGTACTTTAAGCAGGTACTCTACGAAGGGAAGTCGGAACTGTGGCATCGTGACAACACGAGTCCCTAAACCTGTCAATATTCTCAGAAAGACAAACTGACATGTTAACCTATCAAGGCGAAAGCCCAAATTGGTGCCCTGTGATTGATGGAACAACACTTAAATCAACTTCTAAATGGTAAGTATCAATGCATTTGAGTCAGTACAATGGCGTCTCATATGTCACCAGGGGTATATGACCACTCTCTGCAGCTACGACAAAAAGTTACAATGCTCTTCCATCACTTTCTCCTGCTCATGTCAGTGGCTCCGAAGATAAACACCCCATCTTTCATGCCATCGTCCTCTTAGTCTGTTGGGAGAGCCTCAGGACACAAAGCTCTTTCCTCTCCATCTCTTTGTCTTTGTCTTTGGACCCACATTCCCTCATTGCTGTCCCTCCAAAGAAGAAGCGCACGCATGCATGGCATTCGGACGCTGAATGAAAGTGTGGCTTAACTTTGACTTTGTTCAACTAAATAAGCAGTCAATGCAACTCTTGCAATAAGATTATGGGATATTGTGTAGACCAAAAGGATCAAACACTTTCGGACAGATACGTGATATCCAAAGGACTCGTTGGCTCTGACCCTCTTCATGACCAGATATTTTGAATGGCATTTTCTTGATCGTTGGTTTTATCTTTAGCAAATGTAACTGTTATTCATTTTGTCCTTACTCAGTGTTTTTATTTTTAAAAAGTAAAAAAAAAATCAAGAAACAATAATCAACTACCGGTAATATGAAATACTTGTATCCTGATACACTTGTCAACCATATGGCCCAGCTTGAGTTGTGCTTTTTTTTAAACTGTCATTAGTATTTTCTTTGTCCATATCACCACTTCTTGCTACAAGCAAGTTCCCACTCCTTTTTCTCTGTGCCTTTATCATCAGCCGTCTTTGAAAACTTTGTTTTCTAATGTTTTATCTTCATTCTCCATCTGTCCATTTACATTTGTCTTCAGCTTCTTCCATCTGTCTGTTTACATTCATCGTCGACTGATTGCATTTTTCTCCTTCGATTAGTCTTTCCTAGCCATGTGGATTCAAAAAAACTAAAACAAACAACAAACAAAAAACGGTTGGCTGGGTTTTGACACATTGTCAATAGGATTTGTGGATGTGAAAAAGTGGGTTGGAGATGGAAAAAAAAGGGGTTTCAGAATCACATCTCATCAGCATGAACCGCGGGGAGCTGAACTGTACTGACTGGCGGAAACATGGCAAAAAAAAAAAGACTTCTCAGTTTGACACAACACAGATGGAGAATGTCTTTCACAAACCTGCCAAATTTGAAATATTGAAGAAAATCCCCAAGTATATCACATGAGGCTCAAATGCTGTCAGTGTGTCTACAGCTCTGAAACCTCGTCTCACTCAACTGTCAATGACACACAATGACTACGGACTGGAAAAAAAAGAATGCTACTTTAGCAACTTTAAACATCCCTACAAGTTTATGCCTGCAGAGCCAGAATCCAATTCTGAGACAGAAAACCCTGACCTGCCTCAACATCACCCTCCATCCTCTCCGTCTGCAGCAGAAAGGTATTATTTATCACACACAATTATAATTTAGAGACATACATTAGTCTAGCATCACCTAACTTTCCCCATTAAAAGCTGGGCTATCAGTTATCAGAGCAAACATATTTTGTGACTTATTTAACTCATTCAATCCCAGCCATTTTCACCGGAGCAACCCCCTCAATCCCAGCGTTTTACTGGATTTTGACTGATCTTGCAAGGCCCACAGAATATTTGGTTCTAATGCTATTGAAACATGGAGCCTACCAAAATAAAGTTTGGACTCCCTTCTTTCAGCAGGAAAAAAAAATTCTATTTCTAAAAATCTTTTTCCATTCCTCAGCCATCAGCATTACAAATGGCAAATTTTCTTGAAAATGGCGATTCCTGGGCAAAAAACAGAGAAAAAGAGCTTTTTGGAAAAGCATGCATTTCAAGCATGTGAGGCCCCCACTGCCACCTACTGGTCGCTTTTTTACATGATTAAAATGCAAACGGCTTCTTCTCATTCACAGATTGCATCAGACCCTCCTCCTCTCTATGACGCAAAAAAAGACTTAGACGTACAAGTACGTCCCAGGTAGGCGGGGCCTAATTTTAAAAAGACGCACAAGTACCGGTACATCTTGTGGAATGAAAGAATGAAATTCTGATATTGCGGTAGAGGGGGAACTCCTGCTGGTGGTCCAACTCCATCACTGGGAGGCCGGCCCCAAAAATTCAGGAACACGGAAAAGGTGAAAATGATATCTGAATCTCCAAATTTACTTCATATGGCCTTGCAGTCAATCTTTCTGTGTTTCTGTGACCACAATTGAAAGCATGCTGCATTAGCTTAAAGAACATATGCTGAGTGACGAGAGTGAAATACACCGTGAGGTGGAACATGTGCACCTCCGTTCCCGCTAAACTCCATACTTCTCATGCATCGAATTAAACGTAGGCGTGAGTAGGCGAGAGTGTCCATCATACTCACTTCAGCGTGTATTCGCTCCCACTTGTCAAGTGACGTGGCCCCCGTCTGGTGGATGTTTAACTAATGACGGGCCATGGGTACTTACCTCGTCATTGACGCATTCCCCAAGTACCGCCCACCCACCGCTCTACTCCCATCAACACACGCCAGTTGACGTGAGCCGTGTAACAATGCTCCTTGTTTCCATGACAACCACCTGCTGCTGCCCTCCCTTTATGTGTGTCCCCCTCCCCCCACCGTATCCCTTCTCTAACTCTCCCCTTAGCCTCCCTCTCACTTCTCGCCTCTCTGAGTTGGTATTTCAAGGTCAAAGAAGGTCACAGCGATATGGTGAGACATAGACGGTGACGGCAGTGGGAAGCGAGCGGCGAGACTAAGAACAATGCGGGAGTCGACAACGGAGAGGCCTGGAGGACAAAGATGCCTTGTAACGGTTGGCCACTCTACGTCTCACCAGAGTTGTCTCATTCGACCTATGGTGGCTCAACATGCCCAGCCTCTTTTATCACAGCATCACTTCATAGCCAACTTGAGCTAAAATGGCCAAGAACGGGTTTCCAAAAACACAGGGCTGCAAGTTGTGGCATGCCTTATCTTCCCACCAGCTTGAGCCGGAGACAAAACAAGAGCGCTGCAGCCGAGCAGAACATGTTTGTGCTCGATAAAGCGGCGTATTGAACAAGGCGCAATAAGAGCCCACCGCAAAGCCTCCTGCTTAGCGGCTCGAGACAGCGCGCTAAATTAGCCCGCTGCCGTGTGACACGTTGGCAAAAGCGTTTTCAGGAAAGACGGAACCGATTTGTCAAAGTCAAACAACACGCTTGTGCCATGTTTGTTTGTTTGTTTGTGTGATGCGCAACTGCACATTGTGTTGTGTGTTAATAGCCACTGAGGTGAGGTTGGAGCCGTGACCTTGCTTGCCCCGGGAAGAAGATGAAGCTTGACATATGGATCAGCCAGCCCATTGGAGTCCATGGCCTTCAGTCCCTGTGAACACACACACACACACACACACACACACACAAAGACACGGTACTGTACTTAAGTGTCAGATGTGACGTCATTATGCCCTCAAATATTACGCACAAACAACAGGGTCAGAAAAGACGGCAAACATCACAATAGTGCTGGTGGGTGTTTCTATTCCGTGCCACTGTTTCTGACTCCCCTCGACTCGATTGTGCTGTCCTCTAGGGACTTATTCAAAGGGATTTACATAATTAAACTCGTGTGACACTTTACAGTATATGAGGCCCTTGTCCTCGTTACATAGCTATGGAGCATTGTTTTTTTTTGTTTTTTTAGGGAGAAGGTCTAGCAGACATCAACGTTTGCGGTTGGTTACCTTCGCCTTGTGAATGGTGCAATGAAGACAGTTATTCTCCTGATCAAAGAGCAGGGTGAACTCCAACATCCCCAAATAGGCTGGAAGCAACAAAGACGACACCAATTACTGGCGGGACTCAACCGCACAGTCACCCTCAAAAGCTCCGACTCACAAAAACACGAAGCTGCTAAATAAGAATTGACCCGTCTTGTAGCTTGCTGTTTGGGAAAAGAGCAGAAAGAAACTCCAACGATTGCAGCTTTGCACTTCGGGGATGCATATAAAACGTTTTTCTCCAAATTACGCTGTGAGCACATGTTGTTTTCTTCTCCGGAGGAAAAAAAAGGTCTTGCGTCGAAAACGATGACTCTTCATTTTCAAGTTTTAGCGCTAACAGTGTTCTTTTTCTGCTGCAATGCTTTTTCATTTCCATATAAATGAACAAACACCAACACAAACTCTTGAGAAACTCACTGTCATCATCATCGGAGTCAGCTACTTCCTCCCTGTCCCCACTGTTGTCCCCCCGCCTCTCGCCATCTTTAAAGCCTCCGCCCATCTCCCCGTTGAAAGTCTCCTCCTTCAGGATCTTCTTCTCCCGTGGAGGTGGCGGCGTGCAAGGGTAGTCGTGGAAACGCGGGAAGAAGTCTGAGATCTGCGGGATAGGGAGGATGGGGCCCGGGCACACGTTGATGGCAAAGTGCTCCTGCATAGAAATCTTGACAGGTGAGGGCGGCGGTGGGGCCGAGGGGGAGGAGGCGGATGAAGAGGGTGTGGAAGTAGAGGAAGGAGGGATGGTGAGGTGGGAGGCGGAAGTGGGTGGCGGTGGCTTGGAGACGCTCATGTGGGCTGCTGAACGGGACTGGAAAAAAGAAAGGAAAAAAAAGACAAGTGAGTAGACAGGAACTAGAGGCTCGGCCCTCGAGGAGACAAACAAAACAACACGCCGTCTTCCTCCTGAGCTCCCAACTTTTCACAGTTACTGACTTAGTAGGACACGACACACTGCGTTTAAATTCACATCACATCTTCCACACCCAGAAGGGGGAAAAAAAAGAGGGAAATATGTTTCGGTTTTCATCTGCGGATGCAATTCTGAGCTCTCAAATGCCAAAACAGAACTTGCCACAATGTTTGCCACATCAAGTGTGACTCACACTTTGTGTCGGCGCACCAAGTCTGTGCTTTGAATGAGTATTCCAATGTATCACTGTGATGTCTGAGCATGTGATGTCACATCACTCTCCAACATTTCTCTCTGCCTTGCCCTCCTCTCGCTTGTCCGCGCCTCCCCTCAGCAATATTTACATAATTCCGCTCAGAGTCTAACTGAGTCATTAGCATGTTTACCTCTAAATGAAGCATAATAACTGCAAACAAACTCTCGACTCCATTTACCAAAGTCCAACCTTTCTTACTTTCTGAGTCACATCAATTAAAGCATTTCTTCATGCTTTCGTCTCTTTGATAAAATGTTGCATTTACTATTCAAGTTTTTGGACTGCTCTTAGTAAAATGTTTAACTCCCACTTGTAAACCAGATGTGGGTGACAAGCAAATATTTCCAGGACGATGACACATTACTTATCTGCTGTGACTATTGAGACAAATTTTAATCCATTCGATCTTTTTTTTTTTTGTGACATAAAATCACCGATATGTTCAACATATGGGATGTACACCCATCTGACCCTGAACGCATTGCCAGATTGTATGTTGTGATGAGTTACTAAAAGCAAATGACGGTCACAGAGTCCAAATAATGATCGATAAGTGAAATAATGGTAACCAGGCCGGGACACAATGAGGCATTTCCTGGCATTTGTGTCCGAAGCCAGCACGCCGAAATCCTGACTGTTCATACTGTTCTCTGACGCTCGCCCTCATAGCGACCATGAAGTCAAAGTAAAACACAAAAATTCATGGTACTTTTATTTTGAAAGTGATGCTTTTATTTTATATGCATACATGAGGATGATGCCGAACTTAGCCACGTTTTCTCGACAATGATCGACTTTTCCAACCCCTCTAGCAACTATTTTCCCCAAAAGAGAAAAATGACAACAGTGGTCCAAATGTTATCATCATTTTTAATTCGTGCACGGTGGAGGGAAGAGGCCAAGATTTGGCCTGAAAATACTCAATATGCAAATTTACAGTTTCATATACTGTAAGCATTGGCTGTATTGTAAGTCATCAGTGTATCATTACACATCACTGACAATAACATTATACTTTATGCTAATCTAAATATTTGGAACTCCTGACTGGGAAACGGCTGATATGAGTTGGCAGTTGGTGCACAAAATTAAGAAAACCCCCCAAAACATCTCAGTGTCAAGATGAAATTTGAAAGACCCCCTTTTAATTGGGCTTTAAATGTGTTTTTCGTGATTAGAACAACATACTGCGGCTACACAAGCAGCAATGGACTGAAACATGACAATATGCGCTTTCCCCCCCTAAATTTATTAAAAAATAATGTCGTCTTTGAAATGTCCAGCTATCTTATTGTGTTTTAATTTTGGTCAGTCATTGAAAAAGTTCAGAAAAAGAAAAAGCGACAAAGTAGGCTTGGCCCTCAGCAAACATTCCAGCTCGTCATTTGTCTCCTTGGCCAAATTAATTGTCGACCCCTCATTTATGGAAATATGCTCTCCCTTCAAGAAGTTCATGTTCACTTCGCTATGCAGACATGTAAAAAGACACACTAGAGTGTTTATATTCATTGCAGATGAAAAGCATCAGTGTAATTTTCCTAAACTAAATTTGCTGTGTGGAAGAAGGAGACATATTCATCGTCACAAATTGCCAGAAGTGCAAGTCCCGTTTTTTGGAACGAGAGCAATTTCCTGCGCCTATAAATTGAATCCTTCTGTCATTTACAATCTTTGGGGCTGTTTGTCAAAATTTAGCATATTTATCAAGCTTTACAAGACTAATTTTTATCCGAAATAGAACAACAACTCACACTGCACACTCGGAAATGACCGGAATGTGATGTCATTCAACAAGCTTTACCTCATGAGGATGTCTGTAACTTAAATGTAGTTTATATCTTCCAAACATTTCATAAATTCATCAACACAGAAAGAGGCACACTATTTTGTGTCCATCTTGTGATCTCACGTGTTATGATCACATCAAATGTTATCATGTCACCAGGGTTAAACATGCAGAAAATCTCCGTGACAGTCCATGGCCCAGACCAGCGACTATAAATGCAATCCATCCCAGTGGGTACAATTATCATTTTAGATTTTTAATCCCTACAGATAAAAAACAAAACAAAAAAAACCTTTGACTCTAATTGCAAATGACTTAGAACAATGTTCATCACCTAACTGTGGTTTAGCAAGTCAATGCTTTGGATTTTTGAATTGCTTACCTTTGTATTCACTGTAAATTGGGAAGCATTTAAAGTGACTTTACTACAGCAGTCAATATAATCGTGCCTCCATTCTCTGTAAGTCTTTTTTTAAAGATGAAAAGCGACATTTGCAAATACACAAGGGGGGAAATGTTTCATTTTTAGGTGCACATGATTAAAATTTGGTTAATTGACACAGTGTCCCTCCCCCCCTCCATTCATAATAACCAAGTGATGTATTAGTTGAACACATTTTGATCACATGCAACCGATGTACAAATGAAGTAAATTTAAAGGACTTTTTTTCACTGCGCTAACAATCGGTGTTGGTATATCCCAAGTCTGACATACATCTTCAACTGATTCTCAGAAAATCTTCAACTGATTCTGTTGCAAGCAGTGACAGTGACAGTGACAGTCCTATACGAACACCACAACTTAGTTGAACTGTCAGATTTTAAACGCCGCACTCCTCACTTTAACAAATCCAAACACACATGTACAGTAAGTCCAACTTGAAATCCTGCACCGACACGAGGAGCCCATCATCCAATTTCATTACCTCCACTCATTCAGTGATTTCACACTGCGTTTATGTAACCGACAGCCCTACATCACTGCTTGCTTGTTACAATGACATCAATGAGCACTTGGAAGCATGGTGCTCACAAAACTCATTCGCCCGCAGCCTCAGACATACGCAGAGGCACATGCACGGACACAGACGGCCACCAAATACATACCCAGGGCAGTCTTCATCTGTGCCAGCACCCCATCTTAACTGCTCTCACGCATGCCTCTCTCTCACACACACTGAGGAGCATGAAGACCGGCTTTGAGTCAATATGCGTCCCTCTCTCTCCGGCTCTCTGTACATGGCTTGCTCTCCTCTTCTGCTCCGCACCCCTCCCGCCCTCTCCCCCTTTTCCTTATTTGTGACGCGTCGACTTAAAATCCTCATCAGTCGAGAGCAGACACTACTGTCATACACTGTGCACTCAGTTGGAGAGAGTGTGTGTGTGAAAGAGAGAGAGAGAGAGAGAGAGAGATAAAGAGAGCGGGGAGAGAGAGAGAGAGAGAGCGTTTGTATGCGATCCTGACAGTCAGACCAACAGGCAGAAGTAGATTAGGTGGATGATGAGGCGAGTACGCGCGCTCGTGCACGCTGGCATCAACGGCACAACCGTACACAGTTAAACAAATAACGTGGTGGTTTTGGAGGGACACGCCCTTGGCAACACAAAAAGGCAAAGATGGGAGAATTCACCCGTCGAAGGAACGGAAATTAAATTCAACACGTTGTGTGTAGCAGGAGACATCAGTCTTAGTAATAAAGTGTGCCAAATCCAACCCCTGAACTATGGCAAGCATTTATTCCATATCCTTGATGTCAGACATTAGTGCCTTTCATATGTGGAATTAAATACTCAAATGGTTTACCATACTGAACAGTAACAATGCACTAGAATACGGGAGGGGGGGGCGGTGAAGCGCTACGAAATTAAGGGTTAAGAGAAAGAAACATTGAGATTTTTAAAGCGTAAAGTACATATCACAAGACGTTGAGAGACTCTTTAAAAAAATATGGAAATTCAGACTGGTATGAACGTGTTCAAAGCACACAACCCCCAACTTCGAAGCCTCGGCGCAGTTACGCAACCCTCTCTTTTCATGTCACATCTCTCGCGGAAAAGCATGACGTGGTTTATTTATTTATTTGCAATTTCCCCTCTGAGATCACATAAATCAAATAATATTCTGGAGCACAACTCTCAGTATGGAAGCGTCACATTTTAATGATGCATGGCAGACAAATTTCCAGGCAAACGGTAACTAAATTTTTCTGAATACTTATGACAAACTAGCATACACGTGAATTGAGAGCGACTGGTTATCTGTGGCGTAGGCCAAAAATTTTCAATGGGGTGGCCAAGGTGACACAACACCCCAGCGAGAGATGGCAGAGCATGTGTGCTGGCATCATTGTTTATCATAAAATCCACAGTCATGGTTTCATTAGATCAAATTCAAACGAAGAGAAAAGAAGAATGCACACCGCTCGAAATCAAGCAGGAACAAGTCTAAATAAAAAGCAGGTTTTACTGAGCGTAATGTACTAGATGATGTCATTTTCTTTGCCGTTGCTTTGCTTTATTGTAGTTGCTCATCGGCCACATTCACACTGCAGGGTGTGATGCCCAATTTGGTGTTTTTTCTTAAACCTGATCGTTTTATGTACTCATTCACGTTAGAAAAACAAATGCGAGTTCTAATCCGTGATGTGACATGCGTGCGCACAAAGCATGACATTGACTGACACACACAAAAGACGATGTCACACAGCGGTGTTTATGGATGGAAATATGGTCCAGTGTGCAGACGCTCATCTTTTTATTTCATATCAAGGCGCAACGCTGGAGGTGGCATAAATATTTTAGAGAAATGAGATGATGCTTTTCAATCTTATCATATTATGGAGATGTTTACTAAAGGTGACATCACTTCAAGGAGTCTTCTAATAAAGATGACGTCACGTCATTGCCGCATATAATAAATGAACCGTTTGCATTGCTGAATGACAACTATGGCCGCAAATGTCAACATTATCGTTTCATGCTTCAAGTGCAATTAAAATTAAATCATATGTGAAGTCAACACTGTTACTCAAAAAATTTAGATTCACCGACAATTCGATCAGCACTCGCCCGACCTGCGTCAAGGGCATATTGGACCATTGATGACGTACAGGTCGGATGTGTACGGATGAGCGTTCTTACTGTAGACGCATCGCAGACATTGCCAATTTATATACACACACAAAAGAGCTCGGATTTTAAAAAAAAAATCGAAAGTGTACTGTTCAAACTGCATGAAAAATCTGATGCATATCGCATATGGGCAAAACAATTAGAATTGAGCAGCAGTGTCAATAAAGACATCATTTACTCGTATCTCATGCACTGATTCGCTACTAACAGCTAATTAAAGTAATCAATTGTTGCCAACGGCTGCCACCATTTTGCATACTGCGATCGATGGCACATTTGTTCAAATCTAAAATGCACATTGACACAAAAAAATCGTAACTCCTCACAATTGAACTTTTCACTTACTTTTTTTTGTACTGTTTGTTTCTACTTGTATTATGATTGTGTATGTAAGATTGGTATATGTGCATTATATTTCATGAACCTATGACTGCGGATGGTATGATATAGAATGACTTCTCAGCCATTCAATACTGACTACTGAGTGATTCTTTATTTCTTCTAAAGAGAACAGAGAATGATTTCTGATGTTGACCTTGCAGGACTTCTTTGATTTCTCAGCGGTTTGAAAGGAATGTATAGATAACACAATCCTCTCAGGGTCTTTACCTTCTGCTGCTGTGCTAAAAATGAAAAGATGAGCACTTCCTGTACTGGCAAATTGCTCGCAAGTGACCCGCTGACCACTGAAAAGTCTCTCCTTCACATTGGTGGAAATTCTCTACCTCACCATGCCGCTAAAAGAATGCCAATGCTTTCAATGCATTCAGTAAGAAAACACAAACATGAAATTAAATTCAGAAGTACACAAGTGTCATTGTGCTTGTGCAAGAAAACCCTGCATCGTGTTTCTAGAGACTCATCATTGACACCTACGCCCAAAGAGATTATCATACCAAAAAAAAACAAAAATGCATTGGAGTTTTCTTATTTTGATTCTGTTCAAATTTATGATATTCCTTAACCTCTCAGGCTTCCTTGCTCAAAGATATTAAACGACTGATGACATCTTTCATATGACTCAGTGTTTTCAATAATTACACCACTAGATTGACGTGGACCCGTCTGGATCAGCATGGCCAGACCCTTCCCGAGGAAGAAATCAATCAAATACGCCCAAATAACCAAGGCTGGACAATCACCCTGAGATATTGATCTCTTCTGCATATTTTCCACTGTGGTGTTATCTTAGACATGATCCAGGAAAGAAACAAGTGGCATTACAATTAGAAGCATTATAGGATGAACTGGAAGGGGCATTTGACCGTATTAAAAAAAAAAAAAAAAAAGATGCGCTGCGTGGCAAAACAACAAACCCACCTTAACGATGGCGAAACTGAAAACATGACCAAACTGAGAACGGTTTGCAGAATTAAAGCCCTCACACACTTTAAGATTATAATAATATATAATCCTGGAATGAAACAGTAGGAAGGAGAGGATGCAATCAATTTGTGGCGAAGCATTCATAGCGTCCCTCTGCACGGCAAGATAAACTCCTCCCATTACCGAGGCACAATGCAGTGAAGGTTTTCCATTAAGACTCCAACCGCAGCCTCCCCTGCCTCTTTGCAAGCCATTAGCTCAGAGATTAAATAACACCAGTTTGCAGACTGCCACTCGTGCGGCTGGATTTTTTTTTTTCCGCATTCGCGTTTGCACTGGATGGAAATTTGCATACATTTCATGACAAAGATCAAAATCCTACTCATGCACTACACTTAAGCTCAAAACACATTTATCTGCATCTTTTACAAATTGAACAGGGGGTCCAATTCCCTCTGCTACATGCTGATTTGTGTATCTATTAGATTACACCCGTGAAGATCTCATTTATGTTTATATTGCGCTCTTCAGTGAATGTCATTTGCGCTCCTGACCGAGACCAGCAACGTAATTGGTGTTTCTGTTTGATGGCATGCTGGGCCGTAAAATAGTCTGTAAATAGACTAGCCAGAACTTCCTGTTTTGGAGTGCAAATTTCTCAGACACACTCAAAGTTGTACTCAGTAGGTCTGTTTTTAGAGGTCTCATAGCAAACGCAGTTTGTAGGGTTCAAAGTCACAGCAACAGCATAAGAGGTCAATTAATTTGTGATCAAATGGAGCAGGTGATAAGAGATGGAATCTTGCAGAAGCAAACAGCAAGAAGGTTTATTGGACTTGGATATCAGATGAGTATAAACAAAACTGTTCTGACATTGGGACTACATTTGTTTGTTTGTTTTTAACTTGTTACAACCGAAACAGTGCTCACTGTCTTTTCAGGAAGGGTTTTTAACTCTGGTCAAGGAGGCAAAATTATTTTTGAAACGAGCAGAGGAAATAATACGGTGAACGACAGATTCAATAATGCCATTTTTCCCCCCATTTACTATTTGTTTGGATTCAATATTCAACATGGCTGTGCACATTCTGCACGGTCAACAATGTAGGCCATTATTTATAACAGCGGTGAAACTGACGTTGTGTTGAGCTTGCAGGATTTCCCCAGAGAAATTTGAGGGAAGGAGACAGACCGATTTTTTACCAGCAGAATCTGTAACAGAGCGATATGTGACGCATATTTCGCCCCCCCCCCCCCCCCCCCCTCTAGACAAACTGCCGACTTTGGAATAGCCAGACCAGGAAAGAAATATTGTATGAGAAAGAACATGGCTTGATCACATCTTGTTCAGTGCAAGGCAGTGTAGTCTGTAAACATATACTTTTTCACAAAACACATGCACTATTGGGGGATGTGAACTGTACCGGTATATAAACACATGCAGATTGTATCTTTTGGAGCATTTATTCAGACCAAACGTTAAAACTAAGTCCTGAGGGACGGGGGCGGGTGGGGGACACATTAAATGCCTGGCGGCAGCACTGAGAAAGGGGCAATATTATTACCCTAAAAACAGTACTGACTTTGCTTTGCTTCATTTTTTTGATGTTGCTGTTTTGTACTGTATTTGAAAAGCGTCTTGAGTGGCGGCATCTGCAACACCGACTGGGAAGTATTACAATAGACATTTATAGTTTAAATACAGAAACTCCGCCTTGAGCGCTGAATCATACATCGACACCGCAGCCGTATAGGGTGAAGTGAAGCAATCTGTGAAGATGCCATTAAACAACGGTATATTTAAAAAAAAAAAAAAAAAACCTCATAGTTTCACGGTGATAAATGTGCTGAACTCTTGCGCACCAACATCGAATTCATCATGTAAGCCTTCGCACATCACAACATTATTTTCAGTGGGGCCATTGCAGATTACAGTGGACATCAATCAAACATCACACCATTGTTTTGTTTTATTTTTTGCACTCAACGCCAGTATTTCTCACCAGAAAACAACAGCCTCTATAATAAAAAAGCAAAAACTGTTTATTTGTAGAGAGAGATCTGTGCCTTAAGTGAGGGAGGATGGGAGTGCAGCAGCATCTTCGTGGAGGGGCGTGGCCCCCTATAGCCTGCCGGTGGAAATGGATATACATGTACTGTATGTGTTTTAGCTTGAAGGCATTCGGGTCTGCAAGCCTGAGCTTGAGGTCCCTTTGGGGAAGAATTTGGCATAAATCGTAACGTTATATCATTTGAAGTGTGCAAATGTACATAGGTGTACTGGTGTGCCAGTTAAAACAAACCTACTGTACTCAATCGATCACTCCCTCCAACCTTCTGATCTAAATGCATGTAGCATTTCCAGTTTACTCAGCTAGACCCTCCATTGACTCCACGATGACTTCTTCCCTGCAACCATTTTTGTCACATGTAAAAAAAATTTTTTTTAAATGGTTCCGTTCATATCGCCTGGAATAGTAAATAAATATCGTGACCAAATCACGAAACACTGACTGCGCTTTTGTAAACAAGTAGCTCCCCTCCGTTTGCAGCAATATAAATACCTGGATGAAAATATAATTTAAGTTCAGGGTGTACCTTCCCTATTGCCCAAAGACAGCTGGGATAGGCTCCAGCATGCCCTGCGACTTTTGTGAGGTAAGTGGATCAGAAAATGGATGGATAGTTTGGTTGAGTTCCTCAGATCATGAATATTTTGGTGGAAACATCAAGTCAATTTCCATAGGATTTCGGGGAACACGTGTTTTTTTGCTGTCATTAGTATGAAGAAGTCTTTGGAAAAATGTCTCCCCTGCAAGGGGTCGCTGGACCGATGCCTGAAGGGAACCATGGCCTGTCACGGTCAATCAGAACAGTTTCTTATTGGCAATGTTGACCTAGTCATGTTTGTTAAAAGGTATGGTAAAGGCTTTATAGGTTACAATACGGTGCCCACACTGCATTTCTGATGTAAAATAACCTGATATAGTTTTAATTTAGCGAAAAGGGGAGGCAAGTTTTTATTTGAGCGATAGCGTCTGCGTGAAAAAACCCAAGCACAGCGATCGCATCCACATCAATGACAGTGGATGAACTGAATTGAATAAATGAATGGATAAAACAGCAGCGCAACTTCAGCGAGAGCACTTTTAACAGGTGGCTAGCAGTCGAGGCTCCCGCAGGGTGGCAGTTGGTGTCACAGGTGCTGCTTGCGCTATACATCACTCAGCTTTAGAGAGCATCATTGGCCAAGTTGGCAGAGGAGCGCCAGTCTGTCAAGGTGCATTACTCTTTTCACCATGTGTCGCATACCCCAAATTTAGCTCAGCATGCCCCCTGGACAAGCGCGCGCACACACACTTACACACGCAAAAAAAAAAGAGAAACATCTCCACTCTCACACTGCCATGACTCGTCATTGCTCTCATCTACTACCAAGCGCCTCACCTTCCACACTTCCTTTTCCCTTATTTTATCAGTCTTTCTTCGTCTCCCATTGTCACGCTCCAAGGCTGCCCTGACACAGACAGATCCCATTAACCCCACCTGTGATTCGTCCTTAACTCTGACAAGCAGAGGCAACGTGCAAAATGATTTTTTTTTTCCCCCCGACATCCAAATTCAAACTCAATGTCACTGAACAGGTTTTCCTTTTCTCGTGCTTTGTGACAGGCTCGGCGGCAGCGCTAAAGAAATAAACGACCCCTGTCAAGTGAAATGACTTACTGACAGTGATATTCTCTAAGGGTACAAATATGTGATTTTATTTTTCTTTGCCCTTATTCTTTTGGGGGCTCTTCTTGAAACGAGACACTCTTGTTGCAATCAAAGAACTTTGCAATCACAGATTTTGCAACGAAAACTGAAGAGGGTAGTAGGCCGAGTGGATTGTGGTCGGTATCATCTGCACAGTATATTTGCTACTACCGATGGGATACACGTTTTTAATCAATTTGATAAGTGTCAATTTGACAAGTGTTTTCAATTGCACACCTTAGTGTTGCTCTCATCAGTTCTACTTCAGAGTCCAACCTTCTGGTAGGAATTGTGGTGCAAGCGCTCAATGTTTTGGTCCAGTCCAATTCACAGTTGAGAAGCTGCGATAAATTGTGTCAGTCAAATTAATGTGTTTGCGTTCACTTTCAGTGGTTTTTACCCAACAATATCTAATTCCATTGCGAACTACTGACTGACATCCAAGGAGCCTTTGTTGCAACTCCAAAGTCAACTTTAGAATCAACCGGATCTTGTTCATATCAGCCACAACAATAATTCGTTTAAAAACTAGACCATCTTATGAATAACAAGAACTCACCATCAACACAGCATCCAAGTAAACTACACATTTGATCCGAGATCTCCGTTAGAGTTTCAAACCCAGTTTCAACAAACCCAGAGGGCTGATACATCATGAAACAGTTAAAAAAAAGAAGAAAAAAGAAAAAAAAAAGAAGGCAACTCCCTTAAGGGGTTAAAAATAACACCTGCACAATGATTTGGTTTGGGGTGTCTGTAAATTAATTGTGCACACTATTTTGACCTCTTTTTCCATTTCCCTCTCTGTTCCTCACTCTACAACGATAAATAATCTATCTTTAACTCAGTTTGCCCCATCAGCATATTCCCAGTGTGGCCCAGAGGCAAGTCAGTGGAGAGGCAAGAAAGATGGAGAGAGAAGGGCAGGGATGAGCCAACTGCTCCAGATGAGGAGAGTAAAGGTGACTGCAAGGTGGAAACCTGAGATCAAACAGAAGTATATGCGAAAAAAAAAAAAGTCAGAGAAAGACATGAAGAGAAAGATGCAAAAGGAGATAAAGAGGCAGCGACATGAATTATGCCCGAGAAATCGACAGGAGTGAGGACAAATTGTCGGATTGGAGGTGGATGTCAACACAATCGGAATAGTCAAGGAATTAAATCTATGAACCAGCCGTGAAATGCCAGTGTCCTTTCATAATATGAACTGAAATATGGCCCACAATCAAGCAGTGACCAAAGTGGAAATTGAGTTTCAGAGTGGGTGATGTAAAAAGGCACTGAGTCAGCAGGGATTGCAGGCAAGTGTGAGTTCATCGCCCTATGGCACCATGTCATGCTGTGCTTGATGAACTAACAGGGCAGGCAATTAGTTCCTGATATGACATTATTAGTCACCAATAATGAACACATCATTAACTCAAAGAGCCGTCCAAAAGCCTCTTTTCCCGCCTTCACTTCTATGCAAACAATCAGCCTCATATACTAAAGGTTATACCATACATTATAAACCACTACAGTGGAACCTCTACTTACGAAATGAATTGGTTCTGGAAGAAATTCCTAAAACTAGAAAGTTTTGCAAGTAGAGACACGTTTTCCATGTAAATGCCCTAATCCGTTGCAACCCCCCCCCCCCCCCCCAATTCAGACATCAATGTTTTCTAAAGCATTTTTGCCTTTTGGGAAGAACTGTTCCAAGGACGTTTGCTTTTGTCGGTTTTTAACAATCCTTCAAAAATGTCCAAGGCAAACATTAGCATAGTGAGCGATTGCCCGACACTTTTTCTGGATGAGTCACATTTACGTAAAAGAATCGGAACACCTCATGGCCCGAGGGACGAATGACGAGGACTCTGCATAGACATATCCATCTATTTATCTATCTACACACATAGACACATACGGTAGAGGTTCCTCTTACCAATGGGATACCAGGAAGATGCTAGGTAATAGCCAATGGCAGAGCAGCTATAAGTATGTTGCATTCAGCCAACTTGCAGCTACGACATACTTTTTACCTTTCATATCTTGAAATTTCTTTCGTCACAAGTAGCAATATTTTTTGTTGAGGCGTTTTGTAACTTGAAGATTTTGTATGAAGAGACATTCGTAAGTAGACGTACCATTGTATTTGGGATCTTGGGTAAATCACAGCCAGTATTTTTGTGCTTCAGATAATAGACGGCATCAACGACTCAGTGGCGCAACACTGGAAAAAAAATTTGTATTAACTGTGGAAAAAAAATATGATTAATGTCCATACTGTGAAGTGCCATGCAGCTCCAAAATGCCTCTAGCCAATCCACGCCAAATATCAAAGCTGATTTTGCCTCCAAGTCAATAATTCAAAAGTTGACACTCCAGAGGGAGCTGACTGGTGCATGAAATGCGACAGCGTTTTTGTGCTACTTTTTATGGAGAAGCTTGAAATGTTTACACTCTTTCAAGAAAAAAAAAGGGCAATATAAGAGCTTTGCTTGTATGCGGTAAGCAGATTTGGACATGGTGAATTTTGATTGCACAGAGCAGAAGCTTCCTTCAAGGTTGCCCACTGCAAGACTCGGCTCACTGGGCAAAGCACAAGAACTAAGCAGGAGGAGGAAGGAAGGTAAATTGAGGGAAACATATCAAATGCAGGAAGGATCAAGCTTTAAAAAAAAAAAAAGAAAAAACACATTAAAGTGAACTAGTTAACTGTCCTCGCACAAACGACTGCAATCACTGGACTGTCTTATCATTTTCACCACTACAAAAAAAATTTGCGCTGCAGGGACAAGCATGGACCGCAATGTGACGAAAGAACACTCAACCAGATGTCTCACTTATGTTCGAGGTACCTACAGGTAATTACCATTAGTTCTAAATTCGTCTTTGATGATGTGCAGTCGATATATTGAGTGAGGCTTGACAATTCGGACCTTGTACTTTGGTTTAATGCGCAGTGTCTTCACTGTGAGATTAGTTTGTTTGACGAGTGGGCAGTGAATAACGAGTGGAGAATTCAATCGGGAATTACCAAGGGAACAAAAATGTCTTGAAGCCCTTCTCTTGACTTAGCCGGTGTCATTCCATTGCACTTTTTGACACCAAGCATTGTTGCATGGACTTACGGCTTTCATGGCGTCTACATTTAATTCACCTTCTGAACCTTTGATGGGTCCCCCCCCCCCCTCATTATTTTGTTTTTGTGGCTTAACTCAGCCTTTTCCCACACTTTTGGCCACTAATACATTCCCCCTGCTTGTCTGCTTGTTGCCATCAAGTCAATGACACTTAGCATCACAAGTGCCAAGATTCAATGGCTCCAACATTAAAAGTGTTTTAATCTCGCTAGGTAGTGAATGGTGGAGAAATTTCGGGAGTTGCCTCGCAAACACTTTCTCTTTGTCACTGTTTGGAAACCTTTGGGACTATTTGCCATTTGGAGGCGAATCTATGGAGCTGACTCACTGAAAAAGTGTGCCCAGCATTCACTTTACTGCTGTCCACCATCAAAGATGGATTTAATAAATATATATTATAATATATAACAAAATTTAATAAATATGGAAATTAATTTCTGCGGGTTCAGCCGCATCAGCTGCAACATCTTTTGAAAGTGAAGTGAGTTCTTTCTTGGCCGGCCGGCACCTCGGTATGAATGTCCACACCTTCCCCAAAAGCCCTTTGTGGGATCCTTGCCTTCCGTTTGTTTGCTGTGGTTTTTTTTTGTTTCCCTCATCTCTGGCATGATGATCATTGTGGAGAATGGATGTTGTTATCTGACGGAGTTGCGAGCGCCTGGGAATGCGCATGCATGAAAGGGTCGACATATGTTGGAACTACGCTCACGTGGTCTCGGGAATTTGCAACCTGTTCAAAAGAACGACTGTTTGCGACAAGTAAAACTACGACCATGCGAGCAACCTTTCATGAACCCTCACGTAACCCGATAACATTCGCACATTCACTCCACCTTTGCCAAGCAGTGAAACGTGGCCTTAAGCCCGGTGCCCGTTTCATGCATGCATTTCTGAATCTGAATCCAAGTACCTCTCGAGACACAATGTCCACACTCCCCCCTGCAGTATTATTGCCCTTTGTGTAGAACAGGCCAGCTACTTCTCTAATCCAGACATATTTAGATGGATAATCACCTTTATTGTATAAGCCACAGGTTAGGTGAGGCTTTGCCTGGACACATTGTTTATCATCCCGGTCAAACAAAGAGGAAATAAACACGTGTTTGCCTGTTTAAGAAGGTAAGACTACAAAGTTGCTATGCTATTGAATTATGGTTAAGTTTCATCTTGTTTTGCTTTGGAATGCTCAATAATTCAACGCAGCAGGAATTGGCTATGGTTCATTTGTGAGACTGTGACGGAGCAAGTTTTTCACGATATTTCACACAGGTTTTTACAAATGACACTGACAGGCTTCTCCTCTCTGCTTGATTTGAATGAATTGTTTTGCTCCCTTACGCCAACACGGCCACGGTTCTCAAGGGCTTTGTTTTTGGTTTGGTGTTTCTGCCCCGTCGCTCTCGACAACATCCTCAGTCAGCCGCTTTGAATTCAAAGGTCCACTGCGCCATTTTAAAACCGATCTTTACGAGAGCAGAGAAAAATTAGTCTGTGAATTACAAAGTGAAGGATGGCGGTGAGGAAAAGGTTGAATTATCCCAACCTCTTATGAATGTCAGTGCTGATGGTGACGGTCTCATTTTAGGACCTTGACACAAAATCAGTGGTGGGGTTGCTAAGAGGAAACAGTTGAGAGGTGTTGAAATAGCTGAAGATAAGATGGAGTACCAGAACCAATTGCATTACAATCGGCTTTTTATGGATCAAGCACCGGTGGATTGTCTTCAGGCTGGACAGCTCGTGTAATCCAAAAGAAAAGAAAGGAGAAAGAAGACAAAGAGATGTCAAGCCTAACCTCAAGTGAACCTCATTTTTGGTCAATAAACTTTCACAACAAAGTCAACTGACTTTTGGCTTTCTCACAGGCTGAAAAGTTCTGACAATTAGATTCAATACATCTGTGTATTATCGCCAAATGTCGGATGAAGGACATGTCATTATGTTAATGTGAGTAATTTGTATTATCACCGGACACAAGTTTAAGGTCAGATGAAAAAAACTAAACAAACAACAATCCTGAGTCGGAAAAGAGTGGAGTGCCCTCTCCAGGTGGAAGATGACATTTGTGAAGAAGGAGCTGAGACAATATGCAAAGCTTTCAATATGCTCTCACTTATGGTCATGAGTTGTGATTTGGGACTGAAAGAACAAGATCACAAAATCAAGAGGACGGAATGCGTTCCCCGCGGGGGCTCTGGGCTCGCCATGAGAGATGAAATGGCTTGCACACCCAGTTAGAATGGCTTCTGGATGCTTCCCTGGTGAGATGCTGCAGGCATGTTTTCGGACACGCAGGAGAAACTAAAGCTTCCTGCATGACCTGGGAACACCTAAGAATCCTCAAGGCAGAACTGGACAAAGGGGCTCGGGAGTTGCCGCCCTGGATTAGTGGGAAAAAATGGAACGAAGGATGAATGAATGAAAAAACACAAGTTTGAAGAACTGCAATATGAGGTAGACTTGGACAAGCAGCCTAGATTGATTTTCACTATTAGAGAGGTATAGGTATCAAAATATATTTATTTTAATTGACTGATTTATTTCAAACATTAGGTGTTGGTGATTGGCATGTGACTCTTGTACACATTTGAGTGATGATGGGCGAGATACAGGTACATACGATATGCCCTTGTCGTTTTATATGTTTTGTTATCACTTTTGTCAAATGCGTGTGCACATCCACAGTGGCGTCCTTGTTTGTGTGATATCAGTAATGAATCCCAGAATCCTTCACTCCAGTGGCTCTTGTGAAATATATTTAGACCATCTCCATTTAGATTCTAACCCCTCACACTCCAGTCAAGCCCTTCAAGCAGCCTCTTCTATTCTGTTTCCTTATTTTCCAGCAAGCCAGTCCACACGACTCCCAATTTCATTATTTCAATTAGGATGATTCGGATCTAAAATGATGTGCGTCCGCTCCGTGATTGACAGCAATTGACCACTTAGAGAGGAGAGCGGCACACTCGCAACGTCACTCAATGATTGATGTTGTGTTTGTTTACTCTGAGTGTGTTGGTTTACTCTGATGGGATTTGTGCTCAGTGGAGATGAGAGCATTTCTTTTGGCAAAACAACAAAAGACCATCACAAGAAAAACTCCAAATATTTTGTTTTGCCTATATGTTATCCAAAAGCATGCGCGCAAAAATGCAGCTGTGAGACACATTAACCTTGAGAAAATAAGTTTACACATCACTGAAGGAATGCGTACATTGAAATTTCTCACCAGTGATGATCCCTCTAAGACGTATGTGTCAAACTCACGGCCGGAGGGCCAGATCCGGCCCCCACATCATTTTATGTGGCCCCCGAAAGCAAATCATGCGTGTCAACTTCCACGATCCTTGCTAAAATCTGTAACGAAATGTCAAACCATGCAATAATGATTTTACCTTGTTTACACTCACTTTGAACAATAATTGAACAAACAAATATTTGACAGAATTCAAACCTGGCAATCCATCAATTTGTTGTGTACAAGTAATAATATGATGTGATGATTAAACATTGATTTGGTTTTACTGTCATAAGGGCCCTACGAGGGAAGCCATAACTCCAAAGTGGCCTGCGACAGCAATGAGTTAGACAACCTTGCTCAAAAATGCGTGCAAGATATTAATTTTCTTTAAAAATAAAATAAAATAAAAAAATCAAACCTGAGCTGTATTTCCATATTGGATTTTCATATAGTCTCCTCATATAAATAAATTGAAAAGTTCACTTGGCACATGTGGGTGACGAGTGGGAAAGAAAAAAAGAGTGAAATGCAAGGCAAGCACACATGCCATGTTATCATTTTCACCCGAATATTCCGCTCTGTCGACTTACAAGCGTACTCGGCGTTGTCCAGCATTTCGCCCTGTCCACTTGTCACCTCAAAAAGAGCCTCGATGCTTCCTATGTCTAAACACAACTGAAGCATATTACCGCAACACACGTATAAAGTGTCGATGGTCATATGCCAAGGAATTCATATAAAATCTGCCTTCGTCACCAATGCGTAAAACGCGAATAATCACACTTTGACTGGGTCAGTCAACCACGCCCCCCCCCCTCCTCCTACCCCACCTGTATTTCAGATCAATTTTGACAAAGGGTGAGTTTAGAAACTTGTATGTTTCAGTGAGTGAGTCAAGGATTACACTCTTGATGAGTAAAATAAAAACAATAAACTGAGAGCGACCAGTGGCTTAGCACACAGTAGTCTGCACTTCCTTGTGTTGGGCTAATTCACACCTTAAAAAGAGTCATGTATCCTGAACCAATTCTTACAAACTAGGGGTAATTTAATTCATGTCACAAATGTCTTTTTAGTGATATGCTCCATTTAAAAATAGAGGTGGCTTGATTTTTTTAATGTAACACACCTACATCATGTAACACTGTGTGAGCTCAGGTCCATGCGCATGTCTGATGTTGCTCACCGTGGCCCAAGGAATCCACAGGCAGTTTGTGTGAATACTCAGACGCATAGAAAATTAGAGGAAACGTTGCTCAGCAGTCATAACACTTAATAATTATTTTAATTGTTAAAAGGAGGATCGTAAGGAAGGGTCAACATTTTTTTTTAAATTGACCTCAAATTTTGTTGCTAAAATGTTACCATAGGATTGCCCCACCCACCCGAGAAAGGATAAGTGGCATAGAAGATGACTAGATTGCGTGTGTGTGTTTTTTTTTTAACATTCCTAAAAAATATTTTAGATTAAAATCTATCTGTTTACATTGTGCAGGTTAACCGATTGTTGTGACCTATGAATGTAGAAGGTCACGAGTAACGGTGTAAGAGAGAATATCCCGAGTTTAATCACGAGGACAGGAACGTCCCCTTCCCCCCCTCCTTCCAGTTTAACATGCTTGCAGCGTGTTTCAATCAGCATGCACGCTGATTGTATGGAAGCGTGACAGACAGGCAATCACTACTCAGTCATGGCACGTTGTAACCCAGTGGGAGTTGGCAATAGGGTTCGTTTGGCGACGGCACATGAAGCGGTCGGGTGTAATTCAGAGGACTGGTTGATCTTCATGTCTCTTCCTATTAGCGCTCACGAGTAGGCGGAGGGCCGAGTGGTGGCCGCTGGAGCAGATCATTGGTATCTGTCTTTGTGCCGCTTCTGTGGCATGTGCGCCGGTGGATTGAAGGGCTTGTGTTTATTGCAGATCAACACCAAATGCAGTTATTCATCATCAGGCCATGATAGTCAGAATGGCAAAGGTCCATGACAGAACATTAATCTGACTCACTAACAGTCAACCATAAGTCTCTGCTCTCTGCTTTGACAAGTTTCTCACCCCCTGCCCCCTTTCTTCAATCTTTCTCCCTCTCTCGCTTCCCCGTCGACCAATTTGCATACCATTTTTCTTCACAGCCCATCTGCAAGCCACATCCCGATTGTCTCTCTGTTCTTTTTTTCATCGCTTATGTGATTTTATTGCACTGCACGATATTTGATTATTTACACCGTTTCATCGAGGTGTTTGAATTTCATCTGTGTCTGACTTCTGCTTTCTTGACACTTGGTATGAAGCAACTCAAGCTCGCATATGAACACAAATGAAAGGAGTCACCTGGAGGAGACAAATAAAATAGCTTCAAATATGTCAGTTCCACTTGTTTTTTCTGATAATTTTAGCTTTGCTTCCATGTTGCCTCAAAACCCCCCCCAAAAACCCCGCAATGCTCTCTTGCAGCTTTAGCTCTATAAGGACCAATCTACAGTACAATGAGTCGATTTAGGGGAGATGCCAGTTAATTCTCGAGCACTACCGATGTGCCCTTGAACACAACAACTTTGAGTGCCACATTGTTAGTGAAGTTTATTCAGGGCGATATCGCTCCCTTGACGCAGGCATTCATGCAGATCAAGGTTTGTGTTTATATGCATGAAAATGATCAAATTCAATTTTCCCTTGTGGGACAATTAAAGAACTTCTTGTCTTAGTGCAAGGAGTCCCTTATTAGTGCTGCTATCATAAATCAACATTCATCCATCCCTCCATTTCCCAAACCGCTTAACCCTCACAAGGGTCATTTCTGAGTTTTTAAAAGAAGAACGTTTGAAGGCAAAATGAATTGCAAAACAATGTCTTAAGTCTTACTCTTCATTCGAATGATAAAGATGAAGTTGAGTCACGTAGGAGATGTCCGTCGCACAAATGACTTTTTACTTGTCAAAACAAAGAAGAAAAAAAATGACTTTCATGACTGTAAAACTCTCCATTGTCAACAAGCGACGGCTCTCAGTCATGCCGGACAAAAGCATTAGGTCTTGCTGCTATGCATGCGAGTCTGCTGACTTCAAACGACCCCACTTCAATATTCTTCTTCTTCTCTTTCCCACCTTTTCCCCAAAGTCAGCCAAGATGAGCTCTAGCTGACACATGTCAAAGCAAAAGATCGTGGAATTGATGAATCTATGGAATTTCTCTTTTCAAATGTGTTGTTTCTTTCCAGCAGGATGTCTTTAAAAAGTGTAAAGGGAGGACCAGAAAGTCGACCATCGTCTGCAGCCAGGTTAGTAAATTTTCACAATATTAGCATTGAATTATTACCAAACTGATACATTTCCCAAAAGGCAGACGTCAAATTGTTTTTAGTTCTGCATATAAATAGTCATCTTATTCTAAATGTTCATTTTAAAGGTTTAACCATGATTTTTTTTTCCCTCCCTCCCAGCATTTCTCTTCGAGGGGCGAGGAGTCCAGGAGCCGGCAGATCTCCGACCACCGGCCGATTTAAAAATAAGGCTCTTCAGCTACGCCTCTCCAAGAAATTCTGGTTATTATCAACCTCTGTTTCTCATCAACACTGATTAAGAGAAGGAGAGAATTGGAGTCCCTGATTGGTGCATCAGCTGCAAAACAAGCACTCAGAGGTCTAAATTAAAGGACACTTCACCCGTTTCTCCAGTGACTGATGTAATGAGCCATGTCAGCTGATTGGACTGCTCATGTTTTTCAATTATTTCTTCTCTAAGCAGTAACTTCAAAGCGTGTGCGATGCAGCTGTATCTTTATGAGAATTTGGTCCCCCCCAAAATGTGTGTGGGTGTGTTGAAGTGAGTCGCAATGGGGAGTTAAAAGCCTCTGATTGATGCTGATCGTTGGTTTCAAAATGCACAATTTACAGCTCAAAGTCTCCCACGACTCAGAAAAAGGGCAACGGTGGTGGTGAGGAGGAGCGTCATCTGCGCGGTAAACGGAGCCTCAGCAACAGCTCAGCAGTGGCTGCCGCCTACATCGCATATCTCAATAAACTCTTTGGACAGGTCAGTTCAACAACCCGGCAACCTTTTTTGGAATAATTACCATTTTCTTTTTACTTTCTCAATGGCTTTGCTGGAACTACATTGGAATATCAGTCTGAAAAAAAAATAGTCCATTCCTTGTTTGTAAACAACCAATCTAGATCAATAGTCTTTTTCATTGAAAAATATTCAAAGCAATCCTTTCAGATCCATTCACTGAGCTGAAGTCTCAAAAAAATGCAAGCGCTTGTGAATATGCTGATGTTTTGTCTGACAGCAGGTCTGAGGTTTTGTGCGACCTGGTTTTTCCCAGAAAAACGTGTGTTGAATTCATAGGGGCTTTCAGATTTTGAGGTTCCATTTTATTTTCGTCACCGAATGGAGAATCATGGCCATAAGGGAACATTTAGTCAGACAAACAGAGTTATGTTGAAGACTATTATGTATTTGATTCAGTTTTGCGGTGTTTCCTGTTATTACCATCATGGCGAGATCACTTTCATCCGGGAACATTATGTGCCCCTAATGAGACCTCATTACAAAACGAAAATCGTTTTCATGCTTTGTCATCACAGGGGAGGGATTTACCAATATCAAAAAAGGAGAACCATTTTCACCAAAGGGAGTCATCTGCCTGAACGTTTTAATGATGTTTTTCGCTTGGCTTCTCAATAACTAACAGGGCCGTTTTGTTGCTTTAAAGCCCATTTACCTGAGGTGAAAACAGCTCCAGGATGACCTTCAACTTATTTGCTTCCTACGCCGTCACCACTCCAAAGGTAGAAGGGTCTGCATTGGGTCCCCCCCGTGCACAACGTACTTGTGGCAAAGAGGCCGAAGCGAGCAGACCATTCATCCTGCAGTGATCCTAATCCCTGCCTCAGTATTAATTAGCCCCTTAGCTAAGTTTACTGTCAGCCCTCCTTAGAGGAGGCCGGACAAGACAAATAGATAATGAAAGAGAGTTGATGCATTGCATGGCTGACACTGCTACAAGAGAAGAAAAATACAGAGGGCAGATACTCCATCCGGGTGGCGGAAGACGTAGCACAGATGTGTTGCAGCCGCATCGTCGCCGTTTGAACATCCCCATTTCATTGTTCGCGAACATCAACATAGCTCTCATATATGTATTTTGTGTTTGAGAAACAGTGGGCTGCTCAGTGGGACGACTGAAGGCACACAGGATGAAATTAACCGTTAATGGGCTCAATGCGATGGGCGCGTTCAGAGCCCGCATGGCCATCAAATCCTTTCTGGATGAAAGAAAAATCCAATTAATGTGTTGACCTTGCCATCTAAATATACCCTTGTGGAGCAGAGGATCTTTGATAAGATAAACATAACCAATGCACCCCAGGTGACTCCAGCTCTTTTATGTTGCAGTGTTGAAAACATTAAAAATGAAGCCATTTGTATGAATTATGAGAAGGTTTTAGTGTTTGAGGCAGAGTACTCGGCTTTTCAACTCGGCTGCCAATGTTACGCAGAGAACAATTGTTTGCCTGGCTGCCATGAGAGCCGGCTTGCCAAGACACCATAAGGGCTGCTAATTTTCGTGAGGCCGTGCAGGACTTTAAACCAAATGACCTTCTTTGATGAATGTATTAAATATGTCCTGAGCAAAGGACATTTCATTGTCTCCGCCACCATTGTCAGGCTTTTCAGTGTTTGGTTTTGTTGTGGACAACTGGCTAGCACATCCTCCTCACAGTTTAGAGGTCACAGGTTCAAATCTGGGCGCTGGCCTTTTTGCATGTAGTTTACATGTTCTGACCATGCCTGGGTGGGGTTTTTTTTCGCCAAAGGGTGTTGTTTACAGTACATGTGCCCTGCGGTTGGCGGGCGAGCAATTGAAGGGATACCCCGCCTCTTTCCCAAAGTCAGCTGGGATAGGCCGCAGGCACACTTGCGATGCTGGTGAGAATATAAACGGGATAGACCATGCTTTTGTCACTTTAGAGTTACCCAAAAACTGATCATCAGTTACCACAAAACTGTATGGATGAGTGGTACATACTGTATGTAAACAAGAACAGAAGAGAATATTACTGTACAACTTGCTGCAGATCCAGATAAAGATGTACATCCAAGATTTGCTTTCTCAGAAAATAATCAGGCACATGCTGTAGGCCTTGGCGCATTTCTGCGCCCGCCTGAGTGATATTCTTGTTCATTTTAAAGTGGGATTATTAAATACAATGGTGTATTTATTGACTAATGTGCCCCCCCCCCCTTTACCAAGAAGGGATTGCAAGTGGCAGGTGAAAAAGAATGGCAGTAAAGGCCAATTTGCAAATGCTACAAATGTTGGGTCGTATTTGTTACTTTTGACTTGATTATATAGCCTTCAGTTTCATGTTGTTTCAAAATGTTGTACAGCTGCACGAAAGGGAAAAAAAATGATCAGAGATTTTATACGCCTGCTAAACTAGTGTGCCAGTCAAGTTTCTTTGAGGTTATAGATATCCCGGGGCTATGTGCCAAGCAGCATCGCCATACGTCTTATCCAAGGACGAGTGAGCTTTCATGTTTCTCGCTTCCCAATGTGGATATGATGATGGTTAAGGAGACAAATTGTGCATCGGGTAGGCCTGTGCGATTCCAACATTTTTTTTTAAATCGTTTTGTTTTACTTCAGGCACACTCATTTTAATAAGATTATTCCTTTAATTTTTGGTTCATCTTTCAAAATCATCTCAATTAACATTTGCAAATTACACCCAGAACGTGTTTACACGTATGCAAATGAGACAATTGTTTTGAGGACTGAGGCAAATCATTTGCAATTGCCCTCATGGGCAACAAACAAAGCACTTGTCACTCTTTGAAAACAAGTCTATTTGTTTTTGGGGAAGTTACCGGGATGCCTCAGGATGCCTTCCTGCCCCGAATGAACTCTTTAGTAACTAAAACTCCGGCTTTGCTCCACCTTAATCGTGCCAAATTCATGTTCATGCGGACCTTGTCTTCCCGGCTTCCAGCTTTGCATGAAAAGTGCGGCGGTGGGTGGCTGGGGTGGAACAGAAGGAGAAAGAGAGGGAGCGTCAGCCTGAGCAAATGTCAAAAGAAAACAGCAGAGAATACAGAACGGTTCACACACAAGACCGTATGCAAATGCTGTGTTTTGTGTCCCTGCGCTGGCAAGCATATGCAGCCATCTTTCTGTGTCTGTGTGTCATTGCGACAGAGCAAAGTCAGTACGACTCACCGTTGCATTTGTTTACGTGTGGGTGGGTGTTTGTATGCGCGTAGACTAAGCGTATGGCGGGTCCCTCTGGAGGCTGCAGCTGTAGACGAGCGTGCGCGTGTGTGTGTGTTGTAGGAGTGTATGATCTTGCGTCATTTTGCAAATGAGAAACGTTGCAGGGTGAAATCCCATTAGTGCTTGTTGTCATCATGCGGCTGTGCTGACATGATATGCATGTTATTCTAATTTGGTCGGCACAAACTGATTATCACTGGGGAGTTTCTCAAGAGAATTTGACCTCTTGAAGTGACCTTGATTTTTATATCTTGTCGTCCACTCGTGTCTTGTAACTAAATGCAGCGTCTTTTCCTCCTCTTGTGCTGCGTAGGAACGAGAGCTGATGCCCCTGGAGTTGGATGGTAAGATGCCAATTGGGTGACGGAGGGTAGCCACGTGTCAACTGCGTCACTGCATCTTTGACAACCGTGCTGAGATTTACTTCTGCAAAACTGTATAATTCTGATGCTGGAGTACATCTGTCAGAAAAGTATGGTGAATCACAGTCATTTTATTGGGTTTAAAAGGCACAGCCTGATCCTAATCTCATTTCAATACTGTATTCTGCCCTCAAGCTTCGAGCCAAGTGCAAAAAGATCTCCAAGTGTTCTCATTAGATACGAGACTTTTACAAGGGGGTGGGTTGATCTGCCTGGAGACATGTGGACTGAACGGTTTATGTATTTAATGTCTGAACCCAGCACAGTTTCTTTGTTTTAATGACTTTTTTCACAGCAGTCATTTATCTGGAGTGAAACTATAAATAGTAGGACAGATCGAAGTACACACCTTTTATTTACATTGAGTTTATTTCTGTTGTGCCTGGTGTTGTGACACCATTTTAAAGATTCTGATCTGTGTGTGTGTGTGTGTGTTAGAGTTGCGAGAAGCCTTTAAGGAGTTTGACTATGATGCAGATGGCTTCATACATTACAAAGACATTGCTGACTGCATGAGGACCATGGGATACATGCCTACAGAGATGGAACTGATCGAGATCATCCAGCAGATCAAGATGAGATGTGTGTATTCATTTGTTTGGCTTTGTGTGTGTGTGTGCGTGTATGCATGGCTAGCTTTCATTTGTCCCTCAGATGTTATGTCATTCAATGACTGATGGGTCCATCTCAGATGAGCAAGTGTGTGTAACGTGTAATGTGTCGATGTGCGTTGCACTCCCCCCCCCCCCCCCCCCACCCCCTTCCGCTGTGCGGAATTGATGTTTGTCTTTGAAGCCGGGGACATTGGAGGCATTTTGGCATACTGATTAATGGCCCACATCCTGCATGTGTGTTGCTATATGGTTGTGACTCTGCATGTTGAAGTGCGGGTTGAGATATTCCTTCTCAGCAGCCCCAATTGGGGCTGACTTTGCTTCTCGTTCCTCAAACAAACAAATAAACAAACAAAAATGCCTCACACTGAATAGTTCAGCTTCTACATTCTAAATTCTGAGAAAACGTGACCTATAAAACATTGTGTCAGAGAGAGGCAGCATAAAACAGCCAAATCTTGCCTGTGTGCCCTTGCTATTCCAGAAGACATTCAAGAGATCATGTAGGGAGTTAGTTTCTGAATATAAGATTGATGTGTTTGATGGTAGATTGAAAATTAGGTCCACCTGTATAATCCTGCGAGATTCTGTACAATATTTATAAATAAACGACCAGTGTATCGCATTGGACATCCCCCAATTGTTTATGGTAGCCGACTGTAAATGCATATGTACCATCAAAGGTGTTCAACAAAAGTACCAGGCCCCGTGAATAAGGTCAGCTCCTTCAAAGTCTGAAATCTAAGATCTATCAGGAAAAAAAAATCATAACTTCAACAGAAGTGAATAAAGAGATGCTATTCTTGGTCCATGATTGTCACAAACATACAAAATTTGATCGTGATCAAAATCAAACGCATGTCCTGCATACTGCACACACAAAATATTTGTGAAACAGATGACCAATGTCAGAGCAATGCATTCCGTGGTTTCCCAAATAAGCCCACGGCACTGAATGTGGGAATTAAAAGTATTTTGCTGAAGGCTAATTTTCGGAGCTATTGCATTGGACCTCATTATATCATACAGGTGTGCTTAATGATGTCTCAATAGTAAACAAGAAAAATCAAAAAGTAAAAGCCCAGATGTGCCCCAGTGAGGAAGAGCTTGATTTGCGACTTGATTATGTTTAGTTAGCATAGGTAATTGGGTGATGTTATCCTTTAAACGTAATTGGTATGACTCGTCGTTTCAGTTTATTTGTAATGCAAAGTAAAAATAGCATTCATCGATGCATTTACTGTATTTCCCTGAACAATACTGCTCACAAACAAAACATAAGCCAGTCATTATGATGGCAGAGAATCTTAGCTCTAATCTCCTAGGACCGGGGGCTCCAGATGTTTTTCTGTCTCTCTTATGGCCAAATTTGGCAGGTTTTCAATAATTTTAATGCGTAGATCGAGCTAATGACAAGGCCAATGTGGAGCCTCTCCCAGCTGCTTCCGCACAGTAGGCGGGGTACACAATGAAGTGTTTGTCAGCCAATTGCAGGGCACACAAAAACGAACAACCGTTCATGCTCACAATCACACGTAGGGACATTTTAGAGCGCTCCATTAAACTGCCATGAGTGTTTTTGGAATGTGGGAGTACCCGGAGAAAACCCACGCAGGCACCGGGAGAACATGCATACTCCACACAAGAGGGTTGCAGCCAAAATCAAACACTGCACACCTCCACACACTCGCACACACGCCATAGCTATGAGCAAAATATGACAAATAAGAGATTATTTTCTTTTCTGTCACTCTTTCACACTCTATACTGTAATTTGAATTATTCATGCATGCTACTGATAATGCTTTAACCTTACAGGGAGAAGAGGCTTTAGTTCTTTTCTTTTTAAATCCCTTTGGAGCCAACAATACCATGAAATGATATCTTTTTCCCATAACCAGTCAAGCACTCTCAGTTGAGAAAATAATATTTTTCTTCTAAGACGTTTAGAAGATTTTATAGTCTGACCCACTTAAGGCAAAGAAATTATTGTGCAGTGTCAGGACTCCTCCCAGACTGCTGCTACACAACTGCCAAGGCAGAGAAAAATGTACCCTACCGGTTTGAGCAAATAAGAAAATCATTTGCTGGCTGAAAATCACATAATTAGCTGTCTCATATTTCAGCCGCTGGTTTTCAGCCGCTGTTTTTTAAAATTTACATTTATATACCTGTATGCTGCTGCAAGTCACCGATAATGGGGATCAGCACAACATTTTAATCATTAAATGGCCACAAAAGCTTGTTGAGTCAAACCTATATCAAATACAGTCTGTTCTATGACGCTAGGGGAACATTTTCTTTCCCCTTTGAAACTCATCAGATTTGGAATCTTTTTTTCCAACTGTCACCATTAAAAAAAAAAAAAAACTAAGTGTGTGCGCGTGTGTGTGTATGTGTTCCATTTGGGTGTAATCGTTCTCTACCTGTCTGTATTGAAATACATATTAAAGTATTGAGCAGTTGTAGTTACTGTATTTTCCCTGATAAATACAAAGAGAGCCAAATGAGAGCTAACCATCTGCCCGATGTTTAAACAAGATTTAGTTTGCTTACAGACACATTAGGAGAGTTTGACTTGTTGCTGTGCCATCAGTTTGTTCTACTGCCCCCAGGTGGCCAAAAAACCCATGACATTATAACCGAATCATGTGCAGTAAAAACATCATTAAACAATGTTAATGTTGCCCACCTGCGTTTGCTAGCTTGGTTAGTTTGCTTTGTCCTTCTGCAGGGGGTGGCCACGTGGATTTTGACGACTTTTGCGAGTTAATGGGCCCGAGGATGCTCGCTGAGACTGCTCACATGGTTGGGCTCAAGGAGCTCCGCTGCGCCTTCAAACAGGTAATGATCAGTTATGACGAAGCCGCCACAATCGCAAGTAATAATAATAATAATAATACATTTTATTTATAAGCGCCTTTCAAGACACCCAAGGACACTTTACAATAACAAAAAACACAAAACAATACGGGTTGAGCAGCGGCAGCCAAAACGCGCCAGCGTTCACTCAACCCGGAAGTCAGAAAGAAACCACAAGGAAGTGTGTGGATTTTACTTGTATGAGGGGGTGGAGAAAAAAGGCTTCCAATAGAGAAGGGGTCGGGAAATCCGGTTCCTCGAGATCCATATCCTGCTCGTTTCCGAGCTCTCCCTAATCCAACACACCTGAGTCAATTGATCATGATCGTTTCAGGCTTCTACAGCGCTTGCTGATGAACTGATCCTTTGAATCAGGTGCGTTGGTGTGGGGAGGGATCGAAAACAGGCAGGATATGGCTCTCGAAGAACCGGAGTTCCCGACCACTGCTCGATGGGCAATAAGCAGCTATAGCATGGAAACGTCATATAGGGAGGGGGGCTGGAAGTCTTAACTGTGAGCCAACGTCCTGACTGAACGATTTCGAAGTAATGTGTGTTAAAAAAAAAAATCCAAAGAATACGGACAGTTTTGAGTGGTAGGTAGACAGAGTACCTGCACAGGTACAGGATGCACACTCTACACTTGAGCGCTAATGTTGAAACACAGGAATTGGCACATGGTATCAAACTAAATGTTCGTAAAATACAGTGCCAGATGAAAATCTGTACAAAAAAAATATATATATATATTTTGCTGTACAGCAAAAGACACCCAAAACCTCAGAACTGGGAAGCAGATGTGCTAACTCATAGGGGTCAAACTCGGGTCCTGTCCTGCATGTTTTCCAAGTCTCCCTGTTGCAACACACCTGATTCAAATGAACAGGTTCAATGTCAGGCTTGCACAGTGCTTGCTGATGATCTGATCATTTGAATCAGGTGTGTTGCAACAGGGAGACTTAGAAAACATGCAGGACACCGGCCCTCCAGGACCTGAGTTTGACACCTATGTGCTAACTATACATGAATAGTTGTTCAGCCTGCATCCTACGACAGTGTGCTTGCGTAATTTGGGAATGAGCCAGTCTATGAATAGTGAATTTGAGCAAATAATTGATGCTTCTTGATACATATGCGCTGTGCCAAAAACAATAATCCTCAAAATTATTCTGTATTCCCACACTGACAACAAATTTACACACTCCACTGGTTTTGATGCCACAATTAGAGTTTAACAGAACTATCAAGAGCCAACGTTGACATAAGCACTGACATCTTCACCATCTATTACCACTGTCGTTGACAAATCCAATATGGATGCTGCCAGATTTGTGATTGAGTGAGCAGTTGTGTTTAATAATCAGTTCCTCTGGTTAGTATTATGTCACTATGATTGATTAATTTTTTTAATACTCTGGTTATGAGATAAATATTGAATCAGAGTTGCTCCAGTTTGTTAAACAGTTGCACATGTACCACATATTTTTTAAATCATATTTCTTTCTAATAATTTTCTAATTGCCTCATAATACTTGAGGTATAAAGAGGTGGATTAAGTCTGATAAATCCTCATGCAGGACCAAGTCCCGAATGCACCACACGCTACAAAGTCAGGAAAAACAAGATTTTTAAGTCCCACCTCCTCCTCCAAGCAAAATCGTGACGTGACCAAGCAAGACAAATTAGGTTATTTTCCAGAATTTGTAAGCCAGCCTCTTGCCTGGGCACTGTGTGTGGGCGTTATTAATGATTACTGCCGAATGGACGACACTGACGTAAAGTGTGCTCTGTGCTAATAAATATTAAAGAATGCTTGATATGCAACGGCGCACTCACTGTGCTCTTGATTTATATGGGTAGAGTCTTATTGGCAATATAGTCTCATGCATCAAATAGGATCACATTTTAGAAGCTCTTTATTGCATCACTATTTTTTGATTCATTATTTTACAGTATATGATTTTGTGTGACTGCTTTGTCACACGAGCTAAAGCTACTTTTAAAAGCTTGTCTGTATTAAAATGTGCTCACTTGTGGACAATACCCCATGCTAACGGTACCTTACTGAAAAGGGATTTTCATGTGAAGCTATGCTCAAACTTGCCACGATAACATATAGGGCAGGTGTGCCCAACCTTTTTTGACCGGAGATCTACTTTTCGATCAACCAACCTCCCACGATCGACCGCACACGCGCGCATACGCACGCACTTACACACGCATGTCTTGATCAGCAATAGCCATAACGGCCCCTAGGATGAACTAAACAGAAAAATAAAAAGATACAAAAGTTTGTGAAAAGCAATCACCGCCTACCTTAGTAGAGACCTGACGCGGAGGCATGGGATGTACTTTTAGAGCGTGTGAACGATCGTAGCTCACTGTGTATCGTTTTAAAATTGTTCTCCCGGCACTCCAGATTCCCATTCTTGGTCAGTGCACTTGGTGAATTGTACATGAAACAAACTCTAAAAATAATAACAACAATAAAAGAAAAATTGTAACAGCTCTGATGACAAGCTGCAATTGCAGACTACTGACCGCTAACAACTTCCGGTGATGCAGGTCACACGCCACGTAGGTTAAAGGTGACCTGTTTTTTTTAAATTTTCATTTTTTTAAATACTTTTTGTGAACGTGATACTGATAGGATGCGACTGGTGCAGTGTGCATTAACACAAACTGACACACCACCAAGCGAGGAGGGACGAGAGGATAGCTCGCTAGCTAACTGGTGACAAGCACTGCTCATCGTGGCATGCAAAGTCCGCGTGGGGCGTTGTTTACGCACATTCACAAAAAAATATGCTCACGTTTAGAACGGCTTGATTTTTCACAATTTCAGAACCTCATTTTTTCAATCAATTTAGCAGGATTGTTGACAACACGCTTCTGTGTGGTATGCCTAATTTACAAGACATACTTATTTTCACTTTACAAGGACGTTAAAATGTATTACTTCATATATTCGACATTAAATTATTTTTAAATGAACTCTATTATTATTCCCAAAATTCATTTTTGGAATACAATTAAAGGGTTCCCTCTTAACAGATGCCTCACCTCCAGACTTATCACATTTTCATGTGACCGCAGTCTATAACTATGCCAACACCAAAAATATATCTTTGGCTATGTTACTCTGTGTCAAACTTGTTTGCACTTTTTTTTTTTCAACACAGCATCGGCAATTTGTCTTCGCGTGGAGTGTTCCTTGCGTCACGGTCAGCACCATAAATAATCAGTTATAAGAGGGACACATGAGCGACTCCAGGCACCATGTGTGCAAATGAGAATTCATTTGCAGCCCCTTCCTCATTTCCAAAGATGTTCTCACTTCAAGACTAACACCTCATGAGTCAGCATTGCCCCATCTGCAGTTTTTAAGGACTTCACAGAGCTCGGTACATGGTCCACAAACTCAAATCGGTTTCTTTTCTATCTAGAGAACACTTTAATTGGATTTTTAATGTGGCTTTTAATAACCTCTAAAACCCTTTCAATTGTTTGTACTGCGTTTATCGCATTCTACTTCTGTTGTTTCATCCTCTCTGCCTCTAATCCTCTACATCCTTTGTCTTGACTTTCATTTGTAGTTTGACTGCAATGGGGACGGTAAAATCACATTTGAGGAGCTGAAGGATGGGATGAAGACCCTCCTTGGAGAAAAGCTGAAGAAGGGCGAGCTCGAGGAGATCCTTGGTGACATTGACCTAAACAAAGACGGCAACATCGACTTTGATGGTGAGCAGCTGACAGAAAGAGATGTCCCATCGTTAGTTGAGTGAGTGTAAGTCATCAAGGCTTTAACATTTGTCACCAGAAAAATCAATGAGCAAGTCACAATGATTTGAGGTCAATGGGACCTGGTTGGACTCCGCTTCTTGCCCTAATTCAGCTGGGATTGGCTCGAGCTTACCTGAGACCCTAATAAGGACGAATTGAAGTATATGAAGTTTTTTTTCACAGAATTGTTTTTACAGATTCTTTGCCAGCATTATTTGTTCAGATTGGCTTTTCCTGGTTTTGTGTCGCCAGCGCTTTCTCTTGATACTTTTTTCTGTAAATATATATGTTTTTTGTGCCGTCATCGGTCTGAGTTTACATTTGTGCAATATGCTTACCATACGGTCCATTTTCGGATCGTGACAGTTTTATTTTGCAATATTTTAATCGCAGCGTTGAAACCGAGTTATCTTACGGTGTCTTAGAGTACCGGTAACTAAGGAAAGAACCCTTATTTTTTGATTTCTTATTTTTGATGAACACTTATGATTCCCAACTATGTTACTGTATTTTAATGCTGTTCATGATAATACTTAGCATTTGTTGAGGAGGTACTTTGTGTGAAACGAAAACTGCGTTGAAAAAAAAATCATGTAGTGAAAAGAACAAAAATTGGGAACACGCGTGCTAATTTTTAACTTCTCAAGTGATTTTTAAGATGTGAGAGACCCCTCACATGATGAGGAAATCTCTCTTGTTTAATCGAATCATGCGTATGATTGTCTGGCTGTGTGTGAGTCAATTAAACTTTTTTTCCCCAAACTATTCATCACAATACATTATTCAAATCTAGTTTGTAAGTATTACCAGTGCCCTATCAAGAATATCGTTGAGATCTGTAAATCTATTTGTTCCCTGTGGTTCTCTTTATCGGTATGGTATGAAAGCGCATGAAGAAATCCAGTAGACACAAAGTACCACACAAACAAAGCTATTACAAGAAAACATTAAGGGCAAATGTAGGAGAAAGTAGGAAGAGGACGAAAAGGCACGCTTCCATTGAGGCGCCTTGCCTGAAAGATTCTTTGCAATTTAATTGGGCTTTTTCCTCAATCAATACACATCCCGGAACGTGTCTCACATGCGACACATTGAGAACACACTGTGCTGGACAGCTCAAGGACTTAGCAGAAATTGCATTACCTGCTAAGAAAACACACACACACACACACACACACACACACACACACACACACACACACACACACACACACACACACACACGCACACACACACACACGCACGCACACACGCATGCTCATGTGATAGCAGGGAATGAAGGCAAGGCTTGAGCACACGTAGAGCCAAGAAGTGTGATCTGTTTTGTCTTGTCGCAGCAATCCAATCTATTGCAATTATCGTCAACATATGAAAGAGGTGTGTCATTATCAAAAGGGATCAATGAGCGAGCACTCTTTGTCATCATCATCATTAGCCCCGAGGGCACAGTTTTGAAGGTGTCACAGGGGCCTCATGTCTAACAAGGCGCGACAATAAATGAATATCCCATATGTAAACCTTCCGCCCTGAGCCCTGCGTGGGATTATAGATTTGCGCCACCCACCTCTCACCTCAATAGGTGTCATCAAATTCACATCATCATTCAAAGCCATCCCAAGCCTTGTACAGAGAACAGTGAACTGATTCATATCCGCAAAAGCGCTCGCAGCACACACAGCGGTAGAGAGTGGCTGAGTCACACTGTTTTAATATTTTTTTCTTGATACTTTTGCACCCTCCCCGTTCCCTTTGGCTAGTTTAGTAGCTGATAATAATCAGGCTTCCTACATTATGCAGCCAATCAGTTTGTCTTGTCTCGGAGGTGTATCATGGGCTATTGTAGTTCACAATGCTGAGTTCCACTGAAGTGGGTGAAAAGTAATGGTTTATTTGTTCATGGAGATGTGCTGCTTTTAATATCGTAACATGACGACAACGATAGCGTGGCAATTATAACTTTGCGATTTTGTCAAGGATGGCTGTCTACAATTGTTATATGCAAGGAATACTGATGAATTTTCAAAATCTCATTACAGTCTTAAAATAATGGCCTATGTTATATTTTGACCCCCAAAAATGCCATAAACATCTCATGGTGGCCACCACTGCAACAACTTTTCGTGAAACAGATCATTCAATTCTATCCCTGAAATGAAGTCATTACGCAATAAAATAAGGAGTTAGATCAGTTCTTCGTGACTTAGTCCATTAGTCTAGGTAGGTCACGATATGAAATAGCCATGTACCATATTTTTATTCTTTCAACCAGATTGCCTCTTGTGAGGTTCATTAACTTGCTGATGTTGTCATCACATCAATGTGAAAGTTTTGAGTGTGTGAGTGAACTCAGTATGGGCTAATGATGATGTACAGCAGCATCCTTTTGTGATCATTATCACCTGCTGTCTCTTTCCACAGAGTTCGTGATGATGCTCTCTGCTCGGTGACCTCTGATGGAGGGTGAGGATGGCACTACAACCACTCTCTGCTCCTCTGATTTCCTTCTCCCGTGAAACTACGTACATTACTTCTGACGCCTGAAAAAGAAATAGTCAATCATTTTGTTTTCATAAGGGCGGCACAGTGTTCGACTAGTTTGCGCATCCACCCCACAGTGCAAAGGGCTCAATTCCGGCTCCGGCCTTCCTGTGTGACGTTTGCATGATTTCCCCGTGCCTGCGTGGGTTTTCTCCAAGTACTCCGGTTTCCTCCCACATTTCAAAAACATGCATGGCAGGCTAATGGAACATTCTAAATTGTCCCCGAGGTGTGATTGTGAGCGTTAATGGTTGTTCGTAGATGTGCACCCTGCGATTGGTTGGCAACCAGTTCAGGGTGTACTCTGCCTTCTGCCCGAAGATGACTGGGATAGGCTGCAGCATGCCCGCGAGGATAAACGGATTAGAAAATGGATGGATGGCTTTATTTTCATAATAAATGGGCAATTAGCGCTAATGTAGGTTTCGATGAAGCATGAGTAAAACATTGATGCTACATTGTCGTCCCCTTGTGGCTACAGAGGGTACATACTGAGGCGTACATGGAACATAAGACATTCGTCATGTCAGTACAGTACTTGCCAAATAAACGCCAAGGCCAGAAACTACATAGGCTGGCGCTGCGGTTAAAAGACAGGTAGAGCTTCAGGATTTTTTTTCTCTCCAGGTGCTAAGGGCTTGACCAATACACAGGGGGCCTGAGAAAATGGTTCATAGATCTATTTTAATATCTGAAAAATATCCTGGATAATTGGATTTCAGGCACTTTTATTCCTACCGTTGTTGCGAGTCTTACAACTTGCAAAGGGTTTGCAGATTTGAGTCATATCTTTCATGTGTATCTCTCTCTCCCCCCTATCTCACGTGTGTATACAGTATATTCGATCCAGTATGGCCCTCAGATGACGAATAAAAAATAAATTCCATACACCTTCCTCTCAATCTTTTGTTTTTTGAGGTGTGTATTAAGATGAGCAAAGTTGAAAGAAAACAAAACAAAAAAAATGAATGCTTTTTTTTTTATTACTGAAAATCATCAACTTAAAACAGAGCAAAAAGCAATACCTTAAACAACAACAACAACAAAAAAACCTTTTCACAAATCATTTAAGTAAACCAGCCATGAATTTGTATCTTTCCAATATAGTGAATTTGAGACTGCTGGAAAAATACAATTATAACATACTGTACTTCATATCAAGATGGGAAAGACTGGTAAACCAAGTTTAGTGTAACTTGAAACCACAAAGTCAAATGCTGTAAGGCAACAGGTTCTCCCCGCCAAGCAGAGCGAGATGAATGGGTGCTGAATATTTGTAATAATATTAAAGGTCTGCCTTGTAGATGCATACACTGATTCGGTGATTTCATATTGCAAGATCCCCTACTGAAAACGTCGACACAAAAATAAGGTCAGAATGTACACACCTTTTGTATTCCATGCACTTAATTCATTGGGAGTAGTTGAGTGTTGTATTGAGAAGTAGCTCGACACATAAATATCTCCCGTTTTAGGTGACGAACTTTGGAAGATTTTTGGAGCTAATAGTCCACTGTGGGAGGAAGATTTTGACTAGTATACATTCAGGATGACAACTTGTTGTCATGAGTGTTTTTCAGCATGACCACATGGAAACAACACACAAGATGTCAGGAAGTCCGGGACATGATGGAAGTTTAGCGCACTTGACACGGGGGAGGAAAACAAAACAGAAATGTGGGCAGTCTGGTTATTGTCCTTTAGTGGGACAGCATGGACCATCAATGTTAGCTGGTTGCACTTGGGTATTATGTAGACCTTTTTTCCTCTTTTTAATTTTTTTTTTTTTTTAACGCAACATTCTGGATTTGCCCGATGGCATCTCGTCCACCTTCCTCCCCCCTTGCCCCTCGCCCCACCTCTTTCAACAGGTGAAATTTGACCCAAACCAACATTCTCAACTATCTCAATGATGGCCACTTCATTGTGTACACAAGGCTTGATGCTGTCACCGTACATCAGGAAGTTCCTCTGCATAATTCTGGAAAGGCGAGAGCCGCTTCACCTCGTGTGACTCGTGTTTGACGTGACAAACAATGTGCGTCACCGGAAGAATCCCTGTGGCGGTTTGGCCACGTCTCGGCATGCTCCAGAATGTTTTTAGCATAGTAGGTTTGGAGCTGCAAGTGTCAAGTTTGGGTGAGGGCGCTTTAAAGCGTCCAATCGGCGGAGTGGCGAGGACGAGAAGAGGAAGCTCTTAACTGTTGGGGATGCTCTGCAGATAGGTGAGAATGTGCTGGATCTTCACTAGGCGCTCTTTGAGGCTGGTCATGGAGAGGACAGAGAGCTGGTAGCGCGGGTCAATGGGCAGCACGGCTAGCAGCCACCAGCAGCACGCAGGACCGTTAGGAGTCGCCTGGAATGCAGGGCACAAATGAAATGATTCCACTGTAATCACTGACATACTCCATTATTTAATCCATAATTTAAATTGCATATTAAACAGGGTTATAAAACAATCAAAATAAATAAATAAATAAAATAATTTATCCAAAAATTCAAAAGTAGGTGAAGGACAAAGTGGAACCAGTGGAGTATAGAGGTACATCTAAATCAGGGGTGTCAAACTAATTTTTGTCGCGGGCCACGTTATAGTTGCCGTTCCCTTGGAGGGCCGTTATGACTGTGAAACCATATAAGGAAGTCAAGAATAATGCTTTATTCAACTATAGTTTAAGTTACTGTCATGAGGGTTTTGGTAACAAGAAAACATACACTAGCTCTCTTATACGTTACATACGGGAATTTGAAATTTTGAGAAAAATTTTAGTAAGCATGAGAGAAGTTAACATGTTTGATTTGCTGTCGCGTGCCACATCAAATGATTTGGCAGGCCAGATCTGGCCCCCGGGCCTTGAGTTTGACACCTGTGATCTAAATGAATGTGAATATTGTAGAAAAATCACATTCATTTCAGTATCTTTAATTTCCCCCATGTGTTTAATAAAGCTAAAAATGTGAGTTTCATATTTTGAATCGAGCAAAAGATTATTTTTTTTAAGATAAGCTAAGATATCCTTTATTAGTCCCACACTGGGGAAATTTACAGCCTCCAGCAGCAAGAATGTAGGCAGAAAGAAGAAGAAAAAACAAACAAAACAAAATGGGAAGAAGAAATAAATAAAGTAAAAAGACGAAAAGAAACTCAAACAGGGATATGGGCTGCTGGAGAGGCAGCCACTCAGGGGGCGCCATCATAACACAATATTATCATTTGTTGTCGCACCTGTAATACTGCAGCAACAGGCACATGACATTAGGGTAATTAATGTTAGCTTGAGTGTTTATTCCTGTCATTCCTCACCGTGGACTCATAAATACATATAGCCAAGCCAGTACAGTGCATTGGAAAAGGGACAAGACTAATCACCTGAGCACACATGACTATTTGCTAAATGTATCCACTATGGCCATCGGTAGCAGTTATGAATGTGATCATAGCTGGACTTCAGGAACAAAAAAGCCTCTACCGTGTGCTATGCGGACGAGGGGGATTCTCTTCATGACACCTGTGATGTAACAGTAGCAGGAGGATTAGCTATGAAGCACCCATAAAGCTCTTGAGCCAAGACTGTCAAAAGGCTCCGCCCCTCAGGTCCTCGCGGGGCTGAGCGCTAATCCTCTTTGGCCTAAGGAGCACACAACAACTGCAATCTTCTATGATGGACCTAAGTCCCCGCTAATGTAGGCTTTCCCAAACGGAAGCACACAAGCAATTGGCTGTCTCAAAAAACACTTGTCAATGCCAGTTTTCTGAGCAGTAGAGAGCGTTATTCATGACCTGGTTGTTATTTTCAGACATAATGCTCAGGAGTGAAAAGCCCGACTGAGTACTCATAGTTCCTCTTACTCACATCATGTCAGTCGTTCAGTCGGGAGCTGACCAAGCACAGAGATTGCAGGTAGTTGTGAAGAAAGTGTTCGCGACATGAGTGATCTTCGTCTTGATTTCTCCTCAGATTATACATGTCTACATGGGCAACAAACAATTGTGGTGCGAGGACCAGTGGCGGTTTTTCATACTGGCGATTTGGGCAGTGACTCAAGGCAGCATTCTCTGAGGGCTGGCATGGTGCCCACTCATTTCCAGGGGTCAAGTTAAATAAGAATGAATAAATGGCACCCTCTCCTGGACAAGACTCAAACCGGTGCCCTTTTTTCTCACCTGCTCGCACCCACGATTCATCACCTTTGGGCTCTTTGCACACAACATTGTGAGGCTCTTCAGGTTTTCATTCCAAAAGTAACAGAATATCAGTTCCAATGTGCGCGTTCTCATCCACTTTTAATGACATTTTAATCACCCGCGGATTTGCCAATTGTTCACTCAGTGATGACATAATCGCAGTGCATGAAAACATTCGATTTAAAGTAGAAATAGACTCATCAAAGAAAGATTCAAGAACTAAAAATTAACTACATTTGGATTACAAAGATTCACCAGTGTTCGGATCTGCTGACAATATTACTTCTTTTAAGGTACGAAGGAGACATAATGGGTAAACTTACCCATTATGTCACACTGAGCTTTTTTTTTTTATGCTTCTTTATGGACCCGAAGCAAATATATAATCTGCACAATTTAGATGCCTGTCGGGACTTTATTTGACGAGCGTTGCAATGCCAACCACAAATTTTGGAAAAAGATTTAAATACGCATATGAGAACATTTTTGATATTTTGTACTTATACAATTAGAAAAGTTTCTAGTAACATTAAGACAAGGCAAAAAAAGTGTGCAGCACATTAAAATGATCAATGATGATTGATCAATTTAAGCAGATAAACCTAAAAAATATTGAATACTGTATTTAAAAAGGCAGGAACAACTTGATTTTCATTATATTTATTTATGAAATCTGTTCTGGACCACTTTCGGCCAGCATCACTGAACTTTGGGTAGCCCAACATCGTCATGTCGCGGCCACTGTTAATGTAGAACCCTGTAAGAGGAGGCCTACTACCTCTTAAAGCCTTTCCCTAAATTGCAGCTTGACAAAGATGTTTGTGAAGGGAAGTTTGGGAAATCCCTGGTAACACTGTGTCGAATAATGCAACTTTTCAAAAACCGAAAAATACACTTTTTGTCATTGTGGGAGAGCACAATTGGTCATGGATTTTTCCAGATGTGACAGTTTAAAGATAAAATCTGCAGTAAATCCCAAACATGAGATTTGTTTGAGTCATGGAGAGGAGGCCCATCATGAGACATATGATCACAAAGTTACATAAAAATAAGCGTGTCGAAATGAATTTATCTAGAGGATATGGCTGTGTGGATTCTCAATCAACTAGGTCATGGTAATCCGCAGAAGAATGTAGGCAACTGGTCTCTTGGATGTTGAAGACTGTTCACCTTTCATCAAAAAGGCTGCTTCGGTTTTAAATTTTAGGTGCGGCGCTCCCCTATTTACAAAATGTCTCAGGTGGGTGTGCTCTCTGTGTGTTACCAAAATTAACTAACCAACTTAACTCATTTAGACTTTCCTACCGTTTACTGTATTGGACTATTTCCAGCCTTCTATCTCACGCCTTCAGCCACTCATGGAAAAATTCTTCCAGGATCGTCAACAGTTCTGTCGTCACGTTTATCTTGATATCATGCCAGTCTATGAAAGGAGTCTCCTTGGGGAGAATCCCATAGACCGAGACCAGCTGAGTAGGGAGGTTAGCACAGCACAGCAATGTTGACCTCAGCATTGTGAGCAGGCACAGGGTCATGGTGAAATAGCCACGAATTGTCCTGCCACAACTCTCACACTTCATAGACATGCTGCTTGATCATCTGGTCCACATTTAAGTGGAGAATTTGTAGTTTGAAATATATCTTTTAGAAAATCAGCCCTGAAACTTTTAAGAGACACCTCGTACACTGAAGCGAGCAAGCTTCGCCACTTATTTGGAGAACTATTAGTCGACACACGGCAGGCAACCTGCCTCATTTATTGTAGAATCACTGCATGCAACTTGCAAGCGAGTGAAAAGGCGATACGGGAAACACTTTTGACAGTGTGTTTTCCAATGCTTAGATGTGTTTAAATCATAGGGGAGGAATAAAACAGCTTTTCTGTATAGCCATTTTTTTCCCTAATGGTCGTTTTATCTTGCGGATTTTCACCTATTGCGCAAGGGTCTGAAACTTATTCCCTTGTGATAAACGAATGTTCGATGAATGAGCAAATTCAAAGTTGAACCAGTGCTGGGAAGGCTTGCATTTGTGTTCTGAGGGTTCACTGTGCATTGACTCTAAGACATTGGCCAGAACCTGCTTAAGAACGAGGAGGCAAAGAGGTGTACCTGGATGTCAGCTTCCCTCTCGGGCATTGGTCCAAAATGCTGAAGGATCTGGTTGTGGAATCGAATCTTGAGGTTCTGGAACCAGACACGGGCTTGATTGTACACAGCATCATGAAGCTCTTGTAGGCTCTCAAGCTCTTTTCTGGTCTCCACCTAAAAGCCAATATTGAACACACCGGTGACTTTTGGGTTCTCTGAGGTGCCGAGTGAAAGAAGAAATGACATAATTACAGGAGGACAGGGTAATATTTCGGTGCATGCTTCGTACCCGAGTGTCTTCCAAATGCTCAATGTCAGCAATACTATAACCGTCCTTCATTCCTCGGGACAGGACTCTGAAGCGCTTGCCTCCAATAGTGTCCACCACCGATCGACCATCAGGCAGGAAGTGAACACTGCGGATGATGAGCATACATCCATGGTCGACAAACCTGCCAGGGTGGATGCCACAGTTTTAATTGTGTAAAAATATTTGGCACAGTAACCTCTTATGCAACTAATAACTGGATACGATCAGTCACATGAACAAGATTAATTGTGTGCCAATCCATCCAGTGTTGACGTCTCTTAAAAGTGCGATGTGCACAAAATCCAAACACCCCGTGTCTCGACGCTTACCCTTTCTGGGGGTCGTAAATACACATCCCAAACTGCCGCGTGCCAGTGTCCATGCAGCGGCGGATCATGAGGCGATAACGTGGCTCGAATACATGAAGCGGGCAAGGCACCGTGGGGTACGCCATGGTACATACAAAGATAGGCACGTTCTTTGTCAAGCTGTACCCAGGACAGAAAGACAGAAGATCATTAGAATCTTCTTCTGAAATGAACGTAAGGCAGGGAAAGCAAGAGCTAACTTACTCAGAAAGCTCTCTGGTCTCCTCCAGGTGAGTTTTGGACCTCTCCTCATACTCCTGACCAAAACACTGTTTGATCAGCACATCCAGCACGCTTGTCACACTGTACTTTCTACAGGCTAGATACTGCCGAGGAGAGGTTTATGATTAATCACACAATACAAACCTCAATAGACAAAAGAGCAGTCACCCTGTGGGTCCCCTGACCTCTGTTAGGCTCTCTTTGCACAGGGGGCAATGTGGCGTGTAGTCCAAACAGCGTTCCAGACAGATTTTACAAAAGGTGTGGCCGCACGGCGTCGTCACAGGCTCGTAAAATAACCTAATTTAGATGGAGCGTAGATCTGGTCAGACATCTCTTACAAACTTGATTTTTCAAGTACAGTTTTACTTGATCACATCAGCACCAAATGTATTATCACATCAACAAAATTGTATACGCCCCAAATTATTCTTACCCAAGCCGTACTATGACTAATGCCATAATTAGGCTCACCTCATGCAGAGAGAGCACTCAAGGTCATTGATGTCAATGAGATCCTTTCGAACACTTCTGTAAGTTTTAGCTGCGACTGATGTTTTTTGGCAATTTTTCACACCTTGAACAAAACAGAGAACATCACGTTACTCACGCTCTATGATTCATGTACTTGTCATGAAAACAGCTGGCAATTACAAAACAAAACAGGGAGGGGGAGAAAGGTGCTGAATAATACCTTGTTTTTTATACTTGCTGCTTCCATTGGCCACAATGCAAGGCCCAACGTCAGAAACTGACAACTTCCGCTTCAGCAGACTCGCCTTCTCCTGGTCACCAAGCTGAGGGGCGGAGCAGACCCTCTTCAGACCCTGCTCGCCAGAGGCGGAGCCATGAGAACGCAACGAATGAGCTCTACTCAGACTGGGACGCTCAAGACTCTCCCGGCGTTTCTGTGGCACAGAGGCAACAATTCAAGTCAATACATGTGATATCAATGAAAGCAATGAAATATGGTTCAAATGATGAGGATGGATGACTAATCTCACCCCCTGCTTGTCTTTTGGGTGGTGTGCCGACACAGCACGGACCTGGTGTTGGCTTTGTCTTTGGATTGGAACATGTGACTTGACTTGTGCACTGGCCACAAGGGTTTTATTGCGCAAGTGGTGCAACGTATTCTGCGCTGTTTCCCTTAGGCCCACCTTCACGTTGTCGTTAGCCAAAGAGAGTAGGTCACATAGAATCTGTTTTTTTTTGGGGGGGGGGGGGGAGGCAGCACATAGCATGTCAATGACGTAGGTCTTAAGAACTGCAGAAATCCCAAAATGTTTCTTTCCTAATGTGAGCCGGATCTTGATAAGGAAGGGTGTTCTTCGGACTATCAATGAAGACCTCTCATGGAAACCATTTAAAAAAAATCTAAACCTCTACTTTGCTGCAACCTGCACAGACCTTTGATTCAGATTTGGGCTGGAAAAACGTCGACCAACTTGGTTGAGTCAACCACAAAAATTGGTCGAGACAAATCAACGGAGACTTGGAGACTTAAACACGGGAATGTGATCGATAAGATAATCGATTTTAAAAGGATTTGCTTGTGACTGCCACAATTCAGATTCAAACTAATTTGCAAACAAACACATTACTTACATTGATGCAGAATATCATCATTTAGCAGGTTCTTTTTCCTGACATGCCCCCAATGGAGGAGGAAAAAAAACATTTTCACATGTGACTGTATGAAGTCATACAACTAACATGCTTGTTACAAAGAAAATAAGAAAATATGTTTTCATGATCATTATCAAAAAGTGCACATACAATCTGATACAAATGGGGCAGCCTAATGGAGTGTCCATGACGCATGTGGAGAATCACACAAAAATTATGCAACAGTGGCAGTTTCGGACTAAAACACCGTGAGCAGATAATGGTGCTGTGAAAATGCAGGTTCAACTACACACACTGTTCGCCTCTTGCATAACTGCGATACAGTGCTGGTTTTGTTGAGTGGAGCTAAAGTCATTACATGAAGTCACAAGAGCTGACCTTTATCACAAGCAAAAGCAAGATGATCCAGCTGAGACAAGCGAACGTGTCATTTGTTTATCATGGCTTTTCTCAAGTTAAGTAAATATCACTTAACATCACTATTGTGTATTGTCGATTTTAGAATGTTGATCAGTGATCATTCGTTTCTGTATTTCTATCTGGAATGTTTTCATCCACAACAGCTTATTGACCCAGTTAAGATGAGACATCTGGCGTCAGGACCAGGCTACAATGCCACACCTTTGTTTTTTTTAATTGGTGCCTTGGCTGCCCTACAACTTTTGATATTGCAACACCACCTTCAAGGCTACGTGCCTTGATGCAGCAAAGACGAAGTCCACACACAAACGTCTTCCACAGAAGTTCACAGAAGAATAAGCCAAGCGGATGGCAAACATCTCTCGTTATGTGTGGATAAATACAAAAAAGGGCTTGCTGCGGAAAACCTTAGCATGGTTACAATATTAAATGTGAAAATGCTAAGCTAAGACGTACAATGATTGGCTAGCAAATGCACTGCATTATTTCTTCACTCATTACGAAGTGTAATTTCATGACCAGTATTTCTGTTGTACAGTTTTTACTTTTACACACAAATAAAAGCAAGGTAATCATACCTTCTAGGATCTGGAATTGATTGATTTAAAAATATGCTAAATGGTTAAATACCATGCACTAACATTCTGCTTTATCCATAGTTTAACAATTATATTTCGCTTCATTTCAATGGGAAATATTGCTTCCGTTTGCGAACAGAGACTCTGAACAAAATTCATGAGTCATGGGTCCACTGTATGACTTTTCCAATACACACGGTTGGCTCTAATGCTTTGTTTGGTGAGGTGACTGTTCCACTTAAAACCACACATTGAATATATTGATTAGATAACTTCTCAGCATGTGGTTCTCGTCAACAGCAGACAGTTTATTTGGGATGAGACTGGAGACTCAAGCATATAAAACCTAACTGTAGTGGTCAGAGCTAAGGCATACAAATAAGTTAAGCTAATGTTAGCACGGGTCTTTTTTTTTTCAATATACATATTTTGCCATCATCTGGGCTTCCTTCTGCCACGTTTTGTAGTACCATAAGAGTGTTACCATACCTGTATTTTTCTGACATTGTGCCCTCTTTTAAATTCTTGGCTCATGACTCGCGCTTTATTCTTTATCTGTTTCTTGCTGCAAATAACCACTCTCACAGATACTTAACAAGGTGGCTGATGGTAGGTATGGAACGATATCTGAAGCTCATAGATCACGGTTCAGTTAGCACATGGATTTTATCTCATAGTGTATTATTATGATATTGTGCAGAAGTTCAAATTATTTCCGGAAGGTTCACAGTACTCAGTACATGCATTTCCCTACAAGTTTTTGTGAAAAACAGCTCTTCAAAAAATATCTAACTGTGGACTTCTATCCTCACCCATCCTATGTTGGCATTTGTATACCTCCAAAACACTAGATGTACCCTAATTGTAGGATGCTAGGCTTGTGTTCATGGTGGCTACCATGCACCTCTCACCAAAGATTACAAGGTTCACGACTAATAGTCGTAAACGCCAGAAAATTAGACCTTGATTCCTACTTCCGTTAACACACAACAGCCGCAACTCCACATACTGACAGGCAGGCAATATCCCACAATTATTTTTTGGTGAGCTCACCTTTTCAACTTGTCTTTTTGCGCAGGGGAAGTCTTTGTCCACAGCAAGGCAGTTGAGAAAGACTTGCAGAGACTCGTCCACTTCGCCCATCTCGTGAAGCACCATGGCTTTCCTAAACAAAGCCTCCAAGGACACAACATCGAACTGAGCAGGCTATTACAATCACTGAATTTATAGCTTGCAAAATGGGACTATGTTTGAAAATTAGAACACACTGTACATTGCACTAACGAAAAAAAATATTGATTTCAAACCATGTGTTACCATCCAAAGCTTATTTTTTCCTGGCATACTTGGTGCCAAACATCGAAAATATCATACAAAGAGATATATATAAAGTGTGTATATATATATATATATATATACAGTGTGTATATATATATATATATAGAGAGAGAGAGAGAGAGAGAGAGAGAGAGAGAGAGAGAGAGAGGATATATATACAGTGTATAAAAAAAAATTATATATATATATATGTGTGTGTGTGTGTGTGTGTGTGTGTGTGTGTGTGTGTGTGTGTGTGTGTGTGTGTGTGTGTGTGTGTGTGGATTGAACAACAGGAGACTGACCTACCTCAGCAGAACAGCTAGATGCAAGACAAAATTCAATGTCCTCCAAAGCAAGATCAAACTCTTTTAAGGACATATATGCTTCTGCTCTTGAGAGTCGCACTTCTGCTGTTGTTTCGGGCTCTTTAAAGACCAAGGAGAGAGAGAAAAGAGAGGCAAGAGAAATTATTTGCAAACTTCCTCTATTCAAGCTTAAGGAAAATTGAGCAACTGTTGCTATTGTTTTATTGTTACTGTCTTGATTGAAAAAAAACATGTTGCATAAGCCAGTGAGAGTAGCAAAAAATCTGATGGCAGCAAACCAACAATTTTTTTGTCATGATCAATGAAATGAGGCCTCTTTTGTTTAGGACGTGATGGCAACAACAGTCACTCAGATGTTAACTTGGTGCAGATGGAAGTGGTCATCACACTAAATAACATTCCTTGTTTGATTTCTTACTCCTCCTGTGACAAGAGTTGTTACTGGGCAGTTAGTAAATAGGTAGTTTTGCCATTTCATTTCAAGTGCTATTGGTATCCTGCACCATTAGAGCCAGCATTGGAAAGAAGGGGAGACATTACACATTGACAGAAAATTTGGATTAGACACATTAAGATAACATTGGACAACATGAACCATGCATTTAATGTGACCTGACTCGAGTTACAAACGGCAGAACGTTTTTAAAGGGAAAGTCAACCTAACTATTTTATTTACAATTATAAACTTCAAGTAGAAATGTGCACACATCGCCACAAACTGTGTGCATCTTCAGAGAGAAGGCTCCCTTTATTCGCAGCACAGTGCTGAATGTCGTGGTCTACTGTTTATTGTTACATGCTGGTATAGTCGTTATGTTGACATCAAACACTGAGCAAAGTACCAAATTATTTTCATTGTCATTATTTTTATACTTCAACAGTCTCACTGTATTCATACAAAGGTACTCAGTTGAAAAACGGGTGCAAATCACCAATTACACACACATATAAATAATTATAATTTAATTTTTTCATTTGATCTTAGTTCATAACTAACTCATTTTTATTGATGCCAAAATGTTAAAAAAAATCAGAACAAGATATTCACTTAATATTCCGACGTGAAGTGAAACAGAACATGAAGGTTACCTTTTGCCACATTTCAGGCTTCAAACATAGACATCAAATTTGATTTGTGAATTTGAGTGATCTTTCTTGACATGTACTGTACCTTGGGATTGACTGGCAAACAGTAAAGGGTACCATCTACCTTTTGCCGAAACCTGGGCATGCATGCATGTTTTAGGAACAAATGCATGCACAAGGTCATTTATTTGGGGGGGGGGGGGGGGTACGGATGAAAATGATCACAATTGATTCTGCAATGATGTCATATAGTGATGATCTAATAACCTTGCAACAACAATGGTATTGGGTGACTTTCTTTGCCCTGAACATTAGTCAACTATGTCCAAGTGCATTCACTCAAACAGCATACCTGCTACTTTCAGACTGCTGCAAGAGGACGAATCCTGAGTCACAACTGAATGCATATGACCATTTTCTATGACATAAAGCGATTGGCTGCACTGCAGCACATATAACAAGTAAGCCCACCCCACTCTAAGTTACAAAACCCGCAATTGTGTCATGACCTAACTTATACAAGCTGACCCTGAAGCGCATGCGCTGCGAGTGTACATTTCGTAAGCTCGGACCAGCAGCTCGGCACTGGTGGTAGATCGCGTCGCTATAGTAACGCACAGAAGAAAATGAAGTACTGTAATACACGATGTGTAGTACTTCCTTCCTTTATACAACATTGACGAAGAAACGAATTTTATCTTAAGTCACGCATTCGCGGTATTCGCGTTTGCTATTGTCTGTGAGGTAATGATATGTATTAATGTTGTGTAATTTTACTCATAATCAGTTTATTACGTTGAGTCAATTGACTTGCAGTAGTTAAAGGGGCACATCTGCCACATTCAAAATGGCGGACGCGCTCGCGTATCCCTGCAACGGGCCAACCAGCTCACGCCATGTCCATGATCATGCTCAATACCAGGAAACACACAAACACATCCGCTGTCAACATGACTCTCGGTCGTTATGTGTACAACAACTCACCTTCTTGGATCAGATCGCTCGCTTTGCGAATGGCTTCAAGGCAGCGTTTCCGCCGATACAGTTCGTCCACTTCGCTTAGTCTTTTGGAGCGTTTTACCTCGACGGGTAACCATTTGGCTAAAAGTCCGCACAAAATCACGTTGGGCTTGCCTTCGAGTGTCACTGCTTCGTGGCACAACTTGCACCTGGAGAACAGCCCTCGCTGCAAACACCTCTTGCAGAATGAGTGTCCACACGCTAACGTTACGGGTTCCCCTAAAAAACTATGGCAATTGGGGCAGTCGAAAACTTTATCCCAGTGGCTGCCCTGCTCCTCCGAGTCCCGCTTCAACGACGAGTCCGAGCCGCAGGCTGCATTTTCTCTTTGGTTCCGCACTATACAGTCCACAAAAGTGCTTAGCTGTTCGGGTCTGATGGTCCCGTAGCGCAAGGCCACCGAGAACCAGTAAATTGCCTCTTTAGGGGAGTTCTCCGAGGCTAGAGCGTTGGCTTTTAGCAGGATGAGCTGCTGGTGGTCCTCCTTTTCCTGCTCGGGGACGTCGTCCTTTTCGGTGCCTATGAAGAAAGCGCTCTTCTCCCCAGTCGCTTCCTCGGCTGGCTTCTGGAGCGACATGTTGATTTAGAAAAATACAACGTTAGGAGTAACTGGCGTTTCTTCTGTTAACTCGACTATTCATCTTTCCTTTAGTGGGTAGTACACTGACTTTCCCCGTGGACCAACGTTTGGTTACATAAAAACTCATGTCACGTGAGCACAAGCTCGCCTGTGGTTGGCCGGCGCGCCAGAGTTACAAAACCTTGCCTTAGTCAAGTTTCATAACTGTGGAATGGACGTCGAGGAATTATTGCTTCGACTTGACGTTCATTCACAAATAAGTATTAATTTAAGAAAAGTAAATAAAACAAGTCAGCGCCTTTGTTCTTTCTAGTTCTTTTCTGAATAGCATTTTCTGTGATGTGTTGTGCAAACGAGCAAATAAATAATATATAAATGAAATATATATTATTATAAATAAATAAATGAAAAAATAACACATACTGCGTAGCCTACTTAAGTAGTAATTTAAAAATTGTATAACAAAGCATGGTAAAAGTAGAAGTACTGATTTAGCCTCTTTACTTTTAATCTCGCCTCACAAATAGTTTCCTTTGACTTCCACGGTGCTTGCACGTAATATAAAGGTAAAATAATATTTCATCTCAAACTGCATTATTAAACAATAAGGCGTATGACGGAAAAGGTGTTAGGATTGCACGACTGTCCGTGTTTTATGTGTTGTGTTTATTATTTTACTTTTTTAACTGTTTGGTTAAGCGCTTTGTTACAGCTGCTGCTGTTGTGAAAGCGCTATATAAATCAGGATGCATTGTATTGTATTGTATAATAAAATTGGACACGCTATGAAAATATGTTGCCTTGCTAACGTTTTGAACGTTACACAATCAAAGCAGCCAGTGTGTTTGTCTGTACCGGACACCAAAGCGCGCCCGATAAACCGGTGGACCGATTAATGAGGCGGAATATAACGCAAATCGATTTTTGGAATGCAAATGATATAAAACATTCTATAATGATCAATTCGGTGACCTTATCTAACCAACCGGAGTAGTCCTTTCACTTCTTAGACATTTTGTTGGGCGTGAGCTCCACAAAGGTGTAGTGTAGCGGCAGACATTGCTCTCTCCTGGTCAGAACAGGGAGGACAAAACAAAGAACAATTTATTAATGTGACACAGATTTTTCCTTGTCGGGGGCATCTTTGCCAGATCAATGCAGTTTACTGTGACATTGATTGGTTGTATACACGACATTTTTGGTGACAATTTCTATTTTATTATTCTTGGTCACTATGTTTTAGTTGTAGCACTTAATTTGAGACGAATGGAATAAAATTGTCCCTATGTGAACGGATCGAACCCGTCTGCCATGTTTGTATGTGGATTCTTGTGCAAAAAAAAAAAAGGATAAACAGAATAATATTAATTCTCTCTTATAAATAGCGTATCATTGGCATGGCTACCAAGCCCCATTACTCAATGGCCCCGGGGCTGACCGATGAAAGAACGGAGTATCGGTAACCGCCACCCTTCATGGTTCTGTAAATGGTCTTGGAGAAATAGAGGGCTATAGAGAGCAATAGAGAACTGAAGTCAAAATAAAACACAAACACCTCTCTCTAAATTCAGCGTTGATTTTTACTAAAACTTTAAAAGTGCAAAATGAACTAACTTCCTGAATGGAGTACACTACTTTCAGGATTACAAAGCACACCTGATTTAAAGCTACGACAGCTAAATTTAGTCAGTGAAAATGTGTATTCCACTTTGCTTTACATGTATTAGCTACGGGTCTTCATATGAAAACACGGGGTAAAGTATTTGCAAAAAAAGGTGTCACACAGATGTTTTTTTTAAACGTTCACAAACTCCAGTAAACGTCCCCGACCTCAAAATAATGCCAAACACGTCTAGTTACACAGCAGCCTCCCAGAAAAGTCATAATGAACGTTGAGTCTGGTTTGCGCATGCTCTGTCTGACGTAAATGCACAGTGACGTCGTTGACGCACTTAAATTGGAAGCGTCTGACCAAAGCTTCCATCAATTTTCTAATCTGTTTATCCTCACAAGGGTTGCGGACGCGCTGGAGCCGATCCCAGCTATCTTCGGGGTACACCCTGAACTGGCTGCCAGCCAATTGCAGGGCACACATAGACAAACAATCATTCACGCCTACAATCACACCTCGGGACAATTTGGAGTGCCCAATCAACCTTCCATGCATGTTTTTGGAATGTGGAAGGAAACCAGAGTACCCTGAGAAAACCCACGCAGGTATGGTGAGAACATGCAAACTCCGCACAGGAAGGCTGGAATCGAACCCTACACCTCTGCACTGTGAGGCCGACGTGCTATTAGCTGGTTAGCACGGTGCTAACCAGTTGTCCACCGTGCCACCCTACCAAAGCTGATCTGTAGAAATTTAGGGTAGCAGTAAAAAAAAAAAAAAGTTCCTCCCCGTCGGGGAATCGAACCCCGGTCTTCCGCGTGACAGGCGGAGATACTGTCCACTATACTAACGAGGAAAGGACTAACCGATTGGATGAAATAAGTGTTTTTATTAAAACCTTAGATACGCAATGCATAAGATTCACCATAATCCATCATAATATTTTCGTTCTTATTTTTGTAGTTTATTTTCTTCTTCTTCTTCCTCTTATTATTATTATTAGTTGTGACAGTAATATTAAAAGAAAATGGCTTTTGCTGCTTTTTTAATACGCAAGATTTGTCATTTTTTGGAAGTATTTGGTTTGTTTTGAGTAAACCTCCCAAAATTTGCATTGTTTATTTTGAGATTTTAAAAAATTAATTGGAATGAGCTGAACAGTTTAAAGATGGAAGGGTTTGAGTTCTTATGATGCCTTGAGGCTGGTATCAGTCCAATACATTTACACATTCAGCAATGAATAATATTTGAGAAACAAGGAATTGAACACAATCATTAAAAGTACAGTAAAATAACAAAACAGCTAGACCTCCCCGTCGGGGAATCGAACCCCGGTCTTCCGCGTGACAGGCGGAGATACTGTCCACTATACTAACGAGGAAGTGGTATCATCGACTACATTTGATACCTTTTTATAATTGTATAATCTATTTAGCGCAGTGCCCCAAAAATCCCATCCGCGCCCCCTGCTGCATGGCCAAGTCCACGCAAAAAAACCCACCAACATCCAGATGCATTTCTCTTATACATCCCAATCATGACGGAAATGATCTCGTATCAGACCCCTAGCTCCCCATCCATCCCCCTATATTAATATGCTGATTGGTATAGAGATGGCCTGCCCTTGAGAATAAACCCGCCTGCGTGAGCAGATAATCAATTGAATGTCAATCGTTTCGGGGCAATATGGAGCACTGTGTCTGGAAAGCAATGAAATAAAAAAAAGGTGCAGGTTGTTATATTTCACACTAGATGGCGGTAGTTACCCTTTGCATTGCTTTGCGAGCTGCTTTCGAGTCCAATGAAGGAAGATGAAGTACTTCCGGGGTTTTTCTCACGTCCTCCTATACCTGTAGTAACGAGCCTCTCATATTCCTGGACAACATTTATTTATTCTGTTACTGTAGGTCCTGATGCCTGGCTTGGTGAGAAATTCCTTTTTTTGTAATATAACAATTGAAGGATTAATCGCAGCACAAATCCATAAAGATTTTGTCGAGCATTTATTTTCGCTTCAATCAGCCTCTTATTTGTAATATAACTAATTATGGATGAATCGCAGCACAAAACCAGAATGATGTCGTCTAGCATTTATTTTCGCTTCAACTCAGCCTCTGTGTGTTTTTGCTTTGCAGGACAAGCAATTACTCTTAGCATTACAAGGACAATAATGTTTTGTTGTGACGTACAATGTTAATGAGATGACAACTATTGTATGTTTGTCACAAACGTGGTGTTAGAAATTAATGGACTTGCTACAACAGGCTAACATACTTAGATGTTAATATGATAATGTCGTCGTTTGTAGATTACAGCGGTTAGTATTGTACTACTCTTTATTACTCAGATCAGTTTATATGGAGGAATGTATCAAATATTTTGTTATGTTTGCCCAACCAGATCTGTTCAGCGTTATCAGGCAGGTTGAGGTCCCACCTCCTGTCCTGCATAAGAGGATCATGCCAGCAATTCTCACTTCCTTTGTGTTCTGGGGTGCGACCTTCTGCATCCAAGCTCATAAATCTCCATCAAGGCTGCCGTGGAATCCTTACTCCCCAAATCACAGCCTGCGTCAAGTGCTCAGATTTGTCCACACAGAAATACGACGTGATTTATAAATTCCCACACATTAAGCTCTTCAGAGCTGTGTCCAGGCTAAAATTACTCCAAACTGGGCTCAGTGTGATTGTCCTCCCACCTGTATACATTCTGTACCTAATGGGAGATGCCCCGCTCTTTCTTGTCAACTACTCGACGGGAATGGCTCTGTTTGCTGGTGTCATGTTGTACACAGCTAGCCACTTCTTCAGGAGGGTTGTGGGAATGATGTACTTGGATTCATCCCACAACACACTCAAAGTTTCCCACCTGACATTCTGGGGTAGACGCCATGACATCTACATGCCTCTGTCAGACGTTATGACTATAGGGGACACTGGGGACTCTTCATATGAGACCATACTGAAACTGAAGCGGTACAGCACTCCTCAGACTTTGTATTACTCCCCACGGTTTGGACATGTGGTGGACAAACAGCGTTTTGAGAAGGTTTTTGGATGTTCAAGTTGACGTTTTATGTGTGATATGATAATGTTAGATGATGCAAAGACTGAATTATTAACGTTTCAAACCTCAATCAGAGTAACCCAAAAAACTATAGAAGAGTGTGTTTTAGTACAGTTAAGTACAATCTACTGTAATTGACAAAGCTTTTGCATTGGATAACATTATACAAGTGAGTCCTTGAATTAATTTACAATTTGGTTACAGTTGTTCTGAAGAAGAGTGTTTCTACAATTTTCAGATTCTCATGCATCTAATAATTACATAAATACTGGAACAAGTTTCAAACACTTGTGACATTAAACTTGTATCATAATAGATGTGTTCACTTTATTTATTTTGGGAGTTTGGGGGTGGGAAGGATTTAGCACATCAACTCTTGTTTCTTTTTTTTTAATTGAACGGCAAACAAAATATTGCATTTGTCAGGGCAGTGGCAATTTGCTCTGACCGCTGCTTCTATAATACAGAGAGAAGATTTCAGAGACAATTTGTTTCATTCATTGACTGTACACATGTATTCCCGCAACAGAGACCTTCCCCACTTTGCTTTCTCCTCCACATCCTGGTACGTAATTATGAGATTATAAATACAGTATTCAAGTATTGTTGTAAAATACAACATTTACCTGTATATGGCATGCAGTGTATTGTTAAAGTTTACAGAAGGTACCAGGCTGTGAAGTCGGCAAAGAGAGCGATCCAAGCGGTCTGCACTACCTGAGAGGTGTTGCAGGAGAGCCGTGGCAAACTGGCAAATGTATGTGGGATTTCCGCTGGCGGCTGGACACCCGTCATGGAAGCATGAGGAGGATGGAGGGGTCAAACAAGGAAATAGGATTAGACATCAGTAACGTGACCAGAGGACGTGTCTAGTTTTGCGTGGTCCCCACGTCAGTTGCCATCTTACCCATTTTAGCCGCGTAGTATGGGCACTTATTGATATCTTCCCCTTGCATGATTTCAGCATGACCATGCCCAAAAGCTTCCTCTTGTGCTTGCTCTGGGATTCTTTTTCCAATCTCTTCAAGCTCTGTGAACACGTGTTTTCAGATCACTGTTAGAATGTTGTCTTCTGAATGTTGTCATCTCACTACTTCCTCACCATCATGTTGAAGCCAAAAGCTCTGTCGGACTCTTCCACGATCTTCCGCTTGGTGTCAGTGTCCAGCTTGATCTCGTTCATCCTACTCCTGTAAAGCCGCTTGAAGCCGCTGTGACTGTGGATGCCCTCAAACTGGTAGAAGTTGAGGCCCTCTCCAGATGAGGGGAGCTTAAGTGCCCTCTGGGCCACTTTCTTGAGGATTTGTCCACCCGAGAGATCCCCCATATAGCGGGTGTACACGTGGGCCACCAACAACGTGGGATCCTGCGCGCCGACATTGTGGATGTGGTCCACATAAGGCTTGGTGCCTGCAGAAAGGCTGGTCTAGTTGGAGAGAGAGTTGCCGATGAACATCAAATAATGATGCCAGCGAGCAAAGCTTTGATGGGTTTTTCAGCTGACCTGAGTCTGCCATTCGGCTCCATAGAAATACTCGAGATCCCGGGCCAGGGCCTCACACCTGTGCAACTCTGCAGGGAAGTAGATTGGAACAATTTGAGGATGGTCTTTGTTCTTCTCAATCTCTTCCTCCATGGCCAAATAGACAAAGTACAGAGCTGCTGTGCCTCTCTGACAGTGAAAGAATAACATTTGAGTTGCGTTTACAGAAGCACGTTATATCCATCACATTAAATCTCAAACATACTGTAATAATCCTATGAAGGACACAAATGATAATAATAATCAAATTATGGAACATTTGCAATTATGTTTGTGGCGGAATAATACTATCAATTAATATAACAATGGATAAAGCATGTGTTTGTGAAGAACTGGATCTCATTACACTGTGTGTGTATAATAATCCATATCATAATGTTGATCAGCACTTACCTTAAACAGCTCTCTTGGAATGTGTCCTCTGAGGAAGTCTTTGACAAACTGGCAGTTCTCTGCTTGGTCGGGGGCTTCTTTGGTGCCCTCAACCAGCATCTCAGACAAGTCGCTTGGACTATATGGGAGCTGAAATGCTCACGATGAAACATTTACACATTTTCCTGGGGAGATGAATAAACAACACATTAACTACCACAGTTTTCTTTCCTTACCTTAGAACGTCATCCCCACCATCATCAACAATCACTCCATTTGTTTCTTGTTCGGTGTTCATCGTTTTGGTTGACTCTATTGACCTTAATAGGAGATTAGAGTTATTCACAGTGGCGTTCCGTCAGGGCCAGCAAGGCCTTCTCTGCTGGCCTAAACATTCTCAGAAAAGTAAATTTATTAAATTTCAGAAAAGTAAATCTCAGAAAAGTAAATTTATTAAATTTACTTTTCTGAGAATAACAAATGTAATTTATTTTATGTTCATAAATATGTAAACAAAATTATTCTCTGTATTCTTTACGTCATATTATTTCCAGTTAGTCGAGTGGCTTTCAATGTTATTTTAAATAACATTGAAAGCCACTCGATAAATAACTTATTTACTGTATTATGGTTGAGTTTTTAACCAATCATATTTCAGCTATCTTGTGTTGCCAGGTAAATTAAACTTGCTCCGGGCCTTCAGATTAAATAGAGCAGGCCCCTGTGCACTGTAAATGAATGGGCGCAGTCAGGTTGCAATAGCCAATCTCGTCTACGTAGACTCGTCTACGTACTAGGACCAGCTCGAATGCCTTACATCGAGACTGGCCGTGCGCGTTCGGTGATTGGATTAGCGCCTTTTCTGTTGACTAAGAGTTGTATCCTAATTTGTTCAATAAAGATGATTAAAAAAATAAATAAAAAGATTGGATGAGCGCCTGCGAGAGCTGTCACTGCATTTGAACCTAAAATCGCGGAAGGAGATGTTGATCTGGATAGCAGAACTACTTTTCACACAATTTTCAAGGAGGGCCTTCCACGAAAAGCTGGATATACAGCCTGTCCCATCAAGGAAAAGGGTTTGTCCGTCATTTTCAGACGAGCAATTATGAACGGTACCCGTGGCTCAGCCTCTGAGAAACGCTACAAATTGTACTGCTGGGAATGCCTATTGCTTGCAACGGACCGATTTGGTGTTTGGAGCCACAGTGGATATACCCATTTGTTTTACCAAGGCAGCAAGGAAACATCAGAGCATGGCTGGGCACTTACAAGCTACGGTGCGTTTAAAAACGTTTGGGGACACTCGCGTAGATCTGCAGCTCAGTGAACAGGCACTACATTGGTGAGTAAATGGATTTTATTTTACATTTCTTCTTGTCATTTTATTTCGTTAGTATTAAATTAATGGTAACGAAATAAAATGACAAAGATACAAAAATGTATCAAATAAATCTGCTCACCTGCAATTTATAATGGCGCATTGTAGTCACCTTCGTGCACGAAAGTTCGTTCAATCTCAGCTGCTCAACATTTTTATTTATCTGCTGTTGTATCGCCGATTTTCAAAATGCAAATGATCTGTTTACTTTATTTTCAAAGGATAGTTTGTTTTGTTATTGTTTGGTTGGTGCCTTATGTGAAACTGCGACATTGCGCAATTTATTGGACAGACTTGTTTAAGATCACACAGCGTAATTTGGGTGGCATTTTATTTGTATTTTTAAATCATCTTTTTATTTTTGACAATATCTGTAAATTTAGTTTCCTACTCTTCATTGTGAATGCATACTTGATAGTTTTAAATGCTCCTGAAATTAAGTGCTGCTTGACGAGCCTATATTGTGTATGTATGTGACGTCACTGAAGGCCAAAGGTTGAAATGCACGGCCCGCCACTGGTTATTCATATACTGTACACTTCATTTAAAATGTTTACAATCCAATACTTCAACATGATGATGAACGACAGTGCATCTCGAATAAAGAGATGTATTTTCATTTTTAGATACCTTAATTAATTAATTAATCAGCCTCGCAACACAAAGAGTTCTCTCGTCCTCCATGAAAGACGACTGAAAGTGCGTCCGTGTTGTGTTTTATTGGTCTGAATGTGGAGTTGAACAGTCCAGATGACATTCTCGTTACAAACAGTTACAAAAGTGGCACAGCAAGTCTTTTCAGCTCGCAACGAGCCACACGATTGCGTAAACCTGAACAAAACATAAGCAAGCTTTGTTTTATCACCGCAAAATAAAAATAAAAAAACCTTAGGGAGAGGGGTTTACCTTGGGGACCGTCGCTTCTCGATTGACAAGAACACAAAATTCAGGAGACCCGCCTCTTGTTCCAAATAGCCAATCAGAATACATCTTAAAACAAGAGAGACGATTGGCTCAGGGGCAAAGCTTGTAGCCAATCGTGTTTCATGCTTGAAATCATGCTAGTTACGACAATGTTGCCAGCACTTGCAAGCGAAATTATCAACATTAAAGTTTTTGGATTGTGAAATTGTGGACAAAATAAAATTGGTTTCAAGTATACAATGATGGCTTCGTTGCAAATCAACGTAGTTGTAATATCACAGATTATCCTGTAGATGTCGTTCAAAGCCTTGTCATTTATTTTCCATCGGCTGCAAGGTCATCAAGGAAAGTGGGCAGTGAGTCATAAAATTCATAGAGATGGCGTTGGTCTTGACTTTTTTCAGGTTGCTGTATATATGATATTTGCTCCATGTACAGCACTGTATACAGCGGTGGTACTTTTAAAGTGCTCTATGAATACAATTGAGTTGAATTTCGTTGTGATTACGCTCTAGCCACACATTTCACTGTATCACTACCACTATTCTCATTTGAATAAATTTGTATATCTTTATTTTGACTGATTGCTTTATATAACCAGAGAGAGAGAGACCCCCCCCTCAAAAAGATACATATACATCAGAAACAAAATAATCAGTACATTACATTATTCAGTACAGTTTACATCTTTGTTTGTTTGTTTGTTTGTTTGTTTATTGAACATAAAACATATACAGTAATAATTTGACAGAAAATAAGGTAGATAAAAAAAGGAAAAAGAAAGAAATCAATCTTCATTCAACACAGTTATTATGTTCAAGGGAGTAGGAAGAAGTAAAAAACTTATCTAGTCCTACCCCGTTATGTGATTGTATCTAATAAATCATTTTTATATCAATCAGAAAAGAAAAAAGTAAGAAGAAAGAAGTCTCCATTAAGGCTCATACTTTACCCTCAACCGTGATATTTTTACAACTTTTGGTTTGTATCGGGATTATATACTTCCACACCCTGACACTCTTGTGTCAATTTTCTCTTAAATTCATAATGGATATTTATATACCTTTCTCTATTTATCAACTTAGTTCTGATTTATCATTATATTTAATGTTTTGAATTTATCATTTTAACTCTGATTGATGTAGGTTGTTTGTACTATTTTTTTGAATTTGTTTTTTAACTCAGCAAGCGATTTACTCATTTTCAGGTCCGTTTCGAGATTATTCCACAGATTAACACCTTTGATAGATACACTTCTTTGCTTGATGTTTGTTCTTGTTTTGAGTTTTTTGAATAAGTTGGTACCTCTTAAATCATAGCTGCTTTCTCGAATTTCGAAAAACTTCTGAATGTTTTGGCAGAGCAGGTTATTGTGTGCTTTGTACATTAATTGGGCGATTTTAAAGTCAACCAGGTCATAAAATTTCATCGTATTTAATTTGATAAATAGTGGATTTGTGGGTTCCGTATATTTTGATCTATTAATAATTCGAATTGCTTTTTTTTGTAGGTTGAGAATAGGGAGTGTGTTTGTTTTGCAGGCATTTCCCCATATTTCCACACAGTAGGTCATATATGGTAATAATAATGAAGTGTACAATGTGTACAAAGATCTCTTATTTAGCACTTCCTTGGTTTTGTAGAGGATCCCTACGGTTTTGGCTATTTTTCTTTTTACGTTATCGATATGTGGCTTCCAACATAGTTTTGAGTCTATTACTAATCCGAGAAACTTGGTTTCATACGCTCTTTCTATCTCAATTGAGTTTACCATAATTTTAGCTTGGTGTTTGATTGGTCTTGTGCCAAAAACAATTAACTTCGATTTTTTCAGGTTAAGTGACAATTTATTTCTGTCGAACCAGTTTTTTAATTTGTTTAATTCGTTTTCTACGGTTGTCAGGAGCTGTTTCAGATTTATTCCAGAACAGTAGAAAGTTGTATCATCAGCAAATAGGACACATTTAAATTGTTTTGAGACCTTGCAGATATCATTTATATATAAGATGAATAGTTTTGGACCAAGCACTGACCCCTGAGGAACTCCGTGAGTGATTTTTAGTTGATTCGTTTTTTTATTGTTGAGTTGCACGTACTGATATCTGTTTTCTAAATAACTTTTTATCCATTTATAAGCTACACCTCTAATGCCATATCTTTCTAGTTTTTTCAATAATATACTGTGATCTATTGTGTCAAAAGCTTTTTTTAGATCTAGGAAAACCCCAACAGTAAATTCTTTGTTGTCTATATTAGTGGCTATTGCTTCCACAAACTCCATAACTGCCATTGAGGTGGTCCGCTTTTCCCTGAAGCCATATTGATTCTCACTTAACAGCGCATGCTTTTGTATAAAGCTATCAAGTCTGCGAGAAAATAGTTTTTCTAATATTTTTGAAAATTGTGGTAGTAGTGATATTGGTCTATAATTTGTAAACCGATGTCTTTCTCCACTTTTATAGATTGGAATAACTTTAGCAATTTTCATTTTTGATGGAAAGATACCAGCTTTGAATGACAGGTTGCATATGTGCGTGAAAGGTCGCACTACATATTCTATAATCTGCTTTATTATTGTCATGTCAATATTAAAGCAATCAGTTGACTTTTTATTTTTAAAAGTTTTTATAATATTTGATACTTCTTGTTTTACAGCAGTAAGGAACATCGTGGAGGAGTTTTTTTCTACATATCTATCTATTTCAAACAAGTTTGTTGGATCAGGAATTTGTTTTGCTAGGTTACTGCCGATGTTGACAAAATATCAAAACATCTTCAAATGGAGTACATTAAATTTGTCTCATCCTTGTCCTTAGGTTATCATATTAATTAATCATGATCCAATAATATTTTTTTCATGGACACTGCTCTTGTCTTTGTATCTAACTGATTTTCTCTGCATGATACTTCAAATGAAAAAAACCCACAAGTGCAATCAGGACCATTTATCATGACAGAGGAACATACCTCTTGTAGCCTGCTATTTACAGTACTGTTAATTATAAATCCATTCAAACATCCTGGACAGGGAATAAACATTCAGTTATTGTGTATAGTTGCAATCCCACTAGAAACTGGTTGGCCATCGTCAGTTCACTGATGGGATCCCAGAGCACTTGAAAACAAGAACAAAGGCTGATCCTGGACTCAAGTTTTTGTTTTTTTTTTCCTCCTTGCCAAACCTCCATGTATTGAAGTGGTCTCAGGCAGCGCTTTCTTGAAGGGCCCAAGAGAGCTATGTTCCACTGTAGGAAAGCCCCACAGCCCCTTGTTGCAGTCTTGTTCCTAATAAACACAGTGACGACAGACCCACCTTTGTTTGTTTGCTCATTGTTAATCACTGAGACGAGCTTCCTCCGATCAACAATATTGCATTGAACTTGAGTCGATAGCAGCACAGGTGATTTCGCTTTTAATGTTCAGCCCCATTTCCTGTGTTTATGAACAGCACTCCTGCTTTTCTTGTTGTCCTTAGTCATTAGCCGCACTGTATATTGGAATGCACATGAGAAGCTGGTGTGTACGGTGGCTGTTGGTGTTTTCCCCAAGAAAAACGTTCCGGAATGCCATCATGTTTAATCACCGCTCATACAGTACATTCTTCAATGAATCTATGATGGAGTGTACAGTCATGCCAGATCATTGTGATCAAACATGTATTAGGAGAGCAGGTTATTCCATTTCATTGTTATAAGGTGCATTCCTTATTGTTTTGGTCATTACATTTTGAATCTTGATTACACAAAAGGGATACTTTCCTGCCTGCAGAGCATTTCCTCTTGTTTTCTGTCGTCTGTCTCATCCTGAAGTAATTCTCATTCATTGTTTCATGATTTTCATGTCAAACCAGGTTCACATGAATCTCTGTCAGCGGGGACGGCAATAAATGTTGGAATTGTGAAAAAACTGTCACTGGACAGCGCTACCAAGTGCCGTGCTTGTGTCTTAAAGTTGCAAAAGAAGGCAGAACTTGATGATGAGGAGTCAAAATTATGACCGCCTAATGGTTTGATTGTCTGTTGTAAATTTCTATAGTTGTGGCCAAAATATTTGCCAATGAAGTAAAAGTTTCAATAACGTTGATCCTTTAGTTTTCACCTTTGTGATATCCATTTTGTTAGCATAGTTTTATTATTTATTACTTTTTTTATATTGCACTTTGAATTTACACTTTGGCATATTGCAGAAATTCTAAAAAATAAAAAAAGGTCAAAATTGTAAATATGTCTTTTTTTTGCGTGACTTTGATGTCTCTAGAGGTCTTAATAAATATGTATTTTTGTATTTTCATATCTGAAATATTAAAGCTGAAGCAGCAGAGTTTAAAAGGGAACTCACTCTGTTATCCAAACGTTTGTCAGGCTGGCCCTGAAAGCCGTTTTTAAAAATCCTATGTTAAGTCGTGTTTTTATTATTCAGTTCAGCTCATTATTTTCATCAAGGAGGTTATGTTGATGTTGGTATGGATATGCCACTATTTCATGTTTGTTTAAAGATACTGATCTCCTGACAAGATTATTATTATTATTATTATTTTATTCATCACACTTGTTTTTAATGATTAGTTAAATTATGGTGAAAACCGAGACACGGAGGACATCATTTATCTTGTATAAAACCTAACCTAATAGTTTGAAATTTTAATGTGTGCAAGGAGAGTCAGAAACCAAGTTTGATCCAGATTCTTTGTATTTGACAAGAAATAGGTTTATGTGTCAGTGGATGTCTTGTGGTCTTTCGAAGAAGAATTTGCTCTATCACTGGGAAAGGTTGCAAATAAATTACTTTTTGTAATTGCGCAATTTATTTCCTGGAGAAGTTATAGGAATATATGACTAAAGCCATAAAGGATATTGACTTGAAGGATATTGACTTGAATTTATTTGGCATCATGAAGGTTAATGGACATGTTGGTTGAGATAGTTCTACTTTATCCTTACTTAGGCTCTTTGTTAAGATCTTTTTTTATTTTATTTTTTTAAATGTCGTGAAGCAAGATGAATTACTGAGCCTGAGTATATATTTCAGGTGATTGGAAGAGGACATGCAGAAATGTAGATTTTTTTTTCTCTCTTTCTCTCATGCAGGTATACATCTCAGTTAAAAACAGAAGTGCAGCTACCGGTTTGATTTATGGCCAGAAGAAAGTGGGCAGCTTTGTGTCGCGGGTGGGAGTTTGGAACTTGGTACCATAAATCCCTGTGGCTATTGGTGGCCTGCAGAGAGTGTGCTTAACCTCGGGCCCAGTGTATAATTAGAAACACACTTTTCTTTGGATCCATGACAGGAAACGTGCTGGAGCTCCGTGTGTGAGAGGCTGTGGACTAACAAAAAAAGGAAAGTGTACACATGAGCCAGGCAGATTTGATCACAGTTTTCTCGCTGAGTGTGTTGCAATATCCTCATTATAAAGTGCAGGTGGATGGGAAGCTGGGATGGAGGAAAGCTAATGATCGTTTAACGTACTCTGCATTCACTCTTGGCTTGACATTCATTGTATTGAGAATCAATATGGCTTCAGGGAAAAACGGACCACCTCAATGGCAGTTATGGAGTTTGTGGAAGCAATAGCCACTAATATAGACAACAAAGAATTTACTGTTGGGGTTTTCCTAGATCTAAAAAAAGCTTTTGACACAATAGATCACAGTATATTATTGAAAAAACTAGAAAGATATGGCATTAGAGGTGTATCTTATAAATGGATAAAAAGTTATTTAGAAAACAGATATCAGTACGTGCAACTCAACAATAAAAAAACGAATCAACTGAAAATCACTCACGGAGTTCCTCAGGGGTCAGTGCTTGGTCCAAAACTATTCATCTTATATATAAATGATATCTGCAAGGTCTCAAAACAATTTAAATGTGTCCTGTTTGCTGATGATACAACTTTCTACTGTTCTGGAATAAATCTGAAACAGCTCCTGACAACCGTAGAAAACGAATTAAACAAATTAAAAAACTAGTTCGACAGAAATAAATTGTCACTTAACCTGAAAAAATCGAAGTTAATTGTTTTTGGCACAAGACCAATCAAACACCAAGCTAAAATTATGGTAAACTCAATTGAGATAGAAAGAGCGTATGAAACCAAGTTTCTCGGATTAGTAATAGACTCAAAACTATGTTGGAAGCCACATATCGATATCGTAAAAAGAAAAATAGCCAAAACCGTAGGGATCCTCTACAAAACCAAGGAAGTGCTAAATAAGAGATCTTTGTACACATTATACACTTCATTATTATTACCATATATGACCTACTGTGTGGAAATATGGGGAAATGCCTGCAAAACAAACACACTCCCTATTCTCAACCTACAAAAAAAAGCAATTCGAATTATTAATAGATCAAAATATACGGAACCCACAAATCCACTATTTATCAAATTAAATACGATGAAATTTTATGACCTGGTTGACTTTAAAATCGCCCAATTAATGTACAAAGCACACAATAACCTGCTCTGCCAAAACATTCAGAAGTTTTTCGAAATTCGAGAAAGCAGCTATGATTTAAGAGGTACCAACTTATTCAAAAAACTCAAAACAAGAACAAACATCAAGCAAAGAAGTGTATCTATCAAAGGTGTTAATCTGTGGAATAATCTCGAAACGGACCTGAAAATGAGTAAATCGCTTGCTGAGTTCAAAAACAAATTCAAAAAAATAGTACAAACAACCTACATCAATCAGAGTTAAAATGATAAATTCAAAACATTAAATATAATGATAAATCAGAACTAAGTTGATAAATAGAGAAAGGTATATAAATATCCATTATGAATACAAGAGAAAATTGACACGAGTGTCAGGGTGTGGAAGTATATAATCCCGATACAAACCAAAAGTTGTAAAAATATCACGGTAAAGGGTAAAGTATGAGCCTTAATGGAGACTTCTTTCTTCTTACTTTTTTCTTTTCTGATTGATATAAAAATGATTTATTAGATACAATCACATAACGGGGTAGGACTAGATAAGTTTTTTACTTCTTCCTACTCCCTTGAACATAATAACTGTGTTGAATGAAGATTGATTTCTTTCTTTTTACTTTTTTTATCTACCTTATTTTCTGTCAAATTATTACTGTATATATGTTTTATGTTCAATAAACAAACAAACAAAATTGTATCTGACATATTGTCTGGGAAGAATGCCACAGGTTGAAACCAGGGGGATTTCACTGTTTCAACGATATCATAATACAGTACTCATTGAAGATTTTTTTTCCCTCATATCTGTGATTCTCTTAATACGTTCAGTAGTTCCTTGCTCTATCAAGAATATTGATTTTCTTTTTAAAAGTTGTTTAAATTACCCTGCTGCTCATTCTGCAAATGCTTTCCCTGAAAGTTAAAGCTCCACATTGTGACCTATTTTACTTTTTCCTGCCCTCAACAATCTCCTGTCCTAACAATGTACAGTATGTATGATCCGCCATGTCTCCAAGAAAATCCGAAACATATGGCGCAGAGAAGAACCCTAAGCCTGATCACTACCCTAAATGTATTGTTGAGGGGAAATTCCACTTTACAAGAGAAAATGATTACGAGTGGTGGATAAGCCACAAAGGACAGGAAATTCTGCTGATCTCAGTCTACCATTCGAATCTTTCATGGGATGCTTCAACGACCACCCCCCCCCACCCCATCACCCAATCTGTTTACAGTAGATTAAGTATGCAGAAATGTGACACGTTCCTGTGACAATAGAATTGCTGTTAAATACACCGACTGAGTGAACAATAACATTTGGTTAGAAGCAAACATTTTCAATTCAAATTGAATGTAAGATTGCAGAAAAGAATAACGAAATATTGACTTTTTTGCGGTGGAGATGATAAAGGACATGAGAAAAAAAAGGCTGTGTTGACGGACGTGTTTCACATTTCCAACCTCTGTTTTTATGCAGACATTTATCCTGTCACCATGGAAATCTGGCCTTAGGCCAGACAAAGTTCTCGCTATTGGGCTGTATTTGAAAACAAAAGGAGTTCAGCATTCACTTGTCTAATCTATGTTTTTTCCAGTAATAGTCAAGGGGACATGTTGTGGGTAACACAGGGTGAGGCTGGGAGAATCTGACAATAGACAAAGAACTGTATGCATCACAACATCGATTGTATTCTTGGGTGAAACGTCTCAGAGTTTGCTTGACGGAGTCCAAGGATTGTCGCCTTTGACTGACGGAGCCCAAGGATTCTCGCCTTTGAACTGCCACCAAATGTGTATTTTTTTTTCCATTTCCCCAAGGAGACACATTCCTTCACCAGGGAATTCACAAGACAAACTCAACATTTTTGAGTATCACAGAAAGGCAGTGAAATTATTTATTTTAAAAAAATGTGCAGCGAGTTGAAGCCATCTAGTTTCTATTCCTAAATGACGCTGATAAAATAAGATTCCATTGGTCTAACTGACAGTCACCTAATTACACTTGTGAATTGGTGTGCACATCTGGATTTGTGATGCATTATCGACACCTGAGCAATGAAGTATGTGGCCCTTTTCAGAATCTTTGAATTTAATCAAGTGTTGCGGCTTTCTTTGCCTGTAGACTTCTGACATCGACCAGGTCTTGAAAGTGCTTCAGCCATGTTAGTTGTTATCGATGGCATAAGTTGGTGTGACCGTGGTTAATATCTCTGGGAGAAATCATTGTTCCTCCAAAATCATCACTTTTCAGGAGACCCCCAAAACGGCATGTTTGTTCGGCCATTAACATTGCATCGTCAAAGAGCGCAAGCCATTTTCAACACTTTTAGATTGGTCAAACATTTGGAAGCAATAACACCCACGTGTGTAAACACCAATAGTATAGATTTAAAAAAAAAAAAAGAAATGCATCAAATTGTGACATAGGCCCAATGCCCGCGATAGGTAAATTAGCCCCACTGTTAACGAACAGTCAGGTGGAAAGTTAGACACAGACACATTTTCAGAAACAGGCAGAGAAGCGTTTTAATGGTTGTTTAATTTCACACTTGATGGGTTGGTCGGCACACCAGACACACAACTATTTGTATCCAAGCAATTAGAAAAGTACGTTTTCCATATGTCCACTTCTAGCAGGCTGAATTTCTTTTTGACAGCTCAATGTTGCACATAATATATCCTTTGAGGGCGAAGGCCATGCATTATGTCAAACATCTGAAATGGTTTTGAACCACTCGCAGTAGTATCCCTCAGTCCACAAAATGTTTATTACACAAACAAACAACATTGAACACAGGTTCTCACACTGGACCTGTAGAAAAAGCCTGGTGGCCCTTCTTTAAATCTGGATTGTTAGAAAGTGAAGCCTCACTCAGTGGGGGTTCCTGCAGCAAGAAAAGCAGCCTGTGCGACCATTACAGGACAGAGGGAGAACTGCTTTGCTCCCAACATTCTGTTGCCTGCGTTCCTAACACCATTGCCCAAGCATGTCTAGTTTCATAACTAAAAGTTAAAAATATAGTTCACCAAAAGTTAAAAGTAAAAGGTCACAACAATCGTATTGCTCATCAGGGAGGTGTCATGTATGTCCGAGCGTGATTTATTGGCTGATTAATCTTGTTTACTTTGGCAGCCACCATCAGGACAGACTGACAGGCGCTCCGGAGGATTTCCTCAAGGTCAAGCTCATCAATACCGAACAATGCTACAAGAAGCAGCAGGAGCTTTGTGAGGGTGGTGTGAGCTGCTCGGTACCCAATGGGTGCTGAGCGATGTAATCTGCTCACTTATTGTAGTGCTGCAGGCTTTCAATACTTGACATTAGTACACAACAATGAGCAAGGCGAAAGTCAATGGTTTGTTCTGTATCGCTGATTTGCAGGTTTATTGCCCTATTATGTTATTATCAGTGAGTCCATTGTGAAAAGTATAATTAATGAGCTCCTACAATACATGCAGTTAGAATAGAATGCGAGCCGTTTGACTTGGTGGAACTACACCGACAATGAGTCCAGTCCCATGGCTGCTTCCAGCCTTTAAGATTACAATGACGTTACTAGTTCGAACTACACTGTTATTTAGCTTCAAGGCGCAAACAGCTGACGCACTCAAACATACAAAACATCCAATGTTTTGTATGTAAAATTTGTATCAGATTTTTCCTTGTGTGGTCCTCCCACCATTGCCAACAAGTAAAAGCAATGATTAACCTTCCTATTTGATACTTAATTAAAATGAATTAACGTTTGAGTTTTTTTATTTTAAAAAATGTTGAAATTATTGAATGAATATCATTGCACTTCTTGATTGTTTCCCACTTGGTGTTCATTCCCCCCACCCCCCCAAAAAATCTGCCAATTTTATATTTTTACATTTAAAGTCTGATACGTGACATCTATCCATCCATGCATTTTCTGATCCGCTTTATCCTCACAAGGGTCGCGAGGCGTGCTGGATCCTATCCCAGCTGTCTTTGGGCAGTATGCGGGGGGACACCCTGAACCGGTTGCCAGCCAATCGCAGGGCACACAAAGATGAACAACCATCTGCGCTCACACGCAGGGACAATTTTGAGTGTTCAATCAGCCTGTCAGGCATGTTTTTGGAATATAGGTGGAAACCAGAGTACCCGAAGAAAATCCACGCAGGCACGGGGAGAATATGCAAACTCCACACTGGAAGGCTGGAGCTGGAATCGAACCTCTGCACTGTGAGGTCGACACGTTAACCACTCGACCATGTGACAAAATGTCAAAAAGTTCATAGGGGCAAAATACTTTTGCAGGCCACTGTATATTCATTTCAATTACACAGATGCACTCGTAGCCCCAAAATGTACATCAAAAGTTATCTTAAGGCACCTTTGATATGGAACAAGATTCGGAGCGCAACAAAAAGATAACATATTCCAAACAAGCCCTATTTTAAGACCGTATACAAAACAAAACAAAAAAAAACCCAGCAAAATTGATCAGAACCTGTAGTGTGAGGCCTAAAAGGATGGAAGGTGAGAGTGCAATCAGTACAGTGGGCAGAGAGAAATTGGCGAGTGACACACATAATGAAATTACACACATTACACACAAATTACACACATAATGAAAGTGGACAAAGATGGAGAGGATGAGTAAAGAAAGTACTTGCACCCCTCTTTTTAATATTCATGAAAACATCTTTTAAGGCTGAATTAAATATTGAGATTATGTCTTCATTTCTATTGAAACATTTGTACAAGTCCATTGACTGAGCAACTTAGTCCTTCAAATTACTGGTTCAGGTTCACAACTTCTAAGCAGCCATCATCGGATTAGGCCCCACTCAGTGATCGGGGAAACGCAAGTGTGAATGGTTGTGTGTCTGCCCACTGGTAACCAATCAGGGAGGCCGAAGCTGGAATTGAACGGTACCTCTGCACTGTGAGGTCGACGCGCTAACCACTGAATCACCGGGCCGCCCTACTGAAAATCTGCACGTGCTAATTCGTCACCTAGGGTGTTCATTTTAACACCAGCAAAATGTCTATAAAGTGCCACAACTGAGATTCAAACCCAGGACCTCTCAACTAAAGAAGCCATGACTCCACCGAGCTGACCCCATGTATGATATTATAATTTGTTCTAATTTTGGAAAATCAAATTAAACTGTTTTCTTGGCTCCAAGTGATCATACATTGTGTCTGAAAATATCTCTGTCTCATTCCTTAAGACTGTGTGGCGCTCAGAGCCGCTCCCATAGGGACCCGTTGGCTAACAACAGCACACAATCAGCAAGTGTGTCATTTTTCTCATATTAGGGCATATAAGAGAGAGGGAGAGCGAATCCCGCCTCCAGATTCGCAGGGTGGCCTGCCCTCGTGGCAGAATGGCTGGTTCCTGTGTTTGTGCATGTTCCTGTCCCCTGCTGTCACCCAGAGGCACGTCGCCATTGTTTCCGTAGCGAGCACCGGAGATCACGGCCGCTCCCTCGATCGCTCGCTCCCCCGACTTGGGAAGGATGAGGAGTGGAGGCGCTGTGCAGAATGGGTTACACCTACGTACGTGAGTGGGACGTACGGAGAGACATCTGAGAGGACATGGAGTCCTCACACTTAAGTGTACACAAATAGACACGGTCCACTTGCACATGCACGTCCACCTTTTGTTGTTCAGAAGGGGGATTCCAGGTTTTCTGGTAAACAGTGTACAGGTAGACTCCCTGTCTGTGCAAGGAGACTGTTGGACTAAAGTGACTCTGGGAACATAGTCAACAAGAAAATACGTACAAAGAAATTGTGATGAAAACGTCAGGAGCACTCCAAAAGGGAGGGCACTCTGCTGTATTTCTGGTAACTCACCATGGGAAGTTTTGTTAGGGGAATTTTGGAAAGATTCACTTTAATCCACTTTAATGACAGTAAATCTGTAAAATTAGATTTTGGATTGTCTGTTTTGGCAATCTGACACACAACATTTAACAAAAGACGAAACATTTAATGCAATGTAGAAACGTTGTTTTGATGATTGTAATGCAATATGAAGTATATTTATTGAAAACATTGATGTTCCCCAAAAATAGATTAATTGATCCATTTATGTTCTTTTTCCACCTTATACTGATGATCCTGTTCATGGTCATGAGTGAGCTGGAGCCTATTTAAGATGACTTTGTGTGAAAGACAGATTACACCCTGGACTGGTCTCCAGTCAAACACAAGGCACACACAGAGACAAATGACCAGTCACAGCCACATTTACTGCATCACTGTGTGGGAACTGCACCCACCCTGCCTGCATCCTGCCCGCACGGAAATAGGGCAAATGAACAATTAGGCCAGCATTTACTGCTACTGGTCACTTTAAAATGGTTCAATGATTTTCTGCACCAACTGTACAACTGTTATCGTATTGTATTCGACCACTGATCACTTTAGCTCTGCTTGATATTTTGCACTTTGTCTCACAGTTGTCACTGGGTGGTACCACCGCACTACGGTTCACTTATATTACGAAATGTCCTTCCATACTTAATTTTTCCATACTTATTTGTGATGTCCTTGTTTATGATGATACTAATGCAGGGTGTTATGACGGAGACAAATTCCTTGTGTGTTCTACATACTTGGCCAATAAAGATGATTCTGATTCTGATTTAGCATTAGTTGTTAGCACATTCCCAGTCAGTTGGCATTAATCACACGCATTTCTGCTTATTCCCATGGAAAGTGTCCAGCCATTGCACTATAAATGTCGGTGCAGCTTTTAGATCTACAAAATAACTGCACACTCGCCAGGGCTCCCATCTTTTTCCCATTTTACTTAAAATATAACTTTTCCCCAACCAGGACGATGGCGATCTGGTTCTAGTTACTCGAATGAGTTCAGCCGGTAAAGAAAATGGATGAATGAATACATTTTTACCATCTTATCTTATCAAAATCTTTTTCTAATTGTAACTGCAAGACATTTGTATGATGTGTAATTTAGCTGCATGTTGTGATGTCAAAGAGCAATGGGCAATTTAGAAAGTTCCAGATGGTATATTTGCAGTCTTTTTACCTTACGGAGCATAAATTGCCATAATTTAAACGTCTGAGTGGTATTTGCATTGGCCTATGCATGCATACAAGTTCCTGCACCCTAAATCCATCCACCCCAAAAATAAATCTGCTGGGGGAGTCGATGGGCCACGAGTTCTTCTTTTTCAAAGATCAACTGTGCTAATTGAGCATTAAGTGCTCTTTGTGATTGGACCACTCATCACTGTTGTAGATCATCTGGACAGCAGGAAGGTTCACCACTCTCATCCTATTTCAACCAGGTTGTAATTAATTCATGCTTTCGTTTATTCAAGGCAGGTCTGCTCACCATGCAGACTTGGACGTGAGGTTCAATCTGGAAACCATTTATGCACTAGCCCTGTAGCAGAAGAATATGTTCCTTTTGACCTATTAATTGGCCTCAGTTAAACAATGACTTGAATACAGTATTTGTATACCTTGCATTCTACATTCTTTGTTTTCATGTTTGAACAGAACCAACAACAGAGAGGGGCTAAATAAAATCACAGTAAGGAATAAATTCCTTAACACTTTCAAATAAATTCAATGTCTCGTTTAATAAAGATTCGAATAAAACACTTCACATAATATAACTATTTATGGGTGCCTGGATCACATGGGCTCAAGACACTCGATATATTTGTTGCATGGACAGAACATATAGTGTAAATTAATTTTAATATGCATCCATACAAATAGCACATCCTGTCTTATTGTCCATCCTCTGCAAATACAGTACAAAAACACACCTTTCCAAAACCTCACAAGTCATCTCTTATTGTTTGCAAAAAAAACTGTGTGGCTCAAACTCTTTTTCCCATTCATTTTGTCATCTATCTAGCTATCTATCTTGCTGGCTAGCTACATCACAGCATGATGACAACTAGCCGGCTAGCTAGCTAGCTATCACTCTCTCTTTCTCTCTCTCTCTCTCTTTCTATCACTGTAGAACTTAAAATCATCCAATGAATGAGTTAATTTCATTCTCCCTTTTATTAAAAGAAAAAAATAATCTTCAGAGTCTTCTATGAAAGGCACTGCAAAGCTGATTAATATACAATAATAAACCCTGTAGGGCATGCATATTTCTTGTCTCCCCTCATGAGGCTACTCCCCCTGGATAAAAGAGCATGTGTTAGGCATTGACATTGAGTGTAGGTAGCTGACTCACATAAGGAAACAACATTTGCTGTGAAATCCAACATTTTCCAGTGAAGATCAAGTTCTTAACTAATAGCTGATGGCATCTGGTCTTGATGAGCAAAGGAAACACTCCTCATGACTTACGTTATTTCACTGTGCGTAGGCTTTGAATTGTCCAAATAGAGCATGTTAGTAATAGATTGCAGTCTTGATAAGTTGTGTTTTGTGCTCGACTACGATATTGCAGTTGTGAACTCCAGGACGTTATCTCCTTTGAAGGAGGTTGAGATCATCATTGGACATTTAATATCTGCCCTCATCCAATTGATGTCGTCAGATAAAAGCGTATTTTGATAATCATAACCGGTGGTTTCTGGTCAACACCATACTGAGAAGTTAATGACAAACAGCTGAATCAAGCATAAAACTAATATGTTACTACCATTACATATGGCCGTGCATTTATATCGTGCATCCTAATGAAATCTTGAATTGAAGTAACCAAATGATCAGACACGGCTCTCGTGATGATTTTATTCAGTTTTACACCACTGCAAACTGCAACCACAATCATCAAATGTTGTGAACTCTCATTCAATTAGAATTGAGCTGCCGTGAATTTGTCAAGGCCAAGGCATATTCGACACAGCTCTCGCTTTCGTCATTAGATTATGCTCGTGCTCATAATGTTGTGATCTTCATTAGTCGGCCTGTTCTATCAGTTTCACTCCAAAACCTGGGTGGCACACCTTCACTTTCCAAAAGGTCAACTTTGACTGGAGTGTGTGCGTGTTATGGTCTGGAACCAGGATGTGTGCTGCAGTGACGCCTTGAAACACTTTGCCGTCTTCGCACAGACTGATATTGAACAGGACCATTCTCGGGTGACCGCGTATCACCAGTTTCAATCAAGAAAAATCACAAATACTGCTGTCAGCGGTGTCCACTGATGATTAATGCTCCCTCACAAACACAAGAGAGAGAAGCAGATGCATCGCTTTGCGCTTGTGTGGCGGATCCAACTGTAGAGATGCACTCTCATCTCATATGAAGCACTCTGACCTCGAAGCTGGAACGAGGGGCTGGCTATGTGTGACTCCATGTGGTTTTAAGATGATTGTTAAAGTTTGCCATTGTTTCACTGGGCGCAGCATCATAGGAGGAAGGAGAAACAAAAGCCGCTATGTGGAAGCTGATGATTTAAGAACAAGACTATGGCTACTTTTCAACTCTGTTTCGCAGTCCAGCGTCACAGCCCATTTCCATTGAAAATTGATCATAAACGATACATATAAATTCGTTCAATTTTTGATTTATATTGGCACTCTCCTAGCCACTCTTTTTAGTTATATTTGATAGAATAGCAATGTGAGCAAACATTTATACAGTATTATTAATCTGCGGGGACAACACTTGGCACAGCAGCTAAAATACATGCGTGATTTAAGACTTTTTATGTCACATATTTTATTGGCTGTCTTTGTTTCCATTCAATTTGCTTTGTGCTCCTTGATTTTTCTTTTAGGACACAGCATGAATTCAATCATTGAATACATTTACAAATGCCTTTGTCAAATCTGTTTGTATTGTGTATTAGGTTTTGTTTCAATGGCACCATTTCATTTACCCATTCGGTTTTGAAACAAAAAATTAAAAAAAAAATAAAGACGAATGTCTATTGAATGCATCACCTTGCAGTGAACGAATGGTTATGGATTCGAGCTGCCAACGTTGATAGACACACTATAGACAAAGATTCGCCATAGAGCTGTGACACTGAACTCTGACCAATGAGTTCCTGCTGTTAAAAATATTTGATTTATTCACGTTTCCCACAAAGTACCGACGTGGAATCAAAGGCCAAATACAAAGAAATCCATACAGAAATAACACTCTCATGACTGAATTGGATCTTTCAACAAACAAGTGAAAGACTGACAGCAGCTTGTCTGTGCTTCTGCATTGTGCAAATATATCTTTAACAAGGAATTCTCGTGCTTGTTTTAAGACTATTGTAGGTCAAGAAAAAAAATAACGGAAACTAAGGATACAAGATTTTCTCACAGAAAGTCAGGCTTTTAGGGAAAAACACGTTTATTGTCTTCACATAGTCACATTGGATCATCTTGACCTTGAAGAGAAGAGAAAACAGTTTGGTAATAATCAATGCAAAGTATCACATTTCATCTTATGTATCATGTAGATGGTTTTAATTTACATTGTTGAATAAATCATCCGTTCATTTTTTTTGATAGTTTTGGTTCCATTTTCCAAAACATTCTTGCCTCTTGATAGTATCCAGCTTGGCAAATGTGCTACCTTTTGATTCACAACTGATGTTTCCCAGATGCAGATGTCAACCACTGGGTATACAATCATTGTTGCTTGTGATATCACGGCGCAGCAACACAACAGTCGGAGGAGACACTTGTGCAATACCGGAAAGCTTGTTTGTAACATTTCCATGGGAGTCAAATGTTGAGAAGTATAATCAGCCACCACTTTAACGTTTACATTTTAACATTTGTTTTAACATTGTTCCATATCTTGTATAACTGGAATGCTGTTTTCTGGTTCGCGTAACACAAAAGACAAATACAAGTGGGGTGGACAGTTTTATTGATATCATCCATCTACAATTTCAATTGTGCTTGTCCTCACCGACACCGCTTTTGGCTCCAGTCCACTCACACTCCTAATTCTGTTTTGTGTTGCACATCTTACTGTTTACTGTTCTACAAAATGACTTCAAAATGAAAGTGCAAAGTTAAAAAAAAAAAAAAGTTGATAGCCCAATTACTACCCACTACTGTAGGCAATCCTAGGTGTTGAATAGTTTTTGGGTTTTTTTTTTGCGCTCCATGCTTGGGTGATGAATGTCAGGTCGATATTGGCTAATTGATGACTTTATCAATTTATTTTTCTTACAGAACCTGTGCTGCTATTCTCAGTCGCACAAAGCACAGTTTCTTACTCATCCAATTACATTCCAACACTCTTTACTCCCTACATATAAAATAATAGCATGTAATTAAAAAAAACAAAAATGAATGTGTTGGGAGTTGGGCCAGTGGAATGAGTAAGAGGATTGCAAGCACGTCTACTGTTTGCGGAATTAAGGCAGACTTGGTGGGAGAAACACTAGTTGGATGTTTTCTTTGGCAACATTAACTATTATTTCAAAACAAAAACCTCCACAATATGTTTTCACTGTTACAGATGAGCATTTGGTGATATTTGACTGATGGCTGACATGAAGATTTAAAGATGATTGGCAGCTAGCTTTAGCCGACACTTTTTCAGATGACCAGGCCGAGCACTCTGTCTTTTGACATTTTGGAGCTGCACAGAGATTTGTCTCAAAATTATTCACATAATTACAGACACGGTTTTCACATTTGCTTTTCAGCTCCACAAATCTCTATGCTGCGGGATCCTCTCTTCCGATATATAGTTGCTTTTTATTTTATTTTTTATAATATACCCACCCACATCATGTAACTTGTTGTGACCTCAGGTTTTGGACACTGGTTTGGCTGCCGTGTGCATGTCCGTGGTTCAAAGAAGGCTCAGGGAGATTGTGTGAATGCTCAGACACATGGAAATTTCGAGGGAACATTGGCTCCATGTGTTTAACGTTGTGCAAAAATGTGCTGCACCAGTTGCATCGTGTGCACACTGCAGCAATTTGTCAGGGGAGCGAAAGACAGATGGCAGAATTCACTTAAGGATTGTGTGGCTTTTGCATGGCGCTAACCATTAAAAATGGAGCAAACAGCAACTAATTCAATGTTTCACAAAACACTTTGTCAAGCGGAATGTTGTTGGGGTGGCGTTCCGGTGCAATTTGCATATTGGGCGCATTCTGAAAATGTAATCTTTCTTGTCCGTACTGCGATTGTTCCACCATGGTCTTCTTGAAACGAAGCCAGAATTTCTACTTTGTTATTTGTGGCTTATTGCACCCAGAGGCAAATCAGGTGCAAACTGCACTCAGTTGTCAAACATAGTGAGTGTGCTTGCGCTGGTACATCATTATCACTGTCCTTTGTGAATAGGAGTGAAGACAAGCAAACCGCCGGTGCAAATTAAGTGTAATTGAAGGTGTTCTTAGCGACCACCGGTTAGTCTTTGTGAATTTGGCCCAGAGTATACTATGTTTTCATTGAGGATGTTTCTCTTTTCGACTCAATGATTTGTTCTGGTTATCTTTTGCTCCCAAGTTTTTCAAGAGGGTTTGAATGCAGCATGCAGCTTTCCCATGTGAAATCTGTTTTGATGTTGAGTATGAAGCGGGTATATTTTATTGTTCTGTCCTGATTTCCTCACAAAAGCCATAAACCTCAGTTGTCCGACATCCTTGTGTGTCCTTAACTAAGACTTACAGTACGAGACGTTCATCATTGCACCCGCCAGTTGCAGAAGTGATGCATTCAGGTCACTTCACCACTCCAAATGTGCACTCATTCCGAATGAAGTCCACAAGATGTGTTGGCTTCCAAGACTCCACCCGCCGCAATTAAGGAAAACAACACATTTTTGTAAACAATTTTCTTTTGATCTTAGGTTGGGGGATCGAAGAGGGGGTTTTTTTTCTTTCTTTTTTTTTTCTCACTTTGTGCCCATCAATTCTCAGGCAGATGCCCCATCAACCATCTGCTGTGTTTGGACCTCTTGGGTGGATTCCCGCAGCTCCTACTTCTGCATGTGGTTAGCATGTATGCCTCATATTAAAGTGTTCTGTGTTGCACTCTCCAACCTTTCTGTGCGGAGTGCGCGTGCTCTCCCTGCGCTTGTGTGGGTTATCGCTGTCAAGTTCAGATCGGTTATTGCTTCATTTTATAACATTCTTACAGATTGTAATGACATCTGAACAAAGATGTGGCGGCTAACGTTGCTCGCCATCTTTTCTTGTCAGCATTCTGGCAGGAACATTTTAATTGTTCTTTTTCAAAACTTCATTATATTATTTCCTTTTGGCAACAGAAACACCATAAAGATTTGAAATGACGCTGCCAGATCTGAATACACGTTGCCGTCAGCCCCGAGGCTGAAGTTTAGAGCCCTGCCCAAACTGGCTGAACCCCTAAATTTTGCAGTCCATCTATCAAGTCGGTTGTTTTAAATGTTTTTGTGAGCCACCGACAATGACGTGTTTCTAGTCCAATGCGAATTTAAATCAAATGATTGTTGTTTTTCCTCACCCTCAACCCCAATGACCTCAAGCAGGATATAAAATGCATGAATGGACAGCAAAATTGCTCTTTTTTTTTTTTTTTTTTTAATCATTGTGGGTGTAATTTGCGGTGGTGTGAAGCTGCACTACATAATATTGATGAAGCAATTTCAACATCAAGATTATTTCTGATAAATGATGTTGCCACCTTTTAAAAGTTTTCCCATTCATGACTACAATAGAATGTTTATTTTCATCACATTGGAATTTTATTTTCACTGGCATAGATAACTGACAACATTTTCCTTTAATAACCCACCCAGGCTGTCATGTGCTTCTGACTCAAGACATTTATCATCTAAATCTTTCCCCAGCTCTTTTGCAGTACACATGATGTGTAACATGGGAATAGCGTGTCGATGTCAAGGCACAGCGGGGCACTGAGAGAGCAATTTGTGTTTGTCCAAGTTTGGAGAAAGTCTCCTCATGGCTCCCCGAGGGAGGATTTGGCAGGCGAAACCAAACTATGCCACCCAAGGTAGTTGGACAACCTTCGACCCCGTGTGACATCCCTCATGTGACCTGTCTCGCTGTTGGAGGGAGTCGCGTCTCAGTGCTTTTCAGTGTTGCATTTTATTGTACGTTCCCACCCACGGTGAGCTCTCACATCGACCAGCTAAGAACGGACCCGCCATCGTATTTCGACATACTTGCTCGCATGAAATGCAAGCTTTCCGTGCTGAAGTATGCCCAAAAGAGCGTGCATTGGCTATATCTTATTGTTGTCACTCGAATGCATATAATTCAGAGTTGTCATGACAGCAGTGATGTGAAAATGTCTCCCTCGAGTGAAGCTCAATATTCTTACATTAAATGCCATCAATGTCACGTAAACAGGCACCTAAAGATCATCATTTCACCAGAGAACCTTTGATTGGTAATGTACACGTCAAATAATTGTACTCAGAATGTCGGTGGTATGACAAAAGCACAATTTAGATTATGATCCAATAATGTTGGTGCCTGTAGTGACGTTTTTGAGAGTATTTCCCAGTAGAATCATCTCTCGCTTGCAATGAGGAGAATAGTATTTACGTCATTAGCATCATGACCGACAACCGTGCGTCCGTGTGCGACCCCGCACTCCCCCATTCATATTTATGAATGAAATACGATAACATGCACCACACACTTTCCGCGGACCTCAGAATCTGTCTGCCCTCCCCTCATTTTAAATCCACCAAAAACACGTTACACTACCTTTGCCACAACTTAGACCTGCTTTTTGGTAGTCAAAAATCGAGGTTACTTTTGCCCCCCAAATTTCCAGATCTGCGATAGAATGCCCCGGAAATTTGCCAAATTCTAGATTCCTTACTAGCCGCTATTACAATCCAATCACTGTCAGTATAGCTATATTTGTATACTGCGATTGGATTAAATGGTCGCCTATAACAAAATGAGACAAGCTTTAACAGACCCTGGACATTGTCAAAAAGACCTACAACATCCCCAAACTAATTGAAACGTACTTATATGGCTTTGGCCAAGTCCTTTGGTGTTTATGTTTAACATCACACCTATTGAATGAGGCCATTAGAGACATTAAGACTTATGAAACACATACCAGGAGTTCGCTTTAACCTTTTCCCAAGTAATAATGTAAGTTTATGAACTGGAGCGCATATGAGAAACACTTGGCCTCTCTTGGGCCAGGGAGGAAAAGTCCAGGTCAATATCATCTTGTAACCACACCGAAAGGAAAATGATGGAAGCTCGTTTTGTGTTCTACCTCTGACCAGAGACTTACAAATTGTCCAGAAGGCAAAAGTCGACTGCTGCTTATTTAAAATTGCTGCTTTTATCTGAAATAACATCTTATCACTCATTTACTTTGGCTTTAATCCAGAAACTTCTTCCAGTATGTATTTCACTGCAGTAAAACCTGATGATTGCTGAGTGGATATTTTAGCTTGTTTTTTTTGGGTTTTTTCTCGGTCTAGTTGTCACTCATGTAAGAGTTTCAAATATAACATAAAAAATATTTTTCATCATTCATAATGTGCTCACCTGCGGACAGTGACATGTTTTGCTTGGATGTTGGATGTTGTCCTCCTGCTGTCTTGGCAGTCAAGCTCAAACCTTTCTTGTAGTGGCTCAGCTCACTTGAGAGAAATAAAAAAAGATGGAAATTTTTAATACTCCAATGTGAACGCATACTGCCAAAAAATAGCTTGGATTCCAAATCTTAAACATGTTACACACTCAAATTTAAATTTCTGAATCATGAAGTTCTTATTTCATGGCATAATCTTAACACATCCAGTCTTGCTCGATAAGCATGTGAGGTGATTTTGGAGATTACAGTATAGAAGTTCAAGACTGCTGGGGAAATGTGGAAAACAGATTAACATTTCAACTCCACATTTCAATATTGCATAGCCGTCAGTCATTGCACTTTTTCAGAAATTATCCCCAAACGTAATATATTTAGGAAAAGAATATCGAACATTTGTTCACATGCTCTTTTTTTTTTTTTTTTTTACACTTGTGAGTAAGAAGGTTAAAATATGACAAGGATGAGGTACATTGGCCAAGCAAAGTCACATTCGTGCCTTCATTGGATGATAACCTGCAGCGTAAATAATGATTTTAATGACATGTTTATGCGACCGTGGAATGGGTGGTTTCCCCCTTATATTTATTATTTTCGAGAAAAATGAAAAACAAATATGAACATTTGGAGATTAACCAACTGCGCACAATTTTACTAATAGCACTCTCTGCTATGTTGTCGTAGGGTGCAGACAATTACCCTGAATTGATTTATTTCTCCCCGGCTCGAATTTGGAAGACACGTACATTCACAAGATGTATAAAATCGGGGTCAGTTTGTCAAGTTTGCATGCTGTTTTCCGAAGTAAATCGCAGAGATTCAACCAAGCATTATTATAGCAAAAAATAAATTCCTCATCTGCCTTGAATAAAATCCTCATTTGTACAGCGACCATCTGTGACCTTGCGCTACTTGTCTCATGTTCATCCTTAATGTGAGGTTGACATGTCTCGCATGGAAATATGATGATTGTTGATGCTCATCTGTGCGCTAAGCACTAACACAAGACAGGTTTTACAGTGGAACATTGCGGCTTCACTGATAATTGCCTGCAGGCCTTGTTCGCCTTTGCGGAGGAAATAGCTGTGAAGTCAACTCTCTGTTTAGTTAACGATTCTTGTCAGCGAAATGGCAACAGAGCACTCTGATAAGCAGGCAACAAAGACAGTCCGGCGAGGCCGGCATCACAGTGCAACGATTCATTAAACGGGGATCATAGCAGCCTTGTTTCCAAATGACGTCCTCTAAAATGAGCCGTGAATGATGATGTCTATTTTGTCTTTTTTTTTTTCGCCAGCCACATTCTCTCCTCATGTTTTCCAGAATATGCAAATAAACACGGATACATTGCATGCTATTCTCTGCGGAGCTGGGACTCACAAAACATGATTTAGGGATGATATTTATCTCCCGTTCAACTAACTTTGGCCCTTTCTCCCCCTTTTGTTGCTTGTTCAAACACAAGATATTTGGCTAGTATTGATCAACCTGTCCCCAGGAGCCTTAAAGCCTCAGCTGTGATGGACTAGCGGGCATTCTGAAGCCCCCTTGGAGCTGCGTATGTAAATGTGTCTTTTTGGTTTGACAGAGAAGGAATCGGTAGCTCCAGATGAGAACCCTTTCCTCCTCATTTCTCGCCCCGTCTGTCGTTCTCTCAGTCTTTTCACATGCCCATGGTCCTCAGAGAGACACTGTTTGTTGACCGCCATTGTGGATAGTTTGTATGTTCAGGCCTGGTGATTGGTTGGCGGTGGGTGGTAACCAATGGTTGATGTGCATGTGGCGGGGTCACCACGCAGTCAGGGAGATACGGGATGGAGGATTTCACAGAGTGGCCTTTTTCTGCTTGTGAGAATTACATTGTCAATATGTGTGTTTGCGTGCGCACTCCATTGCCAGAAGAGTGGACTCATTACCAGAACCCTCAACATTGCGGCTTTAAAATCTCAAATAAATTGCAAGACACATTTCAAGAAAAGCATTCCACCGTTAAGGTACTGTAGATATCACCAGTACAGTTTTGTCATTCCTATTTTGAAAAAAAATAAACAAAATTAATTTATAGTTTTAGACAGATTCATACTTGAAGAGACACCGTATGCCAATGAACTAGTAAAGTAAAATTGTGTGCTGTTACAATTTGAATAATTCCACTCATACATGTAATATCATGTATTTCTTAAATTCACCTTATGCACAGCAGCAAACTGTTTGCTTGCTGAGGAACATTTTCCGTGGGGCACTTTCAAACACTTTTCAAATACTTTGCATTTCAAAACATAGCATTTCATGCATCAAAAACAAGGGAACAACAACAACAACAATAATAATAATAACTTTCTGGAAGTGTTCAAACTAAAATGAAGAAGCCTCATGAGAAAAAAAATTTGACTTCAACAAAACCCTACAAAATATCACCACTTGGAGAATTACACTGGCCATTCCTACACTGAGCAAAACTTTCTTTCCAGGCCCCAGAAAATCAATTTTCAGTACACAGCAGCTGTAACTGCTCTATCGTACTTCTACTAAATTGATATTGCTCCAAAATATTCTACCAGGCAAGCAGCAGATGATTGAACCGTCATTGCTGCGACCACATGGAAGACGTACACTGACTCTGCAACAAGACCCACAAGCGAAAGAACGTGTGTTCATGATCACTCTGTTCTATCTGTCAGCATCAGTTCCATGTCCACACACATGAACTGCTCATGATGGTACCATCCCCCCTTACCATTAAATCAGTTTCTGGTAAGTCAAATGAAAAGCGGATTCTTAGGAGACATGGCATTTGACGACTGGACTAACCACATCAAATCACCCCACGACACCGAATGTGGACTCCATCTCACCTTTGCATGAAGCCATGTCTTCACAATGACCTGCAAGGATTTCCATACAGTGGACTTACATGGCGTGCCCAAAAGGAAGATGGGCGCTTGTACATACAGTATTATATATAGTTTTATGTCCCCACAACATGAGCAATGGCAGGTAAACACACACTCACATACACAGTCTAGTGCAGTTCTGCAGCCAACATGTTTCCTATTAACTGGTATTCAGCCGGTTGGATATTAAGTTGTTCAAAGATGTACAGTCAAGAGCCTCAAATCATGCAGCATTACACACAACTTCCAAGAGCAAATGGGTCGGGCAATTTACTGTCCACAATGGTTACGTTTTCTGGCTCAGGTGATTCAACCTGAAGGTTCCTGTGCGCTCACTCAAGCACTTTTGTCTTTTTCATGTGGATGACACTTTTTTTTTTTTTTTCAGAGAAGACGTCATGATTTTAGCCCACCGTCATCTTCTCTGCAGGTGCAAAAGTTAAAGTGGAACGGCGGCCAGTTTAACAATATAATTCTGATCACTTGTTTTTGTGAATTTGATTTTGAAGTAAATTGCTTGCCCAATATTTGAAAGAAAGAGACAGATATTGATTAATATTTTGTTAATTATGGTTTAATATTGCTTGTACTTGTTTCAAATTGCCTTAATCTTGTGCAGTGGTATAAAAAGATTAGTTGCAGGTTTAAACGACACACAATTCTAAATGAGTAAAATACACCTGAATTTTAAAAATATTTGTTTTTATTATGTGAAACATAACAAACCCAGACTGGCTAACCAAACAAAAAACAAAGCCAAAAAGAAAAAAATCCACCTAAAATATACATTCCCTTTTAAATGTGGTTGTTTTAATGATTAACATTCGCAATTAGACTAAGGGTGCATGTGAAAACCAAATCTTTGGCTCACAGTTGATTTGTCATGTTGTATCTAGCTTTAATAAGAACATTTTAAGCCGCTGACATTGTTAAAAAAAATCCTAAAATGAAAAGATCAAATTTGTCACCTGCATGGAGCATGTCTGGCTTGTCAGCTAAAAGCCATATTAATAATTACATCCTGTACATGTGTCCACCACTTCCATCATAGCTGGGCCTCAGCTGAGTAAGCACAGTATAGAAAATCCAATAATCATTTCTGAATGGGCCCAGAAGGCCCCAAACATTCAACCTTGACCTTGGAAAGCACTTGGTCCACTTCCAAAAAGTGTCTCGTGTTGCTCATATGACTGGCCACAGGTCAGAAGAGAGAGCAGCACCATGAAATGAATCCGCTCAGCATGGCTCCACTTGATTAGCGCCGACACATTGGAGCTCCGTGGGCTCCCTGGTGCTCCTCGGGAGTAATGAACCAGCACAAATGAACACATTTAAGTGTTCAAATCTCAGACAAGTATGCTAATGGAGATAATGGCGCCTTTGGAACTGCACTGTTCATTAGTGTGTTGTGTGTCGTTTGGCGAGAAAGCCAGTCGATCCTCTTGGTATTGTGACTTGTGACAGGGATTTTAGTCGAGTTGTATAATCTTGTCGAAGATGGCATGACACCACATCGACGAGACTTGTATTCAGTTGTAACGTAGTGATCTAAACTGGAGCCTATCCCAGCTGACGTTCGGTGAGAGGCTGGTGACTCCCTGGTCTCATTTGTTGAGCGGATTCTGTATTCAGTAGATTAAGCAGGCATTCCCAAACCTTATCAGCAAAAAAAAGGAAAATAAAAAAATCCACATTTGATTCATGGGTTGGAATCTTATGATCGTATGTATACACTCATAATAAGCTAAAAGAACACAATCCCATTGCAACAGACATGGCTAAAAGATGTTAAGTTAACTTGTGTCTGCAAGATGGTCGATAAAATATTTCACAACATTTTATTTGAACAGTCAGTCCCCAAATAAAAACCGACTTGGGGCCAGTGATGTGCGGTGAGGCTTGCAGCTTGCGAGGCGCTGACTCATAGCAGCATTTTGCCAAGGAATAACACTAAATTTATAACAGAGAGAGAAGCAAGAGTTGTAGAAGAGTAAAAGTGCAGTGGTTTTTTTGCACATCTCGTACACATCCGAAACTATGGCTGTTTGTGTCACATTTTCGAAAATGTGGGACGTGGTAATCCTGCTAGTCGTTGGGGGCTTACTGAGTACTGAAATCATGACAAGAAAGATTTACCTGATTTAATTTCATGTGACTTTATTGAAAACGGGGCCTTGAATATGAGAGCTAAAATACTGTCTCTTGGTTCACATACAAAACCACCCCCCAAAACGCTAATATATGACATCTTAAAATATGTCCAAAAGCAGATTACAAAGAGTAGTTATTTCACATTTTCTTGGTGTCTAAATGTAGAAACATCATTTTTGCATACCAACAAGTAAATGCGAAACTCTGTTCAAAAAATATACAGTAAGAAATACACAAAGTGTCGTTGCAACCATGCATTGTGATAGTGATACAGTGCAATCCTTAAGAAAATGCTTTAAAAAAAATAAAAATACAGTATATTGGTCACTATTCTTTGTAGTATTTACGAGACCAATGCACATCTATCTATACTCTGATTATTTTTTTTTAATCTAAGAGTATTTCTGGCTTTAAAATACGCACCTATATGAACATAGGAGCTGCTCACATCACCTCATTTTGTTATTGAGTTGTGGAATCGCCCTTCTCCATTGATCTAACGGATTGATTAAGCATTGTTGTGAAGAATTAGTACAACCACAAAATATGGACCATTCATATCTATAACACTCATAAGAATGCTAGTTGCACTGCTGGCTGCCACCTAATTGGATTATAGCCTGTTAGCAAGCGGCCTGCCAATTGTCAAAGACAACAAATGAAGTTAACAAAGACCACAACCACGACTTCCATATTATGCGAATAGTTTGGCAGGGAAGAGAGTCGAAGGGGGTGCTGGGAGTGTCCTAATAGAAAGCACATGTTGATTACTTGGAACTACAGGCCACAGGTTTTGTTCTGCTTCGCCTCATAGGCTGTGCTGACGCTTCATATAAATAATAAAGATTTTTAAAAAGCCAATCAAGTGTTTGGTGTGGCCAGCCTGAAATATGTCTCCGATCATGGCGCAATAATATTGACTTTAATTCTCAATTTGTCGGACGGATTCAAACAAGATGTTGCCGTAGAATCCTTACGTGAGACACAACCGCTGTTGAAGGAATGAAAGCAGAGAGAACAAAAATAAGTGGATGGACAGAATTGAATTTGCTTGGCTGGCTTTTAACATTAACGTATTAAAAAAGAGGATCTTATTCATATGGTGCAAAAAATAAAAAATAAAAGGTTTCAAACTGTTTTGCAATAAATGATTAAAAAATTGTATTCATAAACAAATGCATGAAGCCGGAATATGTTTTCGCTTGTGACATTTCTAGCCTTCATTTAATATTTACTGTACTGTATCTTGCATTGAAAAGGCATTCATTGAATAATTCATATACGCAATATAAAAATAAAAACTAACATTAACAAGACATATTTGATAATAAAGTGGCTCACACATATTTATTTCCATGTATAGAGTAAAATAACATCAAACGTTCTCTTTTCCATCATGAACATTCCCTTTTTTGACAATTCAGCTGTTCGATATACTTTCCCCACAAATACGCATCCGAGAATCCTGCCGTCAACTTGCTCGAAAGTTTCCAGTCAGGCATGTAAAAAATAAAAAAAATAAAAAGCAAAGACTTATATGAATTGTGTTCTTATTGCTGAGGTTTTATTTTGTTGCCTGTTGCGCTGAATAAATATTTGGTCTTTTCTATATTCTGATATGTTCAAGCAGTAAACGCTGCATTAACACGCAATACAAACACCCAAACTGCATTTGTTCCATTTTCTTCATCACCTTTCGCTACACTCGACACATCATCTTCACACCAGACCATGAAGAAATGCTCCCAAAAATAACCTCGGCCGATTATGGTTTTGCACGAACCAAACAGTACAAACGATTCAGACTTTTAAAATGAATATGTAGCACCACATGATCAACGCTCGTCGATGAGTGGCACGTTGGTCATCCTGAAAATAACATTGTTTCAAAATAGTGCCACTTTCACATACGTAAGGCATAAAAACAGAATATATCTCATCACATTCTTGATCATAGCACAAATGAAATATTTCAAAAGGCGTTCAGAGATTAGTGTTAGTGTGACCTGCCTCTAAAGATCATAATTCCTTTGAGTGATTTGAATTTTTGAAGGACACTTGTCAGAAAGTGGCGGGCACATTCATTCCCCATAAATCTGTTCAGACATTTTTTTTTTTTTGTACACACACTCTTTCACACACATTGTCACTCAAGCACAAGTTACATGATCTTGCATCCATTGTCCCAAGGCGGGTTAATCGCACTTGGTGCTACCGTGGAGGGATTGGGCGGTGGGGGCTGTCACTCGGTGAGTATCCGCAGAGGCCTGTGGCGGGTGGCACAAATTTGCGATGAAGTGCTTCTTGCGCAAGCAGTCCAGAGAGGTGGTCGGTTACATAACAGCGGTGTTTACATACATCCATAGCAGTGGTGAGGTGATATACAGGTTGGACCTGAAGGTTTCTTTGACCGGATAGAAAACATCCCGAGGACTTAGTTCTTCTTGTTGTTGCGTCTTCTCGATTTCTTCACCCTGTTTGCACATTTAGAAACATTTTTTACTGGCAAATAATAACATCCCTTCCTCAATAAACAATAGAAATGTGTTCCCGCATCGCGGCACAATCTTCTCATCTGACACACTGGCAAATGTTTTGTTTGATCGTCAGTCGCAACATGCCAAACATTGAGTCTCGTGTAGAGACAGTAAAAGTCGGCGGCAGTAATTCCCTCAACGATTCTGTGCTGCAATAACTCTTCCTCTTAAATTGGCCCCAGATTTTCTTCTTTCAGTTCAAAACAATTGAGAAAAAACGCTGCTCTGACTGGTTTTGAGGGCAAGGAACCAGATTTGGATAAAATGACATTGAGACGGTGTAAAGTGAGTTCAGGGACGTGTTTCTCAACACATTATACATGTTTGAAGGTAAGTGCTGAAAACGGGCAAAGATGAAGAACTATCTAATGCAGAATTTTTGAAATATTGCTGTTTTAGAGGAAGTTCAGTCAAAAATCTTCACAAGAATATGTTCTGTGCCTTCCTCAATAATACAAAAACAGCATTCTCTTTAATTTTGCATTTGTGGAAGATAAATTAAGCCAATATTCCCCCCCCGCCCCCATCTCAGGGAGCAGCTGATTTGCTACTCGCTGTCAACTAAAAATGACATCACTGCTGATCAGAGCTCAGGTAACAACCGATTACGGTTCAAGTTCAGAAAAAAAAGGTGAGGAAAAAAAACAGTGCTTGGTAACACACTTTGGCTCAGTGCCTAAGTGCATTAGTTTCATATTCTACGACATGACTATAGCGGAACATCTTTTGAAACACTGGACTATCCAAGTAATTCATGCATGAACAGTAATGAACAACGTATACATTCAGATGAACGACTTTGTGTGTCTTCCCATCGTGAGCGCTCGTGTAGTGTTTCAAGACTCAAACAGGCAGCCTGGCAATAATCACCAGCAGTCACTTCGGGAGAGTTTTGTTTAAGAGGAATGTGTACATTTGAACAACGTGGCTTGTGAAAATGTGAATGTTCTGCCAATCTTGTTCCACCTTTATTCGCCCACCCACCCCCTGAGTTTTGCCTCCCCCCGCCACAACAACTCTGCTGTTAATGTGAAACTACTGGTGATAATCATACGGACAATGCATTTAAAAGTCCGCTGGACATAGTTTTGTGCTGGAGTGTATGAAGTGTGGCGTGTGAGCTGATGATGATGCTTCGACTCAAGGTTATGAGAAAGGAGGAAGCAGGCGCGCCGCAGGCAGATTTATCACCCATCTTAACTCCATGCGCATCATTTCACACATGATAATTCAGGCTGCTTACGTCAACCAAGTCTTTGCTTTCACTGAGTAACTATCAGCGAGACAGTGAACCAGTAATTTGTTATGGTAGGTTTATTTATACTACGCAGGCTCTAAATTGTAATTATTCACGTCTGTCTGTCAGTGATGCTCTAGCCCACTCGGAGAGAAAGAGAGAGTTGACATGTTTCTTACTTGTTTATGGCGTTCTTTAAGTACTGCTGCAGCCACTTGGTTTCCGGGTTGATGCAAACTTCCCTGTTGCTTTTCAGCTTGGCGCTGTGGGATGAAGAAAAGGAGGATTTTGGTTCTTTGACTGTTGCTTTGTTTTATTCAGATAGGGATGAGGTACAGTTTTGACTGCAGTTTATGGGATAGTTTGCAGTTGTTGTTTGATGGATTACAGGATTTTTTTTTCTTTTCCTTTTGCTGTTGAAGTCAGAATGCAAGTCAATGTCAAATAGTAGATCCCACCTGTCTATTGCTTGTGTTATTCTTCATAAACCAGGTAGAGCAGCCTGCGACTGTAACTGCTAATGACCAGATGGGTAGCCCAAATAATGCTTCCAATTATTTTCAAACATCTCCCCCCCCCTTATTGTTCTTTCCTTTTGACTCACAATGGAACATTACTCCAGGGTGGAAACGCTAGAATATGCTGGATTGCTATCTTACTGTGTCATTCATCAATCAACAAATGGACGAGAAAAATAGAGATGCCGCTTTCTTTAGAATGAATAACCACAAAAACAAATTATTACGAGTAGGAATTCATTTCATTTTTATGTTTAGAGCCATCCCCTCCACCTGCCCCATATTTAAAAAAAACTGTAAATCTCTGCCATTTTAGACTAGCCTCCATGAACCAGGATACCAGCATGTCCCGCTTACTAAAATGGACATACAAATAAGCAAATATTGTGGTCTCCATAAGCAGGTCTGTATGTGCTCAACTGGGCGACTTTCTATTCTAGGGTCTACTTTCTTGACGTGATGTAAGCTCATGGAAGAAAGAATATGCTAGATTCAATTTCGTTCCTCAAAAAGCCCTCCTTCAGTTAATTTCTTCTCCTTCTTCAAGTTTACGCGTGAGGCAATATGTTTTTGATGTCCTTTATAAATCAGGATTATTGTTGACTTAAATTCAACACTGCATTGTCTATGGAGCATCCTTTGCCTGTAAAGTTCACGTGAAACCAAACGAGAGACATTTTAAAAGCTTTTTTGGCAAGATCAACTCAAAGAATTAGAATGCTGAAATCCAGTAATGTGAAGACAAATGTATGTAAATGCACAATACGGACAGTTTGTCTTTGTGGAGGGTTAAAATTGCATATCGCACGTGCTCTTTTTCACTTGAATGCACATTCATGATTCCCAATGGGAGAATAAATATCATATATTGCGGCGATAAAAGGTAAAAGTAATGACCTACTGCTGTGTAAACACTCAAAGGATTATCCGTTGGTTCTGGACTTTTTTAGTTCATCTGTAGCTTATAAATCCCAATATCTTTTAGTGCGTATGGAATAATAGCAGCACTTCATCTTTGAAGAACTCATATCGTGTAAAAACTGCTTCCAGCGTGCTGTGATCTCAATGTTTCTAAAGGGAAAAATCCAAAACAAGGATTCTTCATTTGATGACAATTAATGGGTTTTATCCGGACAGTAAAAAAATGAGACAACTCATTACTGAGCCACATTTAATGAAAGTGGAAGTCAGAAACACCTGAGCAAAGACCTAAAGATCTCAGCATGTCCTCCAACACATGTGAGCTTAAAAATGTGATGATTATTGAGCATGACGGGTTGTCAACCCCTGGCCAGCTGTGAGAAATTAACACTCTTCTGTTTCCACTGGAGAGCAGCTGCAGTAAGGAGAGCGAGAGACAGAACTATTTTCATCTCGCTCTATCTTCATGACTGGCACAAATCTGGCGCGGTTCCTGGCATGAATCTACGCCGAGGCGTGTTAGACTGGGTGTAGGTAATTTCGTAGAAACGTGCAAGCCAGTGTAGTTAAAAAAGGGTGGTGTGTGCCGCTGTGGGGGTGAACAAAGCTGACTTCATTCACTGTCAATCAAATTGGCTCCGCTTTAAATGTGGCTGACTCACATCTCGCAAGGACACATTTCTGTGCAGGATGCAGCAATCCGTGCGTGACCGAAGCATTTATCACTTCGCTTAGCATTTGATTGGTTTCAAACTTATTATTTTTTAAATTGTTGTACATTACATTACTATTTGAAGAAATGTGGTTGCCGCTTCTCATCAGTTGTACTCAGATCTGCAGGTGTGATTTAAAAATTGTAGTTAAAAAAAAAAAGTCATCACCCCCTGCCTGTTTGTGTGATATTGCACAGAGTCGAAAACATCTGTGCGCATTTGTTTGATGTAAACTTTAGTTTGGCGAGTCCTTTTGATCTGACCGGTGGTTCAATTTAACGGTGATTGAACCAAATGATTAGCGGATACAAATTAGGGTTATTTTGCAAAGTGTGGTCTTAGAATACTCAACCGCAAGGGTTTTAAGCTTCAAAAAAAGACAAAGGGACCTTTTCTCCCAATTAAAAGATCCAAAAGACCCATTTAAGATCTCTATCATTATAAAGATTTTTTTCAGTTGACATTCTGCCACAAGGTGCGGTGCAGTGCGTGTGTGTGTGTGTGTGTATGTGTGTGTGTGTGTATTCAGGTGTGATGGAAAAAATTCTAAATAGAAGATTTGGAGCAACGCAAGTGGGTAGCCGGCACGGCTCTTAACATATGTGTGTCACACTTCTGTGGCAAAAGGTCATGTGTGAGAGCTAGCATGAGGGGGGTCTTTCTCCTCCTTCCATATCTCCATCACACCGCTCCACAAATGAAATGTCCCGTCTCGCTTTAACCGGCCACCTTCTGTGTTCCTCACCTCACATGAGCAAATGGCATCTCCACTTTAAAGGGATGATGAGCATCCAATCCACCATCAAACCAACATGTCGGCAGCTCTGTAACTGGGTCTGTGTTTACTTTGGCTCCCTTCTGCCCCTCCTCTTCTTTTATGAGGGGTGGCAGGTCCATCCGCTGGGGACCTCCATCCTGTTTTTGATGTGTCCTCCTTCGTCCTGTTTATCTGTCTGCTTGTCTGGCCCGGCAACTTGCAGTTTCACCTCGAATTGACTTGGCTAGAATTTGAGGGCTGGAGTTCCACAAGCAGCAGGTAGTAATTACTTCACAGCAAGTTAATACCAACAGCATGCTGGGATGAGTGGGTAAGGAGTTGTGGGGGTCATACTGGGGAGCACGGCGGGACACTGCCAGGCGGGGGTGGAGGGTGGTCACAGAGGAGTATAATGTTACTTGAGCATGCTTTCATGTGCTTCAATGGAGATATCATAGAAATGAGCTGTATTTTTCCCTGTCGCCTCGCCTAAATGACTTCTTGACTCCTCTGGGCTGGTAGCATCTCTGTGTCCTCTGCGACCTTTTGCTATTCATTCACGCTCCAAGCAGTCACAAGTCACCCCCTCCTCATTTGGCAGCCTTTTTGCCTTTTGGCTGTGAGGCTTCTGCCACCTGATTTTCTATAGACGACTAATGAATGAGGCTTTTGAGTTAATGTGTTCCAGGCCAGTGACATTATACTCAGCCTTGCTGTGTGGTCGGAGGCAGCAGATAAAAAAAAAAAAAAAAAAGTGGAAAAGGGACACAGGGGGTCAGCAGAAACACAAAGGTAATCACTTTGACCCTTAATTATTGCTTCCTTTGCACCCTTGAGCTCGGCCATCACTTCTTCCCTCAATCGGAACGCAACGCTTTAAAGTCGGGCCTCTTTTTGGATGGTTTTAACATCACACACACACAAAAAAACGCATAAAGCATTGCACAACAATTTCTACTCTGAAGGTCTTGTTGCATGTACACTGGAGAATTGTGTAAAATTACACATGATCATTTAAAGAGTTGAATGTGAACTTATTTCAAAAGTTGAGCTTGTAATTTTTCTAATCAGCTTATATTCACTAAATATTATGTCCTTGAGATTGGGGAAACCATTCATTTTGGATTTGTAATTCTGAAACATGTAGTTTTCATTTTAAATGTATCTTTTGCGATTTATACACACACACATGCACACACACATTTGGCTGACTTCGATGCAGGCGGTTTAGGCTTAGTGTCGGTGTGAAGATGGATGGACGTATGGATGGATCGGCCTATTCAGTAAATCACCCATCCATCCTTCTATCCATTCTCCATAGTGCTTGAGCTGTGTTGCCGATCTCAGTTGACGTTGGGCATGAGGCGGGTTGCAACCTGGTCTGGCCTTCAGCCAATTGTAGTATTTCATAACGCCATCGTATTTAATCATACATTGTATTTCCACATCTCATGACATTCTTTGTCAGGAGTCAATTTGAATTCATGTTCCTCACGCATTTCATAAATCAAAACGTGAGCCCTGAAAGTTGCTGATGTGGGAGCGTAGTACACACAGTATATTTGTACATGAGAAGTATTCCTGCATTTCCCTGCAAAAACTTTGCACCACTTTGGCAAATTGTGATTTACCTCTTGCGTTTAACATATTGGAATTTATATATCCCAGCTTGTCAGAGCCCGGCCAACTATTTTACGTTCACACATGAAAATCTGAGTAATGAATAAAACATGTTTGCGTTGTTTGCGTAGCTGCTTTAACCTTTGGCTCAAACCAAAACTACAGATCAATGGATGCTCAACCGGGAAACCTTGACATGTCACTAATATTTGACAAAGAAAGTTTCTGTATGCGCCAGAACTACTCAGAACAGACAAACCATGAGCAGACATTTATTTGATATGCTGATCTTTTCATTGTACTCACATGACTTGGAAAGGGCAATTGGGTGTGTGGAGAAACTTGAGCTCTTTGATGGAGCGCTGGGGAACCGTGTTAATAGTAGAACGACACCAGCACCTCTCCACCAGACTGATGGGCTTTGCTGTAAACACACCGAACATTTACAAAAAATGTCTTAAAACAAAAGACAATAAGGCACAATTGTTTGGTATGTTCTGAGTAAGGAAAATATACTACTTTTATGTTCTTGACAATATACGATTAAAAACGGTATGATGCATTGACATTATGCTATGAAAAAAAAAAGAATGATGAGCAAAATTCACATGTTACATAACAGAAAATGTACCGGTGAATTTTAAGGAATTAATCTGTTGAAAGAGGACGCGATTACATCCCTGACTTCCCTCATTGGATGTGTTAAAACCATGTTTAATCTACTGTCACATTTTTCTAAAGCATGGGAACATGCGAGTTCACCTGCTATTGCTCTCCACAACACGTTCATTAAAAAGAGATTATTCCCTTTTTGACCACTTACTCCCCCCGCCCCAACCACATTTTAGCTTTTCAGTCAGAATGCATTCAGCTTGACCACTCTCTCACTAAAGGGTCCTCAGCTGACAATTTCTAATGTTGCCCTCTTTCATAAAAGAGCCCTCTGCAGCTCGCGCAGCCTCAGTGGAAATCACCCTAAGTACATTCTTAAAATGATTACAAATCACCCGTGTGCCACCACCGGCATGGAGGCTCACGGGGCCCCGTGCGCTATTGCAGATGCAAGCTGATAAAGGCAAACATCAAAGTCTGGGAAGCGCATTCCATAATACAGCTTGCGGAATGGTCCAAAATGACGGTTCTCAAAAGGCTCCACAAAGACACTTTCAGCGATGTATTCTTACATTTGGCGTAGTTCTTAAACACCATACAGCAAACATAAATATAACTTTTTATCCCGGTAAGAAGCACCCATTGAATCTACGACCTTCCACATATTCTTAGTGATGTAATTCGATGTAGAATGTGACACCACAAATGGCAAAGGCGCAGGTAATATCAGCCTAATGACTCTTCCCCATTCTAATGCAAACTAGGGGATCATTATGCAGCATGCAGAACTGGCACCTAAAGCGAGCATCCACTGCTATCACCGGCGCGTTGTTTATCCCTAATTAGAAAGTAATTAAAAGAAAGCAAAGAGAGAAGCCAAATGCACACAAGCCTTTAATATGCAACGTGGGGGTGCTAGCGGGTCAGAAGCAACAAGCTTATAAGCGCAGGCCAGGCGGCTCAACAGTCTGACTTGACACCTTGCAAGGAACATAAAGTGACACTAAAGTGGGGCCGCAAAGTTGATAACACGCAATGTTGTTAGATAACCATTTGTTGTTCCATTAATTTAAAAAAAATCTAAAATACATATTTTTTATGAAAAAACAAAAAAATGTTAAAGAAAATAATTGAGAGGTATTCTTTTGATTGATGTATGAATTTACACATTACATACAAAATGTGCTTCAATGTATTTTTAACCAATCATCATGCATTTGTAATAATGATAATAACAATAATAATACAAATATATTAGAAAAGTATACCAACTGACCATCAAGATGAAGTTTCATGAACAAAAACTTTTTACTTTTGAGATTCCGTGATGGAGGCATGCCAGCAATTTAGAAATAATAATTAAGAGAATAACAAATGCGGTATTATCCAGAAAAAAAAATGTCAAGACCTCAGCATGCGGACTAACAAAGAAAAGGTCTTAAAAATATAGAAAAGTTAAAATGATGCTCGCCATGAGTTCAGAGTTATTCAGACGTACCGGTACATGTTGGTCCATGTGTGACCACGGCCAACAGAAGCATCAGCGGGAGCAGTTTGAAGTCCATGTTGGTGTTCGCTCAAGCTGCTCCGTCTGCTACAGTCCAAGGCACGACTGAGGCCGCCAGCGCTGTGTTGTGTTAAAACCTCACATAAGAGAGAGAGAGTGAGGGGAAGGAGAGAGACCCACTTTCTCAGAAGGGGGAGGGCAGAGGGGGTGTCCCAGCATGGGAGAAGAGGAGGTGAGAGTCAGGCAGGACCAGAAGAAGGAGGAGGGAGCCGCGGCGAGTTCGGAGAGACTTCCTTACTTGTAAAAGGTTGGCAGGGAGTCAAGTAGAAAGTCTGGGTGGGGGGGGGGGGCGGATATTCTTTTTCTCCTTTTTTCCTTTTGTTCCATTTGTCAAACTCCTCCGGTTCACTATGCACTACTCAAAAAAGTCTATCAAATCAAAATGAGGCTCAACTGCACGACAACCTTTACAGAGGAACTTAAGATGACCTTCTGCAACCTTCGGAATGTGTAACATCCAACTGTTCAATGTTTCCGAACTTTTTTGCACAAAGGCAGGCGTTTGATCGATGAGTCGATCAATACATCTCAAACGGCGTCTCCTTCTGTGCCTTTCTGTGACTCTTCCAGTATTTCTGCATCATCGTTGTAAGCTGCTGATGTCACCTTCCCTCGGAGAATTTCCTGTTTGAAGCCTTGAAATGACAAGGTCGGGTGGGTCAACGTTTTAGGTGTTGTGTTAGTTGATGTCAAAATGTGAATTCCAATTCCCATGTTTCCGGAATATGTTTTTTTTTTCATTGAAGGACTGTGTTATTCTCTGTGCCCTGTTTACAGGTCTTGCCCAAACTATCACAGATCTATATTGTTCTTGTAAGTGGTCCTCAAAAGAACCAAGTAGCAATTTAAAGAATGACTTTCTTATTTCATTCATAGAAATAAAGGTAGAGGCAATATTTTTTTTAACATTGTGATTACATTAAGTATATGTTATGAAGACGGTAACAAAAAAAAAATCCTGATTCGTGATAGAATACGTGTGTGATAATGTACTGTGCTTATTAGCTTGAACATTCCCGGTTATTTTAGCGGAAAATATCTAACATTGCACTCTGTGTTTTTTAAGTTCCTGATTTTTTTTCTTGTTTTCTATGTTGGGCATTATTGTGTCAAAGACAAACGGGGGAAGTGGGAAATTGATGAAGACGCACAAAAAAATCCCACTGTATTGGGGTAGCGTTAACCCATTTTATCTTATATCGAATCGTCACGCGTCAAATCTTTGGAATCCAAATGAAGAAGTAAGTTTCGATTCCTGTATCTCTTTCTTGAATGAATCGCTTTCTCCTTTTTATCATTTCATTTTTTTCATGCACTCAAAATTAACCAACCAATCACATTTTAACGCATGTTTATTGGGCCCTACTTTCCACCATTAATTTTTTTCCCCCCTATCTAATCTTGAATCATGTTAATTTCGCCCCTTTCATATTGTAAAGCCTTTTTGACTCTCCTCACCATCTGCCGCGCACACGTTTGGGTGAGCTCCCTCCTGAGCTCGCTGCTCTTGGACTAACATTGCTGCGTATCAGCTGAGTGTAGCAATTCTCCCTCACCCTCCATCGGCTGTCTCGCTCAATGGAAAGTTTGCATGTAACTCACGTTGAAATGCAAATGCTGGAGCTCTGGTTTATTTAAGAGTATAATAATGACCAAAGAGTTAACGAGCGTGCTGGTTGGATTAAAAACAAATGCAAACTGCAAACCATTACGCTTCATTCTTGTGCTCAAGAGTTCTTTTATATGAGGCTACTGAGACCCATTGCGTGAAAATACAATGGCCTACTTTTCCATGTTTTTTATTTTCAGCAGAAACTCAAAGGCCACCATCATAAATCCTTTATTAACTCTCCAGGCGATGTTGAAATTACCGGTACGTGTTTTTCCACTGTTGATCAGCTTAATACCAATGCACAGATAACAATAATAACACGCTTAACTTTTATGACAAATGTTGACGATGTCATCTCGGATGAATTGTATTGCAGAGAGTCATATTTCATTATAACGCATATAAAAAAAAATTGATCAAACAAAAAAAAAATAAAAACCACAATAAATAAATAAATAAAATGAAGCACTAAAATTCAATGATAAGTGGTAATGTGTTGGTAGATGCTAGAGTCGTCCTGCTTTTTAAGTCAGTCTTATTACGGTACTTTCAGCCTTAGTCTGTTACCCCTTTTTGGTAAAAGCATTGCGAAAAAAACAAAAAGATAAGTAAAAAATGTTGAAATCTTAAATACCTGTATAGTTTTCAATTATATATAAACCATTCATATTAAAGCTGGAAAGAAGTGAAAAAACAATGTTGACAATACCATACAGACTTTGTAATTGTGTCTGTCTCTATATGTCCGTTAACATGCACATTGTGATGCATCAATGTCATTCCCTGAGACTGAAACCAGTCTCCATGCCAGAACATGACGCCCCTTCGCCACCCCCCACCCTTCCCCTCAATCCCACCAGCACCACCATGCCCAATAAAGCCATCCAAGCGCTTAAGGGTGATTGTGGATTCATACACCAAACCTCTTTACAGACCTGTGCTGCTGTTGGTGAAGGAGCAGTGGCGGGTCCTGTTGTAAGTCATAAACATGAGAGGGTGTTTACAAGTGAGCCAAAGAGGGGTGAACTAAAACTGCCATCAAGGGCACAGAGATCAAACTGCGCTGCCTGGAGGCAGACTGTAAATGGGTTGACTGGTACTGACTTCTTCTAATGATACAAACAACACATTTTTATTGTTTTACGGTCCCTGTAAAGAAACTGAGAAATAACACAACATTAAGCCATTAGGACTCCAGGCCTCCATCGCAATACAATAGTCGCTCATTACCTCCGCCAAGGAGGTGTGGGTTTGTCTGTTTATTTGTTTCTTTGCAACTTTGACTCTCAGGGCTCTATTTTTGTGCTGAGCTCAAGTCTTAGCTCAAAGTGCAGTCTAATTGTGCGCATGGATGGGGTTTTCTATCTTTTGGTATTTTGCGCAGGATTTGTCTGCCAAAATCTCGTTACACCACCTGCGGCTCGAGTTACATCTGACTGAACTATGGTCTACTTTTTTGGAAGCAAATTTTCCGGATTCACTGGTGGTCTTTACCGAGGAAGAATTGGGCGTAACACTCCACATACCACATACGACAGGATAATCAGTCAAAATCATCGTTAAGACATCAGGCAATCAGGCTTTTGCTGTCTTCAATCAGAGCGGGGGGGGCTCAACTTCACCCCAAATATCGTTATGAGTGTACCTCACTTAATTTGACACCAAGATCAGATAAATGCCCACATTCTCATTATTATCAAGCTTATCACCAAAATTCTGAGGCATGCAGTTACTCTTCCAAAAAAAACAACAAAAAAAAAAAGAAATCACACTTCTCTTAAGCCTGCCCAGCACAAACATGTCACAGCAGCAAACACATTGGTTGGGAATGTGTTTGGCACCTCTCCCTCCGCCACTTATGTTGCACGTGGGGTCAGAGTTCACTGTTTCATGTACCTGTGTAGGGTTACAGGCAATTGGACTGCCTGGTCTTTGTTCTGGACCCGTCCTGATTGACGAGCTCGCACAATCGGCCGCCTTGATGAAGGATATGATCGAGAGCAGACGACTTTTTGGGCACGGTGAGTGCTCTGTGTCACCTGTATGGCACTCACTACATTATCTTACGTAAATAAAATGTTAAAAGTCAGGTAATAGCTTGACCTTGGACAGTGATTACACATTACAAGACTTGTGGATGTTTCTATTTCTCAATTTGTGGTTGTATCTGATTGAACTACTGCGAAATTCCTAAATATGGCTCTTAGCCCGTTAAAAGGCTACAAAGTGATATCTGATCACTTCACAACTTGCGGTTACATCAAAAAGTCTGCGGTAGTAGAACAACTATTTATTTTTCCATTTTGTTGGAGCATTATGCAGTTGCCTACCAGGGTTGAAGTATTCTCGCCTTATAAATTAATCCTTAGCGTTAAAATCTTGGTAGAATAAACTAAAGTCCACTAACATAACATATGTTCTGATGAAAAACGAACGCCCTTTTAGCTCAAGATCATACGATACACATAATGCTGACTTTCATCACAACCTTCTTTCATCAGCGTGGATGAAATAGCACTTAGAGCTGACTCACACAAACAATATTAATTCCCTTCCATGTAAAAATGAACCCAAATAAACACAGACTAATCTTTTCGGTCATCTTGCACAACAGCAGATCCCAGCTGTAAAGTTGAGATCTCTGTGAGGAGATTGCTCTGCAGTCTATGGTTTATTGTGTTTGAGTCTGCTGCTGAATTGTGTTTTCGGGCACATGAAGGCTTTTCCTCCTCTGCGCTTAGACAAACAGTAGTTCACAATCGCACTTGGGGCTGTACAGGGCAAACATAATGTGCCATATAAACACACATTAATCAATGTGGAAATTCTCCTGAGGGTTGCACATCGAAGTTATTATTTATTTATTTTTTCACACACATGGGCCAAGTGTTGATTAAAAGCTTTGGTCACTCTCTGCTGGTGAACTGTCAAATTTAAATGATATGTACATGGAATAAATGATAAACAAATGATATACAGAAATCTAATTTTCTGTCTCTGACTCTTTCGCTCTTTATATGTACTGTATATATATACAGTATATATATATATATATATATATATATATATATATATACACACACACACACACATACAAACGCATATACATCGTGTTGTTAGATTCATTGCCAGGCGGCCTGGTGCAGTGGTTAGCTCGTCGACCTCACAGTGCAGAGGTACCGGGTTCAATTCCAGCTCCGGCCTCCCTGTGTGGAGTGTGCATGTTCTCCCAGGGCCTGTGTGCGGTTTCTCCGGGTACTCCGGTTTCCCAGGCTGATTGAACACTCTAAATTGTCCCTAGGTGTGAGTGTGAGCGTGGATGGTTGTTCATCTCTGTGTGCATTGCAATTGGCTGGCAACCGGTTCAGGGTGTCCCCCGCCTACTGCCCGAAGAAGGCTGGGATAGGCTCCAGCGCCCCCCGCGACCCTTGTGAGGATAAAGCGGATAGGAACATGGATGGATGGATGGATATTCATTGCCATTAGGGGTGGCAAGTGGAGTGGCAAGGAATTTGGTTGAGGTGGCAGTGACCACTCCTTGCCACCCTGTAAAACCGCCTATGACAAGACATGACTGTCCATCTAAACTGACAGAGCAAGCGAGGAGAGCACAGCCAAGAGGCCCATGGTTATTTTGGAGTGGAGGAGCTACAGAAATCCACAGCTCAGGTGGCAGAATCTGTTCACGGGACAACTTTAAGTGGTTCACTCCACCAATATGACCTTGAAGGAAAAGTGGCAAGAAGGAATGCATTGTTGAAAGACGGGAGTAAGAAGTCACGTTTGTCATGTAGGGGATACCGCAGACATATGGAAGAAGATGCTTTGGTCAGAGACCAACGTTGATTTTTTTGTTGTTGTTTTTGGCTAAACTGCAACCACTATGCGTGGCGGAAAATTAGCACTTCTCATCATCCTCAACACAGCAACCCCTCTGGGAATGTTTTAGATCAAAGCATATTCACCTGATAGAGAAACAGTCAGAGTCCAGACCAACATCCCATCGAGCATCTGTGGCCAGGCTTGAACATTGGTGTTCACAGATGCTCTCCGTCTTACACTTGAACTTTTTTTTGCAAAGAAGAATGTGGAAAAAAAATCAGTCTATATGTGCGAGGTTGGTAGAGACATGCCCCAAAAGACTTTCAGCTGTGATAGCAGAGTTAGGAGCCTCGACAATGTGTTGATGCAAAGAGTGTGAGTGCAAAATTGTCAAATGTTTAAATGCAAAAAATTTTAAAAACTCATTTCCGTTCCACTTTAGAATTATTGGATATTTGGTGTTGATTGATCGTAACAAATCTTAAAAAAAAATAAAAAAGTTTGAATGTAAGTATGAATATTTTTTCAAGGCACAGTATCTGTGCCAGTTTTCAAATTCAATTTCCGAAGTAAAAAAATCATAATATACATGCATCTAATTGTCTTTGAGTAGTGGACAGCTATTTAGAATAAGGATGACCATACTACAGCTAATTAGTTATGCTACATCACAAGCATCTACATTGCAAAGGACATAAAAATAGAGTTTTTGTACTGCACGTATAGTTTAAAAGCTATGAAAGGCACCGGAGGGAATGATGAAGACATTTCCATCTGAATACGAATTTTGTCACATCCTGAATGTCTTTGAAGCGGTGTGCTCTCCTAGTTTGTGGTTTCTGCTCGAAAGGCTTCTCATTGACTAATCCAGTTTAGCTGGTGCCCGCCTGTGGAGGAGAGAATCTGGCATCCCACCAAGTGCAACTCAATGGATGCTTACCCAAACAAAAGCAAAAATGGCCACCCTCCTCCTCTTCATCTGTCCTTGTACCCAACTTGAAAAGCACATTGAGTCTAGCTGCGTTTTCCATATATTTGTTAAGAACACGGTTTGCATTTGACCCTGTTGTCATGGTTTCAGGACCTGCAAAAGGAAGGACATGTGTTTACTGTATAATGTTCAGGATTGGTGAGAAAGGAGAGGGCTGCTTGAGCACCGGTCCTCTTATTTGGTGGTACATTCAAGCATGTGAGACGCGGTCTGTTAAAGCAAGGGAGCTCACAGTTCTTTATATTTCTACAGTGTATATATATATATATATATAATATTATATATATTGCTGCTGTGAATTGGGAATTTCTCCATTGCGAGACTAATAAAGGTTTTCTTATTCTTATATATACTGTATATATATAAGAATAATATTCTATTTATATATATATATATATAAATAAAATTTACTTCTTCTTTTTTTCGAATCCGCTTATCCTAGCATGCACGTTGTAGCCTATCCCAGCTGTCTTCGGGCAGTGGGCGGGGGGCACCCTGAACCGGTTGGCAGCCAATTGCATACACATAGATAGACGGATCATTCACACTCACAAGTACACCTAGGGACAGTTTAGAGTGTCCCATTAACGTGTCATGCATGTTTTTGGAATGTGGGAGAAAACCGGAGCACCCGGAGAAAACCCACGCAGGCATGGGGACTCCACACAGGAAGGCCAGGGCCGGATTCAAACGCATATCCTCTGCACTGTGTGGTGGACATGCTAACCAGGCTACCACCAGGCCGCCCTTTGCCAATTTTAGGATTAGTTATCTTATTAGTTTTCATGAGCTATAATACCCTAACCCCCCTAACTCAAAGCCTAACCCTGATCCTTAACCCAGTAACCTCTAACACCCGAACCCCAACCTTAACCCCCAACCCTTATCTCCCTACCCTAACATTAATCGTAAACTCTAATGCTATCCGTACATATGACCCTAAACCATCCATCCATCCATCCATTTTCCGAACCGCTTGATCCTCACTAGGGTCGCGGGGGGTGCTGGAGCCTATCCCAGCTGTCTTCGGGCAGTAGGCGGGGGACACCCTGAATCGGTTGCCAGCCAATCGCAGGGCACACAGAGACGAACAACCATCCACGCTCACATTCACACCTAGGGACAATTTAGAGCGTTCAATCAGCCTGCCACGCATGTTTTTGGAATGTGGGAGGAAACCGGAGTACCCGGAGAAAACCCACGCAGGCCCGGGGAGAACATGCAAACTCCACACAGGGAGGCCGGAGCTGGAATCGAACCCGGTACCTCTGCACTGTGAAGTCGACGTGCTAACCACTGGACTACCGGGCCGATGACCCTAAACCCTAACTCCTAAACCTAACCCTAAAACCTAACTCTAATCCTAACCCCAACACTCACCCTAACCCCAACACTAACCCTAACCCGTAATCATAACACTAACCATGCACCTTAACCCTAACGCTAACCCTAGCCCCTAACACTAACCCTGTCACTAACCCTAACCCCCTAACCCTTACCCCTAACCCCCTAACTCAAACCCTAACACTCACCCTTCACCCTCTAACCCCTACCCCCCAACCCTAATCCTAACCATTCTTTTTTTTTCACTCCAAAGTAAGTGTCCAATGCCCATTGCAAACATGCTATTCTATCGGTACAGTGTCCATTACAAGTAATTTTAGTTTAAAATTTGACTTTCCTGAAGTCTCCTTCAGTTACAACTATGACAGACAGCAACTTTGCTGCAATGTGATGCAATATTTTGAAAAGATTTTCCGTCTGGGAACGATTGATACTCCTTGAGAGAGAGGGAGAAAGATCTTGTTGCAGCTAGATAATGAGCAGTAGCCATGCTGTTCAAACCGATTTGCTCGCTGGAGTCTCTTCAAGTGTCAAAAGTAATCACATTACCATCTTGAATGCACTTCAAAAGCACAACTTCATCTGTGAAGCATGACAGATTGACGATGTTAAGAACTTTGCACGTCATCAAGAGTGTGAATGTTCTTCGAAATACATATATGGAAGATGCTCCTCTACTATTCTGTCACAGGCACGGCTATTTTTCCTTGTTTTATTTCCTTAGTTTGAGGATGTCCAGCTGAGAACAAATGTGATTCATGGTACAACTTGAATCTGTTCTTGGGTCAAAATGCTGCCATCATAAAACATTTGATTAACTGTACATGTGGTGTTTAAAATCACACGTTAACATTGTACTAATTGCTCTACCGTATTGTAAAACATGTTAATTACAAAACAGTGTACGTGAATATGCAATGGCAGAGTGAAGGGTCTGCGCAAATTGTGTTGCAACCACGAGGAGTTGGGGGTTTGAGGTCTTGCTCTAGAGCACTTTAGAAGCCAATAGTCATCTGTACAGCAACCAGTCCTAATTCTCATGTTTCCAAAGTCGGTAGTCGATGTTCTGCTCATTCCGGGCCTCCTGATTTATTGATGTGTTTTTTTTTTCCATTTTACTTTTTATTTTTGGAATATTAAATCGACAAGCTTCCAGCTCCCAGCCTAGCGCTCTCTGACTGAACCAATGCCATCAGAGCGGCCTCATCAATCCTGTGAAGAATAACTGCAATACAGTATGGTGACAATGACATCCACAACAACAACAACAACAACAAAAAACGACCTATTAAAACATCATCATGATGTCTGTCACAGCCTGCATGTGAAGTCTTTATCTGCTTGAGACAATTTAATTTACCTTGGAGATTCTCTGCGGAAAGATATGAGAGAACGACAGATGTTGTTTGCGCCCGTCTTTCTGACAGTCCCATGGCGACGAGCGATTGAGGGACCGCTTTCAAATCGACAAGGTCAATTTCTCTGCCAAAAGCAAAAGTGAAGGAAGCCAAGAGAGGCGAAAAAAAAGAAGGTAAATTGAAAACATCAGTTTTACATGGCGGCCTTTTTAAAGAACATCCCCCTCTGCCAAGCTTTTCAGCTCTGGCAAATTAAAGCTGAATTGGCTCTCACACGTCTTCTACATTTCACTCTTTGCTTCAGTTTGCTCGGCGTTAGAAGGAATTCAAGTGTGGAATGGTCACTGTCTTTGGGATGTAAATTTCTTCTGGACTTTGAGGCCTTAATGGGATGGACGTCTGGCTCATCAGCTGCAAATCTGTTGGCTTTGGTGCACCCGCACACAGCTTTTCTTTCACTACCACAGGACGGCGCACACATGCAAGCAACATGCGTATGCCGGATTTTCTGGAATCCTGAAGAAATCCTCCTGGTATGAAGATGAGGTCACAACTCTCTCATAGAGGTTTTGCTCCCCGCCCTCGGCCTAGCAGGTGCTATCCTGCTACGATTTCTCTTTAAGTAACAATAGCGTGTGAATGTTTCCACAGATTTAAAAAAAAAAATTGAGTTAAACGGTTCAATTTTCGGATGGCTTGGCTCTTGGCCCACAACACAGCAGTGATTCTACTGCGGTGCATTCCAATCTGATGATGTTCTGCTTGCTGTTCACGTTTGGTGTGAATGGCGCAGTTCGTTGTCGTTCAGGAATTGTCGAATTGCCACTGAAGACAGAACCACTTCCAAATAGGAGCTGACCGGACTGTGACATGCCGTGTTTTGTCTCCAAATGCAATTTTTACTTCCTTGACATGCTGTATTGATAGCGTACATTTATAAAAACATTTGGCGCCATCAGTTATGTTAATCAAAATGATTAGATGGTCAACAAAACTGCCGTGTGAACCACTTTTTGCATGCACTTTAAATGGACAAAAGGAAGATTGTTCTGTTTTGAACATTCATCTTTCCATTTCTTAGCAAGCTACTTAACTGTGTTCCCTGCTTCCACTTTGCCATCTTTTTCACAGTTTTTGCCCTCTGGGGGCTGCTTAATATTACCTACTATTCATTCTTCCTTTAGGCTTGTTTGCACAGCACGAGGCCCTATTTCCCTGTCTGCAGACAACTAAGTTAATAATATTAGTGTAGTATAGTATGATAAAGTGTCCAGTACTATTATCCTCGTTTATCTCCCGCTTCAATGTGTGACACATTTGAACACAATCTACCTTCTTGATTTAATTTTTATTTACATTTCGTGTATTCTATGAAATGCAGTGTTTTTGTATGCTCTGCTGGTACCTCTAGTCCAAGATCAGACACAACTAGAAATGCTGGGCAAGGTTGGATAACTTTCATACCAAGTGTCAACATAAGTCCATTTACTTTGATTAATTACTCGTATCTTCACTTCCTTGCTCACCTCTCTTGTTGAGGCTGGTGCTCATCTTTTTACCATTGACCTACCAAGTGATATTATAGGTCCCCTTTTTTTCGGTATTGCCTATTTATGAGCCATCTGTGAAAACATGACAGGGTTTCTCTTGCCTCTCCACCGTCTCCTCCTTGTTTGACGTCTTCTCCTCCTCCCCGTCTCCGCGCAGAGTCAACAGGAATCTGTGCAAGATGCTTGCCAGATGGAGAGCAGTCATAAATGTTCACACTCAAAGTGATGGGACGCATCAATCTCAAGCAAGTGGTCACGAGAGCTGTGGACGTAGGTTGTGTTTTGTTGTTCTTCATTCTTGTGATGGAACAAGATAAGATGAGCACTGTTACGCACTCATTCGAAAACTAATAAAAAGTCAACTAAACACTGCGCTGGTCGTCAATTAATGATAACCTACCAAGCACCTGAATGAAAGAGTGGAACAAGATTTGAATATAGACTTACTTGAATAATTTGGCAAGACGTTTGTGCTACTTGAGAGCTTTTATTCTTTTCAACTGGAATAAGAGCCACAACTTACAAAAGGGAGCCCGGCCGTCATGAACAATGTTTTTGTGTTTACATGGATTGATGCTCAGAACAGCGATTACATTTAACACGCACACACACACACACACACACACACACACACACACGCGCACACACACACACACACAAACAAATAAATTCCAGGCACTCACCTATCCCGTAGCTTGAAAGATGCCGCCGGCCTGGTCACGGTGTTAGATCTCAGCGAATTGTGTTTGAAGTGTGAGCGTGTGTAGGGAGGGGGGTTGTCCGGTCAAGACATTATCTGCCGACACACAGATGCAACCACTGCCTGACCTCAGATGGCAGGCCTTGGGGCCGCAGAGCTGGCTGAATAGAAGAGCAGATGGTGGAGAGGTGGCTTCAATGCAAAAAGAGAGCAAAACAAAAGTGAGTAACAGAAAAGTGAAGAAAACCTTCAATCAGGTGTGTGTTTGAAGTGTTTGTATCGAGAATGTCATCGTGAGCAGCCAGCAGCAATATGGCTCATCGATTTTGTGTGTGCGTGTGTGCGCATGCGTGTGTGCGCATGCATGAGCGTGTGACACATGAGGGGATTGTGTGGGTTCATTTATTTAATGAACACATTCAATTACCCCACTACACACTCACTTGTCATGATTAACAGGATTTGTACATGTGATGACTGAATGTCGTTTGTAGTATCATTCACGTTCACGAGCTCAATACGGTTTGTTGCATTGTTGAAAAAATGTGGTATCTGCCTCTATACAGCCCGCAAAATTCAGTTGTCTGACATTAAGCTATCTGAAGAAAATTATTTGAATTCCAAATGGACAAAAGATTCCTTGTCTTTTCTTTGTTCTTGTGCCCAGAATCTATCAACAGAACCACCAAATCCAATTTACTGGATTTATTCGAAGCCCACAGGTGAAGAGTTTTTTTTTTTCCTTCTGTCAGTTAAACAATCGAGGTGATGAATACAGCCTCGAAGTCTGAAAAAAAGCAATGAATTTCTATAACACAACTATGGTAAACTATTAAAAGAGTTAAGACGCTCATTTGGTTCTTTTCAACAAAATAAAGTATAAAGTTTAAAAAAAAACACACTGAAAACATATCCCCCCCCACTTACCTCTAACCAGTAGATTCTAGCCTTGTCAAAATTCAGATTAGCGGTCTTAAAGTAAGTACAGTGTTTGCCATGTTGGAAATTCGAGATGTTGGCAGGGACGGAAAGTAGAAGAGCACCTGCATGCTGACGGTTCCAACATTTGGACCACCTCATACCCTCGTAAAAAAAAAAAAAACTCGTTTGGGAACAACTAAACTGCTTCCATGTTGGCTGCCTCACGCAAAAAAAGCTCCAAAGGTCTGCCCCTGTGGTGAAAGCCGAAGAGGGGATTATTGAGAACTTGGCCCAAAAACATTGCCATTCGCAAGCCCCCAGTTTAAAAAGACCGGACCCATTCTACTTAGAGTCTTCCAGTGAAGAACTGTCAGATTCTCCCGATTTATTTATTTATCTATTTATTAACCACACATGTTTCAGACACTTAGACACCACTTAAGAGGCAAGTCCCACTTGAATGACTATTCCAAACTGTCCACCTTTCCTGTATCCACCTGTTGCTCTTAATTTCCATGTGTGGCGGGCAACGAGGGGTGTCTTTCAGAAGCTAGAAAAGCACAACAATAAATAATCTTGGGTTTTTGGGGGTGGGCGTGGAGGTGTGACTAGAACAACAGAAATTTACTGTAGTGAGATATGTTTGTTGTGGAATTTAGCAATTATGACGTGTTTTTTCCCCTTATTTTATCTGATTGTATTGTAGCATTAATGACACTTGGGGTGTAATTAATTAATTAATCAGTTAATTAATTAATTAATTAATTAATCGTGACATTTCAGCTATTTTCAATGCTGTTATGCCCTGCAATTGGCTGGCAACCGGTTCAGGGTGTCCCCCGCCTACTGCCCGAAGACGGCCGGGATAGGCTCCGGCACCCCCCGCGACCCTAGTGAGGATTAAGCGGTTCAGAAAATGGATGGATGGATGGATGGATTCAATGGTGTTATTTTGAGCCAGTGGTGGCATACTATGTTGGGTATCACACATAAATTTGTTAAGCATAGTTTGAAAAATTATATGGTTGATGCACTGTGAGATAAATTGTGCTGATCTTCAATCTTGCATTTTTAGTACTATGCATTTATCTTATTTTGTAGTTTTTGTAATCCACAATTTGTCTATAATAAGTACTTGTCTTGATATTTTTTACCCTGTCTTTTCTAGGAAAGACCCAAGATAAATTATTCACTACAATTTCATTTTCATGAAATTAAATGTTTTTATTTTTTAAGTTAAATACTATTTTTGCAGTTGCATAATCTGTCTGGAATGACACAGATAACTCTTCTTATAGGATTGCAATCGGTGGTGCTAGTGGGTTGCTCGGGGGGAGGTGGAGAAGAGAGGAAGAGGAGACACCTGGTTTGTTTTCCCAACTCGGACTAAATCAATACTCACAGTGTGGGCTCACCCATCTGTTGACAGCTCAAGTAACCATAGTGGCGCGGTGTGGGGGTGTTCACTGGGGTGAAGAGAGTGGGGGACTTACTGGTGTGGGATAGTAATACCTGCGGTGCATGCGTGAAAGTTAGCGGGTGTTGTGGTAAAACACACAGTTGTCATCAGTACAAAGGGCGTCAAGTCCCACCGTTCCTCTTCGGCCATCTGAGAATCAAGCGTTTACTGTCGCGTAAGTGTTGTGCGTGCGTTGTGTTGAAATGTGCGCCGACATGCTGCCGTGCAATGTGTGATAAGGGCAGGTGAATCTGGAAGACATTATCAGCACTCGATGGTGTCCACAATCAGGAGGCACTTAGAGGCGTGAAACAATGACCTCGCCAGGGCTGGCAAAGGTCACTACATCAACCTTGCAGTGGCAAACAAAAGGATGCCGGTGGTCGACACAGGAGTCAGACGCGCTGACTGAAGACAGCACTTACCACACATGCCTCCTGAAAGGGGAATAAAGAAAATAGCTGATGGGATTATGCGGTACAGCTGAAAGTGCCTTTACGTTACGGGCGTCTTCTTCTTTCTTTGGGGTAAAGGCAAGCTTTTCGAGTATCGGTTTACAAAAAGCAAATGAAAGCAGCTGGTAAAAAGTTGGCTAGAGTAAGTGAGTCGAATCGCTATGGTCCGCACAAAAATGCGTGGAATATGACCGCGGTACCTTTATAGTGGATATGACAAAACATTTACGATCAGAAAAATAAAAATGAAATATATTTGTGTTCCTCCAATTTCTTGCTTGTAGTGGTGTTGGACTTGATGGAAATCTGGGCTCCAATGTTGGTCTCAGTGGTGCGATCATGTTCCGCAAATGGAGCTGAAGCCAGAGCGCTTTCTTCCTGTAGTGTGTCTTTGCTGAGGTTGACTGGGATAAATCACATCATGCCATCTCATATTGTGCTTACGTGAAGCAATAATCAAGCTTTACGTTTTGTAATCCATCATCTATGCAAACATATGCGCAAAAAAATGCAATGCTACTGCGCTCTATTTCTTTCTTTATTTTTGTTGTTGTATTTTGGATCGCCGTTTTGCCCATTTAAAAGTTCACATGCATCTCATGCTTAAGTGCATCGCTTCAATTATCAAGACATTTTGTCTTGACGAAGGTGTTCATGTTCACTTTTGATTGACCATTTCAGAGAGATAGCTTGTTTATTACTGTTGTTGTGGTTAGCAGATAACTACCGGTAATATCTAAATTATTTTGGCCCCTCGACAGCAGCTAGTAAACTTTAACAACTAGTTGCTGTTTTTAAATTTCTGTAAACCTGTGATCCTGACTGGGAAGGCCCACTCCTTAGTGAGAGTCACCACCACCCTTAGAGGAGCTACCGCCACCATCTAACACATTAGAAATGTTTGTCATTACAATGCCAAACAAGATGAACAAAAAGAGCAAATCAGTTTGGCGACCTCAAACTAACCTCTGAGGCATGTGCGGTGTTGTTCTGATGAGGAATAATTATGTATAGTCAAAAAAGAAAGAAAAAAAGAAAAGTACGCACTCTTTCCATCCTTTTGGCCTCCGTAAAGACCATCCACGCGCCATAAACTCCGAACTTCCTCCAAAGACAAACCCTATAAAAGCAAGGACGTCTGAGAGTGTGATCTTTTACAAAACAATCCGGGCATTACGTGAGTTTACGCCAAAGCAACAAAGCTTCCATCCGCCGCTGCCAAGATGAACAGGTTAGCAAGTCAGGTGGAGAGGTGAGAATGTGTCTTCGGGGGGGTGGGCGGGGCTCAGACTGACTTATGGCGGGAGTGGAAGCCCGACGGGCCTCCGCGACTCGCTTTACTGTTTATTTACTCTCCCGTTTAACAAGCTTTATGATTCATATGTCAGCGTTAACTGCCTTCAAGGGACCAAATATTTATGTAAGTAAGACCTCTGCTTACTGGGGAGGAAACATACACCCACACACGCAGACACACACACACACACACACACACACACACACACACACGAAAACTTGCATTCAAACACACATATATGCTCTCCGTGATCTCTCTTTGACATTATGATATGACATATGACCCCAAAACATCTCAGTACAAAATATTATCACAATGATGAATGAATGAATACAACATGAGCTGGTGTGTGTGTGTGTGTGCTGAGGAAGCTTGAATCAACCCTTCACTAAGGCTTGCATGTGATTAGAACATGATGCTCTGGTTCTCATTATTCTGTCCTCAGATCCTGTCTGGTCGTCACCTAAGATGGGGCGACTTTAGATCTTGTCTTAGATTTGCATCAACTCAGCAAAAGCAACATAAATAGGCAATTATTTAAAAAGCAGATTTTCATTTCGCATCATTGTCATTATATAATTTGACCTGCGTTTTTCCTTCTCTAAATGCTAGACATTCATCGCATGTCAGTGTGAGCAGTTTTATTTCATTTTAGTTTTATTACGCATGTACCGTACAATGCTGCATTTATGTTACAACTTGTAAGATTATAAGTAATGTTAAAATGTGACGTGATGTCCGCCACACACTAAGCAAAGCGGCTGTGAATGAAGACGACCATGGCGGAAAAAATAAAGCAGACGACTCTTGGTGACTAAACACATCATGACGCGCAGCGACGAAAAAGTCTGAACCGGCTTTTGAACTCGCATATACTGAGTGCATGTAGTGAGTACTTGAGTACACCACAAACTATAAGAGACGTAAAAACACGTGGACATTTTTTCTTCTGTCATGTGCTGGTCTCTCACATTGTTAAAAATTGGTGAGCGCGTAGGTTGTCTCCAGGCTATAGGACGTTGACAGTTTGACCCTGGAACAGATTAATCTCCTGTCTGAAAAATGAGTTGTACAGTTAAAAAAAATAATAATCAAAGGTCGACACGCATCTCAGAATTAATTGTGTTTTAACAGATGGAAATTACGATACAAAAAAAAAGTCAGTTTATCATCCCTGTTATTGTACTTGCAGTTTTGTCTTCTCAAAGATCCTGTTCATTTTTATGTCAGCACGTGCTAACACCTTTTTACACTTCCAACAAAGACACAGCATCGGGACATGATGGCGCACAGGCTCGTCAACTTCCTGCTGGGTAAACTCAAGCGTGTGGAATGGTGAGTGGTGTTGACTTGAACGTCGGTGTCAGTTAATCTGCAGATCTGTTGTATTCTAAACGTTTACAGCCTCCAATCCTCCTCTAATATAAGATGTGGTCAGAGCAGTCGTTCTGGACTTAATCACGATGACCGGGGTCAATCCACTAACACCAATCTCTCCTCCATCACTTCCTCTTGAGCTGACTCTTTAATCTGACCATCATCAGGGCAAAAAAAGAAAAAAAAAGCCTGCTCATTTCCCCCGGTGATCAAATTGTGGCAGAGCTGTTTTTGTAAGGCTATGAATCTACCATAATTACCACAACCAACAATGTATCTTTTCTTTTCTTTTTTCTCTTTTTTTTTTAAATCATCGAAATAAGGGTTTGGGACACAAAATAGAAATACACTTTTGTGATGTGATTCCATCAGTACATTCATCAGAAAATTCAACAATTTCGAGCCATGTATGATCATACTGATTTTATGTTTGGCCAAAACAATCTCTGAAATCAATCATCTGAGTGGGAATTATTTGTCTGTGATACAACTAAAACACAATGACGCTCACCTAGACGATTTTTTTAAAACAATGAAATGTGGAGATTGTTTTCCCAACACGGATATCATGATACAAAATGAACAGATTTCACATCAAAGCTATTTATGTGAAGACAAAGATGATAGCAAAGGTCTTGATATCTACATCCTAAGATTCATAATATCCAGAAAAAAAAGAATATCCGTTGTTTTGTAAATGAACTCATAGTTGGTTGAGAAAACTCCCACAGACATATGAGTCAACAGAAAATTGACACTGCACATATCCTAAGGCAGCCAGACTGGAGGGAAAAAAAAAGAGTGCCCAAACAAAAGCTTCATCTATACATCTCAATCGATGTGTCAAACTGTTTGAGTTTCGACTCAAGACTGTTGGGAGTCTGGTCATGCCTCCATCTCTGAGGATTAAGGGGGCTGTTGGCATCCAGACTCCGTACCCCTATAGTCCTTCCATAGTCGCCCTTATTATGTTCAGCCCAGTCTACCAGGAAGCGAAATTCATCCCAAAGGCAGCCTCTCAGATATCTACAAATGCCTCTTTGCTGCCATAATTTTGGCAACCTTTATAGGAAACGACTGGCGTCAAAACTGTTACTCAACTGTTACTCATACCACATGATGACTATTACCACAAGGTTGCAGAAATATAAGGCAGTGGTGAGAAACATGGTGGTCGAGAGAACGTTTTGTGAGACTTATTGGGAAGATACAGCTTTAATCGGCAGACAGACGAACAGACAGACAGAGGAGCGTGTTGAGAAAATTCAGGTCGTACTTTTCTTAATATTTATATTTGGGAAAAAAATAGGCGTAATTACATTTTTGTGACGGTGCCATTGTAGTCTAATGTGTTTGGGGGAATGTTGCGCCTGTTTGGGCGTGCTGGCGCACAAAGCAGTCTCGCTCCCGACGCATCTGATATTCGGTGACAGAAAGTATCGTAAAAAAGGCTGCATCGTCATTTTCGAGGCTATGGTCTAGTTAAGCGTGTTTTTTGAATGCGGTAGATGATCTAGGCCTCATTGCTTCATCTTGTAGTGCAGGCGGTATAACGCGATTTTGGTTCAGGCAGACAGATTTGGCGCTCCACTGACGCGTGGTGGACCTCATGGTATTTCACCCACGACTGTGTCACTGTTGTAATATTTATGAATGAAATATGATGAGTTTTGTCTGAGTCCTGGCCAGTGTCTCAATACAAAGCCTATAAAATTACAAGACAATACAACTTTATTTATATAGCACAATTCACAACAGTTGCAGCTGGAACAAAGCACTTATAACATAAAATAAGAATAATACAACACAAAAGAAAGTGAAAACAGTACAATAAAAGACAAATTAATGATACATACTCATATACAGTAGACACCAGAAACCAATAGAACAACGTCAGTCTCATATTGGGTCGAAAGCCAAAGAAAAAAGATGTGTCGAGTTTTAAATCTGGATTGGGTGGGGCCTTGCCTAACATTTAACAGAAGGTCATTCCGGGGGAAGGACCGGCAACAAAAAAGTCTCAACCACAACAATCCGACTCACTCGTTCTGAACTTGGTGGAAACAAAAACCTGGCGAGCAAGATGCAAAAAAAAAAAAAAAAAAAAAAGGCACAGAAGAAAAAAAAACATGACAAAGCAAAACTAAATTGAATCAAAACAGCTTAAATATTGACAATCATTAACACCACACCACATTATCCATGAACGTTTACATTGCCATTTAAATTTTCATAAATTGGCTTCACCATCAACAGTGTTCTTTGTTATCTTCGCGTCAACTGTATATAATGAGTTTAAGGGCATCTTGGAGAAAAAAAAAACGTACACATTCCAAAGGCAGTGGATTGTTTGGATGGTTATAAAAAAGTGCCTGGTAGAGAGGGGACAGATTCTGAAAGTGGGGGGAGTATATCCCCAACAACGCCCCTGCGTGGAGGCTTTGCAGCTGTTGCTGTATTGTGTCCCACTCTGGTCCTGCGTATTTTAAGGCAGGTCTTACCCTTAAGTATGTCCTTACAGGAAATGTTGTCATCATGTGAGTGAAACACGAGTGTGTGTTATCAGCAGTCACAGGAAATTTGCCCTCGAAGGGGCGTAGTATGCCATATGTCATCTTTCCCTCTTTAGCCATTAGCATTCGTCCAATCTCCACAGCCAGTCTCTAAACAAGAACGGTCAACTGCTATCGCAAAATAGCACGTCTGGAAATACATGAATGACAACATTTATTCTCAGCAGACTTTAACAATTTATTGAAATGAATGAAGGCCCAAAATGTATATAATTACCATAATGTATTTTTGCATATATATATATATATATATACCGGTATATATATAGTCAACATCAAACATCAGTTTGAAGTCACATGATGAAAAATAAATAATACCTGTAAACTGTAGAACTGGTATGAAAAAATCTCCAAAAAATACATTTGTATCTACTTTTGCATATATCACGTTGTATATTGCCTCATTGTGTACTCTAGAGTAGCGAGGGATAAATGATTGATTTTGAGATTTAAATGATTAATTTGAATTAAAATGGGAGCAATTTAAAAAAAAGCAAATAAACACAAACCAAACTGTTGTTGTGGACAAGTTTTGAATGGGGAGTATTCAGCTACACACCTCTTTATGAAAGATAATAAAATGTTAAATAATTTTTGTTGTTGTTTTTGTTTTTTCAGCGAAAAGCAAAGCAAAACCAAAATAATGTGATGCTTTTCATTGGACAGATAAAATAGGCTGCTTTTCACAGCTTCGCATGAAAATATATCAGTAAGTCTAATGCAAAGCATGTAAATGTCAAATGTTTTTTTTAAACCCAAAAATCAACGAACATATTTTTCCCATGTTTGAAAAAAAACTAAATCTGGAAAAATTGACAATACATGCTTTGTAGACAGCAACGGTGCGCAACTGTGCATACATTTCACAGAAACAAAATTATACACCATATCACTTTTTAACAGAGTCGTTAGTTATTTAGTTAATTAGTTAATTAGTTTGTGAATTAGTTAGTTAGTTAAGCCCATGCTTACTTCTCGTTGATTGCCTCAATGTCTCCACAGCGGGAGAGTGCAGCGACACACTTGCGCACAAACCCACACAAGGAGAGTCAACAAGGACCACTTCACTACACAGAGCCAGCAAGTGGAACCCAGGTTCCTTGAGGATCGCATTAACCCCATGACTTTCACACACAAAAAATGTTGCCGTCTATAGAAAGCACTCTATAGGATGTTAGTTTTGTGAAGTTTCCAAGCAAATCGTAAACAGGAGTTCTCCTTTGCCCTCCTTTTCACTCCGTAGTTTTATTTTGCACAAACGGACAGCCACCCACCGCGACCCGGCTGACGAGCCACAAAGGCTGCAAAGTTGCAATGAAAGACCAAAGACATTTTGTAAGAGGGACCGTTTTCATCATTCCGAGTCTATGGTCATTTTTGAGCACTGAGGTGTGAATGAGCTTTTTGGGATGTTCAGGCTTTAGATGAACCTCATTAAGAACGTCTTGAGCCGCCGCACAGTGCAAAGGCCGCAGGCATTCACTCGTAATGATAAAGCCCCGCAAGCTGTCTCCCTTTCTTTCTGTTTCAACCCTCGCAAATGCCAATCAGACAAAAAAAAAAAAAAAGCTTATCAACACGCAAGGAAACTGTTTTCAATACATAGGTGCCATTTTGTGGAAGCGTCTCCAATAAAGAACGAAGATCCAAGATGGTGGCACACTTGCGGTAAAAGTCTTCAGAGAGTGAGCTGCGTGAAAGACATGAGCTCTGTAACACATCTGCTACAGCAATTCAGAAAACCATCTCCCTCGTCACTTTGCAGCGGCCGAGCAATGAGGCAAAGAGCATCTCAGTTAAGAAAAATAATAATAAAAACTTGAACTGGCCATGAAACCCTGCTGTGTTTGTCGATCAAGAATGCTTATTCCTCCTTGACATTTTCCATTTACTTTTTGTGCCAGATCATACAAATTATGACATTACAGCAGATCAGCGATGATACATAAAATGTCAACCGATTTTCATGCACTGGATCAGATCGGTGTAAAGTCTAGTTATTAGCAGCACTTGGTAAATATTTTCATAGTTTAGTCGGGAACCAAAATGGCTTTAAAAACTTCTGCTTTGTGACACGTTTTCATAATTAGTTCTTTTTACTTTCCATCGCACTGTCACGCAAGTGTGTATTGATGCAATTGAAATCCACGAAAGAAAAAGATTTGTAGCCGGTTGAAGTGAACTATCACCTCAGGTAGTAAGCAGTCCAGCTTCACAGTTTCCTCCCATTTCTTCACTTGTTTATCTCTGTCTCTCTCTCTCTCTCTTTATAACATCTTGTTTGTCTCTCCCTCCTGAACCATATCAACTCTCTTCAGCAGCATTACACAGCATACATGCGTCTCTGGGGCTGGCAGCTCCCTCTTATCCTATCAGCGAGTTCATCAGCGAGCCATTCCAGGACTCGTTGACAAGACGGCGATGGCGGCAATCGCTCACGGCCGGTCGAGGTCACCTTTCATGACTCATTTTGCATTGAAATTGAATTACAGAGAATTAGCAGCAACACCAAGTTGAATGAGGGACATTTCAAACCTTCACAGGATTCATAATTGAGCTGGAAATGTTTTGAAATTGATTAAATCGTTGCTAAAGGCCTTTTGGGATGCAATGGCTTGTAAATTCGATTATATCCTCAAAACTTGCGTTTAGTGAGCTTGATTTTGATTCTGACTGCTTCAGCTCATACCTGTACTCAATCATTTGGCTCTCAAAAAGTCACAACCAGTTCCACACCTTTCCCTTTGGGATACTTAATTATAGACTGGACCTTGTTGGACAGAAATTGACTTAATTTCCTACCCTTATATCTATCTACAAATGCCCTCTTTTCCTTTCACTAATCATCCTTGCTGTGTTAATTCAGATGAATGTAGGCAAGAGCCCCATCTTCTGAATCTGACTCAACATACTGTCAACAACAGCATGTGACTTCTGCATGAGAGTTATGGCCCTCTACCAGGGAGCAAAGGGTTAGCATGCAGGACGCCAGTACCGGATAAAGTGATATTATGGGCTTAGCGTGTGTTGATCATGGATTTAGTAAATGGTTGAGTGGATTACTTTTGGACAACAAGGACACTCTGCACAGCTGTTTATCAAAGAAAAAATGGGATTTGAGCAGTAATGATGCTGATTTTTTTTCTTTTTAAATTAACAACAAAAGATTTTCTGATAGTGGAGACAGTGATACAATAAGATGAAAATGAGAGAAATTAGATACTGTACAGTACTTTGTTTCCAAGTCCCCAAAGCACATGTGGACTGATTGGACAACATCCCAAGTATCTTCCTTGATATTATATCGACAGAGAGAGAGAGAGAGAGAGAGAGAGAGAGAGACAGAGAGATAGATAGATAGATAGATAGATAGATAGATAGATAGATAGATAGATAGATAGATAGATAGATAGGAGGAGAGGCTGCATATAGTTCTTTTCAGGAAACTTGGATTTGGTGTTTGGTTGTTTCAGGATTATGCCACCGCTCACGCGGCAGATGTTTCAGTGAGGACCCCGTCCTCCTTTTTCACCAGATTTAGCCTCGCCGGGGTTCTTTTTGTTCCCCTGACTGAGACATCGGCCTCCTCGTACGATCTTGAGGCTCACCCCTAGAGATAGTGTGAGAACATCCATCATTCTGAAAGGACTGATAGGTGAAACTATGTCTTACTTGATTCTCCCTAATGCTCCCAACGTGTTAAACCCGAGAGAGGCAGGGCAGTGGACCTTGGACATGTTGGAGGAACCAAGTCTCACAGCTGGTTGGGGAACGCCTCGGTGTCACTCTCGTGCAGGTGTCACGAACCACCACATTGATGTCCCCTGCTCGAGTGGAACTGGTGAGGTGGTCAGAGACAGGGAAGCCTGAACATCCCATTTTAGACTGCCGCTGGGGCCCGAAGAAGCGGAAGAAAATGGATGGATGGTGGATGGATGGATGGATGGATGGTTGGATGGACACAGTGCCAAAGTTGACAGAATGTATTGAAGTTTCACTTGCAGAGGAGTTCATATTTAAAGTTTGAAGTCTGAACATTATCTCTACTTCCGGGCTGTGTTTTCCACATTATTTTTATGTTCACCCATGAGCTAGTCGGTGCTTCATTCAGACCTAATACCCCACAAGAGGACGAGAGATCTCTCAGTTCCCCAACATGAATCATGAAGACGAATGGACATTAAGCAGACTCACAGGAAGACGCAAGCTAATGCGGACAGTGTGCGCTGAGTCGTTTAACACTAAATGCACTTTGAATATGTAGTGAGTAATCTCACCTCCAGGAGAGAAGTCTGACATATATTTTTCTAAATAAATGTTCCCATATTGCAGGCCTGTTCTTATTTTCACAGCTGGGCGGACAGTGGATGCTTGATAAAACATTAAACCTCAGCACTGGTCAAGATGTTTCACCATCTACAATGCAACTGACCTCCTGTCTCAGCTCAAGCTGGGGCACTTTCATTCATCACGCAATGCATGTTTTTAGCAATGTTTGGCCATTTTTGAAAGAAATATTATGAGTATCTATGATTAAGTAGTGCATTTGGCTCATAGATTGTTGCTGAGCAGTTTTAATGCGACAGAGGACCTTCCAAATTTGAACACCCCCAAAACTTGGCATGCACTGTGTTTCTACTTATTTTGACAACCGGCAACAGTTTGAAACCCCCAAAGCACAGTTTTACAGTGCATCACCTTAATTTCTAAAGAGACCAACTTTTGGAAGACATTATCTACTCACAATATCTGCCGCCATCTGCATTCATTCTAACCACATATAATACAATGCCCCTTTGGACAGTTTCATAAACAACCAACAGACATTTGCAAGCTGAGCTGTGATTGGTTATTACCTGAGCCCCTAGACACTGTAATGTCATTTTCAGTCTACAACGAGCGTCAAAATGCCCCCCCCCCCCCACCAGGGGTGGATATTTATTGTAAAGTAAAAATTGACTTGACTTCCCCTTTTAGTTTTTCATGCAAATCAGTATAAAAATGTACCTATACAAAATCATCGTGTCTTTTCGTCACATCTTTGTGGTGCAAATACATCTTTAGATTTTCCTGTCCTGTCTGCCTTGATAAATGATGGAGTAATGTTGATTTTGCTTCAACTCTGCCCTCTGTCATGTAAACCCGAACTAGGAATGTAAACCTGTGCCACTGACCGCAGCGCTGCTTTTATGAAGAACCCTGACCACATTTGAAACTGTCACCTCCAATTTGTGGCAGCATAGGTAAGAAAACAGGAGGGCCAATCTGCTTTGATGGACATTATGATCGCAAGGAAGGGCATCCTCCATAAACTTTGACCTCAAAACCATACAAATACTCAAAATGCATAAAATAACATGACCATGTGAAATCCATGAAATAAAATAGTAGAAAAGACAAATCAGGAAAGCATGCTATCACAAGGGTGACTTAACTCATTTAAAGCAACAATATGTCATCGGAATCATCTTACCAAAATAAAATAACAAATACATTTCATACTGACAACTATTAAAGAAAGAGTTTGCATTTACTGTATTATCAGACGATGTTTATTTCAAGACATCATGTCACAACAGAAAAGTCTCATGAGCGTTTCGGTGAAGCCTGAATGAATGTTTTTCGTTGTTGATTTGCATTAAATATAATGATAAATCAGAATTAAGTTGATAAATAGAGAAAGGTATTGAAATATCCATTATGAATACAAGAGAAAATTGACACAAGAGTGCCAGGGTGTGGATTTATATAATCCCGATACAAACCAAAAGTTGTAAAAATATCACGGTTAAGGGTAAAGTATGAGCCTTAATGGAGACTTCTTTCTTCTTACTTTTTTCTTTTCTGATTGATATAAAAATGATTTATTAGATATAAACACATAACGGGGTAGGACTAGATACGTTTTTTACTTCTTCCTACTCCCTTGAACATAACTGTGTTGAATGAAGACTGATTTCTTTCTTTTTACTATTTTATCTACCTTATTTTCTGTCAAATTATTACTGTATATGTTTTATGTTCAATAAACAACAACAAAAAAAACATTGGCGACAATCTCTAAACCGTACGGTAGCCTGAGAGCAGATGGAATGAAAATTATCCCAAAGTGAAACAATTAACATGAGCAGTTTGTTAGTTAGGAGGCAATCTGTGCTTTAACATGGCAACAAGAATATCATCCAGTTTCTACAAAGGCTTGTTGTTTAATCGAGGTAATAAGCCAAGTGTGAAATTGAGTCATTTTCTCATTCTGCTCGATACAAATGGGATGAAAACAGACCAGCGCATTAAGTTAAACTGCAATGACATCTTTGTGGTGAGACAAGCCAGAGATGTACGCACCACTGGAAGACTGTATAGTCAAGCTGAAAAATGTAACTTGGCCCCAGATAACATGAGATATGAGTGCATACATGAACTAGGGGGGAAACAAGACCACAAGGTTTGTAGGATCCTCTCTCAACTGTGAGGACAGGAAGAGTAAAAAGGCAGACTGTGAGAGGAGATGAGCTTGAAATCACCCAAACCACAGCAGAGTATTTATGGGCCACCCGTAAACCTCTGATGATCTTGGGCCTGATCGCTCTGCCCGTAAACTTCCAGTTAAAGAGCATCTCGGAATGCTCTGAACCTTGACTGAAGCTGGTGAGGTAAGAGGACACCTTCGGGTGTGAGTGTTTTCCGACTAAACCACCAATCCCTAAAAAATATTTTTTTAAAAAGACATGCTATTAGCTGTCTCGGAGGACAGGGAAATGTTCCTTTTTAGTTGATCCAAAAAGGGAATTAAAGCCACAAGTGAACCAGAACAAGTGGGATCAACGCCTCTCTTCATGGACCCAAGGAGCTCAAGAGAAGGTGAGTCAGGATGGAATCAGGAAGACAGAGGGGAGGAGGCGTGATGTGCTTACCGCCAGACATGAATGCATACCTTATCGTCAGATTGTCAGATAGCTGAGAGCAGACAGGACGTCCTGCCAATCACAGAAACTCACAATTTTACCATGTGGTGTGTGGGTTGGTAGAAAGAGCATACATTTATCGCTGTAAAGAGAGAATTCGTTTCTTCTCAAATTTGACACACCACAAAAGGGCTTTGATAAAAATCACATTAAAAGATTCTTTTAAATAAGGCTTCAAAATTGTGAAAATTCAAGTCATGCTCTCCACTCTCAAATGCTGTCGGTGTCGCTGCCAAAATGCGTGAAACCAAGCCACGTTGAAAAATTGAGGCTACTTCATCTATCACAGTGGTTCTTAACCCTGTTGGAGGTACAGAGCAAATCCACGTTCACATGATTTATTTTGTTATCTAGACAGACGGATAGATAGAGAGTAATAAATTGAACACTTGTTGCGGTTCCACTCGCTAATATTTGAGGCACAATAAGCGTCTTTTCAGAACTTCATTGAAACATTCAATAGCACAAATACATATTGAAAATGGGGTATCTGTATTTTATTGTAATGTTCAGTTTTAGATTTTGTAGAAAATGCACAATATATCTCCTCTATATAATCAAACAGAATGAAAATAATTTAAATGATATGTGTTCCTTTTTTCTAGTTTAAAAACCTCACAGATTTTGAATGATGTCTCACACAAACTGGCCAAGGTAGCAGAGCTTGAAGGTGAACTGTTCCGGCTATTCTTGAAGGAGGGATTAAAAACAAAAGCGTTGTTTTAAATAATACCTGATCCAACATTCTTGAGGCAGATCGTCACAAGTGAAATTGGGACGTCTGTTAGTGATTTTCTCCTGAAAAGCATACCGTAATTTGTTTCATAATTGTGGGAAGGCAAAGACAAGCAATTGTATGTCAGAAGAAATATTTTTAATAAAGGATGCTGCATTGAAATCAATCTCCAATGATAGCCACAAACATTGAAAATATTAATTTTGTTTGTTATTGAAATGTGTGTGAGGGGTTTATTTTATGGGGATGAGATCATTTTGATTTTGATTTTATTTTTACTCTACTGAAAGCTTCAATTGGCATCTTACGTGTACTTTATCTACTTCAACGTTTTAACAGTTGAACAAATCAAGTGTAAGACACAAATAAAATTATACCGTATACACAAAAATGATACACATTGATTATTTGACCACAATGAAAAAAAAACATTGTACTGCATTTTCTCAAGTAGTTGCATTAAATAAAATCATATGAATCACATTTTTTAAGCGGTCTATACATCTACAGTACTGAAAAAATATATCCAAATACAGATGAACAACTGGCCCAAGGGTGAAAAAAAAAACGCTCATGTCCAATGAAGCTTGACTCGGGAGCAAGATGACTGTCGTGGGTTTGGATGGTATGTGTGCTTGTGTTGGCAAGCGTGGGTTTTTTTTCACACCCACATCCATATGTGCCCACGCGGTTCACAGGAGATAAGATTACAGAGAAGAAATATTGTTAAAAGAATCTACGAAATGGTAAAACACATAAGGGTAAAAACAACATCCCTATTATCAAACTATAATTCAGAACATGTACAGTAAAAAGTAACACCACAAAAAAAATGTCTAGCTTTTCCATATATGCACTGAAATATCCATCCACTTTTGTCAACACTCAGGTAATCGGGAGCCGATTCCATTCTCTGGGTACTCCAGCTTCCTCCCACATTCCCAAAACATGCATGGCAGGCTAATTGAACACTTAAAATTGTCACATACACACACGCACATCACAGGCGTCAGAGTGAATTTCCAAGGTTAGAGGTAGTTAGCTTGCAGTCCATCTCAGCAACGGATCGCTAATTAGAAAAAAACAAATCCCCCCACCCAAAATCTCCCAATCTCCCGGGAGGAAGAAAGAAGAGGGCGATTGAAAAAAAAAGCCCGGTCCAACTCCTGAAAGATTAGCTACCGCAGCTCATAAGTGCAAAGGCTTCAAAATAGTCTACAACAAGCCCAAAACCCGAACCTGATAACTGCGAGGCTAACGTGCATTCCACTAATCACTGTGCTTCACCATGAACCATACAGGAGGACAAACTAGACTCAAATTTCCAAAATATATTGGTTTAAGACACTGGGAACATTGGTAAACCACAGCAATATACTGTATGGTTTAAACATGTATATTGAACAAAGTTGCAGTATTTCTTTCCAGATTTTAGATCGAAAATCCATACCGCACTTCAGTCAAAACCCAAAACAACAGCCGGGATTGAACGCACCATAACCCAGATGGGACGTTTGCCATTTATGTATTGAAATATGTACTTGGTTTTTCTTCCAGGGAATAAAAACCACTGTAGCACTTCAGAACACAGTTGGAGATCCAACATATTGAACTTCCTCTCAAGACCATGAGCAAAGTATACATTTGGAAAAGATTCACATTTGTGACCATGCTCTCGTCTGGCACACTCCAAAGCAGCTGGACAAGGTAGAGGGGCCGTAATATGTTGCAGTCAGTGACAATGTGGGATGTTTTATCACCTGTCCTGTGGTGTTGATGTGGGCTTCCCTCCTGGAAACTGAGCCATTGCCTCTTTATTGTCCTGTTAAATCCACATGAACCTGTCAACAGAAAGCAGGTAGACAGCGGCGAAATAACTACCGCATCGAAGGGGGGAAAGAAGACATCACTGCATGTGTGTCTCTGGGCGTTTTATGATTAGACGTCCGGTGTTCCAGATGAAAAAGCAATCCAATAACACCCGTGAGCGTGTCTCACTGATCAGCATGAGTGATCCTCTTTTGACAGGGTCATACATGCCCGTGCCATAACATTGCTCCCACCACGTTTTACACATGATGTGATTTGCTTTAGATCTTTCTTTTCCTTCCTTCTCCATATTTATCTCCTCGCCTCATTGCAGAACATGTGAGTCCGTTTTTGGATGCTTCCTCTGCTTGAAAGTTGTGGTTTGCATTTATGAGGCTATTTTGTGAGTGTGTACTATATACTGTATGTTACACTGTATAGGTTGTTTTTTTTTTGTTTTTTTTTACTTCTGTTGATGTGGTGAAGGATTATTTTCAGTTCATCATTGCTTTATTCGTAACTGTTAAATAACCATGCATTAGTGTTTTGATATCTCACCAGTGGCGGACCCTCAGGGCCAGCAAGGCCTTCTCTGCTGGCCTAAACATTCCTACAATAACATAAATTTAATTCATGTTATTTTATTTTCATAAATATGTCAACAAAATTATTCTCTGTATTCTTTACGTCATATTATTTCCACTTAGTCGAGTGGCTTTCATTATCATTTCATTGGCTGTTATTAATGTTATTTTAAATAACATTGAAAGCCACTCGATAAATAACTTATTTATTTTGGTAGAGTTTTTTAACCAATCATATTTCAGCTACCTTGTGTTGCCAGGTAAATTAAACTTGCTCGGGGCCTTCAGATTAACAGAGCAGTCCCCTGTGCGCTGTAAATGAACGGGCACAGTCAGGTTGCAATAGCCAATCAGATCACGAGTCTGCGCACCGGGGCCAGCTAGAAGGGCTTACGTCACTGGACGTGCGCGTTTGATGATTGGATTAGTGCCTGCTAGAGAAAGCTATCACTGCATTTTAACCCAAAATGGCCGAAGAAGAAGACGTTGCTCTGGTTGCGGAACTACTTTCCACACAATTTTCAAGACGGACCTTCCACGAAAAGCTGGATATTGCCCGAAGAGGTCGCCCAACTCCTGCGCTAGCTAGCCTGTCCCAGCAAGGAAAAGGGTTTGTCCGTCATTTTCAGACGAGCAATTATGAACGATACCCGTGGCTCACATCCTCTGAGAAACGCTGCAAATTGTACTGCTGGGAATGCCTATTGCTTGCAACGGACTGATTTGGTGTTAGGAGTCACACTGGATTTACCCATTTAAGTTGTTTTACCAAGGCAACAAGGAAACATCAGAGGGTACTTACAAACTACGGTGCGTTTAGAAACGTTTGGGGACACTCGCGTAGATGTGCAGCTCAGTGAACAGGCACTACATTGGTGAGTAAATGAATTTTATTTTACATTTCTTCTTGTCATTTTATTTCGTTAGTATTAAATTAATGGTAACGAAATAAAATGACAAAGATACAAAAATGTATCAAATAAATGTGCTCACCTGCAATTTATAATGGCGCATTGTAGTCACCTTCGTGCACTAAAGTTCGTTCAATGCAAAATGCTAATGATCTGTTTACTTTATTTTCAAAGAATAGTTTGTTTTGTTATTGTTTGGTTGGTGTCTTCTATGAAACTGCGACATTGTGCAATTTATTGGACAGACTTGTTTAAGATCACACAGCGTAATTTGGGTGGCATTTTATTTAGTATTTTTAAATCATCTTTTTATTTTTACAATATCTATAAATTTAATTTCCTGCTCTTAATTGTGAATGCATACTTGATGGTTTTAAATGCTCCTGAAATTAAGTGCTGCTTGACGAGCCTCTACTGTATTGTGTTAATGTATGTGACGTCACTGAAGGCCTGAGGTTGAAATGCACGGCCCGCCTCTATCTCACTAACTGAAGTTTTTGTGATGACCTTATGGTAGCCTCCTTCACTTGCTCCTTGGACTTCATAATTGTTTTTTCAGTCATCACTTTTGCTTATATGAGCTCCAGATTTTGTTTCTGTTTGTGAAGTTTCTTATAGGTGAAAGGCATCACTTCAGTCCTGTCATTATTCGACCATTTTTATCGTCTGTACAATGCTTCTCTTCAATTCTACAGTCCATCTTATAGTTTAGTGAAAATATGGTGGCCCGGTTGTCCAGTGGTTAGCGTGTCGACCACACAGTGTAGTGGTTGTGGGTTCGATCCCAGCTCCTGCCTTCCTGTGTGGAGTTTGCATATTCTCCCCGGGCCTGTGTGGGGTTTCTCCTGGTACTCCGATTTCCTCCCACATTCCAAAACATGCATGGCAGGCTGGATTGAACACTCAAAAATTGTGAGTGTGAGCGCGGATGGTTGCTCGTCTCTGTGTGCCCTGTGATTGGCTGGCAACCGTTTCAGGGTGTCCTCCGCCTAATGCCCGAAGAGATAGGCTCCAGCATGCCCTTTGACCCTTGTGAGGATAAAGTGGATCAGAAATGGAAAATTGAAAATACAGTCAAACAAAATCCATTCCAGGATGCACATTTGGATTGACATTCTTTTCTATTTGTGTCTTTTCTAAAGGAAATAATCGATCCAATATATCTCTCCGTGGTGTTCTCACCCTAAAACTTGCCTTGTCTGTTATGAGTAACACAATAGCTAATTGTCATGGAAATGCAAAAATCAGATAGCTGCATCGCTTTTGTTGAAAGCAGTAACATAAAGCAAACCATTTCTTTCCAAATTTGTCAATACGTTACTTTTTAGTCAATCATCTTCATCATCTTTCAACAGCGGAGAGGTTCGAGTTTTCCAGCCTGCACACCGGACCTCTCATGTGGAGTTTGTTCACTCTCCCCGCGAGTGTGTTCCGAGTTGTCTTGAGTCGTGGCGTGACGTTGTTTCCACTTATGTATATGATTCTGAGTCACTCCTCAATGGCGTTCGTGATTTGATTCCTCTCAACAAAGTAATCAGAAAAGATTCAACTGGAATATTTTATTGATTGAGCACATCATGCCTGCAATACCTTCAGACCGACAGTATTTATCCATTCATCTAAACTGCAGAAACACTGCTCAGTTGTTCCATTTAGAAAGGAAAACATGAGCTGAAAATGTGATCACGACCTAAGTTCTTCTAATTTCTTTCCTCTGACCTTTGGTCATTTTAAGTGTTCGCTGACTCCGATTCACTTATTCGTAGCCTCACGTACACCAGGGGCCAGCAGGGATAATGGAGGTACCGTCGAACCTACGATGCTGGAGGTCAGATTTAATGGAATGCTCTCGTGCGAGCTGCCTCAACAACGTCTGCTCGAGCCAATCAGAATGTTCATCATCTCCCACCGGAACTAAAACAGAGCTCATGTGCAAGTGCTTTTGAGATGTACGCGTGTCGGGAAGACACTTTGACCAATGACGTAATAATGTAAAGTGCTATCACCACCGAGGGAAGAGGTTGCTCATGGGAATGTGAAAAATGTGAGACTGACCTATTTTGGTACAGCGCACATCGGACAAAGTGCCTCATAAAGATTTGCATCTTTCACACCGGTTCACGCAGTACTTAGCCAACAGGTTCTTTTTTTTTTTTAATGTTATCATCTTGACAAGAAATGTTCCTCCCCCGTGTTGCACACAGTGGAAAAAACAAAACATATCTTATTGAAACCAGTCCTAATAGAACCTTTAAGGGGGTCTTCCAAAAAGATTAACCAACATCCACTGAGTACAAGCTTAAAGTATTACGTTTCAATATTGCCAGACTAAAATGCACACCCCAAGCATGCGAGTTTTGATCCAAGGGGATGTATATGTATCCGATCGTGTCCTTTAAATACATTCACCAACTTCTAAAAGTGAGTAGAGGGATTAGAGTTCATCAAATAAGGTATCCGCATAAATACAGCTATGATTTAATTGCATGTCTCGGCACATTTCACATCCGCAGTAAGGAATCACGCATAGACAGACAGACAGACAGACATGTTTTTGGAATGTGGGAGAAGCACAGGGAGAACTTGTAAAATCTACACAGCACCAAGATTCAAACTCAGTAACTCTCGATTGTCAGGCAGACATGCTAACCGCACGGTGCTACGTCCTAACAAAAGTGATTATTCAAGAGGTACTAATATTAAACCGTCATTTTTTCGGTTTGTTTGTTTGTTGTCGTTTGCTTCTGAATAGCTATTCAAACAGTACCTGGAGTAGGGTTGTTACTTGATACATAAAAAGACTGCAGGAAAACACAAAAAAATACAGTACCGGTAATGCTTTCTCTGGGTTCTCTTCTCCTTTCCATTAAACATTTGTCCTATTTTCATTTATGTTTGACCTTTTCATGCACCCTGTAACCTGATAACGTGATAAGCTCAGTGGCGGTTCTGGGGGGGGGGGGGGGGGCAACGGGGGCCAGTGCCCCTGTAGCACCGATTCTGGCCCCCCCTCCGAGCGCAGATTACGCAGTCGTGCCGAGTCGCCGACGCGAAAGGTGGAACCAAAGTGCGTGATTTAACATTCTAGACGGACCCTTTAGTGCGCTGCGCCATTTAAAAATGAGCGGGAAAATGAGAAGCAGTCCGCAGAGAAGGAAATTACCACGACACGAGTGCTATTTGCGTGTGGGTGTGTGTGTGTGTGCGCGTGTGTGCGCGCGCCTATGTGTGTGCGTGTGTGTGTGCGTGTGTGTGTGCGCGTGAGTGCGCGTGAGTGTGCGTGCGTGTGTGTGCGCGTGTGAGTGTGCATGCGTGTGTGTGTGTGTGTAACTTTTTTAGTCTCCCTTTTTATTTTTATTTTTATTTAACAGGATCAATATATAAGACATTGCCTTTTAAATTTTGGATAATTATATGCATGTAAAACATCTAGCTTCAGTGTATTTGCAATTTTTGTCCCTGGCAGGCTGGTACCATCCCCTGGCTTGAATATTCTCAACAGACGTATTGTTACACTTGCAGACATTTTAGCCCTCCTAATACTGTTTTTTTCTCATCACTGTAATGTTATGACTACAATTTCAAAGTCTGAAGAAATAAAAAGTCAAATAAGATTTCGAATCTGTCTTTTTAGCCCTGGGTTGAATGTGCCCCCCCATCAAAACCCCTGGCCCCAGCCCGGCCCCTTCAGTGAAATTGATCCAGAACCGCCCCTGGATAAGCTGTCCACTGTAGTAACCGCTGTCCCTCAAAGGGTTATAAAAAGGTATAGATGTACAATAAAGATGTAGCTCCTACATTAGATGTCATTTTCTTGTGCATGTGAAACTAATATTGTTGCGGTGAGATGCATATAAATATAGATGGCAAGAGTGTATTATATCCTTGGATTGAATTCAAGTGGCCCTAATGTCCTCCACTGAGTCTTTTCTGCTATTTATTGACTCTGCCAAATTAAACCTCTGTGATTAACTGAATGTTTTATTTCGCGACTGCGGTCACACACTCTTCGAAGACATTGCTTGTATTTGTATAGCCGTGTAGTTTGTTCGGCGTTCGTGTGTGTGTTTCCTGCAGAGTGCAGTAAGTATGAAAACACTGGGCCGAGTTTATCTAGTGTCGGTACCACAGCAGGACGTATGCAGTACTGTATCTAAAGCAATAAGAGAAGCCCCGAGGCTCTTTTCGCTGTCCCGACTAATTTACTCTTTTTCATCGCCGCATTATTTTCATAACGTGTCACTGAAAAAACAAAGTGGGAATTGATGCTAATACCCAAGCAAATATCGAAGCATGCTACTTAATCTATCAAATTTGTAATTCTTTATCCAGATTGCTATTCCGTTCCCTAGTGCACAAAGTAAGGTCCATAAAAGCATGCTTGGGTGAATTCAGATGGAAGATTAAAAACTCTGACCTCAAGCCCATGAAACGCCTTTTGGGATGGGCAAATCAACAGACGCTCGCTCGAGTCTCGCTTCCTGTGGGTCCAGTGAATCGCGCCGACTGATTTCACCAGGAAGACATAACTCACGAGTAGGCGCGTCTAACGCATTTTTGGAGGCGCCGAAGCACACCCTAAAATCAATCCAAGAACGCCCAAAAGTTTGACAGCTCTTTATATCTTATTTTCTGTATGTTTTAAACTGTAGATGTGTTAAAACAACACAGTACATGGTAGGAAGGTAATATTTTATCAGCAAATGTACAGTAACCCCCCCCCCCCACACCCCCATTTTTATCTCCAAAATTGTTTGATCCACCCGATTTCTCTCACCTCTCTCTTCTCCTTAGGTGACACGAACAGTCATGTGCGCAATCTTCCAGTCACATGGAGTAGTTTGAATGAATAGGCCTAGCTTACTCAAACAAGAGCAAGTGGCAAAAATTCTCAACTTCAACACTCGATAGCAACACATTATTATCATTACCAGAGATCATTTCTGCTGCATTTAACCATAAGTCACCGTTGTATGATATTAGGTAGGAGTTAGCTGACATTTTTTGGGACTAGGATCATCAGTCTCCCACCCCAGCCCAAAAAATGTAATCGTTCAACAGATGAAAAATCCAATGTGATTAAAATGATAAATGAAAATGCACTCTATATGATAGCAAGCGGAAGAGACTCTGACCCTTCATGCATGAATTTTTATGTTGTCTGTCCAGTCCCGTTTGTTGTTTAGATGAACACCGGGGCACTTAAAACCCAATATAGCTCTTAAGAAAAATGTGTGTGTGTGTGTGTGTGTGTGTGGAGGGGTGGGTGGGTGGCGGCAGTTAAAAAGAATCGCATATAAATTAGGCCGTTTTTACAATTTGGAGCCTATAAAGTAACTTTCATCCGTGTAATATCAGCACTCAGCTTCAGGAATGTTTTTTCTCCCCCTGCGCGGTTATACATCACAGTTTCACCTCGACAATAATCACTGCTGCTCAATTTATTAGCAGCAAAAGGTTTACGTTCGCTTTTAAGTGTCAACTTTGCAGTGAACTCAGCTGGCTTCCATTTTTCTGTCGTTATTACGTATTTAAAAGGCAACAGAGCAAGAAGAAATCAATACCTCGTGGACACAAGCCAGCTGAAATTTGCTCATTCAAGATTAAACTTGGTGACATATGCTGTGCCTTATTTTTGAAGTCTCCCAACAAATTGAAGAACAAGCGATGGCTAAACACCACTGCCTCCATCACGAGTGACGCGGTGCGTGAAGTGAATCACAAGCTCCTTAATTACAAGTTGGCTTTGCTTTCCTCTGTCTCACAAATATTATTGTGAAACATTTGAAGGATTTTCAGACGTCTACTTGACTTGAATGGTTGCGCTTGTTTGAACCTGGCTGTAAATTTACATTCATGAAGATGTCCCGCGATTGCGATGAGTATTCTTGAGTATTCGGTTGATGTCAAAGTTCTGTTTTCTTCTCCGATGAAAGGATTCCACCACCGCCTATTTCAATTTTCTTCTAGTTTGTCTTCTTTTTTTGAGGAATGTGGAAGTAATTGATCAGTCAGTTTGCTTTCCGCGACATCAAATATTTTTATCGCTGGGCCATTCAGAAAAGATCTCATTGTGCGGATGAAAATAAACTCGAGGCAGGTTTAGCGCTCTGGCAGATGGGGAAGTGCAGTAAAACTAACAGAAGCCAGGGGGTTCATGTTGACTAGCTGATCCCCAACAGTCAGTACCACGCTGAGAAAATATTTGGGCCAAGAGTTTGCCCTTTGGTTGCGCACCGTGACGAGGCGCAAAGAGAGTCCTTGTTTTGCCAGTGTGAGTGCGCTGTGAGTGGGGTGATCCCACACCTCCGTCTGAAAGATGGAGTGGGAGTGGGGGGCCTTCAGAGGCAGAGGGTCATTTCTGTTTTATGTTTGGCCAAACCTGCTTGTGTAGGCCTCTTTGTATTCAGGAGAGGTGAGGCTCCGCGTGATCGCTCACAGAACCACAATGAATCACGCAGCGGTCACCCTCTCCCTCTATCTTTTCCCAACCATTTGTTTATGCCTGACACACATTTACACATGCGCTGGTCGTTATTTGAAATTTGGACGAGTTCACTCTGGGGCTCGTGGAATTCACAAGTACATGTTTGACCTTTGCCTTGAAAAACGAAATCCTCAAAAGTGCGGTAGGTCATCTTTGTCAGCAGCCGCTCTACATTTGTTGATTTTATGTGAAGTGCGCAAGAAGAGATGCTGCGAGCGAACTCATCACAGTAATCCACACTGGTAATTTATGGTCTTATTTTAAAAAAATGATGAATAAAGTTAAAATCAATAGAATGACACAAGACACGTGGGTGCCCACATTTGATGTTGAGCATCCAGATTAAATTCAGCGCGTTGGTTTTGATTTTGTCACAAATTTTATGATGAGTATGACGAGTAAATAAATAAATCACATTTCTCCACCTCATAAAATGAGCCCCTGAGAACTCTAGTGGCCTCTTTCCATTTTTGCCATTTTGCAGGAGAGTGTTTAAATTTTATGACTGCCATAAAAACTGGTGGATTTATATTCTGATCTAAATGGGTATGATTGATTGCTTTTGGAGGATACTCGTTTTGACAGAAATCATGTTGTTTGTTTGTTTTTTAAACTCAGATCTTGTCATTTTGCCAAATGTACCGACTGAGTTTGATGGAGATGACTGAGCGTGCGGTCATGCCATGTGCTGCTGATTGACACGTTCATACATTGCTGCGCAAACGAAATCATTGCATTACATTTGTTTGTAACCTTTAAATGTCGTATGATTCCATGCAAATTCGAATTTTTTTTTTAAAAAGAACAAACACTGTATACTGAAAAAATGATTTTTTTTTTCTTCTGTCAATGAGTATTATGAAATAATACCCACTACGTTTTTGGAATATGTTGCAGCTGTTCCAATGTTAAATGCTGTCAAGTGCACTGTTTGCGTTAACAAGTTGGTTTATCAGAAGTCAAGTAGGTTAACTAAAAAAGTTATAAACATTTCATCAAAAATCTTGAGTAAAATCTTCAGCGAATATCATTAAACAATGTTTATATGTCGCTCACCGACCCCCCCCCCCCACCACCACCACCACCACCACACACAGGCACACACATACATTCTGTACATCCTAAATTACATGATAATGAGGTTTAACAGAAAATGAGCGGTTACAAATGAATGGTATTTCCAAGTCTTCACCTGAAAAAATAATCCGGATGTACCTGTTCCTGATGAAAAACACCAACAACAAAAACTAAACATATTCACAGTGGAGCATAATATGTTTAAAGACACTGGTAAACAGTTTCGAGCTTCAAAAATAAAGTTCCCAGAGGAAATACTAGAAATATTAATATATTCTGTTGCATAATAAACCCCTAAATAACTCCTCAGCCATTTTGACATTCTTCATATGACTGTAATACAGGCGTGGCCACTAACTTATGACTCTACACAGATGGCAATATTCTTAAGAACGTTATTGTTTTCAAATGCAAGTAACTCCATCCATCACATTGTTCAGATGATGTGCATACGGAACACCGCGTTCACAATGGGATGGATGCAAAAGCGACGGAACATGTGTTGCCTATAAAACTGTCACTAAAACCTTAGTCGCCTTGTTAAGGCCCTTTCTTAATGAAAAATAAAAAAAAGTGAGCGATGGATTGTCACAAAAAACAATCAAGGATTCTGTTCTCCTGAGAAAACTATTGTGGAAGTAACATTATTCAAAATCTCTGAAATCATCACGAGTCTTTCAGACAAGGTCAACTGTCAGCGTGTTTTCTCACGAGATTTTAGTAGAATGACGCTCATCAAGTCACCATATTGCATTGATAACTGGATTGGATTCTAAGCCAGCAAAGTGTCAGTTAAACATCTATCATTCAATATTTTGACACCAGTGTGTGTGTGTGCGTGTGTATCTATCTATCTAGCTATCTATTAATAATCAGACACTATAACTAAGTACCTGTTACTGTTTTGGTTCTTAATGAAATTCTTGATAACATAACTGCAATATCGTTACCCTCTTTAAGTCATTTTTTACCTTTTTTTCAGGAAACATGAAAAACTGATCCAAATACCATTTTTATTATCCATCCATTCATCCATTTTCTGATCCGCTTATCTTCACAAGGGGCGTGGAGCGGGCTGGAGCCGATACCCACTGTACACCCTGAAGTGGTTGCCAGACAATTACAGGGCACACGTAGACGAACAACCATTTGCGCTCACAATCACACCTCAGGACAATTTAGAGTGTTTTGATAACCTGCCATGCATGTTTTTGGAATGTGGGAGGAAACCGGAGTACCCGGTGAAAACCCACACAGGCACGGGGAGAACATGCAAACTCCACACAGGAAGGTCAGAACTTGAATCGAATCTTGCACCTCTGCACTGAGGCCAACGTGCTAACCAGTCGACCACCGGGCCGCCGCATGTTGTACAGTACATAAAAAAAACTTGGGATTTCATTTGTGAAGTCATGGCCTTTCCTTGATTGATGCATTCTAGATCATGGGATTACCGTGCCTAATGCCGGTTGTCCAGGAATAAATCCCCCTGTGCAATCTCAATGATCGTATTAAATCTGGCGGTTAGCTTCATCGGGATCTTTGCCTCTTTCCAGTGTCCACCACCCTGTGAAAGCGCATGCATGTGGGGAGGGATTTGCATTCCTCGAACCATCTCCATATATGTTCGTCTTATTTTAGTTACAGTTCCTCTCTCTCGCACACACACACACACACACACACACACACATTAACAGAATGTCTGTTGACGGGGCTTTCCCAGAGATCTATGTATATATTCATCTTGGCCCATTTTTGTTACATCTATGCCTGCCCAAGTGCGTGGGTCCCACAGATGAGGTTGGTTTGGGGAATTGGGAATTCATTTGCAACGTACACCAGCAGAATTGATCTGAATCCAAGCAGGCGCTAATGCCCAATGTCAAAATATGCATTCGCTATCCATTTGGGATCCTACCTATACAATCATTTAAACAGCGCTTATCCTGTTCAGAGCGCTGACGTTGTGCTATTAAGGTGCATTAAAGTTAATCTCGCTGATTTGCGCTGCTTTATTTTGACCTTGTCTTGAGTCTTACGCGTTTCAGACTGGGTGTTTTTGGTGGAGAGCAAGGTCCCTGTTACAACGCCTTGAATTTCAGTCTGAAAGGACGCCAACACACTTTCACCATTTTCCGGATTTTTTCTTTCACCTTGACATTTTTTTTATACCACTGCATCATCCAAGTAGCTTTCCATCCGACTCCTACTTCCCAGGTGACGTACGTGCGTCGCGCCACAAAAATACCTGTTTTTCAGTTTTGATTTTGTGTTTGTATGAGTGGCAAAAATGGCCATTTTGACTGACAAATTGCAATGTGAATCCGCTCATTTTAACCCTTGAAAAGTTTAGAATGACTCACAAATACCAAAAACAAAACAAAACACAAGTCCATGTATGTTTGTTGTGTGTGTGATTAATTGGAATTTAAAACACACATTGCACAGTGCAGTGCAGATTGGTGCTCTGAATGGCACGGAGCATACGCTGATTCTCGTAGGAGTGAAGCATCACTTCCGGTGACTTTATTCGATTGTTTTCACGTGATTATTTTGAGCCTGTTTAGGCTCTTGAATCCTTGAAGGATGGTTAAGACAAGTGGGCTGCAAGTGACTGACAGCTTAATGCAACATGGAAACAATTTGATGTGAATGAAAGCCAGCGCCATTGAGTACATCGTTTTAGAGTGTTTTCTTTTTTCTCTGTAATCATTGCATCCCAGCGTGTATGGAATGCGGTTTGCAGTGTCATGGCTGAATGATGGGACGCTATTAACGTTGATTCCTGCAGTGAACCCTGGCCCTAAGCGCTTCCTAAAGTTTTCATGTCTCTTATCTTGGACCAAGTGCAAGCAAGACTGCGTCTTTTTGTGGGCTGGTTTGTTGGCATCTGTTTTTGTTTGGGTTTTTTTTTATTTTTTTGGCTCGCACACACAAATCAACACAAAAACACAATTTTGGCGTTATGTATTTTTTTCTGTTTGGCCGGTTATTCGTGTAGTACGAGGGATGTGGAAGCTTTTCGTAGAGATGAGTTAGGCATACTCTTCCAGTTGCAGTTTGTCTTTTTTGCACTGTAACCGGACTTTGCATGCATTGAGTGGGGACGATCAAAAAGGGAATGAACAGTGAGACAACGAAGGGCAACAAGACCGCTTAATGTGATTTTTAGAGAGGGCACTCAACAGGAAAAGAAAGCAAACAACAATGAACAAAAGCACAGTGGCAACGACATCTGCAAAAATGCGCTCCTAATTCAACATTAGTAATGAAACACGCAGCTTGCTCAGAGCACAAAATATGTTTACCTCCTATTGAACTGACAAATCTGCAAAAAGACACTTCATATTCACCATTGGTTTTTGGCATTCTCAACAAATCAAATCAAATCAAACCTTATGTTAAAGCCCATGACCAGCACTGTCTAGCTTTACAATGATTTTGTCAAAATTCAAGGTGACAACATAATGAAGCACAAACAATTGGACATAGTTTCACACGCATGACATATCAAATGTCCAGACCAGGCGTTTTGGAACAATACCCAGTCAGCTTGAAGTGACGTTCGTCATTTATTCCTTGATTGCCTGTAAATGAAGTAACACAATTTCAACAAATTATGTAATTTTTGCAATGGATTCAGGTTGTTGGGGAAATTTGAGCTTTATTTTAAAGCCAGAATCCATCTCTGATGTATGGAAATTCTGGAATTTCCCCAAATTTATCGAGTGGAATCCCTATGAGACCAACACAGTTGTGCAGAATAAGCAGCAAAAGTCTCTGAAACAAAACAGGGCTTTTTTTTTTCCTCAATCGGCTACTTTATTTGGATTTCTACGCCGCCTTGTAAAAATAGTATTTTTAATCGGCGTTGACAGCAAGATAGATGGATGAACATGCTTTTTAAACCCCATAAGGTAAATTAAGAAAAACGAGACACACACTCACTCACTCACTCGCATGCGCACACATAACAAGTTAAAGTGAATGCATAAAAGGAGTAGAGGGGCAGGATGGGCTCAACAAAATGTATTTAACAACAATACAAACACAAAGCAGACACAAGCAGCCACAAACAATGACCCGACATCGACTGGTCGGGTAAGGAGTCCTTTTAACAAAACACTAATGACATAATGACCAACAGGTGTGCCACTGCAGAAGGAGCGTTAGAGTGCCACCTGTTGGTCACAAACAGAACCACCCTAACAGGTTGACACCACCCAGTTCACCTACTTCATACAATGGGCACTAATTTGACTATGAAAAATACTGCATCCAACTTTAGCATCAGTTGACGTTGTCCTCTACAGCCTTCCGAAGACGCCCTCTGGTTCATCTGGGAGGAGGTCTCGTAACATGGTTAGTCCGCTGTGATTTGATGGACGGCAGACATGTATGTATTGTGAGGTGAGTCACATCAACAAAGAGATACAAATCACTCAAGGAAAAGTAATGAATTGGGTGAGGGTGGGAGGCGGGACGGGCAAGCCATTGTATCCAAAATTTGGCATTTGCATCACAAACCCAAATCTAATTATCTTTTCCAGACATGTGGTTAATATTCACCTCATGTCCACCTCTTTGGCCTTCCTTCTTTTATTCAGGCAATCCAATGTTGGCTTCTCATGGCCAACAGAAGCTTCAGCAGAACCCCCTCCCCCAAACCCCCGACTGTTTAACTAACACTCCCCACAGTCTGCTATGTCATACGTACAAAGATAAAGTGATGTTTGATGGGCCCTTGTAGATAACGCAATTAAGTCACTGTGACACCCACAATGTGTCTCGGGTTCTTTGTTCTCTGTTTGTATTTGTGTTCAACTGGGACACGCAGCATAATAATATGAAAAAAATTCTGCTTTCATAAAATTACTCATGGACACTTTGGATTAATATTGTCAGGGGAGTATTTGACTTACCGTAGGTAGGCCGACCAAAAAAACTGTGGTGAGCATGTATAATGTTTCTTAAAACGTTGTATTGTTTGGATGCTGTCGGAAATAAAATATTATGAAAAGCATCCATTTCAAAGGATATTGACAAAAAAAAGTTTAGCATGCGAAAGGAATAAGCAAGCTTTCCAATTATAAACCAAAACCGTATCCTATAATGGGCGATATTTGCAAGGGCAAATGAAGTTGCCAACACAACAATCCTGATCAATCCCTAGCAATCTTTGATGACACCGGGTTCAGCTACTGAGATATTTCTCAGTGTTGGGTTGCTTTTACATTAACCACGTCAAGTGATGTAATCACGCTGCCGTAATCCGACCTCCATTGTGCAGGAGGGAAGCAGACAGAAAATGAAGCAGTTGGTGGTCCACGCCCATGGGAGCTTTATCTGCCCTAGTTCATTGGAAATGTGAAACATATTGTGATAATGTTGCAGATATTAAAATAAATTAGTTCAAAATCATCTGAAGACATCAGTAACGGTAGTTTATAAGGTGGACTTACTGTTAAACTCAGAGGAGGTCCTCGATAAGAGTCCCAAATGTAGACAATCCATCCGTGAGGGGAAGTATTGAAGTGGAAAGAGTAATATTGATGATGTACAGATGTATCTTGTTGGACGATATGTTAAACTATATGGTGGAAATTTTAGCTGCAAAGAACTAACAGAGCTCTGACTCATACTTGTTTTTATACACACACACACACACATATATATATATAAAAGCATATTTCACATGATCAGCCCAGTACAGTAATTTCATGTTTGGCTGATAACATAAGGTAAACATCCAAGTGCAGGAAAGTGCCCAGATATGTCAAAAACACAAAGCGAGTGTCACACTTGGTTTGGCATGTGTTTCTCACACAAACAGCCTCCACTTGCATGCAATAAAACGCTATTCACTATTCTGGCATGCAGGAGATCTGCTCTGGATATACTTAGATATTCCTTGATGTTGTTGGACTGCCAACATTTTTTCAGACTGTGAATGAGAGTTTGATAGAGTGCAACCTCCAAAGTCAAAAACAATACGCCGCCTGGCACGGTTTTGACTTCCAAATAATTCGAATAACAAAACAAGGTGTTCCACCTTCTATGACTCATCCTGCGTGAAATGTAAACTGAAATTATTTCTTCCAGAGTCAACTGTCACCATAAAAAACAAAACGATAAAAAACATGGCATGCATGCTGCTGCTTAAAACATTTACATCATATGCAAACTACAAACAGTGAATAACAAACAAGACAAAAATAAAACTACCGGTACTGATCCTTTGAAGACATGTGAGATGAGGGTCTTTGAATACTCTCATATGTCGCTGCAAAGTATCAACTTTGTATTTAATTGTATGAAACTTTCTGACTCCTCTTCGACTGGTCAACTTCATAGTTGACATACCTACTCCATAATTTGTATAATCCATATCGTAACCACGTTTAAGGTGTTTGCTGTAATTTAAGAGATACATTTGAAGACAGGATAATAATTTTGAGACATGAGCAACTGGCAGCCAGTGGGCCACATGTGGCTTGCACTAACTTTCTATTTGTGAATAGTATACATTTTCTTTCTCCAGTACCAGACTAGTTTTAAATTGTGATAACACTGTTGTGAAAAAAAAGCACCAAATGCACTTCCCATTGCTTTGCTGTTCAGCAGTTACAATACTACCATGCGTGCCTCATCTACGGATGACTGCACATTTTTATTTCAAGTCATTTGCCTCAATGAGAATAAAAAACACATACAGCATCAGAAAGACATGATCGTTTTAAGACCTGAGCTCCAGCCAAAATATTTTACTCACACTAAATGGATGAGCTAATATCAAACAACGCTGGCTACGCGTCGCAAGATTTACGTGAGCAAAAAGCAAAGCGCAATGCCCACAGGTGCATCACTTCACTGCTCTCCCCGTAAACATGCCCCGTTGCTTCTCCGTCATTCAGATAAAGCTCATTCGTGTGAGTCACCCTCACATCACACTGCAGCTTGTCCCTCCTTTATGTAAGAAGTGTAATAATGAGGTGTGTGTGTCAGATCTGTTATACCACAAATCCTCACTAATCTGAGTTCATGGCCTTTAAAACAAGTAGGGTTTTTTTTTTTTGCATATCTGATGTCAAATAAGAATTAACCTGTGTTGTAACGAACTGTGATGAGACCAAAATAATATTTTGACACTCCCTTTGACAGCCGTGTAACGTTGGGTTTATTATCTTAGCTAACGAAGGTGCACCAGATTATTATTTTCTGGGTCAGTTAAGAATCCTCGTTATTTTTGGGGTCCATCCTATTGTCTCTGATTTAGTAATTTGGAGTGACACTGTTGGTTTGGTAAACTTGTTAGCATGTTCTTTATGCTATAGTTATCTGAATAACTCTCAGTATGTTACGTGAATATACCAAGCACATTCTCAGTTCATTCTCAGTTATGTGTCTTGTAACGTTAGCATATCGTACACTTATTCAGCCCGTTGTCTTCTATTTTTTATTTGCCTTTCAAGATGACATGTCTGTTCTTGGTGTTGGATTTTATCACATACACATGTACTCCAGTGCGACTTATGTATTTTTTTTATTTTATTATGCATTTCATGGCTGGTGGGACTTATACTCAGGAGTGACTTATGGTCCAGAAAATACGGTACACACAAAATTGGGACTTGTTTTTTGATGGTGGACTTTAACAGCTGTGAATGTGAGTCCGCCTCCCACATGTAACCAGAGCGCAGTCTTCTTTTTCTGACGTTCGTCTCCTTAACACCCCTTGTTGAGGCTGCACCTTTGTTTGGAATAAGTGTCACCAAAAAAACAAAAAAAACCTGGAGATCTGGAATCACGCAATGTTCATTGTATGCATGTTTTTTTCATGTATATTATATTCTAAAAATCTACTCCATGAACATTATTTTAATCGCTGATACAGATAAGAGCAGCACAACAGGCGTCATAGGTTAACCGGTCGTTGCTCAGTGGTAACCCTTTGGGTGACCGTGTAATAAATCAATGCGGGACCCTCCCACTGAACCACATCAGAACAAATGCATCGCACCAGAACATTAATTCCCAGACAGCCATGTGTAAACATGACAGGGGCAAGGAGCGGCGAATTCACTGGACGACCACAGATGATGGATGGAGTTGACTGGATGACAAAAAAAAATCAAGTCAAGTATCAAGTACAACTTTATTGTCAAATGTGACAGATGAAATTTCCTCCCTCTTAAACAGACAACAGACAAAATGTGTTCTTATTTTGTGTCATTTTGAAATTTTTGGGCCTTTGTGGCGCTCTCTGCTCTATTATATATTTAAAATAAAAAAATGCATACACGTTAGTCGAATTGATGACTGTCCATTGTGACTATAAATGCTTGTTTGTCTACGTTTGTCTATATGTGCCCAGCAATTGTTTGACATCCAGTCCGGTGTGTGCCTCACCTCTCGTCCAAAGGATAAGCCATCTAGAAAATGAAAGGATGGATGGGCTTAACATAACACTTGTTAGGAAAAATGTAGTGTATATAAATCCCCTCCTCTGTTTTCAATTTCCAACAGAATCACAGTGGTTCCTTTATTAAATCCCTATTTACTCCTGTTTGAATTGAATTTTTCTCTTCATGCTCTGTAATGACCGAATGGCATGTCATTTGGTTCTCCAGTTTCTTACTACGGCTGGAATATCCCCCATTCATTTCTGAAAGGATGAAAACCATTACAATGCTAGATGTCAATCTTCCCTCATTCTACTGGAAACAAACAATAAATTTGACAAAGCCAAGTAGATGCCTCATTTCACTTCTGAATGTTTTCCACTACAAATACAGTATTTTGGTTTTCCTTTATGACATAGGTGTCAAACTCGGGTCCTGAAGGGCCGCTGTCCTGCAGGTTTTCCAAGTCTCCCTGTTGCAACACACCTGATTCAAATCAGATCATCAGCAAGCTCTGTGGAAGCCTGACATTGAATCTGTTCATTTGAATCAGGTGTGTTCCAACAGGGAGACTTGGAAAACCTGCAGGACAGCGGCCCTTCAGGACCTGAGTTTGACACCTATGCTTTATGTCAAAGCAAAACTAAGACATACATTTTTTCTCCCTCTGCTCACATTTACAATCGAGGTGGGTCACATGTTACATGTTGACTATTCCTTAAAAGCCATCCCACCTTTTTATTGACCTCTTCAAACGAGGTGCTACTGTAATCAATGGAATAATCTCGATCACATAGCAGTGAGTTGTTTTATGCCAACCGGTGCACTGAAACAAACCGCACCATTATAATACCAGCCATGTGCACCTCAAAACTGAAACAGCAATGCCTTGCTTTGACCCAGGGTCGATGTGAAAATCAAACCAGGTAGGAAAACGTTCATGAGAGTGTCATTCACGCCCCCGTGTGACATTGCCTCATTATTCACTCAACCTGTCTTTGTTTTTCCAGACTCGATGCTGCCCTGCAAAACAGGAACGCTGAAGCGAGTGAGGCGGCACGACCAGACACGTCAACGAGACTGAGGAGCAGAGATAAAAGCAAAGGCTGCCATCTAGTGAGTACAGAGTGAAGTGTAGTCTCGCTCGTAAATTGCAACGACTATTTTGGACCAGAAAACCCAAAATCAGCTTTAAAGTCGACTTCATAAGATTTACAAAGATATCATAATTGGTCATGAAGAATTCAGTACTGTCATATAAAAAAGGAACTGGATTAGGTAACAGAAATGTGTATTATTCACAATATATTGCCGCTGTTGTGAAAGCGCTATATAAATCAGCATGTATTGTATATTTACATAATATACAGTTTGGGTATAATCCATCTTCAGAAATGTAATTTAAAAGAGAAACATAAAACACAATGCTTTTCATTGGGACTTAATTGAAATATTTAATATTTCAACAAAATATTGGGCGCGTGGGTTGATGAGAAAATACCAGTTAGTCAATTTTTTACTTTTTTCAAACAACAATAATGGTGTTATTTTAAATGTAATATATTTCCAGGTGCATCTCTATTAATTTGAATCTATTCAATTACTTTATGTCATGTTTCTCCCATGCATGAGCTGGAGCGCATCCCAGCTGACTTTAGGGCAAGAGGCACTTAGTTCGCCAGTCAATTCTAAGACAAAACAACTATTAGAAATTTGAAAATTAGCAAAAATTATTTTGAATAATGTTCAATTCAAAAAGTGAAACTGATATTGACTATTAAGATTCATTAAAAACACAGCAAAATACAGTAATTTTCAGAAGGTGAATTCCAACTGAATTTCAAAATTTTTTTGCTTCGTGTGCAATGTTCAAATATTTTGAGATGCTGTAGTTGGGATTTTCTTTAGCTACAACCCATAACTATCCAAACTATAAAAAGTAGAGCCATCAAATATTTCACTTTCTGTGATGAATTGAAGTTTGAAATGATGCAGTGAAATATGATGCAGTTTTCCATGAATTTGAGAAGTAGCTGAATACACAACACACAAACACACAGGAGGGTAAACGTACTGCCTCCACTACAGTTTATCTTTTCAAACAGACTACTCTTTTAAAAGATGCTCAACTAATTATAGAATAAACGGCATTGTGGTGCAGGATGTAATGAAGCATAAGGAAGGGAGAATGCTGCCTTTGTTTTTCATTGGACTGATTTGTCTCTTGCAACTTTTTGGGAAGCAAATATCTGCAGAGGCCTGTTCGGGTTCCTCTCTTAAAGGAACTCTTTCATATTGGCTCAGAGCCTACATAATATGTCCTGGAAAGTGCGTTATTACAGCTCCAGCTGCTATGAAAGGCGTATTATATTGGATCAAGTCGACGGGGACATATTGATGCAAGAAAATACTTGTTTCCCCTGATTTATTGACTTATGTGACCGCAAGCATGTCAAAGTGGAAACATGACAAAAGTGAGAACGCTGCCATCCTTTTCGGTCTTCCTCGTTAACGCAAACCGTTCGAAAGAGTGCAACTTTCTCCCTTCATCGTCCCCCCCGAAACAAAGCCCTCGAGCCGAATAATGAGCAGTCAACACGAAGGGGGGACCAGAGAGAGGGAGAACGAGGGTTGAAATGAGGGTGACAAAAAAGAGTGGGCGTCTCCTTGGCGACCGAGCCAAGCCATTTGAATCGCTTGGCCCGAGCTGTGATTGAATCCAATGGCAAAAGCTTGAAGCTCAGCTTTGCTCCTTTGCGAGCAACAACATGAGCGGCGCGCAAGAGGAGCCAGCGATGACGGCTCACAGCCTTCATCTGAACGCAACTTTGGACCTGCACGATGAAGAGATGAAAACGGCGCTTTTTGGTCTGTTCTCCTCTTTTTTTGATCACGTAGACCAGGGTTCGTCAACCTTTTTTTTCCCACTACTTCTTCCCTACTGATCAATGTGAAAAGCTACGAATTTGATACCACATCTGAAAGAACAAATTTGCTCAAAGTACTTTTATTTTTATTTTATTTTCTGAAGCCACTGATCATGCTAATGATTCCTCACGCTAATCGATAACATTTCTCCGTCCCAGAAGTCAAAGTTTTTGACTTAGTCATCATTGCCGTGGCCTTGTGCATCCTCTTCATCACGGCTGTCTACTGCATCAGTGTGTGCTACAACCGCAGCAGGTGATGCACATACATACATCACAGTGCATGTGGGCCACCGTTAGCTTTCCGCAATGCCATAACAATCATATATGCAACCAGAATGTCACTCAGAAAAGCGCAGACCTCCGCCAAGGCTGAACTGTTGACAACAGTGAATGAAAAATGATAGAACATAGTTGAGTCTGTTTGTTAGATCGTGACACATCCTATGATGCCCCGATGTCTCAAACTGTGAACAAGTCATTTATGTGCATATTTATCCAGATCCCCACAAAAATTGAATGTGTTCCTTCTTAGCTCAAACACCACTCCATAAAATATTGAGGACCGAATGAGCGACTGCAGTTTCATTTTTTTGTTGATTTTAGCACACAAGATTCCATGATTACCAGTGACCTCTTTTTCCAGACAATCAAAGAGAGCCCAAGTGTATGAGAGTGCAGTGACCCAGGTTGAGCCGGAGGACCCTGTTGCAGTCAGGGCGGTGAAGAGGTCAACTAGTTTCATCAACCCGCTGGCCTTCTTTCAGAGATCAGGGACAGCTAAAGACAACTCCAGAATCTATTACATCTATAGTAACCCACTGCCTGTTGGAGCCAAGGAGGATGAAGAGGGTACAGCCGAGGAAGTCACACTACCACCACTTCTGTCCATTGAGGAGTACGCACGGGACCCTCACAGTGGAGTCATCCTGGAGCCACCGATTTTTTACATGCAGCTTTAGGGGATGGGATGACGCCGCATTACATTCTTACACGTGTGAAATCTAAATCTAGAGTCAAATTTACAATTGTACTTGTCTCAGTGATAAACATGACAGCCGCGAAAACACGCTGGTATTTTTGAGTCGCTGGAACGTTTTTGCAATCCCGTAATGACTTCATCAACAGCCGAGACGATGATGGATTTAGAACTCAAGTCTATAAACCTTAATGAAGGAAGTTTGAAACGTGTGGCTCTTACGAATGACGCAGCTTGGAAACTATACATTGATGCAGTTTTGGAGCTGGTCCAACACGAGTCAAAGGTCAGGACGTGCTGTTTGAGTTTCAGTTTTTCATTCCCAACATAAAACTGGATCTTTGAAAGTACACGTGCAGTAAGATAATTACCGGTATTAGGAAATATGTGAAGTATATTGTCTGTAGTCTACATTTACGTGAGACACTGATTTGGTTGTACATATGGTGAATGTGAATAAAATTATAGCATGTGTTATGCATTACCATTTGTCTCAGTACTGTATAATCAAAAATGGTTTTATAGCATGTTGGATGAGACAATGCATATCCTGTGGTGGAAGTATAGAGGTCATCAGATATACTACCTGGATACTGTACATCTCAGTAAATTATATCGACACCAGCAGCAGCCAGCCACATAAAACATGTCTGCACAACCTATTGAGATTCGAAGAGCTGCGGGAAAAAAAGAAGAGGTTTTAATTTAACGTTATGTTCACTATTGTTAGTGTATTAGTGTTTTGCAGTTTCGTAGAAGTGCACAAGATGATGCTGAGAACTTTTCCTTTTATCTTGCTGTGGTGTGTGCAGATTATTACGTCACGGTAGTCATCTATTCCTTTTCGACACCGCTTACTGTCATTGCAGTCATGGGTAAGACAAAACCAATCCCGGCGAACTTTGGGTGAGAGGCGGGGCCAGTTGCGGATCGCATGCAGACAAACCACCAGTCACACTAACATTCACACAGAGGGACAATTTAGTCTTAGAAAGATAACATGCATGTTTTTAGAATGAGGGAGGAAGTATCTGGAGAAAACTCACACAAAGGCGGAACATGCAAACCCCTCACTCTCAGTACTGTGAGGCGGATTTCCTGAACACTCCTTCAGTGCACCTCAGAGTAAGCTAAACAAATTAAAAATGTTTTTTTTCACAGCATACCTAAAAGGAGCACTTCTGCACAGCATGTTGTGATGCACAATCCATGTACTGTATGTTTTTTTTTTAAACTAACACCATACCTGTATTCCAAATTTACCAAGACAGAAGTGATGGTCAAGCTAACCTATAGCTTGTGATAAGCTGGTCATTTGACAGTTAAGCCTTTCATGCACCAATAATGACAAGATATAACCTGATAACATGATAAGCTGTCCACTGTAGTAACCGCTGTCCCTCAAAGTGTTCCACTATGCAAGACAATTAAAACATCAATTGATTTTCACTGATCTTTAATAAAACTCTTGATAGGATGTCATGTTAAAAAAGAAGCAACATGAAGATGAGACACGTACAAACAAGGATCACTGCACAGCACTGGATGGCACAGTACACTCGGCCAGGGTGGTCCCTCACACGATGGGTTGGGTCTCACGTGCGAGCCACTCCCGCGCCTCCTTTCTGCCTTGACGCTCCAGCTCCGCCCCCACCACCTCGCGGCACATCCTGTGGTACTCGTTCACCCAGTCCCGCTGTCAAACACACAGACACGCAAACACACTTTTAGCTCCTGTGGTACACGTCACAATGACTCCTTTGTCAAATAAGAAATATTCGACTTGTGAAACATAAATTGCTCGGCTCTAAGAAGTATTGAAATGGTGTTGGACATGGTGGGTGATGTTTACCTCCTTCTGGGTGAGCAGCTCCGTGTTCATCATCTTGACTTGGATAGGAACCAGAGTCAAGGGCTCAAACGTCAAGCTACCTCTATTTCTGTAATTGTACTGGAGGAAACCAAAGAGAGTGTCATAGTTGAAATAACAACTGAATAATACTGTACCCGTACAAATGGTTGAAGAACCTGCTTTCCTTCAGTTTAAAGTCTTACTTTGGGCTTAGCTGGTACAACAAGAACCACATTTTCAAGTCGGATGCCAAAGGCTCCATCTTCATAATACCCTGGTTCTACAAGTTAGAAATTAAAAACGATATCAGAAAGAAGTAGGTGTCACTGATTTGTAGTATCAGTCGTAGTGTATCAATGCATACCATCGCTGACAATCATGCCGGCCTCAAGAGGTTCATCAGCGAATGTCTTGTAGCTTATGCCGCAGGGCCCCTCATGAACATTAAGAAAGCAGCCAACGCCGTGACCTGTACCGTGCAGGTAGTCTAGGCCTGACTCCCACAGGGCGGCTCGCGCAAATGAGTCCAACAGGTGGCCTGGACAGGGAGAAAGAAGTTTATAGTCCAGCAGTCACATGTTCTTTGAGCCTCGGTTATTGTCCTCACATATTCATCCATTTTGTATACCGCGGATGCTCACGAGGCTCATGGTTAAGCTGGAATCTATCGCAGCTGACTTTTGCACGCGATGCTGGATAAATACCGTGGACCAGTCAATACTCAATCCACAGGCGGCACACTCACATTTACTCCTATGTCATCTTTACTTATTCAAATGAATGGAAATGCCATTCATTAATAGTATTATATTTTCTGTCTACATGTGTTGATCCGGCGGCCCGGTAGTCCAGTGGTTAGCACGTCGGCTTCACAGTGCAGAGGTACCGGGTTCGATTCCAGCTCCGGCCTCCCTGTGTGGAGTTTGCATGTTCTCCCCGGGCCTGCGTGGGTTTCTCCGGGTGCTCCGGTTTCCTCCCACATTCCAAAAACATGCATGTCAGGCTGATTGGACGCTCTAAATTGTCCCTAGGTGTGAGTGTGGGCGTGGATGGTTGTTCGTCTCTGTGTGCCCTGCGATTGGCTGGCAACTGATTCAGGGTGTCCCCCGCCTACTGCCCGGAGACGGCTGGGATAGGCTCCAGCACCCCCCGCGACCCTAGTGAGGATCAAGCGGTTCGGAAAATGGATGGATGGATGGATGTGTTGATCCACCATATGTGTTCAAATATCCATTGTTGAAAGGCGGTAAAAACGTGACTGTGGATGTGAACTGTTTGCAATGGGAATTTCCATTTTTTTGTTCTCATTTAGCTAGTGGGGGCCTGAAGGCAACATTTTAAATCTACTGTACATTTAGTTTGACGGTAAATTTCAACTGTGAGTGGCATTACAGTTTTCTTCCAAAGGCTCAAGCACATTTTCTGTATCTACTGTACTGGCTATTTGTACTTCTCTTGAAAAAAGCAAATAAGCCTTTCTTCACTCTTCAGTCCTTTGTAAAAATTTTATTTTTGTGTCAAACAATTAGCACAAGCCATCGTATTAGTCAGTACACAATGCACCAAATGCATACTGATGGGAGGAATGAAAAAGACATCCATTTTTTTGGCTTTCTCTGTGCGCAAAGTAGGCTATGTCAGTTTGAGCTCATACTTTTGTCATTGTTCTTTAAACACAGAGAGATCCAAATGTCAAGTATTTTTGTTCAAGATGTTTACAGTATTTAATGTAAACATCAAAACAAACACAAAACGGAGCTTTTCCATGCAAACCCACAACTCCAAAAAAAAAAAAGACAATCACAGAATGGGAATGAACTGCTTTGTGCTTGCAAACTAATGTTAAAGTGGTACCTTTGGTTCCATTGGGGAAAACCGCAGCGCTGACGGCGATGTGTCCCTTTAGCACATAAGTAAAGCATTCCTTGAAGAATACAAAGAAACGGCGTCATTTCAGGCGGAACGCCAAGAAACTGCTAAAATTATAGTATTGTTCAAGCTAAAATTAGGTTCTGGCATGTCAAGTACTGTTGAATGCACCTTTTCATATGCAGATGGGGTTCCAAAGTGCATGGTGCGGGTGACGTCTGTGGTTCCATCACTGCCAAAAAGCAGACAAGTCAAACCACATGCCAATTAAGTTGTTGTGTGTGAACAATTAGTTTACATGTACTGGGCTCCAGAATCGATGAGGTAAACTTCGTTGACGGTGAGCGTTCTGTTGGTCTCAGGCAGAGGCCTACAGAGAAAAGAGAGGTCAGTTCTATTACAAACACACCTTGACCAAAACAATAGAAAAACAAACCCAAATGCATCTGTGGCTTTTCTGACCTGTAATGAATGATTGCTGCGTTGGGCCCAACACTGGAAATTGTAGGAAAACTAAGACCGACGAAATGTTTCTGTTGACTGCGAAAGATAAATCAGAATTGTAATTAGGTTTTTTTTTTTGTGGTGCTTCGATTAATTCATTGAATCCATCCATTTCTAATTAGGGTCGCCGCAAAGCTGGAGCTGAGATTCAAACCGAGAACTTCTGGACTGTGAGGCAGACGTGCTAAGCAATAAGCAACTCCCAAGACCACAATATTTTACATGTAGGCTATATGTATACCAAAAAGAAAAAAAGTTGAATATTTAAGCCATCTTGATGGACCCTCTTATCCAGAAGCCTCAAATAGACCTTAGCAGGGAGGCTGAGGAGTGTGATCCACCTGTAGTTGGAACACACACTCCAGTCCCCCCTTCTTACAGTTTTTTTTCCCTGATGGCTGAAGCACATCTTTTTGCCACGATTCGTTATTTTTGCAAAACGCTTTTGCTTTCTCTGTGCACAAGGTAGGCTATGTCAAGTTGAAGTCATACTGTTGTCACCGTTCCATACACACAAAAGCATTTTAATTCAAGATGTTTACATTATGGACGGCACAGTGCTCTACTAGGTAGCATGACCGCCTCACAGTGCAGAGTTGTAGGGTTTGAGTTCAGCTTTGGGGTTTGCATGTTCTCCCCATGCCTGTGTGGGTATTGTTCGGGTGCTCTGGTTTCCTCCCACATTCCAAAAACATGCCCGGCAGATTAATGGAACACTCAAAATTGTCCCTTAAGTGTGAATATGAGCACAGATAGTTGTTTGTCTCTGGGTGCCCTGTAATTGGCTGGCAACCAGTTCAGGGTGTACGCCGCCGAGTGCTCAAAGAGAGCTCGGATAGGTTGCAGCACACCCGTGACCCTCATGAGGATAAGCGGACCAGAAAATTGATGGATGGATTGATGAAAAGGTTAACAAGTCCATGACATCCATCAAGAAAGTTACCTTTCCAAAAAGGTAGCTTCAATCAAAATGTTCAATACGTATTTAAGTTCAACATTTAATGCCACACTAACTTTCATCCAATCTGGTTTTAATTTGTGTTGCTTATGCAGGGTCTGATTACAACTGTGGCCTCGGGCTGAATACTTTTGAACCTTTGTTTTGTTTGGGTTTTTTTTAAATTTAAATTAAGCACCATGTCCCAGCAATAAAAGTACTGTATTAAATTGTGCATAGATCCGTTCAGGTTTAAGCGGTACAAAGAATGGGCGGATGGATGGATAGATGGATTTTATTTTTATCCTGTAGAGGGAGCTGTAACCCCGGGAGAGCCTTTCGTGAGACTGTTTTGGGAAGTAAGACATGACCTTGAATGAAGTTTGGAAACACTCAAGAAAAGCCATCCATCACCTGCGTAGTTCCTCAGCCTTGTCAGCAGCTGAGATTTCTGTTACAGTGCCTTTTGGAATCTACAAAACGATTAAGAGGACAAAATAACAGCAAGTTCAATCAAAAGTATGTGCTTCCCCGGGGCATAAAACAGTGAAGGGAGTACTTAACATGAGCATGGATTATATTTCACTTCAACCAGAATATAACTAACTTGGCAAGGTTAGAAATCTAGGGCCAAATCCACAAAGAACTCTTGTGCAAGATTTATGACCCAATTCTAAAAGGACGCGCGCACAATTACACTACTTGATTGCTGTCGTTAGTCCGAGGAAACACAAAGAATTGTCAGAATTACTCATAGCAAAGATGAAAGCAATTACGTCCTAAAAGTGGTGCTGAACTAATAGCTCCAAGTGGAGTCGAGGCCTTTTCAAAAGTCTTAGAAGTAGTCAGAAGCAGTCACGTGAGTGAACCATAACACAATAAATGAAAAATCCGAATGAAGTTGTTCATTGTCATTTCAGTTTTTATATATTAGAAAATGAAAAAAGCCAAATAAGGTGATTAAATGGTACTGATTAGTGCCAAGAATGTGCCGGTTTACATTTTTGATGTGAATAACGAAACCACGCAGAACAAAATTGCCAGGATGACCAAAATGAAGGGAGCTAATGCAGGCGGGTAAAATGGGCAACGGGCTGAGGGTCAGCCTTGAGTTGAGAATTCTGTCTGAATGCAGCCCCAGATATTTTACGTAATGCAGACAAACATAACACTCTACCTACCTCTTTTTCCAACCAAGCAAAGAGGTCACAAAGAGCGACTGCATCCTTGATCTGCCAGGAAGACGACAGAACGTTTATCCGTCCATCCATTATGATACACGAATAAAGTCTGAGATGGGGTTTATGAAAACGTTAAGCAATCTTACATGGGCTGTTTTCATGCCTTTAATCTCTGTCGTGTTCTTCACCGCTTTGGCCAGGCAGAGGGGGGTATAGGGGATGGTAGACCTGTGTGCCTGTGTACACACAGCAAAAAGAAACGGTCACTGTTTGAAAAGAATGACCAAAAATAGGGGCAAATACGGATCCAAAGAAGGGTGGAGGCAGATAAGACACTGCCAAAGAGCCATAAGCATGATTAGGATTGTGGTTGCAGTTTGCAGCGGCGCAGAGCTTCAAAATAAAAGCTCTTATTCGTTTTGGTTGCCTGTTGTTATTTCTTCTTTTTTTGAACTTCACCCTTTGCTCAATGCATGACTTTATTTATGAGTTAATGACCTTACACGTGGCATGGCAAAATATTCACATTACGATGCAGTGCAGTTCGACATCACTATAAAGTACAAGCACAATAATTAACATCAAAACTCTATCGTGCTCCTGCACAACATCTCAAGCCGATGTTTTAGAAAACCCTTCAGAATCTATCCTGAATGGTATCTGACACGACAAAATTCTTCTATAAATGTACTGACTGCAAATAACACTTGATATTGTTTGCACACAATCATCAAGCTATATTTTCAAATAAATAATTTAGAGCAGGCACTGTTTTATGTCCGGGTGTTGTTAAATGGAATACTTTCTGGACAATGACCATGTCAAATTGATTTTGCAAAGGCAGACGTTTTACAACAACTTTGACTCTCTCGTCACCAAAGACATTAATGAAAAGATGCATTGTTTGAATTCACCCCCCCCCCATGCCCCCTGTCCCCCAAAACACCTTTTACAAGATTATGCCAAGAAAATTAGGAGACAGTGAGTGTATGTTCCCTGAAACGGAGATCTCTGAGAATGTGTTTGTTCTCACACTTAATAAAGCTCATTAAGAGAGAATGATTGTAATCTGAGCCAACACCACAAAACAAAACGAGCCTTTTAACAGCTGTAATGTGAAAGTCTTTTTTGTTTGATGCCACACAAAAACTTGATGCAAACTAATATGCATCTTTTTTTTGTGTCCTCGGCTACGGAAAGAAAAAAAATACATACAGTATAGTCTATCTTTAAAAAGTAGACAGTCATCCCGTCTCCCTTTCTGCACCTACAATTTAAGCATCCTCTCACCTGTGGGATGACCTGCGTGAGAGCGCAACTGGCCTTGTCACAGATCCACACTTTGTCCTTGTGGACAAGCGCAGTGCAGATGGCCTGCAGCTCGGCGAAGACCGATTCGTATGGGAACGTCTGAATGTGAAGCTCGGGCTTGCTGGGCGTGTCCAGCTGCAGATGCTCTCTCAAAGCCGGGTCGGCTAGACGCTTGATGTCCACAAAAAGTCTGCGGAAAGATTCAGGTAATAATGTAAATCGTTTTTTCACACACCTGCACACCCTATAACCTTCTGTCTCACATGAATGTGCCACAGCACATTGTTTTATGAATCACGGCAGTAACAAACACACCAAGTGAATGAACTCCAAAGAAAGAATGATGGCCTGTCTTCTTTTTCCACAAGAAAAGAAAGCTTTGCGGTAAATTCAATGAATGAATGCAATGTATTCCAACCGTATTGTGTCGATCCCCACAATGGTATACGCAAAGAAGACAGGGTTATACTCAATGTCTGCGCCACGGAGGTTGAAAAGCCCTAGACAGAAGAGGAAAACCACCATAAACGTCACAATTATTGGCATTTATAATGATGAATTATCCAAAAAGTAAAATGTTTGTATGCTATTTTCTGTATGGTCATTCAGTGGTCTGTTTCAGCGAAACTCTTCTATGAAATATATGTGCATCGCAGTGGATTAAAATATGATTGACATTTTTCATTTATTTCACTAATTCAATTCAAAAAATAAAACTCATTCAATAAATTAATGAAGCACGGGCAAAACTTCCTACCTAGTTTAATTGTTTCTTATGTGACTTGTAATGCTTGAGATGGTGAATTTGCTGGAAGCTATCATCATTAGTGTATATTATACTGTACGTGATATACAAGTTCATAATTTGAATCGAACTGCTGAAATAATTTTTTTCTCCAATACTGAAATCTACGATATGCACCTATAAATTGTATTATTATTATTATTATTATTATTATTATTTTATCAGTAATCCTCTGCAGATGCCTGAGCAATTCCCCCTTCGACCCAAATGTCTATTTAGTCCAAATACAAGCTGATGACAATCACAATCACTGTAATTAACATAAATTCAGCAAGAAGGCAATCAGAACCAAGAGCTCTTCAGGCGCGGTCAACACGGCGCTCAAATAGACATGGAGTGGTACGCCCGTGCATCCCGGGGTCCTTGGATCGTGATCATGTATCAAAGCTGACTTAGGCAAGAGACGTGACACTGCTGTACACACGTCTTTTGTGGTTTCAAAATATGGTTATGGCAAGTGGATATTATTTTTCTTCGCAATAAAACGCAAGCAGAGTTGTTTTTAGTCACGGTCCCGTATTTGTATTTTTTTTCCATTTACCTGAAGGTGCATACGACTTTTTTTTGCTGTTGTTAAAGTCATTCACATGACATCAATACTTACATGCTATTTCGTCCAGAGCCGTGGCAATGAACCAGGACATTTTTCGTTCTGTCATCTTTGCACGGAGCGCTGTGATCTTGTCTTGCCACGACATACCTAAAAGAGTAGATAATGTCAATCGTGTAATCACACGGTCTTCATCTCATCTATCGGTAATCACTTACTGCAAATCTTATTCGTCTGAATCCAAGAAAGAGCACAACAACACAACAAAATCATGGCTGACAATGTGAAATTAAAAGGTCAGACAAAGGTATACAGTAGTGTTGCCCGCAGAGTCGCGATATATTACTTGCAAATTCCAGATTTCCTTTTTGAAGCTATCTGTTATTTGCTAAAAAAACTGAACTATTTGCTGTTTTTCTTCTGTGCGCTCAAGATGGGTTTATTATAGTTTGGGAATTTAAATGATAGATAGTTTTAATTTCGTTTTGAGTGTTGCGTCTTTTCGTACCGTTCACTCTCTATACAAAATATTGGGGTTTTTTTCTTTGAGGAGCAATTTTACGAATCAATGACTTCATTGTGAACATGTAGTCATTCTCCAGCCATGGACTTTCGCTATTCACGCAAGGGCTCGGTCCTTATTCCCCGCAAATGGAGGGAGAAGAGTGTATTAATTGTACAGACCCGTGTAGTCCGATCCCAAAGTGCGAAGCTGCGTGCTGGGTCTTTGTGGACGGTCAGCCCACACCACATCGATGAGGTTTTCCTGCACTGCTATGAGAGAGTGGCCCGCACTGTTCAGTGCCTTGGACATGGCTTTCCACTGGTCTGACATGGAATGCAGACAGGAAGAAAAAGAACACATTTATCAAATACAGATAGTTTAAAAGGTAAAAATTCTATAACAGTCAAAAGGGAAGGGAAGTCAAGTCCTCATTGAATAGCATGACAAAGTGTATTACCGGTAATGTTTTTGATTGCTACGATTGGATATTTAAATTAGGACTATTTGTTTAAGAGCGTTACTTCCGGGGTACTTCAGCAAAGCACCATCGGGTGACTTCTTTATGTGCTATTCTAGGTGTGTGGCCATTAGTCTGTACCAAAAGCACCATGTGAATTTGCAACTATTGGTCAACTGGTTAGCACGTCAGCCTCACAGTGCAGAGTTTGATTCCGGCTGCGTCCTTCCTGTGTAAAGTTTGCATGTTCTCCCTGTACCTGTGTGGGTTTTCTTCGGGTACTCCCACATTCCAAAACCATGCGTGACAGGTTACTGGAACGCTATAAATTATCCCTAGGTGTGAGGGTGAGCGCGGATGGTTGTTCGTCTATGTGTGCCCTGCGATTGGCTGGCAACCAGTTCAGGATGTGCCCCGCCTACTGCCCGAAGACAGCTGGGGATAGTCTCCAGCATGGCCCGAGACCCTTGTGAGGATAAGCGGATCAGAAAATAGTTGGTTTGATGGATGTTGCTGGTATGATGATAAGCGTTCACGTTGCTATGCATTGTGTTTCTTGAAATGAGAAATTCAACTCCAAAACACCTGCAGCAATGATCCATGGGTCGACCCCCACTTTTGAGTTCTCTGGCAGGACACTTATCAACCAGTCCTCCTGAGAGGGTGTCTCCTTCAGTCCTGTATGGCAATTAAAAACAAACCAAAAAACAAAAACATTATTTGGATTTATTCTGATATCATGCTTTTTATGCTATTGTCATGATCTGTCTGTTTTTGTTTTGAGGTCCAGCTGAGCGGTGGGCGTTTTTCCTTCAGCTGCACACCTGTCATGCATCGCAATCAAGCCACGAGATGAGGACCAACAACTGACTGTTGGATAATTCGCCTTGCTCCAGCCATTACTTGTGTGCTGTGTTCCTGATCTTGCTCCATTTTTGCTCTCGGTTTTCTAGGAGTAGTCCCTTTGGTTTTGGTGGGTTATTCTCAGTTTGTACTTTTTATGAACTGGTTCGCTCGTCCTTTTGACACAAGCTATTTCCTCTTGTATTTTTCCATGCCTTTTGCAAGCGCCTTTTGCTTCTCTCGTTTTATCAAGGTGTGGTTACCAGCGTTTTTTTCTTTGTACTTTGTCGGCTTTGCGACACTTTTTCTGGAAATCAATATTTGTTGTGTACATATTATGTGACTGCGTTTTTACAGTCCACTTCTGTCCGGCATCTGACAGCTATTAGCTGTTGAATTTAAAAAAAAATAAATTACGGTAATATTTTATTATTTCTATGGTTTATTTTTATGTTGGAGGGAGGGGGGTAAATGTAAACGCCACAGTACTGTTGAAATGTTGCTTACACTTTTTGCAGGGAAAATTATACCACTGAATGTTAAAAGATGAAAAGGAAAAGGTTAAACTCCTTTAAATTCAATCTGAAGTGTTTGTTGCACTTAAAATGTTTGCAATTAGTTGTTGTTTATTTGTCTATTATAGGCATGATTTACAACTGAAATCCTGGCAAGAAACAGCAGGAATCTTCACCTACACTGTCCAGTACCAAGGTAATCATTTCAGTTGATAAATTGTCGAAAGACACTATTTCATTTAGATTCGTATCATTTCATGAAACAATATAGTCCTTGAATCATATCGGTCACCGCAAATCTTGGTACAAATCATTTCACTCCTAATATAGGGAGTGAATAAATGCAGTCAGTCCAAATGATGTGCAACTTTTCTTTGGCAAGCAAACGAGGTTGTAAATTACCCATCTTCATGAGGGTCCAGTTGTTGTCCATCTGCTGGGTGGCCTGAAGGAAATAACGCCCATCGGTCCACATGGCGGCATACTGCTCCGTGACGATGGCTGTACCTGTACATCACAACGCCCACTCATGACTGAAAATCTACAACCTCAGACTCAATGTTGCCACTACAGCAGTGGTTCTCAAACACCAAGTACCACCTCAAAAAAGTACCAAGTACCAACAACCAACAACCAACATTAAAAAACTGTAGAAATTGAGGCAGTTGTTTTAAATCAAAAAAGTAGGTTTCCACAGACAAAGTGCATGTTCATGCAAGGCACATTTAAAAACACCATCAAGAACACATACCTGCTGAGCCGTTGAAACCACAGATAAACTCCCGCCTGCAGTCACATGGTGCAATGTATTCACTCTTAAAGACACAGAGACAATACAAACATAATACATGAGTAGATCACATCATTAACTCATTCAGTACCAGCCAATTCTGGACCAAGTCTGAAAAGACGTTTAAAAACGTCTTTGGGAGTGAATGAGTTAATAATCGGAGCAAAGTGGTCCTCAGCCTGTGTGCCACCTTTGCCCATTTGTCCTACTCGCATCGTGACTCGTACAAGGAGAAGGGAAGGTTAGAAGAAAGAATTCATTTTAAAAGATCAGACAAGCAGAAAATGGGTGCACAATCACCCAAGCATCAGTACTGTGAGTTAATACGTCCAGTATCTAGTTAAGCTGACATAACCTGTTAAGGGGTAAAAATAATTTACCTGATGGGCATCACCAGAAGGGATAATGTAAGCTTGAAGAGGCTCTGAAACATATTTACAATTCTTCATCACCTGGCGGAGTTGTCTGAGCAGCTCTCCTGTGATCTTTGGAGACATGTTTCTGTCTGAATAATGGCAAAAAAAAAAAATACTTCATTCAGCTGAAAGAGCGCAACAAATCATTCACAACAAACAACTGTGGATGTTCGCAAAGCACACGAGCAAAAATAATCAATCTCAATGATTTAGTCTTCATTTAAAACCTCATGCAGTGACATTACCAGACATTTGGGAAGACTTCAGACGACCCGAGGACTGACTCACTCGAACTGGCTGTCTATTAACGTGGAGCTCACAGATCACATCTTGATCTTTACCCCCGTAACATGCTGATTCAGCAACAGGTGTCTTGGAAGTGGTAAAAGTAGTACACAGACTGGATATTTCATTGGGTACCTCCACCACAATCTTATTTGATCCGGTATAATAATTCCGTTTTCATACAATGGGCAATTTTATCCCCCCCCCCACCTCCACCCCACCTGCAATTTAAACATATCTGGCGGGAGTTTGCATGCTTGTCCATTTGTGGGGTTTCTCCAGGTACTTCAGTTAGAAATGTGAGTGTGAATGCTTGTTGGAGTCCCCATGTCATGTGACTGATTGCTGACCAGTCTAGAGTGGAGCCGGCCTCTCACCAAAAGTCAACTAAGATAAGCTCCACTTACCAGTGACCACAATGAGCGTTACAGTATATGAATAAAGACGGATTGTATTGTGTTCGGCCTTTGGAGTTATGTACTGCCCTGTACTTACTGGACCTGTAGGTATGTCCAATATCCTGCTTTTCTAATGTAGGTGTTCAAGTTAGTGCCAGCACCTCTTACAGTGATGTCGGGCAAACTCCATCCAACAATACTATACAATACAATAATAAATATACCCTCCTCAAAACTCGCTTGTAATTTTGGCATTCGACTCAGCATGACTTAGATTTGTTCTTGGTTTTACTGTTCGGTGCTTTCTACCGTCTTTATTACCGATTTGTTTTACTGTTTGTTGTATATGTTAAATTGCTCCATGTACAGCACTTTGTATGCAGCAATGGCTGTTTGAAAGTGCTCTATAAATACAGTTGAGTTGAGTTGATAGTCTCACATACCGTAAATATTAGGGGGGTTGCATCTCTCCACAAAAGAAAAATTGATGCATTTTTCGATTTGGTTTGACTCAGTGGGACTATAATTCACTTCGTTATAGTACGGCACAGGTCGACAGGTGTGATGCAATGATTATTTTATCGCCAATTAAAATACATTTGAATTATCTTGTCCGTAAAATGTGCCATTTCTTTCTAAGATACAGCCAATAAAAGACAATCCGATATGTATCAATATCTTTCAAAAACTTTGGTCACCCCTAGCTTCGTTCTTTTAATGGTCTTTTTCATAACATTCCTTTTTTTCCACTGGGAATCATATTCTTGCAAAAGAGGAAAAAAAGTAGTGCTGCTAGATTCCTTCCATGCATCCGTCTTTTATACGACTTATTTTCATTAGGGCCACAGGTGAGCTGGAGCTGATGCCAGCTAAGATTTAAATAATCAAGATTTTGGAGATAATCAGTAATCTGCGAGGTTTAAAAATAAAATAACCGGTCACCTATCCGATGACAAATCCATCTAATCTATTTAAACAACTTGATTTATTTCCTGTACACTCAACCTTGTGTTTGCTGATTTGGCATATTTTATAGATCCAGTCAATGGCATCATTGATCGAATGGAAAACTATGACATTATTAGTATTTTTGCGTGTTTCCGGTACTGTAATAACCTTGTACAGCGTAGGCTGGGATGATTACACCATTACACCTAATGAACACACGTACATGCACATGTACATCACGAATTATGCAATCAATATAAACAGCATTTTATGGATACAATGATCGCAATGAAAATAAAAGTGGTCCTAACGTTGCGACCGTGGACAGAAAGAAAGTGTTGAATGTTGTGTAACAAAGTAGATCAATTGCTCGGTCCCAAAAACGAAAGCTCGTTCAATGCGGAAAAGCTGACAAATGTCGCCCAATCACGCTTTAGGATCCTTCATCGATGAGCGTTACCATTGGTTGACAGCTCCGCATGCGATCGACGTTCGTTAAGTTGACAATACGTATCTTTTGGAAGAGCTCACCCTTTTTGCGTCCTTGCGCGCTACTACTAACACGCTCAGTTGCTTTACGTGTTCTGAAAATGAAATGAAATTTGGAGGGGTGAGTGAGTTCCCAGGCCACGAGTACAACAACAACAACAACAACATCATTCAATTGAATGTGGTCCACAGAAGAACATCATCTGGATGTTTTCAACTCCCAGCACGGAGCACCTAAGGTTCGCTCTTGGTTTTCATAGCGAACAAACGCGTGAGTTCAAATAAAATACGGGAGATGAGCAAACGTGTCGTTCATTCGAAAGCAGACCGCATCTGCCATATGACTCGATGTGGGCCACCATCCGAACTCCTGATCCGCTTTCCGGTTAAATAACCCCACATGCAGTACGTAAAATAATGAATACCCACCCGGTATTTTTGCCTTGTGAACGTGGTTCTCGCGTTTAAGGAAAAAAACCCAAATGTCAACAACAAATCTTTAAGGGTTTGGTTTACTAACAGAAGGCAGCCATATCACTCGTGACGTCATCTACCATGTGACTGAAGTTTGTTCCAGTAGCGGCGTAGAGATCTGCCTCGTCTCCTTTTTGTTTTTGTCTTCATTCATAAACCTGCTTTTAAGATTTATTCTTACAAACTTTGTATATTACGATGCTATGTGCTCTGCATTACTGCTACTAATAATACTAATAGCACTAAAGCGCCTCACGTTAGTTTCAAATTCACGTACTGATGACGCAGAATCAGGAGCAAGTGGGGGTTCAGTATTTTGTTCAAGGACTCTTCCACATGCTCACAAGGGCCAGGAGATGAAACCACTCCTCCTCTTGCCGGTATTTAAGGAATTGGGCTCTGGAGGAGTCATGTTTGCGTCAAGAAGTGACACGTGGGACCATGCTTCGAACGTTATGGCTACCTACCTTTCAAAGCATTCCATTCAGGGGCGGTTCTGGATCAATTTCACTGAGGGGGCCGGGCTGGGGCCAGGGGTTTTGATGGGGGGGGGGGGGGCACATTCAACCCAGGGCTAAAAAGACAGATTCGAAATCTTATTTGACTTTTTATTTCTTCAGACTTTGAAATTGTAGTCATAACATTACAGTGATGAGAAAAAAACAGTATTAGGAGGGCTAAAATGTCTGCAAGCGTAACAATACGTCAGTTGAGAATATTCAAGCCAGGGGATGATATGGTACCAGCCTGCCGGGGACAAAAATTGCAAATACACTGAAGCTAGATGTTTTGCATGCATATAATTATCCAAATTTTAAAAGACAATGTCTTATATATTGATCCTGTTAAATAAAAATTAAAATAAAAAGGGAGACTAAAAAAGTTACACACGCACACGCAAACACGCGCGCACACACACAAACACGCGCGCACACACACGCACACACACACACACGCGCGCGCACACGTAAATAGCACTCGTGTCGTGGTAATTTCCTTCTCTGCGGACTGCTTCTCATTTTCCCGCTCATTTTTAAATGGCGCAGCGCACTAAAGGGTCCGACTAGAATGTTAAATCACGCACTTTGGTTCCACCTTTCGCGTCGGCGACTCGGCACGACTGCGTAATCTGCGCTCGGAGGGGGGGGGCCAGAATCGGTGCTACAGGGGCACTGGCCCCCGTTGCCCCCCCCCCCCCCCCCCCCAGAACCGCCACTGATTCCATTCACTCTGTTTCACAAGTTTTTGATAGGATGAAAATACAATATACTATTTGGAATAAATTGTTACAATTCATTTGAACATACAGTATATAATTTACATTTGACGATATTTTTAATCAGTATTGTATCTTTTTCTCAAGAGCTTTATTTTTGAGAAGCTCAAGAAAATGCAATGCGGCAGTTGCTTAAAGTGTACTTCTGAGGGCCCATTGCCATGTATTGGTGGCAATAATGGAGTTCAGTATTTTGTTCAAGGACTCTTCCACATGCTCAGAAGGGCCAGGAGATGAAACCCACATCTTCTGGGTTAGCAGCGATCGTTCTACCACTAAACCATGGAGCCAATAATAATAATAACTGATTAAGAAAAAATGATTTTATAAAATTTTGAGAAAAATCTCAAGTACAGGTAACAGCAAATAAAAGATACAAGGAACAAATCAATAAAGACGGTTGACAGATAAAATCAGCCACAGAAAGCTTTTTTAAAAAATGAAGATTGTGAGTTTTCTAAACGCATCCACTGTTTGTGGACCCCTGAGGTGGTCAGCGAGGGTGTTCCACAGATGGAAAGCAGGCAGCCTTGAAGCCCTGTCAGCCATGGTCAGTACAGGTTTTGGGTATCAGTCTTTCCAGTGTTGGTAGGTTTGGGCTATACATGTGGTCCTTTCATTGAAGGGACGAGACTACTTCCATGCAATGACTTCATCTATAGTCTCTGCAGCCATCCATCCATTTTCTGAACAGCTTTATCCTCACAAGGGTCACGGGGTATGCTGGAGCTTATCCCAGCCATCTTCGGGCAGTAGATGGGGGACACCCTGAACCGGTTGCCAGCCAATCGCTGGGCACACAGAGATGAAAAACTATCCGCACTCACATACACACCTAGGGACCACCAGGCCACCCTCTCAGCTGGTCCAGAATGCCGCTGCTCGCCTCTTGACTGGTACTCGTAAGAGGGAGCACATAACTCCTACTCTGGCATCCCTTCACTGGCTCCCCATACATTTTAGAGTTATTTTCAAGATCCGCTTATTTGTTTTCAAATCTCTAAATAACCTCGCGCCACCTTACCTCTCTGAGCTCATCCACCCCTACACACCTGCCCGGCGCCTCGGGTCTGCGGACCAGACATTATTAGTAGTACTAAGAACTAAACTGAGGCTCAGAGGGGATCGAGCCTTTTCTGTTGCTGGCCCCTCTCTCTGGAATGACCTCCCACTGAACATTCGGCAAGCCTCCTCGCTGCCCATCTTCAAAACCCTCCTCAAAACTCACTTGTATTCTGTGGCATTTGACTCAGCATTACTTAGATTTGTTCTTGGTTTTACTGTTTGGTGCTTTCTACCGTCTTTATTACCGATTTATTTTACTGTTTATTGTATATGTTAAATTGCTCCATGTACAGCATTTTGTATGCAGCGATGGCTGTTTGAAAGTGCTCTATAAATACGGTTGACTTGACTCTCTGCAGCCAGTGTTGAGCAAGTAGCGTTGTTCCAAAAGACTTTGTATTCTGCAGCAGCCCCTGTATATATAGCTTTTACTCTTGGTCTTGATAGTAACCACACATCAGTACAAGAAACCAGGTTAAATGTGTGTGACACACGTCTCTGATGTGGTGACAAAGTAATCAACATCATCCTCACCGCCACGGTTTTTCAAAATACTATTCATGTGCATGAAAGGCACCTCATCCTTATCTTCCCACAGGCTGGAAATCTTTGAAGGCTATGATGACATTGGAATGATGGTCTGCTGTCTTTGAAGTGGTTTCGGGGCATGCTCTTGTCAAGCTCAATCACTATTAGTATAAATTTGCATGACGCCGCTGGAAACATCTTTATGACAGGGCTGCTTTCCTTCATTCTATGATAGGTGGAGCTATTCAATCTGCAGTCATGCCAAGATAGTTCTTGTGTGCAGTTTTTTTTTTATCATTAGCAGTGACCTGCACTTTCTTCAAAACTCTTTTGAACTTGGCAATCATTTTGACGTACGCTGCTATTGAGAAAATATGTTTCTCTATTATGCAACCACTCCTCCTCTTGCCGGTATTTGAAGAATTGGGCTCTGGAGGAGTCTCGTTTGCATCAAGAAGTGACACGTGGGACCATGCTTCGAACGTTATGGCTACTGTACCTTTCAAAGCATTCCATTCACTCAGTTTTTGATAGGATGAAAAATACAAAAAAACTGTTTGGAATAAATTGTTACGCGTTTCTAATGACATCCTCTTGGCAAATGACACTGGAGACCACGTGTGTCTAGTTTTATTGGACTTAACTGCAGCATTTGATACAGTGGATCAGTGTATTCTGCTGACTCGTTTGCAGCACTTGGTGGGCATTGGCAGTAGTGCTCTTGAGTGGTTTAGGTCCTATTTAGCTGACAGAACCTTTTGTGTCAGCCTTGGCTGCTCTGAGTCACGCACTGCTCCCCTGTCATGTGGTGTTCCACAGGGCTCAATTCTGGGGCCTCTGCTGTTCTCACTGTATCTGCTCCCATTGGGTTCCATCTTAAGGAAACATGATATTCCCTTCCACTGCTATGCAGATGACTGCAAGATCTATGTCCCACTGAGCAAAACAGACGCCTTCTCATTAAGGCCACTTCTATCCTGCCTGGAAGAAATCAAAACCTGGATGGCACAAAATTTATTGAATTTCAATGAAAAGAAGACAGAGGTGATACTGTTTGGTCCCAGTGGCCCTTGTACATCCCATCCTGTAGACTTGGGCCCCCTGTCTCCTTATCTTAAGTCAACAGTCTCAAACTTGGGGCTTAAACTGGACAGTGATTTCAAACTTGCCCGTCAAATTGGTGCCATTGTTAAATCCAGCTTCTTTCACCTTAGACAGCTGGCCAAAGTAAAACCTCTCCTCTCTCATGAACACTTTGAGACAGTAATTCATGCCTTTGTCACATCCCGACTCGATTACGGCAATGCCCTTTACTTTGGAGTCAGCCAGTCCTCCATTAAGCGCCTTCAGCTGGTCCAGAATGCCGCTGCCCGCCTCTTGACTGGTACTCGTAAGAGGGAGCACATAACTCCTACTCTAACATCCCTTCACTGGCTCCCCATACATTTTAGAGTTATTTTCAAGATCCTCTTATTTGTTTTCAAATCTCTAAATGACCTCGCGCCACCTTACCTCTCTGAGTTTATCCGCCCCTACATACCTGCCCGGCGCCTCAGGTCTGCGGACCAGACATTATTAGAAGTACTTAGAACTAAACTGAGGCTCCGAGGGGATTGAGCCTTTTATGTTGCTGGTCCCTCTCTCTGGAATGACCTCCCACTGAACATTCGGCAAGCCTCCTCGCTGCCCATCTTCGAAACCCTCCTCAAAACTCACTTGTATTCCTTGGCATTTGACTCAGCATGACTTGGATTTGTTCTTGGTTTTACTGTTCGGTGCTTTCTACCGTCTTTATTACCGATTTGTTTTACTGTTTATTGTATATGTTAAATTGCTCCATGAACAGCACTTTGTCTGCAGCGATGGCTGTTCGAAAGTGCTCTATAAATACAGTTGAGTTGAGTTGACAATTCATTTGAACATATAGAATTTACATTTGATGATATTTTTAGTCAGTATTGTATCTTTTTCACAAGAGCTTTATTTTTGAGAAGCTCAAGAAAATGTAATTATGCAGCAATTGCTTAAAGTGTACTTCTGAGGGCCCATTGCCATGAATTGGTGGCAAAAATGGGGCAACATTGTAAAGTTGGATGCATATCTGGTGTTCCTATCGTGTCTTGTCATGTATTTGCCAAACAGTGTGTCAATCTAATTCAAGGCACCATGGTAGAAACTGATTTGTCATCACGTTGTTGACTAGGCCTTCTCTTGCACCCATCAGTTGCTATTGAGTGATACATCAGAGCATTGTCACATATAGTGCTTAGGTGCTTAACTGGTACCGCAAATCCATGATTGCTGTTCATTAATCATTTAACCACCAAATCCATTTGAATGGATTACAAATTGGGTTTTTTTGCCAAAAATAAATACAATCAAAAAGCTCTCTTTTTCCATTTTAGTATTTGACCGACATGTTTAAAAATTAAGTCAACCTAGTTTATTCCTAAGTGCATGATTTGCATTTGGCATCATTTCCTATAATGCCACGGAGAATTGACTTCTGCATGCACATCAAAGACGATTCGATAGATTTCAAAGTGGAATGATTCGATTTGGTTCGATGCAATCGCATCTTTTAAATCAATGATATTCTGGCTCAAACCATTTTTGTCACACTGCTAGTAATCAAGCTACATTAAATGTTGAATGGCTTGTAGAAGCAACTTAGCCAAGGATGCCTATTTTATTGCAACAAATGTGCATATTTTTGGCCACAGATCAGCATTTTATATGCACTATGTTGACCGATTTGCCTTAGTGTCTGTCGCAGCATCGTGTTAAGGCACTGAGAAGCACCATGTATGTTCTTGTAAAAATCAGTGACACATTGTATACAAATATTGGATTTTATTCAGTACACTGTACATAGATTTATAAAAAAAAAGTTAAGTGCATACATTAAGACAGAAGTCTAGGAATGTTAAAATGAACATCAGCAAATACTGTAACAGTGAAAATGGTGTGTCGAATGAGTATCCTTATCATTTTTTAGAAGTCAGATGAGGATATGTTGTGCCGACTTTCATTCCAATGAACACGTTCAGTTCAACAAAATGTGGATGAAGCAGAGGTCGATGCTTGGTGTGGCAGGGGCAGACATGACACTTAATCTGTAGCGAGTAGTTGATGCTCCGCAACAAACATCAAGCCAATGAGAATGCTTCCGGGTGCCAGCAGTCTACCCGAACTTCCTGTAAACATCAGATCAGGTTTTTCACAAAAATTGTTCAATTTTTTTCAGATCAGCAAATAAATTATTTTTTTAATCAATTAATTTATTCTTTCTACCGTTTGTCCTCATCATCGTGTGAGCTGGAGTGCTTTCCAAACAGACCGGTCGCAAGACATACCGTTATGTACAGTGGTCAACAATATTTAACTTAATGCCTTAATCAGAGATGCACATCAACTTTTTCTGGATTGTTTTTTGCACTGATTCAGAAAATTGTACAATTACTTTTACACAACAAATTGATGGATTACTAGTTTGTTCAATTATTGTTCAAGTGAGTGTGAACAGGGTAACATATTTCTTGCAAAATCTCATTGGTATTGCATGTGACAATTTGACATTTCGGTACAGATTTTAGCAAGGATCATTGAAGGTGACACATAATTTGCTTTTGTGGAGCACATAAAACAACATGGCGGGTGTGATTATGGCCCCCGGGCCTTGAGTTTGACACCTGTGATTTAGAGTGTTCCCTTAACCTGCCATGCATGTTTTTGGAATGTGGGAGGAATCCGGAGCACCTGGAGAAAACCCACGCAGGCACGAGGAGAATTGAACCCTGCACTGCGAGGCCCGCGAGCTAACCAGTCAACTACCATAAATAATTATAATAATCTATGACATTAGGGTTAGCAAGAGGTGGAATTTTCTGAAATGTAACTGCTATAAATTAGACCACATGGTAAAATCAGCATTATGCGAGCTAGCTTTTTCATCAAAATTAAAGATAAATATACTGTATATTTCTCAAAAACATGATGTGCTAGAAAAAAAAATTGGACATTGTTTAAATCAGCATAAAAAAATGCATTTAGGGACACAAAGCCATCTCTGTTTCCAATGTGCTGTTTACCAGTGTTATTATTCTGATTACAAACATGGCTTGCTTAAAATAAAATACTTCTAAGAGACATCACAGTGATTCAAGTCATCTCAGCCACAATGAAAAAGTTTTTTTTTTTTTTTTAAAGACCCATGGTCGAGAGAGGTGTAAACACCCAGACTATTCAGGATTGCGTACATTCACTTTTGAACATCAGAGTTTCACTTTATTATGTAAAGCACACTTACTGGGGTTGCATTCGTCTGACTCTCGGTAGCGGCCCATCAGTTCACTCGTTTTGACAGAGCTCAGAAGATCCGCACTGACTTCCCCTTTGAAGAAAAGACAATATTCACTGATCCATCCTGTACACTGTCCTTACTGATGAATTACAACACATCAGGTACAAGGAGATTATGATCAATCGTCCAAATGTCCAGGATTAGTATCTAGATTTTTGTGAGGATTAGAATGCAAATTGTTTGTTGTAATTGGGAGGACGCTCACAAGATACTATATATTTGAAAACATCTAACAAAGAGCCAACTTCTTTTGTAACGTCCCATAGCATACCTGAAACCATGAAGCTGACTTGCTGGCATCTTCCTTCAACTGCAGATGTGGGAGAGGAGCCCAAGATGGTCACTCTTGCTGTTTCCATCCGCAGGACATTAGCAACACCACTGCGGAACTCGTGTCTGGGGGATTAAATGAAGTTTTGTTTTGGGGTAATACATTTTTAAGTGGGTAGAATTCGACAATTCCAACTGATACATGCTATACGATTTGAAAAAGTAAAATTTGAATGGTAGCAAATACAGGATGTTGAGATCTAATACATGAGGATAATGCACCCTCGAAGGACATTTTTATACTTACCTACTGAAGTTTCTAACTCTGGGGAAGGTTTGTTCTGCAGAGGGAGACTCTGGGAAAATGTCAGCGCATGAAATGATGTCCTCACCATCCTTCAGCACCAAGGATCTGTTGACCACTGAAAATAAAAGTTTTTTTTTTTAGGGCGGAGCACTTTGCTGACTTAATTGAATAAAGATACATTTCCAACTCACATCTTGTATAAACAGACTTGTCAAAACGAAACAGAAACATGGAATGGAATCCCTCTTGTTTAACTTGTCTGACACCCATGATAGTTTCTTATCTCATTCCAAGTACCCTCTGGGTTTACATGCGAGTTAATTATTGGCAGGTGGTGAAAAGCCATGACGTCATCGCACCAGGGTGCGGGACTACAGGCCCGATGACTAGCCTCATTATATTGGCTCTGTTCCGACAATACCGTCGCGTGGTCATGGCGAGCGTCATAAAGGTGTGCGTTATCACCTGTGTGATCCCCAAAAAGCTGAATGATACTGTCAGTGTAGAGCCGTTCCTCCCTCAGGCTGACTGCGCCGTGTCTTGCCGAGAACTCCCCAACCACACAACTCAGGGGGTAGTCAAGAGAGCAGCTCGAACTCTAAAAAGAGGATAAATATAAATCCGTGTGTTTCGTGGTTATTGAGTAATGATTAGTCGTCACAATTGAAACTTTTGAGCCCTACCTTTGAGGTCATGTTAAAAGGATTATAGGGTCCCTGGTAATTACACTGGCCGTTACCATTGCCGCCGATAAAGTTATTAGATATGAACAGTGATGCCTCTGTGAGCTGCTAGGAGACATAAAAAAAAAAAAAAGAAAAAAGGCAAGCATTAGTGCATTATCTTTTTTTTTTCCTGGCATCACACCTGTACACAGTGATGAGCGCATATTTATTTCACTAAGGATTTAGTAATGCAAACAACAAAAGTAGGCCACTGTGTTCTCAACGATTGTTTTATTTCTGCCATGCCGTCTTCTTAAATCAAGCATTTGACATTGAACATTTTTTTCCGATTCTCACATATCACACCCCACATGAGTATGACTGCGTATTTCTTTCACTGCGGATTAAGTAATGCAAACAACTTTGGTCCTTAATCTGAAAGACTAGTTCCCTTCATTTACAGTAAGTGCATGCAGGTATGTAGGCCACTGCTTTCTCCGTAACTCATTTCCACCATGTCCTATCTTTATCATTATTGGCCCAGTATGTCGAACACACAAGAATTTGTCTCCGGTAGTACGGGCTAAGCTAGTATTGCAATAACAAGCAACTACGATAAACAAGGGCATGACATTTAAGTATCAAAAGACTATCCATAATGTAAGGGTACCATTGTGCAGTAGTACCACCCAATGACAGCTGTGCGACAATGTGCGGAGTCATCGAGCAGAGATAAAGCGATCAATGGAGCAAAACTATGACGGTTGCCTGCAGATAATCGTTACACCATTTTTAAAGTGACCAGTCGCAGTAATTGCAGTACAACTTTAGGTGTGCAATTATACAGAAAGTCCTTGAGCGCTTGAAAGTGTCTGTTCCTGTGGAATATTGATCAATGACAATTTCCCGATTTCATTGTACGTTATCTTGCTCTTTTTCACGTCTTTGAACAATCACATTTCAAATGGATTATCGTTGCATTTCTCTTTGTGAATGACAAATTGTAGAAAAAGATACCAATCCTGCAGAATACTGGGCTACCACTCTCCTGCTACAAACTACATCATGCCTTGGCCCCTTCTAATGATCACTGACAAATACATCCCTTCTCACATGCTGGAGTCATCTGACGCTTGCCTACTCTCCATCCAAAAATACAAATTGCAGATGTTTGGTGAGCGCTACAGCCCACTTTCTCTCAAACTGCTCAAATGCCATCTGTACACCAAGACATGCAACCTAAAATAACAAGAATACAATGCCAATAATCATACATACAGACACAGGAAATATCTGAAGTTGAATCTATTATCTGAAACAAAAAGAACGTGAAAAATGTTTGTCGGTTAATATATGGCCCACTTTGTTGATTGAAAGAAAGTTTCTTGAATTTCCTCAATTTTACTTCATCAAGCAGTTGTGCAAATTAAAATCATCTGGATCCAGGTGTGTGTGTGTAGATATACAGTATATTAGTTTGTTTTTTTAATATATTCTACATACTTAAAAAAATATCTAGAACTAGATTTATTTTGTGTAGCCACATGATGAAATAAATTCAACACCAATTTTTTTCAGTGTAGATCTCCTTTCATCAACAATCATTTCAGGTCACTAATTTTAAAACCGCAGTTACTTTATCTGATTTCCAATCAAGGAAAGAAATGCACCTTTTAACTTGGTCATGTCAACAGCCACCATTCTTGATGTGGGTGACTTAGCACTTGTTATTCACACCTGTTTTGTGGGTCACTGATAGCTCAATCCTACTTTTCATTTCTTCCAAATGTCTTGTCTGGTGATCGTATCACACATCATTTTCTATTTGAGCTTTCCCTCTGCCATTGTGGTTAGGCAACACAAAAGATGAACATTGTATATCTAAACAATTGAATTCTGATGATTACTTTGCCTTTGGGAATGGAGTCGGGGGGGATATATATTTGACATGTAATTAAATTTCTCTCCTTGAAGATTTATGATGATCCAGTTTCAACAGAACTTTTTCAATTGTTGATTTTATCCTTTGTAAATTTCAGTTTGAGAGGAATCACTAGTTGGAAAAAGACTTAGATGAGAAGTAAAGCTCAGAACAACTAAGGTTTTACAGTTTTTTTGAAAGGAGGTCGAGAAACGCCATTCACGCCAATTACCTGCTCATTCTATCAAATTAAAAGACAGACAAGAATTTGACCTTAAACTATTCTGCCATCCATTTTATCCTCGCAAGGGCCGCGAGTGTGCTGGAGCCTATCCCAGCCGTCATCGGGCAGTAGGCTGAGGACACCCTGAACTGGTACCATACTGTTAACTGTTATAGTGAAAATAAAACAAGCAACACATCTGCACAGGTATGCAATGCTTACATTTACAGATTGTAGATTCACCACCAGCGTGGTGTCACCGCTACTTCCATCAGGAAACATTTGCTGGACCTAGAAGAGATCAACAATTGCTTTGTATTAATTGCCTAGTGTGCATACAACACATTTCTCTGCTCTGCACGCTTTAGAAAGCCAAAGCAGAATGATCCTGATCTTAAAAGCTGGTTTATGGTAAATCATTCACCAAGCCATCTTCTCACACACCGAGAAGAGAGGAAAAAAAAGCAGCTATGTTGAATTTACTCCATTTTTTTCCATCAACTGGTAACACAAAATAAAATTTGGATCCAGATACATTTTTAGGAGATTTATAGTCTACTTAAGTATCTGGATCCACATTTCATTTTGTACAGCCACTTGACAAAATACTGAATGGGTTCAACACACCATTTTTTTAGTGCATGCAATACTACTTTGTTGTTCGCTCTTTTCCATAGATGCCGTCGGCCTCAGCAAGGTGCCTCTGCAGGACGGCTGACAGACACAGCTGTTCTCCTTTTGAGCTTCATAGTTCACAGTCACAGGGCATTTAGGCCCTTTCCGCTTGTAGATGGATGCTAAGTTCAACTATTGATCTTGATTTTTTTAAAACCTCCATCATGCAAGCTATTTTACCACAGGCATAAGGAATTCACTGTCTCATGTTTTGTGGCAGCTTGGCTCAAGTTAAGTTGCAGCTGTCAGAGGACTGAATTTTACACATTTTTGCACTGTGAAGATTTTTTTTACATAACTGGTGAGGTGCAACATGTTAGAGTAGATGTTGAAAAATTGCAATGCTTACCATTCTGACGGTCCCATTTAAAGAGCCATTAAACACAGCCTTGGCAATGGTCCACTGTCCATCTGCATTTTTTTCAGCAGATATGTCAGCACATTGCATCCTGTGAAAAAGGCACATGGTTGTGCATATCAATGAATGAGAAAGGCCAGGGTGTTGTCACACAGATTTTGAGCGACTAAATGAATAGAAAATATGCATTGTATTAAAACAAGGAGGGGGTCTATTACAAAGTACAATACATGCCTTTATACACATATCAAAAGGCAAGTCGGATCTATTTCTCTAAGAGCAGGTTTGACTGTGTGGTGAAATCACACGCCGACTCATTACAAGTTGAACAAGAGCTGGGGTTACACAAAAAAAAAAAAAAAAAAAAAAGTAGTGAAAGTACAAATGTTTTTCATCAAATGTTAGCCCAAAATATAAGCGTCGGGATCCAAATACAATTATTTATTTTGAGTGGTAGTCCACATAAAATGTATCTGGATCCAAAGAATCTTATATCGTGCATGAAATTGAGAATATTCAACACACCATTTTTTCGGTGTATATGCATGCATAAAAATCCAAAACTTTCTCCTAAATCATCTCAGATTAATTCCAGTGTTTCTTATTCTATTCGTTTTGGGAGCACAGTTTTTTTCCCTTTCCACTCTTTATTTATTCTGATGATGGAAACATACCCATCAACATGTGTTCTCACCTTGAGCCATTGCTGTAGTGAATCACAACAGATCTTCCCACGATGCTGTGGGGCCCAGTTAACGGCAGGTTGCTGTCGCGATACAACTCCTGCGCTTGATTCAGACCAGTCAGCAGCCCAAATTTTCCACTGATATCACCTATCTCGTACTGGTCAACAGTGCCATTTCCAGGCGCAGGGGACAGTGTTACATTGACAGACAGTGGGTTGTAGTGTCCCCTAATGTTTGCAGCCGAGCATGGTTCCGAGCTGGTCGGTTTGATGGGTAAAATGTGAACATGGTAGCCACCAGCAATGGCATTCAGGTTGGACAAGGACACAGATATATTGGTGGGGCCATTTGGGACCGACTGGTAGAACTGAATTTGTCCGGTTGACACGCCGGGGCCAAACCAAGATCCGAGGGTGGCTTTGGCTACACGCACCATAGTGATATTTGCACATGCAATCCTTGGCCCCGCTCTTTCTGCCTGATGTATGACCACGGCACGATTAATCAAGCCTGACCCTTGCAACCAGGAAGTGACATCAGTGAAGAAATTTTTGGCTTCGACTCCACCAACTGTAGTCCTGAGGTTGAGGAGATTGTGTTTACTGGCAAGGTCTCCGACTTCACAGGCTACTGGACTGGATGAGCCACAATGGAGATCATAACTGTTATCTTGTGTGTCAATGCCAAAAGGGTTCCAATGACCTCCTGTTGTGCTGCAGCGTGTCTCATCATCGTCCCTCTCGGAGCTGATGGGGTACATGTGGATATGCCAGTTGTGGTTCCTGGTTGATGCCGCTGTGGGGTTTCCATATGACAAATCCACAAAGATGGATACATCAGATAGGGGGTTGTCCTTCAGTTGGGTGAACCACATATCACCAACCAATGGGCTCCTAAACCTAGCCCTGGCCACGATGACCTCACCAGGATAGCCGATGCTGGCGCAGACGTACCTGGCACCATCTGTTAGGTGAATCACAACGGACCGACCAACAATGCTGTTCTGTCCAAACAGAGGAAGGTTGTAGTCTTCAAACGTCATTTCCACTTCATTTTTAGTCGCGAGGGACATATGCTTTGAACTGAGGTCTCCAACCTCGTACAGGTCATGTGTTGATCCAGGCCCGGTGGGGTATGTCGGGGCGCTTGTGTTGACGCCAAATGGATTCCAATGGCCACCCACATTGTCGTTGGAGCACAGGTTGGAAGAAGACGACCTGCCTGAAGGAACAGGAAAACGGTGGACATGGAAAGGCCCGACCCTGCTCTGCAAGTTACTCAGGTTGACCTTCAACTCCGTCTGATCGAAAGGGGAAGACTGATGGAAGCTGATAGCTCCATGAATCCCTTTCATATCAAATCGCGCACTCACTTGTTTCTCTGGCACACTATAGATTTGAGCACAAATGAAAGTTGAACCTGGGCGGAGAATGAGAAAGGCCGTGTTGTCATCGTAGTTCTTTAAGTCCAGGCGAGATTTCCCAGGTTGCAAAGGCGTTCCAATGTTGACGACACTCAGATTTGTCAAAGCTGAGGCATCTAAACTACTGAGAAGAACATTGCAGCTTGTCGCTGAGCTTACTGAGCCAAAGAGTGTCACGTTGGCCGAGGATGCGTTGACTTGACCGATTGTAACAAGATCTAGTAGCAGCCTTGAGTTGTTCAGTCCAACGTTACGGCGAATATAAACATTACCTGCGATCTCACCGGTGAACCTCGCCTGACTTGTCAAAACTGTTTGACGGCTACTTACAACCGTGCATACATGACTGCTGTTACAGGTCTGTAGAGTCAGCGAGAGATCATCCAGGTTTGAGCGCTGTTCAAAGAGACTCGACACATTGATGCTGGCGCTTGACGTGGGATCAGCAGTGAATGTGAAAACACTGGAGCCAATGTTTGCCACCGAGCACGGCTCAGCAAAGTAGCCATACATGACCGGGAACTCTGAGAGGGAAATGTTCAAGGTACTGCACGATCCGGCACCAGTAACGTTGACAGTGGCCGTCTGGGATGTAGAGTTGAATTGAACCTGACCCAAGACTCCCCCCATGTTGATCGGTGCCAAGAACTGAACACATGAAGCGAAACCTAAGAAGACACACCACAGAAAAAGGACTTGATAGTGGAATACAGTAGAATTACAATTTTCTGATTTTTTTCTTTTTTTAAATCAGTGCAGCATACACAGTGTTCTTAACTCCAAAGGGGAAGTCAGCCTCAAAATTTTCCAAGCTCCATGCTGGCCCGCCAGCCTAAAAAAAGGCATTCTGAATAATATCGCGTTTGTGGAATACGAGTTCAGCAGCAAAATCCACCCGTTTGTGTCAATCACAAAGGTGGCCATTTTGACATCTTCTGTCAACTGAAAATGACCTCACAGTTGCTCGGGCAACGGCCATTCATGGCTCACCTGTTTTCAGAGGCTGAACCATGATTGGTCTTTACCTGAGCCCGAAGCAACAGTGAGGTCATTTTCAAATCGGCAGCCAGGGGCAAAATGACCACTCCTTGACATGGACAAAAACGGATGGATATTGATGCTAAATTCATATTCCAGAAACACAATACTAATCAGAATACCATGTTGAGACTAGTGGGGGCGCATGAAACGTCATTCTCCAAGTCGGAGGCGTATAAAATATCAGATTGGCTCAAATCTTAAAAAGGGGTTTTGCGAAAGGATACCAAGAATTCTGTAACCACATGAGATCATGTAATCCAATCCTAGTTTTAATCTGGGTCAAACCTTCTGTTTTTTATGTTAGAAACATTTCAGTAGGATGTGGATAAATTTGATCCACGAAAAACAGGATTATCCAGATCCCGCCAGTGGGCAGGAATTCAAGAACATGTTTGCAAAACTTTTCAATTGGACAAATAATCTACTTTTATCATTTTCTGTCTATACGTTTTTAAAAAATAAATATTGCACTTGTTTTGTTCAGATGTTACGGCGATGAAGTAGATAAATTAGACAAAGGCAACCATTGCCATAAGCCTTTAAAGCAGAGCGTGTCAAACTCAGGTCCTGGAGGGCCGGTGTCCTGCATGTTTTCTAAGTCTCCCTGTTGCAACACACCTGATTCAAATGATCAGCTCACCAGCAAGCTCTGCGGAAGCCGGACATTGAACCTGTTCATTTGAATCGGGTGTGTTGCAACAAGGAGACTTCGAAAACACGCAGGACAGCGGCATTCCAGGACCTGAGTTTGACACCCCTGCTTTAAAGTAACAATTAAATGAAAATGGGGAAAAAAATATTTTCCTCATAAATTAAACCCCCAAACAGATTTAAATTAAAATGATTTATTCAACTTTTTTTTGTCATTCATCACTGTATATTACATGACCTTTTATATTTTTTTTATTTCAGACTTCTTCAAACTATCCACAGTGTGTTTTCTTTTATATTTGTTATTCGTTGTGGCTCAGATGAGTGTTAAAAAAAATCATAGTAGTGGATGCATGTTATTTTTGTGGTTCACAAATTCAATTAATTTAAAAAGAAAAGATTTCCAAATCTGGATCATTTTGTTGCAGATTACATATTTTGAACAACTGGCCCCTGAGACTAGTTTTGCCTGTGTTTTGTTGTTACCATTTTTGTACTGCATCTGCCTCACTATATATTTGTCAAAATAATTGCCCTGAAAACAATCATTAAAAAAAAAAGACTTCTGGCCATTTTGACTTTTGTATCTTTTTTAAATTCTGCCTCTCATAATCTTAATTAACTGAACTAAACATATGAAGAGCAAGTGGGAAAAATAGGTATGGTCTCATTATAAGGATGTACATGAAATGAATTTGAAGTAAAAGAATGAGCTTTAAACGGTGCACTGGACCCAAAGCAGCCTAATGTCAAGCAGCAATATGTCAAACTGCATAATTTAACATGAAAATTACACCACAAATTACACATTGTGGAAAGAATATTAAACTAGCTACAAAATCCGAATGAGAGTCTTAAGGTTTTAGTTCAAAGAGAGATTTGGCTGACATGTGCCATTCTCCTTGCACAATAAAGTCATCAGTCTATTATTATAATTAGGCAACCAATTGAAGGTTACTGGATAAAAGACCAAAGACAAAAATAGTACCATTTTTAATTCTGGAAAAGTTACTTTCAAATTTAAACTGTTAAACATTAACATCAATGAAAGACATACTCACCCGTGACGTATGTTAACAGGACAATCAAAAGGCACATGGCGGCAGATAGATTGCAGACAAATGCAAAATAAGTAGAGTTTCTATGAAGTACTATGAAGCGTGCGCGCACAAGTGCATTCGCTAAGAATGTGTCCTGGGGGACTGGTTTGCAGAAGTGTGCAAGCTCTCTTATACTTCAATAATTGTGCCATCTGTCTGTGTCAGCCTGCGATTGGTTATCAGGACTGTTTCTGCTGTGCTCATTAGGATAGGGGAGGGTTTAAGCCTCTTCAACTAGACAAATGAAACCATAGAAAGACATTCAACATTTGAATATGCTCAAGACTTCATGTAAAACATAAAAAAAAGTGGAAATAAAAATAACAATCGATTACCTTTGTTAGTGCTCAGTCTTTGGTTGTGTTGTTGCTATGCGTCAAGAAAATTGAGTTAAAAAAAAAGTCATAAATGCTATAATTTAGTAAGCAGGTCTGGTATACATTTCAAATTCACAGCCCTGGCCTAATGAAAACAGCTACAAGAAAACTGTGGCAAAGCAAACGGGAAAATCGTTTCCAGGGAATACTGTAGAATGTCGCAGGCGTGGAGCTGATGTTTTCTTGGAATTTTCTTTTTCCTCTTCAGTTCCACTTCTCAGCGCACACGTCATCTGTCCTTGTGACTGGGCTGAGGAAAGAAAAGGGTGGAAAATAGTAACATGTTCTAAGAATAGAGCCCAATGGCCCATCATTTTGGCCTGTTTATGGTAGGCCATACAGTTATTTACTTCCACACCCCAGAGGGCATGTGAAGTGGATTAGGTCCTTCATTTGCCTTGCTGTGGGTAACTGATTGCTGCAGAGGCTCCAATTGTTATGTGACTATTTCTGTGTCCCTGCAGAAAAGACAGTGCAGGGTTGCTCTCTGCACTGGTTTACACTTAAAAATATGCACTGCAACAACAAATTCTGAGGGTGAAGTATGCAAAGAAATAGCGATGGTGTCAACCGGATGTCCCTTTTCGAGTTTCAATCTCAGGCTCGAATTTGTGACCCGTCAAGTCTCCACAGAGTCCTCCTCCCACAATTGTAAAGGTATGTCACCTTAGTTGAAGAACTGGACGCGAAAGTGAATGTTTGGCTGAGATAGGCTCCGATCCAAATATCTCGAAAGAATTCCGAGACAAGGCTCTACTGTTTTGGCCTCATACGGAAAAAGTATCCAAAATGGAATATTTCTCTCCACGATTCTCGTAATATTTGTGGGAAATATTGTGTGCAAATAAAATTCCAATACACTGAATTGCCTTTGAGTATTCAATACAACAACTTTGGTCTGCAAAACTTTTGCCAAGCCAGTATTTGTGGACGTCCTTGTAACACCACACATGCATACCATCTCCTCGATCTTTTTCAGTTTTAAAATAAGATCAATTACGTACCCATTTTAAATCAGCAGTTATTTAATCTGATTTCCAGTCGAAGCAAAGAAATGCACCTTTGACTTGGTCATGTAAACAGCCATCATTCTTGACATGGGTGACTAATCACTTGTTATTCACACCATCTGTTATGTGGGTCACTGACAGCTCAGCCATACTTGTCATTTCTACCAAAATGTCTTATCTGCTGGTCACATCACACATCACTGTCTATTTGGTTGAAAATTGAAAAAATTCTGGTAATTTTGCTGGGAGATGTTTTATCCAAATGCAATTCCAATGCACTGAATTGTCTTGGAGTATCTAATACAACACCTATGGTTTTATAATAACATTAGGCGTTGGGTCGTAGGTCATCTCTATAAGAGGAGGAAGTCGGGTGACCCCCATCCGTCACGATATTATGAGTTCCAAATCAGCGCTAGCTTGCCCTTTCTTCCCGGTGTCTATTGTAATGCCTACGTGTCATTTGCTTTGTTGTTGCATTGTTTATTCAGTGTCCTCGTTGTCATGAATGCACCTTATGCTGTATGTGTGCGTGTCTGTCGCTTGTAAAAGCAGCAGCACTTTAATGTGTCCTTTAACTGAGAAAAGGATAAGCAGTTAGGAATGAATGAGTTATGTATCACACGTGATGTATCACAAATGATTTAATTCATAAACCAGAAAAAGGAGCGGGCATTGATTCACTGGGTGGAGTCCTTAGAATTTAGTGTATCGGGAGGAACAGTTTTTAAGAACTTATGTAGCTAGTGTAATTAAGCAAACATGTAATTAAAGCCCTGATGCGTTTTTAAAATTGTGTTGTGTCAAAGAAAGGTTTAAGAGAATGGGTTGGACCGTCTTCAGTTGAAATAAAAGATAACACACTCATCCGTGAGTCATCTTGCCATGGAAAAGTGCTTTTACTTTCGTTGATGTTTTATTACAGCCAACACTGTCTGGCACCTCATGTTGTTAAGTGTAATTTCAGGGGTTGTTTCTTCATGTATTTGCTCTTTTAACACGTGCCAATATCAAATAACCTTGAAGAAGATAAATGTTTTATGTTTGAATATCAAATGAATAAAGAGCACTTTGTATGTGGGTTGTATCGCGTTTTACTACAAACATCAGCTGTTTTAGGTTCGTGGTTGACTAATTCGATGCTTGTTTTACCTAAAGGTCTACTGACAACTGCCGTAAATGAAGATGTGCAGTTTGACCAACAGTATTCAAATACTTCATGTCCTCTAGATGGCGCCAGCGCAGCATATTTTAATGAGTCAACGTAGTCAAGCAGCAAAAGTACATACAGTACAGCAGGTCTTTTATTGGTTGTGCACCTCGCACAATGTTTAAAAGAGGTGACTGTAATATTTTTGGTCATTTTTCTTTCATGCACCGCATATTTTGTTGCTTATATTCTATCATACAGGGAGGCAGGTCAACTGTAGATGACCCACAAGACACGGGGAAACCTGGACCAGAACAAAACGTCTCAACGAACACTCTCAATTCTGCGTTTAATGCCAAACAAGCTTAATGAGAAACGGAATGCAATTCATACCAATTCCTGCATCGCGATCGAACTTTCACTTCAGCCAGAGGCAAGACATGAAACAACAAACTTCGCTGTGAAGTTTCTGCTGTTTAAATCTCCACGTACTGACTGGCTTTTACGGTAGGCATGCCTACTAACAAACAGCCCGGTAATTCGGCGGTACTCTGGGTTGGACGGAATTCTTTCTGATGTACGTCAGATGTGTGGATGACGCGTGAATGAAGCTGTTTATGCAGTGGCGACCCTCAGGGCCAGCAAGGCCTTCTCTGCTGGCCTAAACGTTCATACAATAACACAAATTTAATTCATTTTATTTTCATAAATATGTAAACAAAATTATTCTCTGTATTATTTACGTCATATTATTTCCACTTAGTTGAGTGGCTTTCAATGTCATTTTAAATAACATTGAAAGCCACTCGATAAATCACTTATTTATTATGGTTGAGTTTTTAACCAATCATATTTCAGCGAGCGTGTGTTGCCCTATAAATTAAAATTTGCTCGGGGCCTTCCGATTAAACAGAGCAGGCCCCTGTGCGCTGTAAATGAACGGGCGCAGTCAGGTTGCAATAGCCAATCAGATCACGAGTCTGCGCACCGGGGCCAGCGAGAATGCCTGACGTCGAGACTGAACGTGCGCATTCGGTGATTGGATTAGCGCCTGCTCGAGGGAGCTATCACTGCATTTTAACCCAAAACGGCCGAAGAAGAAGACGTTGATCTGGTTGCTGAACTACTTTCCACACAATTTTCAAGACGGACCTTCCACGAAAAGCTGGATATTGTGCAAAGAGGTCGCTCAACTCCTGCGCTAGCTAGCCTGTCCCATCAAGGAAAAGGGTTTGTCCGTCATTTTCAGACGAGCAATTATGAACGGTACCCGTGGCTCACATCCTCTGAGAAACGCTGCAAATTGTACTGCTGGGAATGCCTATTGCTTGCAACGGACCGATTTGGTGTTTGGAGCCACACTGGATTTACCCATTTAAGTTGTTTTACCAAGGCAGCAAGGAAACATCAGAGCACGGCTGGGCACTTACAAACTACAGTGCGTTTAAAAACGTTTGGGGACACTCGCGTAGATGTGTAGCTCAGTGAACAGGCACTACATTGGTGAGTAAATGAATTCTGTTTTACATTTCTTCTTGTCATTTTATTTCGTTAGTATTAAATTAATGGTAACGAAATACGATGACAAAGATACAAAGATGTATCAAATAAATCTGCTCAACTGCAATTTATAATGGCGTATTGTAGTCACCTAGAGTTCGTTCAATCTCAGCTGCTCAACATCGTCAGTTATTTACTGCGGTCAAACCAGCCTCCACTCGCAAAATTGAAGTCAAGTGAGCCGCCACTGCGATTGCCAGTGCTCTGCATTACGGTAGTGTGCCGCCAGCGAGCGGCGTTCGCGAGTGGAGGCTGGCTTGACCGCAGTAGTTATTTGCTGTTGTGCAGACGATTCTTAAAATGCAAATGATCTGTTTACTTTATTTTCAAGGAATAGTTTGTTTTGCTATTGTTTGGTTGGTGTCTTATATGAAACTGCGACATTGTGCAATTTATTGGACATACTTTTTTAAGATCACAGCGTAATTTGGGTGGCATTTTATTTAGTATTTTTAAATCATCTTTTTATGTTTGACAATATATATACATTTAGTTTCCTGCTCTTAATTGTGAATGCATACTTGATGGTTTTAAATGCTCCTGAAATTAAGTGCTGCTTGACGAGCCCATACTGTATTGTGTTAATGTATGTGACGTCACTGAAGGCCTAAGGTTGAAATGCACGGCCCGCCACTGTGTTTATGTGAATGCAACCGAAAATAAATGAAAAAAATGCACCTAGATTTGCTCTGCATGGTGTATTTCTACACTAAAAAATGGGTAACATTTGCCTGAAATAGAAACTAGTAACGTTTTTCACTCCGATAATAAATAAATGGCCAAGTTGAAAAGATTCGGAGCACCGGACTTCCAGCGAAGAGGCTACCCTTCAGTTGAGTATGACTTTCAATTAACTGTGGGTGGAAGGCAGACTACATCTTGAACTGGTCGCCAACCAGTTGCAAGGACAATATACCTAGAGGCGAACAACCATCGACACCCTCATCAACACCGTACTGAGTGGGAACTGTCCCCACACTTCCCCCACACGTCAAGCGAGTGTACCAAGAAACAATCAGTGACCTAAATCAAGTATCTTCAATCTCAACGATCTGCATTCAATCTTGATATAATCTTGGCGTTAGCCATCTGTACTAGCAAAATTGCCAGAATCGAACCCGTCACCTGTGCAATGTGAGGTTGACGAGCTAAGCAGTCGACCACTTTGACCTCTCACATTTCCAATACATAAAAACAAAACAACTTCCTTTAGCTGGAAAAGTTTGTGTGTCACCTCACCTCACCTCATTTGATATAAACCTGTAAAATCAGAGGTGAAGGTCATCCAATGTGACAAAGCTTGCGTGACAGAAATTAATGCATTGCTCCCAAGCTGCTGCTGTTTTCTGGTCTTCTTATTGACTGAAAGTTACATAAATCTAATTTTATCCAATTATTGTTCTTCATACCTAGACTAGACATGCATACCTATGGGTTGGAGAGTGGTCTCAGTAGGTTTAAAGTTGTACATGTGAACTTGTCCAGAGGACAGCGATGACTTCATCATTACCTCACTGTGTGCTGCTTCGCGGCCTTATTAAAACCATGTGGCTCTGGTTGCTGTGCCTGCTACAAAGTGATTGAATCTTAGACCACAGGCTTTTTTTTTCTTTGTTATACGATGAGCAGGGTTGTAAAAAGAGTTTTTTTAAAATCACCTATCCGATCACAAGATGGAGCGATAGCCATCCATCCATTTTCCGAACCACATTATCCTTACAAGGGTCGCAGGTGTGCTGGAACCTATCCCAGCTGTAATTAATCGGTAGGCAGGTTAAACCCTGAACTGGTCGCCAGCCAATCACAGTAGACGAACAACCATCCACGCTCACACCGAGGGACAATTTGGAGTGTTTCATTAGCCTGCCATGCAAGGTTTTGGAATGTGGGAGGAAACTGGAGTATCTGTCCATTTCTTATTGCATTTGACTTCATATACCAGATAACGTTTTGTTTAACCCTTTCAGGGACAGCGGTTATGACAGTGGACAGTTTATCGTGTTATCAGGTTACAGGGTGCACTAAAGGGTTAAAAGGCACAACAATTTGGTTTCTGTTTTGAACGCCTACACACGCGAACACTCATACACACACACACACACACATGCACACACAGTGATTAATCGATTTTGGTAGAATTAAGCCCGGTGATTGTTACAATGAGTATGTGAAGTACAATTTGCTCCTCAGTTGTCTGTTCAGTCAGCCTGTGTACCAAATGATGACCTCAACCTCTCTGAGATGAAACCCTGTCAACACTGCTACATGTTGCCTCAATGATGTTCCTGAAAACTTGTTCAGCAGATTTATTTTGTTTGAGTAAAATGGCTTGGAACATAATTTAAAATGTATTTTTCTTCTCAAGTGTGGCGCTATTCGAGTGCGTTACAAATGGCAAAAAAACAAAACATCTACTATGACTCTCATTTATAATTTAATTGCACTGAAGAAGAACTGCGATTATATTGTATTTGCATTATGGGTTCAGATTCAAAAACATTTGCAGAGTGTTTATACAATTTGTATAATTTTTTTCTCGATTTTGTCTGGATTCTGGCAGCAAAGTAGCGTTGTGCAGGAGTTAGCACGCCTGCTTCGCAATGCTGAGTTTCAGTCTTCCCGTGCTAAGCTTTCATAGGTTTTCTCCAGGTACTCCAGCTTCCTCCCACATTCCAAAATAAAATCACAATTGTGTTGGTGACCACACAAAAAACTGGTCAGAAAAGATGACACTTTTGTTAAAACTGATTGTCAACGCCCAGTGTTGTGTAGTGATGGTTACTCAAGAAGCAATGTTGCGTTATGTCCGGTTCAAGTGATGGCAAAATGACTTGAGAGGAAAGATCCCACCAGTTTGACAGATGTGGACAGGCACAAAGTCACAAAGTCAATTCAAGTTCATTTCAATTTATTTCATCTCAACAGCACCCAGAAAACAGACTTGTAAGCGCGCGCATACTGAAAATACAGTAGCAGTCAGGAGTTTACATTTAATCATCATAGACAACAATGTCATCTTCATTTGATGATTTTATTAATTTATTTGAGCCATGTTTTTGTCATGGGTGGAATCGTTTTTTGGTTGTTGTTTTTTTACGTGCATGAGTTTTATTAAGGATTCAGATCAGTGGTTCTTAACCTTGTTAGAGGTACCCAACCCAACCAGTTCATATGTACGTTAACTGAACCCTTCATTTGTGAAAAATGAAAATTAGACGGGGATACAAAGAGACTGGAGGAGTCACAGAAAGACATAAATGAACGGACTTGATCAAACACCTGTTATGAATTACGGTATGCCTTTCAGCTTCTTCTTTGACAACAGCAAGTTGTTCAAAACGTACTGAAACATAAAGTTGAAATTAAAGTCAAATTAAGTTCAACTGCAAATCGGTGCCTTTTGTGTTTTTCTTAACTTTACCTGAAATCCGAATATGTATGTAAACGTTTAACCACAGCTGTACAACACACACAAACATCTACACCGAGTTTCCACAGAGGATGTGTCTGGATGGAGGCATGCAGAGATACACAGTTGGACGTGTGTCACAGGATGGAGGGGCTGTATTTCCTTTATCTCGGCATAGGAAATAACTGCATCGGACCCATCTTTTGTTCTATTCTTCAACTGATATGCGTTGGGTTGGAGGTTACACAAACATCGCACAGAGATCATGGCCATGTGATATCCTCGAAAACCATTTTTCGGTATCCTTTCTGGGCCTAAAAGACACAATTTGGTATTTGAAGAGTAATTGTTGGAGACTTTTCAGATGTGCGATGTCATCTTGTGTACAATAGAAGTAAATTGTTGAATCCTATGGATTATGGCATCACTCTCGACCTGGTGCTCTGTTTGGTTTCATGGCCTCCAGGATATGATAATAGGAGGAGTGATCATAAAGGTACGGTCAACAGAAAACCTAAAGAGCACCTACTGTCAGACGCTGGGCTTGTAATTCGTTAGTGGCCTTGAGTAAACAACTTTACACCTATATTCAGACAATTTGTCTTGACTTTATGTGACAATGGGAGTGTCAATGTTCGGTACATGCTATTGCATATTTTTCTTGCATTCAACCAAGTCCTGAAAGTTTTAACTATCAATTGAGCAATTACTTTACGATAGAAATGTTGATAACAGTATCCAAAGCAATCTAATGGCCTGTCATTTGAGCTTTTAAAAAGACATACAGTTCATAGTTGGTCTTAATTTAATTTTCATAACTTTTGGATGCACAGGCTTACATACTGCTTGTCTTGCCAGCCACTAGAGTCATTTGTGACACATCAATTCCTTCTGCGTACAGCTTGTTATGAGTAATGGTGCCCCGATATTTTTGATTTGCTGGAACGAATGTGAAAACACTCTTAAAGCTGCCTGTTTGTGCCTGATGTGAACATGGACAGATTGGAACATGCCTGCTTGGTGATGAGAACGTGATATTCATTCCGTTGCACCTCATTCCACCCCCTTGTTTTTGTTATCCAACACAAATCAAACACACTGAACAGGAAACACCCTCAACGGTAACTTTTCAATTCCTAATCGTAAACTTCATGATACAAAAACAAAACCAAGAAAAACAGACCTGGCACAGCAGGTCTCTCACGTCTCCTCAATCCATTCTCACTGTGTCGAATTCATTTCGTTAGTTCGTTGTGTAACACTGTGAATGAAATCACAGGATAGCCGGCAACATTGATGCCAATGCTTACGGGGCTGGACAGTCACATCCAACACATCACAGAGGCTACCACATTGGCCAGCAGTGTGCATTATATAACTGTACTAGCTGCCGCGATATATGTGAACAAATGCAGTGGCCATCTTATGGCAGGATTCACATCTTCACACACTTTCTCAAACTTGAGAAATTGTTGAAAGTTGGGGGCGAAACAAAACATAAGATATTCATTCATTCATTTTCTGATCCGCTTATCCTCACAAGGGTCGCGGGGCGTGCTGGAGCCTATCCCAGCTGTCTTTGAGCAGTAGGCGGGGGACACCCTGAACCGGTTGTCAGCCAATCGCAGGGCACACAGAGACGAACAACTGTCCGCGCTCACACTCACACCTAGGGACAATTTCGAGTGTTCAATCAGCCTGCCATGCATGTTTTTGGAATGTGGGAGGAAACCGGAGTACCCGGAGAAAACCCACGCAGGCCTGGGGAGAACATGTAAACTCCACACAAGGAGGCCGGAACTGGAATTGAACCTGGTACCTCTGCACTGTGAGGTCGACGTGCTAACCACTGGTACACCAGGCCGCCTGCCATAAGATATCTCGGTTAAATTTAGCATCGCTGGAGCTCCCGCACCAAATAATTGTTAAGACAGAATTGGCAATTGAGTCTGCACAGCGTCGGTGGTATTTGGGGATTTTCACATTTTAGCTACACCTTCAATTATTGCGGCTGTTTCATATCTTTCACCGCAACAAACCCGAAATTCAGTTGTTGACTTTGACACAACATTGATTGTGGTTGCACAATTTGTTGCCAAACATTGCTTTGAAACTAATTTAAGAATTAGGCCATTGTTTGAGCACAATCCTTAATTGCTAGGTGCCTATTATCATTAGAGAGGAATGCAGGCACAACACCCTCCAAAATAACACGTCACACATTCTATCAATAGCTCTTATGTTCTCAGACAGTTAACCAGCTCTTCCTGGTGTTGACACAGTTGGTGTTTGTGCACATGGCATAGATGGGTATCAAGGGCAGATAGAGTCCCATGGGTCATCCGCCCCTCCTCATTTAAACCACGACAGTAAAATGGGCTCTTTGGAGTGAAAACCACTCACCACTGTGACCAACAGCAGATATGCTAAGGTTCACATGGTTTCTCCCCATACACACTCAACCTTTAGGCCCAGAAGTATTTTAACAGTTTTGCTTTTTTTTGCCTCTATGTATAGTAATACCCTCATGCTGTTGAAATTTAGAAAGTGCAACCAGAATTTCTCGAAGCTTTTAGGAGTTTCACCCAACTGGCTTGTCTTGGCCATTGAGGACTAACCAATGTATTTTCCTTCCAAAAGTTGTACGTTGCTCTTGCCATATTTTAAAGTAGAGGGCAGAATCTTTGTCATGCTCAAGGAAAGAAACAGGTGGCAACGCAACCTAAGTGCAAATGTCAGTCTAGACTAAACTAATTGCAAACCACTGGAACCAAGACAGTAAAAGCTACCCATGTTCTGTATAGATTGTTTTGACAGATGTAGCAAAGGTTAACTTGTAGCAATTATGAGAACTGAAAAGTATGAAGAACAAAAGGAAATGCTCAAGATCCAAAGAATATCTCACATGTGCCCAAAAATGACATCGACAATTTTATGGCATGGGCGTGTACAAATGCAAATGGAATGTGCAACCTTAATAAAAGGGTTGATTAGTAAGCTGCTAAGAATCATGAGGTGTGTCGACCTTTTGTCTTTGCAGGCATTTCCTACATAAGTGTTACACATTGTGAAGGGATAATCACTCTAAACATACTGCCAACAACAGTATGTTGTTGGCAGTATGTATAGTATGTCATCCGTCAGCGGCTTGGTAACCCATCTGTGCCGAATCACTGTAATCATCAGTCTATTACTTCGTCATGTTATTTTAACCATGCTTCCATTGGTAAATTTCACCAGCCCCACCGCAAAAAGCCCCAACAGATGAAAAATCCAATGCGATTAAAATGGCAAATGGAGTGCGCTATCTATCAGTGTGTCGACATCACATAGTGGGCAATAGGCGGGGTACAATCTGAACTGGCTGCCGACCAATCGCAGGGAAAATGTAGACAAACTATGTCCAATCACAATCACAGTCACACCTTCCGATGATTTAGAGTGATCTAAGTGAAGAAATAAATGTAACAGAAGTGGAATGGGGGTGGCATTATGTTAGAGGAATCTATGAGCAAAATTGTATCATGTTTAAAGTTTCATTTTAATTTGGGTACATCGAAACGTTTGGGTGCGTATCCAGCACCCCCAAATGCCTGTGCATAAAGGCGCCGGCTACCTGGCCGGAGGGCTGTTGAAGTCCACAATTAGCACGTCAATGCAGGTGGGCGATCACGGGGGAGAGGGCGAAACTCGGTCACAAAAGGGGAATGAATAATTCGGGAACAGCGGTTGAACAACAAAAGACGAGTTGAGAACATCCGTCGCGCCCAGGCGACATTGACCATCCGCAAAGTCTGCAACATGTTAATTCAATGTAGACCAGACAGAAAAGGCGCCAACGTACTGGTGGTTCAATGTTTAAAACAGGTAACCAATCACTACCGAGGGGCCGGACCGGGGGTGCGGTATGCAAATATCGGGGGCAGTGTTTTCCCAGTGTTTTACAATAAAAGTCTGAATTGGCGGGAAGGGAGCTCGAGTGTGATCGCGGAGCAACTAACCGTCGTTCGCTCTCAGAGATCCGCTTCCGCCGATATTGAAGACAATTTTCCTGTGTGCCGAGTCATTTCTTTAACTTTGTCCGAGAAAATCTCTGACACATTATTTTTGCACTTTGGACAGGGACCACATTTCACTACTGCCCAAAGACAGCCTATCCCAGCTGTCTTTGGGCAGTCGGCGCCAGCCAATCGCAGGGCACACAAAGACGAACAACCATCCGCGCTCACACTCACACCTAGGGACAATTTGGAGTGTTCAATCAGAATGCCATGTATGTTTTTGGAATGTGGGAGGAAACCGGAGAAAACCCACACAGGAGAACATTGCAAACTCCACACAGGGAGGCCGGAGCTGGAATTGAATCCGGTACCTCTGAACCACTGGATAACCAGGCCGCCCCCTTTGCAACCGATTTCTTTTACTGAAAGATCTAGTTATGTTCCATGGGCAAGTTCAATAAGGCTTCTAAGAGATTTCTGTATCACCACACCCTCATTTCAACCTCTGCGCAACCTGTTAGAACCCTTTTTGATTGCATCATCAGAGCAGCTCTGTTTTGAGCATTATGTTGCACCATAACGGCCACACGGGAACAGTGTCAACTATACTCTAGCGCTGTCAGTTCCCCTGGTCGGTTGTTTTTCTCTGCAACTGTCTGACTTTATTTCACTGCTGAAGGTAGAGAGAGACATGCTGAGATAAAGGCCATGATGAAGTGAAGGAATGAAATACCCGTTTCTCCTTTCAAACGTGCTCTTCCATGCAACTTGCTCTTCCAGTCCTGGTTTGGCTGCGCTCCAAAGTCCAAGGCTTGCAAGGTCAGTTAAGGACGCGAACATTCCTCATCATGTGTTACATAATACTTTCGTTTTCTTTTTCATATCTTTCAACGATTACTGGATTGGCATTTTTCTCCATCAGAGGACGATTGTCTTTAATTCCTGGTCTACATACAGACATGCAAAATTATACATTTTCAATAGCACTGGCACTTATATATATATATATATATATATATATATATATTAAACTAAAATGTCAAAGCAATTTTCAATGTGAAAAATCGGCAGTATAATCCACTGGTGTCTAAACTATGGCCCGGGGCCATTTGTGGCCCACCATCCATTTTTCAACTAAAAATGACATTTGACATCAGCCGCAAGGTTCGTTAAAAAAAGGTGAAGGTGGGCAGGGTGTCAGGAAAAACAAGTGCGGTTACTAGTAATAAATTTGTTAAAATATTGTAGAACTTTTAATATGACACAATAGCCACATAACTGCTGAATCAAGTCACCCAGCCCCTCCTGTTGTTTTTTCCACATTTTCATCCCCTGCTCATCTCTGTTTCCCCATCTGTGAGTGTTAGTCATCTTTTCTTTCCTTCTCGCCCTCCTCCGCTTCTCGTTTTGTCAGATGAGCTTTTCCTCCGCTCACCAGCCTCACCATCAAAGGCATTTGAAGTCTTTTCATATTTTGATGATCCCAAATGTCTATCCGCATGCAAGCCTTTTACCCTGAACGATTCGGCGCACATTTTTGTTTTATTATTACATGTATTGCAGGTTAATGCAACACTCTAAATTGTCCTTCGGTGTGTTTGTGAGGGTGAATGGTTGTTCATCTGTGTGTGCCCTGTGATTGGCTGGCAACCAGTTGAAGGTGTATCCCTCCTCATGCCCGAAGACAGCCGGGATAGGCTCCAGCATGCCCCCTCATGAGGATAAGCAGATTAGAAAATGGATGGATGGATAGTTCATAATACTGTCTGATTTATCCATAAAGCGTCCATGACATCCAGTACTATATGTATACTTTTGTCACTCGGTCGACCAATTTACTGTAGGTATTTGTGATTGCCGAACTCAATTTTATTATTGACTACAATTCACGTGAACATCAGGTATGGCATTATTGTTGACCTCAGAACTATTTTCTTGTGATGATCCCCCAAGCATGTGTTGTTAATAGTTTCACATGGCTTAGATCGTCCTGTGGTTTAACAGCCACTGATTGGTTGTGAAAATGATTGTGTTTATTATCAGAGTGGGTGTTTCCCTGATAAATAACATCTGGTCACTTGATGAGGCACCAGCCACAGCCTTGGCCTGAGGAGGACTATTTCATTTGTGTGCATGCACTCTATTTGACTGTCGATGATGTCGGGGTTGAATGATTTTGGATTAATAATCTTTTGTCCACACTAAAGTGATGATAGTCAAATTGATTTTGATTACCTCGCTCGGCTAAATGGTAAAAGCATCGCATTTTTCCCTGTAATGCCACCGAGTATTAACATGGACATGTGCTTAAAGTCAGTACTCCATGGCATTATGAGAAATAAAACATTTTTAGCCAGTGTTTTAACAATGTATTCAAACAACTTTACCAAATATGTTCAAACAACTTTACCAGTGCATTTGAACGACTTTGTCATTATATTTGAATGTCTTGTCATATGGTCGAAAGACATACAGTGTACCTCACTCAAAAAGCTTTACTTCATATTGGCAGGTCCACACTTGTCCACGTGTGTGTGTGTGTGTGTGTGTGTGATGCTATTGTGGTTGAGAGTGTGTTAGGGTTCTCAGCCGCACCCCAGTGAGTGGCATTTGGTTGAATGCAGCCACACTGTACCACAAATCCAAACAAACGCATGAAAGCATATTGTGGCAACTCCTGATTCACCTAAAATGTACAAAACACACACACACCCATAAGTCTTTTTCGGACACAGGTGTGCCACTGTGTTTCTTATAATAACTCTCATGCTGTCACTTTTGACATGAATGATTATAGGGTTATGTAGCACAAAGAAAACGCAAACAAAACTTTCTGTGGTGAAAGGCCAGGAGATTTGTGTCGCAATACACAAACTGTAAAATAAACTTTCACATTCACGCACGCAATTGGGCAAGCGGGTGCACAGTCCCGCGCTTCTCAGTTGGATGATCCATTAGTGCCTCCTCGTGTCGTAAATAGAAACATGACAAAGGAGGACGAGGCAGCAGGAGAGCAGCAACTCGGCTTTTTGAAGTTATGTGACCTGACATTGGTCAAGAAAGCATTCACACTGCATTTTTTTAATGTGTAAAAACTACATGTAGTACTTTTTTTTTTCAAATTGGTTGATTTGCGATGTGTTTTCCTTTAGTGTTTGATTATTTTCATTCGGCATATCAGAAACTTTTTCCTCCTGCGCTTGAAATGAATTTTGCATCATTCCTACACAGTCTCCTTTTACAGTTGTTGTTACTTAAGAATTTCCCAGATGCCCATGTACTCATCCAGGTGCATTCTGCAAGGTCCCTTGCACACAGTTACCGCAATTGCGCCCAACCTGACTACTTGCTACGACCTAGTGTACAAATTGCTCGATTACAACTTCGCCAACTGTAACATGTCGTCCAATTGACAATATCATATACATAAGAAAAAGACACAAAAAAGAAAAGATCCCAAGAAATATTCAGAAGAAGGAATGTTATACCTGCAAAAATGACCTGTGCTGGACAAATTGTGCAATACAATAATCATGACAGATGCATTCAGTCCTCTGGTAGTCTGCAATGGAAACATGCTCTGAAGTGGAGTGGATAAGCAACAATACTGTACTTGGCAGTGGTCTGTGTGTCTGTCCCGCAGTCTCCTCTGCTGTCAGGCAGACGTGATCGCTCAAATTGCAGGCGGCCTGCCGCAACCCAAGCACGCACCGGATTCAGAGACCAAATACAAGACTCTGGGGAGAAGCAAACTCAATTGAACATAAAAAGAACATATAAAATAACATTTTTATGGAAGCAGCTGCTAGCATAGGTTTCACACACGTAGACACGACATGACAAAATATGCCACTTTTTTTTCTCGATACTGGATATTATAGTACTGCATGCAAAGGTGAGAGTGTATTCTTTGCAGTAACACACTGGGGATTATGTTGTGGTCTTCTAACATGAAGACTGAAGTTATTTTTAGCTAAAAAGTGCTATCACATGGTGGTAATTTGATTAAAGTCCGTGTCACGGTGTGTGCATTTAGGCCCTAATGAGCTCCCCCTGACCTTGTGCCAGACATGGGCTCATTACACAAAGCACCAGGTTTGCCTCCGTCACTTGAGGTTACAGTCAACATGGGAATTAAAGAGACGAAACCCAACCCCTCACCACCGCGCCCCCGCCCCCACCCCCAACCTCTCACTCTAAGACACACAGGGGAAGAGTATGCCCATTTGGCCACTAAAATGGCCTCGGGATCATCAAGCAAACACGTGTACAGTATATTCCAGAAGAATAAATCAGAATAATTAGGAGAGTAAACTGATTTTTTCATTTCATCAAAATAATAAATAAAATGGCCATCTGTTGATTAAAAAATTTGTCTTCTTCTTCTAATTATTATTATTATTAACGATTACAAAATCCCGGCCAATGGGCGAACTGTGCAATATCACAGCTGGCCTGCGGTGAAGGGATTTTATTTTTAAATGACGGAAGAACAGCTCTCTGAATGTTCTGAACTATCTAATTGCAATCCATCTTTTTTTTTTTTTTTTTTAGAAGAAGAATAAAGGAATGGTCTCCATGGCTGCAGCTCAACTTGCAATTTGTGCTCTTGTTATTTGGACCGCAGACCAGTTGAGAGTGAATTAGTAGCACCGCATATTGTTTGCACAGAAAGTTTGCCTCAATCAAAACACAATCAGGTGTTAATTTCACGCAGTCCACCACATTCTTAATGATCGACGAATTGATTATTTTTTCGCGTCTACGCTGAAAAGCAATCTGAAAAGTGTCTGTCAGGTTGATCTTTCTGAAACTCCTTCAATACCACTCTCCCTTATTGAGGTCAAAACATTATCTTGGGTTTTCATTCCATTCTATCATAATTATAATGTATACCGAATAATAATAACCTTTTATGTAGAATTCACAACAAACTATCAAATTTTAAATGTAAAATATTACATAGCAAAACACGTTATTTGCCGTATACACTATGTTTTAACACAGTGCGTGCATTTGTTGTTGCTCAGTAATATTGGTAGTGCAGTGATCATGCAAGACTTCACTATTCACGATTGCAGTTGCAGTGACTTTGCTTCAGGTTTATTTTGTCAAAATCAAGTCGGCAGTTGCTGTTCCGATCAAAGAACATCATTACAAAATACAAAAAAAATTAAGAATTCACTCACTATGTTCAGTCTTCCTCTCCTTAAAGGAGGCATGCAGAAAAGAGCTAGGTGGTCGTAAATAATCTAGATGCACATCCATTTTTGAACCCACAGAGATGGCTTTGACCTTCTGCACATTTTCTCGCAAACGTTCTAATGTTAGACCAGGCATCCAGCTACTGCTATGGTTTCTCAGAGGGGCAGGTTTATTTTGGGACAGGTATGTGCTTCTTCAGGGAGACTCTAGTCACCGTTTACAAAGAAGTGGCCTGCTGCGTATTGCACACGTTAGCTTCTTGAAAATGAAATGATGCACATGAAAGATATCAGAGTGCGCGGGCTGCACTTGGATAGATGCAGTCAAACGCTTCGCTGAGTTGCGCATCGACTGTTTGCTTGGCAAAAAGAACTGCCATAATGATACTTGAGCCATCCCCCATTTGTTTATATTTGAAGAACCAAAGACGGAGAATTTTTGCAGCCTCAGCTCATGTTATTTTGATGAAATATTTCACAATTAGAGACATGCCACAACAGATTTCCTGGAAAATTACAACTTGCAGTCCTGACAAAGGATTAATTGAAAAACAAGGACCCATCATTGCGATATACACACACACACACACACACACACACACACACACACACACACACGTTGCACGATAATAATCACGCAATAAATTCACACCATGCTGGCTCGCTCTTTGCAGCAGATAAGATCTGTCTTTGCTCAGCATAGAACTCGGAGAAGCAGATTGTTTCTGCTGTAGGGGGAGGATAGAAGAGCACCGGGTCTAGAGAGGGACTGAGTGAGTGAGTAAGAAAGGGGAGGAGCGTGAAAGGCGGGCAGCTGGACCGGAAGGCGACTTTGACAGTGTTGGGCTAGAATGAGAGAGGCGTGCTTGAAAGAGAGACAGAGAGTGAGCAGCAGTGCTGGCACCGGACTTACTGCAGTGCAGGTGGATCACATCCTTCTACTCTGCTACTAGAGGAAGATTCTGAGGCACCGAGAAGCAAGTTGGCTTTTAAGCAGCAGGTTGGTTGCACCATTTTTCCTCACAACTGTAGCCTGGTTTGTGTGACAGACATAATGAACACAGTGTTCTCCATCGACATCGCTGTTATCTCACTGCCCTGCAATCTTACGGACTGTGCAGTTGTGATGTTTCCCAGAGCTGCCAGTGCCAGGGAACTATGACCTGCTTGCATGATTTTTAAGATTGCCATTTTGTCTTGTTGCTGCATGCGCCAAAGCTTGAGATTCAGTCATGAAATAAATAAAGAGAGGGTGAACATTCCATTGTGGCTGCTTGGAGAGTCTCGCACGTTAAATGAAATAGCAGAGGGCCGTCTTCCCTCCTTTCACGGGACCCCTTTTTACGACAGAGAAGAATAGAATGGGAAGATGTGAATGGGCCCGAGATGGCTTTCTGTGTGCACAAGAGAGGTGCCGCCCTCTCAAGTGTCAGCATGCTTAGCCAGTGAATGTTGTGTGTGTTTGTGTGCATGTGTGAGTGTGTGTGTGTTGGAGGGTGTTACATGTGTTTGTAGTTTGTAGGTGGGGGCTGGGCTTTTGCCACTGGGCCCCATTGATAAGAGATCGCCTATTGCCCGTGTTCTCCTCGTCATATCGCACTTTTGTGAAAAGTGTGGGATTTTTCACTTGCTTCCTCCCACTCGGCCCTCCTAGTGTGACATGGGGTGATAAATCCAAGCTTTCATTAATGCCTTTCGAAGTTGGTAATTCAATGTTCTAGTAGTGAGGAGGCTCCTTCCTATTTCTGGTTGTTGCGGTATGTCCTAGTCCAAAAGCCTCAAACACACAAGCATTTCAGATGTATTTTTCTTTACAGATTTGAATCATATGCCCCGACAGTTTGCTGGTGTTGTTACTTCTGTTTAGCGATGTGTCCACCACCGCCGCCACATGCACTGATCATCCCATGACTTGACATGTAATCAAATATACCGCCTCCACAAGTTAAAATAAAATTAGTTTGCCTTTTTATGGGCATTGCATCCATGCCCATAAAAAGGCAAACTAATTAAATGTAAAAGTCCAAATAAAGTTCAGTGCTCAGAACAGCTGCTTTCCTGGTTGTCTTGGTAACACAAAGCCGTATGTAGATGAGCGGGGGTGGGTCAGCAGTGGCTCCGTGAAGAACCCCAATTCAATAAAGTTGGGAATGTTCAAACAGCAATTAATGTTCAAAACTGATGGATATTATTTTTTGTTAGTTTGTTTTTTTGCAAATATTCCCTCCTTTAAAATTTGATGCCTGCAACATATTCCCAAAAAGCTGTTTGGAACATTCTACTGGTAAACAGGTTGATTGGAAACAGGTGAGTTTCATGATTGAGTATAAAAGGAGCATCTCGGAAAGGCTTAGTTATTCACAAGCAAGGACGCGGTGAGGTTTATCACTTAGTGATGAACCGCGTAAGCAGATAGTTCCACACTTTAAGAACCGTGGATCTCAATGCACAATTGCAAATAATTTGTGGATTTCATCATCAACAATCCATAATGCCATCAAAAGATTTAAAGAATCCGAAGAGATCCCTTGCATCCGAGCGGCAAGGCTGAAAACCAACATGGAATGCGTGTGACCTGCGATTCTTCAGGTGATGTTGAGTTAAAAACCGGCATCATTGTGGAAAGGGTATTGCCACATGGGCTCAGAAACACTTCAGAAAACACAGAACATGGTTCTGATATCTGCCCACCACCTCAGTTTCAGCGAATTTTGCCACAAATCTCTCGGCAGTGTGTTTTGTCTGGCAGCCAACTGTTACCAAGAGGATTGCGGAGGGAGCAAAGAGATTGGGCTCCAAGTTGTGTCTTGTGCAGCAGTCGATTTTAAGATAAGAACTATTTCAAACTGGTGTTTAGTGTTGGTACTAATGGGTGCTTCTACACTTTGCAATGTCATTCATGCATGCACCTACATGCCGTAAAACATTAAGTCCATATTAAGTCCAAGTGATGATTCAATGAGATACCAAGCACTTTTTTAGTAATGTATTAAGGCCAGACATACATGACAGACGCTAGCTATCATGTCCCCTGCATTGCACTGTCATCAATCAGCTCTAAATATTTTTATTCCCCCATCTTTTTTCTATAACTCCAAGCATGACGCTTTATACCGTATTATGAATCTTAATTTGAACCAACAATTTCCACCAAAACTCAGGAATAATAAATATATAAATTATTTGTATTTTTTTATTGTGGAAGTGATGGCACTCAATTCTTCAGTCAATTCACACTCACTCATTGACTCTAAAGTACGGCACAGCTGTAAAGCCGCATCAGCACCAGCATATTCACCTTGATTTCTCTTTGTCACCTTCAGAAAAAAAAATAAAAGCAAAACTTTGGGGAACTGGCTCCAGAATGAGCACTGAAACAATACCATTACCGAATATGGCCTTTGACAGAAGAACTAAACATTTTCGGTTTCATGCAGGTTTGCACTCAGGGTTCCAAAGTCACTGTGATCAGGTTTCTTTGCTAACAGTCGAGATCAATTAATTTTGTTAAGGTTGCTCAGAGTTCAATTTCTGTGGACAAATTTGTTTTGGTTTCCCTTTTACTGAATTTTTAAGTGCAGCGTTTTATCAGATTCAGTCCAACATTACTTTGTAATGTTGTGTCATACTATATCAGTCAGGTCTAAATATAGATTGAAATGCCTGAATTATGCCACGCAAGTAAGCCAATGTGGCAGTGTAATGAAAAGCATGCCAAAGGTGATCCCACAAGTCTTCAATGAGGTTGAGGTCAGGACTGCTGGCAGGCCATTCCATCCTCTCTTCTCCCAAATGCAGGAGGTAGTCACTGATAAAACACGCTCATGTCGAGATAGCGTTCAATCTCAGACCGTTGAGTTATGGGATTGCCACTGGTTGTGGCATGTCTTCCGGATATCTCTTTGCATTGAGATTACCGTATTTTCACGACTATAAGGCGCCATTAACTCATTTACACCCTTTGACGTATAAATACGTCAATTTGCGCATAGCCGTTCCCTCCCCATGACGTATTAATACGTCAATCACGTGTTTTCATGGGGGAGGGTGCAAGAGAGTCCGATGCAACTTCTCACCACAGGATTAGGCTTGACGGCAATGTTAAATAGCAAAAAAATGGCCATCGGGTGGCAGTGGTGCAAAAATCAACCAGGATCACGCCGCAGAAGTAGTAGAAAGGGCGTACAGTGAAGGAGGGGCGTATGTGGATAGTGGATTGGAACATTAGCAACTAGCAACGATGGAGAAAAGGAAATAACTAACTAAAAATGATTTTTTTTTTGGTATAAAGCGTCCTGGAAACAAAACAACAAAGGAGATGATGTTTGTGTGGAAGAGAAAATGACGCTTCGGTCACTAATCGAAAGCGGCACCTGTCAAACGAACGTCGGCCTGCACAAACATGGCGTGCTACACGCAGCCCGCATAGCTCACGCCAAGTTTCGAGTTCATCTGATGAAGATGAACTTGCTCCACGTCAGCGATCATCGCTTGGCAGAGCATTTTGTGCCTCCCGATGCCCCACGTCGCCCACAAATCGTCTCCCCGGCGACTTCCAGCGATGAGGGCAAAGAGGCTGCATTGCTTCGCATGGCCGACGCCGGGCACACGTCAGCGATTCATTGGAATCGTCTCGTAAAGACGACGACGAAAACGATGAATTGGAGAGTGATTTGGATCCCGATGTCGGACGAATATGTGCCTTCGGACAGAACGGAAAGCAGCTGAGAGTCCTCGCCAGAGCCGCTGGAACGAGGAGGTAACTGCTGACTAGCTTGCAAGTTCCCATTCAAAACTTCATCACTTCTTATGCCTCCTCAGTCACTTTTATGTACCGCTACATTCCCCGCTGTACTATGAAGTTGCCAGTAACACTCATCATTTATGTACGGTTGATGCGTCTCGTAGATCTGGATGAAAATATGCGCCGTAAATGCGCTGACTTGCATGTCGCCATAGGTTTTCAAAAAACAAACAAACAAAAAAAACAGGACACATTTGGTCCGCTCAGCTCTGCTAAAACCACTAGTGTTAAATTCATATTCCATTTCATTTCAAATTGGATGCTGAGCAACGTGGAATGAATGGTGTAAATAGCAGTGTGCCAGCATGTATATGTGTGTGTGTGAGAGATGTTGAAATGTAAGTGGAAAGCAACAATAAAAAAAAATAGAAAAATAAAAGTGTGGTAATTGTACATACTTCTATACATTACAGATTGTCCAACCAGAAGCCAAAAGATGACAACTCCTCGCTTTGGTGGTGGAAAGAAAGGTAAATAAAATTATTGTACCTCACTTTGCAGCAAGATATATTTGCAACTTTTTATGTTTCTATAATTTATAGGTCGTGCATCTGGACGTGGTGGGATGAATCGATGTGGTGACAAACTGGATGGAAGCCAAAAACCATCTTCTCCACAGCTGGACTTTTGTTCATAGTTCAATAGTTTTGTTGTGTGCAAATAAATTATTTTGCGACAAAAACATTATTTGTAATGTTCTTTTGTAGGAGGAACACATTATTGAGGTATTTGAGCTGCCACAAAAGCAAAAAATAGTGTAAAACTTGAAATGATGCTTGAAATGCATGCTTTTACAAAAGCATTTTCTCTGGATTTCTGCAGAAAATCGGCATTTTCCATCAAACTTAGCAGTTTTCTAATGCTGATTGCCAACGAACGGAAAAAGCTAGAAACAAACTTTTTTTTTCTGCTGAAAGAAGAGAGTCCCGCCTTTCTTTTGACAGGTTGCATGTATATATAGCCATAGAACAGAAAATTCTGTGGGCCTTGCAAATCAGTCAAAATTCAGTAAAATGTGAGGGATTGAGGGGGTTGCTCCAGTGAAAAGGGGTGGTATTCAATGAGTTATGTCTTAAATTTTCTCCAAAATGGACAGGACGCCTTATGATGTGGAGCGTCTTGTGTATGCGCTGAGTTCCAAAACCTGACTGACAGCCGACACGCTGTTTATATAGAGAAAAGGCGGAAGTGACTGTGGACATGCATGCGGCAAAGAAGTTGGCCAATCAGTGAAGGGTGGGCATGTATATATACATATATGGAGAGAGAGAGAGAGAGAGAGAGAGAAAAGGCAGACGTGAGTGACGACAGGCATGCGGGGAAGAAGTCCGCCAATGAGTGAAGGGTGGGCGTGTAAGTGGACGCTAAAGGGACGCCACAAGCAGGTACCAACACTTGTATAGAGTGTGGCTATGTGCATTGTTGCAAAACAACTTCGGTTTTGGTTTCTAAGAACCCCCGAAAATAAATTCTACAAAGAGACACGCCTACGAAGCTCAGTTCAAACTTCAAGCCATCGGTTATGCTTTTGGCATGCGTGCCCATCTCACAGCAGCGGTGAAAAACCAAGTCAAGCAAATGAACTCTGAGCTTGCCGTTATTCCCGGAGGCTTGACTAAAGAACTCCAACCGCTGGACATCGGCATCAACCGGGCGTTCAAAGTAAAGTTGCGAACAGCATGGGAACAATGAATAATCGATGGCAAACACAACTTTACAAAGAGTGAGAGGCAGCGCCGGGCGAGTTACGCCACAATTTGCGAATGGATTGTGACTGCTTGGACGAACGTGTCTGCTTGCACTGTTGTTCGAGTTTTTGGCAAAGCCGGCATCATTTCTGTGGAGCCACATGGCAACGAGAGTGACTGACAACGAGAGGGAACACGGCGTTTTTGATGGATTACCGGTACTTGCACAATTGTTCAATTCTGATACAGAGGATGAGGACTTTGATGGATTTCTGGGTGATGATTGATCGAAAAACGTGAGTACATTGTACGATGGCTAAATAAAATACAACGGAACTCAGTTTTGCTTCCGTTGCCTTTTTAAAAACGTGTTTTTAGCTTGTATCTGTATGTCTTGGCATGCTACCGTATGCTTCAAGCTAACGTGTTTTTAGCGTGCGCGCATGCATGCCGTATGTTTAAGCTGGCGTATGTTTTACCACTTTAAAATTGCGCCCAATAATACAGTGCGTTTTGTCTATGTGTAAAATACAGAAATAGCACCCATTAATGAGACTGCACCCAACCATACGGTGCGCCGAATGGTCGTGAAAATACGGTACCTTAAGTGAGGACCGGCCTTCTTTTACCAGTAAAGGAGACGCCGTCCCACACGACAACACTCTACCCGGGTCTTTCCCATACTTTTGACCCGATGATCCAACGATTTTGTGGGTTCCTGTAGGCATAAAAAAAAACACATTTTGGTTTGTGCTGTTTACAATATCTTATCTTTTAAAAGTATTTAGGCTTGCTGGTTGTATATATATTTTTGCATTAAAAACTTTACTGTATGTACTGTCTGTACATCTTTGGTTATCCATGCAAGTGCTACTTGACAGCACTGCGAAATATTTGGTTCTGGTTTCCAATCTCGGCTGGTTACCTGTCTTTGTGGGGTTTGTATGTTCTCCCAGTGCTTTCACTGGCGTTCTCCTGGTACTCTGGTTTAATTAGTTTAGTTTTAGTTTAACTTAGTTTAATTGAGGACTCTAATTCTACATAGGTGTGAATGTGATAGATAGCGGTCTGTCTATACTGGATGTGCCTTGTGATTGTGCCCTGGACTGGTGACTCGTGCAGGTGTAAAGTCGCATCTCACCCAAATTCAGTTGGGATAGGCTCCAGATCACTTGTTGTTGTATGAATTCTACTCAAATTATTTCTATGAGGGAGACCAACCTTTAGATCGGAAACCGCTTCCCAATAGTCGGACAAGGCACAGCCAAATATCACTTTCAGACTTGTTGATGAAACAATTGGAAACACAGAGGAATTGAAGCCATCTGGGCTGAATAGGCCCCGTTTGATGTGACTAAAGCAAGCAATAGTCCAATGAGAATGAGTGGCTCATTCCTCATTTTCTCACTCTGTTGTCATTTCCTGTGCAGCTGGTTCCATCACAGAAAAACAGAACCTAGATGAGAAGTCTAAACAGCAGTCCTGCCAGTGGGCTGAGCAGTCCCCAGCGCTGAGACATGTACAGTGAAAATGGATTATTTCATAATGTGAATGATGGCACTGAGAAGGCAATGATCACAAAGGCACAGATGTGAAGCAGCATTTGTGTTAGCAAAAGGTTTTATGATGTAGGCTTCTACAAAGCTTAATTTGCTAATAATGCACACAAAGCTTCGTTGAGATGGACAGAATTGTAGAATGCCAAGATTACGTTGTGGCACAGGACACAGGGCAACAAAGTACCTATTAAACATGGTGGGATCAGAGGTGGTTATTTGTCCAGCTCTCTTACATAGGTCTCTCTATTTGTCCTGACAAGCAGCTTCAGAGATTTATTGTGTAACTATGACCCTCAACAGAGAATTGCATCAAGTCGAGGTCCACAGAGTTCACTCGGGTCCCACTTGACATCCAGTATGCCTTTGCTCCAATAAATTACATGCTTCATGGGAGTTGGAAGGTTTTCACACCTGACAGTAAAATATCTGTACACATGCAATATTTTGTTCTTGCAAGTCAACTTCACAATATGGTATAGTGTCACAAATCCGTACACGGTGTTTACGCTCTATGGATACCTTTTACGTACCAGTGTGTCTTTGGCACATGCTGTTTTGGCTAAAGAGTAAGCATAATTTTTTGCGGCCAACAAACCATGCCAATCATGCAATGTCTCCCCCCCCCCCCCCCCCCCCCCCCCCTAAAACAATCATGAGTTACATCAACGAAAATTAGCTACAACAAACCTGAACATCTGCAAATATTGAATATTGTTTTAAATTCTTAACGCCATATTCATATTATGAAACCCTGCAGTCATTTAAGCGTGTTGCTTTTGCTTTACTGTATCTGCAAATATTGATTAATATGACTCATATGATCAAGCCCCAACAGTTATTTCTCCCATACAAGTGTAGAAACAGGTTAACAATTGTTATTAATAAAAGTTAAAAACAAACATTGACCAATATTATGGAACTTTGGCATGGAAATGAAATTACACAACCTTTTTTTTTTTCATGAATATGTAAGACCGTGCAGACAAGGGTGCAGCATGAGGAGTCCTAAACCTTGTAGTGCTTCAAGATCACCAAGTGTAGTGGTAATAAATAAAACTTAACCCAGCACCCCATTTTTTCATATATGTAGTGAACACCCGTTTTTCACTGTGATACATTCCGGATACGCCCATAGTAAATAAACATCTGCTAAACAGACCATTAAAAAAGAATTTGGTGTTTACCTTTCGAATGTATAAACCTTTAGCTTTAAACACACATTCAAACTTGTTCAAAAACACTTCTTAAAGTCGCACTTTTGAACTCGGTCATTGTGACATATCAATTGATACGGAAACCTTTCAGATATCTGACCGATATTTATTAAATAGCACACAGTCAGCTTGCGCACTGAATCATGTTAAATGAAGGTTCACAGTATGCAAATTAAACGATAACATTAGCCAAAAAATGCCCACCCTGTCAGCAAGTTCACATATTTAGCTGTTTCCATGTACCGTATTTTCCGCACTATAAGGTGCACCTAAAACCAGTCAATTTTCTCAAAAGCTGACAATGCGCCCTCTAATCCGATGCACCGTATATATGGAGTTACAGTCTCTTTATAGTCCCCATTAAGCTGTTTCACTGTTTGTGTTCCTCTGCCATCTTGTGGGGATTATTAGCAGGAAGCATTTGTAACCTAAAAGGGTTCTGCCCGACACTAATTGACACATGCATTCGCCAATGCACACTCCAACAAATACTTTTGCCAGGTCTGAGCGGACATGATGAACCGAAGATAAGACCAAAAGCATCGCTAACTACTGACTAAATGAAGGAAGGAGACAAGCAAGACTTTTAAGGATATTTAGCCCCTTGTGGATGTAAGCCCACGAGGATTGTGTGCCTTTTTGTTGAATTAATACTCTTCATAACGTTTGTCTTTCATTTATTGCTTTGCAATACAATTTGTATTTATTTTTCATGTCCGTGTTTGTGACCAGTTCTCATGGCTCTGTTGGTTGTGAAGGCTCAAAATAAATAACTCTGTATTGTATTGTATTCCCTTTAGCATATCACCATCTAATGGATGCATAGCGCAACCGAAGCCACTATTGTGGCTTCTATTCCATGCGCCTTATAATGCAATGCGCCCTATATATGAAAACAAGTTTAAAATAGGCCATTCATTGAAGATGCACCTTACAATCCGAAGTGCCTTATCGTGCAGAAAATACGGTACATTGTCTCTTGACATTGTCTTCTTAACTAAAAAATATACTCTTTGAACAACATAGCGTAGTTAACACAGTAAATTTAAAATTCAATGGAAAATCTCAATTTTTTGAAGATGAAAGAGGGGATGTCTCAAAGGCACCTAGTAGATTGACGTAGAACTAGTGTATTACTAGCTCACGGGTATGTCTTTGTCTGAGATAACTCTTCTAATGCAATTCACCACTTCAAAGCATACATTTTGGCTTTTGTCCACAACACTCGTCATCAGTGCATGGAAAGTAGCTCATTCTGAGTCTGGTGCTTGCCTCATGCTGCCTGACGTCTGGCAGGTAAATGGATCGGTCTTATGGAAGTCATTAAAATTCCTTGGGAACATGTGGACACTTGTTTATTTTTCCACCCAAGCCTTGAGAGTGGCAGGCTGCCAGAATAATGCACTGTCTTTTCTTGTCCTCAGAGGAGATTGCGAGTGGAGCAAGAAAAAGACAGGTGGGAGTAAAAATGACAGTTGCAGAAGACAGACGGATGGAAGATGAAATGAAGTTGAGTATGGAGGGATGAATGCAAAAGACACTGTCTACTGAATGACGTTGAAAATAAACGGATTTTACTGAGCCGGATGCGAAAGTAATTCCTACTCAGACTCAAGTTGAGATATAAATGCCGTTCTCAAAATGGTACAGTTTGGTTCAGTTCTGTATATTACTGTCCATGTACAGTTTTCCATTCCATTTTTAGAACTCAATATTGACTAAAATAACAGTTATATTGACAACTGCAATGTTATGTACAGTATGGCTGATTTTTTTGCGTGTGTGGCATGACATATCTGTAAAATATGACCATATTTTTGAATGATGAGAGCTGAATGAGGATGCTGGGTAGATTGGCACACTCACACAGAACGGAAAGCACATTACACACATTACAATGTCAGTCATTGGCATGAGAATAGGACAGGGGTCGGCTAATCAAAGTCCCATTCGAACCGGTGTCATCATGAAAAGAAAACACCAGTAACGATAATATTTGCCATCCATACATTTCATATGCCTCCCCTTAAGACTGAGGTCTGGTGACGGGTCTGTCTAGGAGCATTCCAATGTCACAGTGGGCATTCTATCTGATTGGTAAAACAGACAGGAGCTCTGGAAGGAGATATTTACGCCATGCTTTGTAAATCAACTTTGACAATTTTAGGACACCGAACATACCCTCCACCATTACATGCTGCATCTTTCCTGAAAAAAAATGCCAGATACTCCCATCTCTTCTTGTATATCTAAAAAGCAGAGCTAATGGATGAGGGGTCAGATTGTAATGGCACAAAGGGGAGGGTAAAGAAAGAGAAAGCAGCTCCCGATTTGTTGGAGCATATGGCATCAACCCGCAACAGCTGAAAAAGGCATCGGCTTGAATGCTGTTTCTCGGGATACTCCCGTCAATGTGGACCAAGAGACAAATATTGTAGCAGCTTGATATTATTAATGTCACTCTATCTGTCGATCTTTTCTTTCCACTTCCCGCCTGTATTTCTCTATGCAATGTGGAACCCAGAGGTGATCCTCACTTTTTCTTTTGACATGTATTTTAGTTTAAAAATACTACACCACGAGAAACTTTCATCACCATCATAAACATAGTGTTAAATTAGTATCTCTGACTGTGGATATGTACTGATTGCATTTAATGGCCAAATTGAGGGAAAGATTAATTTATTCCTCAGATCGCATTCAGCTCAGGCTCTCCATTTATCAGGTATAAATGATATGTGCAATGCTGGAACAACCAAATGGAGCCCATCTAAATTGACGCAGACGTTTAGCGCCTTGCGGTGGCACCAACCTAACCATTAACCTCCAGGAGATTTTCCTCAGTTAATATTTGACTCAGCTGAACGGGACTATGATCACACGCCTGTCGTTTAAAGAGCTAATCCCTTCTGCTTTATGGTCGTACGTCAATAATCTACTTTCTTGGAGGCGAAGCAAAGCTTTCTTTGCTCTTCTTTTGCCAATTTTTACAGAAAATAAACATTGGTGGCCTGGCGGTCGAGACAGCTTCTTTGGTATGTTGCCGATCTCTCTGATGTAGACGTGAGATGGGCGTACAGGAGTGTTGAATGGCTGCTTCACAAAACCTCCTGTCAAGATGACAAGCAGATAAAACAGCAAGAGATAGAAGAAAAGTTCATTGTTTGTTAGACTGTATAAGCGAACGTGAATTACACAACTTATGTGTATATGGTAGATCACTGAAGGGTCGAAATGGAGTTGTGTTTGCATTAAAATGTATCTTATCGATTGCATCGAAAGGTCATGATGGCAACGTTGAGTCAGAGAACTCATACATTGTCAGGAACACTTGATTCCATTTTATTTACTGTATGTTGGTTGGCCTGAAAGCAAGAATATTGAGGATGTTCAGGAAACAGATGTAAAGCACGCTCACAGAGAGCAATAGCCATTGTTATTTGGTCCCCTCATCAAGCTTTCATGGCCAATACATACAAAATGTTGCAGTCACCTGTTTGAGCACCTAAATACAAGCGCAATATATACGGTCAGTGCAATCCATTTAGCATGCACCAACCTCAGAATTTTGATGCCGCTAAATTTACAGTTTGGAATGCAAACTTTTTTTCATGCATAAACAGACAGAAAAGGGGCTATTAGTGATGGCAAAGAGTTGAAAAGATGCTTGAAGCCTTTACATCGTCCAAGAATGTGAGTATGACCTTACAATTGACTGGCGACCAGTCCAGTGTGTACCGCGCCTCTTGTCCAAAATTATCCGGGCTAGTCATCAGCTCTTTATTATTTTTAATTCCAAAAGTGTTTGAATGTCCAACAAATTGACCTGCGATAGAATTTGTTCGACCTCAAATTTTCCACTGTGTAAGAAGTCACATAAAAGTTGATTTTTAACTTGTCTCTGAAAACAGCAAGGTCATAAAATTTATGAACACACGACTGCAGCCTCTAATATGTAATGACTAGTTCTCTACTTTCCTCCTGGAAGAATAAGCTCAAAGGAGTATGGAATAAAGCGAAAATGCGGCAAACTTCAAGACGGGGTAGGGGCAATCCATGGAGATGAATGCGGAAAGTTGACGGGCCTTGAATTGAGTGTAAGAAAGGACATCTATAAGACCCAATTCACCTCCACGGTGGTCTCTGTGTGTGGTTGCTTTAGAGGCCCTGAGAGAGATGCTGATAATTGGCCTTTTTCAGGTTCAACTGGAATGCTGTGTTCCACACTATCACGAATGAAAACTTTCTGCCGCATAGGGCTGAAGTCCCATTCCACATTGGACAAGTATTTTCCTTCTTCAATGACATGCACACTCAGCGTTTCTAGTTAAGGTTGACAATTTCACATGAATGAATGTGCTTTCAAAAGGATAACACACACACAGTCCTGCAGACCACTAAGTTGTGACTGACACTGTCCCTCTTCTGGACCCCATATCCTCACAGGAAGGTTGTCCTTCCTTCATGCTCACATGCATGCCCATACACACTTTACACGTGTGGGTGTTTTTTTTGTTTGTTTGTGGGAACAGAATATGAGCTGAATCCTCACTCAGGCAACCACCAAATAACATGATGAGGAAACCCGGATGAAAAAGCACACACAGATAAGTTCAGGAAATGATACCCAAGCTTTGACCCCTGAACAGTCAAAAACCTTACTTTTGTCATTCATGACCAAAGTGTGTGTGTGTGTGTGTGTGTGTGTGTGTGTGTGTGTGTGTGTGTGTGTGTGTGTGTGTGTGTGTGTATAACTCACTACTATTTCACTGATTTTCTTGCTATTTTTCTGCCGTTGAAGTCAGACAAGTCCGTTTATTTGTTGTTGTTTTTTTTAAGGGGAAATTTGTTTTACAAAAACTGCGACGTAGGTCCGTTCATAATACACTCCGATTGCACTGCTCAGACGATTCAGATACTCCGAACATGTTCAAATGTGTGGTTTGGTTGTTCAGAGTGCCCCCCCCCCCGCCCCCCAAAGAAAAATGGAGTACCAGAGTCTCATGTGTTAGATTGTACAAGGAAAGTACACAGTTCACACACAGGCTGCTGATTATAGGCTGTGTAGTGGTACCTATGCTTGCTATGAGTGAATATTACAAAAATTAAAACCCGAAATGCTTCCTTTGCAGTAAGATATGCCAATCCATTTTTTGTTGTGGAAGGTGGAAACAATTATGAAATCACTTAGGGAAACCAATGAATAATCGTAACCACTCCCAAAGCCATATGTTTTTTGCGCCACCCCTTAGCATATTAAGGTTCTTCCTTTAAATCAAATTTGGCAGAGCCGCTCCCAGGGCGCTCTCTGCTGTAATTGGCTCCATCAGGCTGCATTCAGAAATGAAAGTAAGCGGAGCGCGCTCTGCCTCCCACAGCACACGAGGACACGGAAACGTCCGCTTGCCAACTACATCAAAGTTTTTCTTTTTAGTTTAAAATGGCTTCCCTTAGCTAGAATACTATGTTGAATTGTAGCCAAAGGTACATACAATCTTGGTGAGTGACTGCACCTTTTGGCGCCGTAAATACATGATGTTGAAAGCGAAAGCTAGTTGCCAAGCTTACCGTTCTTCTTCTTGAAAGTACGTCAGTGCAAGTAAATATTTCATCTGTTCGCGCCTGTGCGACCCATACATTTCCTGATTTAAAAAAAAAAATTACTAACTAATCTTGTTTTTTTGTTGCGGGCGAACGTATGGATGGACAGATAGCTAAATAGCTAGAGCTGTCTTAGTGATAGAGAAATCTATGAGCAAAATTGATCATGTTTAAAGTTTCATCTTAATTTGGGCACATCGAGACGTTTGGGTGCATATCCAGCACCCCCCAAATGCCTGTGCATAAAGGCGCCGGCTACCTGGCCGGAGGGCTGTTGAAGTCCACAATTAGCACGTCAATGCAGGTGGGCGATCACGGGGGAGAGGGCGAAACCCGGTCACAAAAGGGGAATGAATAATTCGGGAACAGTGGTTGAGCAACAAAAGACGAGTTGAGAACACCCGTCGCGCCCAGACGACATTGACCAGCCGCAAAGTCTACAACATGCTAATTCGATGTAGACCAGCCAGAAAAGGCGCCAATGTACTGGTGGTTCAAGTTTGAAAAACAGGTAACAAATCACTACCGAGGAGCCGGACCGGGGGTGCGGCATGCAAATATCGGGGGCAGTGTTTTTCTTGTATTTTGCATATGTTACAATAAAAGGTCGAACTCGCGGTGGCGGGACTTCGAGTGTGATCGCGGAGCAACTAACCGTCGTTCGCTCTCAGAGATCCACTTCCGCCGATATTGAAGACAATTTTCCTGTGTGCCGAGTCATTTCTTTAACTTTGTCCGAGAAAATCTCTGACACTTAGTTTGCCAGAATTGACGAGTGCTGTGACAAGAATGCTCAATAAATTGTTTTTGAGGTGAGGAAGAGGCTTAGGAGTCTGCATCAAGGTGCTTGACCTTGTCCGCGTCATTGACTTTCCCTCTCATTGACGGATGCTTTGTTTTGACTTGTGTAACAACCCCCCCCCCCCCCAACCCACCAATCCCCCCCAAACCCACCAATAGGCTTTTGGCTGACAGGGTTGGAAACACGGGGGACTCGCTTGAACACACGTGAACTCCGGACACGCCACTCTCTCTGACAGCATGTTATTGAGCGGTCAGATGTGATAGAATGGGTCAAAGCACAGAGCAGGGACAGTGACTCACTGAGAAGAACGCTTGTTCTTGTTTCTCTTCCTGTCCTGGTGCAGACGTGCTGAGATTCTCTTTCATACCAAACAAAAAGCCCCCTGGCCAAAGTCCAGTGTGTCAAGACCACCCTTTTGATCCACCGTGCAGCACACATGCGTCCAATATGGAACAGTACTTCTATCCCACTGAGCAGCATTTAAATAATGTTGCATTTGTTCTTATCAGTTATCTTTTTTTTTTTTTAAATCTGTCATCATAAAGATGAGCTAATCAATCTGATGGGTATACATAACCACCAAGGCAAGCACTACAGTCAACTATTTGTGGTGTTTTTGTCTAACGTGGTTGAGTCTGGTTATGGTTTTGCTCCCAACTGTGTGGAGGTTCATCCGACACTGATGTGGCTGATTGTAACGTCACATTTGAATCTTTCTGGCAAATCAGTTTTTCGTTATGCTACTTTGATGTTGTTTAAAGTTGAACAAACCATTTGCCATATTGTGTTGCTCCCCGCTTTTTTTTGTCTCAAAGTCTTCCTCGTCTTTTTACTTGTCGGGTTCGGTCATCACTTGTTTGGGCTGTTTGTTTGCCATCGCCATGGAAACCAGTGAGTGTGAGCGAGTGGCCCCTTGTGCGAATGTGTGTGTACTTTGTACGAGCATGATTAAACCACAGTTGTAGTTCACGAATAATGACCTCACTTAGAGACAGACCCCAAAATACCAAATCTGTCTTCTCCCTCATATTGTGTAATGGATAGTCCCGGAACACAAGCCAGCACTCTGGCCCCCTCAACTGTGTGTGTGTGCGCTTGTGTGTGCACTTGCGCATGAGAGTGGGAGAGCTTGACCAGAGGCCGGTACATTGCTTTTTGACAGCAGGAACAAAGCATAACTGATTTAGAATTTAATTTCTGATGAGGAAAATACTAGGTTCAGTGGAAACAAATTCAGGTCATAGGAGAAGAAAAGGGCAAATAGAGAATGAATTTAGGTGGTTTACTGTAGTTATTGGATTATCACCTACCCTCAAGGTGCAAATCTATTTCACTGGGAAAATGTGGAGTGCTGCCCACATGTTTAAGTACTTTCGAGTAAGAAATCATTTTCATGTGAAAAATGAAGATGCTTCTTGTAGTGCTCTATTTTCATTGACAGGCGTAAAAATTGCCATGTCTTCATTTTCGTGCTGGGTCAAGGCTAGTTTACCATGTTTGGGAATTTGGCTGACAGTGTTGCGCCTCGCTGGCCATTCCGGTGGACCTAGGGCATGCACCTGACAATTTAGCGACAGAACGTAGACTAGAATTTAATTGGTCTAAGTTGGGGCGCAGGTAGTGTCACGCGATTTTGGTCGTTTTGAGTCTGAGCTCCTCGGACATGTGTGCTGGATGTCATGGTATTTCATTCATAAAAATGGCAACAGCGTGCCTCAATCCCTCTGAGTCATTTAGAAATCAATTCATTGAGCAAATTATCGTAATTAGAATCTTCGAAATATTTTCAAAAGTACCCCGCCCCTATCTGCAGCACAATTATAGTGCGGCTCGGCACACACAGATGCATGATCAAGGGTGGAAGGCGGTCTCCAAGGGCCCATTCCACAGCGGCCAATTTTACATCATCCACAAGTGCAGAGCTTCTTGCAGTTCCTTTTAAATGTATGAGCACGTTGCACCTGTTGATCTCGCTCATGGTCTCCGATGAGTTCTTACACCTTGTACTCCGCGCGCCTCTCCTGCACTGAATGAAAAGGGGTTGAGGGGAGCCGATTCCATTGGATGGCAAACAAGTCGCCTTTGCTCCCTGTCACAATGGTGCAAACACCAAGGGCCGCCGCGAGCCCGATAGGGGTCCAACGCACAATTACATCTGCGTGCCCCCCCAAAAAGCTGATTCTCAAACTCCGAATATATTTGTTGAGGGTAAGGGGTGTTCAAAGAAAATTCGGACAACCGCGACCACGAGCGACAAAGATGTGATACCCATGCAAACGGCAGGCTTTCATGCACTGAAACAATTTTTGCCAAAAGTGAGGGGAAAGCAATGCCCTCCTTGGGTGAAATTACAAAAAGAAAGTAACCTGATAACATGATAAGCTGTCCACTGTAGTAGCCGCTGTCCCTAAAAGGGTTAACTCAGCACTTTTTTTTTTTTTTAACTTTGGCCTTGTCATGGGACTTTTTATTCCCAGAAGAAGGAGCTGCATCAAAAATACAAACTCTATTCCAGGAGACAAATAAAGCAGGGGCCCTCACATTCAAAGCAGTTTTTTGCCATTGCCATACATGTACACACCCTTTAATTGTAACACTGCTGCGTGCATGTCAGTAGGTGGGACGGGTCAGTTATTTTGGTGCATACCATAATGAATTGAACAGAAACTCCAATGCCTGGAGAAGATCAGAAACTTAAAAATGGTCCCATGTGCAAAACTCATCTGTTGTTTTGTAGAACCAGTCCAAGTGTGGCGAGTAACAAACAGGAATGTGTTTGTTTGAAAACATCAGCAAATACTTTAAGAGCAGAGCAGCGGAGTCGATGTAAAAGGATCCATTTCCTTTGAAAGCCTCTTCAAACTAGACATTGATGTCACCAGGAGCTTTGAAGGAAGTCAAATAACTCGCACAAGAGTTAATTCAGCACTGAGCTCCTCATTGTGTCGCGTATCCATGGAGCTGCAATCATCGTTCGGCTATTCACTCTGTGCCAGATCGTAAAGTGACTTTGTGTGCATATACGCGAGGCTACACAATCAAAGGAATCAATTGTTTTGTACAGTTGCCGTTTTACAGTCCTTACAGGTCGATTTTAATGACTTCTTGTTGGCCTGCATCAAATTTTCTAATCAGGATTCGAGTTTGTACTTTGCTTATGTAACATCATTATTGCAGATAATATCATATTTTTAGTCACAAATCTGGAACATGTTTTGCCCCCTCCCACCACGCACATGAAGTTTTTACAAGATTTGTCTTTGTCTCTTTACAAAGCCAAGAGTTGTCATGATGATAAATTTCTTCGAACGGAATGAACAATTCTGACCAGGGTTTTTTTTTTCAGTGTCAGCACACATAAAACTTCAAGGAATGCACGGCCAACATGGATTTGATCAACTGTCACATCTGCTTCGAGCATCCGTGGTGACACAATCATATAGATATATATGTACTGTAATGTAATGTGTGAGCCATCTCACAGTGAAAGAATTATCAAATGACATATTTCAACTTGGATCTGGTACTTAAAAGGAATAAAAATGACAGCAAATGATGAACATTGAAATGTGTTGCGTCACGGCCCTGCACGCTGCCTAAATGAGCAGATGCAGCGTATGCGGTTCTGTTCTCGCTGCTCAGCAATCTGTCGGTTGAGTTCAACTTGACCGAGGGTAACACATCAGATGAGATGATGACCAGGCGGAGACTTCCCGTCGTCACTTCCACAACTCATTAAATCAATGAAGGAAATGAAGCAATAACAGTGACCCCTTGGCAGATCCAAACACACACGCTGCTGCATCGCTTGTCCTATGCGGTCTTCTCTTGGCAATTGAGTCACAAGCTCACCCACACAATGCTTGAGTGCATCCTTGTTGTTTTTGTTCTCTCTGCTTTGCTCGAAACACAGCAGTGCAGCCAGTAACAAGATTGTTCACTGCAATTGTCCCCGGAAGTGAATGTGACTACGTCTCGTTGCATTACACAGGAGCATCCGACTAAATGCGTCTTCCGCCCTCAAAAATGGATTAGTGGCGATTTAGGATCACTCCCATGGTAGCGTCAAAGTAGACAGACAGGCTGTTAAGAACAGGATAAATGGATGGAGTGACAACTCTCTCAGTATGTGGGCGTGCATGTAGGTGTGTGTGTGTGTGTGTGTGTGTGTGTGTGTGTGTGTGTGTGTGTGTGTGTGTGTGTGTGTGTGTGTGTGTGTGTGTGTGTGTGTGTGTGTGTGTGTGTGTGTGTGTGTGTGTGTGTGTGTGTGTGTGTGTGTGTGTGTGTGGATACACACTCCACATGATATAAGAAATAGGCCTTTTCGACCCTCCAGGTTTCAAGTTATCAGGACTACAACCCACATGGCTGCGAAATTGCTGGAAGATTATTTCTGCTAATTTCCTATGAATGTCCTGTCCCCACACCAGTTTGGCTTTTGGTTTTTGGAGGAAGAAAAATGCAGAGGTGCAAGTCATGAATTTTGTGTTTTTGCATTCCTGTGAATGGGTGCCAGTGTGCATTCAGCAGTCCTCCTCTGTTGGGTTTTTTGTTTTTGTCCACATCTTATCAGGAGGGTCACGGAAAGGACGAGTGACTTCACCACTGTATGGGATTACTTAAAAGTGCAAGGGTGGACATATGATTCATTAACTAAACTTGTCTAAAAGTTTGCACAGAGGATGAAGCCTTTTTCCCGCCTGTATTTAGTTTGACGTCATCCGCGATTTATTGTAAGTGGACGTGAAGCAGTGATGTTGGTTGCCTTCGGTCTGTGATGAGCTATCTGGAGAAGACAGACCGACAGTTATCAGTGAGTCATGAATGTCGCCACCTCCCTCCCGCTGTAGTTGTCCTGGTGTTCTCTGCTTACATCATTCGGATGGTAGCAAGACCAGGCCTTTTATATTGAGGAACCAAACTCGACTGGCACGGTCCCAACATTTGGGGACTGCCAGCCACTCATGAAAACCACTTCTATCACTTGCTCCATTAACGCAAAGGAGAAATATCTTGCATTCACCATCTACCATACAGTAGGGTAGAACTCAAAGCAGAAAACGTTCCAGCTGTTTAAAAGAAAACCCTCCACCCTTCTTTCATCAAAACAAGTTGACTTAGAAGAAGCCCAAAAAAAAAGGATCCTTAGTCGCAGACGACTGTTTGTGTGCAGATTCACAGCCACGTAACCGAGCTTCAGTTCGAAAATTATACCACAATTAAAAAAAGATTGTGGGGCACGGTGATGTCATCAGTAATGATTAGCTTGAACACGTTTCCCATCTGTTGAGCCATTTAAAGACTAACACCATTTAGTTGTTGAAATACGGTTCTATTTGAGTGGGTCAACTCCCACATATCTTTTTTCCGTCTGTTTATTGCGCCATTCCACAGAGCGAAATCGTTTTTTTGTGTTTTTGTACAAACAATGTAAAGTTATTTTTGGGTGTGACTACTAGTGGAAATGAGGGAGATAAAGTGGCTGGCCATAGTCCATGAGCAGCAGCAGCCATAAGACGTGAGTGAGTGAGTGAGTGAGTGAGTGAGTGAGTGAGTGAGTGAGTGAGTGAGTGAGTGAGTGAGTGAGAATTTAAGGAACCTGGTTTGTGAACGTGTTCAATATGCGGCTGATCCAAATTTCAATTGTTGGATACTAGCTCGACATTCTACTGACAGTCTCTAGTTTTCTTTATGAATGTTTTTTTTCTCTGTCATTTCCATCAATTAAAATAGTATATTTTGTAATATTTCTGAAAATAGGGATTATGTTCAGCAGCAGGTGGAATATATATATTTTTTTCAGAAACATCATCGCTATAAATGACAATGCAGATTAAAATCTGTATTGCGCAAGCTTTTTATAGGTCAAATTAAAAAAGAAAAAAGGGAAATAACTCCAAAGCAATAACTCAAAAACATGTTACTGTCAAATGTTTGCTGTACGCTGCTGGAATGTCCTCTACTATTGTCCTTTTTTTTTTTTTTTTTTTTTTATCACCATTCCTCTCAAAGTTAATTCAATGAAAACATAATTTGAGTCCTCTCATTCTTGGAGGCGAAGCAAACAGTTGCTCCTTTTGCATGTGCTAATATTTCAAGAGCGAAACACCCGGTCCATGAATTATTCTGCAGCATAACAACATTATTTTAACAATTTATTCCAAACATGCATAAAAATAAGAATACAGCAGGGTAAATTGTGAAAAAAAGAATCCAATTATCATCAAAAGCAAGGAAGAAAAACAGTTGAGCGAAACATAAAAAATAATCAATACAACAAAGCTAATGACCTGCTTACACATACCAGATCATTAATATTTTGAATAGCAGGAAGTATGAACTTATCTCATTCCTACCCCCGTATTTGAAGTTATACATTAATGGACACTCTGCTGTAAAAATGACAGTGTGTATGTTATTGCACCCAGTCTTTTTTTCAGCCTACTACTTGAGAAGATTGATGTGAGTTCTAGTTTCACTTTAAAATCTACACTCCAGAGTCTATTCCAAACTGTCAATCATGTCCCCCTATTTTAACGTGTAATCTGATCCCGATACCAAATCCTTTACAACCTTGTTGTACCACATTAATGGGCCTGCTGATACCGCTATAGCTTCCTGTTTTGGAACTTGTTCTTAGTTCAACATCTTGCTTAACATGAGTCAGAAAAGCAGATTTTAGACCGTAGTGTGCATATTTTCTTCAAAACACACGTTGGATTATTGGCAATGTTTCACCCGGACAGGTTTATGGCATCAGAGCAGGTGGACAGATATGAAGGAGGCGCCATTGCATACTTTTCAAGATAGCGAAACAGAGTCTCATTGGCAGTTTACCTGTTAGATGAGAGCCGTTAGTTGTAAAATTACCACCCCAAAAAAAAAAAAAAAATCTCTTTGTTAAACCGTTGGCTAAAGAACCTGCTGCTCTGTGTAAAGATAATTGATATAAGATAAGATAAGAAAACATTTATTAGTCTCGCATGGAGAAATTCCCAATTCACAGCAGCGAAGTTATGAAAGGAATATATATATAATATACTGGATATATATACTGTATATATAATGTACGTTCACATATACACATGTATTGTGTCGAAATAAGCCACGCCAAAGTGAAAATATGCACGCGGCAAAGGATGATTTTCTTGTGCCATAATCCAATATTGAGACAGTGAAATGCATTTGATGTAAATAATGTAATAAACTGTACATTAATTAGCCATTGCCATTTTGAATGAATGAATGAGTTTTTTGTCTGTTTAAATTCATAACTTTTATCTTATGAAGCTGTAGCGCATTGAAAAAAGAATCTGTCAGACACCCATTAAAGAGGTGGTGGACGGGTTCAGTGATTTGATGGGTTAAGCTGCAATCAAAGTTTCTCATGATTTGTTTCTTCCGACTGGTTAAAGTGACTTTGTGCTGGATGTATAGTCATTATTGTTCATCAAATGATGAATAATGATACCTGCCCAGACTATTGCAAGTTTTAGCATTTTAGTAGTAGCACTAGTGCGGCGGTCGGCAACACGCGGCTCCAGAGCCGCATGCGGCTCTTTAGCGACATCTAGTGGCTCCCTGGAGCTTTATAAAAAATGTTTGAAAATGGAAAAAGATTTTGATAGTAGGCTAATATAGCTCAAATAGATATAGATACATGTTGCAGCTCCGAAAAAGGAGAGCTGTGGTGTTGTTTTCTTTTAAAAACGTACACTTTATTTATGCTTTTAACAGTCTCGACAAACACAGGCACGTCTGTTTCCGACTCCGTGCCTTCTCTCTTCTCGTTCAACTCGAGAGGCGTTCAAAGACAGCCTCCGAAAAACGGAAATGCATCAAAACAAAAAATCAAGCGAGGAAATCACAAAACAAATTCTATGGGGGCGTTTGTGAATACACAACAAAGGAATGAATAACAAACTATCCATTCTCCTGCATACATACAACTTGTGTTTCCTTCATTGTAAGTTTTATAGAAGGCTTTTTTTTTTTTGTGGCTCCAGACATGTTTGTTTTTTGGGGGGTTTTTGTCCTATATGGCTCTTTCAACATTTTGGGTTGCCGACCTCTGCACTAGTGCTAGTAGTTCGCATTTTATTATTTATTATTATTTTTGTTCTTGTGTAATACGGTTCAGTTCTACTCTACAGCAAACTAAAATCAAATAATTAACACGTTCAACATTCATGTAACTGTTGTAAAGTGGTTTGTCTATCACAAAATAAAGAAGCGGCCTACTTAAAGTTGGATTGAAATTTTGTGTATCAATTAAGGATGCACAATTAGTGGCTTGAACCAGATTCACAAGCAGTTGCTGTATGGCTGTCCCGGGATATGAGCATCATTGCATTTCAATGTTTCCCTGACAAATTTCAAAGCACATTTGTTATCCGTCGCCCGAGGGGCCGTTTGAGTCTAAATGTACTATGTGTGTCTTTTGTAAACAATGAAGAATAAATCAGTCCACTGCAGCAGGTTGCGTAGTCTGCGGCCAGACGGCATCATAATCCGCGGCCTCTTAGTCGAGCTGCCCTGAGACGGTTGTGGGCTATGTGAGGTTGTCTGAATGAAAGATGTAAAGAGAGCAAGGACTGCGGAATGTGGAAGAGTGTTGAGGTTTTGAATTGATCAAAGAAAATGAGAGAAGGGGGGCAGAGAAGGAAGAGCATGGACGAGAAAGGAGGAGGTAGCAAGGGAGGAGCAGGAAGGGTGATTATTGTGTGAGCCTGCTTCTGATTGGTCAACATGTTTGTGTGCGTGCGTGCGTGTGTGTGTGTGTGTGTGTGTGTGTGAGAGCCACTGGGTGGGGGATTAAGCCTGCATCACGTGGTTGCTTTAGCTTCTTTTACACACATCCCCACATTTGCAGAGTGCACACACACATAACCCGTTCCTCTCACATATAGACTCCCAGCTGTTGATATTTCTCTCTCTGGTGAACGGCGAGAAGCAAAGAAGCCCTGCAGGAAGTTGAGGGAGAAAGCAGCTCTGCGGTTTGCTCGATTACGACTCCACCAGAGAGCAGCTACATGGAGGATCTGTTCTAGATTGACAAGTGCACCGATTTGTTTTTACGATCGCTTCCTGGTGATCCCTTGATTCATATCCTCCTCTTTCTATCTCACATACCCTCTCGGTCTTTTTTTCGCTCTGAGTCAGTGGGAGTTTATGCCGGATTTCAGACAGCAAGTTAGAGAGGAGAAAAAGAGACATGTGCTTTTCTTTTTGTTTTGCCACCTACCACCACTGCCGCTTCTCTCCCATTCACTGACCAAAGAGGAAGGAAGTAAAAGGTTGGTTGGGCTTGTATATTTACACCTGCTTTGGCTTTCCCAGCACGCTGTCCTAAAACTGTCTGCGAGAGTTTATTTCACCCAGCCACATTGTCGTTCAGTGAAGCTTAAACGTGTCTTGTGTTGCGTTGGAGCATAGCTGCGACTCCCAGTCATTCCGACCCTGTGACTGATTTTTAATTTTAGGGGAATTCCACGCTAGCACGGTTTGCTAGGACCCTCGGTGCTGCACGATAAACACACATGGTGCAAACAGTGCAGTGAGTATGAGTGCCAGGGAAGATTAGCGCTACTTCTTATCTCATGTGTGGAGTCTTTATGTGAAAGGAGACGCAGACGAGCCACCTTAGGTCCACTGCAGCAGAGCATGGATTTCTGAACTACAAATGAATGACTTCAAAAGGTGTGATTGTTGTGCACGGAAACCCCTTATCCAAGTCAGAAAACAGATCCGCATGCTGCGTGTGGCTTTCAGTTGCTCAGATTTTACCTTGCACGCTGTCCTCCGGTTTCACTGCCTAGCTCTGTCATACTGGCGTGCTTAATCGTGGAAACACGCCCCCTCCTGTGTGTGTGCATGTGTGCGTGTGTGTATGTGCATGCACGGAACTGTAAGTCTATGTGAGGATTTTGCATGTGTGGATATAATTAGCTGCCATAGAGATTCTTTCCTGGTATTGTTACTGCTGGGGTTGTAAAGTAACCCGCAAAGCAGTCTATATTTAGAGGTGACAGCTAGTAGATACGTACGGAGTCACACTTTGGTGTGTCCCCCAAGTATGAAATATGTATGTAAATAAATACCGTTAGATGTTTGTCAGTGCGACTGCCCAGTGACCGTAGTGACGACGAGAATGGCACTCAGAAGAGTAATGGCCTCCACCAAGAGAATAACAGTCCGAAAAAAAAAAATTAAACCTGAAGAAATAGACACCACCTCCTACTCATGTTTCCTTTTGAGTGTATTTTTTTTAAATATTAAGTCATTACAATCTCTGCTCCTGCCTTCCTGTGTGGACATTTCAAAAATATTCATGGTAGGTTCATTGAAGACTCCAACTTATCCATAGCTCCAGGTGTGTGAATCGATGAATGTGCATGTGCTTGTTTTTCTTTTGATGCTTTGCAATTGGTTGGTAAGCAGCCCAGGGTCACTGACTCCTGCTGACCTGCGACCCAAATGAGGACAAATGCCATCGAGAAGATGTATGGATGAAAATAAATGAGAAAATTTGAAATAATCCCCGTTTTGCAGATCTGCACTAAAAACTAATGGTGTCCTCTGTGCCCAGTGAGTGACTCGCCATTCCACAAATTTTTGAACAAGTCACATTGAACAAGGTGTGCATTGAAGTGGTTATTCATTTGACATAATTCTCCTAAATAACAACTTTCGCATTCAGGAAGGGAGGGTTTCTAAGATCTCACAAAATATATGCTCCTTTTCCACTGTACCGTGCTAATCACTATTGGCGGTTGGCAAATGCATGTACAAGGGTGTTCTCTTTCCAACTGATGTTCCAAATGTACCGACCTGATAACAAATGGGTGATGGAGAAAGGGAAAAAAAAGACTGCTGCTCTCTGATTTTTCCAAGCATATTCATTATTGCTGTGTCACTGTGACTTGTGAAGATACACAGCTAGACTAGACAACCCCCCCCCCCCCAAAAACCCCAATAACAACAACAACAACAAAAAACAGAAGAGGATGTGATTTGTGTTGCTGTGCCATTGCTTTGCACAGTGCAGTATTTCGGCCAGGTCCATAAATATTGGCACATATTCATCTTTTTGGCTAAAATGAAACCACATATGTTTGAACTGTAGACTTTCAATTTTAATTTGAGTTTTTTTCCTCATCCAAATCAGGTGGGCAGTACAGTGTTAGAGTTTGTATGTATGACTCACTTTTTAAGTGCGGTGGAAAAGTGACACTAGTCACATTTAGTTTCAATAGGTTTATGTACTGTACTGCAAAAGTAATTACAATATATGGACACGCGAGTACATGGCTGCTTGCTGTATGTGGAAGATGGAGTGTGTAGTCCGAACTGCTGGCTCCTGACCAGCTCCAAATGTCATTGGCGCAGCGATGCATGAAGGGTGAACATTCCTGCTAATAAACAGTAAGCTGCTATCATTGAGATCGAAGAGGGAGCTTATTCTGTAAACTTCAAGAAATTCAAGATGGAATGCAGTCTTGCATCAGTGTCACCGAGGTCCATGCCATATCCACCATGTTTCTGAGAAGTCTTGTTTCATTTAAATTGTTATTTTGGAGGCAGCAATTAGTGCTGCTGCTTCTGCTGAGCTGGTCTGCTCTTGTCAACCCCAATTCATTCATGTGGACCAATCCATTCATGTACTGATTCAATCACCAGTGTTCTGTTAATTGGACAGATTTAAACTCATACATGCAGAAAAGAAAAATGATTTCAGTGCAGATCCCAATTGTGGCAAAGGGTCAGAAAAATACAAGAGGTGCCCTCGGATCAACTCGCTAAAATAAAACCTCTACTTTCTCATGAGCACTTTGAAACAGTAATTCATGCCTTCGTCACATCCCGGCTGGATTACTGTAATGCACTTTACTTTGGAGTCAGACAATCCTGCATTAAGCATCTCCAGTTGGTCCAGAATGCTGCTGCTCGCCTCTTGACTGATACTCATGAAAGGGAGCACATCACTCCTCCTCTGGCATCCCTTCACTGGCTCTCTATACATTTTAGAGTTCTTTTTAAGATTATATTATTTGTTTTCAAATCTTTAAATGGCCTCGCTCCACCTTACCTCTCTGAGCTCCTCCGCCGCTACACTTCTGCCCGGTGCCTCAGGTCTGCGGACCAGACACTATTAGAGGTACAAAGAACTAAGCAGAGGCTCAGCGGGGATCGAGCCTTTTCCATTGCTGGTCCCTTTCTTTGGAATGACCTCCCACTGAACATTCGGCAAGCCTCTTCGCTGCTCATCTTTAAAACTTGTCTCAAAACTCATTTGTATTCTTTGGCTTTTGACTCAGCATGACTCATACTTGATCTTAGGTTTACTGGTTTTGTGCTTTCTATTGTCTTTATTATTAATTTATTGTTTTATTGTTTATTGTTGTAGATATATTTGCTCCATGTACAGCTTTTGTATACAGCGGTGGTTGTTTTAAAGTGCTCTATAAATAGAGTTGAGTTGAGGAGCGCATGCAGTATACTAATGTCACAGGGGCTCAAGGTCGTGGTCACTTCACACTGGGCTACAGATCGTGGGCTAACACTGCTTCAATAAATATAGTCTGAGTCATCGATGGGACACAAACGTAATCTTGAGTCAATTGCAACGCACCACCATGGTCCAATTTGAATTTGCATGTGTGGATTTCATGTCAACTTCAACTTGCTGCATAGCATTGGTTATGGGACCTGATTTAATACTTGTCTGCCGTGAATATGACTGATTCTGGGTTTTAAATATTGATATTTCTTTTGCAAAATATTACTTTGACCCCACCCTCTTCCAATAAGGCTCACCACCACCCCATATTCACTCTCTAGCTGAGTGTGAGGAGAGATCGGGTTCATGACGGGGACAACAAGAGACACTGAAAAGAGAATGTAAAAGAAAGGGGTGGGACACCTCATGCTGCTGGACTTGTTACACAACTCTGTGCCAGTGTGTGTGTGTGTGTGTGTGTGTGTGTGTGTGTGTGTGTGTGTGTGTGTGTGTGTGTGTGTGTGTGTGTGTGTGTGTGTGTGCTGTTTTTGTTCCGACTAATAGACTTAAAGGGGCTTAATATATTTTGTTGAGGCGACAACTGTTGTGTTTTTGAAACGCATAATTCCCGGCATTTAGCAAATTCCTCACGTTCGGACAAATAACACCTTGTCAGATATAATTTTGATGCATCTCAATCACTTTATTGCTGGTGTGTGTCTATTTATCTTTTACTGTCCAGAGCTAATCTAATCAGGCTAACCTGTAATGTAAAATGAAATGTATAGAAATGTAAAAAATACTATAAAGTAACTATTGAATGAATAACAGAATTACTGTGACTGGCTGGCAACCAGTTCAAGGTGTGCCTTGCCTGCCACCAAAAGACAGCTGGGATAGGTTCCAGACCTCCAGCAACCCTCGTGAAGATAAGTGGTTGGGAAAATTGATGGATGAATTACAGTAGTCACTCTGGGATAATTAATGCTGGATGAATAAAGAGCGCAACTATACGAAACCAATAACTTTTTTAATCACACTTTGTTCGTGCAAGACTAATGTCTCTAGATCTTTGTGGGGGGGGGGGGGGTCTACAAATCCTGTAACGTTGATGTGTCACACTTTCGCATTTTAGTATTTTCTGCTGGTGATGCAAATGCACAAAAAATGCACCACAATGTTTATGGTTGTCCTGAAAGCCTCCCCTACAGGCAAGCAGAGGGGTGAATATAATACCAGGTTACATAACAGTGGTATCCGTCTGCCCTTCCTTTCCTAAATTTCTTCCTGTCATTCCTTCGCCCTTTGAACCAAGACACCATCTGGTAGAGCTCACATTGGCCCCACCCCTCCCTCATACACCAGCGGCTTATCCTCAGCTACAGCAGCCACTGATGCAATTTTGTATTTTCTGTCTTTACTTTCTCCATTAATGAGTGTTCAGCTGGGATAGGCTCCAGGACGCCCGCGACCTTTGTGAGGATAAGCGTATTCTAAATGGATGGATGGATGGATGGATGTTGGTCTTGGCAAGGCCATGTGCCATACTGTTTGACAAAACAGCATTTTTATGAACGGAATTGAATTTTTATTGAGTGCATTTTTAGTCTAACCTCTCCCCTTCTCTTGATTTCCTCAGGTGTGATTCAGAGCGGCAGACATTCAGCGAAGAAGTGAAACGAAACAGGGATGAGTGTGGACAGCCACCAGGGGGTTGTGACCACCCCTCCTGCACCCAGTGGCGGGAATAGAGAGCGCTACTTTGATCGAGTCAATGTCAACGATCCGGAGTACCTCAGAACCAGGAACATGTCGGCGGACCTCCGGCAGGACTTCAACGTTCTGGAACAGAAAAAACGGGTTACGCAGATATTACAAAGCCCTGTAAGTTCAAATAACCTTATCTCCACACCTAAAGTCTGGTATGCTTCACTAGTGTGAGTACACTGATGCATGCCCAAGTACGGTGCACTTTCACGTCCTCTCCTCTGATATGCTTGGAAGTGTTTGGCAAGGGTTTGGTCATGCACAGGTGCATGAAAATATACATTACCATATAAATAAATACTGTGATAGAAATACACACTGGCACATTTGATCTCAGGTCAGATTAGGTCTGTTTGAATGGCGAGTGTGAGTACACACAAAAGCGAATGCCACAACATATTTAGGTATATATTGGTGACTCAGGCTCACTGAAAATTAATTTGATGGACTGATCACCAAATTTGCAAATTTTTGCATGAAAACAATTCAGTAAAAATCTAGACAATTTCATGTACAGTACTCAGTGTTTCCCGAACTTTATTGGGCTTTGGCACCCATTTTAGACATGAAAAAAAAAAATCTTGGACCAGACCACCAAACAAAAAATGTCACAAACAGATATGACTACTGAAATAGTGACGATCTTGTCTTAATTTACTGACCAACTGACTTACTCGGTGTGAAATCTGCGAATGCTTAGTGGAACACCAAGTTTCCATCATCCTAGCAAGCCATAACTTATTCTGTTCATTTATGTGACTGGCAACACCAACTGAATTCTCGTGTACAAATATTCCACACCCTACATTACAAGCCACTTCCCCATTTCCTTTGATCCATCAGTCACAGTTAAATTGGATTAGATTTGTTTCCCAAATCATACAGCCCTAGTAAATATCAAACAATAACGTCATCAGTATGGGCCACACCGGAGTGGCAAAGCCAGTTTCAAAAGAAGCACTGCAGACATTGGTTAGCATTTGGCATAACATACGTAGTTATTCTTACTCAGTTGGATGCATTAGTGGTGTAGTAAATGTACAACGTGTTGGCAAAACGTAAGCACAAGTGCAACAGCAGTGCTATGTTCCCCCATAGCTCTTCTGGCTGTGACTCACTCAGAATGTGTCATCCATGCCCAAGACACATGTTCTCCATTTCCACTATGTTTACTGCTTTCAACTATGTGCTTTTTGGGACTCCAAAATGCCATTTTAAGGACAGCGTATGGCCTAAGCAACGCCATTTTTGTCTTTGTTCAATTCTATATAGAAAGGTTACGTTGAAAAAAATCCTTTGACAATACAAGCCAAAGCATGACTGAACTGAAGTGAACTGTACTGTTTGGTGGCTTAGGTGACAAGCAACGTCTTCATGGGAATAATATACAGTACTTGCTATTATCAGTATATGATAAACCCCCAAAATCTGTCTTGGTTGGGTCTTCGTTCAGGACTTTTAAATAACTAAAGAAAAAATGAGTTCCAGATGAGTTAATTGAAAACCTCATGAACTCTTTCAGAACCCACACACTAATAGATTGCAGAAGAGATTTGCTTATTCAAAGGTTGAACAGGTGAGTGCATATTCAGCTACATTTTTTTAAATAATTGGAAACAGAATATCAGTGGCAAGCTAAAATCCTGATAGGAGCACCTTTTACCACACCTTTTCTCAGCTTCAGGCCAACAGCCCTCATGTTGGGTCAGGTTTTGCTGTAGTCGGCAGCTTTGAGAGGGCAGGGCATATTCTTGCCAGCACTCGTAATGCTGTTGTTTGCTTTTCTATCTCTGGAGGTCCAAATTCTTGAGAATTACAGGAGTTCTCAGAGACAAACTCAAGATAAGTATTGGAGGTACAGTTTGTGATCTTGGAGCTCCTTCAAGGATATACAGTACATTTGCCAAATATTTAGACACACAGTTCAAGGGTGCTGTCTAGGTGAACAATTTGCCTTTTATAAACGGTAGACCATTTATGCAAATGATTCCGATTGTTTTGTCTGCTTGTTGTCCCTAGGTTTGATTGTTTCCCCAGGCAGGAACTCAATAGCAACACTTGTGAACTCATTTAAACACTGCTTAGTATCATGTCTGTGCATTGCACTTTGTAATTTGCCCTTTGAACACTTGACATCACATTTTGTCAAGGTGGTACAACAAACATGTCATTTCAGCCCTATTAGTGCCTGAAATATTTGTTCAGCGCTGCGTTCAACTGAAACGCTCGCAGATGTTTGAAATAGGACCTGTTATTATTGATTCTTACACAGAGTCAAACAAGAGTATATTTGATTGTTTAAATATCATCCATAAAGTGGATCTATTGGCATAATGGATTTAAAAGCGAGACTGCAATTTTCGGAAAGAAAAATCTACTTTTTTCATTTTGGACTCTGACTTTTGACTTGACTTGGCGGTAGCAGAAATTGACTTGCTGGGGTCCGTGCATGACATTGGCACACGTTTAAGTGTGTTTGTCCAGGAAACCTGCAGGATCTCCCATTGCGGATGATTTTGTTGGCTACACATCTGACATGGGCAATAGTTGTGCTGTGCAGGCGGGCAGGTGCTTTTAAAATATTTTTAAGATGATAATGATTATAATTAGTTAGATGAATTGATTTTGACAATGATTCTGAGGGATTGTCTCATGCTGTTGTCATATTTATGAATGAAATCCAATGACACCCATCACACATATCCATGGAGCGCCAAATATATCTTCCTGCACCTTCATCAAACACACCAAAGTTGCTTTATTTAGACAAAGTTTGCTGCTATTTAGACCTGCTTTTTGGTTGTCTAAAATGTAATCTATTTCCTCTCACCAATTTGGCAGGTTCGCCGGGGAAGTGTAGTAGAAAACGCTCTCGGTCTGCCGGAATGCCTAGTAAACACGCTCAAGTCAACTTTGCCCGGCATCTAATTGAAGATGCGCCCGTTTTTCATGCCAAGCACAGGGGCGCCTGTTTACGAAAATAGGACCGCACAGTAACACAAGCTGTGGCTACCATTAGCTTGCTTACGGTGCATGTTGCATGCAGTGCATGTCTTGTGCACGTATCCTTTTTTGAGGGGCGCAACTTTGGGGGCGTCTTTTCCCGTGTCCCGAAATGTTTCTTTCTCACTTTCTTACTCCAAATCATCTTTAGCAGCAATACAAAAATACAACATAACTGCGCGCGTCAGTAGCTCAGCGGCCTCCTTCTCACGACTTGTCTTCCTTTCTTAGTCTCTCCTTCACTTTCTGTTTGCTTGTATTCCACTCTTCCAAGACTAGCGGACTCGTAGATTACATGCTTCTTATGCTCAGATTGCAGGTTGCGTATAAAGGCAGACCAATATAGACCAGACTTGGAACGACTCAGCTACATCCATCGTGCAACTGTGTTTACTTTTTTGGAAGTTTAAATCTGTAAGGCCGAATCCTTTCGAGGCCGCACTGTTTGGATTAATAGACAACGGAGACAACCAACTGCCACAACTTTATGTCCACGTAACACAATAAAATGCTAATCAATACAAGCATTGCATCAAATCTTGTGCCTTTACAAATTAGCTTCTTTTTATTTACCAGCAAATTGGTATTAATTTAGCAACTATATTCATCTTTTGTGGTTGTAGTTTGCAGTGGTATAGAATGTTCCTGCGCTATACCAAACACTTTTTCTCACTCCTTTTTGCTCTGTCATGTAACTAATTAGAGGTACTGAATTAAAATTAAGGCACAGACAGTCATAGTGAAAGGCATACGCCCAATATGTTTTTATCTAAGGTGGACTGTTTCACATTATTCAATACATTCGTCGTTAACTTCTTTTGACACTTGTTAATGCCAATAAATTCCAAGTTCAAAATGCTCTATGAATTTTTTTTTCAAGACTGTTTTTATAGTTTAATGTACAGTGCAATGGAAGTTTGTTTTCCACTGTTCACATGTGAAATAACCCCTTTCAGTTTATTGACGTTAATATTTTTCAAATAAATAATGACGTTTCCTTTGAGGCCCTATGAGGAGAAGTTGTATATGTTAGATTATGTTTGGAGATATGAATCTCGTTCCTACTGTAAAACTGCATAGGCGTCATAGAAGGGAAAAGTAATATCATCCTTTATGTCACGAACATGTCTGATTTCAGTGTACTCTTTTTTTTTTCCAATGTATGGGATTTATTTGCTAAATGGAGTAAGATGATTTGTGTGACATTTCTTTGAGGGTGCTTTAGAGGCTGTTTTGGTTTTCTTGTTTTTGTTTTTAGCGTTTGCTAAACAAAAATTGGTTTGGATGCAGACCCCGCCAGAAGATTTGCAATGCTAAGATGACTGTTTGTTTTTTGGGGGGTTTTTTGGCTTCCGAGAACTAGTTAGCCGTGACTCGCTCTGTGGTCTAAAAGGTCAAAAGATTAGAGCGCCTGAAATTGAATTTCAACCGCAGTTTCTCTCTTTCTCCTGCACTTTTCCAGAATGTGGAAGCTTATTTTAATTTGCTCACACCTCAGGTTGACACGACTCGTCCTATTTGTCGTGTTTTCAAATAAAGGAAGTGTGCATCTTGCGCGCTTCCTATGCCACATGTCAGCAAGCACAAGTGGATAATTGATGAGCTTTGACAGCTTCTGCCGAGAGCCCTGTTTGTGTGAAGCTTCGGCCGCTCTCTATTAAGTTTCTTCTAAAGTCCCGATGGTCTCTTTGATAGAACATTAGTGGTTGAACTTCCTCCAGAGATTTCTTTTGAAAACCACTCTCCATCCCGCAGAGCCAGCTGTGTTTCACTCAGTCGTTTCTCAGCATCTGTTAGGGAAAGAACTTAGTGAAAGTTCCTGTGCAACTGCTGAAGCCAAGGCAAAGACTCAACCAAATTGATTTGGTTTTTATAATGCATATTACTCATGTCCTAATTATTTATCGCTGGAATACAAAATCAAATAAAGCAAATTACACAGAAATTTTTCAACTTGATCCCAAATAAAACTGAAAATTGTGTTCGTTGCAAAAAGAATGCATCAACGTTGCACTAAAAATGCCACCGTGACTCAGTAACACATTATTTTTTGAAAGATTATTGTTAGTGGCATTAACTGAATGACCGTACTTATTTGATAATGTGGCAGCAGCAGCTTTCCTTGCTAGCTAGACATTGAATGTGAAGCATGAATGCATTTCCACAAATGTGCTTTTAAAACAAGCCTGATGATATTTATGGAGCAGGTCTTGTTTCACGGATGCATTCATTGAGGTTAAATTGGCGTAATCAATAGCGCTGCCCAGCCTGCAGGCAGACTATCCTGCTCTGTAACACCGTCACGTTGTTGGATTGCGAGAGCAACATTGTGCTGACATAACAGGCCGGGTCTCAGCAAGTTTGAGGGGAAAAGGGTTTTATTCCTTCTTTTTTTTTGTGACTTTTTGAATGTCATTATTGATGTTTTCTTGAAATGTAGCTGATGCTAGCCCAGCTAAAGTCATGTTTGTCAAAACGGGGCTGTAAAAAAATTGAACGATTAGTACTTATGAGCAGAGGCAAAACTGATGCCAAACACTTCTTCTGTGCAAAGATGTTTCTCAGCTCCTAGTGACAGTGGGTGGCATTGTTTTATTTCATGCAATGCATTTGTACAGGTCGTGTGGTGGAATCAGTAAACAGATGTCACAATGTTATGTCGATTCACCTGATGTTTTATTTGATGGTTATTGCAAACCCCCGCAGCATCAACAACTTCCTTGATGTTGTTTTTGTTGCTGCGGCGGTCAGGAGGGTGGTCCACGTATTAACGCTTAGATCCACTTTCAGCCCGAGAATTAATCTGTTTGCATGATGCGGTCAAATCCCTGCTGTCATAATCTTTTTGAGAATTCAGTACTGCAACACACAAACTGTTGAGCAGATGCCTGCTGGCGTATGTGTGTGTCTATCTGACGGGTGCGTGTCTTTTGAAAAGCTTCAAGCAGCTTTCAGTTTGGGAGTGCCAACAAGTGATGATATTCTCTTACCAGTCACAGGATTCTGTCATATCCGTCTTTGTTTTTGTTCCAGCTCTAGCTGGAGTGAAGGGCGTTTCCCTCCAGCAGGCGTACCTGTTACTTGTTCCCAATTGAAGCCTTGCCCGATATTTAGGGACTGCTGAAGTTGCCTACTCTCCGTCGGATATTGACCTTGCTTGGTGTTTATGCTCAAGTGTTGTTTACTAGAGCTCACGATCTTGTTCATAGTCATTTTGCTCTCTTTGTTCCTGATTTTGTAAGTTTTTGATCTTGTTGTTGTGGGGGGGTGTGTGTGTGTGAATTGGACCCTTGTCATTTCGTTTGTATTCTCAGTGTTACTTTACCCTGCCTTTTGCAAGCGCTTTGTGTTTATGGCTCGTTTTTCCTAGCTCCTTGTGACCAGCGATTTTTGGTTTTATTTTATCGGTGTTTTTTTCTATCAATACATCTTTTTGTTATCGCAGTGTGTCTGCGCCTGCATTTCTGGGGTCCTAAAACATTGTTCGGTTCGGTTTCGAACCTAACGCTGCCACAATCATTACAAGAGCCTCATCAGGCTGGTGCAGTCCTAACCAAGCCTTGTTGAATTGATGAAGCCTGCTCGGATGAGAAGTGAAACGTCTTTTAAGACAACCAGAACAGTCCGGTTACGATCGATTCAATGCCCTGTGAATACAGTACAAGAGCTGTAAACTTCACATTTAATCAAAACAACATATTTGTATGATATAGAGCAGTTCAGCACCATCAGTTTTCCATAACACTTGTCCTCATTCGGTTCGTACAGCTACACATTGATTTTGGGCAAAAGGTGGCGTACACCAGTATCACACCAATATATGCATATTGAATTGCTCTAATCTCATTTATTTTTCGTCATAAGTAGCAGGAGTCCTCCAAACGGACCCACAACAGCATTTTCTGCAGCTGAGCTTTGATTCTGTCTTTAGAACACTGTAATGTAAATGTGATGGCAAACAAGTCTCTTGTCCGAACTGTCCGAAACACAACGGCTGGGCCTTCACAGTCAGACATCCGCTCTGAGTCGGTCACCACGGCAACATCACCGCCAGGGAAAGAGGAATTTTTGGCCATGGTTCAGACTCAGCGGTGCACTGGGACTCGAGGTGTTCCAATAGAGGGGGTTGCTCCAGTTTTCACAAAACACCCTCACATGGGTCAGTTCTGTTGGCAGATGATCCTGTGGTTGGCGTGTTGGGGACAACAACAAGGTGCGAAGGGTGTCTACAAGCAGACAGTTGCAATCAAAACTTCAACACTGTATTAGCGTATGCTCGTTAATAGAGTCCTCACTCGGAAATGGTGCCATCACCCATTTTTCTAATTATACAAAACATGTATGTACGACACACATTTTGCAGTCAAAAGAGTGTGGACAGCTGATCCAGAAAAAAAAAAAAGTTAATGTCTCATGAAGGCCTCAGACATTTTCTCAATTACTTCAAAAGTGTTTTGACGTAAACCTAGCCAATAATCAAGACAAGCACCCTCAGTACAGACCTTTGCCAAGCCTCAATCACTGAGGTATGTAAAACTTGATCCAGATCCAGAATTGCTCTCTTTCATAAGCGCAGCAAATTACGGCCTGATAGGATGACAATTGAATGGGAACTTGGGTTTCCCACGCTCAAAAGATTTCACATTTCTTTGAATTGATAATTATTTAATGACTTCATCAATGTGTCTTTCACAAAAATTGATACGAACTGCAATACAGTATATTGCACTCAATCAGATATTTCCTACAGAGGATGAATAAAGTATCTTTCTATCTGTCCATCTAATTGTAATTTAGTCATCAACTTTAGTCTTTTCTCCAATGCTAAGATTTAAGAGTAGCTCGACCTTCGACGTTTGTATTCACATGATTTCACAAATACATGTTAATACACACTTCCACAGGTTGAGGAGGTGACTGTGGTCTGGACGGAAAGATTAGCCTCACAAACACAAAAGATCTCGCATGCTGTTAGCTATTCAGCCTATCGTGTGTATGCTTGTTAGCCAAGCAGCCAATCAGCTTCACTGAAGCTGCCTTCCTGCAGTCACCGAAGGAGCATGGCTAATCTGTGATTAAGTACTGCTTGTGTCTCACTTCATGTTCCCACAGTCATTCTTCCACTGTCTTCTCCCAATGTGCTCTAATCCGCCATGCCTCGAGAACTTTCCACACAAGTGTGCGTGCGCACGTGCCATCATTTCTCCTGAAGTTCTGAAAAAAAATGTGCATATTGTCACATCACATCATCGAATATCTTCTTTCCCGAACTTCCATCCCTCAGGCCTTCAAGGAGGAGTTGGAGAGTCTGATCCAAGAGCAGCAGCGCAAAGGGAACAACCCCACCGGTCTGTTGGCCCTCAGACAGATTGCTGACTTCTTCATGGCGAGTTCAGTGGCTGGTTACAACACTTCCCCACTTAGTGAGTACTCATTGCTGTGTGACCTGTCACCATGGTGACCAGTCAACAGTGTAAACCGTACGCCCACAGTTAAAAAAAAAAAATTTAATAATAATAAGCATATTTAAAGATGTAAGATTTCCTCTCTTGAAGGCTGATGTGCTGATCTGGGCCCAGAGCCATGCATTTTTCTCGCACTTTCTCTTTGAGTTATGACTTCCATTTGCAGATGTGCAATGTGCAAGTAAATGCTGAATCATATGTTAAAGGGATTACAGCAGCTCAATCCATCTTTTTTAAGTTAGTCGATGATGTAGTACCTGGTGTGTTTAATACATCAGTGAAAAAAAGGAAGCAAAGCACTAAAGTCAACTTAATTTTTTTGTGTGCGTGTGTGTTTTATTTTGTATTTCCCTTTTCAGGTTTGGGCATGGTCACACCCATTAATGACTTGTACAATGTGGAAGCGGGCGCCATGGTGAAAGGAGAGAAGCTGACACGCTGTAAACTGGCCAGCCTCTACAGAGTGGTTGACCTGTTTAACTGGGCCCATTTTGCCAGCTCCTATATCACTGTAAGAATTTCCAAAATCATTCTTTAGAGCAGGAGTCTCAAACTTCGGTCCCCCGAGGGCCACTTTCTCGCATGTTTTAGACGTTTCCGTCCTCCTACATACCTGATTGAAATGACCAGCATGTCAGTAAGCTCTGCAAGAAGCTGATAACTACAGATGAGTGGGCGACTCTTTTTTTTTTTTTTTGATATACTTGCACAATATGTGACTTCAAACTGGTTCCCTGCAAAACCAAGAGTCAAAAGTGTGGAGAAGATGCAGATGCAGAGAACCCTATTCTCGTGGCTCCCCCAATGCAGTTGCATCGTGTGGTGGAGGCAGTGTGATGGTGTGGGGTGGCGTCTCCTTCACTGGAAAAACAAAGCTTGTCAACACTGGTGGCGATCTTAATGCAAAGAGATTTCCAAATGAGATTCTGCAATGTGTGGCAATACCATATATCCACAGTCTGGGATATTATTATCCAAGGTGACAATGTTGACCCCCAGGGAGCAGGCTTTATCTGAGACTACCTGCAGAATTTGGGAGTAGAGAGAATAGAATGGCCTGCCAGCAGTCCTGACCTCAACCCCATTGAACACGTGGGCTCAGCTTGGATGGTCTGTTTAAAACACAGCCATAGTGCCTGGCTTGCATCAAATGCTGGTTATATATTATGAATGATAAAATAACATGATACATGTATGATATTTTTCATACCTCATTTCCAAATGGTCCATGTGTCCATTTTCAAAATCAAATGCGGCCCTTGAGCAAAAAGGTTTTCCCACCCATGATTTCGATTTGTGCAGTCGGAAAGCACTGTGCGAATAAACCACATTCTCTGACGGTAAAGAAGGAAAGTATTGATTCATTGAGAAGGAAAGTATTGATTCATTGTTTTTAATTACTATGTTGTGCGGGTATTTTTTTTCAATCCGTACTGTAGAGGAATAACATCTCTATGTTTTTATTCCAAAGGCCAGAATCAGCAAAGAGCAAGATCACATCCTTATCATCCCCAGAGGGCTCTCCTTTGCTGAGGCGTCTGCGTCAAACCTGGTGAGACATGAGTTGCCTTGGTGCCAACCTTATGTAACAATGCAGCTTTTTCATTTTAATTCATTTCGCTTAAATGAAACATTATCTGAAAAATCGACTGTGTGTTTGAATACAAATGTCTCGGTGAATGTAGGGCTATACCATCGTTTTCTTTCGTGTTTTAGTTGTTTATCTGCACACACAGTCAATAAAGCAAGGGGTCAGAAGTATAGCTATTGGTCATGTAATCGTGGTAGTGCTCTGTATTCAAAGCTGGAAACGTTTTTTTTAATCACCAAAACTTTGTATTTAGACATTTAGGGAAGTAATGTGATTGATTTTAAGAAGAACTTGTGAAAGTGCATTATCAGAATGCTAATCGAACAAAGCTGTGACTTACAAAAAAATGAACACATGGTTTGAAGCAAAGCAATTATACCAAAATGACACAAAATGAAGAAACCAGAAATGTTTTGGGCAGTGTCCTTCAGCTAAACTTTGCTTTTAGCAAACTTTCAGCAGGACTGAAACGCATGAAAATTGTCTGTTTTCGTTAATAATTAACAGTGTTAAAAAGCCTTTAGCCTTCACCGAGAGCGGGTCATGCATTCCTGTTTTGCTGGATTAATATGTTACTGCTTTAATAACTTGAACAAGAGCAGACCAAGTGCCTCTCCTCATACTTTCTGGTCCGATGTGGATGTGTTCACCGTATATTATTGACGCAAGTGTAACCGTCATCACCCTGTGCTCTGTTTGCATTGGACCAACAAAGTAGTTAAAGGTGTTTCTCAAATATGTGCCTAGTTATAAAAAAAACCCTAATCTAACCTTGGAATGGGCATAAATCCCCAAACAACTTAGCTGCAAGGGTCACGGTCCACGCAAAACCCTCCACCTTACGTGACCGCTCACGTAGGAAGAGGGCACGACACCATCATTGACAACAAATAATCCTGACATGCAAGTTGTTTGAAATTTACAGGTATACTTTATGAAACATGTTTTGGCTACCAAAATAAACTCAGCAGCAGACACTGCTTGTTACAATGGACATTTTCAAACTGTCATTAAGCTATCAGTGACGCCTTGGTCAATTCCTATCTGCCTCACGTCCCCATGTCTGTTTGAGATCCAATGTTAAGTTGGGGTTACTTCACCGCTGAGAGTTTGGTTCCATCTCTCTGGACTTTTGTTTCCAGGCAAAAATGATGATTCGAATTTTGTTGATGCAGCTGCGTAGTTGCTATTTGATCCAAATTTTAGCCATCCGTGTCACATGAGAGTCTCTGTACTTTATATTGAAGTGGTCGGTTTGCTTCCTGTCACCTCACCCTCACTTCTCCCTGCTCTTGAGTGTCATTGCCATTTTTAGACATTTCTTATCTTCGCCAGAAAGCCATGTCACATTGAACATCTTTCTGACACGTCCTTTGACATCTTTCTCAGACTAATGTTGCTCATGTCGCAGGAGACCTCTCAGCTGCAGCGTTGTCTGACTGCGCAGCAGCTCCTGAAGGGCACGGCGGGGCGAAGTGAAATGTTGCTGGGCACGTGATCGAAGCACATCACTTTTGCATTGTCTGACAGCTGCCCCTGTCTGAGTGTGTCGACATCAGTGGTGGTGGTTGCCCTGGTTTTGAAAGATCAATAAATTGCATGCCAATGATGTCGAGGGCGAGGCGAGGCCAGACCAACATTTCACAATGACTGGTCTGGTGGACAATATCATCAGAGAACGACAAACAAAATACCAAACCAAAGTGCCAAAGAAACATGTTTGCAACTTCCATCAGTTTTCGACTGCTTATCCCGGTAAGCATCGTGAGGAAGCTGACTTAGGACAAGGCAGGCTACACATTTATTTGACGGTATAAGATCCAAACGATCCAAACTTTTGAACGTTGCTTTACACCGGAGACGTTCGCAAACTGAGCCGTCATTGGTCGTTCCATGCTTTTCTTTGCTCCGACTGGTTCCCACGCAGTCGCACGCCACTTCGCACACTCGATCAGAGGCCATTCCATTGTTTTTCCAAGTCTTTAAATTGTTATAATTTGCTTAATTCAACACACACTGACACAATTTAAAAGCCATTTTGTTCCTTTCCTCAGTCTCTTTTTGGTGACATTGGTCTTGCTGAGACAAACGACTCTTGCGCTTAAAGCTCACGTTCCGTCTTTCTGCTTTTGTTTAGTGTTTTTTTTTTTTTGGGCGGTGTTGTTGCGTGTTTTGAAACGCACGACAGCATTCACATTTGATTTATTATTATTTTTCAAATTATTATTATTGTTGTTAAGGCATGGTTCAGAAAAAAAACATCTATCGTGTGTGTGTTCAATTGAGGTGAATGTGATTCCTGTGCGTCCAACTGCATGATGGATGCCCTTTCCTCTCGCTACAAGTCACACTCACAGTTTGTGTTGTGAAAGAGAAATATGATCTTGGGGTTTTCTGCTTTATATCCGAACAACATGTGGTGGCAGTGCACGGTGCCTGCAGGCCACAAAGGGTTTCTGTTTGCCATTAACTTTCAGCCAGACCCTGACATCTGCACACACTTTGGTCATTTATTTTTCTCTTCTGCTTGACACATCTGCCTCTTCGGTCAGGTGTCTTCATTCTCTCCCGCTTGTCAGTGTCTATACTATTCTCCCTTGCAGGTCTTGAACCTCTCTGCTCAAATCCATATCACTCCCAATAATCCAAGAACTAAATATTAATACAGTTGCAATACCACAAGTTGCAACTGTTAATTTCCTGAGGTGGTTCTTATAGACGGGAAAAAGGGTTGTGAATGGGATGTATGGTGTTGGCTGTATTGATTTTGTCAAGATTTATCAGCTCGATTGTTGTATGCATGTGTTTTAACAGCAGAGGTTATGTAAGTTTACAATGTCAAACCATTTGATGGTACAAAGGTGGCTGTCTGTGTGATGCCACTTGTTCTTATCTTGGGGGAAAAAACATTGGCGTACAAATCTTGATCCCAATTTGCAGCTGTCACAGCTGTTGGGAAGACTCACCAGCTTGTTTGCAGGTATTTTTGTCCTTTCATCGAACAGATTTGTGAGTTCAGAGCCACTGATGTCATTAGGGCTCATCATCTCTGTTCTAGTTCAATTCAAAGGTGTTTGATGGGGTTGAGGTCCGGGTACCGTGTTATTTCTTATACACCTGGCTCATCCAAGCAGGTCTTCATGGACCTCGCTTTGTGTACTGGCATCAGAAAATGGCCAATGTGGTGCAATATGTTTTGGTAAACATGAAGAGATTAGATTTAGAATTGTTGGTGAATCTATGATCATTATCGTATTGACAAACAAGATGATGAAAAAAAATGTGCTGACTCCAGCTGCTTTCCTGATTTCCCCAGATGAAGGTCAACATCATTGGTGAAGTGATCGAGCAGGGTTCCACCAACCTGAGCATCGACTCAGCTGGTTTCAGCCCCCACGCCGCCATCTACTCTATGCGTCCAGACACCCGCTGTGTCATCCATGTGCACACTCCTGCCACAGCTGCCGTGAGTTTGATTAAACATCTACTCAATTTGAAAATAACTCAAAACTCCAAGAAAATGATACAATATACTGCTGAGAAAATGACACCATTTGGTTAAATGTTGTGACTTTATTTAACATTGGACCTTTTGTATTTTTTGAAAAACCACAATGCAATTTAGTAAACTTGGTATTTGGGAGTGGAAGATCACATGTAAAGGAGGAACATAAAGCACCCAATGAACTAATGATAGGACTCTTACATCACAATTATATTATCCATCCATCCATCCATTTTCTAATCCGCTTTTCCTCACAAAACTCTAATTTGTCCCGAGGTGTGATTGGGAGCATGGATGGTTGTTCGTGTGCCCTGCAATTGGCTGTCAACCAGTTCCCGCCTAATGCCCAAAGACAGCTGGGATAGCCTGCAGCACTCCCGGGACCCTCGTGAGGATAAACAGATTAGGAAAATGGACGGATGGATGGATTATATAATATTATATCATACAATAGATATATAAAAACAATATAGATGGAATGGTCGACTGTCACAGAATTACGTTCCAAACGTGTCATGATTTAATCTGTTGTGTGTGGGGCAACAGGTGGCTACTGTACACAGGTTACTTTCTACCATCTAGTGGAAGACCGTGTCATTGTTCCACACAAGCACAATACATTGCTGGGTTCGATTGGTCAACAATGCAACAATGTATTGCATAATATTTGCATTGTACTTTTTATAGCAATAAATTAAAGTTGGATAATTTTGTATGACACACCTGACGATCTCTTACGCCATATAATTCCACAGCATAGTGGTTGGAAGTCACTGCCTTAGTTTGAGCTTATTTCTCCCTCCTGCTTGTAGGTGTCCTCTATGAAGTGTGGCATCCTGCCCATTTCTCAGGAGGCGCTCATCCTGGGTGACATCGCCTATTTCAACTACCAGGGTAGCCTGGATGAGCCAGCCGAGCGCAGAGAGCTGCAAAAAGCTCTGGGGCCCACAGCAAAGGTTGGAAAGCCTTTTGGGGACACAACATGGAACATTTTAAAACATGCAGGATGTGCGTTTTGACACTTTCAACTAGGGATGCACAGTAACTATTGAACAGGTAACGCTCGAACCAATATTGGGGGGGGGGGGGGATGACGTCATATTCATCGGTCTGATATCAACACAACTGGACTGAAAACGAGATGCCTCAGAAAAAAAGACATATATATACTGTATATACAGTATATCTTTTTTCTTTAAGTAGGATGCACCGGTGATTTTCTCATCTCTAGCAATTAATAGTCTACAAAACAGTAGAGCGGTTCTCTTTCGTGGTGGGAAAAAAAAAACAGTTGTTGTGCATCCCTACTTTCAAACCCAATGACTGGGTGTGGTTCAAGAGAGTGACATTCCACTCTGCCCAATTCAGTGTTGTGGTTTTGGCTGTCATGACTGAAAAGAACAAACAGAACTTGACTGTGCAACAATTAAATACATAACCTTGATTAAGTATGCTTTTGTTTTTAAAGGTTCTGGTGTTGCGGAATCATGGCTTGATTGCTCTGGGTGAATCTATGGAAGAGGCCTTGCACTACATTCACAATGCGCAATATGCCTGTGAAATCCAGGTATAATCAAATGGAAAAGTCTCTTGTGGAAAATATGCCAACATTTTTCTGTCAGTATGGATGAACACACAGATAAAGCTACCTCATGCACGACTGACTGTATTCATTAGTGATTTGCATTTGGGATTTTTCACATTTCTTGAGTTTTTATTTTCATTTTTTTGTGATCTTGTTGTGTCCAAATCTCCTGCATATCTGCCCAGTCAAGCCAAAAAAAAATAAATTAATCCGACAGAAAAGCCCAGCTTAATTTCTATCAATAAATCCCGCCCGAGCATGTTTGTTGTGCTCTGCATGATTTATTCCTTAGTGTTGTTGAAGCCCTGCGTCTTTTGCTAAATGACATTTTTGTCCCGAGGCAGATTAGGAAAGGCGTTCCTTGCACGATGGCAATATTTATTTGGCAGATGTTTGTTGATCATAAAAGCCTTCTCCCCTTTCTCTTTGTGGCTGCATTTAGGTGAACGCCATCTCCTGTGCTGGCAGCATAGACAACCTGATTGTGCTCGACCAAGAGAAATATAAATCACGAGTGCACACTGTGGCCGCCACAGTTTCCGGAAACATGAACAGTCCTTACAAGTGGAAGGTCGGCGAGCTGGAGTTTGAGTCTCTGATGAGGATGCTGGACAACCTGGTGGGTCAAACGGCAGCCTTGATTCTGACTCTCATCGAGACTCCAAAAATTGATTATGTAATTTATTGTTTCCTTCACAGGGCTACAGAACAGGTTATGCTTACCGCCATCCCATCATGCGTGAGAAGCCGAGGCACAAGAGCGATGTAGAGATCCCCGCCACCGTCACTGCGTTTATGTTCGAAGAGGACGTGGACGCCACGCGCTTTCCCTTCAAGTTTCTGCAGCAGCGGCAGCAGCGGGAGAAGACGCGCTGGCTTAACTCGCCTAACAGTTACACCAAGGTCGACGTGGAGGGTGGGCACGAGCGGTACAACCACAGCAGGACAACCACGGTCAGCACAATTTACACTGTCATAACGTCAAATTGACGGATTCACAATTTCAGTGGCTCGCATGAATATGGGTGTGGGGTTCCTGTTTCTTACTCAATTTCCTCTCGACCAGATGTCAGTCTTGAGTGTAGCATTCTAGCGTAATACTACCCTGCCATCTGCTGGTTGAAGAAGATACTGTTTTACTCGCATATAGCGTTTTTTTAAACCTCCCTGGCTTTTGATGCCAAGTATGACTGTTTTTATATATTTTCTTGCCATACATATAGACAAAAAACATTCAGAAAAAAATAAAATTCTATCTATCTATCTATCTATCTCTCTCTCTATACATATATATATATATATATACACATACTGTATATATATACTGTATATATACATTATACACCTGTATATATGAGATGATGGGTGGAATCATCGATTCTAAAAATATTTCATGGCAGCCCAATTATTCTTAGTCTGATTTGCATTTGCATTTACAGTGGATGAAAGCAGAGGAGCCTGGAACGCCGATCAAAATTGAGGACCCCAATCAATTTGTCCCCCTCAACACAGACCCGAAGGAGGTACTGCAGAAGAGGAACAAAGTGAGTCTGACGTCACACAATTATGGATGATGAGATCTTTTACCAGGCAAGATTCAAAGACTGCAAGAAGAATTTTTAAGAGTTAGTTAATTACTTAACAAACTGTTAAGTAATTAACGAACTGTTAAGTAATTAAAGATGGGTTTCTGAATGTTTAGGGATTTTTTTGATGACTGCAAGGTTCCTTATTTTGCCTGTAGGCTGATACAGTAGTATTTTGACAACATTCGGAATTTAACCAGCACAATTATTTTGTTTTATTGATATGTAGGGCTATTGTGGTTGATCGGTGGGGTATTGTATTGTTAACTCAACCACAGCTTTCTGGCAACTTTTGTAGTCATTTCAGCAATACGATTATGCACACAGGAAATATGTGCAAGGTTCGTGGTGGGGAAGAAAGAAATTCAGTGTAGACATACAGTACTGTACATTGTTGTGTTTTGAAACCTAAGAAGAAAGGACGATCTGTAATGATCTTGTAATTGTTCATCCGAGTGCAGATTTTTCACATCTGCAACATCTTTCCAAATGTAGATTAGTATTAATGTAAGGAACCCAAGCCAAGCAAACAATTTTTTTCATTACTCCATACATTGGCTTTCGATTTTCAGGTACTGTAAGCACACCTGATTTTTATTTAATGTAACAAATTTAAGAAGTGTGTAAATGTCATACAATACATTTTAGAATATTATACAATTATGTTTTATTTGACTTTAATTTGCAGAAGACAATAATACTGAATTGTAATAATGCATGCTATACAATATGATTTTCTTGAACCGGACTTCTTTTAATTGAGGACACCAGCTCAGAAATGTACTGGCAGTTCACATCTGGATTAGTAAAACAGAATTATTATTATATTATATTATTTTTGCATTTTTTTAAATTAGCCCCTTGTTTTACAGATTCGAGAGCAGAATCGGTGTGATGTGACGACGTCAGGGCCACGCTCGCAACACCTCGCTGGCATCCCAATTGATCAGCCACGACGAGTAAGACACAGTCCATAAATAAAGACCAACAAATTAACATTAACTGCTTTAGCTTTGAGGCAATCTTACATTGAAGTTTTTATCGCCAGAATCCATGTAGTGGTTCTCATAGCACTCACTGAATACAGCTGGTGTGGGATCGATCCCAATAAATGTCACGTTCACAATCACTTTGTGATTGACTGTTGACAGTTTTAGGGTGTAGTCTGTCTTTGGCCTAAGTCGTTCGCGTTTATTTTGAGATCCAAGTTGTTTATTTACTTCAAGTGGTCACGTAGTAACCCCTCATGGCCACAAGGGGGAGCCAAGTGACGACATCCTGCTGCAAAACCTAAACAATTACAGTGCAGAATACAATGTCTTTCTATCTTTCAATTGATGATGGTGCTATGAGCGTAGAGTTAATTAAAAGCTAAAGTAATACATGCATATTGATGTAAAAACATTCAAACGTAACTTTTTAAATGGTGACTTGAGTGTGGTTGGTATCTTGTGTTGAAGGCTCAAGTGCAGATCCACATTCTGGTAAATACCCACAAATATGTATTTATGATTGTGTGCAGTATCTGAACATTTTCCTCACTTTTGTGACTTTTGTTCGTTTTTTTTTTTTCACAGCACAAACTGCATGGTTTGTTGTCCTAGAATGGTCACCAAAAAAAATAATTCACATACTACACATCATCAAATCATTCTTAAGTGTTGTTATTTAGATGTTAACATGCAATGGCGTGTTGAAATACTCGGATGTATGGTCAGGTCGTAGTATTGTGTGCATGCCTGTGACTTACCACAATGGCTACGTATGTGTGTTTCATTGTCTTGACTGTGCAATTTTGACATTTCTCCATCTGGGTTCAAGATATCAGAATATTTCTGTCTTGAAAGTTTGAAGTTTTACTATAAAGTTCTCCATAGTTTAGAAGCTTTTTTTTAATGGAAATGATCAAATATTTTAAATACTGGAGTGGATGTGTGATTTTATTCTTCTATGCCTTAACAATGCTATTTGTAGCCTATTCACTGTTTTATGTGCCTTTTTTGGGGAGCCTACAAGTGCCTCCCTCCTAACTGTTTGCGTGTGTCCACGGCAGCCGTACGTGCCCACAGAGGAAGAACAGATGGCCCCACTGCCTCCCAACCCTTTCAGTGAGCTGTCAGAGAAGGACTTGCAAGAGTATCGCAAAAACGTGGAAAGAAGGCAACTGGGTCTCGGTAGGTGGTGCACAGCCACACACACATTTTTTTCCCCATCACAGTTGGTGCTGAAGTTGTTCATGCTCAACGATGAAAGACCCTTGACAGATTCAATGATACACCTGGTTATGTGCACTCAGAGACACGTAAGATTGTCGGTTTAGGAAAAAAGTGCCGCCAGTGTACATGGAGATTATTTTAGCAATATTTCTTTTTTCCATACTAGATGAACCACAGACATCATCTTTTCGTGGTTTCGCTGTTGGCTCATTAGCAAAATAAAAGGCATTTGAAGAAAGTTGAACATTTTAATACAACTGGCCTCATTTCGCTTCATTTGTTGTGAAGATTTCAAACAGGACTAAATGTGGATTTCTTACACAGTAACTCACAGGGCCAAAATACATTAGGCCTAGTTTAATGCCATCGAGGAAAGATATGCTTTAACAAGTTTGCTTCATCAAACATACTAATGCTTTTTCTTTTTTTCTATTTTTTTTTTAAACGGTATCATTGAGGTATAAATTGACCAATGTGTTTATTATTGTGATTCGTAGTTTGCCATGATGTTCAGCTGTTCTGCATCATACTCTTTTTTGCCCATTTCCATGTACTGTAGCTAAATGAAGAGTAAAATATGTCGGTATAATGCGCGGCATCCCTGGAAACTTAAAACTTCAATAACAAATATATGATTAAATAACTATCCATGAATTGTTAACTTTTTAAATGAATCTCATGTATCGAATCTCATTAGAGCGTCTAGATTGTATCTAACGTTTTGTTTGCTGTGTGTGTTTATAGTCTGTCCCAGGAAACGCACAAAAACACACAACCACTTTTTTTCCAAACAACAGACCCTTTGTTTCTGTGTACAAACATACATACACACACTGAGCAGCAAATGCTAATCATATTAGCTCTTAGACAGGCATGGGAAAAATCAATAGTGAACAGAGAAGAGGAGGAAGTCTCAACACTGCATTCTACTCAAGACGTGCAACCTTGCAAGATGTGCATTCAATACATGTGTTCATTCATCTACTATATGTGCATGCAGAGCACAAATACGGTGTCATTGTGTGCGTGCGTGCGTGTGTGTGTGTGTGTGTGGCGTGCGGGCACAAGAGGCCAGTTTGACTAAGATGGCAGAACGAACAGACAGCAGGTCATCACACCCGCCTCATGACTGCCTGTCGTTGCTATGACACGGTTGCCCCCGCAATCCTGCGAATCCCCCAGTGGCCAATCTGGATGCCAGCTGGAGACCGTCTGGGCTGGCCTAAAACATGACATGGCTACATGCACATACACAGGGCCCAAGCAGTCATCCAAACAAGTCATTTCATAAATGTCAAAAGGGGATATTAAACACGGTATTTGCGATGTTTGTGAGTTTTCCACAGACATGTAAGCACCGACATAAAAGCAAATCAGCACTTTCACAGCCTGTGATGCAACCTGAATGCATGCAAGTGTTGTGAGCGAGGCCTCAGCGTACTCAATCCGTAACCCTGAGCGTGCTAATTATCGTGTCATGGTGATTTGGGAGCATCTTTTGTGCATCGGTGGTGCACAGCCACTTCTGCTGCGCTGCACTGGCACATTAACTGGACTAACGAATGTTGCGGCTGGAAACATTTTGTTTGATCACATAAGATATAAAATTCCTCCCAAAAAAACTCATGGTCGGTGTGGTCCGTGTGCCATACTTTGCCCACCACTGGTTTAAAAGCTCAAGGTCGAGATGCAAATTCCAGCCTTGATTTAATGCAACATGCGACACCAATAACTAAATAGAACATCCTGAAGAACCTACAGTATACTGTAAGCTCCTGTCAAAACAATAATGTCCAAGTAAGAGAGACCGTGTTCTCCAAAAAGCCAAATAGGAATCCGGCGAGCATTCTGTGAACCTTTCAGAAAAGCATCTGTCCGTGTCTGAATCCTAACTTGTGTGTGTTATCACTAATCTCTTGACTCGGCCTCCCCCCCCCGGCTTCTCTCCCGACCCGCTCGCCCCCGCTGTCTTGCCACCACTTCAATCCACCCAACACCCCCACACCACCATCTTGCAATCCGCTCTTTCTGCACCCGCTACCAACCCCCACCACCCCTGCAGATGGCGAGCACGAGCTAACCTCGGACGATGGCTCCACACTCTCTCAGTCTCTGTCTCTCACCCAGTCGCCACAAAGCACTCCAGCTAAAGGTACCCGTCAGTGCGTCAGAGCTGCCTCTTTATGCTCCTGCCCTGTGGGTCTGTTGAGATGAAACTCATAAACTCACTCATAACCGTCGTGTTGCTGGATAAAGAAAATAGTGGGCAACATGCATAGAAATCTACAATTTGGTGATAAATATCCATTTCACCAGAAACGGCTGCGCTAAACACAAAACTGAATGGGGAAAACTGAAACCTTCATGTCACAACTTGAATTTGGGAACACCAGTTAGCTTAGCACCTCAGTCACACCAAAAAGTCTGACTCTTAATGGAAACATCGCCATAAAATAAAGACGATATATACGATAAAAATATGCATTTTTTTAAGCTAACAGTCTACTTGTACTGTACGCTGTGGACAATTTATTTTGAATCGGGGGAGTAGTGGTCCTCGGTAGCCACTTCTCATGGCAACTTCGAGCTCTTGCCTAAGCACTGTTCCGTTTTTGAAACTCACCTGTTTTATGATTTTTTTTTTTAAACAATATGTTTACTATAATGGCCTCACAAGTAGGAAAGGAGAGTCACATTCACCAGTGCGCACTTTAAAAAAAAATCTATACTTAAGCTAGCTTGCAGCTAGGGTTATTGTGTTCAGATACATTTACAAGATGCTTAAATGACGTTATCACCTATTACAGATGGATCTGGTATGTGAACGGGTGTTCACTGTACCCTTCCCCTTCTATTTATTTCATATGTCCTTCACATGCGAAACCAGCAGGATTACCTCATTTAGCCGCTCTTCCTTAAATAGTTGCTAACAACACCACAGGATTGACTTCCTGTCAGCTTCCCTTCGAAGCCTAAACACACACAACAACACGCCAGCAGGAGCAATTAACCCGCAGCGCTGCACAGACTCACGGGAGCCATCTTTTATGACGGCGCAACTGTGAGGTTAGACAGTTGTGCTTGAAAGAAGGTCATTTGTTACATGCTTCATTTTCAGGATGACCTCAGTGTGTTGTTTGCATTTCTTTTGTGCCATGAAAATATCCTGAGAAGTATGACACTCGCAGGCTGTTACGTGAACAGAGGATAGAGTCTGCTGTTCAAAACCGAGCCCTGCTTTTTTTAAATTTATTTTTTTATGGTGAGGCTCTTTAGGCTATCAGGTCAATAGGTTCTACCTTGCCATGTTATGAAATATGTCGAGCATGAGGACAGCGGAAGTGCAGCCCTGACCTAAAATGGTGTTTGTGTACCCAAGACAGCAAGTGATACATTTACCAAACGAGTGTAGTGTGGGGCATTAAAAGCATGCACGTTAAATCCAAATAAAGTTGCATTTTTAGCTACCTGTGTCATAGTTTGAACGAAGGAGGATAATTTCACTACAGATTTTTCATTTATCACAGTTAACTTTTTATTTAATTTTTTTTACTATAATATTAATCATGGATTACACAATTGATACATTATGGAGGGGAGACCAGGAGCATGATGTCACACTTTTTACACTTTTATTTTTTGAAATCAATACATTATCGATAAATGTGTAAGAGTATATTTTATGCATTTATTTCATTTTCATATTTTGTGTCACTGTAGTCATAAACAATCATATAGAGAGTGTGAACATGTGACATGTTGCCCCAAGTTGGGTAAGTTGTCTCACTAAATTGGGGTAACGTAGCACTGGATTTGGGGGAGAAAAAAAATTATCGCTGTTCTTTTTTTTACTTGAAAGTGAACATTGGTGTCAACCAAAGAAAATGTTCATCGTTGAGCTTTACACAGCAAGCCCTTGATTAAAATCCTCAGGGAACTGCTGACACACACGCTGTGCCTGTGAGCCTGAAATGCCTCCTTTACCTTTCTTAAACTGAAATTTCAAGTTTGAATGGAATTACAAAAAAGAAAGCAATTGGTCTCCTCTACTATTATAAATAATACTAGTAGTCGTATTCATGTGTCCACGTTCAGTAAAAATAAGATGTCTTGTAAATTTGACATGCCACAAAGAAGCGTGTTGTCAATAAACCTGCCAAATTTGAATGAATTTAAAAATTGCCACGCAAATGTGAGCCTCCAGAGTTGTGAAAAACAGAGACCTCATCCCAGCTGTCCGACTCTGTATGCACTTCAAACATTCTAAACATCAGCTGTCACTCAAATACGTTTGTACGGTTTGTGCCCAAATGTCTGTAGTTGGAGCCTGAGGCTGAATAGCGTGTGCCGCTGTGTTTCATAATAATAATCTTTCCTTGAAGTGTCTGTTATGTGGACCCGCATAGCGATACAATACAGTGTCACAACAAATCATGCGATGAGCCCCCCGCCAGACTGCGTGCTAGTTGGTCAAACAGTATGAGATTCACTCTTTGAAATCAACAGATGATTACCGTATTTTCCACACTATAAGGCGCACCTAAAAGCATTCCATTTTCTCAAAAGCCGACAGTGCGGCCTATAATCCGATGCGCCTTATATATGGAGTTACAGTCTCTTTGTAGTCCCCATTGAGTTTTTTTTCTCTGTTAGGGTTCCTCTGCCATCTCGTGGTGATTATTAGCAGGAACCAATTGTAACCTAAAAGGGTTCTACCTGACACTAATTGGCATGTGCGTTTGCCAACACACACTCCAACAGACAACTACTTTTTTGAGCTATGCGCAGCCATTATGAAACGAAGATAATACCAAAAGCATAGTTAACTACTGACTAAACGAAGGAAGGAGACAAGCAACACCTCAGAGGATATTTAGCCCCTTGTGGATGTGAGCCCACGAGGTTTGTGTGCCTTTTTGTTGAATCAATTGTCTTCATAGCCTAGTCTTTCATTTACTGTTTTGTAATGCCATTTGTATTTATATGTTTCATGTCCGTGTTTGTGACCAGTTCTCGTGGCTTGGTTACAGCTGCAGCGGTTGTGAAAGCTCTATATAAATAAAGCTGTATTGCTTTGTATTGTATTGTATTTCATTTAGCGTAGCATCGCCTAGTGTATGCATAGCGCATCCGCAGCCACTATTGTAGTTTCTATTATATGCCCCTTATAATGGAGTGCAACCTATATATGAAAGCAGATTTAAAATCGGTCATTCATTGAAGATGCGCCTTATAATCCGAAGTGCCTGATAGTGCAGAAAATACGGTAATTATTTTTCTGAATGAAACGTAATCTGTGTCACGTTTGTTCATTGGTTTAACATGTTGCCCCCGTCCACTCCCCGCCCCTGCAGTCAACCACGAGGGCCTGATGAACGGCAAGGACAACCATTGCAACGCGGACGAAGAGTTGTGCAAACGGGTCAGCCAGCTCAACACCAGCGCAGAGAGCGTGGAGATAACGCTGCGCTCGGGCGACAAGATCGAGGAGGTGTTGTCTCAGGAGAGCTCGCCCTCCAAGTCGCCCAATGCCAAGAAGAAGAAAAAGTTCCGCACGCCATCCTTCCTCAAGAAGAACAAAAAGAAAGAGAAGACTGAGGCCTGAGGGGCCACCAAGATGATAGAAAGGGGAAGGCATCTTTTTCTGTGTTGTCTTTTGTCTTGTCTTTGTTTTCCTGATTTTTGTTTTGAATCCTTTTCAGAGTTTTTATATACAAAGAAATGATTCAGAGAAAAAAAAAAGAATTGGTTTGTAACAAAAATTTTAAAAAAAACAAAGTTCCTCAGGCAGATGGACAGATGGAATGTGGTTGGGCACTTTTCAAGTGAATCACGCATGCAGTACTCGAAGTTGGCTCAGTGACATCCTGCACAATCGTGCTGAAATTTGAATTTTTAAAAGTACCATGAGTTATTTGATGTTTTTTTTTTTAATCTAGTTCTCAAGTCACAAGTGCATCATGCACATTTTTTAAAAATCCTCATCTGGCTGTACATTGAGTCACTGAGAGCCTGCATGACAGATGACATCACACTGGACAGCTGCCCTCCCTCAGTGGCCACAGGGTTTGTGTCCATTTGTTTAGTGGGCTCTTTTTATTGTGCAACACTCTTCTCGTTTTTGCACTTCTGCAGCATCAACACACGTTTACTCACCAAACTGGAGTCGAGCGCCTTTTTGCGTAAACATCTCAAAAGAGCCAGCAGGACACTGTATATTTATGTAGCATTCTCCTACTTACTTTTGGGACAAACCAGAATTTTTCTTTTTAGTGTAGCTTGAAGTCATCGCATGAAATCTGACCTTTTTTTATTGAACATTTGTTGTAGCCAGCATCCTTTTGTACTCATTTCAAAGCTATTTTCAAGGCGCCTATTTTGTCTTTCGCCAGGAGGAGAAGCGGTTGCTCACACTATCTTTTAAAGTAGAGGACATAGATATAACACAGATATATTTGACAACTGGATATGTCGGCTATAGATTTGTAACTATATTTTTTTATTTTATTGTGCTGCACTTTCCACTGTCGTGCGGGATGGTTTCCCCATTGAAGGAAACTGTGAAGTTGTATTTGGTCAAAATTGAGCAAGTAGCAAAGCAAAGGCCTGAATTGAGACAAGTGAAGACCCAGAAGGTGAAATCAGTATGAAGAAGGAAAAACAAAAAAAGACTGTTCATATGCAAAATGATGTCTGTGCTCAGCAAAAATAGTTAAAAAACAAAACAAAACAGGAAGTGTGTTGTGCTGATACGGCTAACATCTGCAGTCACCAGCTGATATCAGAATAACAGGAGTATTAGGGCCAAACTTGGGGAGAAGAGCAATATTACCAGATAAAAATGTGGAATGGAAGAAGAATCCCACGTCCTATTTCATTTCCATGCAAATATAAATGTCGTGATTCTCTGCAAGCAGTATTAAGTGATTTCAACCTCAATCTAGGAAAATTTTCTTTTTTTAACACCTCCATTTTCATAGTATTTTATCCTCTTACATTCTTCTTTCGCCCGGTAGTCCAGTGGTTAGCACGTCGGCTTCACAGTGCAGAGGTACCGGGTTCGATTCCAGCTCCGGCCTCCCTGTGTGGAGTTTGCATGTTCTCCCCGGGCCTGCGTGGGTTTTCTCCGGGTACTCCGGTTTCCTCCCACATTCCAAAAAAAAACATGCATGGCAGGCTGATTGGGCGCTCTAAATTGTCCCTAGGTGTGAGTGTGGGCGTGGATGGTTGTTCGTCTCTGTGTGCCCTGCGATTGGCTGGCAACTGATTCAGGGTGTCCCCCGCCTACTGCCCGAAGACGGCTGGGATAGGCTCCAGCACCCCCCGCGACCCTAGTGAGGATCAAGCGGTTCGGAAAATGGATGGATGGATACATTCTTCTTTCAAAATGAAAGGAAAATAATCTAACCGTACAACTGTATTATTGTAACATTAAAAACCATTCTTGTCATATTGCAACATTATTCTCGTAATTTTGCATTTGTCATAAAATTACTCGTCGTAACATTTCAACTTTCATTCATGTGATGTTTTTTTTTCTTATCAAATTAAGTCTATCCTCGTATATTGATTTTATTCTTGTAAATAAGAGTTTTTTTTCCTTCTAAGATTTTATCTATGTACGTAGCAGTCCCCCCTCCACTTTTCAGTCTGGCCCTCATACTCCAGTGTAGTGAATGAAGTATGAAGCAGGGATGACTTTTGTACAGTGTTGCTATACAGTATGTGCTGAACGAGTGTGTGATTTTAAAGCCATATTGTATTGTTTTTAGACAAGGGGTTGTGATCCAAAGTGTGGCTTCACTGACCCTGACGGGACCTTTTGTTTAATCCCCTTCATGACTACATGGCCCCTACTCTGCTTCACTCCTTCAGAACATAGCTTTTCATGTGCACATTCGATCCCTCTCCTCAGCCCGTTTCACCACCCCTCTCGTGCAACGTTTTTGGCAAATGTGATATCTGTCAGATGAGCTGTAGTTGACCTGCATTCCCCGCACCCCCTGCCTGGTGGGACGCACCATGTACCAAGATCAAAGCCAGCAGCGCAAACTGGTTGATTTGGACGTCGGGCTGAATGTTTGGTTGTATCCAAACACTTGATTTTGGCCAGCAGCTGGCTGGAGTGCGTGGATTTTTAAGATGGAGAAGGGAGGAAGGGTAGCTACACAACCTAATAGCAGCATGCTTTCAGCTTCTTTCATTGCATTGCTTGTCTTGATCATCCTCCATTCGTATGGCGATATTTATTCTATGTTTTTTCATTCAGTATTTTATGGGCACAAATTGCTCCCAGGTTAACTGGACATGCATTGCTTCATTTTGACTTTTTGGTTTCTTTGCACCTTGCGCTACTAATGCTTCCCAATCCATGTTTTCTGTTTTAAAAAATATCAAATTAAAATTAGTCAATAAAGTTTTCTTTGGCATGCCAACAATGAGCCAAGCGACTTTTTGACCTCTGAACACCCTCCTCTATAAATGCTAATCTATGGAGTTGCTTTTAGATGTATCGCTAATCAGTGTACATTCACAAATAAACTGTATTTTACCAAAATGAAAGCTAATTTTCATCTCTTATTGCATCCATGTCACTCAGTTTATTGTTTTGCACTTAATCCATACTCAATCATGTTCTTTTGCGCCACTGTTGTAAAGCGAGCAGTTCAGTGAGGTCTCATCCTTTGTTGCATTCGTAATGATTGTTAGTTGCATTGAAGCGCTACGTACGGGAAATAACTGGTTCTTTTGATTTGTCTTGGATCGGAATAGATATGCAACCTGTGTGTCTGTGGACCGTTCAATCACATTTACAAACAATGCTGAATAACCAACAATGGGAAAATGGCAGGCACAGAAAATGTGGACCTTCGTGACAGGAATACCAAAGCCATGAGAAGAGGCCTTGAGAATATTTTGAGAGAAACACACAACCGTCTATGCTCTCAAAATAATGGAATACATTTCATAATCAACCCAATTAAACCAAATATATACACTGCTGTTTCGTACCTTTCAAGGTTCAGTATCACTATGACATGCCATAAATATCCTTATCGTACTCACCCGGTCATCATGAAAATTTAACAGAATAGTCAAGCTATGATATTTTAAGTGTGCAAACATATGCACACATACCAGCACAATAATAGGTCTCTTAAAATGTGTTTCCTACAGTTTATTTGGCAGTTAATTTATTATATCAAGGCTCGAAATAAGCCGTTTTGCATCGCTGTTTGAATGTCAACATTTATATTTTGTGCCTCTTTAAACATATTAAATAGCCATCAAAAGAAGGAAACAGAAGAGGTAGAATGACAGAGATGATCCCAAAAAGCTTTGCTGGGCTCACATGTCACCACCCACGGGCATGAGAAAGTCGAGGGGAAGCTCTTTGCTCCTCATGCAGAAGCAGCTAGCGAGCAACAGCTGTGGCTGGTCACTAGTGCACCTAAACACATTGCCGAGTCGCTCGGTGGTAATCGTCAGTAATCGTCATCTACTTGGCAGCAAACAAGCTACATTCTACACAAGTATCATACTCACGGAGGGATAACAAGCAAAGACAAAGAAGTCATGTTAAATGCTCAGCGAACCCAAGAATGATACGGCTAGCGCATTTAACACCACAATTAAGTGCTTGGGTGATCAATTACACTTTTCTCAGACGTCTAGCTGGAGCCGCGTGAAAGCAGAGAACATCCAACTTTGAACAGCAAAACAGCATTCGCATTCGCACTCACAATCACAACTTGGGACAATTTAGTGTTCCATTACCCTTCCATGTATGTTTTTGGAATTTGGGAGGAAACGGAAATATCCAGATAAAACCTGCGCTGCCATGGGGAGAACATGTCCGAGCATGTTAGGCGGGCATGTCAACCGGTTGACAATATCGTATGAAATATTTGTTTTTGTTTTTTTGTTTTGGGTGGATTTTTTTGGGGTGGGGCGGGGGGGGGGGGGGGGGGGGGTTAATATGAAGTTCAGTGGAAAAGCTCACATTTGTGGCAGGTAAATGGAGTCTCAAAGGTCAAAGGTACCGAGTGGTGATACTGTATTGACTTAACTGTTTTCCTAATGAGCCTTAGCACACTTCATTGATTGGCTATGAGAAGTCTCATGGTTCTACTATCTAAAATTGAAGCATGTAACATCCATTCCGTTTGCTGCAAGTTACCTTTTATGTTATGTTACCTTAAAGTCATACACCTTGTTAAAACTCAAAATGTGGATCCAAATGATGTGTTGTAACAATACTGGAATACTCTTAATAACTAATATGTCAATGTATGCCCTGGCAATGGTAATGGCAACAATAACTCTAATAAAATGTAATTAATCCCTTATGGCTTTGGACAAACCAATGAGAGGCTATAAATGCCAGTAGAAATTGCGTTTGTACTGTTAAACGCTGCGTTGGTATTTAAGTTCCTGTGATGCTGTGTTTTAAACGAGTTAATAAGTTTGACGTTCTGCCAAAAGCATGTAGCCAGCCAGCAACTATGACATCTGCAAGCCCAAAGATGAGCTGCGCTGTATTTGTGTCTAAACGCAGTTCCGCTTCTTGTCCCTAACTCAATGATCTGTGTCAGAACCCCAGTAATCATCCCATCATACAGTATTTCATAATAGTCACTCATTTTTATGATGGTTAATTCGTTTTCGACAGAAATCAAAGAAATGTGGCAAGCTTTTGCAGACCACTTAAAATTACCTTAAATTTGACACCTACGCTAACTGAGCTGGTCTCTACTGCGCAATGTCATACCAAATAATGTCTTGAACTTTAACTTTTGTGACTGATTAGGTATATTTTACTTGACTTTGCAGGTTGCACTTGAGAATGTTGCCTTTTCCTAATTCATAACCTCCGTATATGATAAAGAACCAATGTATCATTCTCCACAAGCGTGAGCCAAAAAGCTATTCAAGGATGGCAGCATGTTGAAAGTTAACTTAGGAACTTAACTCCACTTGCGGCCCTATTAGAAAGGCATCAACTTTGGAATGAGAAGATGAAATGGACCAGACCCAATTTCTCCTCGTCACGACTTTGTGAAGAATCACGGCTGTAGCCCGTGTGTATTATTTACAGCTTAGTGCGAGCCTGCCAAGTGAATGTACAGCACTTGATTTGGCAAAGCTCCTGATATAAACAATAAAAAGAGATCCAATGACTCGGCAGCATTTTGTGAGTGTCATGACTGCGGCTCGTTGCGTCAGCTCGATGGCGGCTGCTCATAGTGTCACACACACACATCCCACTACTCTTCCCTCTATCAAGGTGATTCCAGTGCATTCAAAGGGCTCTCACCTGATTTGTGATTATTATCTTGTGGCAGCATATGGAAACACAGCAATAAAAGAGATTAAACTATGGATCCCCTTTGGAGAAAATTGGTTCCAGATCAATAATGCTTGATTCCATTCGTGTGCTGTTGTGGCAGGAAAACATAATTGAAAGGATGGAAAATGGCCATTTATTGTTTTTGCTCCAGAAAAAAAATAAAAACAATTGGCCCAGCACACCTCCAATTTCAATCCCGTCCATCAAAGTGGATGCAATTTATTGTGACAAAAGGACTCCTCAGTCTTCTCAATTGTAACAGTGTTTTCACATTAAATCACATTTACACAAAGTGCACTTAAGTACATGTTCACAGTCTAATGCACAATATTTAACCTTTACAAAGTTAATAATACTCACTTTGTCACTGTTCGCAAGATATTTATGTAAAAACATGCAGTATTTATTGCGGTTACCTCAAAATGGGGCAATGCGTTTGAAATAGGTCTCAGTAGTGTCTTGTTTGTATTTTTGGGGGGGGGGGGGATTTATGTTAGCTCTCGAATGTCTTTTTGATTGGCATTGAAAATGTTTAGGTGACATGCACTCATGGCTTTTCTTGCCCACTTACCCGTACTTGTACCGACCAGTCTTTGCATCCAATCCACTTCATCGTAATAAATAATAGAAATAATACAATACCACATATTTATCTTTTATCTCCAACACATTCTCATATTTAGCGAAAATATTAAAAAAAATAACAAATGAACTTGTCTTTAACTCATTATTTTGCCCATGCTATGAATAATCTTGGTTTTTATCTATCAGCATCATATTGAATGTTATTATTAAGATGAAGGAGATTGTCGTAGTTAGGGGAGGAAGGTAATTTGTTTCCCTGCGCTAGACAGCACCATGCTGTGAGTGTCACAACGATGAGCCTGCTTCCGTCCTGATGCATGTGCTGCTGTCGTTGCGGTTGTGGAAAACATGGTCGAGCTTTTTAGGGCAAATTCCCACCCATGAGCACCCTTGCCCCAATCCAAACATCCCCACACAGACGCCGTGACATAACTACTAGCCTCACAAACTAGCAGACATTGTAGTCATGCCCAGATGCTAGCAGGAAGAACTAAAGTCTCCAAAAAAAAAACTAACACCACACGGTGGTCAGTTTGTGTCCATGCCGTCGGACCACCCACACAGAGGCTTTCTTCCTTTTGACTGCCTCACAAATAGGCCTACAGAAATTGTATTTTATGTATTGTGGTCAAAGTGTGCAGTACTGTATGAGTGTACTCCTGTACAACATGGTGAAAATTACACCGGTCAACAAATATATATATATATATATATATATATATATATATATATTTTAATCAAGTCAATTTTTCAACAGGAATTTTTGCACTGATTTCATCAGCAGCAGCATTATCATCATCATATATGTAATATATTCATGTGTTTAGTAATATTTATGAATTAAAAGTTAGGTTCAGCAACGGGCGGAACTATTTTCTGAAACGTCATAGCTATCAATTTAAATGCACGGTAAAATCCATATCGGGTAAGCTTTTATAGGTAAAAAATAAATAAATCAATAAAGACGATTTTGAAATCAGCATCAAGCCATCTCAGATTAAAATGTGCTGTTGAGCTGTGTTGTTGGCCCCGTCTCAAAACATGGCAAAATTCATACTTAACAGGGAATTTTACTAGTGCCCTTATTATATGAGTAAGTGAGCATGTTACTTATTGCACCTTAATCTGAAATAAAATATTCTTTTTGGCAGGGGTCCTTAACCTAACCATAGACCGCATGTGATCCATCGTGCAATGCTAAAAATAAAAAGACTCACCGCAGCCATTTTTAAAAGCTCCATGACATTGAAATGTTATTTTTTCAGAGATCCTTAAAACACTTAAATAGAAAGAAAAAAAGTGTTGACGGTTCCCACCCCAGCATGGTGAGTTAGTGGTTGGCTATTTTACTCCTAGCTCTGAGGTTATGGGTTTGAATCTTGACTCCGGCCTTCCTGTGTGCTATTTGCATTTTCTCCCCATGCTTGTCTGGGTTTTCACCAGCTATTGCAGCTTTCTCCCACATTCCAAAAACATCAATGGTTGGTTAATTGATGACTCTAAATTGTCCTTTGGTGTGAACGTGAGTCTGAATGGTTGTTTGTCAGTTTGTGCCCTGCGATTGGTTGGCAACCATTCCAGTATTTCCCGCCTCTCACCTCTCTCACCAAAAGCCTCCTGGGATAGGGTCCAGCTCAACCACGGCCTCAATGAGGGCAAGTTCTATAGACAATGGACTTGTTCCCACCCCTATTTGAAGGAAATAAAATACAAATCGCATGACGTTGTTATTTTATCATTCCAGACCCGTCAACGTGGATAGGCCATAGGGGGCCGTGCCCGCCCACAAAGATGCTTGTGCCCCCCGCCCCCATTTCTGACACGTATTTCTAAAAATATACTTGTTTTATTGTTATTTTATTTTATCACAGTAATTATTTTACTGTTGTCTTCAAACGCACTCAGAAATATATTCGAAGACATTCAAACCTACTTGTAAGGACGTTCAAATGTACTACAAACGTAGCATTTTCCCATAATGATATTGAGGTGCTCATGCATAATGGGGGGAAAATGCAGAATGTAAATCATCCACTATAGCCGTAATAAAACCATAAAATTACGAATAAATAAAGTTTACTTTTATTCTCGAACATATTGGTATTGGTTTAGTAAGAAAATATTTAAGTTTGTTTTTTCCCCCAGAATGCCACAAGGTATGTGCATGAGGAAGTCCAGAGAGTGGCATGATGGGGAAAGAATGCAGCATGTAAATCATGCACTCTATGACCTAGAAAAAAAAATCATAATTGTTTAATTACCTATTACTCTTTAGTCAAGTTAAGTAATTTGTAACTAGAACTAATTACTTTTTTTAAGTAACATGGCCAACACTGGATACTGTATTCATATTAATTAGCCCCGCCCATGCAATCCATGACCCCCCCTCCTCCCACACACACACACACACACACACACACACACACACACACACACACACACACACACACACACACACTATAAGGCTCGGCTCTGGTGACTGGTCTGGTTCTTCCCTCTTGCTTGCCAGTCATCTTTTAGTATTCAGGGACTGAGACACAATGAAGTCCGTAACAAAAGTGCAATGGTAGAAGGAAAAAGCTGGTGATGGATTGGTCTGTGGTTAGAGCTCCCGAGTTGGCTGGGAACGTCAGAGTGCCCTCAGAGGGAGCAACATGAGGAAATAATTGAACTCTATACATCTTTGATATGCACAGGAGATACTCTCTGACTCGGTAGACGCTTTGTGAGAAGTAGATATCGCAGGATTTGTACAGGAGTGGCCTCAATGCTCCTGCTGACTTAAGCTGTGGAAGCAGATGGAGAGCGGCTTTATGCTCTCTTACAATCAAGAGATCCCTGTGACAAATGCGGCTACTGCATACAGGAATTAGTGGCATAGATTGCCGATGGGCCACACAATCATTTGTCCTGACTATCGACCCTCTGCTATGGCGTATATATAGGCCACTCTGTCACACCCTCCTCCCATTGTACGACTAGATTGTATCCTTTTTCTATTGAATTAAATCTCATCCTCCAACCCAGATCAATAGCCTCCTATTTCCTCATCGCTTGTCGAGGACTCAATACTATACTGCCATGTACTCAACTGCTCGTCTGCTGAATTCGTTTGACACAAACTGCGCAAACTTTGCTCAAGTTGTGCGAGTTGTTTCGTTTGGTCAAGACGCATGGGGAGCATTTGAATGTGGAACGCACTGCCACACTTTGCGTCAGTCAATTTGTGGCTTGTACTGAATTGATTCATGTGTGCCATACTATGTTTTAGTTCAGTCAAATAAAAGAGTTGACATTTATTTCAGTGCAGTGCGCATGTGGTGCTCGGATGAATCACCAGTGCCATGCACCTGGAGCGATAGAAGTATACAGCTTCCGTTTTGTTCTTTCTCACATCCTTGCAATTACAGTGGCTAAAAAAGCATTTGCAAGGTTTTTTTCTCCCCCACTGGGTGACATTGACTATCGGTTGTAATAAACAGTTACCGGAATCAATGACACCAATACGATGGCTCTGTGGTGTGAGTGCATGCGTCCTCAGCGGAAAAGTGAACCCCACCCACAGTTTGTCATTGTGACACACACACACACACACACACACACACACACACACACACGTGCAAACAAACACGCACTGACCTTCAACCCCCTTGTCACGAGAAACCATGTTACAGGAAAGAAGCAACACACGGGGAAAAAAAACGTATGCTGACCAAGTTGTGTTCTGGCTGGTTTTCCATTTCAATTGCACATGTTGGGTGGATGAAAGATTTTGAGGGTGAACTGGGCCAGACTGCTGGGCTGGACTAGACTACGGTGGATTTAAATAGGACATACAGCACATCACTGCATTGCCTTGGGCCCTGACTTCACTGGATAAACTGATTAGACTGTGAGAAACTGACCTCCTCTCTGAACTTGTCCAGACTTTCCAAGAAACATGTTTAAGGAGAGCGGCAAACAGGCTTGAAGATTATAATTCAATAAATAGAAGGCCTTAGAGTCCGATTACCCGAGGGAGAGCTGCATACATACGTAGCGAGGTCTTGTTCCCTTTCACAAACATCCATCTAAGGACTGATGGCTTTCCTCCTGGACAGAAACTACAATCACCACTCAGATTGTTGACTTCAAACTACGCATTTATATTCTAATCCTCTCTATCTGTACTTTTTATTCTTAAAATCCCGACTTTGAAGTTATATATGGTATTTCAAGTCATCTGAATGACACATCCACAAATGAACTAAAACCAATTGATTTAACTAGTCCTCGAATGGACAGCGAACTTTTACCTGCAGGGCCAAATGTATTGAGACACACTAAACTATATTTTATAATTTCCTTTGCATTTATGAAATTGGATGCTACCAAGTTTGGATAAGGCCCCATTCCATTGCCAGTGCACAGACCGGTCCCCCCGGGCATGCTTGGATGAGTTTGATGTGTAAGAGATCTGATCTCAAGACCCAGAAATACCTTTGGGATGAACTAGAACAGAGCCTGAGAGTAAGCAGGCTTTCTCTCAGGTCTAATATTAGTGAAGAATCCCCAGAGTAGATGCTGATATATCGTAGCTTATTTTATGTTTACATGAAGGCGTGACATGTCCCAATACTTTTGCCAGTGTTTCACCACCAAAAAGTGAGGGCCTGTATTTACCTTGAATATAATACATTTTCATTATCATTTTTACACATAGATGGAAGTACATTTTTGAATTGGATTTGCATCCTATACATTTCACCTGTCACCTCAAACCCGAGAGAATAAGCAGCCTCTCCTGCTTGATGGATCTATAGAAGTGTGTACTTTATGTTGTACGTGGGTATGCATCTGCTTTGTATTAAAATCACAGCGAGACGGCTTCCTGAAGGACACGTTTGCTGACAATGCCTCAGCGAGGACACGCTATCATTTTCCTAGCGTCCTGTTTCTCCTGTCTTTTTTCCTTCCTCTATCTCCGTGGAAGCAAGAGGGGAATGGGACTCGAAGGAAGATGACTAAAACAGACGCCTTGATAACTTGATAAAGGGGTGCTCCTGTTATAAAGGGGCTCAATCGGGTCCAACCAGGCTACTGTGAGTTGGGTCGGATCGTCTTCTTTTTGTCAGCCACGATGTCTACAATGAGCCACTAATAGGGGGGACTTGGATTTCCCTATGTGACACTGGTTAATAATGAGAATTAAGGCAGATCTCTCTCTATCCCTTATCAGTGCAAGAATTTAATTATGCCTTTAAGTCTGACAGGAGATGTACACTGAAAATATTTTTTTTTGTAGCGCTTATGTTTCAGATTGATATAAAAATGAAAATTGGCGTTGAGAGTGTAGTTTGATTGGAGGAAAGAATGAACTGGCCATCACGTGCCTCCAATTACATGCATAAAGTTCTCATACATGGCGCCGGCGAAAATGCTGGCATACCCTGATTATGGTGCATGGGCAATAATAATTTTTTTTTCATCTCTGTACCACTTGGCTGGATTCTACTGCTTTACTCTGTCGTTGTGCTTTATCTCAACCACAGTTTGTTTATTTTAGTTATTTGGCTACTCCAGAAAGAGGTATAGTTGAATGCTAGAGGATGATCATTTCCGATTAAAAGTTGGCTTAATCCTGATCAATTTGCCCCCCGCCCCTCCTCCCGCTCCGTACTGAAATGATGGCCATGCTGTATGTGGATAACTGTTAACATAAAATTTCAAATTAATTCCTTTCACATTTACACACGGTTGTAGAAAAGTTACGTTAATTACCGGTATGCTCTTTCCAAGACTTTTACTCACTTGAAAAATATCTGGATTCAAACAAAATGTGCTCCTGAGTTATTCAACACAACGAGAAGTACACTAAATAAAAGCTGAAATTCTGAACGTTTGTGCGATATTTTTCATACAACAAAAACAAATTAATTGACCTTGCCATGCCAATACTGTTGGAGGGGACTAAATTCCTCAAACGCAATTAATCAAATGAGCTTCTCCATATCGTCTTACAAAACTTATTCGTAGATTGTAAAATATTTTAATTGACAAAACCAAATGCGATTATTTGTTGGCAGTATGGAAAAGGTTGACAAGTTAAAATGAGGGAGGAGGCTGAAAGAAGGCGGGACACAAAAAGTAGCGGCTGCTTCATCCTCTCATTGTCACGTTGACCTTCCCTCTGCCCTCCCACTCAGGAATCACACTGACCTCCATTCACTGCATACTAACGAGGGCTCTGTCACCACACGATACCCACACACAGCCAACTGTACCACTTCAACACACACACACACACACACACACACACACACACACACACACACACACACACTCACACACTCTGGTTTACTTTTCTCTCATTCCACTCACAAGACATGTTTTCATGTGGGCAGCCATGTAAACAATATCTCCTCTATTCATTTATTACCACAACATACACATGGAGGGCACAAGCAGACGGTGATGCAGAACCACGTTCAGTTGAAAACAATGTTGATATCAACTGGAAGTGTTTTTAACGCGTTTTGGATTTTAGTATTATTCATGCTTTTAATTCTATATTCAACTATTCGTCCATTAGTTTTCTGTCGCCTATCCCGTAGGGTCATGAGCGCGTTGGAGCTATATAACGACACCAACGTTTCTACGCTTTTATATTTCTTGCTTTAAAGCTAAGAAAAACAAATGTGGTGCAATTTTTAAACTCACAAAATTTGTATTTGCTTGGAGTTACATTATTACTGGACAGCGACCATATATGAAATATGCTCCTTTTTATTTAATTCACAACTAAATTTTTCCAGGGTGAAGTTTGATCCAGGCACACAGAAATGAATGTTTAATGGGAATGTGCATGCTTTCTCTCACCTCAGCACTTTACTGTTTTATATATAAGCTTTCATATAGGGCATGCATAGTGTGTCCACCCATGCACTATACAGACACACCCAGCTATTAGATGTCGCCCCATGAATCACTTTAGCCTGCATTGAACATGCATGTGCGCACATACTGTATTCACACAAGCACAAATGCCCATAGGGGCAAATATTTTCAACATTACCCACTCCTATTGGCTGTCGAAAAATATATTCCACCCCCTTGACTGACTTTATCATGAGCATACTAAGAATTGCTAACAGCCCTCCCTCTCTTTTCTTTCTCCCCGACCAACACTCACACACACACACACACACACACACACACACACACACACACACACACACACACGCTTTATACTTTCTGTACAGTGTAAGGGACATCTGCCAGAGTGCCTACGTACGTCCCTACCGCCCATTATAATGCACACATTGTGGTGAAATCCCTGTGGACGTGAAGTGGGCTGACAAGCGCCTCTCTGTGCCTGGGGTCCCGCCTCATAAGCCATTGTAAGCCTTTCCATATCACAATATAGCCCCCCCCCCCCTCTCTACATGGCAGGATATGGGTTAATGGGTCAAAGGGACAGAGCGCTGCTGTGCATTACATAGGAATTATGACTCGGTCTCCTCTCATCTTGCATATTTGCCGTAATCACCTGCAGATTATCCAACGTTGAATGCCGGCCTTAATCAAAGTAAGCTTAGGGAGAGTAGACAAGGCATGTTGACATGTTATGGTGTAGCCTAAACACGGCTGGGATGGGCTGAACGCTAATCACACACATGGAAACATTGCGACCGTGTTGTCTGAGCACGCCTCTCAAACAAGGGCGAGCTATCTGAAAACAAGTCGAGCAGCTACTCTGGGTTGTCGTCTGAGACAAGCAGAACAGTCCAGCTGCGATCGATTCTATTCCCTAAGAATGAAATGACCTGAGTGAATGAGAATATTCACAGGCATCCTCTTGTGGTGTTGCATAAGGATGATTATTTCACTGAAATGATGCAAACAAGCTTGTATGTACAAGCAGGTGACAGAACCATCTGAAATCCATCAGGCTTTTCCTAACCAATCAGCAGTTATAATTAATAATAACAACAATAACGATAATAGTAAAATGAAAACGTCATCAAATAAACAAAAAGGTCGGTAATGTGTGTGTGTGTGTGTGTGAGTGTGTGTGTGTGTGTGTGTGTGTGTGTGCGTGTGTGTGTGTAGTTTATTTCAGTCATAGCGTTTCTTGCAATTTCTGTGTTTGAAAAACCCGTTTATTTCCCTTTTAAATTATACCCCTGTGATTTGCTGGCGACCAGTCTGCCTCTCCCTCAGTCATCCGGGACCGGCTCCAGATCACCCCCGACGCTAATGAGGGTTAAGCGGTATAGTAGAAAAGGAACGCATGCATTACACCCCATTTGTAAGCCGCAAGGACGAATATGCATTGTATTCCATGTAAAATGTGCCAAATCTTCGCTACCAATGCCAAAGAGATTATTCTGCTGTTGCTGTTGACCTCTGGTGATAGTTCTTTGGTGGATTGGACCACAGTTATCACAAGTTTATCAGTAACAAAAAAAACCCCCAATACATTCCATTATTTACTTATTTTAACAAACAAGTGAAAAAGAAAATGCAAAGCCATTTCGATGAGGCATGTCCTCTTCATGCAAGTCACCCACATGGTCATACAATGTTGTGGGATGGCATTCCAGTCATAACCAGGAGACGTCACAAGTCACTCAAGCCTGAATAATATCCCACAAGTTTTCAGTTTTATGTTTGGATGAAAGAACTGTGGATAATACTAGTATTTCCTCCTTTTAAATGTTTGTATTTCTTTTATTTTTCTGGTTTAGCTAGTATTTAAAAAAGTTTCTTATAATGCACACCAATTGTCTTTGGATATTTTTGATAAAGGCTATAAAGGCTTAACAGATAAAACCATATTGGAGATAAGAGGAAGAGATTGTTCATTTTAGGTCAGCGTAATCTTATCGCTGAATTTCTCAACAGTATGGTCTGTTTCTTTTGTTTTGGTTTTAACTTTGTCATGGCCTTGTCAAAACCGAAACCGTGTGGAATGATGCTGTGTATCATGTAATGTGAATTATGATTATATTACTAATTAGCCTTCGTGCCTATCAGCCAAATTAAACTTTACATACTTTTAAATGACGGTTTTAGTAACTCTACCCCCCCCCCCCCTCACTGCATTCTTTTTACCTTCGTAACTGTGCATGTGACCTGGTGAGGAGCTAGGGTCATGGGCCAGTCTTGAGGGGGTGTTAAGGTTTTGGAATGGGGGTGCGGGGGGTATCCATAAGCTCTAAGCCTTTCTTGATGTGTGCAGAGCCCACTCTGTTCACCATATCTTTCTTTGGGCAGCTGAAATGAACTCCATGGGAGGGCACAACGTAACATCGCAGGCGTCTGCTTTGCACCACCCCACCCAAAGCCAAGGCGGGCCAGCCATCTGCGCCCTTTGTCTAAGGAGGGGCAGAGCGCACCCTATTTGCTACCCTTACACCCCAACACGCACACACACACACACACACACACACACACACACACACATACACACACACACACACACACACACACGAGCAGCGATAGCGGTAAGCATATTTCTCAAGAAAAAAAGAAGTCTGTTTAGCCAGGGCCCCTCCTCTCGCTCATTCTCTCCCACCCTTAGTATGGAATATCAACGTTGCGTTGTCTTTTTTCTTTCCCGTCACACATTGTGGCACACAATGAGCGGCTGTGTTTGCTTGGGCGTTGCCGAGTGACTTGCCGAAATTGTTCACATAGCTCATTGTGTCTGTCCAGACCTTTATGTTTTCAAGACAGAGGGGGGGGGGGGGGCAGACACCCCCCTGAAGGATCACGCTTGAATAACTCAGCAGACTGATAACTTCTTACCAAAGTCACACTCACTAGAATTGTGGAATCTATTAAGACTAAACATGATGCAGGGCAGACTATCAATGACTCATTTAAGTGTCACTTAAATTTAAAATCATGTTCATTTGTGTTTTGTGTAAGAAATCAAATAAGTGACATTTTACATGGAATCAGATTTGGAAATTGTCACAGGGTTCATGTCCAGGAGGCTTGAGCAAAGCACATCAAAAAACCATTGAGGGGCTATAAATGTGTGTGAATAGAAAAGAGATTGTTGCATTGGATAGAGCACAGACAGTACAATTGGGGTGCCACTCCTGAACGATCCCCGTCTTCTTCTGGATTGTTTTTGTGCAGTAGTGAATTGAGAATATTGAGCATGTTATCATTGCAGCCCCATTGTCTGTGAAGGGTGGCTTAGTGAATGGAAGACCTAGTTTAGGGCTGCGGAGGTCTGGAGGACCCTCTCTGCCACTCTCTCCCATTGGCCCCTATTGTTTGGCTGGGCCTCTGCCTCGCTTGAGGCCCATCCCAGACCTACTTACCCACCAACAGCAAACTGCTGAGCTTATCCGACAGCCACTGAAGGTCAATGGCAGGATGGAGAATAATGTGGTTTTTGCCAAGCATGTGAGTTTTCAACGTCAACCAGCCTTGCTCATACTTGGCCATTCACTGACACAGTGTCACAAGGTCAGTGTGTCACTGACTCACTATTTAGTTCAGGTTTTGGAACCTGAAAGCATTTAAAAATACAAGCCGATTTTTTTTATTCCCCCAGACAATAATTTTCAGGCTAGCGCAATGGTGTTGTGGTTAGTATCTGTGAGTGTCAATCATCAAATAATTGCTAAAGCGTCAAAATCTAATGAGCTGGAAGGGATGTTTTGCATTATGTGATGTACTAATGCCTCCACCGACGCAATGAAAGCAAGCCTTTCAGTCCCAGATAAATCCTAATGGAAGTACCTTTCACTCTCAATGCTAAACTACCTTAATTACTGGTTAATTACTAACATTATCATTTGGAAGATGTTGCTGCAACTAGTGCATTCGGTACTGGAAATGACACTGATTGTAATGAATCAAATTTGTTGACTAAAAGCGGAACAATTTGCAATGGGAAAAATTAATAAGAGCATTTATCATGATTAGGCAAAGTCTCAGAGATTGATTCTGTTGATCTTTTGTTTATTTGTTTCCTCTTGACTCGATGAGGATTCAAGAATGGATTGTATATACGGTATGCTGCTGGTTTATTTTGGGCTACAGCACACAGAGGTACAGAGGCTGACTCACAAAAGTTTCTGTGTGCGTGCAGAGTGCGATGACACTTGGGGTCGTAATTTCGTAGACAGGCGCACATGCTCTTGGCGGAAAAACTGGCACAGCTTCATAATAGTTCCTGAGTTTGGGAATTTGGCAGAACGCCCCACGGACCAAGGACATCTTCTATTACACGCTCAAGACACACACAATTTAGTGACAGAAAGTAAACTAGATTTTAGACCAGGGCAAAACGGGTCTAAGTTGTGGCGCAGGAGGTGGAATGCGATTCATTGAATTTAGTTATGGCACAAACAGACAGATTCTGCCCTGATGTATGATGCATTTAATTCATAAATATAACGGCAGGCAGATGGTTGAGTGATGGGTGTCACACACAGACGTTTGATCTGGGGTTGAGGGTAGTCTCCAAGTGCCCATTTTGCAGCGACCGACTGAACACATTCCGCAAGTGGAGCTCTTCTAGCAGTTCCTTGCAAACATACTTTCCGCATGCCAATTTCCCGCATGGACTCCAGCAAGCCTCTGATGCTTTCACCATGTAGACTGTGTACCTCAACCGCACTGAATTCAAAGGGAATGAGAGGAACCTCTTCGATTGGCCGCGAATCAAGTCAACTGCGTTCACTTCCCAAATGGTACAAACATCCATTTCTAAATGTGTCCATCTACGAAAATGCTTAAAGAATGAAAAAAAAAACCTTCACCTACGTGCACAGTCAAGACTGAACTTTGCACTCGACTTGCGCTGAGCATGAAAATAGGGCCCTTGATCCTAATCAGGTCGTTACCAAGAGGATAACAAACAGCATGATGCAGTCTAATATCTTTACTCAGCACTTTCTGGCACATGCATCCTATTTATATAGTCTTTCCGACTAATCATTTTTGAAGGCAAACACTGTCGATACAATCCATTTCCTGCCATCATAACTTACTTGACCCACACACCCTGCACAACAGTGTGCATGACAGGAAGGTGCGTTATTTTGCTGACAGAAACACGGAATCATTAGACTTATAGATTTAGCAACTGCAGTCGTGAGGGGCAGGGAGCAGACTTCATCAAAGTGTGTGTGGCTTTCTAGAATGTGACATAGACTGGTATGTTTGTTTGCACATGCCTATGTGACAGAATGTGCAAAAAAGACTCTCCGAACAGAGGTCCAAGATGTGGAAGCTACTAAAATTGAAATTCTGTATGCTGCTGGTTACGTCACCAATATTCTACCAAACACGTTGAGGGACTAATTAGATGTAGCACTTGATGAATGAATATACAATGAGAACAAGAGTCTTGGTATACCACAAAGTTCCCCATGGATCTTTATTCTTCACCTGAACAATTTAATGCTTCCCACTATGAATAGCCCTGGAGAACCCACGGGGTCAAATTTGGCCCCTATAAATTCTGCTACTCAAATGCTACCCTTAAATCCCAAAGGGTCAAATTTGGCCCTAATACTAAATTAGGATTAAAGCATTGAATATTTGAAAAAACATATTTTGGTGTTCAGTGAACATATAGCAGTCATTTAATGTCAAATTCATCATTTTCCAAAGAAGAAAAGGTTTCTTGGGTTCTCCAGGGATAGACATTTTAGATCTTGCATTATGCAAAGCAAGACTCAAAGGCTTGTTAGATGTGCTTGGTGTTGAAGAGGCCAATCCCATAGAACACCTCCAGTGGAGCAGAGAGTATGAACGAGTAGCTCTTTGACATGGTCCGGTGACTCTGGACTCAGAAAATTTTGTTCTGGATGAATCGACCAAGAAAAACTCTCCTGACCAATCACACTGTTGTAAAGAAGAATCAAAAATTGTGATTTCAAAACCTGTACAGAGTTTTGATAAAACTGATCCAACGGTGATGGCCGTGTCAATAAACCTCCGTCTTTCGCCAGCGGCAGACTTTGAAGTCCACCATCATCGGTCCGTCATTATTTCAGGTCTGCCCAGTCCATCAGTCCGTCACTCCGTCATCATTATTTTTATCACACTTCCTTCATCAATAAATTACATTTTATCACTGCTATTTTAGGACAGTCCGTAAAGAAAATGTTTAAAATGTGTGAGAGTACACAATTTTACTGCTCTTCCTCCTGCTTCTCGTCCCCAGAGTGCCCCAAAGATTTGCTTTTCGGGTTCATGGTGATTTGGGGGACAGCCGAAAATCGCTTTCGTCTGCCCTCATTCCATCAGTGTTTCAGAGTTACCATTTGTTGTCAGTCCGCCAGCAAAAAAGGTACTTCATCAGACCTTCCATCAACAGTGACGGACAGGTGTAAAATCCCATCTCCGTCATCCATACAATACTGCTCTTCAAAAATGGCCGAGTACAGTTGTCCTATGTCAAACTCTGTAAACCTGGACTGGTCTGCTTCTTACTTTTGTCAACAGGTTCAACATTGTGTTGGAGGTCTGCGCTGGACTAAATGGCATTCTCGTTAAATCTCTGTGTTTACCCCACAAAGAGTCTTTGACTGAGATGAGCCGATTGGTTTGTTTTGAGATGGCTCCAGTCTGACTGCCGTCGCCATAGCCTCTTAAAGCATCAAGTGATGTTTCAACCACTGCACTGACTGCCGGTGCCTCACAGTTAAATGGAAAACAAGGTCTCCACAGCACTAGTGTGTCTAAAGAACCTGCACTGCTGCAGGAACTCTACTGATTCGACCCGTAGGAGGATAATGGGCGGAGCTATGCTGGTAATTACATGATGTCACGGAATTAATTGTAATGATAACACCATCTCAGGCAGTTTACAGTATTTAAACACCCATGTGGGAGGCGCAGGCGTGTGGGAGCTCCTTTCAAGCATGAGTCATTGCATTACTCAGAATACACAAAAAAAAGATCCACTATCTGAATAGCACACGCTTCATCCTCTACTCCACACACACGCTGCTAGTCAATTTGTATTAATCGTTTTTCATCAAAACTGAATGGAACATTTTTAGATGGATAGTAGTCATCACCATCTGATTTCATTTTTCCAATTGTTTATTTTTACAGGTCAAGGTCTCAAGTTATGAATTTAAAATGACAGCCCTTACGCTTATATGGCCAATGATAGAGCCAATTAACAATGTTTTAAAAAAGAAAGCAATTTGTTGAGATTACACAGACGTACATCTGAATGGACTAACAATGCTGCTTACTCGCCGTCGGAAGGTGTGGAGACACGAGCGGTCATCTATGTTGCCAACCCCTAAGCACCCCCCTAACTTGACTACATTGATTTCTCCATAATGTTTTTACATTATTTTCTGTTTCGTTGACATACATTTAACGCAATAAGATCGCAATTCACAATATTGAGGTAATGTACTCTGAATGGTCGATGCAAATAGTGAAACTGTTTTTTTGAGAAGCTCTCATTACTCCATACGGGGATCCTCGCCTACAACACTTTCAGTACAACACGCTTTTCAGTGACAAAGAATAGAAGTTGTCAGTAACAGCGACGATGTAAGATGGCTGCCCTCTGGCTTCAGCTGGGAGGGGCCAACTGATAGTCCATTCATATATAGGTCAGTGGTCATGGCCTAGGTGAGGAAGAGCCTACTCCAACTTACTTTGGGCAAGAGGTGGCGTACACACTGGACTGGTCGCCAGTCAATTGCAGACCCCATGAAGACGAACAACCATTCACACTCATAATCACTTATATGGGCAATTTAGAGTCTTCACTGAGCCAGACATTTTTATGATTATACTCATTAACATCAATGATTTTGAAATGTGGAAGAAAGCTGGAGTACGTGGAGAAAACTCACACAAGCACAGGAAGAACTTGCAAACTCCACGCAGGAGACTCAACCCTGAGGCAGATGCACTATTCCGCCGCACTGCCAATGCATCTTTCCACTTTAGATAAAGCATTTCATGTGAATCATTTCCCAGCACAGAGTATTTAACATTAGTCTGCCTTCTACCCAAAGTCAACTGGGATAGGCTCCAGCACCCCGCACGACCCTGTTCATGATAAGCGGTGTTGAAAATGGACGGATTAATGTCTCCTGGCACCAGCAACACATGCAAGAAAACATTTAATTACACATTTTAAATATCAATAGCAAAACACATGCAGCAAGAAATGCAAAGTTAAATTTTAGTGTGACGGGACGGAACAAAGTTGAAGAAGCCAAACTAAGACATTTGGAATTTGAACCCCTGACCATCTGGGTAAGTAGCGCCAAGACACACACACATTTTAGGCATAGGCAACACGACTCCTCCCGCTGTGCACCGTCTTATACTAATGGGATTTCCACGGTGGAAGTATCCCAATAATGCAAATAATTAAATCAGCAAGAATGCAAAGAAAGGTTTGTGGTTCTCTTGCAGGGAGCAGCCCTGGCCAGACGGAACCCTCTGGCCCCCACTTCTGCATCCCACCTCAGAGCCCAGACAGAAAAGCACTGGGTGGGTGACGCCAGGAGGTGGTGGTTAGGAGACTTGCGAACCGACCCCAGGGGGAGGAAGGTGCGGGAGTTGGAAAGGAAGAAGTAAGCGACAAAACAAAGAGCTTGAGAGATGAGACGCTCGATCAGATCTATTGGACATTCTTCATGATCACAGACCCTCTAACTGAATAATTCGGATTCAAATGCAACATTTAGACATTTCATTTTGGTCGACAAGAGTGATGGTTAATGGCCATTGCAAGCAGAAGATCACAATAGATACGCTACTGTTAAAAACAACAACATAAACTGGTGCAACTACTCCTAATGCTTTAATTCACGTTTTCCCCAGAAGTATTTGGGCATTGGCAAAGCAGTATATTGCAGTGACATGAATAGGTTTTCTTTTTAATAGCTTTAAGAACTTCAGGACAGTTTTGGACAGGACCATACTGTATATGGACAAGGGTACACCTGGCCATGACAGATGGAATGCCACACAGGAACTAAAAACATGGATTTAATTGTTCCTTTTTTTAAATTTATTTACTTTCTACAAGATTCTTCCAAAGAAACTTTAGTCAGGTCAGACACTGATTACATATTTGTCCAAACAGCCTTGATAAATTGAAGGATTAAAACTCACAGCCAATTAAGGAGTCTGGACCAGACTTTGGTTGATGAATGAAATGATTAGGAAATGTGCCGCACAACATTTGTCCACATAGGGTAATTCTACGCAAGGAATACAGAATGAGCCGTGACAACCGGGTGGTAGTCTGGACGCAGAGATTCTCATCTGTCCTTTATATGTCATTGTTGTTTTTCCTCATCTACTTCCTCTTCATCCTCTCTATAAAAACTTTAGCCATCAATTTTTGCCACTTCCTACACTCTGCAAGCCAAAAGTTTTCTAATTGCATGTATGTTGGCAGGATGTCTAAATGAAGTGTGTCGTGGCGCTCTCTGGTTCAACCAAGCCGAACAGACAACAGCCATGATCTCACGTCTCTTTTCTTATCCCGTTTCTTCATCTCGCCATTAAAGCCCCCCCACTCCCGACATGACCCCCATTACTTTTCCCCTCCCACAGAGGTCCTTTGAACCTGCACTCTCTTTCTCTCGCTATTCGTCCCACACACGCCCTCCGTCCCTGCTCTTCATCTGCTCCATCTCCTCTGTAATTTGCAGAGTAGGCATACGGCCCCAAGGCCCCTTAGCTAATGTGGCAGCATCCTACATCAGACTTGGGGTGGGTGGGGAAGTTGTTTTTACAATTTTAGGGAAGTGAGATGCCCTGAGACAGTTTGTCTGAAGCTCGTGAGAATAAATGACAGGCTAGTGGGACAAGAAGCAAATAATAGTCACATTACCATGTGTCTGACAGCAGAAGAAGACTTTGAACTCTCCTGCTTAGTAACTCGGTCTTTCCTGTCTCGATATTATTATATGTACTGTTGTGTGTGGTTTTAATGGCCATTCCACAGTTCCAAAGATTGTTAAAAAATTACGTACATTATTTCCACATGTAATGGGGGGTGGGGGGTTTATTTACTCATCTCCAGAGACGTTCAGGCCTCTGGTCGGGCTAAGGAGTTTATTAGGGAGAGGCTTTTATTTGTAGAAAACACCTTTTTTTGGGGGGGGGGGCGTTATTATCTTCTTTTATCTTTGAAAAATGAATAATTGTAGGGACTGTTTCTTTGCGTCAATACATGCTGCTGTTTTGGTTAGCAACGGAGTTAACATTAGATTTTAAATGGGTTCAACATGAAATGCTTTCAATCGTGTCTATGAAATGAGATAACGTCAATAGAGACCACCTGCTACTTTAACACACATTGAGCAGCAACACATACAAGCAGTGTCATATATTGTATATCATCTCCGCTCTGTGAGAACAACGGGGGCTTCCCTGCTTCTACTTCTTGCTCTTAATTATGTTTCATCTACATTCAGTAGGGCTCAGAGCTTCCCACCATGTTGCAGGTTTGCAGCCATTGTGGTACTTTACAATAAAAGGTTCACAACTCTAACTCTTTCCTGGACAGTACAGTGCACTGTAAAAGGATATGGGTGTCATGTCACCAAGGTACTCCAATCCCATGGTTTACTTGTGTGTGTGCCTTAGAAAGTTTGTTCGTGCAATCATTGGTAGTGTCAGCCACCTTTTGCTTTGTCCGCTTGAGCACATTTCTGCATGTGTGCAGTTGCAGGCTGTTTTTCCTCTTTCCCGCCGTGTCCATTGTCACCAGATGTCAGTGCCTGGGAACAGAAGAAAACAATGGTCACAGAGAGCCAAAGGGCAATTGCTTGGGGAGGGATGACATCAGTCTGCCATCTCCCAGGTTCATACTTGACCAGTTCGGCAGGTACAACAGTGTTCGTGAGTAAATTGGTGCTGTTTCAAATGTCTGTAATTACATTCGGACTGAACTCTCTTGAAATGCATTTGTGAATTGGGATGTGCAACAGTAGTTACATCAGCAGCATTTGGTTGAGGAATAGGGCGGGGTTCAGCTGTCTAATGTGTTGTTTTGATACAGTATCTCAAGGAAGGGCTGAGAATATCCTGAAACGTAGATAATACCCAGGAAGCCTTTCCCCAGCGGCCACTTGGTTTGAACTAAACAAAAGCAAAACCTGCCTGGGATCTTGATGGAAGACAGATAGGTATCTTCATTAGAAAACCCTGACAAAGCAGGGACCCACACAGATTACGGCTTCTGGGAAAAAAGAAACGGGCCGGAGTGTCAGTTGCAGTGTCAGCGTGAGGTCAGTTAAAGAGGCTGACACTTTTATTTTTTTTTGTCACTCTCACCTCGTCATTTTCCTTGAATAAGCCTCCACTCAGCCTGATCCACGGCATTTGGAGCACACTACACTAGCACCTGTGCTTGCTCACGGTCTGTTTGCTCAATGTCAATATAATGTAAGTAAAAGACAGCAGCATCTATTGTGCTGCAGCTGGGGGCAATTGCGCCTCCGGATCTGTGAGTGTGAACGGCAGAGCGCCACTCTGACGAGGTTGGTGGTGAGCCAAAGAATTACATAATTGCCCTGTAGAGGGAACAACAGCAGGCCTGACACGTATTCAGTGTTTGTGTGTTTAGGCTTGACCTCCCACCAAGAAGCAGCACGGCATGAGAAAGATGAGGACAGGAGCAAGAGGTTAAGGATGAGGGTTGCTTGTTAGCTACACCGCGCAGCCACGTAGGAGAGAGGTCAAAAAAGAGGGTGATTTAGAGCTTTAAGGCGCCACCTATACCCTTTGGAAAATACTATTAAGAAAGTAACATTTACATCAGTATTGTATTTGGGGGCTCTGTTTTATTGGCGCTGCACTTCACACTGCTGATTGGATAAAGGTTCGGAAATAATTTCATTGTTGAGTCCACAAAATGCATGGGTCCACTCTGGGGGGGAAATATTTATAAGAGAAGGGTAAAAACAAGGGTGCTTGCTTGATTTTGAATAGCCCAACACACTGAAAAACATGGCTGTCAAAAGGGCAGTTTTATGACTGACCACTTTAGAAATCTCTACTAGGACAAGTGGGTCGCTTTGGAGTGCTGTATTGTGAAGAGCCTTGAGACTGTTTGCTATAATAATACTCGGTTTTTGTAAACGCTTTTTACTTTGCATTTCCTCTCATTCAAGCTCAGTGATGGTGGAGGTGCCCGGGATGAATGTTGACTCATAACCCAGAAAAACACTGGCTGAAATGGTCTTTGAGAATGATGCAAGCCATTGACATTTATGAAAATGTGAAAATTCATAGAGAGCAATAAAAGGGTGGGAGAGAAAAAAGATCCTTTATAGTGCATCGTTTTATGAAGTCAATTTGTCTTCCATTCCGATGATGCACAAGAGTTGAGGGTCTCATTTAGGAGGATCACTCTATCTTGAACCCGTAGAGATTGCATGGATGACGCAAAATGGCTCCAGCAAAACATCAGATTTTTTTTTCATACCATCCAAAAGGTTAAAAAAAGATATAGATTGCCTTACACTACTGCTGTCTTTGCTTTGTAAAATGTTTCAAAATTAGCATCAAAAGTAGACCATCAAGTTGTGTTTTAAACATTGAAAATGAATGTTGACGCATGCGATAGTAACTTACTAATTTAAAGAATAGTATGTTCTAAAAAGTTGGATTCTTAACAATACCCTTTCAGACCGTTTTCTAAACAAATAAGCATTTTAAAGACTTCTTACATTACAATTAAAACATTTTATAATGACGTAATTATTTCTAACTCCTCTTTGTGAGACATAAAATGCTTTACATTATGTTTCCATCACTCCTCTTGATGTCCGAGCTCTCTGGCTTTTTGGCAAAGGCTTGTCCCACTGTCTGAGAAGGGAGTTGCCGCATGATTAAAGTGATTCCTTTAATTGTAGCAATTGCATGAGGATAATTTGTTCAATTCTTGTAGGTGGGTCTGGCTACAGACAAGGTGTCTATAAAACATCAATAGCGCAAGCTATAATATCTCGGAAGTCGTTACCTTCACACAGTGATCACAGTTGGTTTGTGAGTCAAGTGACGTCTGCCGTCTATGCAATATTCCACCCAACACTTTCTTGAGACCTTTTCGATTCATATCTAAAAATCACAATGACACAAAATCTTCTAATTCAACACAATTCTAAATGCTAAACTTGGCTTTGCTCTCTGCCTGTGTCATGAGTATGTTTAGCAAGGTTCTGGGTATATGTGGATTTAGGTTTATGAAGCCATGACTGTGGATGGCATGACAAACAAAGACTTCTCAACCGTGGTGGTTGTTTGCTATGGTGTGCAAATAATGATTTTGATTGACATTGACTATAAGGATCAAAATGCCTTTTCTAAAGACAGCTTCAATTCAAATTGGCTTTCAAATCAATTGTGATTTTTTTTCTTTTAAAATGTAGTTCATTGTGGCAAAGTATCAAGGGGTGGGGTGTAAGGATACTTTATCCTCGTGATCCAATAGTGGCCACTGGCAGCCCAGCAGGAATTTTCACGGTGCTTCCGATGGGCCACTTTGGACCTAGTACAGTACTCACTTACGTTATCTGTTGCCCACCGCCCAAGCGCAGTGACAATGGTCCAGTCACTTACAAATCACAGTGTCCTTTGTCACACACAGGTGTCTCTAGGCAAGATGTGAGGTGTTGCTTTCATTGGCGGCAAATAGTCAGTTGTGTTCATGCCCATAACAGTGTGAACCACCTTTTTTTCTTTTAAATGTCTCATCTTGCATGTGTCTGTAAAATTATGAACACCTGTTTTAACATGGCTTTGTGCAGGTTTACACTGCACGTCACACCAGACTTGCAATGGTCACGGAAAGAGTCCTAGAGTTTGGTAAACCTTATTTTAGGAATGCTCTGCTTATCAATATAGGACTGCCAGTCGAAGTTTTTACTTATTCGTAGATGTGTTACCGAACATATACTATGCTGAGACAGCGTTGTCGTTGTTGCTGTTCGGAAGAACTTTTGCGTGGCGACCTGAATGCTTCTCTCTCAAGTGCAATGCTTTTCAATATTGACGATGGAAATGTGTCATTTACAAATCTTTGAGACCTCTTTTCAAGGGAAAAAAAAAATCTCTTGTTGGCCAAAATGCTCAAACGGGTCTTCTGTCTTGACAAAAGGTGGAGCAAGGACCATCAAAGATTCCCCTGTGTGTTGCACTTAAAAGTTTCTATCTGTGTGAACTTTACATCAAACGAACACGGGCTGCTACTGGCACTTTGAAGTAGCAAAGGTGAGGATGGGGGGGTTGGGGTTCAGAGCTGTACACAGGCCTGCCTTGACATGTTCTGGTTGAAAATGGACTCAGCCGCAGAATAAAAATGGCTTGGTTAAAGGTCTAGTGACAGTGGTACCGGATCAAGGCTCAGGTCTTAACTGTGCTTATCATGTCTGTCACATACAGCTTGATCTGTCGTGTGTTTACACCATGAACTGGTGACTTGCTCTCCCCGGGCAGTAAATCCAACAAGTGATGTATGAAATAACATTAGGTTGCAATCACAAAGGTCTCTAAATGGAGACGCAATTGAAGAAACTTGCACAACCTTGTACGGGGAAGAAATTGCAGTTTACCTGCCAATGTCTTGCACAGACCCCAAAAAGTTCATTTCTGTTTCCGCAATGTCAGGCACGGTGGACATAGACGTAGTGCGTGTCAGACCGCCCTGATTTTGATGCAAATGAGGGATACAGCTAGGATTGGTCTGGAAAAAACAATTTCCATCCCTCAACGGCACAAACACCTGAATATGCTCAATTCTACCTGTGCAAAGTCTAGTAAAAAATAAAAAGGACAGAAAACTCCACCAATGCTCACAGTTAGACTGCACTTTGTATGAGACTTGCGCAATGTTTATACCTATGTTAGTTGTTTTCCTTTTTTCCTTCTTTTTTTCCTGGTACTCAACAGGTTAATTTTATTGACGCAATTATTTATTTGATTTTTTTTGATACATTTACATAACATACAGACATAGTCAAAGGCGTCAACTCGCAGCTAGGATATTGTCAATATATAGTACAATGCAAAATATGGGCATCACAAAACGCTCAGTTCTTAAACATTCTCAATTTGACTAGGGGTTACAGCAAAAGTTTCACTTTGGTAAGACAATGCATGTTCACGTTTCTTTTTTTTTCTCTCTTTTTTTGACGGAGAGTACGTTAACATGATTTCAGCTCTGTCCGAAAAACTAGGAGTAGAGAATTACTCAATTTTGCCTTATGTATGTTATATAGTACGGTATATGGTTGTGAGTGTGTACAGGTGAGTCTACCGCAGTGCTTGTCAATAATTTTTTTCTGTTAATTTTTTTTGTCACCCCAAAGGAAGAAGAAAACTCTCCGCCACAACTGTATAAATAGTATTAATTTGCCTATGAAATTGTTCTAAGTACACTTCTACAGAGATGATAATGAACCGAGTGCACTCTCTGACAACGAGAGCGTCACTGCCAAATACTATAGTGGATGAGCAATTAATACTTTATTTTAGTACAAAACAGAAATATCCGGAGGTAGGTCACGCACCTCTTTGAGGACTGGCCGAACAACATGACTACTTCAATTTAAAAAATAATAAATATAATAAATACAATAAATCCAACGAGCACAGGGACCATGCCGAGCTCCTCGACTGGAGGGGGCGGGTTTAAATTTTCTTGTCGACCAGCATCCACTGACATTGGCTGCTGCTCCACATTAAACAGCCCACATTCATTAAAAAAAAGAAAAAAAAAAGAGATCAGGTCGATCTGCCACGAACAGCTTCCACTTGCACAAGTCTCACCAGTTTCTACGAAGAAGCCACGCAAACTCACAGGGGAAAATGGCCCAAAGTGAGAGTCAACGAAGAAGTTTGAAGAGCGAGGAGTTCTTCTATGAATCCGAGGCGTCTGTCTTGGATCAGCAAGACTTGGAGATGTCCAATTGTCCTTTCAATGACGTATTCAACCCCAAAGACTCCCACATGGACCACATCAACACTTTTCTGAAAAATGTGCAAGTGTTGCTGGAGGCTGCTCGCTTTCTCGAGGGCTCCGAGAGGAAAGACGGAAGTGAGTTGATGTGTGCTGTGCGATGTTGTTCTGTATTTGACTAACACACTTATTCGTGAGCACGCAGACAACAAAGAACTGGGTTAATTCAACTCGGTACAGTGTCGACTACGAGGACTGTTTACGCTTGGTCACCGCCACCCTCACAAGACTAATTTTCCTTGCAATGAAAAGATGTTACCCCATCGTAATAACGTGGATCTTAGTACATTACATGCACGCGATCCACACTGGTATGTGCACGTATCCACGCAGGACAGGATCTATCACTGATCTACGTACAGTTGAAAATAGCAAAATGTGACATTGATTGGATGAGTGGGTGTGCATGCTCGCTCCTACTCAGATGCAATATATCTGACCACATTGCAGCGTGTTGCAAGTCACTTCTTGGATGATGTCATCGTGCCCCCGCAGAATGTCATAAAAAGCCTCCAACTCGCACGAGCAAACGTGTAGGACAATGTGTGATTCTGAAAAATGTGCATTTACAAAAATAGCATTTTAAAATAATTATTTTTACATTGCGTACTATATTTGATGTTCTGCTGAATGTCTTTTAGATCTGATTTTTTACGCGACCACTTGTTCTGACTTTGTTGGAACGAAACAGCGATGCAGCCCTCTAAATTAGACTGCTTTGGGTAAATGACTGGAAGATTTGCTCGTACAGTTGCTGCATCTCCACTCGATTGTTTGCTTCCTGCTATTTGTGGGCGTGTCGCGCTGGGTTCCACATGGCGCAAAGTCGCTCTATCATTGGATGGAGGCGAGCTCAGCCCTCGACGTCTGTCAAAAACATGTGCCAATCAAAGACCCGTGCAGCATCTATGTCACGTGTTGCTGGGCCTGGCTTTGAGTGTTAACCACTCCCTTTGCTCCTGGTGTCTCATGGGAATTGTAGACTTTATTGTGGACAGAGGATGCAGACAGCAGTTTGCCAATTACCAATAAGGAATACATGTTTTGCTTTTCCTGTACTCTCTCTCTCTGTCTGTATCTCTCTCTCTCTCTCTCTCTCTCTCTCTCTCTCTCTCTCTCTCTCTCTCTCTCTCTCTCTCTCTCTAGCTCAGAATAGGTCTATTTCAGCTCATATTAGTTCTATTTAAGAGCTAACTAATACATTTTCCAAAACAAACAAACATGATTCACAATTTCTTCCCAAGATAGCTATAGCATGTACTGCCCAAAAATGCTCTTCGGCATTCAATGTTTTCTTTTTGTCACCTCATCATTTGAAACACTGTGGTGACAGTTGGTTGCCATACAAGAAAAACCCAATTTCCCAAAATGCCCCTCGGTGATTCCGGACCATCCCTCTTTATGTCCCCGCCTCCGAGCTGTGCAGTTATGGAAAGCAAACAGGAGAGAGGAAGCGAGCAGCAGCAAGCACTTGCTGGCTCATGTTACCTTCTGAGAATTTTTATATTGTTTCTATTTAATTTTGTAGCAAATTAACTGTGTATTTATTAGAATGTTTTATTATTTTCATTCGCTGCTTTTGACATTTTCTACTAACGTGGCATAGGATTGGCAGTACCTTGTCAACACTGGGAACACGATTCCCGTCCTCTCAAAAGACACCGAATAAGATTGCTAAACAAAGTTTTTTTTAATATACATATGTTGAATTTGTTACATTGATGACTTAAGCACTGTCTTCCGTGTCCGTGTGTGTGTTTTATCGTTTTATTACTGCTGTCAATGTTAAACACTGTAAGATAGAGCTAGTCATAAGGTGAATAACAGGAAGGCTCAGGAAAGAATGACGGCTGTTCAGATAATGAATATCCAGCGACTATTGGAAGCGGCGGAATATCTCGAAAGGAGAGAAAGAGGTAATTGCACCATGTGACAGTGTCAACAGGAACGTATTGAAATGTTGCCAGGGAAGGTCCCTGCGCAGTCGAGTATTTACCTGCAGCCCGTTTACATCATTTTAGGGATTATATGTTGAAATACTCATGGTTAAATGCTGACCAAATATTTTCTTCTTCCAACAGAGTGTGAACACGGATATGCTTCGACGTTTCCTTCAAATCAGGACACAAGTTACCAGAGGCAAAGGAAATTCCGAAATAAGAAATTCAGCAGTAACCACAACAGGTAAGAGAACTCCTTTTTTATAGTAACAGTGCCGGAATAAAGCAATTGTTTTGTGCTTAATTACCGGTAGCATGAATCGAGTGGTGGATGGAAACGGACTCGACGTCCACCCATATCACTGTGTCCGCTTTGAGGCCAGAGGGCTCTGTGATGGCTTTTCATCAGGTGATTGTCAAAGAGACTTAGGTGCCGGAGGCTAGAAATCGTGTTAGAAGTGAAGACTGTAAAAAGAAAAACATCCTTGCTGTTTTGCAAACGTGAGTCACCTGGAATTGTTTTGATAGTTAACATGGTGGCTTTGGCCTGAAGCATGCCATGCAATTGGAGGCGGTGGGGGTGGAGGATGTTTACCTCAGGTGGAAACTAAACAACCTGACTAGTGTTTGTACTGACCTAAACATAAATATCTTGAGCCCTTTTAACATCTACTTAACAACAACATTAGTTAGTTACACCTGCCTGAACTAATGAGAACAAATACAAGACATTCATTTCCGAACCGCCTTATCCTCACTAGGGTCGTGGGGGGTGCTGAAGCCGATCCCAGCTGTCTTCGGGCAGTAGGTGGGGGACACCCTGAATCGGTTGCCAGCCAATCGCAGGGCACACAGAGACAAACAACCATCCACGCCCACACTCACACCAAGGGACAATTTAGAGTGTTCAATCAGCCTGCCATGCATGTTTTTGGAATGTGGGAGGAAACCGGAGTACCCGGAGAAAACCCACGCAGGCCCGGGGAGAACGTGCAAACTCCACTCAGGGAGGCCAAAGCTGGAATTGAACCCTGTACGTCTGCACTGTGACATCGACGTGCTAACCACTGGACTTCCTGGCCGCCACAAGACATTCAGTCAACAACAATTATTCTGCCCAACGATGATGACAATCATAAATCACGTGCCAACAACAAGTAGCACAGTGAACAAGTGATTAGCATGGCTGCCTCACAGGAGATGACATGTTCAAATCTGAGGTCTGGCCTTCCTGGAGTTTGCATGTTCTCTCCGTGCTTGCAAATGTTTTACCTGCATACTCAGGCTTCCTCCCACATTGCATCAACATGTGAGGTCGAGTTAATTGAAGACTCTAAATTGCCCATAGGTATACATGTGAATGGTTGTTTGTCAATAAATGCCCTGAGATCACTAACTACTCTTGGGTGTACCTCAGCTCTCCCTCAACTCAGCTGAGTCAACTTACTAAATTAGGCCATCCAAATAGTTGTACAGTAATCCCTCGTTTATCGCGGTTAATGGGGACCAAAACCACCCGCGATAAACGAAAATCCGCGAAGTAGCGTCCAATTAACATAAACAGGTAAAAAAATTATTTTTTTAAAGTTTGCAAACGGTCCGCGAGGAGCTGCAAAACAACAGCGAGTCACATAGAGTAACATATACAGTACTGTACTCCATGTATATGTTAAAAAAAAAAATTTAAAACAATTTTTTTTTTAAACATGTTTGAAAAAATCCGCGATGCACTGAACCCGCGATAAATGAACCGCGAAGTAGTGAGGGATCACTGTATTGCATCTCATTAGATTGTGGAAGTGTTCCTAATGAAGTTTCTGGTGCATGCGTACACTTACCAAAAAAAAATGCAGAAAAGATACATCCGCTCACCAAAATTTTTGTGTCTTTCTTCATGCCATAGATGCAGTTATGGGATGGTGACCATATGTTTGTTCAGGATTGATTTTCCTGCATGACATGTATGTCAGAGAATTATCTTTTGATTAATGAAACTTGCAATTAGGAGGGCAAGGAAATCTCCTAAAATGAAGACCCATTGTCATCGTGCTCTCTTTGGTGCAGGGCTGCTTACGTGGGTCTTGTCTTTTGATCGGCGTACATCAAACGAAAGCCCCACTCTCTTGCTCAGAATGCTTTAATATTAATGTGAGAGCGAGCAGCAAACAGGAAACTGCGCATTACTCATCATCAGCACAGAATGCTGCCTACTGCATAGCAACAGTCAGGATCATAATTAATTTGAGGTTGCCCTCATAACGCTTTTCATGAGCTGGGGATTTGCTTTCGAATGCTAATGATGTCGTACAATGTAGTTGAATAATTACGAAAATTAAGGTCACCGATATGGAGGATAGCACTGCAAATATATTTTCATGTTTCATGTGTGCAGCTCCCCACGAGAATTTTTTATTTCATTAGAGTGATTGTGCAAGATGGTGTGATGAGAGAGTGCCAGCCACATTCTCAATTTTTATGCAATTTATCCAGCAGAATACGTTATTTATATTTATAGCAGAATGCGAATATATATATATTGTGCATTCGAGCAATGTCTCATGCCTTTTTTTTTTACTTTTAAGTTTGCGTCTATTGTCACCATTAATTCCAGTCGAGGGAAAATGATCAATCAATGTGTTTGGTCTCAGTTTCGCTCACCACAAACACATTCTAGGTCAGTAAAGTAACGTCGTTCAGAAAGGCCTACAGAAATCAGAGATTAATTACTTTTGAGAGACTGATATCAGAGGATTCGGATAATCTTAAATTCAACAATGGCACTAAATGATTACTTAGTTATTAAAATAGGTGTTGATTAATTTGATAATAGATACATACATGCATGTACACTAACATACATACACATTTAAACCTCTCTAGTGTCGGTATTTTGATTAATTGTGATGTCAATTTAGTCAAATTATAACTGCTGCTACCACGTTTAAAATATGATGCGGCTGCATGTCATCTACTGGTTGTAAATGACTGAAATGATTATGTTGAGCTAATACAAGCCCATTTATGTAAACTGAGAATTTTCTACATTTAAATTCAAGGTAAAGCCTCATAAAATAGAAATGGATTTATAGAAACAGCACTTTTTTGGTCCTGACTTGACTCTGTAAAATGTCAAGGCTTAAAGTGATGGGTTTATCTGACTGTCCTCACTTGCCTTCCGTTTATAGCAGGGGTGCTTTATCTCTTTGACCCACTTGGTGTCTGTGTTTACATGCACGTGATCGTACACACGCACACACACTTCTGTGCGTGCACGAATAATGTCTTCCCCCCTAAGTGAAGTAAGCAACGTACTGCAGTTGTGTATGGCCCGGAGCCAGTTCATTATCTGGTTTGCGGGATTGTTGAGCTGCAGACATGTCGCTATCTGATTCAGGATGAAGGGAAAGTCTTGCTGATGATAAAGGGCGATAGGACAGCAAGCTGACTTAGATTGATCCCCGTGAATGTGTGGCTATATAAAGGATATAGAGAGTGCCAGCCTCATGGCTCAACTCGGAATAACGGTGTATCTGTCAGAGTAATGGACTAGTGTAGGTGACATCAGTGTTGCTCCAGTTGTTTTTTTTCCCCCCACATGTCGTTTGGATTTCACACTTAGTGATTTGTGCTGATCCCAAGTCGGACTTTCCATCTTTTGCTTGATTTGTCGAGTGCTTAACAAAATGGACTTTATCGCACACGACATTGAAACAATGGGATGGATGTTGGTGTTCAAAGCAACCGTGACACATTACAAGCCCAATTGCAGTTGGCTGTGAATCTTCTTGCGAAAAGATGTGCTTTTGTGTTACAGCTGCATCGATTGAACTGGTGCCATTTGGGAGTAACACCATGTCCACAGGACAGGGTTTCTTAATTTTTTTTGGACTCGACCCAAATTAGGAATTATTTGTAATCCCTCCCTTGTGCTCAAACATAAAAAAAAAAAAAACATACTGCATTTTCCCGATCATAAAACGCGTATAAAAGTCTTAATTTGTTTTCCAAAATGGATGGGGCGCCCAATAATGCGGGTCACCTTGTGTATGCACCGAGTTCCAAATCTGTGAATGCTGTTGTGTGACTTTGGTGACTCGTCGGGTCCACTTGACAGACTGATGTTGTGCCGACACCGTTGCTTATATAGAGGAAAGGCGAATGCAATCGTGGACAGCATGCGGATGTTTGAAGTGAGATGGGTGAGCGTGAAAGAGGATGCTAAATGCACGCCTCCATTAGGTGCTTGGATGTGCATTGTGCAAACCAACATCCTGAAAACGGCACTCCAATCCATCCCCCACACTTAACCCCAAGCATACTTGGAAGTGCACAGCTTTGTCATCGCTACAATTTACTTAATCAACTGTATTTGTTTGGCTTGATGGCGGGCGAGTCTGGTCAACTTTCAAACCTGGAAATCTATATTTGGCGTGTGTGGATGAGGTCATGACGCTGGTGTGCGTGAACTGTTGCATTCAAGTGCGCCATGGAGAAGCGCCAACTCCGCCACTCCCACACATTTACAACTCCTAAAGAAGCACTTTGGAACCGAAACATGGTATTGTTTTGATTTTGCGGGAACCGGCGCTTGGTACTATCGACCAATTAGTTTATACCAAGAACAGTCTTTGGTACCCATCCCTAGCTTTATGCAGTCCCACAATGCCAACATCTACTACACATAAACTACACCAAACATGAATCACTACTGCTTTGCTCAAAAATTGCATATTTGTTCAATGATCAATAAAATAGTTGACAGAATTTTGCTTGTCAATACATCACCTACAAACCACTTTGAGTCCACCCTTCTCCCTTAATCTGGGGACCACTGAAATTCAAGAACTCACCGGTTGTTAATAGCTGATCATATAGTCCCAAAAAGGTGGATTTTGTTCAAAATATTTAGCTGAGTGAGATGAAATACGCTAGTCTCTGACATCCACTGGGCTGTAGATTGCCTCTTGTATGAGTCTGGCCTCATGTTCAGGTTGCCATTGGTAGCCTTGTCTTCAAAAATCATATTCTCTGCCACAGCTGACCACACAGCCACTCTTGCATACCTAAGTAATGTAGTCTAATGCAGACATATGGTGTTTTAATTTGTCAATTATTAATCTGAGAGAGATCATTTCTTCCAAGGCAGTCTCACTCAACAATTGCACTTTCCTCTGTCTCAATCCAGGTTACAATGATGATGGAGGTTGTGTATCAAAGACATATTGCAGCCTGTTTATATGCCTCAGGGGCAAGTTATACATGTCACCCTCCCTCAAAGCTAACACTTTGAGCTGAGATGGAGTGCAGTTTGATTGAACGGAAGCCGAGCCATTTAGGCATGGGGAGGGTGTTTTGTCTCCTCTCAGTATGTTGCCCCACAAAGGCAGTGTTAAGGACCATCTCATTCACATTACATTACTAACGATGCACTGAACCCCGCTTGTTTCCTGCACAGGGCATGCACATGTTCCTCACACTCTCCCCAACCGTCCATGCATGTATACACACACCCATCCCCAAAACACACTCATGTGCAGTGTCAACTTAAGTGAACGCAATTCACTGTTACATGTGCACCCCCCCCACCCCCGCCTCCCTCAACGAGTAGTGTTGTGTATTATTGAGGAGGAGATGATGGTGCTCTCCTGCCTGTCACATTGATGTTTGATGGTGCAAAGGATTCAGAGAGCTCTGCTTGAACTTTGTTGGCGAGTCTCTCCTTAATGATGACTATCCTCTACAGCAAAGGCTATGCATACTCACTGGGGATTATAGTTTATAGCCTTCTGACGGGCAATTCAAGACGTCATGCAGAGACAACTTTTCACAACTGCAAACAAACCTACAAGACAAGTCAGCGTTTCTCTTTAACTTGACGTAATATAGGAGGCGGTTTGAGGGGACCACATAAACGCAAGTGTACTTGAGCGTTCTACGATGAAGTGACAGTTGAGGCTGGGAAAAGAGAATAAATCAAGTCAGTTGTGTCGACGACAAAAATTTGCAAAAGGGTGTGGACAAAAGGTAGCGAGTATGACATACATCATCGGGTACATTCAAAAGACTAATTTGATACCAATTATTTTCTTTATTCTCATTCAAGTCCTCTTTCAACTGTTACCTATTGCAATGTTGTCCAAGCTGGGTTCGAAATCAGGAAAATGTATCTGATCTAAGCAGTCTATGTAACCATATGTTGTATGTGTATGTATACAGGGCATGTATGCCTGTACTGTTCATGCTGTGTAGGCCGCGCGCACAGAGTTCCATTTGCTTTGTCTTCAGTCGTGCTTTTTATGCGTGGCGAACTAAGGATCTAAATTCATCACCAACATTTTAAAATCTGAATGATTCTGGGAGAAGCGGAATGATAGCACCGGTTCCACCTAATTCTCGATTCTCTATGCCCTACCCTAGATAAAGTTGAGACTAATCTTGTGTAATTTCAAGGAACTAGTGTATAGTATGTCAAGACATGTTTTTATTGGAAGTTTAAAATACCTCTTTCGCGGTATAAAATGTTGTCTATATCACATTAGCACGAGTGCAGAGCATAATCGTCATCAACCAACATGATTAATGATTCAGTTAATCACATGTAATTTTTAGGTCACGGTGCCTTGGCCATTAACCCTACTGGAACAAAGGCCCTCGAAAATCCTTTATCTGCCAAACATACTGTCTATGTGTACGACATATATTGCTTTCCTTCTGAATAATGTGTGTCTAAAGTTCCATTTGTGTTTTGTACTTTTGCAGGTCCACACACAACGAGCTGGAGAAGAATAGGTGAGTGAACCCCCTTCTCCCAACATTTCGTCTTCAAGTCAGAACACCCCTCTCACTTGCCAAGACACTTTCTTTTGGCCTTTTTTTCAATGTAAGCCTTTGCTGTTCCACACGTCTCCATAATCAAAACGAACCCTGGCTTCCTTATTTATACTTCAGCACATTTACAAAGCACAAGATCTTTTTTTAAACAAGGTGTTTGTTTGAACACATGCATGTCATGTACAAGCCTGAGCAGGCCTTCATGTGCCCAGTCATATGTTCTCATGTAAGATGATGGACAATGTGGTGGTTTCCCGCGAACATGGCAAACTGGTGTGTTGAAGGCCATTATCTGATTGGAGTTCACCACCCACTTGGCTACTCGGCGGTGTTTACCATATGATCGCAGACAGCTAGAGTCAATCTATAAAGAGCTTTTTGCGACCCCTTAAATAACAGCGGCTAGACTTGCACGATTTATGGTATATGGGAGAGAATAGCGTGCCTTTCATTTCATTATCTCTGAGGATGTGGGTACATTGAAAGGATGCGGGAGGGTGGTATCCATTCACTGTAATCACATATCAGCTCGGTCTGTTGTTCTCACCATCTTCCCTGGCGGACTTCAGTAAAACGATGGGAACATTGGATTCAGTATGTTAAATATAGACGGGTTGATGTGTCACCGTGGTGCTCTCATGTGATGCCGCACATGGCAACGCAGTTGGCTGGCTAGTTACTCTGGCAGACTGTAGCTCCCATACCGGTTTGATTTTTTTTTTCTTTCTACTATTTCACTCGCAAAGCGTGTTTCATTGTTTGTTCACACAAGACAGTATGAGTCTCTCCACATTTTTGCTTTTGTTCTTTGAAGCCTTTTCCTTCACCTCCTCCCCGTCCTGCTTGTCCTTTGCTGATCCAGGCAGTCCTGTAACCAACCACACTGAAATTGACCATGAATCTTGAAATGCATCTTATTTTTGAAGGAGTTCAATTGGCATCTTTTTTTTCTTCCTCTCAGTCTAAGAAAAAATATATATATTTCTGTTCCCAAAGAAACTGAGTAGAATTGATGGAGTAATCCGTCTTTTTTGAAAGCGCACATGTCAGAATAATTTATAATCCCCCGTTTTTGCCAGCAGTTAATCCAATTCCCTTTCAGGACATGCCCCACTGTAAACTATATGTATCCGCCAAAGTTGTTCACCCGAGTGTATCAGGCTTATAACATGATTCTCCTAAGGCAGACAAGTTGTGAAAAAAAATTCCAGTCAAGCTGAACCAAAATGAAACTCAAATTTATAGTACTGTAGTAGTGAGTCTGGTGGCGGTGAGATGCTTTGTCTTGCGTCGACACCACAGGTCCACAACACTAGGAGAAACAAAAAAAGGTGGGGTGGGGGGGACATTCCAGATGAGATAGCATGATGGTTATGCCGCTTTGATCATATACCTCCTAAAAGCCCTTTTGCACTTCAACACTGGGCCTGCATGTTGCATTTTTCACTCCTTTTTCCCCGGGGGTGTCAAACTCTGATCCTCCTATTTCAGTTAATTTTCCTGAAAAGAACAATTACATTGAAGACAACTTTTTTTTTTAATACAAATGTTCTGGAGGTAATGTTTTCAATGCTGTTTGTTTGTTAATCGAATTGCACAAAACTACTTCAATGTTAAATGTCTTAATTTGTCAGTGTCGATGCATGATCTTTTCATGGCAACATTCAGATAAATGGCAGAGGGTGTTATCTAATACTATTTGGACTATATCCAGTTTACTCAGCATTGTTGAAAGTCTTCACTCTAATTAGTGCCATTCCAACGTCAGTATTTTTCTCAATTTGAATACGCCAATTTACAGCTAATCAATACTGGACTACTTGCTGCAATCAATAATGAAACGCTACTTTTCAATATGCCATCCGCTGCCACCGCACTTTCATTTTCATATTTTCTGAGGTCAGGCTTCAAATGCAGCGAATCATATTCTGTTCTTCAGTGTTGGAACAGATTCAGTGGCGGTTGTAAGAAGTTTGATCTGGGGAGGCAGAAGGTTCAGTTAGAGGAGCGAAGGTTATAAAACACACACACACACACACACACACACACACACACACACACACACACACACACACACATTTTCTTGTTCATGAAACTTATTATCGTGAATCATGTTGTAATTATATCACCTGAGGTGATCGTTAAATTTCTCAAGGAGTGACACACAGGGCGGCCGAGAATTTCAACACACTTTGTAACTTCACTCTGGCAATGTCAAATCAAGTCAAGTCAAGTCAACAGTATTTATAGAGCACTTTCAAACAGCCATCGCTGCATACAAAGTGCTGTACATGGAGCAATTTAACATGCACAATAAACAGTAAGACAAATCGGTAATAAAGGCGGTAGAAAGCACCAAACAGTAAAACCAAGAACAAATCTAAATCATGCTGAGTCGAATGCCAAAGAATACAAGTGAGTTTTGAGGAGGGTTTTGAAGATGGGCAGCGAGGAGGCTTGCCGAATGTTCAGTGGGAGGTCATTCCAGAGAGAGGGACCAGCAACAGAAAAGGCTCGATCCCCTCTGAGCCTCAGTTTAGTTCTTGGTACTTCTAATAAGGTCTGGTCCACAGACCTGAGGCGCCGGGCAGGTGTGTAGGGGCGGATGAGCTCAGAGAGGTAAGGTGGCGCGAGATTATTCAGAGATTTGAATGTCCGTAGTGCTGGGGAAAATGGAATGTCTCGCTAAACAACTTTCCATCTTTCATGCTATTCCTGAGTTTGACGCTTGCCATATGATATGGTAATGAACTGAATTAGGTGTTGCTGTTTCGTGGTTGTGGTTAACATGTAATTTTCTGTTGCTGTCATTTCGAAGTTCTTGAACACATCATTCTGCCCGCCAGTGTGGAAACGAGAGCGAGCGCGAGAGCTAGCAAGAACAAGCAGCATGTGTGCTGTTTGTGACGTACTCGTTTCAGCATCACCTATGGCTGAAGAGTACCTGTGGGTTTTGTTGTCAATAAACATTGGTTTACCGACTAACGTACTCTGTGATCTTTGTAAGATGTTGGAATATATTGTTTGCAAAATATCGTTCAGTATAGCCAGGCAACTCGCAAGCTTCGAAATTACCGGTGGATAAAAGTTAACCCCTGCCGCCTTAGTAAACTCCAAATTGCTAGAAATACTGCTCACTACATTTCACTTAAGTTGTCAAACTTGACAGGCCATTTGAACATTTTAACAGGGTTGCACGTGTTGCAGATTGACACGAGGCGGCTCGCATCTCAAGTCCACCCCACAACCAGTCTCTGACATTCTCATTGGTTCTGTGACCAAAGCACCGACCTTCACGGACAACGTCAATCATTCTTTGTCATTTTGAATCTCTTTCGAAAACTCTGTGTCATACAAGATGCATCATTTGTGACTCAACTGCACACAATGAAAAATATACCTGTTAGGTAGCGATGACTCAACACTACAGTAGGTGTAACGTTTTCTTGCACATACCTTGCTCAAGCCCTTATAAGAGTGGGAACTGAACTGAGCTTTGTTGTGAGAGGCCTCGGGGTTGGATGAGCCGTTAAGCATGAAAAAGCCCGGGCTACATTTTCTGTGGCTGTGCTAGAGCTTGCTGTTTTCTGCGCAGTGAGTGCAGCCTATTCTCAGGCCTTGCTGCGAGCCCTGGGACTGGGGCCGTTTGTCCCGACCAACGTGACGACTTGTAAGCTTTTCTTGGCTCCGAAAAGCTGCTTAAGCGGCTTGATCTTTGGTCTGGTGAGCCCAGCTAGAGCATGTACACGTGTTGGAGCACGTTCATCATCCCCCCACGAACAAACGCACACGCACACACAGAGGCCACCCGGTTCTATTCTTTAATAGCTGCGCTTGATGCTGGATTAAGAAACGATGGAGTCAGAGGACAAGGAACTAACTGACGAGCTGATGGGATGAGCAGAGAAAGAGTCAAACACACCCGATTAAGGGTTACTGAAAGCAGAATGTAGGACTAACCTATGCTCCCTTGTGTGCCAGTGTGTACACAGTGAGCATTTACACCGCATAATTAACGCAATGAAATATGAGCCACTATTAGGTTTGAAGATATGACTTTGACTTGAGGCTTGATGAAATAACGTTTGAGGGATGGTGAAATTGTTGATGATTTGTGTATAATTTCGTCTTTCATTTCCTTTCAGCAAAGGGAAACTTCCAGGAAAAGCATGTAGCATGTGGTTGTTTTCAATGACTCGATGTGTAAGACCAGTAGATTTATCGGAAAAAGGTTTTTCAAAACAAGCTTTTTGTTGATTGACTATTTACTCACAAACAAGATTTCTGGCCTTTTCACCACAAGCGTCAATCAAATCAATAGGCCAGAAAAGACACAGAGGAGTCAGAAGTCGGTCAAGTCTTGGCTATTTCACTACTCAGGGTGTAACGATACATTTATGTTCAATATGATATTTATTGATGTCAGGCCTAATAATTATACACAGTGATTTTTTTTTTTTGCAATGCATTTCAAAGCGATATTTTGATACGATATTTGGATACAGTAGCAATGGCTTTTCTACAAATACACCGATACTTATTAAAGGTAACTGCAAGTGAACAATAGGATTTTTCAAATTGGATTTTATTTTAAAACCAACTCAGCTTTATAGATTCCAATATGTAAAACATAACAAAACATTGATATCAGAACAATATACCGGTACTTTGTTTCTTAATATTCTTTCATAAACAGAACAAAGTGGTTCTCTGTTTACCGGTATATTCTAACCTACCTTATTGTCAGAATAGATTGTTTCATCAATGTAAACAAACCCTTTTGATAGTGCCTCATATATCTGAACAATATTTAAACATTCTCTTTTGTGAAACAAAAAAAACACAGGTATGAAACTCATATAATTTCAGATCAAATGAACACGCTGCTGTGATATTTCTGTATGAAAAACAACTGTATTTTACAGGAAACAATTTTGCCAAAGGCTTACCTATTTTCAAAAATATCAGCTCATCGACGTGGTCTGGAACAATAAGTTCTCTCTGCGTGCTCTCAATGGGCCTCATTTTCTAATGGTGCTTGGGCACCAAGCTGAGATGGCTCATATGAGTGAAAAACAAATTCAGTAAATATTCTCTAGTACGGACTCATGTTTGCGCTGTCCAATTTGTCCTGATAACAGAAATTCCTCATTTGGGAAATGAGCATGGTACATGTCCTTTATGAACCTGCAAGTATGCTGACAAAATGCACGTGTAACAACACAATCAATAAAATACAAAAATATACTGTCTAAAAACTGTTTATAGAACAAAAACTGCAATACAGGTGTATCCCAAAAAAATCACATTCTTTGGTTTATGACAATGTTTGCCTGCGTGTCATACAGTTTTCTTGCAAGTTGCAAGTAACTGTCCCGTTGATCACCGATGTCTGGTAATTCTTGTGCATACTGAAGGATTTGTGTTGCCATTTGCATTGCTTCCTTGCTGGATGGTGGCTTGTCATCAGGAGTTGAATCGATGCCTTATTTTTTAAAGTTTCGTAGATTTGCGTCTTTCCGACTCCAAGTGTCTGCTGGATCTTTTTAACTTTGTGTCCAGCCTCGCTCAAACGGATGTATTTCACTCGCTCCGCTCCAGTCGTTACAGTTCTTCTACGTTTCGATGCGATGATCTACACGACGTAAGTGAATAAAGTTAAAATCCTTCGCAATTACAGTAAAACGCACGCCAATAAAAAGTCGCTTACACGTCTTCGTTTCGAATCTGATGAATGAAAACGGCGAAGCGAACACGTTTCTTCGGTCGTGTCGAGTGGGTGCTGCTTTTAAGCTAGTGCCGCGTTCTCCAGGACGTAAGTGAATAAAGTTAAAATCATTCACAATTACAGTTAAACGCACGGCAATACAAACTCGTCGTCGTTTAGAATCTGATGATCGAAAAACGCGAAGTGAAAACTTGTTTCAGCGTTGTCTTTTCCGTCGCATTGGGTGGGCGTTGCGTGTATTTAAGCTCCCGCGGCATTACACCTCCATCCGGGTTACGGATAGTGGAATTTCCGCTTACGCAAGTTCCGGTAACACGTAATATTGTAGTCAAAATGTTAATGCATAGGTTTTTATTCCGGGTGAAGGATATTCCTTTCCATAGAATTCCGGGGATGGGAATATTTACTGTAATAGTTTATTAAAATAACATTCGGATTAGAATTAAAGAAACAAAAGGGTATTAGGAATTTTTCGTATAAAATTATTTTTTAAATTATATTGATTACATCGATCAATAAAAATAAAAATGAGATTCTGTCTGTGTGGCGAGCACCAATGTAAAGTAGCCCAGTTCTGATTGAAGTAGCTGGATTGTAGGGCAGTCCCATTGACGCATCGAAAAAATTTACGTGGCGTTCCGCCCGTAACCGCTGGTCTTCCAATTTTATATCAAAAGTAGAAGTAATGTTAGGGAAATACATTTGGGCTGATATTTGGAAATGTTAGTACAATTTTATTTCAGTTAATTTAAATGTTTTTTTTTGTTTTTTTTTTAACTGCCAAGACAGAATAACAGCTGAGAACAAGTTGAATGTAATATTCGGTATAAAACCTGTCTGTCTTCCCTGACTTTTTTAGCTTGACCTCTTATTGTTGTACCCTTACACTATGAGCATTCTGGCAGCATTTAGGAGAAGAGCACACTATAATCAAACAGAACACAGCTAGAAATGACACGCAGTCAGCAAGCTGAAATCCAGGATTTCCAAGGAAAAGGCGTGTGTTCCAATAACACAACCCACTAGAGTGACTTAATGGCCAGCTGTACGGCAATATAATATTTAGTGTCCGTCAAATTGTAGGTTGTCCAACATATGCCATGAAAAACATTCTTTCTGGGTGATTGAAAAATGAACAATGTTGCTGTTACATCCTGGGGAGTACAAAGGTTTTTCAATCCCCCTTCCTTGTCATGTTTTCTGCCGAACTAAACCTTACCTTGAGGTGATGTTTGGGAGTTTGGGGGACAGAAAATTAAACAAAGGCAAAAAGGAAGGAAAATAGGATGCTGGCAGAAGAAACAAGACTCAGTAAGACTAATTCTGACTACAGCTTCTATTTTTAGCGTTACAGCTGGGGCAGCAGGGAGAAAACACCACTGCCTTCTGACCAATCACATAGGTTAGCTGTGCACCAATGAGAGCCTTGCAATGAATGAGCAGTGAAAAAGGTCGTCACTCCTTATTCCTATGAAACTGTTTCCACATGCTCCCACAGACACTTGCAATTACCACAATATTGGAAAAAATAGATTCATACCAATAAAATGACTTCTATGCTTACAGGTCAAAGCAAGCAGTCTCCTCATAATCTAAATGGGCAAAGTAGATACTAGGATGACTGAAATGAGGGTACCTTTGTGGAAGATGGGCTTGGAAGTGAAGGGTAGCGTGACAGGGTACGGTGAAGCAAATTGATCATAAATGTGCTGGCAAATGAGATCGTTAGCTCTGAGATCATCTGGAGGGAATGTGCGGACAGGTGACCTCTGGTTGACTCTGAAGACCAGTTGGAGTTTAGGGAAGGAATTGTCCAGCGTGTGAGGAACACATCTCTTAATTTTTCAACCCCAAATATCATGTGGCAAGTTTTAGAGCATTAATCAAAATACACTTATACGTCCACATGACTCAGTGCGACCATTCCAGACGACTGGGACAGTGGAAAAAACATAACTGCCTGAACACATGTTTGTATTTGCACTTTAGCACTTACATTTGGATTACATACATTCCCCGCAGCCACTGGTGAACACGATAAAATACATCCACGTGTATTACGCTACCATCCCCCAGAGCCAACATCTGGCCAAATCTCCCATTTTTTTTCTCTCCATCAGACTCATTTTAGAAGCCCATCCATATTAGTGCTCTAATCCAAAGCTCCCGCCCTTTTCCCCTCAGGTCAGGTCGCAGTGGGCTGAAGGGGAAAGTTTGCGTTCATCTGTGGTATTGGGAGGCTTGAATCAAATCATAGTAGAAGACCAAAGGACATGCTATACTTAATATATTGCTTATTCAAGTCAGATGTTACACGTTTAGACACATAAATAAGAGGTTCAGGGATTAGGGGATGAGTGCATTTCAAATCAACTGATCTGTATGTGTGATTATGAAAGGAGATTTGGACGTTCGATGAAATTGTTTTCACAAACAGCTTGTTTGTTGTAGTTTTTAAGCTTAAACCGCTCTCCACCTCTTTGTCTCTGGCCTTTCCTTGTTGTTTTCCCCCCTCTCCCTCGTTTGTTTCTCATTGGAGCAGATTAAAAGGCAGTGTGCACGTGTGAACTAATCCATGAGTTAGTGATGGGTTTGAGCCCCGGAGTCTCTTGGCCCTGTCATGCAGCTAGCACATTCCCCCGCTGCCCCCCCCCCCCCCCGCTCTCCTCCCTTACCAGTGAACTTTGCACAAGCGTGTGTGTGTGTATGTGTGTATAAGCACGTGTTTTTGCCTGTGAGCGATGGTTGAGGAGGGTCAATTGCTGCTCTGTTGTTTTATTCTGACATGACATTTTTTTTTTCTCCCATACATTTGCCCATTGGTCCTTGGTCACTCGCCTGCCCTGTTGCTATGGGTCATGTTGCATACTCTTTGTGGCTCGGGGTGACCTCAGCAGTTAGCGTGACAACAGCATTCATCTACTTAGTGATGAACTGAGGTTTTACTGTATTCACTAGTCGTGGTCATTGCAGGGCGGGAAGTTGAATATTTTATATTTCCCAGTTTGTAGTGTTGTGCTGAATACTTGTGTATGTATTTTGCGAAGGTTTTTCATGCTCACCCAAAATATTGGTCCACGCAATAAATCTCTATTTAGGGATTGAGGTCACAGCTGCATGCTCACAGCTATCCAAGTCGTATTTGCACCCACACACCCAAATACAACCATTAATGAATCTCCTCTACATTTCCTTCATGTTTGCTGTCATGTGAGCATCAGAGGTGAGCGCTTCAGTAAATTTCACCGGTCCATCATTCGTCATTGCTTTACCAACTGTCATTGACAGTCCGTCACTCAGTCATCGTAATTTTAACCGCGCTTCCGTCATCGCTAAATTACAGTATGTCACTACTAATTTAGCTCCTTTGCCCATTTTGACGTTGGTGGGATGGAAGTGAACTTTGTGGTGGTGCGGCGGCCAATCAGCTTTAAGAACATACTACGTCACACGCAGGCGCAGCACATGCAGATATACAGCCAAATTACGAATAGAAAATATCTATATAACAGACACACACTCACGGCATGGTAATTGGTGAAATAAAAACAACATGACAGAACGTCATTGAGGTCTGTGGGAGAGAAAGGTACAAAATATAAAACTCAGCCAGCTTCCTTGACCAGCGGGGACAACCTAAAATCGGAGCACGCTTGAAGAATGGGAAGCGAGATTTAGCAGCCGACATAACCACAGGTCACCGGATCGACCAGCGATTATTTATTAATTTTTTTCTGATATGCTCTAAGCTACCAGTCAGTCATCAGTGAAGGACTGATAGACCTTCCGTCAGTTCTGATGGACTGCCCACCACTGAGGTGAGTGACAGTTCGGGTGACGGCCGAAAAAATACGGTTCCGTCGGCGCCTAGTACGCCAATGTTCCAAGGTTTCTGTCAGTCTGCCAGCAAAACAGGAGTCCATCAGTTGGTATTTACAGAATGCCCACCACTGGTAAGCGCATAATATACAAGAGGCCAGTAACCATCACATTTCTCATGAAATCCTCTCACTTCTCAAGATTAGTTTCCTCCAGTGAGTTTGGCTTTGCTGTGTGTGAGAGAAAGAAGAACAGACACTTGTTCACACTCATAGGCACTCAGTTTGCACCTTCAGTTAGGACATACCGTAGACTTCCAGTTTTTGCAGTTTTCCATTTCAAACTAAAAATCTGTATTTATGATCACAGCCAGAAAAAATACACAGTAATGAGTAAACTATTATCAAACTTTCCTCTTACAAACTCACAGTCCTTACCATTCTAACCATGCAAATGGCTGAATATGGTAAACTCCAAATTTCCTCTTTTTTTTATTTTTTATAAATGGCACGCAGCCTTACTAAACCGAGAATTAGTTCTGACTGGTTCCGGTTTTGTGCCCATGGCCAGTTTCTGGGCAGATTATATACACACACACACACACACACACACACACACACAGCAGCCATCTCCTCCCCCATGCTCTACATCTCTCACCCGCTCTATCTCGCTCCAACTCTTTTTGTAACTCGCCAATCTGTCCCGATTTCATAAAGGAGAACAAGAACGCATCGGTCAGACTAATGAGAAGATCCTGCAATTGCTGTAGGGAAATCATTCATTCATCACGGAGACGTGATGGACTGACTTTTGTTTGCAGAAAACAAAAGAGAACTGTATGCAATATTGAACAAAAACATTGTCCAAAAAGGTTCCCCTCACAAATGCGCACACACACACACAAAAGTGCTCAATTTTTAGTTGTATATGATTCAAAAACTGATGTAATACGATTTACTCATTTTGATTGTGTGCAAACGATGTGCACATAATGATTTTTTTTCTGTGAGGAAATTACAGCAGTGATTCCTCAGTCATTCTATTTTTTCCTTTTCCAATCAATGTCAAATTTGCAGGAAGGCGAGAGGACTTTTTTTTTTTTCTTTTCTGAAAGAATGTAAAGAGATCAAATTTTCAGATATTCCACACATGGTCATTTCAAATCAATCTTGCATCTTTGGTTTACTACATTTGAGTGTCACTATCATGTTGTCCATCAGCTAATGTTGCAACCATCAAATCTCCTTACACACATGAACTTTTGAAGCTTTTTTTTTTTTTTGGGCACACCTGGCCATTAATGTCATAGAGGCTCTTCTGTCCCAGAGAGCACTGGCATTTCAATTTTGGTTCCTAGGACCCTGGTCTTGTTCATGGAAAATAACTACTCAGACATGGTAGTGTGGCTAAAAAGGCTTGCTGTCAAATCCAGAAGTTTCCTCCATATAGTTTTGTCACCCATCTGTAAGAGCCATTTCGTGACCTTTAAATGTATGGTTCACATAATAAAGCTGTGAGTTGAAGCAGTTAGGGTGCCGCCCAGTTTCGCGGCCACGCTCGTCACTCTCTCATGACTTTTCCAGTAGTAGTGAGTGGTAGATTCCCCATTAACATGAACAGCCTACTCAGTCAGGTGGTACAGGTTGTATAGGAGAACATGTGACTATGTGCGCTCATGTGAGTGAGAAAGGGAGAGAAGGATGCCTCGCTCCATGAAACACAGGCACAGAAAGATGATGTGGGGGATGTGAAACAGCCATGTAACTCTAATTGCCCCACGGGGATAAATAAAGTTTTCTGAATCTGAATCTGAATGTCCTAGCAGCAGAATGCTTAGTACAAAAAAAACCCTGGTGTCTTGCTACTAATCAGCTACCCATCATGTTGCTGAGTCAGCTCAGGGAACATCTCTGTTATTTCCATTTATGATCCCAATTCCATTTCAGATCAAGACCATTACTCCAGGTCATCATTGCATTGCACAGGTCCAGGAGGTGCTGCAAGACATGATGTTGAGGAACGGCATAAAGTTAACTTGGTAAAGCACCGGTGAAGTGTTGCCTTGATTATTCAGCGCATACAGTGATGTGCCCTCGGCGGAGTGTGGAAGCTCCCTGGGACCAGCACCAGTCAGTCAGAATGACAGCAAAGCATGATGGGGGATGGACGTACAGTATAAACTACCACGTGAGCCGAGCCCTTCCCCTTGCTTTGTATATTGAATGTTACCATCTGCACTGTGGCGTCATGTGCCACACGTTTACATGAATTTTCTTGATGCGTGTGTTCTCGGAAGGAATGGTGTTACATGAGGTTTGCCTTTGTTGGCCAGTCGGGATTGTTTCCACTGCTTAGCAGAGAAACTAAATACAGAATGTGTGCATATTGACTGGGTTTGATTTAATTGCTGCGATTGGCTGGCAACGGGTTCAGGGTGTCCCCCGCCTACTGCCGAAGGCAGCTGGGATAGGCTCCAGCACCCCCCGCGACCCTAATGAGGATAAAGCGGTTCAGAAAATGGATGGCTGGATGGATTGATGAATGTTTCTTTTGTTTTCTTTTCCAGGAACATCAAGCTTTGTCATGATTATGATTCCCTTTGTAAATCAAATTAGGAGATTTACCTCTGAGAGGGACGGCGCTGATGTGTAATTAGTGTAATAATTGGGTGAAGGGTCACATTTTCACTCCCTCTAGATAGATGAAATAGAATTGGGTCAAAGTGTATGTGTGTGTGCGTTGGGGATTTGCCATGGAGAATATGTGTATTGACTCTTATCTGGGCTGGAAATGTGACCCTGCCTTTAAGAGCACGGCCAGTAATAATGTCAGACATCTTGGGTCTGAGAAGTTATCTATTATTTATGTATTCACAAGTTTGGAATCTAGGGCAGTCTTTTTTTTTTCCTCTGTCACCAGTGCTTTCGCTTTAAGTATTGCTTTAAGACTGCTTTGAATAAGCCGTAACACGGTTTGGTTTATCAGTGCAGTTTTTAAAAAAGAGAATTACAATTTTCTTCATGTTCTATCCTCAGGCTTGTTTTTATTGCAACTAATTTATTCAAAGCATGTAAACATTTGCAGAAATAGCCTCGTGTGTAATATAGTCGAATTTGCTTTCACATTCCCTTCAAGCTATCAAAAATACAACATTTGAGTGACATTATGGCTAACGTTTTGGAAAGGAAAGTAAGGAGCACCAATATTTTGGTTTGGAAACCAAATCAGTGATGGTGATTTTCTGTTTAACCAAGACAGCAAAAACAGCTCTTGCTTACTGTATCTTAATGTTGTGGGTTGGATTATCTTTGTGCTGCCACAGTGATGCGTGCATCTGTTAACGTGCTGCTCAGTTGCTCGTCATATGTATGTATGTTCAGGGATGATGGCAGATCACGGGAGTAGGCGAGTAGTGAACCGCACTCTTTTGAGCTGACGAAAAGAGAGAGAGAGAGTGCATGTAATGTGCATTGTCCTGTAAGAGTAGGTGGGCAGCTCTCATATACCAGATGGGGAGAGAATCAAAGTGCTTCTGTAAAAATAAAACCCCATACTGGAGTCTGTTTTCTCACATTTCAAAGCTCAAGTGAAGCTGCTACCAAGCACATTAGTGCTGAATTAAGAAGAAAAAGAAAAAAAAGATTACATTCACACAGTGCTGCAAATGGAAATGAGTTAAAGTCGTGCGATACAAAAGGCACTGTGCTCATGTGATGGGCAGGGAGGGGAGATGAGGCAGGCGAGGTGCAGGGGTGCAGTGACCCGTGGTCGGCTGGCTCCTCGCTCGCATGTCAAAGCCAAAAAGGCAGAGCTGCCCTCCCGTGTACCCATCTGGAGACCATCAGGAGACCATAGGAACACGCTCGCACACACAAACATGAAGACAATTGTGTAAACAAGCGCACTCATAGAGTAGAAGTGCCACATTGCCGTGAAAATACATTTTAGGTACACGTTACATTGCAAGAACTGCATCCCAAAAAAAAAAATGTTTGAAATGTTCTATTTTGAGGCGGCCCGGCAGTCCAGTGGTTAGCACGTCGGCTTCACAGTGCAGAGGTACCGGGTTCGATTCCAGCTCCGGCCTCCCTGTGTGGAGTTTGCATGTTCTCCCCGGGCGTGCGTGGGTTTTCTCCGGGTGCTCCGGTTTCCTCCCACATTCCGAAAACATGCATGGCAGGTTGATTGGACGCTCTAAATTGTCCCTAGGTGTGAGTGTGGGCGTGGATGGTTGTTTGTCTCTGTGTGCCCTGCGATTGGCTGGCAACTGATTCAGGGTGTCCCCCGCCTACTGCCCGAAGACGGCTGGGATAGGCTCCAGCACCCCCCGCGACCCTAGTGAGGATCAAGCGGTTCGGAAAATGGATGGATGGATGGATGTTCTATTTTGATTGACACTGTCAGAAAAGTATTCGTAATATTATTATAGCTGTGGTTCACAGTGGCGGGAACATTTTGGTTACCTATTATAGCACATGATATAGATGAGTGATCAATATGAAAATAAACACAATATTGTGAAATAAATACCTTTCTGACATTCAATGCACACATTGTTACATAAGTACAGAATCCAAGGCCAGCTATTCTCTTCCAATTGGTTTCCTATAAATAACTAGTTGCATCGTGCACAATCCGCATTTCAGTGAGCCAGTGTCAGAAATCAGTTTTTTAGTCGTGCAACCATGGTTGAAAAGAAAAAATACATTAACATGATTCTGGCTCACTGTTGTGGAAATGTGGATATCCTTCTGGATTCCACAGGAACCCTGACGGACGCCTGCTTTGTCTTGTGTTGTTTTCATTGTTGAGACGACTGGTTGTATCTACAATGCCCTCCGTAATTATTGGAACCCCTGGTTAGGATGTTTTCTTTAGCTTGTAATAAATTCATTCCCCCCCATCCCCCCACCACCACCAATAAAATCGGATTAAACTTAAAAAGAAAAAAAAAAGGTAAAATCCAACCTTTAATTTATTCGGTGGGACAAAAATCCCGCATGAAGCAGTAGTTCTTTTTCATCAAACTGTGTGTGGTGCATTTATTGGCTCTCCCATTCATCTTTGCGCACTCTCTTTAAATCATCCAATGACCCGGGCCCTCTCCTCTTTCGCTCACTCCACAGGTTTTCAATGGGGTTGAGGTCTGGGAGCTGACAAGGCCATGGGAGGAGCTTGATTTTGTGTCTGGTAAAACATTCGTACAATTTTCAGTATGGGAGTATGCTTCTACGATTCAGCAAAAAAAAAAAAAATAGTTTAAGGATTTGAATACATCTTGAGGAGGGGTGCCAATAATTATGGCGGGCACTGTATCTATTTCTGTCATCCACTACTGTTTTCTGAGGGGGTCATCGATTTTTGGTGAGCACCGCAAATTAAAATCTAAAGTACATATTTACTGAAAGTAATTAGGTTTTTTGAGTTGGAGTAGATTGTTTCCTAATGGTGTGAATCTGCTTGCGCATGCTGATGAAGGTCCACTTATGCATTTGAGTCTATTACTCATCTCACCACACGATGAGGTTTACTCATCCTGTGATGTTATAGCCATCCATTTTCAATTGCACTTTTCCTCATTAAGTTCGCGGCTGAGCTCGAGCCCATCCTAGCTCACCTTGGGTGAGAGGCTGGGTTGACCCTGGAATGGTTATCAGCCAATCGCAGAGCATTTAGACAAGCTACTTTTCACACTCCCTTTCACACCTATGAACAACATAGAATCCTTGGTCACATGCATATTTTTGAAACGTGAGAGGAAGCCAGAGTACATGGAGAAAGCCCACGCAAGCATGTGGAGAATATGTAAACTCCAGTCAGGAAGCTGCAATACAGAGTAACGAGGGGACGCCGTGCTATGCAACTACAGTATTTATGGTAGCATTACACCACTCATATTGTAAGTAGGAAATGACTCAAACATTCTTAAACTCTTTGGGTCTACGTGATAAACTATCAATTGCAGGGCTGGGGAACCCTTTGAGAGGGCCTCTCAATTAGCCACAAGCTCATGGCCTTTATTCTCTCAGTGACACATTTTCAGATAATGCTGTCCGGACAACTTTGCATAATAAACCTGCATCCGCTTTCAGCTATCTTTAGTCACTTGCTTTTTCCCCTAACCACAAAGGAAATGAGGATCCCCCCCCCCCCCTCCTCTCCCAAATACATGCTTGCCAGGCGCAGTTGGTATCGCAATAAACCTCCTCCTGCTCATACATGATCAGCTGAGGAGTTCTTCAATTATCAACAAGAGGCTGGCGCCTGTCCAGACATCAGGACAAAAGCCATGTAGACATTCTGCAATCTTGCCTATCGCCGAGAGACACATTGAGGGTGTTTGACGGCAACATGCTGCCAATGAGCCACTTGTGTTTCTAAAACAGGAGATCACATGGTACACAAGATAGCGTCAAAGAGAACAGAACCAGAACTCGGAGTGCTTTGACAATACACACTATCAACAATTGGACATGATGTGCAGGTCTACAAAATAAAGCCAGCGCAGAAGGAATGGATAGCTTCTTCTTGTAGCAGGATGAAACAAGATGTGCTTCAGGACTTCCTTTTGATGTGCTACCATAGCAACCTGTTAGCCCAGATAGAGTAATGCATATTCATGTGATTGTGATTTGTATTTGTTGTCTTAGATACAGTATGTATTATTTTATTTTATTTATTTAGTTAGTTATTTTTAATGGCAATCATCTGCAACAGCGACAAAAGTTCAACAGTCGAACAGTCAGAATGCCCTCCAACAAAACTACTCCACCGACATTTAGGCATGATGGAATTACTGTTGGCCGAATTGACCATAAGCTTTTTCGACCTTCTCCAGATCTAATGGAACTTTTGTTGGGCTTTGGTCTATGTGACTGCACTACATCATTGCCATGTGGGCGTTAAATGATGCTTGTGATTTCACACATCCTTGGCGAAAGCCGCGCGAGGAGTGACGCCTCACAGTCACAAGTAGAAATCGTAGTGCAAGGAGCCCAAAGTGAAATTACAATGGTAGCACGGTGCTACTCGGGGACAAGTGAGGTCAAAGGAGGGCAGGAATGGTCAGTGGGCTGCTGCTTTGGTTGTCTCTTGCGATCCCATTGTGGTTTCAGTCCTGGTCAGAGCGGAAAACAACATCTTGGTGCCTTCGGTCTCTGCCACGCTTCTGGCATGGCGTTGTAGCCGTTGATGCACAGACGTAGGATTCATTTTTTTATTGGGGCATTGAAATGTCACTAGGCAAATCAAGTCAATCAATAATATCTCTGTTGTGCGTGCTGCTTGTCACCCGGTCAGTTTCTTTAGTATATCCCCACCCCTTCATGACCATTTTTTTAACTGTCCCAAGCAGCCTGTTGCCATGGAAATGTAGCACTCCCTCCTTATTTAACTTGAGTTTTGGACAGTAAAAAGCATCAAGCTTGCGATCAGTCCTTTCAACAAGCGTTATTTATTTATTTGTTATACTGAGACTGGCTGTGCATTTAGAGAGCTGTCCGACATGGTGCACCTCCCAGGTGGTGCCAGGTGTCTCGCAAAGAGAGATGAACTGTCAGCTGATAACGTGATGGTTGGAAGCATGACTGCGGGTGTCCGTGTGAGGCAGACGCAGACTTTGCGAGGCCCCATCGGTAGAAGATAAGGTGTTGACAAAAGGCCCGAGCCAGACTGATAGACATCACGCGAACAGCCAGACGAGAAGCATACTTTGCGTGCGTGCGTGCGTGCGTGCGTGTCTTGTGACCTCCACACTTTGAGCACCAACAGATTGCATCATGGCACCTCCTCTTTCATTCGAAGAGCACTCTACTTGCTTGGGTGGCGTTTAAGCGCACCCTCATACATACTTGCGCTGCTCTAATGGTTTGCACTCTTGTTCTTATCGGCGGCGTCCATGTATACCTTAACCCCCTCCCACTCTCCCATTCACGCACACTGACAGATGGGTATTCTGGGCTGCAGTCGTCTCCACCAGTCTTAGAGCAACAGAAAGTAGATGTCGCTTTGAACCCCACTTGTTTTCATCTCCTGAGTGTGGGTCACTACACTGAGCCCCCAGACTCCTAATCACCCTCCACCCAGCCCTTCAGGCGGGTTGAAATGGCAGCTTCTGTTAATGGAGCACTGATTGGATTATAGCCATAATTATCTCTCTTTATCTCTCAACTCCGGGCCATTAGCAGGATGGATGTCACCCCGGGCCTTCTCCCAGTCATCCAATAAGGTGCTGTCGAGATGATGGAACGTATGGGCTAAGAGAGGTCCAGGAAATGCCATTACACCTTTCCTCCCTTTACGGCACCTATCAACCAAAACATATTTGTTATGGAGATGAACGGGGTAACTGAACCTGGCTAAGAGAAATGCCCACAGAGGATCACGTATCGCGCAGAAGCTTCAAAAAACAAAAACAAATGTAACCCGCTGAGGCACTCGCTAAAGCTTTCTGCTTATTGGCAATGCAGGAAACTGTTCAGGAGCTTTTCCTTTCTACAAGTATGTCGTAGCGTGTGCCGTACAATATGCGCCGAGACTACAGAGCACATTTGGCGTTAGGGTGCTGAAGTGCAAATGTTTCCTGTCTCCTCATTAGCACTCAATTGCGAATGGGTTGCTGCCGCAGCGAAATCGGTAACGGTTGACATCTGTGTTTAGCCGTTTGAAACGCTCACTGATTAGCACCGACACATGAGGAGGGGAAACAACGTGTATACAGTGGAACCTCGATTTATCGGATTGAATGGACGCAAGAGTGGTCGATTACAGCTGATTGTCCATTAAATTGAAGTACTTTTTTTCATGGTCTAAAAATGCCCAGTACATTACAAAATTATTGTAAATAAACATAATAAAGCTTCAAACTGTTTGAAAAGTTGTAAAGGTTATCCAAACATACCTCGCTAATGCGTGAGGGGTGTAGGGGGGCAAGCCAATGTAGCAGTCTTCATCTTTACTTAGTGTTCCTTCTTGGAAACATACAAATGCCCTCAAATGTCTTGTCTGTTTTGTAGACTTCTGCTTTCACTTCTGTAACACTTTGATGTTTTCTTTGAAATAAAAAGTGCTATTTTAATTAATATATTGGCCACACGGCCATTGGGGTTCATGTCCAAATATGGACGAAAAGCATTTGCTGCACACTGCTACTCTTTAAAATTAGTCTGCTTGCTTCATTGTAACTTCTGGTCGGTGATTTTTTTTTTAAATTGGAAAAAGAAGTGTCACACAAAGCAAAACAGACCAACCAGTTAATCCTTTGACACAGGTTGAAATGAGATCTAGTGAGATGCCGTAAATACTCCTGCCTTGTTGCATTACCACAGTTGGCTGTTATGTTTTTCCCCAATAATTTTACCAGCATTGATGTGTACAACTGGCAGCTAAGCTTCTGTCAAAAATGGCACAATGGTCACCGTAGCCTGGGCCACATCGCATGCATTGTATTTCACACTTTTTCCCCTACTGTTCAAAAATTCAATTACCTCTCCCACATTTTGTCTGCAGACGGGCTCATCTGCGGCTGTGTCTGGAGCGCTTGAAGGCCCTCATTCCACTGGGGCCAGACTGTAGCCGTCATACCACCTTGGGCCTGCTCAACAAAGCCAAAGCACATATAAAGGTGAGCCAGCTTTTCGAAGTACATCCATCCAGTTTATCTACTGCTTGTTTACTTGAGTTCCCCGTGAGCTTCATTCAGCCTATCCAAGACTGGCTTTAGTCACTTCTCGATTGTACCGATCCCACACTGAAACGGCCCTGCTCAGCCCTGAGTGAGCGAGAGTCGGGTTACGACCTGGACTAGTTGCTTGTCAAGCAGTCATCAATGAAAGTAACATTGTATTTGTGAAATTTTCTAAAATTAAAAAATGTTTGAAAAAATCCGATGATCACTTCAAATCCCTCTAAAGTACTACTGCTGAAGTAGATGACCTATGCTACGTTGCTACTCCCCACACTGCTCTTCTCCCTGATATGTTTTCTTTGCGCTACTCAAGAATCGGAATTTGAAACTGTCATAAAATGTTAATTTTGACCTGTTGACATCTCAGAATTTTGGCCTGCCCGAGGATATGGTGAATGTTTTTAACTGAAACCTGTCAGCCAGTCAGCACAAGAGGTTTCCCGAATAGAAAATGACATGAAAAGGTCGAGGAAAACTTTGAAAATAATGAAATTATAGTGTTTTACTCTAATTTGAAGGTCAGTTTTGACCAGATTTTCTCAAAGCAACGTCACACAAACACATTCCTCCACTCCCACCCATATTCCTTCAGCCGTCTTCCTTACCTGTGGATGCGCCTAAATGTAACTCCGCCCCCTTTCTCTCCCGCTTCCAGAAACTTGAAGAAGCGGACAGGAAGAGCCAGTACCAGCTGGAGTCTCTGGAGCGTGAGCAGAGACACCTCCAGCGCCAACTGGAGCTGCTGAGAGGAGGCGGAGGTGCAGCCGTGGAGGGCGAGAGGATTCGCATGGACAGCGTGGGCTCCACCCTCGGCTCCGACTCCGACCAAGGTCCGATGTTGTGTCTACTAGTAACAAAGCAGAAATCATCTTGACAGATTCTGTGAAATTGGTTGAGCCTTGAGTGAATCTGTGAGCTATCAGTTTCAAGATAGTCACATAAGATAAGAAGTGTGGACACTGTATCACAGGAAGACTGGGCAAATATGAGTCGAAGTAAGACAACATTTGTGCTAGCCAACAAGGTATTGTAACCAAATGCAAATGGTGTGCTCACTAGGTACGCAGTAGGTAACATTTGAAACTCACCCCAGTTTTTTCTATCAAATATTCCGTTTTGATATTTCAAAAAGTCTACAACCTTTAAACCTTGAAAATGATTAGCGATAAAGGCATACAAGTAAGTAAATATTGCTTGTTGGAATTTTGATATTTTGGCACCCTTAAAGGGCGGCATGGCACAGTGAGATAGTGGTTGTCTCCCAACCCAAAAGTTGGGGGTTCAATCCCCAGCCATTGTGACCTTGATGGAGTGTCCTTGAGCAAGATATTGGACCTCCAGCTGCTCCTGTTGAGGAAACAGTGTAAAGTGCTTTGAGAACCAAAGGTAGAAAATGCGTTATATAAGTGACAACCTATAACCTTCATAGTTGTGAATATAATTTGGCAAAGACCGTTTAGCAAGTGTGAATTTGTTTTAATGATGCAACCCATGTTGTTCAGCGAAATTTTCAGTCGGCGAGGTTTTGAAGTGATCTCGGGAAGAAGGCAGTCATTTAACTCTGTGATAGTCAGAGAGGGAAAAAATCGATGCGGCTGACTCTGTACAGCCGAAGTGTGTGGCATATCATCAATTGACATTCGGTAGCATGGGAGCTCCATGTCAGACATGTGGAAGATGTACATTTTAGGCCACATCGTCAATTGCCGATCAAGCAGTTGACGTTTCCTCTCTTGTGCGCTGGTCTGTCATCACAGAGGAGATCGAGGTGGACGTGGAGAGCACGGAGTTCTCCCACGGAGAGCTGGACAGTCTGAGCACGGCCAGCACCAGCGACCTGGACGACCACAGCAGCCTGCAGAGCATGGCCAGTGACGAGGGATACTCCTCCTGCAGTGTCAAACTTGCCTTCTCCTCCTAGAAGCTACACAATGCCGCCGCCAACACCACCGCAAGCACCTCCTCCCCATCCTCCTCCTCCTGCTGTTCCCTGTCCTCCCATCTGGTGTATCCGTGCACCCGTCCAGCCGTGCCCACAGGCATCTGTTCACCTGCTTGGTGTTCCCTCACCATACAACAAAAGACAGTGTTAGAGCGGAACCTAATATCTTGGACATAGACTTTCAAACTTTTTGGGTCTGGGGACCATCTACAGGGGAGACATTTTCGCAAGGACCCACCTCTTAATCCTTATGCCAACTCAACATATTGTGCACTAGTCATTAGTGTCAAAATACTTCAACCTAGATACAGGCTCTCCCCACTTCAATCGAGAATATCCATAAGTAATTGACTCGTCCTCTAAAAAAAGGGGTTATCATTGCTTAGAGATGCCACAAGAAGGTGGCAAAGCACTGCTTTTGTCAGAATGAAGCTCCCCAATTCACTTCAATATAGTTCCTTAGCACTGAGATGCCACAAGATGGTACCAAAACAATACTAGTTTTTCTAGCTTTGGCCTGAGCACAAAAAAAAGGGGGGAAGTAGGTGAGTTTTTCAGCAAATAACGAAAGATGCGTTCCAACAAAATTTCAGTGAATGGCATATATGCAGGGAAACACTACTCAAATATATTTTCTTAGTTCAGTGGTTCAGGGTAAGAACCACTTGAGAGTTATACAGATTTATATGATGCCTCACAAGTAAATGGTTTACTCTGCTGGTCCCTGTACGTATTCATGCACTTTCCCCCCCGTAAAAAAATAAAACCACGTAATTATTTATTGCAAATCATTTCCTAGCTCACAGACCCCAGTTTAAGACCCCTGATCTAGGACCCCCACAGTTTGGTTTTGGTCATTTCAGGAAGACAAATGGCAAAATACTCACTTGAAAAACCCATGCATACAGACAACTATGACCCAAGACGCACTTCAAGCCTCTTTGCTATTGAAGTTGCTGTAAACTGATTGGTGCTTCGGCCTTGGGCCCAGCCAACGGAAAGCAGACGTCGCGGCAACATCACCCGACGCCGCCAAAGACGGCACATCTGTCTCATCTTGGACACTTGACTCGGTGCTATTGCGGAAGTCCTCCATCAGCTGGGCAAGCAAAAGCGTCTGCTTACACACGTTAGCGCGGAGCAAGACGGCCACACAAAAGTCATTCCTGTTGAAGGCGGCTCGTTCTCTCTCACGCTCTCTTTCCCTCTCGACAAGCGACGGGCGATCCTGCACTTAAATACTTTCCAGCTGACGCGGCCCAAACAACAGCGACAAGATATGTTGGGAATAGACGTCCACCTTCTCTCCAGCAGTAACAAGCAATAACTCTACATCTTTTCTCCCTCTGTGACCGTCCAAAAAGAAGCAGTCGTTTTATTTTTTTTCTTTGTACATACAGATAGCTTAATAAATTAATGTTAAAGATGGAAAAAAAGGTAGAGCTCATGGATAGAACTTTTGCCTCTGTTGCTGACTTGTGTTTATTGTGCATTTGAAAGTCCATATTTGGAAGCGCGGTGGGCGTGGCTTGGACACTTAGTTTTTGCTGGTTGACATCCTACAATTTAATTATTGTGTTGCTTTCTGGTGCTGCACAAGGTTGCGGGATGGAAGCTGCAGAGTTTAATTTATTTCACGTGATATTCTCTTGGAATGTGTGCGTGTGTGTGCATGTGTGCGTATGGCATTCCACTGGTGGTCAGGTGATCCCACGTGTTGGGGAAAAGAAACGGGTTGTCAAATTTAGCCATCCCAACTCCACTGGCATTAAGAATTGCACTTCGCCCCCCCCCTCCCCTTTTTTCTGCCCTTTTGATTTTTAACTAAACATCTTGTGAATATTTATTTCTCCATCCCTCTAATGAACCGATATAACGCAGGGGGGAAAACATAACTTATTTTTGTCCTGTCTTAATTTGACTTCATTTTCGATGCGTCGTGCTCATTCCTTATTTTAAGAACAATGTATTTTATGTTTTATTGGTCTTTTGGGGGATTTGGGAGGGTAACATAATGTAGCCATTCTCTTTTGCTTTTGATGTTTAGTCGATGGACACTTGAAATGTAAGTGACCCCAAAGCTGCTCTTAGTTGCTGAGCCTATTTCGAGTCACCTGTCTAGTTTGGAGGTTGACCCCCACCCCTCTCCACCCCTTGCCAGCTCCACACTCCATACTGAGTCCACATGTTTTACAACAGAATTGGCTTCCCTCCAATCCTGGCCTGCCAATCGAGTGGACACAATTGTGTGTGTGTGTGCGCGCGTGTGTGTGAGGGCTGAGGTGCTGAGGGGTGTGGGTCATCACCACGGGCATATGCTGAGCCAGCTACTACCCAAACTGGGGTCTTTCAAAACACCACTTTCCTCTTTGGATTGTATACTCTTGACTAGATTTGTCCTTGTAGTTGACAACGCGTGTCTTACACTTACAACACCTCCATAAGGGGATTCAACAGAAAAAACAAGAGTAGATTTTAATCTTGTTAGTCTTGTTGGCACTGAATTAGAAAGTGACCACTGGTGCTTGATCCTCCAAACAGAAATGCCAAAACCACGTCTGAACACTTCAGTGTCCTCTCTCTCTTTCTCTCTGCCTGAGGGACAGTTTACATTGATTCTGGCCCTCTGTGACTTTTTAGCCATCATTGTTTCCATTTCCTCCACGTTGCTTTGACACAACTATTCTGTGTCACATCTCCTTGGAAGCTGACTGTCCTGAACGCTACAAGGTGTGTCAGAAAGGTTTCAGGACTTTGTGTCACAAAAGATTTTACCATTTCAATGTGGGTCAGACAAGACAACCAGCACATCTATCAAGTAATGCTCCAGCCTTTGCTTCGTTCAGTGTGTGAGAAGAGGCGACAGTCCTGAGCATCTGAAATGTCGTGGCGGAGAAGAACCTTGCCGTGCTGAAGGAAGCTCCCTACTCACCTGACCTTGCTCTGTGATTTTTTTCTCCCGACTGTCTTAAGCTCAAGGAGGTCATCAAGGAAACCTGTTATTTCAGACGTCACGACACCCAAGATGGCAGAGACATCAGAGCAGTGGAGGAGCCTGGAAGAATCGCTCCAGGCGTACATGACAATGTGGCACTGAAGGCAGGCGAAGTGTGTTCAACTCCAGGCTATTAGTTGCGCAGGAAAAATGTATAGTTTGGATTGAAATTGTGATATGTTGTGACACAAGTCCTGGAACTTTTCTGACAAACGCATAGTTTTTACCTCTGCAGAAGTTTTAGTTCCAAACAAACAACCTTGAGTGTGTGGTTAACTTTGCAGGTGGGCTCTGCTCTGCTTTCAATTGTCCAGGCAGCCCATAAAAAAATTGGGTGTTGCAGTGTTTTTGTTTTGCTTTGGTAAACCACACTCCATTCCAGTGTTGGTGAGGAAAACGGGTCCATGAGGTGAAGTTAAGGCAACGAGACGCGTCCCTTGTGGGGAGTCGTCCTGTTGTTCTCAACCTGTCCTTTGTAGAACATGCACTCTGATGAACGTGTTTTATTGCAAAGTTGGAAATGCAATACTTACAATAAAAACGAGATTTTCAAACCTAAACCCCAGACTCAACCTTGACTTAACCTGACGTGGACATTCATCGGTGATCGATGAATGATCGATGCACTTTAATTGAAGTATTGTGAATTATCGCTTTTTCATGCACAGTAACTTTATTCTAACTCCAAATCTAACCAAATTGTTTTTAATACTTTACAGTCAAAAGTGTATCACACGGGCATCACTAAATTGTAGGTTTCCTCATTGGAGATGCTTTGGCATTTCCCGTATGTAGGCACCTCTTTTCCGATCTTTTGGAGAGGTCCACTTTTTTTTCTTTTTGTTTTTAACTGACAGATAAGCCAGGCCATTTGTCATGAGGTACACTAAATGCTGAAGCGTTATAGAAAACGGATGGGTGGAGGCTCTCTCCAGTTTTTTCCCCCAGCACACCTGTCTTGAGACCAAAAGTCAGTTTCCCCCCCCCAGCACACGTGTCTCGAGACCTATAGTTTCTTTCGACGCCTGACGCACAATAGCACACGTCACCGTTGAGCCTTCAAAGCTATCTGCATGGCAAAGATGGCGACCTTTTTATTTCTGACTTTAACACACCACGGGAACATTAAGCACAGCGTGCCCCCCGTTCCCCACAAGTATTCACGGCTTGTGAAATGTACTTTGACGGCGGCTCGACCTCCCGTGTTGAACAAAGGCGCCGTGACACACTGCATGGAGACTGGAAAGAGTCCTTTCAAAGATGATGTCAATGTCAACAAGTTCCTCCTGGATCTCAAACAAAAGAAAATCCACTTTAGAGTGCAACTGCAAAAGGTCAATATACGCCTTCAAACTAATGACACTTAAGGCAAAATTTACACACACAAAAAAGTTGCCTTTAAAAGACAGATCCTTCGTTTCGATCGACATTAGCGTAATGTTTCTAATGGCGGGTGCAGTGTGCAATGGTGCGAACAGGAAAACATGTTTCGAATGTTTTACCCTCCCTTGTTTCTCAAAAGGATGCACAAAATGCAAACGATACGTTTTAGCATTTTTATTTTTGGAAAAGTATCATGTTTGACAGCGCTAATACACGATGAACGAACAATGTGCACGTAGTGAATGTAATTAAGAACCGACACAAAGCGGCGCCACAATGCACGCTCAGTTACGGCAGTGTTATGTGTATCTTTATATTCACGGCCTGGAAGTGTCGTTCACGTAAAGATTTGCATTGGGATTATTGCTGCGTTAGCGGAGGTCGGTGATGGACGACGCTAGTTCCGACTTCCAAACAAGGTTCGTCGTATATGGTGGACACCTTGTTGTGCGTGGGACAACACAAAAGTACATTTGCATGCCCATGCCAGCATCTCAAACGGGTGACATGCAGCCACCTAGAGGATCAAATGACCTACTTTGCCTGATGATCAAGTCTCTTTTTTTTTTAGAGATGTGAACGTGGATTTCCGTGGGGGTTGGTTGTAGTTTTCTAACATAAAGCCGCGTTAAGATTTTTCTCGAAAGTGAACGTGCACAGGTTAGGAAAACGTTAATGCCGATACAATTCAGAATCCTGTGGCCATTGCTTTGATATTTTCAGAGGTTGAGGTGGACATAAGGTGGAGATGTGCGTGTGAATTTTGGTGGCGATTGGTTGTGGTTTTCTATATATTCTTTTTTTTTTTTTTTTACATCCACATTAAGCCTGTTAGACCGTGCTGCCAAAAAGCATACTGACATTTACCTACAAACAGTATATATTTACTCCGTGTTATTTTTCACATTCCACGACCGACAATGTTGTTGTTGTTGTTTTAATTGCAGTAATACCCGCAATGCCACTAGGTGGCAGTATCGCACTGCAAACAGCTGGCTCGTCTGTCTCCGTGAAAAGTCCGTCACTCTTCAAAGTGTAAGTAATTGGACATTTTTATACTGTTGTTTACTATTCTGTGCTTAAGCTTTCTTTATTCTGGACTTGTACGAGCTGGAAATACAAAAACATGTTGCCATGTGTGAAAAAAACCCCACACTTTCTTTATTCTAGGCTTGTACTTGCTGGAAATACAAAAAGATGCTTCCCATGGGTGAAAAAAACCATACTAAACTACTGTTATAAACTGTGCGTTATTTACTAGTGTAGAGTTTTAAAATTAGAGCATTGTGCATAGGTGGATAGAAATAATTATCCATAAATATGGGTCGTATTCATATAATTTGATCAATACTGGCAAAGACATATCCAAGGCTGGAGTGGGACTCATTTACCCAACACTCTTAAGCAAGTAAGATTAAGTCAGCCAGCAATGCTCTTTCTGTAAATGTGCTTGTTTTGAAAGCTATTCACACCACTTCTTGGTGCACTACTTAGCCAATTGGCACTAACTTTAAAATAGCAACTGTAATCGAAGGAGATTTTCCCATCAAGGGTTGTTGCTGTTACAAGTAATGTTATGTCATGTCATGTCGTGTTTATTTTGAACATGCAAATGATGTACCCCATATTCATGAACAAGCAACAAAAAAAGCAATACAACAATATTCATACAAAATGTACAACACAAAGAAAAAACACAACAGCAATTTCACCGAAATATCTGAAAAGGGGTGCGAAAAAGGGCAATCTTTTTTATCCCACCCCTTCTCCATCAATATTAATTGCTATTTATCTACCTCACCATTTAATCTGATTATTTTCTTATTTATATCGCGCATAACTTAACCACATGCATATGTATTCACATCCATATTGTCAATATATACACATACACTGTAACATATAACTTCGTGTAAATGTATAAATATTCAGGGCAAAAAATCAATTATTCATAATTGTGCATATAAATATTACTACACGAACGGATAGGCCACAGAAACATGCAAAACAAAGAAACAAATGCTGGCAATCAATAAAACTCTTTCCTATATCTTGCGAAAAACGTTTTTTGAGAAGTGTTTTTGAATCGCTTTATGTTTCAACATTCTTGTGCTCCTCCTTCAACCTATTCCACAATGTGACACCACACACAGATAAACTAAAACTTCCAGTTGTGCGTACATTCTGAGTGTTGAAATGAAAATTTTGTACAGACAGGGTGTGTTATGGCAACATTGTAATCAATCGGGAAAAAAAGCCTTGGCTTGCGCTCTACTTTCTAGTTATATCCTGTAAAATCATGAAAAATGTGATTTAAAAATAATTTAATGAACCTTTGCATAGCACTGTACAGACCTTTATTGGGATGGCAAGAATTTGAGGTATTTTTTCCAATTAAATTCGAATGTAGCAAAAAAAAAACAAACACATCAGACAGTATGTTGTTCAGATTACCTTTTCATGCAAAACATTCATGAGCGGGCACCTGATTTCCCCTGTAAAAAAGGCTTAAAAAAATAGAGTTTGCTGCCAAATGAAAACATTTCATCCATACTTTGTATTTGCTGGAATAAAATAAGAGAGTGAGGGTTGGCACGTTGGAACATCACAAATGGGGAGGGGGAGGATGTTGGGCTCTCTCCCCCCCTGCCACCCGCCTTCACTCCCATCATGACTCATCCTCTGGAGCTCATCTTGTAGTTGTTTTCCAACCCCCTCCTCTTGCCTCGCTGGAGACCATGCCACCAATTACGGTGCTGAAAGTCCTCAGTGGGAGACCATGGGGGATTGCCAGGAGGTAAAATAAAGGAGGCCAGCGGGGCAGTGTGATAGAAAGGGTGAGGTGGCTGGTGCTACTCCACTGACAAGCGTGAGTCATTGTCCCCAAGGCGACTGGTCCCTTTCTCCCCCCCACCCCCCGAAAACTCTCCTCGGTGCTACTTACAAAGCACCAGCAGCTATCGAATTTTAACTGGCTACTGGTGGCTTATCAAGTTGTAGAGTCGCTTCAAAATCAGAAATCATTGCATCCATGACGACGTATCAGACACAATTCTGACAAGTATCGTTCTCACGAAGGGATGCTGAGCAAAGACGGAGAAGCCGTGCTAATTGCTAAGATAACCCAAGATTGGAACGTAACCATTTAACACCAGAATTACAGTAAGCGCTTGGGCGATTGAGCACACTTTTGGGGGGGCTGGAACCGCATTAAAGCGGAGCATATTGGATCCATTGGATCTTTGAACAGTACCCAAGCATGGAGCTGCAAATGTGGAGTAAAAATATTTTGAATTGCAAATACGTTCAAACGTACTCGCAAATACGTATGAACGCCGTAGGCTGAATCATACACACGTAACGTTCAAACGTACAGTACTTGCTACTACGTTCCAACATATTTAAATACATTTAAATGTACAGTACTGGCAAGTATGTTGGAACGTATTTGCCCGTGACGGCCCATTATTGATGATGGGACAGCTGACAGAAATAACAAGATCACAATTTTGCGGCATTTCGAGCTAAACAGTCCAGAGTGATCGTCATCTACAAAGTAGAAGACTTTTTGAAGTCCTGGCCATTTTTATTCAAGTCACTGCCGATCTCAACCCCACAGAGCGTGCTTATAAACGACTGAATACAAAATTAGACCGAGAAATAAGCGGCAACTGGAGGTGGTTTCAGTCAAGGCTTCCTGTCTGTAGCAATCCGCCGCCTACACTACCTTCCTGTGTGCCATGCATTGTGACAGCTGGCTAGTCATCCATAGTTCAGTAACAAGGTCTCGGTCTGCTTCACACACTCAACCCCCCCGTTTTGCTGTCCTTCAGCCGGATTGTTGCTGAATGGGAAGTAGCACTTTGCTGATGAGTGACATGTCATTTCTCGCAAACGCGTGTGCGGAACACACACACACACACACACACACACCCATGCATACTTCCACTGAGCTGACTTGGTGCCCATTTTACATGCTAACCTTGTTTAACACTCAAGGTGAATGTTGTTAAGCTTTGCTCTTCCTCCACACTTTGTCATGCGACCGTTATTGGTTCTTCCTCGCCCGCTCCTCGCCATCTATGCGCAGTGTGCCAACCAGAGGCTTGTTCGCAGCCTCTAAAGAGGTGACGACTACTCAGCTGCTAGAGGAGGGCCTCCGGCTGCCTTCGTTCTCGCGACTGTATTTATTCACAAACGTGTCTTCTTTGCACTCTTTGCTCCTGTTCACACTTCACGGCTCTCTGACAACGAAGCATGCGTCATTTGTGCGCATAACCAATCCAATGGGGCTCCACCTTATTTGTTGAAGCAATGTGTGTGACTTGAAAAATAGAGGGGCATCTAATAATTGGATTAACGGAGTATACCACACATGATTTATTTATTTATTTTTGGTAGCTTGAACAACAAAACCTCGAATTTGTTTGTATTTCAAAATAATGGCGGTTCTACGAGTAATTCATAAAACCGTCATTCAACACTCCCAAGATACACACACACACACACACACACACACACACACACACCACAGTGTGGGATTGACTGGATAGTGCTAGTAGGACTGGTTCGGGTGTGACAGGTACTCTAACATGATGCCAGTTTGACTGAGTTTTTGTGTCACTTTTTCCTGGTTTGAATTATGAGGTTCGATGCGATTGGATTGCCTCTTGCTCGTTTGCTTCAGTGCGCATATCTTGGAACGTGTTGATGTTCTCGAATGATGTGTCTGCACTTCCCATTTTTCTCCAATCAGAGTTTGCACTTTTTGTTTCTGCGAATGGTGTTAGCGCGGAGAAGAAGTGACGGATGGGCACGGCAGTTGCAGCAGCTGCCCTAGTGATGTGTCAGATGATATTCATCCAAACTCGTGTTGTTGACTCATGCTTGCAAGCCTTGGCAGGTGATGTGTGCCGCTGCAAGATGAGCACGATCTGTCAAAAACGAGATTGCAGTAGAGTCCTCTTTGTTGAACCCTGTGCGCAGAAAGATGTTAATGATGCTAATCATGAATAATTTATCAGAATCAACTGATGACTAAGAAAATAGAGATGACATTGATATGATTTAGAGACAAACAAGTTGTTTTAAATTTTGGAACAGTGATCTGGTTGGGTTTGACTTTACACCATGTCTGACTGTGTAGGCAGGATGGTGATAGCTGCGTCACATATGTTAAGTGGGGTACACACATGCCATCAATCTGTTTAGATTTGAGCCTTTTTTTGTCAAAGTCAAAGTCAAAAAAGGCCCAATCCCCCAAGTAATATGATCATACTTTCTTGTCCTTGTCAGGAGTCTAGCTGTAGCCTTTTGTACTAACTGCAAACTTTTTATAATAGACATTAGAGGACCAAAAGGCAATACGTTACAATAGTCAAGACGAGACATAACAAACGCATGAATTATGATATCTGCAATACTAGCAGATCGGATGGGATGGATCTTAGCGATACTGCCAAGGTGAAAAGAAAATGCAGTTCACATCATATTCTTAATGTGCATTTGAAAAGAGAATGTTGAATCAAATATAGCACTGACATTTCTTTTGCAGAATCACTTTGGGTGGTGTTATTAAATAGGTGCTGATGACAGAGTGCGGCCAATAATCAACATCTCAGTTTTCTCAAGGTTAAGAAGTAAAAAATTGAAAGACATCCATTGTTTAATCTCAGCAAGAAAAGCCTCTAAAATACAGCAATTTCGCGAGTTTGTTATTTCTAAAGGGATATATAATTGAGTGTCACTGGTATAACATTGAAAGCTAATGGTATATTTACATATAATATCACCAAGCAGAAGCATGTAGATGCTCAAAAATAGAGGGCCAAGTTCCGATCCCTGAGGGACTTCACGTGTAACATTACAAAACTCAGAAGTCCCAGTGCCATGGATAGCATGGTGCGTCCTCTTTGAGAGGTAAAAACTAAACCAAGAAGGCGCTGAGCCGGAAATACCAACACACTAATAGTATGTTATGATCGACAGTGTCAAAGGCAATGCTAATCAAGTGATAATTGTATTGATGAGGTGTCAGAGTCCATAGCTAGGAGAATAGTCACTTTAGCAAGGGTCATTATTACTGCACTGTCAACCCACTGTGTTGCTGTAGCACACTATTGGGTGTTCAACATGTCATACTTTCGTAAATGTCCATTTAACACTGGGTAGTTTGGATGCGTACAGACACTTTGCTGGTGTTAAAATTAAAGGCCCTAAGTGTTGAATTAAAACCAGCAGATTTGTAGTAGACTTTAACACAGAGCAGCAACACATACAAATAGAGCATACAACAAATACAGGCGTATATTCTCTCTCTCTGTGGTTTTAATGAGCCCCCCCCCCCCCCCACTGTCTTTGAATGAAAGAGTTGTTGAAATTTTAAAAGGTTGAGTCTGATTCACCCTGCTGAAAAGCAGCTGGTCTGTTTTTTATGAATGTAGCTGTTTGTCTGTGATAGAAATGAGGGCATGACCATCGCGACAAATGTGGCAGTGATGCGATGTGGGCGCATCACTGGAGCAAATCAGCCTCAAGCATGTGACTTTAGGCCTTCCTTGTGAAGACTTTTCTGTCAAAGATATCATCACGGGGATTCAATAGCTCGGATAAATCGGATGGATTTTTAACACTGCCACAGCTGCATTTTGTTTCTACCTACCTCTTCTACTGGCGTTTATCAAAGAACAGAAGAACACAAAATCTAACTTTTAGGGGATGGTGAACGCAGAGAGTCTATTCCTTCATTTGGTAGTTTAGTGTATAGATAATCATTGACCAGAACATCCCGTGGGTCTTGAAAATGACAACATGCTATAAAATGGCTGGCAGTGAAGGAGTTAAAGGAGTATAATTGTAGAAAACTATTAGTTGTGATGAAGAAGGAGTGGGGGGTGGCTGATGAGTCACTCATGTTGCTGGTGTGTCTGCCACAAGATGCAGCATCAGCCTCAGGATTTCTCAAGTTCTCCCAGCTTCGTGTGCCTGTGTTTGCATTCCATTGTTCTAAGTAAATGCCTTGAATATGATCGAGGGTCTGAATCACACATAGCCAGAACAATGCTTTCCAAAAAAAAAAGGGGGGGGGGGGAACATATGGAGAGGTTTTACTGTCACTGCATCACCACATGAGGGTGTGTCGAGAAATGAGAAAAGTACTCTATATTTTGTAATACTGTATCTTTTTTTTTTTTTTTAAAGGTGGGGAAGGGGAGTTGTTTGTTTAAAATGAACAGGTTTGACTGCAGGCAGAACAAAGCACATGCCAGTCTGAACCACAAAACATACTCAGAATATTGTAACAGACCGAGTTGATGTTTTGCAGTAGTAGTTATGAGTGACTGAATGTTCACGGGTGTAATTAATAACCGGACACATGAGCAAGCACTAAGACATGATGCAACAGGAACAACATGAACCAAAATGTATTCATCCATTTTCTCCATCGTTACTCCTGTTCTGACTTTGGACATCAGGGCAAGACAAGGCAAGGCAACTTTATTTATATAGTGCATTTCATTTTGGAAAATGTTTCTTTAAACTTCAAATCATTACAAACCAGGGATTTGATGTGCCCACCCAGAAAGAAAAAAAAAAGCGAACGACGAAGACCGGTTTTGCCGTCGGCTCTTCTTATCACCGCGAGATGTTGCAGATGAGAAAAACTGTAAACTGTAAAAGAAAAGAAAAAAACATGTTGGCTGCCTTTAATCAAAATATTTCCTTTGGTCTGCGAGATTGTGTCCCACCAAAACCCAAGACCTGTCCACACAGCCCACTGGATTGTTCTGCCACCACTGCTGTGCCTTAATGAGACACTTCCCTTCACGCAAATGTGCATCGTTAGTTCTCCAATGACTTCTTCAGAGCAAAGAGCGTGTGTCACAGTAAAGGTACGGCCACACATGTATACGGATAACGGCTGACGTTTTCTTCTACCTATCCTCTGGGATATTGTTGTAGCACTTGATTATAAGAATGATTATAACTACGTCAAGCACCAGCAGGAGCTCACCTCATCCTCTCTATCGTGGAGGATGTGAGTGAAATTCAAATGCTCACAGTGAACGTGTGTGTTTGTGTGTGTGTGTGTGTGTGTGTGTGTGTGCGCGCGCCCAAGTGTGCTCTTAATACCTCGGTGAGTGCATGTGCGTAGCTGTTTTGGGCAGAGTCCTTTGTGCGAGGGAGTCTCTCAGACATGCCATTGTTATTTCATGCTTCTTTGTCTCCGAGCAGCCTTCAAGCAGCCGCAACACCCTTCACAACAATAAATAACTTACCTCAAGTTAGCATCGGCCCGATTAGATGCGAGACTGTGGCAAATTGGCAATGTAAGATCGTGTTCGCCTGACACGCGACGTCATTCGCACCGAATCACGCCGGCATATAGCCGCTAATGAGACCTCGCTGGTGTGACACAGTGGCATGTTGATTAGAGAGTTAGGTTGTGCCTCGCTCATGTTTATGTGGTCCAAAGGAAATGACACGATCCCCGCATGCATCTTAATTATGCCTACTCTGGGTGGCCATTGTTATATCTTCAGCAATGACTGGGGGGAGTACACGCACAGCTCTCATTGTGATGGAATAAAGTTCTAGAAAGACAATCATGATCACATTGTTCAAATGATACCACTCTTGAAGTGTCACTCAAAGCAAGCATCTTTGTTTGATTAGACAGAGATTTTATTTTCAATAGCATTATACTCTGCCAGTCTGTCTGGCTGTCTGTGTGTGTATACATACTGTATATTGAGACTACAATTTCACCAACGCCATCAACTGAAATAAAAGGGGAATCACAATCATTAGCACCCACTGCTTTAGCGACAACAGGGGGGAAAGTACTGGGGGTGGGGGAAAGCTGGATTTTCACAGCATAGGTGGAGTGACACAATTCCTATTTTCTGGCACTCAAGTGACACAATTCTAATATGCGTCACGACAGCATATAATGGGGAGGTTTGGGGTTGGCGTGGGGGGGGGGGGGATTCTCAGAATCTGATATTCAGAGATCTGGCCTGACAAGTCTCAGATGTCTGCAAGTGGATTTAAGTGGCAATAATAACATTTTGACTAGTTGGGAAATTTCATTTGCGTAATCTGTGGCACAATTGTGACGAGTTGAAATGACAGATATTAATGTCTGTTATTTGGTTTTAGCTCGAGTCAAAAGTGAAATGCAGAAATCCGAAACATTATTCCACCTACAAGATTCATTTCCAATACTTTTGCCATTCACGAGATTTATGGAGTTTCTCATTCCAGATATCGACTATTCAGTTGCAGATATTGAATTGGGGATGTCTGTCGTTACAGATATCTGCCGTGTCATTTTAAAAATCCATCCATCAATCCATTATCTGAACCACTTTATCATCACAAGGGTCACGGATATGCTGAAGCCTATCGCAGCTGTCTTCGGGCAGTAGGCGGGGGACTCCCTCAACTGGTTGCCAAACAAACATCTGCTCTCACAATCACACCTCGAGACAATTTTGACTGTTCCATTATTAACCTCCGTGCATTTTTGTAGTAAGAATGTATGCATAACTGATATCGCAAATGGTCTTTTTGACTAGGCAAAAATCATTTACAGATATCTGGGTCAATGCAAGCTTGACATTATAAAAATACATTGATTGGTGACGTACAGTCCTGTGCCTGGCCAAACAACTCGAGTGAACACATTCGAAAGCATAGACATGGAAAAGTACTCCAAGTATGTTACATTGCAGGTTGATCAATAAGTAAAAAATATATATATGTTGACAACAGCTCCCACTGGAGTAATGTGGAATTTACTATCGTGGATATTTAAAATCAATGGGACAAAAGGTCAGACCAGGCCAAATTAACAGGATGTCACATACGGTATATATTAGTGCCATCATTGTTTTCCTTGTGTTGTCACTTCATTGTGTAACTATTTCAGTGCAATTTGGGCATTAAGGCTGTTTCCTGTGTTGGGCAAAGTAAACACTCTCATATCAAATGTACAGCAGAAGAGTCAGTCTTGTCTGTCATCTGACAGCCAATCGGATGAGTGCTTGCATGTTAGGCTGCGGGTGAATCCTGACAACAAGAACCGGTTTCGGTTCCGTGCAGTTAAACCGCACTCGGCAATCTGTGAGGCGAAACTCAATGGATGACAGTCCGGATGATCTTTCTTTTTCTCTATCATCTGATCGAATAGAGGATATTTCGGATTAGCGTCTGTGCATGTGCGTGTGACATCCATGTTAATGTTTTGACAAAACATGAGTCATCGCTTCATTATACATATCAAGGCTTGCGGAACGTGTGCGCTTCTTTCCTCCCATGCTTGCTCTTGACTTTCTCCCCCCCCCCCCCCGCCACCCATCTTGCATTATCTCTTTGGTAATATATGAGTGTGCCCCCAGGCCTTGCATGGTTCGGCAAAACCAATCATATCCAATATTTCTAGTCACTACAGTACATTAACCGTTTCAAAAATAAATCACCACCTTAACAGAAATTATCATGGACTTAATTTGCCCCAAACCAGAAACACTATAGTTTCATTTTTTTTCCTTACCCGTCTTCATCCATGCAATATTTATAACCTATTGAAGAATCACTTCCTCAGTGTGCAGTGCACATAGATACACACACACACACACACACACACTTGCGCAAAACAAAAACGTCACGACCTGACGTCAGACCTTTCTGGGGGGTTTTTCTTGTACCAATTAAATGATTAAAAAAAAACCTTCCAAATTGGAATTGAGAGGCTGGGTTTTTCATCCACATGAGTGTGTATACATGTGACATCAGCATGTAGGTGGATCACTTTGCACCCTCCCACTTAGTCATGTGCGTCAGACAGAAGGCAAAGCAGACAAAGAAAAGAGGTTCCTACCTCTGTCTGAGGTCTTGTGACATTGGTTGTTTATCTACACCAGGGGTGCCCATTACCTTGATCGTAATCGACCGCTAGATCGCGGACTGGTCCCAAGTTGATCGCGAGGGGTTTACAGGAGAAAAAAAACAAACAACCATTTGTGTGTCTTTGTGCACGTTAATGATATATATTTTTGTTAATGTACACTGCACCCTAATCATCCTATCCGTCTCATTTTCACAAAAAGTATTATCAAAATAAAATCAAATAAAATAAAGCAGCTAAATCCTTAATCTATGGTGGCGCGTTACCTGCGTCACCGGAGGTTGTTAGCGCTCAGCAGTCTGCAATTGCAGCTTGTGATCAGAGCTGTTGCGCTATATCTTTTATCGTGATTATTCTCATTCAGAGTTTGTTTCGTGTACCATTCACCGAGGGCACGGGCAAAGAATAGGAATCTGGAGGGCCGAGGGAAGCATTTTCAAACGGTACGCGTGAGCTACGATAGTTAACAGGCTGCCAAAGTGCCTCGCATGCCTCCGTGTCAGGCTGTTGTTCATCATGGTGTCCGTGTGTATGTGCGTGCGCGGTTACGAGTCGATCGTGGGAGGTTGGTTGATCGAAAAGTCAATCTTCGGTCCAAAAGGTTTTGGGCACCCCTGATCTACACGGTATTGTTTTATTGATGGGCAGTCAAATAATATATATTTGATCAGAAATCTGGAAAAAGAAGTGATGGCTTAGTCCCTTTTCTTCATTTTCCGCACTAGTCCTCAGTAGGGTTGCATATGAAAAGGGTGGAGTACCCACACCAGATTGGGGAAGAGATCCTGACACAAGTGTCGCAGTTCAAGTATGTTCGGATCATCCGAGACGGGGGTGGTTGACCCGCTGCACCTTCACATTGAGTCAGATGAAGTGGCTCGTGGATCTTATTTGAATTCCCCCTGGACGCCTGCTGGGGAGGTGTTCTGGACAGCGGATAAGCAGAATTAGATGGATGGATAGATGGATGAAATAGACTCCATTGTTACTCCGACTGGGCTCTAAATATGGCAGATACATCCATGATGTATTACAGCTTGATGACATGTTCCCAAGCCTGTTGACACCTCTCGAGGACAAACTGCTGTTAGCTAGCTAACATGAGTAGAAACCTTTTACGATCGGCACGCAGAGTACTTAAGTTTTATTTGATGAGGGATCGGCATAGTTTGCAAGCGGCCATGCAGACAAATATTTTCACATGCTGGAGGTACCGCTGCCGGTTTGCCGCGTGGACTCGGCACCCGTTGCTTTTACCGCGGTGTATATGTATTGTGAATGCCAAAACATGTCACCGTGACAGTGATAAATTGGATGCGTGGAATCATGGGCAAGTCAACGTGCAATGCCAACTCGGGTACATTCCGCTCATATCAGCATGCACACTTTATATAGTTTTATGTCTGGGCGCATGTGCAAGCACCCACAGAATTGGCGTCACTGTGCAGTTCAGCAGAGACAATACAATATGATTCAACCTTAATCCCAACTCACACCTCCAATTTAAAGCGAAAATAAACATACGCCCCCATAAGATACAGTATGTAAGAAGACAGAACAACATCCTTCTCTTTCCGACTGCACACGCGGCGTCACAAACATCACTCTCGGCCAACCCGTGAGGGCATAAGATAATAGATGATAGATGTAACCTTCCAACGCTTAAGGGGGACGAGGCTGAGTTGGAACCAATCCCCAAGGGATTTGAGTCATCTCAAGGCCTAAGGGAGAAGGCTAGTGCCTGCAGACGTCAAGGGAGGTTTTCAGCGCGGCCGAAAATTGCTCCCTTCAGCAACAGGAATAGCATCGATGTGCGTGTGACTGTGTGACACATCATGGTTGGTGTTTCGGTGTTTTTCTTTGAGCATAGTCAATATGACGAAGGCTACTTAACTCATATTGATTCTCATACTTGCTCCTCTGAGCAAAAGAGGTGGTTATTCAAGTAATATCGAAAATGCCTTTTTTTTTTTTTCATCTTGTACTTGCACCCGTCCAGTCCTTTTCTGTAGCGTTGTCCTCAATAGGGTTGCAGGTGGGCTTGGAGCCTGTCCCGGCTGACTTTGGCAGAGATGTGCGATACACCCTGAACTGGTCGGCAATCACAATTTTATAATTTTATGAATAAATACTTGTTCGACTACAATGATACCCCTATTAGCTGAGTAAATTTGCGCCAACTTCCTGAAGCTATTTCAGGAGGAGGTAATTGTGGCGCCTCTTATTTTATTTATTTATTTTTTATCTCGGGCGGAAAGGTTGACGCTTGCTCACGTGACCTGTGTCAAAACACTTGAATCGCACTCTCAAGGGAATGGCACGTGACACAAACGTGGCAAATATATCCAAAGCGACACAAACAGGTGATTCACATGGAAGGCACGAGCGTACACCGCACTTGGGGTGTGTTTGTCTATCTGTGCACAAACATAAGACACGCTAATGAAGATAAAGCACACCTTTAATCGTTTATGTAAACACTGTTTTTTTTTCTACATATGCCTCATTACGTTCATGGTAATGCTGGAACTTTGACTGGTTGGTTTACTACTAATCCGAAAATCTTGTTTGAGGCTGAGTCAATTCCTGTCACGCCTTTGTTGGTCATGGTGGTGTCATCACTTCCACCCATGTAAAACTCAAGTTGCATACTACCACCACCTACGTGCTTTAGGTCATCTGCAAAATGAGAAGCGCCATGGGATTTATTACAGGAACTGTAGGAAATACCCTCGCTCATTGTCTGGTTAGAAAAGAGGATCACAACACATTTCACTATCCATGTATTTCTAAAATAAGATGAAAGTAATTTCCGAAGGAGTTTGCAGTCTAACCACAGTCTTTCACTCACTCACTTTCTCGAAGAATAATTGTATTAATAGGGCAGTTTTCTAAGTTTGTGTACTTTCCAACAATTTTTTTTTTTTTTTAATAACCGCCAGTTAAAGTAGCTGACAATAAAATTAGGTAGTTTTCTCCGAGTACTTCCCCCTTCATTCCAAAAACATGCCTGGCAGGTTACTGCAGCACTCTAAATTTTCCCTTGGTGTGAGGTGTGTTTGTCCACGTGTGCCCTGCGATTGGCTGGCAACCACTTCCGGGTGCACCCCGCCTCCTGCCCGATGACGGCTGCGATAGGCTGCAGTGCACCCGCGATCCTCTTGAGGAGAAGCAGCTCGGATAATGGATGGATGTTTTACTGTGCTGAAGTTCCTCACTTTAGTAACAAGACTGAGTTTTTTTTGGTTTTTTTGGGGGGCGGGGGCATTGAATTAACGAATAAAGTGCATGAAATATAGCCACAAGGCAGCCATTTGCTTTAATGGCATGTTTACACTCAGCACGTTACATTGAGTCAATTAAAAAAATGTATTTTGAAAACAAATAAATAACATCAAAAAAGTCCTGCGGGTTACATGCCTCTGCCAAGACTTTTACAGGTCTCAAATAGGTGGCCTGTCCCTATTGGCTGCCGCTGCTCAACCCGTATTGTTTTGTGTTTTTTGTTATTGTAAAGTGTCCTTGGGTGTCTTGAAAGGCGCTTATAAATAAAATCTATTATTATTATTATATTATTATTGGGACGGGGCACCGCATCATCATGACATCATCATGCCGGACTCCGCCATTCTGGAGGCTATGGCTTACCAGCTGTGCACTTGTCACGTTTCTTTAAGAGTCTATAACATGTTAAAATGCAAGAAATTGGTGGGATTTTGCAAGGACAACCTCGACCACAAACCTTGCAAAAATCCACCTTATAAATGTTTTGGATCCCGACTGAATACCGGGTGGAGCAGCGACCGTGATTTCCTGCCTGTGTGTGCAAGGGATATTTTTGCTTTGCTCCTGCATTTCAGAGTAGTTTAAAAATGACAATTGATGATGCTCTCATCTGCAGTTTAACAAGATCTCCAGATGGTGAAGCTGGCGAACAAACGACCGATATAGACCTGACATGAACATTTGCACTATACCTGCAATATCGTTTACACATTTTGAGGTTTACACTTACCTGCAAGCCATAATTTGTGTACACAGTTGCTGCAATATTGCCATATTCTTGTTTATTCATGTGATTTTGACTTTTGTCAATTAACTTTGCAACATGTTAAAAAAAAGCATGCATACAACTCATTAAAACATTATTCATGCAAATGGATGGAGCACACTAGCCGTTGATGTACGGTTGTCAAAGGTGATTTTTTTTTCTTCATCTCACAGCTGACAACCAAGCCATCCGACGTCATTTTGTCACTTTGTGATCTTCCGAAACGAAGCTTCCTTCTGTCTCCCACCAACAAGGAGACCTGTTACTTGTCCGCTGTCACCTTTTTCCATTTCAGCATGTGGGAGGTGTTGCCGCACGACCTAACAGAGCCACGGTTCACCATATTTCGATTCAGCCGGCCGAATATGACAATAGCTCAGAAGGAAGACCGCCACAGAGCACATCTAATGCCGGTCTCTTTGTCTCCTCCAAAATGTCAGATACGTCAATGATGACACGCATTGCACGTTTCCCATTGGAAAGGTGATATGCATTATAACTTGCATTACTGCGACTATGAGTATAATATTACCAAGAAAATGTGAGTATGAACGTGTTACATAACTGTTCGAACAAAAAGCAATTATTCAGACGAGCTTCCAAGTGTGCTTAGCAGTATAGCTAATCCAGGTCAGATTGTTGCTGTGCCTCGGCTTTGGACGCTGCAGTATTATACTGTCCTCCAGTTTGTGTGGTGGTCTCTTTTCTCCCGATTGATCTCTTTACTGGAGTGGCTTTCAGGGTTTCTCACTGAACTAAAGTGGAAAAACGACCAGTCAAAACGGAAATGGAGTCTGGAAAATATGTGTTAGGGTATATTCACGTGACAATGACAAAGTAAAAACGTCCAATTCATTTCTTTGATGAACTCCCTCACATGCAGCTTTTGGTGGGGTATTGCTACTACGATGTCACTAAATTGAAAACCTCCCGAAAAGTGATTCCACAACATAGCTTTCCATTTCTTTGTCTGTTTGTTATTAAATTATTTCCATCTTTAATATTTAACGGTCTTCTTTGCATGTTGGCATTGTAAGATGAGAAGTGACACTTCTGCAATCCAAACCATGTCTCGCCACAAACTTAACTGATAAACGTGTTTTTTTCTTTGACAAGAAGGGAACTAACGTGGCTTGAGGTGGAACTACACAAATGGGGAAGCAACACAGTTGAGACAATAATGTCAATGTACATTCATTCTCAGTGTGCCCAGCGAGAGGCATAAACACGGATTCGGTTGAGTAGTGAACTAGTCCTTCCTTCCCTTCCTTTTGAAGTGCGCTGTCCCTGAGCCTGATCATGAAGACTCACACCCAGCTGGTGTTGAAAATTCTGAGCACTGATCCTCACTTGACTGTCAGTTAACTTTTGACATTTCACAAATGTCAGAACAGTGCCTTTTTATTTTAGTTTGGCTCAGTGGTAGAGTGGTAGGTTGGTGGTTCGATCCCTGGGCATTACGACTATGTCAAAGTATCCTTGAGCAAGATACTGATCCCCAGTTGCTCCTGATGCTGCATCATCAGTAGGTGAACGAGGTAACAGTGTGAAGCGCTTTGAGTAACCGAGGTAGCGCTCTATAACTGACAGCCCACTTACCAGCGTGCCAAACTGTGACCACACAACCGTGTAATCAGTAGTGACATCACATAATTTCTTGTAAATCCGTGATTTGATCAGATACAGTGTGATCATACATGACGCCATGCAGCTTTGCACACTGAAGTGTTTCAAAGGGTTTTTTTGTTTTGTTTTTTGTTTTTTCAGAGAACGATGGTAAACGTCTGACGATGGTAAACGTCTGAATTTTCTGACCTCAACGTGCTTGACTGGTCGATGCTAACAAAAATGGCAAAACTAGTCTACAATCTCTTCCCAACGACAAAAGCAAAATAACGTTCACACTGTTGAACTGAGCATCACATAGCAATCATCCGTGCAGTTGCTGAGGTATTGCAAGTTTTGCCATTCCACGGGCCCCCTGACGAAAAAGCAAGTCCACTTCCTGTTGAGGAAACACACGGCTGGTCCTGTGTTGTTCCGCAATGCGGGCCAGGAAGTGTACGCTGGCCAGCAGGAACCCATTTCTTTAAGCATGCCAAACATTGCGCAGCCACGTTGTTTGCATGACCTTATTAATCAGTTGTACTCATGCAGAATGCAGTTGTGTTTACCCACACGGTCTACAAACTTGTTACGCCTGTTTCAAAGTAATTGGAGACAATCATAAGACACAATATATTAGCAGGGACTAATGTTTAAAGACTATAAACGACGGAATGACTAAATGATTCGCTTGAAACTGTAATTCCATGGCAGCATTATCACTGCGCGCGTATGAGTATCATTTAAATGCAAATTAGAAATGAGTTGCTGTCTATGATGAAATGAAAATTAGCCAGCAGTTAGACATGTCATTTTCATCCCAATAACCAGTAATGGAAAGTAGATTGTGTTACCGATTATTCGTTTATGAAAACAATGCTGAAGTTAAAAATCATCATCGGAAATATCAAAGCGCCACGTTGAAATTTATGGTGGCGTCATAGCATGTACGCAAGTTGCACTCTGTCCGTAATTACAATGTGGTTAATATCCGGTAAAGGGCCAAACAGCAGTTGTGTAGTAAACAGGAAATCTACCTTATTTGTCTTCTTTACCTTCCTCCTTTTTTGTGCGTCTACAACAGCGTCAAAATGCTTCCTCTTTTCTTTGTGATGAGTGATCATCTAAATTCAACATACTGTAAGTTTTCATGGGGTAAAAGTGAGGATGTTTTTTTTTTACAAGACAATCTGAGTTCACTCATGTGTACATACATAAATCAATCCAATATTGTAGGGAAAAAAACCCCATCTCTGAGGCCGAGCTGAAACCTTGGAGATCGACCTGCGTCACGCATGACATCATCGCCATTATTATCGTCAGCTTACCTTCCAGGAAACGGGAAGATTTTCATTAACAGCCGCAATTAACCAAATGTGCCTTTTTGAGGACTGTGATTGGCTGGTGACAAGTTCAGAATGTACATATTAAAAATGTTGAACAAAACACGTGTTCAGTAAGTCATTTGTTTCCTCTTTACTACTTGTAGTTACGTTATTCGGCCAGGAGCAGAACAATCGGCTGGTTGGATCACGTCAAGATCAGAGCGTGTTCTCAGCACAGCGAAGATTGTTGGGAATCAAACCAAGAGAATTCCAAATGTTTGATTTGGCCCGAAATCAAGTTCGGTTGCTTTGTTTGGGAGGACAGTCTGACGTGTGCTAGTTTGAAAGCCCCCCCCCCCCCCCCCCCAGATGCCAGTGCCCCTGATAGAGTCAAAACGATGTCATCAATGATGTCATGTCATGACAAGATGTTGTTGGGATGGCAGTGCTCAGGTGGTAGACTTGTCGTCTCCGAACCGAAAGGTTGTAGGTTCAAACCCAAATCTTTGTGACTATGCCAATGTGTCCTTGAGCAAGACACTGAGCCTCCAGTTACTGCTCAATCCTCAAATTTAGGAATGTGTGGAACTAAACAACTTCAAGTTCTAATAAAATTAGACAAATGGGTTGAACTATAAAACCTGTTTACACATTTCTGAGCGCGTTTTATATTATGTGTTATTTTATGTTAACTATTTTTTAAAGTGCTTTGTTACAGCTGCAGCTGTTGTGAAAGCGCTATATAAATAAAGATGTATTGGGCGGCCCGGAGGTCTCGTGGCTAGCGCGTCGACCTCACAGTGCAGAGGTCGTGGGTTCGATCCCGGCCTTCCTGTGTGGAGTTTGCATGTTCTCCCCGGGCTTGCGTGGGTTTTCTCCGGGTACTCCGGTTTCCTCCCACATTCTAAATACATGCATGGCAGGTTAATGGAACATGCAAAATTGTCCCTAGGTGTGATTGTGAGCTCAAATGGTTGTTCGTCTATGTGTACCCTGCGATTGGTTGGCAACCGGTTCAGGGTGTCCCCCGCCTACTGCCCGAAGACAGCTGGGATAGGCTCCAATACCCCCGGTGACCCTTGTGAGGATAAAGCGGTTCAGAAAATGGATGGATGGATTGATGTATTGTATTTGCGTTTACAGTTTACCATTGATACACAGCCCATGTATCGAATATGTGTTAGAAATGGATGCCTCATTAAAGCAGAAAGACATTCTTCCACGTGCCGTCTCAGCGTCTACATCGTCACCCATTACCTACTGGCTAATATTCAAAAGGATCACGCTAGAAATACAGAAATCACCCCAGAAATCTGCAATCAGCATGACCTCAGTCGGTCGTCACCCATCGTCAGCAGCATCATTAGCATGCTGCCAAAGGCAACTGCTAATACGACTGCAAACTCACATGGCGGTGAGTCACCGGGTGAAGCTCAACTCCTGCAGCCAGGCCGAATGAAATGCCGGTTTGAGTGAAAATAGATACAGTACCCGTTTGTAATGAGGTAGAGAATTGCTTTCGTGAGCGCAGTTACTTCAGTGCGTCACTGCTTCCTATTGATTGATATGATCCAATTAATTACATGTAGAAGAGCGCACATCAGGTGGTGATGACTTTGGGAGATGAGGGGTGGGGGGGGGGGGGTTGTTCGTGAAGACGGAAAGCTATTTGAGGTGACATTTAGCAAGTTTTCGGGGTGGCTGTAAAGAAAGTATGAGATGGCAGGATGAGTCAAGAGGTAAGGTAAATGTCATTAAACGTGAGAAGATAAGACACATTCGCTGGGCGCAGGTGGGGAGGAGGTGGTCATTTCTCTGCCTCAAGCGCTGTCCCTTTGCCAGCATCTGTTTCTTATGTTTGTGGCTAGATCGCAACAACGCAGAGGGAAATTATCTTTACAAATTACCCTACAGGTGTGTGGGGGGGGGGGGGGGGTGTTCTGCCATTTTACCAGCTCGCTATCCTATGCGTCAGGGGCCAATGCATGACGGGAGGTTAAAGTCTACCAAAATTTAAGATTAAGATTAAGATATCCTTTATTTGTCCCACACTGGGGAAATTTAGAGTCTACAGCAGCAAGATTGTGGGTAGAAAGAAGAAAAAAAACCACCATTCAATTAAGTGCAATATAAATACAAATATGGATAAGGTCGCAGTGCTATTTACAATTGTTTTTCACATCATTTGATTAATTATTTTTATTTATTTTTTATTCAGCAGCCTGACAGCAGTCATCTTAATAAATCCATCCATCCATCCATTTTCCGAACCGCTTGATCCTCACTAGGGTCGCGGGGGGTGCTGGAGCCTATCCCAGCCGTCTCCGGGCAGTAGGCGGGGGACACCCTGAATCAGTTGCCAGCCAATCGCAGGGCACACAGAGACGAACAACCATCCACGCCCACACTCACACCTAGGGACAATTTAGAGCATCCAATCAGCCTGCCATGCATGTTTTTGGAATGTGGGAGGAAACCGGAGCACCCGGAGAAAACCCACGCAGGCCCGGGGAGAACATGCAAACTCCACACAGGGAGGCCGGAGCTGGAATCGAACCCGGTACCTCTGCACTGTGAAGCCGACGTGCTAACCACTGGACTACCGGGCCGCCATCTTAATAAATATAAAGCAATAAATATCCTATCACACAGGAATCCTATCAAGTGATTATTGCTAGGGAAAAAAAAAGAACCCTCTCCTTTGTGGATGTTTGTACTTCCACAAGGATACACCTGTAGACGCAAGGATATTATTAGAAACCTAATCATCATTCTCCACCGTCGACCCACTTATAACGATCGGCAACCCATTAATCAATATATCAATACAGGCTACCAATCAACTGTGACAATTCATTATGGCCGCGAAAATGGTCAATTACCAGATGTTCTAGTGAATGGATATTGTCATATATTCACAACCCGGATCCAGCGCTCTGTTTTTCTCTCGGCCGTTTGTCAAGCAAATTCCGTCCTCTGCGTCTAAAACCCCACCGACTCCTGTTCCCTGGAGGACGTCTGCCTGCCTTGTCCCCTTTCATCAGAACTAGAAAGAGCTCATGATAACAGGCTTCAGCTGCATCACTGATTGGATTCAGGTAGAGGGTCTCATTTGCAGCCATTGATCGCTTCCTCAATGAGCAGACGCCACGGAGCCTTTTGCATTAAGTCATGTCCATTTTATTTAGATAGTAGTAAATCAGACCAGAAGTTATCTCGGGGACACACGTTCAAGGCTCCGGTCTTGACATACTATATAGCAGTAAAAGTCAGATCAACAAAAGTGAAAGAAAAACAGGTTTACTCTCATCTCAGGGGAAGGATTGTTGCAAAATGTTCCATCAGTCTGCATCACTTCCTTGTCTTGCAGGAGACAGTAAATTACTTTTTTAAATGTATTTGACCTTTTTTTAGAAGTCAAATTGCTTTTTTGAAAACACTCATCAAATTATGATTGGCCTGTAGCTCGAGGGAACATTGGTGCAGCACATGAAAAAAACAAACCATTTTCAAGCAATTCAGAGAATACAAAATGAGACTTGAATGATATGGCATGTACTTTACACTCAAACCGCTCTAACGTAAGAGATGGAAAAAAGGCATAGTCCGGAGAAACACAAACTAAACTGTGAATAAATAAATGTACTGTCAATAAATGATTGACAGTGGAACACAAAGGCAAAATGTCCTCTTTTAGTTTGAGTAATAAACAGTTGTATAAAGTTCTATACAGTAAGAAACAGTATTTCATTTGTACTATGGCAATGTGCTGTTAGCTAACATGCTAATGCCGATGTCAGACTACACGAATGAAGCCCAAATTTAAAAGACACATTTATGTTCACTTTATAAAGACCTGAGAGAACATGTCTAAATATTTTGTTGTCTTTGAAAAACGAGCAAGCGGTAACATCACAGCTTGGATACGTAGTTATGTCTGTATTTAAGATTTTTTAAATGAATGAAGGAATGAATGAATAAAAAGAAATGGAAAAGACTGACACAATCTCCGCCTTTCCTTTACTCATCTCTCTTTCATTATGGTTGGTTGTTGGTGCAAAATTCCCTGTGAATTCTCAGTGGACCACAACATAACTAAGAGGAGATTCTTGTGGCATCATCGGTGTTTGTTCACATGAACTTTCCTTTTTAATGTAGCTCATCTGCACTGTTGTTGCTTGTTGCGAGGGGAAGTGAACAGGCCGCTGCCCTTCTGCCCCCATGATGACTATGTGGGGCGTTCCCCTGAGGGCCTGATGTCCTCTGTTGTGTATATTTCAGCTTGACCACTCAATTGGAGCTAGTTTGTTGCACGTCATATCACTCATAGTTGACTCAAGAGTGAGATTTGCTTTCTCCCAGGCTGAGTCATTGAGTGTCTTTTGAATATCATTTCAAAGCCCATATAAACCGATCAAAAAACAAAAACAAACAGTAATTCTGTATTTTACGTACTTCTTTGTGTGAGGGCAATAACGTCTTCTTCAACTTGTTGACATTGGTTCTGTCTGCCATTCCAACTGATGAGTTTCACTCATGACAATGGTGGGAGACGATGGACAAATTGTTAAGGCTCGCCAAACTGGCGTTGGGATGATGTCAGGGTGGGCTGAAAGACAAGCGGCCTTGCAAGTAAATGTAGTCACGCTACATACAGTCATTGGCTGGGCAACATGTCAATCAGTAACAGGCAACACAAGTGATTCGTCGGTTTTGTCCCCCAGTTTTCACAGCCAGGGCTTCACGTCTATCATTATAAGCAGCACTACTGATTATTCGAACATGTCACAAAGTTTTCATGTCATTGGTTTGTCTTCAAACATTTTATGAAGGCATCTTCTGGAAAAAGAAAAATGAACAGTTTTGCATCGTATTGTTGTCTTTTGCCCTTATTTCCTGTCAGTCATGTTTACACAAATATAACAAGTAGTCAATGCGAACAATGACTCATTCTTTTCTGGTTTCAAGACAGTGATTGCCATTACAAGGCACTCCCTTACATGAAGAATGTGTCATTGAGTTATACAGATGCAAATGTTTCATTGAAATTGAGCCCACTCTTGCACAATCTATCCCGGGTGTACATGATGCTCTGTATCCCGATTTCCAAAGAACAGCCTGAAGTTAGTTCATGGCATTATATGCCGGCTGTATCGCTCATAATTCATGCTGCTGACATGTAGTTGGATATTTTCCTTTACGCAAATATCCTGAATATTATGAGAAGATTTCCACATAAAATGATCCACCTTTGTCGCTGATGGTAGAGTGGTACACTCGCCTGACTCTTATGAGGGCAGCATGGGATCGGTTCCCTCTCAGTGATGAGGAGGATATGGGCGTGAATGGTCGTTTGTCTCTATATGTGCCCTGCGACTGACTGGCAAACAGTCCAGGGTGTAGTCTGCCTTCCGCTTGAAGTCAGCTGAGATAGCCTGCGGCAATTTTCCGCGACCCTATTTAGCTTAAGCGGCGTTGAAAATGGATGGATGAGCCACCATGAAATGTTATGCTTTGATCATCATTTAAAAAAAAAAAAGATCAAAGCACATCATAGACAAATTCAAAACTATATTCATTGCACTCAGATTTCAGATCGGTGTAGTTGAGTCAGACAATGCTCCCCCAGAACATATTCCTTGATCGAATGCACTGGAATACATTTACTCCATTCGGAGTGTGCCTGATTTGCAAGTCATTCAACCCCAATTGCATTCTAAACTAGACTGTTATATTTCTTTGACCGCACATATTTGTAAGATGTTTTAATCTCTTTCATGCCAATTTGATGACAACATCCTTATCCATAATAACTCAAAGCAATCACAACATAGAAATCATTTCTGCATATTATTGGTTAGAAAGTAATTTTAGATGTGAGAATTTGAAAAGAAAATGTGTTTAATTATTCTGGTAAAGTGATAGCTGACTAGGGAATTATTGCATATTATTCCTGGAACACAAATAAAACGGACAGTTTTTGGAATTACAACACATGGAAATCCAGCATATGTAGTAACCATGCCAAATGCACCAAAGCCTTCGAAGAGCAGAAATAACATTTTGTCACAGCAAAATCAGAAGTTGCTTTGTTCATCACTGGACTATTTTCCAGCAATGGAAGCATTGTGACCTTGAGCAAATTCCATGGGTATTTGCAAACACCAATACACCTACACACTACAAAATAATGGCAATTTCTGTTCCAAAAATATTGCAAAAAAATGGACAATGAAAAAAAACAACGCACAAATGTATTCATTTTTAAGGTACTGTATTACACTGCATTTATTTTGGTTCGAAATCCTTCTTAACCCAAGAGAGCATAATCGTCAGAACTCTTTTCTTCTTAAACCTGTCAGCCAGGTGGTTACATTTTCTCTCTCATTCATCTGATTTTCCTTTGTGAATAAGATGCTGCCACTTGTACACTTTCCTGACCGCCTCTACCCCTACTTTAGACGGCACTAGAAAAACCCCACCCACTGATCAACTTTATCAAAATGCAGCCGTTCCTCATAATCAAGGTTGTGGCTTCAGATGAAATGAGTCTCTTGTTCCATCTGATAGATCTGTGGGAAGAAGGAAGGCTTGGCAAAGGAGGTGGGCTTGTTACCAAAATAAGAAAAGTATAACCTTTCTGTCCTTTCAATCAAACAAGCCTTCCCCCCTTCGACTCAGCGGGTTGAAGTGGTTGCCTGGGGAGGCACAACCAACAGGAAATTTAGAGTCAAAACCACCTACGCCCTTTACTCCCTCCCCCTCCGCTAATTGAGGGGAGGTTAGCTGGAGATGGCGTATGAGTCACCAGCCTGTCCCCCTACCTCTGAATCTCTGAAACCTTCTTAGCCGATGGTGTGGAGGGACAAAGTGTCAAAACTCAGCCAAGGGACCACGCGAAGAACCTACGCCCATCACTGTCTTGGGACAGGCACTCGAGTGATCCTTCGACAAATCTTGAGATGCTTGCCTAGATCTGAACCCACTGTGGCTGCGTGGTGGTCAGAAGTGTTGAAGGGAATGCGTTATCAAAGGAACACGTTACAGTAATACCCTTTGTATTACGTTTTGGCGGGAACAAAGTAATCTAATGAGTTACTTATTAGATTTTTGTACTACTGTATTCTTATAGTTACTGAGTCCAGCAACGTGTTACAATATTGAGGCCGCAAGACAACATTCGCAAGTGGCCCATTAAACCCCTTATAATGTCGATTGTTAATGGAACCAATGACCACAAGCAGAAATTCGTACTTGTCAAAGGTAGTTCGGTTACCTTAGTTGAATACATTTTCTAAAGAATAATTCAATGGAAGCAACCCTGCGTGTATTCGGCCCCGCAAGCAAACACACGAGAAGGGAGGGCGTGTTTCTGTCAGTCAGCAGCAAAATGGGCGCCCCTCAGTGACAGACTGAGAGGTCCTTCGGTACTTGACCCGGTTCGAAACAGTTACAGTGATGGACGTAAACTGGCCTCTGTCAGTGCTTAGTCCGTCATTTTAGTCCAACTACTTTCTTTGGGCCACAAATTCTCATCCACATCACAACATTTATCTTCCCTTGCTGAAGGCTATTTAAAGAAAACGCATGAGAAAAGTGTTGATTAAAAATGTTTGCTAAAGCAGAAAAATGCATCAAAATATGTAACAAATACATGTGACAATTAGATAAATGCACAATAAATGAGAGTTGCGCATAATGAAAAAAAACAAAGAATAAAAATGATGATTAACTTTTAACTGCGTCCTCATTGATTTTTTTTGTTTGTTTTTTTGCCCTCTTTAGTTCGTGTTCTCTCTCAGAAGTGGTTTTTGCCTGGTGTTTTGTAAAGAACTGATCCAAGGACATTTGCTTTTCTTGGCTTTTAACAATCCTTCGAAAATGTCCAAGGCAAACATCAGCATTGGGAGTGTTCGCTCGACTGGTGAACACTTTTTCTGGGTGATTCACATTTAGGTAAAACTATCGGAACACCTTATGGCCCGAGGGGCGAATGACGAGGACGCTTCATAGACACATATCTATCTATGCATCTATCTACACAAATATACAACGTACGGTAGAGGTCCCTCTTAGCCAATGGGATGCCAGGAAGATGCTAGGCGATAGCCAATGGCAGAGCAGCTATAAGTATGTTGCGTTCAGGATCTACGACATACTGTATTTTTATCTTTTGTATCTTGAAATTTCTTCCGTAACAAGAATCAATATTTTCCTGTTGAGGTGTTTCGTAACTTGAAAATTTCGTATGAAGAGACGTTAAGTAGAGGTACCACTGTATAAAAAAAAATGGAGGGTTGGATGAACCAACCAAACTTCACAACTTGCTTGCTTAATTTTAAATGTCATGGTGGTATAGAAAAAACAAAATGTGCTATGTTCACTGTCTGACACTGTGTCGGGCTTTTTCCTTTCCTCCACCTCAAGGTTATTCCAGATAATATTTTTATCATGTTCTTTCAGCGTTCCTTTCAGATCCCCGACTCTCACCCGCAGGCCCATGTGTGCTTGTTTCTCTGACACACTGCCACCTGCCTCCAATGATAGCAGTGTGTGCCTACACTGTCTGCGGTGTGTGTACGTGTGACGGCCGTGCCCACTTCCTGTGACGTGTGCTACTTCCCCCATCGCATCGCCACCCTCTCCCAACGCTCCTATCTATTACATCTTTCCATCCCTGCCTCTGCATGTGTTTCCATCGACTGAGTGGGAACACTTCTGTTCTGTCTCATTGTGAGAACATTGGTGGTAATGTGTGTGTGTGTGTGTGTGTGTGTGTGTGTGTGTGTGTGTGTGTGTGTGTGTGTGTGTGTGTGTGTCTGTCTGTCTGTCTGTCTGTCTGTCTGTCTGTCTGTCTGTCTGTCTGTCTGTCTGTCTGTCTGTCTGTCTGTCTGTCTGTCTGTCTGTCTGTCTGTCTGTCTGTCTGTCTGTCTGTCTGTCTGTCTGTCTGTGTCTATGTCTATGTCTATGTCTATGTCTATGTGAGTGATTAAGGCAGATCAGCACAATTTGTAAGGTGGCCATGAGTTTAATCTCATCTGAGTGAATTGGGTTTTGGGCCTCCCAAAGAGCTGAGGAGAGGGGTCAGCCGGATGCACATCAAGGGGGTGAGCAAGAACCGTGAAGGGAAACAAATGATAACAGGGGAGACTGTGTGGGAGGGACTCTACAATATTGTGTTATGAAAGTTGTGATGAACACAAGAAATCTGATGTCATCATCAACATTTGTGTAAAGGAAAATGTGTGACATTTCCTTTCATTCCCGGAACATACTCCAATGTTTATTACACAGTGACAGTGTTAAGAATCAAAAAGAGCTATCCACTCTACGGTATAGTGCTTTGTATAGTGCTTAACTATGTTGTTGTGCTTCTCAAATGTGTCATAAGTCAAGGTTATCCCCTCTGTAGTGCCCTCAATCGATCAAACATTGCATTTTGAAAAGTGGTGAACGATGATGGAAAACCCTCTCAAAAGTCAAAGGGTAAGCAGAGCTGCATTTGATTTTGTTGGGTACACCAATTAATGTTGGCTTCTGGTAAGTGGCATATACCATATTGCCCGGTGAAGTTTTTGACATGTTGGAGAGTTGGACTTGTGTTTTGCGTCGTGTCTGCTGCATGCACCACATACATGGATCCGCAGACTAATTGACGAGTATAATTTTACAGATTGGCGATGAAATTATGTCCCTACAAGGGAGAATACAATTGGTGCTGTCTTTATGGAGGCATGTGTGTGTGCTTCATAGTTCATACATACATTCATTGGTGTTAATTGTATTCTTAAAGCATTGTTCCTGCCCGGGTTCTTTTGTGTATCCTCTATGTACTCTATGGTAGCCTCTAACTTCATTCTTCAGTCTCTACTGTGAACCACTGCAGTGACATATTGTACATGTGCATTTATCCATTGTAAAAGGTTGAACTTTGCAAAATAGTTGCAATGTAATTTGCCTTGGAAATGCCAAGGTACACGGTGTTCATGTGATATTTGTCAGTGATCCTCTCACCGTCTAATGTTTTAATCCAACATCCTGTTGGAACAGGAAGAGGTTGTGTTAACGGATTTAGTACAAGCGGATCCATAATGTTGGTGGTGCTCAGAAATTTGGATCAGAGGTACTTTTGATGCGAGACGCAGCCGGCTGGTGTCCGCCAAGGCAATCTTGAGCCTTGCCAATACAGTGTTAATATATGGGGTCAATAGGATACATATATGGGAAGATATATATATATATATTTTTTTTTTTGCAGGTTAATCTCTGTGACCTGAAGCAAGGGTTTTATCCATCAGTTCGTCAATCCATTTTTCCGCACCATTTATCCTCATTAGGTCCGTGGGCATGCTGGAGCCACACAGCTGAGATAGGACAGGTCTGGTCTCAACATAATCGATGGACCAACTCACTCTGCTAGTCCCAAACCCTGAACCCATCTGAAGGGGGAAAAAAAAAAAAAAAAGAAACATGTTCATGATACCACAAGAAACAAAATCAATCTGCAAAATCAGTGGGGAAAAAAACCCTTCCAAGGACAGAATGACACATAGGGGAGTCTTTTTTGCTGACAGTACTATGACACATATATGAACTGCGTTACTTGGGAGCAATACATCACTCTTATGCCATGTAGTGTACTGCAGTGAGAAGGCTCCATATGCAGAGCCGAGTGCCAAATAGTAATTTGGATACCTTATGCAACAGCATCTTGGAAGTCCACGGGAAACAAACTGGCATCTCTCTAGCAACCAATTTTCTCATCTCATTAATGCCCCTCCCCCCGGTCTTCAAACCTGCCACTTTCGGATCCACAGGCCAAGTCCTTAATCTACATTTTTACCAAGCCGTACAGTTCCATACAATAAATCTTGATCAGGCTTGTTCCCACCAGGGGGTGTGTTGGCAGTAAACAGCGTACGATTTTACTAGCACAACAGCACGTAACTGCCAACAAATTAAACAAAGTACAGATGGTGTGCTGTCTATTGTGATTCCTACTCCATGGGAAGGGGAACACAAAAGGTTTCGTTGAGAGAAATGCAATTAATCACTTTTAGAAGTAAGGCCATGCTAATAAAATATTTGGAGAAAAAAACGTAATCACTGCGTTATCATTTCACTAATAGGATTACTGAATGTATTATAATCTTGTGGTGAGTGGCCAGACTAGACCTTTCTTTTTTCCTCCAGCCATGCCCCCTTTTGCAGCCTATAATGCAATTCTTGCTGGGATGATCACCATGATCCATGGGGATGTACAGTATTGATCATCTCTTTGTGACTTTCTGAATAATGTGGACAAAATAGATGTCACTACAGCAGGACTACTGGTTAGTTGTGATATCACTTCAGTGTGTGTGAATAAATGTTGATTTATGTACAGTGGACGCCCCTTTTGTGGGGGAGAGGGAGCAGGCTCCTCCGTGAATTGGCAAATCCAAATGGAATTGACCACAAGTGAAATGCATTGGATTATTTATTTATTTATTTGTTTGTTTTACCAAGAAAATGATCTAACAAAACAAAGTATGGAAAAAATTATATGAGGGTTCTCTGTAAATGCCTTATAAATACATCTTCTGGAAGAAGGCCATTTTGACATGTTTTTTTTTTTGGTTGTTTTTTTTAAACAGTTGACATTGACCATTAAACCCAAAATGTTGATTTTACTGTGAATTATGCTGGGAGCAACTTTTGAAAAAAAGAACATGATTAAAGCCTCACTTGGTTTATGGGCGGATGTGACAAAGCTTTTTAAGCGTGAGCATGCAAGATTACTGTATGCGTTCACTTTCACAAATTTACATGTGGGTAAGTCTGATATGTAAAAAGTATTAAAAAAACACAAGCTTTGTAATAGAACTACGGAATTAGCTTTACAATTAACTGGACATTAAAAATGTGTGTCCAACCATCAACAAGCGGGAGAGTAAAATGACAATGTTTGGAATTTCTCAGTAAAATCCCACAAGAGTCGTTCCTCTTGCGCACAAACAACCGAAATGTGTCACATCCCGAGGCCTAAACTATTTTTCTTACTGAAATTTCACTTTGAGTGACTTTTTGTGAGACCACAATGAAGTTGGGCCAGAGCGTGATCTTACTTCTACCGCATTTATTTGTATTAATCTTTCTTTCTCTGCCCTCATCTGTCTTGTCAAAAGATTGCTCGTCTCAAGGAGTCATACAACGGAGCAGAGTGGGTGCGACTGAGGAGTGACTCAATTCTCTGAAGCATGTGTGTGTGTGGCTGAGTGTTGGTGTGCAGCATGTGTCATATGCACCATCAGATCATGACTTGAACTCATGAATGAATGCCAAACATTCCTGTTGTATCCTGAATCTGGCAAGAGGACATTCTTTTGAACATCTTTCTACTCAACAGAAAAGACAGTAAATGGCCCACAGCTACTTTTGCCTTCACTTAGCAACACATTTTCTCAATTGACCATGAAAATATGCTTGGATGTTATGTACTATATAAGTGCAGGGTTTGATTCCGGCTCCAGCCTTACTGTGTGTAGTTTGCATGTTCTCCCCGTGCCTGCATGGGTTTTCTCCAGGTACTCCGGTTTCCTCCCACAATTCAAAAACATGCATTGCAGGTCAAAGGAACACTCTAAATTGTTCCTAGGTGTGATTGTGACCGCAAATGGTTGTTCGTCCAATGGCTGGCAACCAGTTCAGGTTGTACCCTGCCTGCTGCCCGAAGACAGCTGGGATAGGCTCCAGCACACCCGCGACCCTTGTGAGGATAAGCGGATTAGAAAATGGATGGATGGATGAATGGATCGATATACAGTATACAGTACGTATTAAGTATGTGGTCTTTAGATGAGAGCATTAGCATCATAATCATTTCATCACTTTGTGCTGGTACGTTAGTGGACACTTATCACAACAGTAAGTCGTATTTCATGAGCTGATTATTGCATATGGTTATTTTGATGATATTTTATAGTACTCTCTCCAGTGGAAGTAACCAGTAAGAGTAGCCAGATCTTGGCTGCGTCTCGTGAAAGTGTTGAAACTATTGTATTTTGAAACTTGTGTTTTAAGTGCCGACTGTGGTGAAGTCACGTGACTGAAATGAGTCATACGGCCTTATTGGGACATGGCTGCAAACCAGGAAACACCTGTGCCGCTGAGGAGGGGGGTGGGCCTATTGTGCTTGGGTGCTTTTTATAAGTCACACGGAAAAAGGGACTATCTGGACAGGAAGTGACATGACATACTCACATACCATACCGCTAGCTTTTCAAACCAGCTTTCTTGTCAGTTATAAAAATGAAATGTTTTGACAGCATTTGCATGAAGAGCATTTGGCTAGAACACTTTGTACCTCTCCAGCAAAAACACCCCTACTTCAACGAGTATATGGAATTGTACAATGCATTTGAGAAGAAAAGAGATAGCAAGACTTAATGTAGCACACTTTTAACTTTGGCTGGGTTGTGTCTCTAGCTCCCATTATTTTAGGCAGTCAAAGGTCTTTGTCAGTGTTGCCACATGCATTCGCATTCCCAACGCTGTCGAAATGATCCCTGTCCAAACTTGTTGTTTGACTCTTTTCGTCAGAGGTCCTTGCAGGACCAACATTAAATAGATAGATAGATAGATAGATAGATAGACGGAATGACGGATGGATAGATAGGTCGGACACTTTTGGGGCACATGCGAGCTCACGTGAGGAAAAAGGTCACTTCTTCTAATTTATTCATAAATAAATAATAGGACATCTCTTACCTATTTATTTCAGTACCCTTACACTCGCATAATTGTTAAATCCTCAGAAGTAATCTGGCCACACATTTTTTTTTCCATATTTCTTCATGCTACAGTATTCACTGGATTTAAGGATTTTTAAATACAGAGTCAAAATGTGTTTATTTTTGCCCAGTGCAATATATTCTTTCATTATTGAAATAAACGAAACTTTAAACTAAGCTTCCCCAAAAAAGACAGGAAACCGCAACTTGTTGAATATTCTAATGATCAAGACTGCAGATCAAACCAACTGGAACAATTTTAACAGTCTGAATTATTAGAATAGTCGTGGAATCCCGTGGCAATTGCAAATATATGCATATATTGAGCCTTTTAATTAATTAGCGCACAATTAATGTATCAGTGTGGTGTATTGGACATGACATGAGCTACAACTAACTGTATTCACCTGTCGTGTCACAGTACACCCAGTATGCCCATGATGTATACCCTTAGCTAAACCAAACACATTCACGACAGTAGCTCATATGTACAGGCTAGCAAGACACACATTAACTAGGATTGATTGAACTCCCATCATCACCACTCCTTTGTATTCGCAGCCGTGTGGCAGCAGAGGCAGGGACGTCTTTTAGAAAGAGCATTGAGCATCAACTCCCGATGAGCTATTTGGGGATTTCTTATTTATGTATTTATTGTTTGTTTGTTTGTATTTGTTTAACAGGTAAGCTGTGCCAAAGCAAGGATGTATATGTACCTAAGAACGCGAGAAATCTATTTGTTAAAAAAGAATTCATTAATTTGTGTCAGAAAAAGGGCCCTTTTTCTTCAGGAAGAAAAAGGGCAGGGGCCCAAGATCCCTTTGATGTCTGCACGCCCCCGCACCATGTATTTGAACACAAACAGTGGAGCAACAAATGCCAGACAATATCACAATACTTAGGTTCTTATATTCTTTAGCTTCTGTGAGAACAAAACAGTTAATATTATTGAGAGTGTATTACACTGACCCCCGGTGTGAACCGAACCAAAGTATTAAGGCACGATGGAAAAACATTTAATTTCTTACATTCTATTTATGTGATTACTGTGTTTTATAAAGAACAACATTGTGGATTGTTTTTTTGTTGTTGTTGTTGTTGTTATCAAAACACATTACAAACATTTCATTATATTGTTGGGAGGTGGCTGGAACGAAGTAATGCCATTTCCATTCATTTTAATAGGGAAAAATGATATGGGATACAGGTGTTTGCATGGTAAAGAAACAAATTACTATACTCTTATCTCAAGGCATCATTGTGTATTGTCAATATGGTGGCCACTTAAGGCCCAATGACAAATTTGAGAACATCCTGGAAATCCCAGTAGCTCTCTGTTTTTATGGGTATAGCAAATATGCATTCCATTCCAGTCTAATTATTCATCACATCACTGTACAACTACCATGTGATGAAAGTCATGAAATATGGATGAAACCATTTGAGAAGCAAAATAACATGGCTGAATGAAGCGCTGTTCATGTATAGGAGCTCACACCGCTCTTGTGGAAACCAACGGAGAAGGAGAATGCTTTCACAAAGGCAAGCAGAAGACATGGTGTATTTATCTGACTCCCCCAGGTCCACTGTTGTTATTTACAGTTGACATCGACAAACCCCATAATGAAATGAGGGCTCGGAAACGGATGGTGGGCCTCGGCGTACTCATCATCCGTGATGTCACAAACCCAGATTAGACTGGACCATATGGCATGCTGCCTGCTGGCCCGCTTAGCCTCAGCCTTCCAGACATCTTCCCCTCCATCCATTCCCACACCAAACAAGCACAGCACCAGCCCACATTCACTCACTCACTCATTCATTCGGTTCCCTCAAACAGAGCCCACTTACTGCTTCGTGATGCCGTGATAAACAGGATTTGCGCCTGGTGTCTGTCACAATGTCACTGCGGCTAGACATGTGTTACATGACCTGGCAGATACAACACAACATCCTACACTTCTATGGAAACTTGTCCAATGGTCCTGTTGCTTCATTTTATGTACAGTACTTACACCCGCACTACATGCCAATCCAAAGTACTTTATTTAATTTGAATTTCCCAGCAGGGCGGCCTGGTGGACGAGTGGTAAGCGCGTCGACCTGGCAGCGCAGAGGTCGTGGGTACGATCCCGGCTCCGGCCTCCCTGCGTGGAGTTTGCATGTTCTCCCCGGGCCTGCGTGGTTTTTTTTCCGGATACTCCAGTTCCCTCCCATGTTCCAAAAACATGCATGGCAGGTTAATGGAACACTCTAAATAGTCCCTGGGTGTGATTGTGAGCGCGAATGGTTGTTTGTTTATGTGTGCCCTGCGATTGGCTAGCAACCAATCCAGGATGTCCCCCGCCTCCTGCCCAAAGACAGCTGGGATAGGCTCCAGCACGCCCCGCGACTCTTGTGAAGATAAAGCGGATCAGAAAATGGATGGATGTATTTCCCAGCACATTCGTTATACAACATTTACTCTTCATAATTAATTTACAAGTTTGTTCAAGTTACTGTAAAAAGGGTAGCAAAAAATGTCATGCAAATTCTCGATGCTATTATTTATTACACAGGATGATGTGAAATTTTGGCACAGATTTCAGCATGGATCATGCAAGCTGAAACACATAATTTGCTTTCACAGGCCAAATAAGACAATGTGGCGGGCAAGATCTGGGCCCCAGGCATTAAGTTTGACACTCGTGCCTTACAGTGTTTCAAGCCAAACACACGGCATCCATACATGACCCCGAAACACAGGCAAGCCCTGAGCCCAGGGATTGATTGCATGTCATGTGAGTGCACGCAGTGTGACATTTAAACCTGTTAATTCACTTGAGAGCTTGGGCTTACATGCCAAAGGATATAAGGCAGGTTCATTCGGCTATACAGGGGCCTGAGCGGAAGGTAGTGTTTGCCTCTGTCAGCGACTTGTCCAGCCGCTGAGTGCTCTGTGAAGTCTCCTAATAGCACATCATGGCCGATTAGGAAAAAAAAAAACAATAGCCTTGGCTGAAAGCTAAACATTTCTCAAACTAATGAAGCCTCAGTTGTTATTGTGTTTGTTCTGTTAAATAACTGAACTGTGTGAATAGTCAATAAAATTGGCCAGTGGATGTAATTTGTATCCAATAATACTCATCTTCTAGAGGCCATTTTTCTCATTTAATTAATTACTATATTGCCGCACACAATAATACGATATCCCGCAATCAGATAATTAGATGCGTTATTATGTCAGTGGCAGTTCTGATCCTACCTCTCTGAATACGAACAAGACGACTTTGTCTCCCCTATTCTGTGTCAGTGCTGTTTTTACTCAGAATAACGACACAGACAGCAGAAAAGGGGGCTTATGAGTTGAGACCTGGACATGAGTATAAACACAAGCCACAAATTATGATATTCAGGACCAAAGCTGTAGCAAATTTTCTGCATTTACAAGCATATTCTGATCAATTTTAGTGGTATTATTTTGACAGCATGTTCATTATTGTGACTGCTGTTTGCAGTGGGGTAGAACTAAACTGCATCATTCTGAGAGCTGTTCCTCTTTGAGGTAACCAAAATGTCACACACGGCCCTCGCTGTGATGCAGTACAGTTCTACGGCCACAGCGATGATCATGCTTCCGCATTAAAAATTGAATTCAGTTTAAGTCTTCGAAACATCTTCATCAAGGGTGCCAAGAATTGTGAAGGGCACTGTATGTGGAAAAAGGTACAAAAACAACTGCAATGATATTTTAAACAGACTTTATTTTGCACAGTGTTTTATATAGTGCAGCCTAAATATCATGCCCACATGTGGGTTTTTTTTGTAAATTACATCTTGTGCTGGGTTGACACCAACATCAGGAAGCAAATTCCACGTGTTCCTAAAGTCTTTGCATATGATTGACATTCAAATGGTGAACGGTTTTGTCCTTTCCTTATTAGTAGTTCTTCCAACATTGTTTTGATGAGTTAATATCACAGCAATGCTTCTCGAAAGTGATACTGGAAGCTGGTGAGAAAAGGATGTGAGATGAGTAAGACTTAATCAATGGCTGGTCACGTCACGTAGAGGGCGGGACTCTCGCAGCAGCCGTCATCCACGCGGGTGGGTCTTTGGATGCGACCACGCCTCATTGCTGTCCAAATATGGCTCGTGACGTCACACACGACGAAGTCCCATTCAGTAGAAAAAGACTTGAACGGAATCCCCTTGGAGGCAATGTAGGCACTGAGGCGCGCTGGGCTCATCGGTCGCCCGCAGCCACTGTCATTCAGGAATCCACACGCATTCTTTCGGCAATAATTTAAAAAATAATAAATATGAAAGTGTCCAGCGTCGACTGCCGCCACCTGCGGAGGATCATCAGGAAGGAGTGCAGGAGCTGCCTTATCGTGGACTGTCGACCTTATTTGTCATTTACAAACTCCAGCATCAAAGGCTCCGTCAACGTCAATCTCAACTCCGTGGTGGTCCGGAGGTCGCGGGGAGGACCGGTACCTCTGCACTTTGTCATCCCGGACGAGAGAGCCGTCCTCCGGCTCCGGGAGGGGAGCATATCGGCAGTGGTGGTTCTGGATGACCGGACGTCCCACTGGCAGAAACTGAAGAAAGACAGCGTAGCACAAATAGTAATAAATACCTTAACGCATGTGGCCAGCGGGGCCAACATCTGCTTCTTAAAAGGTAACGAACATTTTTTTTATTAAGAATAAATAAAAAATAAAGGGGAGGGGGGGGGGCAGTAAAGATAGTTTGCTTTTTCGTGACAATGACATTGGCACCGATTTGGAAATCGACTATTTTATGGGAAAGCACTCAAGCAGCATGGTGATGACATATCGATGCCAATGTCGACACATTATTAGTCATCGGCACATGACCCTTGCTTGAAAATTACTCATTTTTCTCTGAACAAAACCGTGCAACAAAATTTTAAAAAACCAAAAACAATTGTCGTTGTATGACGTGTTCAAACGTAGCTACCCAGTCTCTTTTATCTCATTTGTAACCTACTAAAGCAATTATGCTGTTTCTATTCATTTGTGGCCTTTTAAAACAACTAGGAGATCTGTCCTGTCTGCCACCTTAAACTCTTTGTATGCTATGTTTGCGTTGTAAGAAGACTACATAAATGTGCGTCAGCGGAGCCGATGAGTCAGTGATGACAAATTGGAACAAATTGAAACCGACTCTCTGTAGCAAGAAACAAATAAAGGGCATAAAAAAATTACAATTTAATCTAAATGATTGGCCCGGTTTGTGATTATGTGTTAAAACACCTCCATTTCCGTCTGTCGCCTTTACATCCTGTGGAAGTGAAAAGGATTAGCGGACTCCAGTAATTAATGGGGCTCTTATAATCAGTTTATAATCCTGCGCTAAGGCTGTTTCATAAACTCTGCGGTTTCACAAGGTGTGTATTCGTGTGTTGATTATTGTAAATGTAAACAGGTCTTCATGCGCCCTTCTCTACGACCCATTCTCATAGGAGGATATGAAAACTTCCACTCGCAATACCCTGAACTTTGCACTGAAGTGAAAAGCATCGAGCAGAGCGGAACTGAAAGCGAGAAAAGAGCCAGTAGTGAGAAGTTTGGTCACCACAAACCAGATTATGAGCAGGTAAGGGCAGCACGTCATCTTCCAAAACACGCACGCACACACACACACACGCACATCTATCTTTTTTTCTATCATGACATCCAACAGCATAGTATAACAATCGAGTGGTTTATATTTGTCATAGTGTATATATCTGTACACAAACACACAATGCTGTGATACCGTGTGACCTTATGGGGTCCAGAAAGGGAGCAGGCCAGATGGGAGAAAAACACCCTTTTATCCATGACCTTTTTCCTCAGTGTACCAACATCTCAAATATCAATGTATTGTGTGATACCGAAACACAAAGCACTTCATCTGATTATTATTAAAAAACAAAATCACTACTTTAAAAGTGTATTGTCATTTGCTGGCAACCAATCCGCTGTAACCCGCCACTTTCCCTAAATCAGCTACAGGCACAGCTCACCAGCAACGTAATGAGAGCAAGTACCACAGAAAATTAATAGATGTGTGTAATTTTTTTTTAATAGCAATAGTTGTTGAATATTTGTTAAGTAAACGTACCAGTGCTTCGCTATTTCCAACTCACTAGAGGAAAAAACAACAATGTACTGCTCCCTCCGGTGACAAATGTTTTTTTCATGTAGCTTTTCAATTTACTGGAATTTTTCAGAAAAAAAATTAAAGGCCTGGTTGATCTTGTTATATTTTTCCAAAGTATTGTATGGCGCTGATATCATCAAGCATCTGTCTGAATTGTGGTATGCCGCGTCACTATGAGAAAATGCAGTTACTAAAACAGACTTGTGACATCATGGCATTGCCTTGTGGCAATTTCTGAAGTCTCGTTTTTTCTAAATGGCACAGTGCTTTATATTCATGCATATGTTGTCTTGCTGCTATGATGTCACAGCTTTTGCCATCCTCACCCGAAACCCCATGCTGGAAAGTCTCATCAGGATTCCCTGTATTGTAGCGAAACAAACTTTACCGGACCACCGTTAATCTTTCAATCAGGGTACTCTGATACCCTCCCTACACTGGCAAATGTACTCGGTGTTTTCCATGTACACGTCTTTTTCACTCATTTCCTTCTTTGATGTTTCAATTCAGCGAGAGCAGTCACGTGGATATCTTTAGAGAGTGCAATATCACATAGGAGCATTGCAATCGTTTAAATAACAGAGAAGCAAAATGATATGCTCCAGGTTGACCAGTTTTTTATTAGATGTATGTGGCTATCCCATAGGGGCCAACATCACACCTTGTTGTATATTGACCCCACTTATCTTGACTCACATCTGGTTTCTCCCTCCCCACCTATATCTCACTTTCAGGGCAAACCTGTGGAGATCCTGCCTTTCCTATACCTCGGTAGTGCCTACCACGCCTCCAGGCAGGACTATCTCACTGATCTTCACATCACTGCCTTGCTCAACGTGTCACGCAGAGACATGCAGCCCACCAAGGGCCACTACAATTACAAATGGATCCCGGTGGAAGACAACCACATGGCCGACATTAGCTCCCACTTCCAAGAGGCAATAGAATTTATCGGTGAGTTGAACTTATCAAACTGGGCGTCCGAACCAGTTTTATGGGGCTTCCACCTGAAGGTTTATTTCTGAATCATAATTCCACGTTTATTTTTCGTCTTGACTCCCTGCTCAAAATAGTGTGCTCAGCTAGACTATGTGGCAAGGGAGATATACGCAACCATCCCAAGGATAGATCTTTACCCAGAATAACACCACCTTCAGCGTCTGTATATTTATAGTTGTAGATTACACGCACGGTTTTAGAAATATTCTGTTTGAATTAGGCAACACTCCTATGCATAGGTGTTTATTTTTAAATGGCGTCTTCGCCAAACCTCAAGTAAACCCTCGCTGTACTTATGTGCTACCATTCACAAATAGAGGACTATAACCTCAGTGGTAATCAGTTTAGCTTGATCGCCTGCCCTCAAGCCTCCGCCAACGCATCCAACCAGTCACTTCCATTCAGGATTTGCTCAGGAGTTGACGCCCTCCTGGTTCTGAGCTTGAAAAAGCCGTTCGCATGTTGTCATCGCCTGCTAGGGCTAATCTCCAGTGGGTGTGGTCATGCAGTCAGTGTGACAAGTGGCTGAGCAGGAAGGAGAAGGCTGAATGAGGGGTGACACCTCGACCGCGGTTGGTTGCTCACAGGTGGGCCTGAGGGCGGCAGCCTGTGGAAAAGAGAGTGTGTGGGAGAGCGATGGCGGATCATAACAGCAGCAGCAAACGGCGCACACAATGTGTTGGTGGTTATTTAAAGACAGGCATAAGCAAGAACAAAGCTCAGCCAGGAGCTACTGGACTGACCAGTATTGGTCAACTGCTATTGTGTATTGTTTGATGATGCAGCCTACATTTAGTCCTCATTACATAAGACAGCTAACTGTACCAGGAGTAGGTTTAACCTACATTTAGCCCGCGGGAGCTCTAAAATTCATCTACTAAGATCCTGAATTATTTCAAATTAAGTGAAGATGATTAACAGTTTACGGCGAGGGTGGATAACATTTTTCCTATTTAGGGCTAGTTCCGGGCTTACTGAATTTGTGGAACAATAAATGTTTATTATTATATTTCATGAGTATCTCTCGGTAAAATGTGTTATGGCAGGCTGGCTGAAATGTTCTTGCAGCTGTAAGCTTCCCACCTGTAGTTTCGTGGCTAAAAATAAACATTGACCTTCTGACTCAAAATAGCTGGAGAAGTCCATCACAACACGAACAGCATAGTCATTAAAACATCAAGGCAAGTGGCCAACTGGAGCTGATTGAAATGACCTTTAAGTAAAGGAATTCTATTAAAGGATCATTGCTGCAATGTATTTATTTATTTTACTCTTTTTTTTTAAATAATCTTTCATGTCATATCAGGTTTGTGAGATAATATGGTTTGGAAATGAGCAGGACCCCCTTTCTTGTTCTGATTTTGAATGGGCCATTTTCTTATTAATCTGAACTAATATTCAATATATAAATAACCTTTGCTGCGGTATGGCCAGTGTTCTCCTGAATGTGATATTAAAAACATCTTTCCTCTGAGTGATTAGTTGCTGATATGAGGGTGTTTTGTGGCTCATCGGCGAGCCGTTGGCAGGATTGTGGCTGGCCATGATGCACTCTGAGGCGGCTGCGGCAGCACGCTGCTCTTTTTTGCAGGCCCAGCCTTTCAAAGCCTATTGCATGCAAACGGCAAACCGCATGGATCTCAATTTGACCTATGTTATGCAAAAAAGAGCGGAAAACATCGGACCTTTAAATGACGATACCGTGTATGACATGTATGTGCCTAAAAAGAGAACCCCTTCTGCGAATGAGCATAAACTCATGCATGCACTCAAAGTGCATGCTCGCTGTGCCACGCCCACAATGGTTTAGGAGGATTGAAATTCCATGCAGTTATGTTACAGAACATCCACAAGTGTGTTCAAATGACACAGATGAAAGAAAATGAAAATATACAAGACGTGGCCCCTGCGAAAGTTCTCTGCGGATAATACATATGTAGCTGTGGTATACAGTGCTGTATAATTAGTGAGTAGGAGTAAATAGTAGGGTATTGCTTCAATCTTCCTTCAAATGTGATTTATAATTTTCTATGCTTTTACAGTATTCATAACTGTCCGTTTGAATGACCCATTGCGATTGCAAGGTTAAGTTTAATTTTTAATATTATGTAACCTGTTTGAAGAAAATCGCACATCCGTGTCCAATGATTGACCCGGCCGGCCTTTTGTCCTGTGTCCAGATCACGTAAAGCAATCTGGAGGAAAGGTCCTCGTCCACTGTGAAGCGGGCATCTCTCGTTCCCCCACCATCTGCATGGCCTACATCATGAGAACCCAGCAGCTGAGACTGGATGCAGCATTCGATATCATCAAGCAGCGCCGGGCTGTTATCTCACCCAACTTTAGTTTCATGGGTCAGCTGCTACAATTTGAGTCTGAGGTCCTTTCGACAGCGCCCACTCATACAGCCGCACCTGAACCCACCACTCCCTGTATCCCAGAGTCCGCTTCCTTTTTTGCCAGTGACATCACCACCTCCTTCAACACCAAAAACTTTGAGCCATCTGTATTCACCCTTCCTACCTCTTGCCTAAAGTCTCCGGTCCATCATCAGTTCAAGCTGAGCCCAATAACTGCACTGCCTTAAAAAAAAAGAACTGTGACCGCTTGTAGTCTTACTTGAAAATGTATCAAATGTAAAAGCTCCCTGTGTGCCTGGTGTTGAAACCAGCAGACCAGACTGGAGACCAGCAAGTTTAAATTGATAGTAGTAAACATTTCATAGGATGACACTGGTGCCGCTGGAGTGGCAACAGCACAGTGATAAACCTGCAATATACATGCCTTAGGTTGATGTTGTGATTTTTATGTTCATTCACAAATACAGTCAGGCATTTGAATCTAATATATTGAAAATTGCATTCTTTGTGATTTTTTTTCCATAATGTTGATGTCAATGTGTTTAATAAAAGGTGAAAAATAATGTTGTCATTTTACAATCAATAAACAGGTGGTAAAAGTACTCAAACTTATACTTTTGGAGAAAAACAGATGACTGAAATGTACTTCAATACAAAACAAGAGTAATAATTTTACTGCTATTTGTACACAATAAGAATTTTGATCACATTCTCTAGTGGACCAAAAACGTGCATAGTAACAAGGTACAGTATTTGTACTTCACCACTTCCTACGACTGATCAACACGTAAAGGCATGTCCGTTGTCCAATATGCGGTCAAGACATTTACGTGGCTAAACATGTTTCAGAAAACCGCAAACATGGTCAACTCTTTCGCGATACTGAATATTGTGTGTGTGCGCGCGTGTATATGTATGTGTATATATATATATATATACATATACACATATATATATATATATATATGTATGTATATATATATATATGTATATATACACACACACACACACATATACAGTATATATATATACTCGAGAAATACCAAGGGCTCAGAGAGGAGCTGGAGAGAGCCTGGAAGGTAAAAGTGACAGTCGTGCCTGTGGTGGTCGGAGCACTTGGGGCAGTGACCCCCAAACTAGATGAGTGGTTGCAACAGATCCCGGGAACAACATCGGACATCTCAGTCCAGAAATGTGCAGTGCTGGGAACAGCAAGGATACTGCGCAGAACCCTCAAGCTTCCTGGCCTCTGGTAGAGGACCCGAGCTGAATGAGGGACGGACACCACCCGAGGGGGGGTGAGACGAGGAATTTTTTATATATATATAGAGAGAGAGAGAAAGAGAGATTACATTTTTAAACGACAGTCGGGTAATTTTCATCATGCTTCCTACGCCACTTGACGTGGTACAGTAGCTATCTGTTTCTCTCTCACCCCTTTCGCGCCCACAGGACAACCAGCTGCGCTGTACCAAATTTACGAAATGGGGATGCGAGTAAACCACCAAACTTTCATGATTGTTAGTTATTTGCACAGACGCAACTATAACACAATACGTATGTTATGTATACAGGATAAACTCAGATGTTGTTCCAGATTTGATACAAAACGGATTGTTGTTCTTAGTTACCATGAGGATGTTTATTGTTATTACCCTGTTTTGACTTTGGTATGTTCCATTTATCCCGCCCCCGCCGCCATTTTCCATGTTTTCCTCCACTACGGAGTAGTTCACCAGTTTTAAATGCTGAAACCATAATCTTTGTCCAAGTGTGGACTTTTATTTTTCATCTCCATTTACGTGGAGTTGATCGGCTACCTCCTGATTCAGTCAAGGAGACGCCGAAATAGACGAGGATGTATATCAAACAGGTACGCCAACGACCCGAGTGTCTCCGTTTTACTTTACAGGGCCGACTGGGCTAGAATTGACACTTAGCTAAATGAACCCTGATCTGAATACGCAGCTTTACTGTAAATATTTTGTTTCTTTTCGTTCACAAAGTTAAGACAGATCACATTCAACTTAAACTTAATATCTGCAATGCTGAGGTAAACCAGAACTTGAATTGCCCGCCCTCCTCTTGAGGATGCTAGGCGAAAGCTAGCTGAATTTTCAAACCTTAAGCCTACTCTCTCGATTACGACTTTCTACGTACCTACGATATTTGTTACCGGCGCATTTACAGTGTAATAAACACGATGCATTTATCAATTTGTTGCCTTCTCAAAAAGATGCATTGATGCCCATTGGGTCTTGTGCAGGTTATCATCCAGGGGTTCCGAAGTTACCGGGACCAGACTGTGGTAGACCCGTTTAGTCCCAAGCACAATGTCATCGGTGGGTTCTGGACCACTGACCCCCATTCTCCTTCATTACACTGCATTTACTGTCTGGACAGACACCTAAGTTGTTATTTTAGGGACAACACCCACATGAGTTAAGTAGAACAAACAGCATTTCCCAACAAATGAAAACAGATATTTTACATTTGAAATAATCTTGTGTAGTTTCAAATAGTCACAAATGTAATATTTAGGGTGAAATTTGGACCTGCTGGTTGAAAATTATATACTGACACATAATTATTGTGCCTGGAACAAAAAAAAAGCATTGGCATAGCTAGATACAATACAGTACATCTTTATATAGCATTTTCACGACAGCTGCAGCTGTAACAAAGAACTTTACAGATGAACAGAGATATATTATTTGTAGAAAATAATTTTCAAACCACTTAAGTGAACGTGGATAGTTTGACCCCTCATGACACACTAATGTTGCTGTGGCACACACCGATTTATTTTAATTTTTCCCCTCTCTTTCACAGTTGGGAGAAATGGATCAGGAAAAAGTAACTTTTTCTATGGTATGTGGGCCCCTTCGAATAATATCTTCATTCCATGATCTAATTAGAACTCAGGTTAATTGTTTATGTCTTCCTCCCCAGCCATTCAGTTTGTGCTCAGTGATGAGTTCAGCCACCTCCGACCTGAGCAGCGCTTGGCCTTGCTCCATGTAAGTATCTACACAGGTAGCATAAGCAGCAATTAAGACAAACTTTAGTAATCATGCAAACATAAATGTTCCTCTGGTGTTTCTGTAGGAAGGAACTGGTCCTCGAGTCATTTCTGCATTTGTGGAGATTATATTTGACAACTCTGACAACCGGCTGCCGGTAAGACTATTATATTGGTAAACACTGTTGATGTTTTTTTTTTTTGTTTTGTTTTGTTTTTAACTATTACCAGTGCATACATTACTCATATTATAAGCTTGAAATGTCCATCAGGCTGCTGGCCAAGTTTTCACAAACAAGTTCAGCTCATTACCCAAGTTAGAAATGTATTACTGTAATCCACCAACACGAACGTTAAATTCCCCACCGCCCCCTTATTTCTCAACATTCTCCTGAACCCTGTTGTTTCATATTCTACCCTGGGAACCTCCTTCTCCGTGGCACTCGTACTAAAACTTGACGAGCTAACCACCGATCTAACCAGCAAATTCAAGATCATTGGTGAGAAGAGCAGTGTGGGCAGTCCTATACTTCAGCAGTTAGGTTTTTTCATGAATTTATTTATGGAAGATTTTAGAAGCATTTCAAGTGCTCATTCCATGGAATAAAAACACATTTTATACAGTGAAACGTTCCGTGTTTTTCAGACCACAAGGCACACTTGAAGTCCATTAATTTCCTCAAAAATTGACAGTGTGCCTAAGATATGGATGTCGGGTTTTTAGTTTGTGGTCTTGAATTCAAATTCCTTCATATTTACTTTCACACATCTCATTGTACATGTTTTCATCATACCGGAACCACAATTAATTCCTGCTTCTGTATCTACAAATCATGGAAAATGTAGTCCTACCAGTCTGATGCTTACTACCAGACAGAACGTGAGCTCAGTGTTTCTGGCAACGGGTTTCCAGTGTTGTTACGATGTGGCACAATATCATTGTGATCTGTAAAACCGAGAGGTAAATGACACAGCCTGCTTCCAATAGCTCCCCGGATCGAGCAAAAAAAGATCAGCCTTGCATAGTGGAGAGCGAGGAAGTTGGTGTATCTTATAAATGTATTGACTTGTATACAGCTGCTGAACTGTCTACCTAGATAGCACCACCCAGCCAAAGGAATCACATGACCACCAAGGTTGATTTGCGATGTTCAAACTTTTTTGGGGACAGTCGGAGGAGCACCTCCTCTTGTCCGCCCGAAGAAACCCATGTGCACAGAGAAACAAAAACATGCGAGACCCAGTCTGAACCTAGCATAATAGTGCTAAATCTATCAAATAAACATATGGTACAAGTAGAATAAAGTTATTTGACAAACAATACTTCACAAATATAATGCACTTTATAATCTGGTGTGCCTTAATATATATATAGAAATACCCGTTGATTGATATTACACCTAATGATCCATTGTGCCCAATGGTCCCAAAGGTTCAGTCAGCGTGAACCCTGAACATACCAACACCTTTTTTTAATAGCTTTTTGTCTTTCTGCCTGGTGTGTATTATTTAGGCCACGAAAGTGCTACATTATAAAATCATTTTGGTCTGAAATTGCTGTTGCCAATGAATGGAAGTTAGGTGACATGAGCGGCTAATTGGGATTGTGTCTCCCTCCAGATTGACAAAGAGGAAGTCTCCCTTCGTCGTGTCATCGGTGCAAAGAAGGACCAGTATTTCTTGGACAAGAAGATGGTGACGTAAGTGTTTGTGTCCCAGTAATCACAGGGATTGATTACTGGGACACGCTGAATTGATGTGATCACGTTTGGTGGTGTTTGTGATTGGTGCAGCAAGAATGACGTCATGAACCTTCTGGAAAGTGCTGGCTTCTCCCGCAGTAACCCTTACTATATTGTCAAGCAGGGCAAGGTGAGAAGGAAGTGTTGGTTTGATCTCCAACTTGCTCAACACATCATAAATGGTTTTCCACTATCATAAATGAAGTCACGTTGATACGCCCCTATTGTGCGATAGATGTTGTAATTTTTGAGAAAAGGGTAATTATTTTAATGTTTGATGCAGATCAACCAAATGGCCACAGCACCTGACTCTCAGCGTCTGAAGCTGCTTAGAGAGGTGGCAGGAACAAGAGTGTATGATGAACGCAAAGAAGAAAGTATTTCGCTCATGAAGGAGACAGGTGTGCTCTAAACAATATTATCCATCCATCCATTTTCCGAACCGCCTAATCCTCACTAGGGTCGCGGGGGGTGCTGGAGCCTGTCCCAGCCGTCTTCGGGCAGTAGGCGGGGGACACCCTGAACCGGTTTCCAGCCAATCGCAGGGCACACAGAGACAAACAACCATGCGCGCTCACACTCACACCTAGGGACAATGTAGTGTGTTCAATCCGCCTGCCATGCATGTTTTTGGAACGTGCGCACCCAGAGAAAACCCACGCAGGTCCGGGGAGAACATGCAAACTCCACACAGGGAGGCCGGAGCTGGAATTGAACCAAATACCTCTGCACTGTGAAGTTGACGCGCTAACCACTGGACTACCGGGCCGCCCTCTAAACAATATTATTTTATAAGTATTTTTTTCTTCATACAGGCAGCATACGATACTGGTGGTTAGCATGTCTACATCACATTTCTGAAGTTTTGGTTTTGTGTCGCAGCTCTGGTTTCATCCTGTGTGGATTTTTCATGTTTTCATTAACCTTGTGTGGGTTCTCGATGGGCACCCTGCACACTCTGGCATGCTACCACATTCTGAAAACATGCATTTTAGGCTATTTAAGAGTCCAAATTGTCCTTCGGAGTGAATGTCAGTGTGAACAGTTGATTATCTGTATGTGGCCTGCGATTGAGTGGCGACCAGTCCAGGATGTATTTTGGATAGCCTCCACCTTATATGCGACCCTAATCAGGATGAGCACTATGGGGAGAGCTAAAAGGTGGATATTTCTGTCACATTGAGATCAAAACACTATCCACAACTCTGAGAATGAAAATGTGATGTAAAGCCAACCCTACTCTTACCTTAATTTACTTTAGTGTAATCAGGAAATACCAGCACAGTACTGTTATTTATCCTCAAATCTACCTATGGCGATTTTGCAAAACAATCTGACATCACCAGCTGCAGAATATTGCCTGTGAATTAGTCTGCTAATATTTCAGTATACTTATTTGTTTGGTTTGATGTTCTAATTGGATATTGATCAATACAATTCCTTTAATATGTATTTCGAAACAAAGTTTTGTCATTATAATAATGATGCATGTGTCCATCCAGAGGGGAAAAGGGAGAAGATCAATGAGCTGTTGAAGTACATTGAAGAGCGTCTACACACTTTGGAGGATGAAAAAGAAGAGCTGGCTCAGTACCAGAAATGGGACAAGATGCGAAGAGCCCTTGAGTACACCATCTACAACCAGGAGCTCAATGAAACCCGCGCCAAATTGGATGAGGTAAACACCCCAAAGTTGCCTGAATGTGCTTGTTTGTAAAGATGTTTGCCAAAATACTTCCCAACAAATTGTGGAAGTAATAATTAGTGTGGTCGGAATTGTAATATATAAAGAAGTGGTGTTTCCATCACATTCTTTTGAGTTGATTTTCAGCATTGTAATTTATTTTTTCCAGCTGTCTTCCAAGAGAGAAACATGTGGAGACAAATCCCGACAATTACGTGACGCTCAGCAAGACGCCAGAGACAAAGTCGAGGTAAAAAAAATAAATGAATAAAAAAAATCCAACCGATATGAAAATTAGTAAAATATTACAATTCAAATCAATTACAGGAAGTAGAATGAAGACAAGTGCTTTCTGAGAAAAGCTGAATTTGATGTTTAGGTACCATCTGTAGTACCACTGCAGTTGGTGCTAAAACAGAAAAGTAACAAAAGGTTATAGTGCATAAGTACATTGGTTATTTTGATGCCCGCAACTTTTTACACCAAATGTGAGTGTTGGATACATGGCTGAAGTAGCTAATATTCACACTCCTACAACCGGCTGGTGATGCACTGACAGCAAAGGTCTAATTTTGCTCACTCTGTACAATATGCCAAGTACCGGTAGTTGTTGACGTCACACTAAAAAAGATACTGGTAGCCCTGATAATAAACACACAGAGGAGCCCGAAGAAGCTAAGCAGTCCTGACAGTTTGTACGCCAGATGTATCTAAAATAATTGCATCTCTTCAGGAGAAATACATGGAAGTTGCACTCCTCAATGAATGGAATCACCTTTTTCTTTCCTATCCTCATGTAGGAGACAGAGCGAGTTGTGCGAGAATTGAAATCCAAGGTCTCTGCCATGAAGGAGGAGAGGGAGCAGTTGTCGGCCGAGCGCCAGGAGCAGATTAAACAGAGGACCAAACTTGAGCTGAAGGCCAAGGACCTGCAGGATGAGCTGGCAGGCAACAGTGAACAGAGGGTATGGAAGCCTCCCATCTGCGTCACTCTGCTTACCAGCAACACTTGCCCTTCCTCTGCATCACTGCATGTATCTCCCTATAGTCACTGCTATCACGTGCACGATTGTTCTTTTAATGTACTGTAAGTCACTGCGTGTGGGAAATGGCACAAAGTGTAGCCATGGTGTGATTTTGCCTTCCCTTTAACCGTGTACAGTAATAATTAAATATTGAGTTTTATTTATTTATAAGTAAGATTGTGATTCAATAGTAAGCAGCAGCACACATAAATCCCACTGCACATCTTGACTGGCATCGGTTTGTGTGCAGAGCTGGTATGACTCACTTTCAGCAGAGCCTCATATTTGTGGGCACGTGTGTGTGTGTGTGTGTGTGTGTGTGTGTGTGTGTGTGTGTGTGTGTGTATGAAGATCATCATAAATAACAGCTTTATTGGCTCAGTCTTTGTGATGGCCATGATGAGTCCCAGGCAGAATGCTGGTTGGTGGTGGCTTAGCATCAGCCAAATGTTCCTGGAGCAAAATAAAAAGGAATGCATTCTGGCTGCTAGCACTGTGGCTACACTGTTCGCCAACTGGACAAGTATGTTAGTGTTTTATTTCTGAATGTCCTTTTTAACAGGGCTATTTTATGCTCTGCAACTTTGTGCATGAAGAGCAACCCATGCTCATATAACTGCTCTGCTCATATAACGCGCACTACAGCAGACAAAATCCACAAAGCCTGTTGGCAACGTGTAGCTTTATTTGCAATCACAGGGCGTTGTTGCAGTCCTGTGTGTTACTTGTTTTAAAAGTCCAATGTCCCTAATTTGGCAAGATTGGTCTCTGTGACCATAGTGATGCACAGTGCTTCCTGTACTTAAAAGATACCTGGTACAATGCTCTTTGTTGCCATGGTTAGAGATATTGGTTTTGTGTGCATGTTTTTTTTTGTCTTTTAAACTATGTTGTTTGTTAAGCCAAGTTTGTTTTGGCCAAGGAAATTCAGTATAGTACAGTAGAGATTTTTATTCGTCTTTGAACACAAAGAAACAAGCGCGGGGAATAAAAAAATCTGTTCCACTCTTGTAGAAACGTCTTCTGAAAGAGCGTCAGAAATTGCTGGAGAAAATTGAGGAGAAGCAAAAGGAGCTGCAGGAGACAGAGCCCAAATTCAATATGGTGAAGGAAAAGGAGGAGCGAGGTATCTCTAGGTAGGGATGACTCATTCACCACATCACAAGTTCCCAGAGCAACTGGAGAACAGGCCTAATTTCATGAGTCAGTCATCTTAATCTAAATGTCTTTTGACAGTGGCGGCAGCAGGGAATTTGGCGGGTGCATACAGCAATCATTTTAAGCATCGCCTAATCTGTTGATTCTTTTGTTGATTAGTCAATGAATCAGATTTTAAAAAATTATATCCCTTCATTTAAAAATAAGACATTATGTGAAAATGACAGTTCAGCAAATGTACAAATATAACTTAATGATTCAGTTACTGGTTTGGTCAGTAAAATTCCAGAAAGTAGGCAAAAATGTTCCTCATTGTTTTCCAAATCAAAGCAGAAGTTGGCAAATGTTTTATTTTGATTCAACTCAAAAATAATCAATCTGCTTCCACAGAGGACTACAGAAATCTGTTAATATTTACTGTTGAGCCTGATTCCAAAGATTTGTAAGTTAAACAGGGTCACTAAAAGTTAATTGATTATCAAAAGAATGCTTCATTTGATAATCAGTTAGTTGTCAATTTAATCATAACACTTCTTGCGCATACATTGTTATAGGTGAACTCTAACCAGAAATATAAATACATACTTAAAATGATGCAAACATTTTCATCTCCATCTAGACTTGCCCAGGCGACACAGGAGAGGACAGACCTGTACGCCAAGCAGGGCCGTGGCAGTCAGTTCACCTCCAAAGAGGAGAGGGACAAATGGATCAAGAAAGAGTTGAAATCTCTGGACCAGGCCATCAATGATAAAAAGAGGCAAATTGCTGCCATTAATAAAGATCTGGAGGACACAGAGACCAACAAAGAGAAGAACCTGGAGCAATATAATGTAAGAAGTCATTTTAATACATTATAATGTGTGTCTAAATGTTATGTTTTTATATTTTTTAATATATATTGTTATTTATACAGTGGATATAAATAAAAAGTCTACACACCCTTGTTCATATGGCAGTTATTTATGAAAAATGAGACCTAAATCATTTCAAAACATTTTCCACCTTTAATTTGACCTATTACTTTTACAACTCAGCTGAAAAACAAGCTGTTCAGAGCTTGCCACGTGACTCTTTTTATGTTTGAGTTTTATTTGATGTCCAGCACTTTATATGCATCTCTAGTTGTTTTTAAAGTGCTCAAAAATAAAGTTGAGTTGAGCTGATTATTTATTTCATTTTTGTCTCTAGAAACTGGACCAAGATCTAAATGAAGTGAAGACCCGTGTTGAGGAGTTGGACAAAAAATACTATGAAGTGAAGAATAGGAAAGATGAGCTGCAGAGTGAAAGAAAGTAAGATTCATTTTTTACTCATATGGCTTAAGGTCACAGTCCAAATAGAGGGTTCAACATTTGTCACTCAAGGCAAAACATAACAACAAAATCAACTATAATAACAAAACTAACCTTTCCTGATGAAGTAATGCACATGGATTTTGACTATTCCAAGAGGTTATGTCTTTCACTGTTATGGTGACATAAGTATAACTGTGTCCACATCCGTCATGTGTGTAGCTACCTGTGGCGTGAAGAGAATGCAGAGCAGCAGGCCTTGGCGGCCAAACGGGAGGACCTGGAGAAAAAACAGCAGCTCCTCAGAGCCGCCACGGGCAAGGTCTGTCACTGACTGGTGTAACACAACATCAGAAGTGTGTGTAGGCTTGCCACAATAATTACAATATCGAATAAGAGCTTGATGAGAGAAAAAATACACTCCCAAGTTTTTTTGGGGGGGGGGGGGCCTTGATAAATGATCATTTGCATGCATGCTTGTTGACATACATCATCAAAATTCACTTGTGCTGTCCATCAGCCTGCTCACCGCATTGTGCATTTGGCGCTCGCATTTGGCATCATGAGATAATAAAATCAATGTCCTGGTTATGCAAATTATTCACAGTTGAGGAGTAATACTGGACAGTAAAATGGTCTTTTCAAGCTTCACAGATTCACCTCCTGTTACTTCTGGTTTGTTTGTTTTTTTAAACAACTATGAAAAATGTATTCAACACTGTTTTTCTTCCCTCCAGGCCATCCTGAATGGCATTGACAGTATCAACAAAGTCCTTGAGCATTTCCGCCGCAAGGGCATTAACCAGCATGTGATCAATGGTTACCACGGCATCGTTATGAATAACTTTGAGTGTGAGCCTGCCTTTTATACCTGTGTGGAGGTGACTGCTGGTACCAGGTGTGTCATGATGTTTTATTTAATCCTTCTATTGAAAAAAAAATTAGTACTCCATTTGGAGCTTGAATGTGAACCGTCTAGAGTTGACTGAGATGTAAATTAAACGATGTCAAAACTAATGGCTGGAAAGAGATAGCGTTACAGTGGACCCCCGCATACTCACACTTGTTTTTTTGTTTTTAATAATTCTCGAAGCTCCTTTTTGTGAGCAAATATATTGTTATCATTGTATCAGGGATGGCAATTTTCCACGGATATGCGGGAATCCGCCATTTTATTTCTTAAATTGATCATTTTTGTGAATCGTCTAAATCCGTTGAGAAAATTTTAGGGGGGGTAAGGTACCTTATCGTCGAGTTTTCACGAGCTCTCCCGATCAGTCTTTCCATCTTCCGATTGTAAACAGCCCTACGATTGGACGTGTATGATGTCTTACTTGTTGTGATTGGTCGCCCTGTCCAGGCCACGCCCCTTTCCACTTTTTTCATCACTAGCCATTGCCATCCCTGTTGTATTTTGGGGGGTTGCATTTGAATGGCCGTCAATTCTATGCATATTTTCGCTATTCTCGGGCCGGCCCGGTCTCAATCACCTGTGAATAGCAACTCTATGCATTAGTAAATTAAAATGGTAGATTCACTGTATTCTATGCTCGATATTTTGGAATGTGGCCATCAGTAGTGATGTCATTTAACATGGTTTCACTTTCAGACTGTTCTACCACATTGTGGAGACCGATGAGGTCAGCACCAAAATATTAATGGAATTCAACAAGATGAATCTCCCTGGAGAGGTCACATTTCTACCCCTCAGCAAGCTGGATGTCAGGGACACTGCCTACCCAGAGACCAATGTAAGGACTACACTTGAGTTGCATGGCTGGACCATAATTCACATTTAATATAATTTTGTCAAAATTACTTAACGTAATTTCTTGAGAATAACAGACGTTCAAAAATTACTTGCACACAGTAGTGCTGATATATCAAGTTATTAAATGTAAACAGAAGCAGCACAGTCCATATTTTTGTACAAATGCAATTATCAATCTAAATAAGAGGCACAAAAATTTTTTTGTGAGCAGCAGTGTATTTTAAAAAAACAAAATAAAAGGAGGGGCTTCACTGTGATGTAATTTTGAAAACATTTATTTTGCAGCTCTCAAAAGTCTAATTCAAAACACACTACTGTAATGTGAAAACAAATATATATATTTAATACACCCACTATGTATTCATCGATTATCTGAATCGCTTATTCTCAATGTATGTTTAATCTTGTAGGCCACTCCTCCAGGTTGACTTATCGTCTTTGCGATATATATCATCATATCGCCCAGCTCTAGTACTCGCCTATGCCAAGAAAGTGCATTCTTTGGCAGTGACAAAACCGTAAACCTCATGAAATTTGGTTGAGAAATGAGCCAATTACGACTTATTTTTTATGTCTGTGCATTGCCTTTGCTCTTTCTAGTTTTCTTAAGTATCGCGTCATATACAGTAGTATTGGACTTTACCTAGTGTAGAGTATCTTCCCTGTGATCATACAATCTTGTATCAACCTTGCATCAGGATGCCATTCCAATGATCAGCAAGCTGCGCTACAGCCACAATTTTGACAAGGCGTTCAAACATGTATTTGGGAAGACCTTGATTTGTCGCAGCATGGAGGTTTCGACGCAGCTGGCCCGGGCTTTCACAATGGACTGCATCACTCTGGAAGGTTTGGTCAACCACACTCCACAGTCATAGAACCCATGAGGATAGTTGCTAATTGCAAGCAAATCAATAGAACATGTGAAGAGGCTTGATGTCTGCTTGACCTTGTAGGTGACCAGGTGAGCCACCGTGGAGCTTTGACAGGAGGTTATTATGATACCAGAAAGTCTCGTCTGGAGCTGCAGAAGGACATGAGAAAGGCTGAAGAGGAGCTGGGTGAGCTGGAGGCCAAGCTTAACGAGAATCTGCGCAGGAACATTGAACATATCCTTTTTGATTTGCACTGCTTTGGCAATGCATTTTCCATGGGCCATGCGAGGATGTTGATTCTATGGCTGGTGAACCATTTCTACAATTTTCAGTATGACAGGATGCCTCTCCAATAAAATCATAGATATTTTAACCAGGGGTGCCAATAATTCAAATTAGTGACGGTATTACCATACACCCCAATATGATGAGGAGATATGTATCTCTTTCTGTCTTTTCTCTCTTCAATCATAAATAGCTGTGGCATTGTATGATCAGAAATGGCACTTTTAGGCATTCCATGTTTTCTTTTGTGTCAGCTAGTTCCTCAGTACACTTTTAGTGGCATCTGACATTAAAATGAACAAAAATGGAAGAAAACATGGCAATCTCTTAATTGTTTTTCGTGGCTGTATCGTGTGCGTGTGTATAAATGTTCCATGAGTGGATGGCTGAGTTAATATTTTAAAAATGGTTTCACATTTGGATTACCATACATACTGAATCACAAAGCTGGGATGCCGCAGGATGCCTAAGGCAGGTAAAAGAAGGATGAGAGAATATTGGACCCAGCCACAATGACTCACTGCTGTCAGAGCTGAAAAGCACGTGAGGATATGGATAGAGAGAGGATATGTGTTGCTTGTGCAGTATTTTTTGATGACATGGTCACTTCTACATGTGTTGGCACATCTGTGGTGAATCGGGTGATGCGTGTGTGTGCGTGTGTACCTGCTGGTTAACTCTACGTGAGAAGGCAGGCAAAAGCACCGATGACCAGTTCTCTACCGCAGTGGTGAGTCACAGTTGACATCAATTATTTAAAAGCCCACCGTTGTTTTGCGTCTCTCCACCTCTGCCCTGTCTAGGCGTGAGATTGCACTGATTCACCCCACCCGTCGCTTTTAGTTAAGTGTCCAGTCCATCTTCATTTTGCTGAGACAGACAAGTATAAAGGAAGCTGTGCTCAGATGGCTCAGCACTTCTCCAATTTTTTGTCTTGAATTTGTTCAATATCACTTGCCGAGTACTCACATTTTTAACGTCCCTTTCATATCTGTCGTTTTCACTGACGGAAATGCTATTGAGCCGTGCATTGCCTGGACCGTAATTCAATCAATTAAACCACCATCTTATTGATTTGCCTGCATTAATGGACTTCTTTGAAACCTCCAAGGTCCAGTGGAGTGTAGGAGTCATGGACAATCGATAGTGCTGTCTGTTCATTTAGCTTTAAGATGGCAGGGTTCTTGCAGATCCTTAAAAGGCCTTGAAAAGGAATGAATCCACAAATCAAAAAACAAGGCCTTAATTGGCCTCTAAATGTTAATCAAATTAATCTTTGAGAAGTCTGAAAGGTTGTTAACACACAATAATTTTGATTTTATGAATGTAAAATTGTCTTGCATCAACAAATAAATTAACATTCTTTCAAGACAAATTTTCAGAATGAATCTAGTAACATGCACAGTCATGTAAGCGGAAGCAACAAAATTGATGTGTGTTTAGTGGGGACTGCTAAGAACAGATCAATGCACGTCAGTTCTGTACTCCAGCAACTTTGGACAACGAGACGTCCGGAACAGTGTTGAGTGGGTTTTAAATTTTATTCTGAATGGAATTAAAACGTCTTAAATTTAATTTAGGCTGTAGGAACCCTAGATGAGGACGTCCAGCCCTCCGAAAGGTAGATCTTTGATGGCAGAGATTTACTGTGAAAATCCATTTCACAAGGCTTCTTAGATGCATGCGCCCCACCCCGTCCAACAGTTCATTTTTACTAACAATTTTTTCATTAAGGCAATTGTTTTGTTTGACTTTTTCACGAGGCTTGTCTCATGCAATGTCACAGAATTTTACGATTAACCATTGAATTAAATTATTTTTGTTCTTAATGAAAATTTGCAATACATGGTGAAGACTTCCTTAACATGTGCTTTCACGTATCAATAATGAGATTGACCAGTTGATGAACCAAATGCAGCAGATTGAGACGCAGCAGAGGAAGTTTAAAGCCTCCCGTGACAGTATTCTGTCCGAGATGAAGATGCTGAAAGAGAAGAGGCAGCAGTCAGAGAAGACGTTCATGCCAAAGGTGACCAAAATGACTTGAAATTTGTAAGGAAAGCATATCACCAGGCATTGGGGTCATTTATACCATAGTCTTCATTGTCTTTTTTTTAAGCACAGGTCATTTGTTGAAACTGATCATCGCTCTTTGTTTTTTGTGTCTTCTTTTGTTTCTCGTGCAGCAACGAAGTCTTCAGAGTCTGGAGGCCAGCCTCCATGCCATGGAGTCCACCAGGGAGTCACTGAAGGATGAGTTGGGCACCGATTTGCTTTCCCAGCTCAGCCTGGAGGACCAGAGGCGTGTGGATGACCTCAATGATGAAATACGTCAGCTTCAGCAGGTGAGGGGGACATGAGGAAGGAAAAGTGTTGGAGTTTGGTTTTATGATGATGGTTTTCTGCTCTGTCCCTGTTTAATCCATTTTTTTCATACATGCATTTGAAGTAGGGCGGCCTGGTAGTCGAGTGGTTAGCATGTCGACTTCACAGTGCAGAGGTACCGGGTTCAATTCCAGCTCCGGCCTTCCTATGTGGAGTTTGCATGTTCTCCCCGTGCTTGCGTTGATTTTCGCCGGGTCCTCCGGTTTCCTCCCACATTCCAAGAACATGCATGGCAGGCTGACTGAACACTCTAAATTGTCCCAAGGTGTGAGTGTGAGTGCAAATGTTTGTTTGTTTCTATGTGCCCTGCGATTGGCTGGCAACCAGTTCAGGGTGTCCCCCGCCTACTGCTCGAAGACAGCTGGGATAGGCTCCAGCACCCCCCCTCGACCCGAGTGAGGATAAAGCGGTTCGGAAAATGAATGAATGCATTTGAAGTATTTTAGCCATAAATGACTTTTTAAAAAAATAATTATTATTTACTCACATACTGCATGCAAGTTAAAAACACAAGTTTGACAAAACTAGAACTGTTACTCCTTGGATGTATTCATATAACGATATAGAGTATGATATTTATATCTAGTTGCTCTTAAGATTATCTATACCAAATAAACTAAACTAAAAATAAACAACTCCTGTAAAAAGATGTCCATGGCAATTCATATTCTGTAATTAAACTGACTGACTGATGTGCCAGCGTAAAAAGTGAAATTAATTAAACACAGGTCGATTGAGATGGTAATGGTAAGTGCCAAGAGAGAAAAGCTACGTTATATGGTAGAAATCATGGTTTTGTTTTTTGTTTTTTGTTTTTTGGTTTGTTTTTTTGCGTCATAAAAGCAAATCAGTGTCATGGTCATGCAGCCTTTGACTGTTTGGCGTGAAATTGACATTTGCTTACACTAATGAAAAAAAAACAGTCCTTTGTGAGATGTGTTATTTTGGAGGCATTATGTTGAGAAAACCGTTTTAGAAAATACAAATGCTCTTCATTCATTTAAAATGATTAACATGTGTAATGAAACCATAATTGTTTTTTCATACCATCGTTTTGAATAATCTCATGACACAATATTTGTTCATAAGTTTAAAATGGCCATCATTGAACCTAATAAAAGTTGAAAAGGTCTCTGATATGTAAAAAAGGTTCCCGCCGCTGTAATAAAAACATTGTTTTCTCAACAAAACAAATACTAATAATAATTCTAATACTGTTTGCAATATAATTAAAATAGATCAATTCATATGCACTTGAGTGCAACACCATTGTTGTCTTAATTTTGCCATCGTCCTTTTATTCCTGCTGCTTCTAGTGCATTTAAATGACCTGGGTGCGGTAAATGGCGCAGACAGCAGCTGTGTGTGGGCGGTTCCTGTGATCCTTTTTTTCTGCGCCAGCTTCTTTCAGCTCTCGCCCGAATAATCTCAAATTGTCCCCACTTGTGTTACGCAACTTCACCCACACAACCCAGAATCTTTAACGTATGTTTCTCCAGAGTTTGCACTTCTTCGATGTGACATGTAACGCATTTTATTAAAGTGAACGTTGCCGTGGTACTCAGAGTGAATAGATACGGTCGCTGCTTTCTCAGTTGTTAAACCAAGACCAGTCGCATAAATAACATTGTGGTTTCTTGTGCCACCCGCAGGACAACAGACAATTGCTGAATGAGAGAATCAAGTTGGAGGGCATCATGACCCGAGTGGAGACGTACCTTAATGAGAATTTGAGGAAGCGTCTTGATCAAGTGGAGCAGGTATAGTGTGGCTTCAATGTCCGGTGGGAGCGGGAAATAATTACTTGATTCCCTGCTGATTATTATGAGCTTACTCGCATTTCATTGAGTAAAGTGTATTTCAATCCCCGAGCAAAACACAAGTTAGTACTTTTCATAACTTTTCTCAGCAGGGATTTTGGTCAGGTTCAGGAGAGATTTTATTTGCATACAGAACAGAAAATTCAGTTCGCAGTCTCAAGTGGCCACTCGAGATGTATTTAAATGCCAGGTGTTGCACCCAACACCTGTGTGTTTGTGAATTAACTTTTGATTAGATCAACCCAAATTCATGTTAATATGTACTCAGGGCAATGCCTGGAATAAATTTGACTGTTGAATGTAATGCAGAATAGGAATTTGTATGAACAAAGACTCTCCTTGTTTTGATTTGCAAACACAGGAGCTAAACGAGCTGCGAGAGACCGAGGGAGGCACCGTTCTCACAGCCACAACATCTGAGCTGGATGGCATCAACAAACGGGTCAAGGAGACACTGGCTCGATCAGAAGGTATGGTCAACACTATGGCCCGGAGAAGTACATAAAGCTCCACTTGTGTGCTTGATAGAAGCATAGCAGTATAACCATTGTCTTACTCTCTAATATAATACAACCAACCAAACAGTATTGATTCAATTTGTTGATCTCGAACCATATAAGATGAAATGCAAGTGACACAAAAAACGGAGAAGTACTCGCATGTTCTCTCTTAGATCTGGATTCTTTGGTTGACAAGACCGAGTCGGAGATCAAGGATCACATCAAGAGCATGGACCGCTGGAAAAACATAGAGAAGGAACAAAACGACGCAATCAATCATGACACCAAGGAGCTGGAGAAGATGACCAACCGGCAGGGCATGCTGCTCAAGAAGAAGGAGGAGTGTATGAAAAAGATCAGGGAGTTGGGCTCGCTACCTCAGGAGGCTTTTGAGAAGTACCAGACTCTCACACTCAAGCAGGTATTACCGTCTTTACTTAACTTGCTTTTCAGAGTAAGGGCCTCTTTATTTAAAAAAAAAACAAACAAAAAAACACCAACAACAACAAAAAACATTGGGGTCACTTATTACCCCACAACTCCTCATTTATGTAATTTGTCAAGATCTCAAAATCTAACAGGGTGAGCCACAACAATTTATTGACTTCACCTCCTAGCATCTTAATTTTACAAGTGTTTAATTTGATTTTTTTGGGCTGTGTACACTACTGGTATATTGGAGGAGTAAATATTTGAACTACATTTTTACCGATTGGGCCAACCTTTTTCTGTGCTTACACATGAAAGATTCCATTCAAAAGGCAGTCTATAAAAAAACGGCTGTCGTCATTTTTTCCAGCATTTGGAGTAAATGAACTTCTTGATAGGAGCATCAGAGATTAATTTTATGAAACATTCTAAAGGCGCAAATGAAGAAGACTGAAAACAGCATTGCATCAACTCAACAAAATAAAATAAAATAAATACTGCAACTCCATCCTTAGGGATTCATGTAGCGCTGATTATTGAGAAGGCTGTCGTCTACCAGTTTGATTCATGCTTCTCAAATAAAGTTATTCCAATTATCTTTAGTTATGTTGTTATTAATAATTAAGGGTAGTCATCTATGTGAAGATACGTTAATGATTCCTCACAATTATTAGGTTTATGTTTTCAAATGATCACTCCACAATATTGCTTTGAATTCTTAATGACCCATTACTGGTGAGCTATTTATAGAACACACCCACGGGCACCTGTTATAAACATGTGAACTCAGCCTAGCGACAATCAGTACCAAAGTTGAAAACATCTGCTCCAAAGCTAATTGAACTCGACTTGTGAGCCTCGCTGTGGTTATTTTCCACACCTCTGTTAAGTACCGTCTTGGATTCCAAGCTTTATTTGTTAATCGGTCCTCACCGAACTTTGTATTCTTGTTCTTTGCTTGCTTGCTTTCCAGCAGCACCGTAAGTCACCAAATAAGCCTTTGAAAATAGACTTTGGCCAAGTAGATTTGTGCTCCACTCCAATGACTGGCCAGTTCGAAAATAAACAACTGTTGAACTCTGATGCGGAAAAGAAAGCAGAAGCTCCCCCCGGGAACGAGGCCTGAAGCCTTCGCCCACCCACCCCCTTAGCAATGACTCAGATACGAGTCAGTGCTCAGCTTGTTGCCTCTGGGGGGGCTCAGACTCTGACTGAGTGCACTTGGCTGCAGCTTCATAAATGTCTAAGCATGTACTCTTCTGCGTACGTGTGCTGTTTTCTTTCCATGACAATGCTGAGAATAGCCCTCCTCTTTCTCAAACAACCCACATAATAACTCTTTCTCTGTGGAAGCGTGTTCTTGGATAGGGTGATGCCATCGATTGCAGAAGTGGAGAGGTGATGGAGAATGCTCTTTGCTGTTCCTTCTGCGACGCCAATCAATGGATAGGGGGGTTTAGAGAGTGTTTTGTTGTTGTTTTTTTTAGCTCAAGCATCTTACTAATTCATCAGCTAACCTTGTTTTCAGAAGATGATAGAATGTAATCATGCCTATGATAAGTGTGTGCCTACCTGTATTTCCTCAAATAGCGGCTGTCCGTCTAAAAGATACTCTGCCCCAGTTAGTGGCAGGGTTCATCATCCAAAGGCATGTTCAAACCTCCCTGAAATAGACACCTAACTTTATCCATTGGGGAAGAAAATCTGTTCGTAGCTGTCATCGTCTCAGTTCATAAACATGTTGTTTGTTTTTAATAGCGCACAAATAGTATTACTTTTCAAGATTCATCAAAGTGATCATGAAAAAGGCTATCAATGTAATCTTGGTGCTCTAAACTACTTGACTACTGTGGCAGCTTGCTACCTGTTAAAACGTCTGTCAATGAAAAGAAAGAACTATATATCGTTTTGTACTCTGTAAAAATTGAAGTACCACAGTAGCACATGGAGTAAAAATGCACCATGATAATTCGGGGAGAACTCATGTTCTATTCTTTCCCCCGGACAGTTGTTCCGTAAATTGGAGCAGTGCAACACGGAGCTGAAGAAGTACAGTCACGTGAACAAGAAGGCCTTGGATCAGTTTGTCAACTTCTCTGAGCAAAAGGAGAAACTGATCAAGCGTCAGGACGAACTGGACCGAGGTTACAAATCCATCATGGAGCTCATGAATGTTCTGGAGCTGCGCAAGTACGAAGCCATTCAGCTCACATTCAAACAGGTACTGCTCTCCTAAAACTTTTTCGATGTGCAGTCCTCCACATTTTTGTCTGTCACCTGACTCTTGCCCTGTCTCACACCCGCAGGTGTCAAAGAATTTCAGCGAAGTGTTCCAGAAGCTGGTACCTGGAGGCAAAGCGACGCTGGTGATGAAGAAGGGAGACGCCGAAGGCAGTCAGTCTCAAGATGAAGAGGGCGGCGCGGAGAGCGAAAGGGGCTCTGGCTCACAAAGCAGCGTGCCCTCTGTGGATCAGTTTACCGGCGTGGGGATCAGAGTAAGAGCCTCACTGTTTTTGGAAACCATTCTGTCCAGATTGTCCTCAAATTAGCCTATGTTTAGCCATTTTTATGTTATGGTTGATGGGGAGTCTGTACTTTTTTTTTAAAATATGTTTTTAATATTCACAGAGAGGAGGAGGGTCTGATGCAATCTGTGAATGAGAATAAGCTGTTTGCAGTGTAAATCATGTAAAAAAGCGACCAGTAGTTGGCAGTGGTGCCTCACGTGCTTGAAATGCATGTTTTACAAAAAGCTTTTTCTCCATTTTTTGCCCAGGAATCTCCATTTCCATGAAACTTAGCCATTTTGTAATGCCGTTTGCTGAGGAATGGAAAAATATAGAACCATTTTTTTTCTGCTGAAAGAAGAGAGTCCAAACTTTATTTTGGTAGGCTCCGTGTTTCAATAGCATTAGAACCAAATATTCTGTGGGCCTTGCAAGATCAGTCAAAATCCAGTAAAACGCTGGGATTGAGGGGGTTGCTCCGGTGAAAATGTCTGGGATTGAATGAGTTAAAGGTATCTCACATTCTTCGGTTATATTAAAAAACGAAAGGATAAAAAAACATTTCAGCCCAATTAATATCCACTTGTCACACGCCGGTTAAAGGCATGCTGTATTGAGGGGTGGGGGATCTGTCTCATGCAAATGCAGCCTACAGCTTTTGTTACCATGGCAATGTGGATGTCATGCGACCAAACGAGCATCCACTCTGTGTTGCCAACTGAGTAGGGTTGGGTATCGAGAATTAATCAGAACCGGGTCTAACATTCTGATATTCTCAGAATGCTTCCCATTTTCAAATTTTGGTCCATCGTTTCAATGCCACCACTGAAAAAGCTGCACGTGTGTGTGTGAGAGACGCTGCACGGCGGCGAACAAAAGTGTGGCTTAACTTTGTTAAACAATATGACCAGTTGGCCCTCTTCGCACGACGAACATGGTGAAACAACTTTGGATACACGGTGATACATGCGTCACAGCGCTCCCTCCCACTCTGACCCTCAGCCTAGCACTACATTGAAGTCAAAATTTGTACGTATAACATTCACATGAGTCTTAGGCCAACACTGAGGCCGCCAACAAATCAAACTGCAACTGAAATGGTGGGCCAATTAAAATGAAAAAGAAAGCAAACATTTCCATATCTTTTTTTTTTAATCCAATTCCGAAAGGAAGCTATATTACATTGATGGTAAAAGTAACAGAGGGCCGTGTGTGTGGGTGTGTTGCGGTATGTGTGCGTGTAGGTGTCTTTTACAGGCAAGCAGGGTGAAATGAGAGAAATGCAGCAGTTATCTGGAGGTCAGAAGTCTTTGGTGGCCCTGGCTCTGATCTTTGCTATCCAAAAGTGTGACCCCGCCCCTTTCTACCTTTTCGACGAGATCGACCAGGCCCTCGACGCCCAGCACAGGAAGGCTGTCTCGGGTAACGGGCGGAAATTTCACACAAACACCGAGTACGTGCCGTTAACGTTGATGAAATACTAACATATCAACATACTTGCGTTGCATATCCACTGAAGACATGATTGTTGAGTTGGCTGGCCACGCTCAGTTCATCACTACGACCTTCAGGCCTGAGCTGCTGGAGTCTGCTGACAAGTTTTATGGAGTTAAATTCAGAAACAAGGTGAGCTGGGTGCCGGTGGTTCTTGCGAAATTGAGCCTAGGACAACTTGGCAACCTAGTGCCTCGCACATCTGCCTCACAGAGCTTTGGAGTTCAAATGGTTGTAGTTTGCATATTCTGCGGGTGCTTCTGTTGGCTTAGCCTTCCTCCCACATGTCATACTTTTGATGGAAGTGGCCTGAAAAGGTTTTGCTGCGGTGTGCTTAATTAAACTTGCACATCTCCTGGTGAGGCTTTTTTTGCCCCTCGCAGTACGGTTGCTTTTTCTGAGTTAGAGCTACAGCGCCCTCTGCTGCCTGGAGTGATAATGCTTTGAGAGCCGTCCGTAGATAAACCGCAATACAGAACAGGAATAGGGATTGTGTGCATTGTAATTGAAATGATTCTAATCAGCTTACATCTGCTTTGTTTTTAACTTTTTACGTTTTGTTTTTAAATCTGTAAAATTATTTTGCATTGAGTGTTGAAATTGCGTTTTGTATTCTTTTTTTTTTTCTAGGTGAGTCACATTGATGTGATCACAGCAGAGCAGGCCAAAGATTTTGTGGAGGATGACACCACCCATGGTTAATGGTTGACTCCTACTCTGCTTCTTCTGCGTTCTTAAGGTTTAAAGTACACTGTAACCTTCTTGGCTGTTGTTCACTGAGTTTCTTAATTGGAGTTGACTGAATTTGTATGACTTGAACATTTGAAGTTCTGCAGAAAAGCTTTACCAATGTTTGTTTCACTCTATACCCATTCCATCCTGTCAAACCACTTTTCCCACCATACTGTGTGCCATCAAATGTTCAAAACTAGTCACTCTTTTCTATAGTTACTATCTTGTGACATTTTCTCACTTAGTATATTTATATACATGTGATTTGAATTCTGCAGCGCCATGTCAATGATGGAAAGTTGTTTTTTTTTTCATTGAATTTGATGTTGGAATCCTCTGAATTTTTTTGCTCCTTTTGTATGTAATAAATTGGGGACAAAGGAAAAAGAAGCCTTAAACGTTGGCTCCCGTTTCTACCGTTAGATGGCGTAGTTCTACTGTAGCTCTTTTCGCGGTTAGTTCCATGATATTTTATGTGTTGCAGCTCTGTCTACAGATATACCAAATATAACCAAAAGAAATTTCTTAAGTAACAAAATATTTTTTAATGTATCACATCACTGGAATAGTTCAAATGGTCTCTTTTTACTCAGCACAAAAATCCCTTTTTTGGAGGGTGTCAACCAATTTGCCACACTTCCGCATGCCAATTTTCCCCTTCAATTTGAAGTGTTTCAGTATTTCTTGTACAGTGGCTCACAGTCACAATGACTCATTGTTACTGCGCCTGTCACACGAGTCCTGTGGCCTCAGATGGGAGATCGTACGTCACACATGCGTGGCTCTCATGTGGCAGCCCTCCAGATTAGGCTGCCTGTCATGACGCGGCGCATGCCAGTCTCTTTTATCACGCCTCTTCTTCACAGCAGTTCTGCTTTTAGAATTCCAACACCCACCTGAGCTATTACATTTCACTTTTGCTTTATAGTTTACAACATTGTTGATACGATCATCATTCACACAGACAAAAAAAGCAGTTCGGATAGAGTGGAACTTCCAACGCTCCAAAAGTGATAACATTTCAGAACGCAGATGGACAATAACTCGAAGTATACTGCGAAAATAATTGATTTTTTTTTTTAAGACAAAGAAGTGGAATTTAATGCAATGGCCAAGTCACTCGCCTGTCCCGAATCCAATTGAATGTGCGTTTGACTGGCTGAAGACAAGACTGAAGGGAAAATGTCCCAAGAACTAGCAGGAACTGACAACAGAGGCCTGGCTGAACATCACCAAGGATGAAATCCATCCAACACCTGATGATGTCCATTCCAGACTTCGGGCTGTAATTGACAAATAATTTGCAATCAAGTGAAAGTTGTAATTTTTACACCTGATTTGGATGTGAATCCCCTCAAATGAAATCTACAAGACTGTTGTTTAAGAAGGCCAAAAAAAAGAATTGCATCGATTTCCCAAACATTTATGGACCTGACTGTCTGTGCTCCGCATAAGCGGAAGAGGCCAGATAAGTTTGAGTGTGATTATGCGTTTGTGCTGAAATGGTGTCATTTGCACTGGTACACGTCTTTGGACTGGAGTGAACCACCAGGACCTCAGACGCAGTTGGTTGGAAAGCAGATGGCCACATGTCATTGAACTGGGCGTGATATTGACAGAACACCTCATGTCCATGAGCCGGTTAGCATTTGCTTGCCAAATATTTACAAGCCTGTGAACGACTGGATCTGTCGCCAATTCACATGACAGATGGATGGCCACCATCGGGAAGATCCACGCTTGTTGTTGACGTCTGCCTGGCCCCGACACACTTTCAAACTCGTCTTCCGAATGTGATGAAAAACTGTCCTTTTCCCTTCCTCCTTCCTTCATGCCTCCTTCCTTTCTCACACCGTTAAAGACCGTAATTTTAAGTCCTGGCCCTGGCATCTGCTATCAGACAAGTGGAGAACAGATAACTATTGCTCCATAATTATGTGGCTTTATAATTTCTGAATCTTTTATTACAATAATTTCATTGACAATACTTCCCATAACAGCGTGATTTGCATTGATGGCTTGAAAATAATGGTGTTACCTCCCTGCATGCGGTTATTTGGTGGAATGCTTTGAAGAGAAGATATTCTTTTATTTTTATCCCCAAAAAATTATGAAGAAGCTTTGCCGCAGGTCAAAATATGTTTTGACGAACAAGAAAAAGAAACAATTTGTTGGAATCAGCCATCTTTGTTGTTTACACTCGCCTCGATCAATCATGGTTTGGCGACGCGACTTTGCCGAGGTATAATGTTCTTTGGAAGCGTTCAAATCGGATGTAACTCCGTCTGCTTACCCCCCCCCCCCCCCAACCCCCAATAGTACTTTATATTTTATTATACCAAAACGATTTATGAAAAGCAAATGAATAGACATGTGCAAGTCATAGAATGAGAAGTAGACATTTAAAAAAAATTGCCTTATTTTATAGGCCTCCATTAGGGGCCATTCGCTTCTTTAATGATCCGACACTATCCCCTTTCGCCTTCATCAGAGTAGAGTATTCATTCAGCACATTGTTAGGTTTGTGTCAAGTAGTAAAATTCACACTTGTCTTATACCCACTGATTTAATTTTAAAGACACTACGAGAAGTTTATACTGTTGAGGGCTTAAGTCACAAGCTTGTTGAACGTGCCAAATGTTGACTAAGGAATGCAAATACAACACCTGTTTACAGTGTAATGGCTGGTAGGATAGAGTCAGGAAAATTGTAACATGCTAGCATGCTAAAGGCTTAGCTCTTCAAAGCTCTTTAAATGGGCGACATCATTTACAAGAATGCAGTACTAGTGTTACTGTCGTTCAGTTTTATGTCAACTGTTTATAACTTGACTTCTATTTTGGGCTTTTTTTTTTTTTTTTTTTTTAACGGCCTGCTCTGTTCCAAACCCGCAACATGGCCAGCCGATTACATGATATTGGGGGGGGGGGGGGGGGGGGGGGGTTCTACACATAACAAATGTTATCTTATGAACAGTGACAGTGAAATTTGCAGTGTGCTGTTTGTCAGTGATCGCATGAGTTTAAGATGGCCTCATAAAGACTATGGATCATTTTTCAAATACCAGTGCTGGTGTCATTTTTCACCCCTTTCTTTAAGAGAAAGAAATGCAGAGTCTGTTGGTGCATCTGTATGCTGTGATTAAGTTATATGAATCCGTAAGAATGGCTGATTCTCTCCATATACGTAATCTCTCTTTCATAAGGTTATGCGTGTAAACACTTATAAATTGGTGTGCGTGCACAGAAGGAGCACATTGAAATAAATACCTTCCCTTCAATATAAGGCTATGTGACCTTCAGTACGTGTGTTTGTGTCACATGTGTTCTAGTGAAGCTTTAGTTGATCAGCGAGTATCACCCTCTGGGCTCCCAACATAAAGGTCTGCCTCTGATGAGGTTAAAGGCAAAAAATTTGAATGATTTAATTAGCAGACTAATCCCGCCTAATGACTTCACACATGTCGCCTGAAATCCACTACAGAATAAACATTCTCACCTTCATGTGTATGTTCAGCTTCAAAGTGACATTCTCACATGCACCAGCATACTTGAATCCCGTCCCCAACAGCCGTGGGGACAGGCAAACAAACAGGCGAAGGCAAAACTTGTGGTCGTTGGCGCAGGGCAGAGCACACAGCCACAGGAACAGGCAAAAAACATGATACAGCAGAAGTCAAGAGTCGGTCAGAAGCGAAAGCCGGAGGCGATTCACGGGGTAGTGTTGAAGCGTTTTGCATAGATGACTCAAACAAAATGACTGTGAGGGAGTCATCCAAAAAGCCTTAATTCGGCCAGTGAGAACACATTTTCAACAACAGGAGATGCAAGTCAGGATTACTTCACATATACCGACAGCCAGTCTGAGTCCTGTCAGAAACACTGGTAGTGATCATCATCTAAACTTGAGCAAACGTCTAACTTTAGTCTGCCGAGAGATGCAGGTGGCATCCTGATCACACCGTACAAGGAATTTTTTTTCTTTTTATGGCATGTTTCATATTGGGCTGAAGCCACTATAGGCTAATGCAATGTGAGCAGTGATGAGAGCGGAATGGTGATTCCTATATAATTTCACATATACAGTGTGTGTAAATATATATGTGTATATATATAGAGAGAGAGGGGGGGGGGGGGGGGGGGTGCATGGTGGCCAAACGTCGACCTTACATTGCAGAGGTGCAGGGTTCGGGTTCTGGCTCCAGCTCCGGCTTTCCTGTGTGGAGTTTGCACGTTCTCTCTGTGCCTGCGTGGGTTTTCTCCGGGTACTCTGGTTTCCTCCCAAATTCCAAAATGGCGTGATTGTGTTCTCTCAAAGGTTTTATCTCGTTACTATTATCATGTCTCTAGACTCTCCGTCATCCTGGCTTGCCTTATTGTCAACACCAGTTGATGCTACTGTGGTATCTGCTTTCTCACAGAGCCAAAAATAGAAGGAGGGATAGTTGCGTAGGGTTGTCACAAATATTTGCAAAACAGAACACTTGAGAGTGAACTTTTCTGTATGGTTGTCAGAACAGAAAGAGATGTCGACTGAAGTCTGTCATTTGGAATTGAAACAAACATTGTGGAGATGGCGCACATTCCTCCTCCGATAATTTACTTGGGTGATGGTTTTGTTTAGCAAAATCAATTTCCATTCGCTCCTTCCACATAATATAGTATAAGAATATGAGTGTCCTTTTTGTCCAGTTTCTTTTAGTGGCTATCAAATGTTTTGGCAAGTTAGTTGATTATTGCTAGGCCTTTTTCTACCACGACAGCATGCAGCTTGCTAGCTGGCTGGGTTTTCTTGCGAGCTAGCTCAGCCCATCTTCTCTGGATGTCACAATTTCAGAACAGCTCGAGGTCATTTTAAATTCCCAAGCGAGGAGGCGACACCGCAGAGGGCCGTTAGCTTGAGAGCTAGCTGGTGCCTAGCAATTCTTGCATGGAAAGCACGACAACGTACCACAGCGATATTCCAGCCATCGCAGGCTTTAAGCAGATACAGTTCCACAGCTCAAGCCTGTTGGGATGCGTATTCATCAGAAAAATGCGATTTGCATCCATGATTTGACACATCCAACAGAAACACAACAGCTGGGGTTTTGCGATTTTTAAGCTTCACTTTGTATTGTTTATTATCATTTGTTTTTAAATCATTGACATTTGGCATTGTTGTTGACAGTACTCCTACTGTGTGTGTCTGTCCATCCATGTGAGCGTAGAGGTGCTAATCAGTACTGGGCTGACAGAATTTCTTGTCCCTGTTGCTGTACTGAGCTGTCCCAGCCGGGGACCCCCATTTGGCCTGTTACAACTCAACCCCCTTGTGCCGTCCCTAGAGCCCACCCCCTCCAGAGGTCCATTCGCTCAACTTTCCGTGGCCACTGGAAGAGACCCGACTCTGATTTCCCCATCTTTCGTTATAGGGAACCAAATTGGGTACATAGACGCAGAAGAGTGGCCGCTTTGTCCGAAGCTGATGAGGTTTTTTTTTCTCTTCCCACCTGGCAGTCGGAGAACAACTGAGCTGCCAAGAGAAAGTTGCCGCTGTTAGTGGTCGAGTCTTTAGGAGGTGTTAAAGCTGCAGGTGGTGCTAGGGAGTGTATTTTGCATCACGCTGTGCAGCAGGCTTTGGATCGGAGCAGTCTAAAGTTTTTGGGGGGGTTTGTTGGTTTTTTTTTTTTTGGTTTTTTTTCAGGAAAGCCAAACTAAAATGCTTGGGAAAGGACAAAGTGGTGGTGTATGCTCCTCAGAGACAACCAGAGACATTTTACAAAGGTAAGACAAAGTTCAAGTAGGCCCCGTCCAACCAACATGTCATTCGTGTCATCTAAACAGAAGTATTATTTGTATCCACTTTTACAGATTATGTTTTTTGGCATTCTTGTCTAAAGCACATTTATGTTACTGGTGTGTTTTGAAAGATGCACATTTGTTCTGGTATGTCTTTCCACTAACTTTAAATGTGAAAATACTTTTTTGGGGGCATACGTATTTCATATTTGCCTGAGCATAATTAATCGGAAAAATGAACAAAGTATAAAGTATATAAATGTTACATACTGTTGATCATTATCGGCATGAAAACCCAGCTTGATAACTCCATTAAAATCATTATTATAACAATATTTAGTATACTATATGTGCCCTTATTTTAAAATGAAGAGCCCACAAACATAATACAGATGTATTTTAAATACTGTATTGATTTTATGTGACAGTAAAAACTTTTCGCTAGCTATTACAGTGTGCATACATAAATAATATGGCGTAATTAATTGGAAAAAAATGCAAATAATCACATTTCCTAATTGAAGCTTCAGGCATTTAACATGTTTTGGTAACACCTGTTTTTTTTAAGGTTTGTTTGACACTAACACTAAATACAATACAATACATCTTGATTTATACAGCTCTTTGAAAACAGCTGTAAATGTTTAAAAAGAACATTTGGTTTTATATTTTTAACCTTTAGTGTGTAGCAAACGTAAACAACATTCAGGATACAAAAATATTTTGTTTCTCGCACTTTCCCTCACGTCATGGTGCGTTTCACTTCAAGTGCAATTTGTACCTACAAACACACTTTCAAACGTACACCTGTACATTTGGCCTACTGGATAACTGTGAGTAAGATGGCTTTGGGGCTTCCTGCTGTATGGCTGATAATTTCGAATCGTTTGACAATGAAGGTTCAGTCGGTTGCCTTCTAAGTGTGCATGTGAAAGGGAGCTGGTATCTGAAGTTCTGTTGCTTATTTTAGAACATTATGTCTCCGAGGATCTTCGTACAATGACATTTTAAGTATAAATAGAATTTGAAGAAAAAATATGATTGTCTAAAATATGGTGTACGATTGGGTCTTGATTTAGGCCAGCATTTACCGGTACACTTGAACCGAGATCTAAAACATTGATGAGAAGCAGTGTTTGGTGTTGTGGTGTCTTTGAAGGACCAGTTTTCCTGTCACCAATTATCGCCGTAGCGATCGTGTTATCGTTGCAAAATATAGGTATTGTAATGTTCCGATGAAAAATAGTATAAAGAAGAACAAAATAAACAAAAAAAAGAAAAATGGGTCCATATGGCTTTCTGTGCTGTACTTTTGTTTGATGTCTCCCTCTCAGAAATGAGGTGTGCTTATTTTGCTGTACTGTAAACTGTTGCACCTCATTAATAAATGAACTGAAACAGTCAGACCGAAACCGTTTAAACAGTTTTCAAAAGCCACTCCTGGCGTGTGTGTGTGCATGGTGATGAGCAAGGTGACTGGCAGAAGGGGAAACGAATCAGACTGCTGAGGACATGTGCGAAAAAATACGAATGCAAATGACCATTTAGCCGCTGCTCAACCCGTATTGTTTTGTGTTTTTTGTTATTGTAAAGTGTCCTTGGGTGTCTTGAAAGGCGCTTATAAATAAAATCTATTATTATTATTATTATTTATCGAATCTGGGGGGGCGTAAACCTATCATGTCCATATTATTATTCGATCAATACGTTGATATAGTAATTTTTGTGACAGGCCTATAAAAGTCACCGACTGCATTCTTATGGCCTTCCCCTTTCGCCGCCGCAAATTTAAACGCGTGTTCTCTGCTGCGTTGACACATTGCCGACACTAAGGCTAATCCTAGATGTGACAGTTGCATGGCAGCATGCCTCAAGGAACCCGGCAAGGACACAAATCAAGTCTGCCGTTATGAGCTTTTTGTTGCTCTTTTAATATTGCCCTGCGGTATCCAAAGCTACTCGTAGCTCAGAAAATCACTTCTAGTGTGAATTTAGACAATGAACTATGTGCATGCTACCTCAGAGGTTTCCCAGAGATACTGCGGTTGTGTTGAAGTGGAACATAGACCAGCCTCCTGTATTATATCCCATACTGCTGTTCGGAACCACGGCCGACAGCTGAAGCCAGGGGACATTAAAACATGTGTTCACCCTTATGGCACCGTGCCTTTCACAATGTGGGGGATAAGAAAACAGGGGGAAACAAATGATATTGTATCACACAGGTGCAAAACGCACAAGCGCACGCGTTCAAGCACAACGTCGCTGCTAGTGGTAACTCACGTAACACTGATTGTCAGATACAGTTTTATGGTCCGTGTTGACCCTAAGGGACGTAAAATAAAAATGGGTGTATAATAATTTATCCAACTATATTTATAATCACTTGAAATTATGACTTTAACTGTGGCCCAACAATGCAACAACCTCCGAAATCAAACTCGATCAACATATTTCCTCACATAAGAGCCTCCACTCGAGCAGACCAAGTGTCTCAAATAAAATACTAGCCGCTTCATCCCACAAACACACACCTTTCCCTAAATAGTCCTTTTTTTTTTGGGCCACATGGACATTCAACACTGACACAGTTGAGCTTGCAAACCATAGCCTTTACCAAAACATGTCAACGGTCTATCAAATAACTCACAGCCTGGCGGGCATCTTTCCGTCGGCGATATGGATGTTGCAACTGCTAGCTAACATTTTCTGGAAGCGTCTTTTACCACAATTAGCATTCCGGTCACCTCTGTGCCTTCTCCCCAGTGATTAAGGCATCCATCCGAGGAGCTTTAGTTTACTTCCAATTTGACTACAGCACGGACACTAAGATTATTTGACATTAGATGTATAATTATGTTGTAAAACTAAAGGCCTCCTTGCCCGGTCCTCAGTTAAGCTGAGTAAACATCAGGCCCTCCTAGCTTAAAGCGTTGAACATGAAGGCAATGAGTGGCTTGAGTTTAGCTCCGTTGGGCTCTTTAGAAAGGCTTGTGGTTATGTAGAAATCAAAACTTGGCTGCGACTATTACATTCGATGGATTTGCAGGGTGATAATCTATGAAATCCCTTCTTATTTTGGCCCTCACAAGAATTCATGAGTAAATTAGAGGCAGCACAGACAGAAGAACAGAGGCGGCGACATATGGTTTGTCCTAGGCGTAGGATTTACTCTAATTTGACTGGTTCTATAAAACAAAAGAGCAAGTCTGTCAGCAATTATTGAATTAAGGCTTGAATTTTGTCGCTGCCATTGCGATGATGAGTGGAGGTCTGGCTATGTTTAGGTCCTGACTAACAGAGATAGCGGGACCAGCCTCTCAGACTACATGGAGATTGGCTAATCAAAATTTAAGGGGTGCTGAGTGATAATCACCATCATGTAATTCTTCATAATCACTAGATAAATGACCTGCGAGTGAAATGTGACTCCATCTAAATGATGTAATTAGGTGGAGGAGTCGCTGATACTTTTCCTCTAATAGCCTTTGAGCTGTGTGTTTGTCTTGCCATTAAGCTTTTAAAAAGTCATCTGCTGTGGGCTTTTTGTGGGATTAAATGCTTAATTTGATGTCAAGCCTACTCATAACTTTGCTAAGTGTTAAGATACAGTACTGGATGCATGTGATGATTCACTGCGATTGATACTTATTACAAGCTTGGCTTCGTGGCGTCGTTTCCTCGCACACGTACTGATGGATTTGCTATCAACTCACAGGAATGACTTCAGCGGGATCAATGTATTGATGCTACATGTGCCATGTATGCAGGAAACTCCGCCAAATGCATTTTCTTGGCCACTATTTGTTGTTTTTGCCTTTTTTTGTGATTATATTTGAAGTTTTTTGAAGTGAATGAAATATGCAGTCAAGTGGTTCGAGTTGATTGTGATAAAACACTTGGATGGATAGAAAAATCCAAATTAAAAAATGTTGAACTTCATTGTGAAATTATTAGAAATGATGTGTCAAGATTTACTCACCACAAGACCTGCTGCTTTCCTTTCCTCAACTTTCATCAGTTGATTGTGAAGTACAATTATTTAAAATGTTTCCAAAAAGATTTTTCACATTTGTACACAATGTCTGAATCAAAGTTTGAAGATGCATGTAGGACAAATTCGAGTGAGAACATTTGCCACCCTAATGAAAGCACTTTTCATTGGTTGTCAACCTTGATAGGAACATATTTTGTATTGGAAAAAAATAAACCCCACACCATGCCACCAAACAATACGTATAAATCCTGGTGGAGACATCGATTCATCGTACCCTCTGCCATCTAGCGGGAGAACATTTAATCATTCTGTTTTTTGTTGTTGTCCGAAATAACTAATAATATTCAGACAAATCAGGTCAAACTGGGTAATTTCCTGCATTACCCGATGACCTTTCATGGCACACGAACGTTTTGGCGGCATAGTTGTTGTCAATCACTGCGCTGGATAAGCTTTGTTGATGTTCCTTGGAAGGTAATATTGAAAGCAACATCCTATGAAAAAAAATATATACCGTCATTCAGTACATTTACCTCGTCAAACGGTCACACCGGATAACTGCTGTTGGTGTGCTCTTCCTGTACCCGACTGCTTAACAATGGCATTGTTCTCGCCTACACCTGTGCCCCATCGTGTTATGCGCGCAATTCACAGCAGACCGCAGTTTATGCATTCAAACGTGTACACCGTGAACCCTGACAGAAAGACAGTTTGGCAGATTGCCTCGCAACAGCTGCACTATTCCAGAATGGTCTGATTTGGCTTTCCCTCACGCCTCCCTGTCTCACTAGACTCGTGAAAGACAATCAGAATATTTATTTCTCGTGAATGGTTTTGGTGGCTCTTGACATCATCATGAAAGCATCGCAGAACAGACTCACTTGTTGTTCATGGGGTTTAAAGTGACACGCGTTGGCCCATGATGCTGCCGGAGGCTATTTTTCATCGGGCGAAATTGTTCGCACTTCTGTCTGGCCCCGGGCGGTCATGAAAGCTGTGTGATTTGCGTGGGCGATACGATGCATTTAGACATGATAAATGTCTTACTCGGAATCACGTTGCTGTTTTGTTTCTCACCTGTCTGAAGGCGGGCTTGGAGGTTTGTGTGCTAAGCTGCCAGATTCTGTGCGGAATATTATGAATAGGGTCACGAGGTGTGGAGTGTACAAACGACGGGGGGCATGCCACGTTCCCTGTACTTGCTTGACAGCGGCAGGGATTGAACTGCAGTCACCTTTGCGGTTCACAAATGCCAATGTCACCATGGCGGAGACCAACGTTAATGAATAAAAATGTCCGTTCTCCACTGTGTAGATCATGTGACTGGCCTCTGCCGCTAGAGACACAGCAGGTGAACGGGACCCCTGGCATTTTGCAAAGTTGTCGACAGCTGACAGCGATCACCTTGTGTCCTTGCGTGTAAGGTTTATAAAAGCGGCACACGTACATTCAGCCTCAAACATACGCTTGTGGTTTTCTTCTGCCATTTTCATTCATGTGTTATTCGTTTTGGGGGTGGTCCATTTTACAAATTTGTACTGTGAATGTCGCGTGATCCTATTTGGCAAAGACACGCACCTCAAGTAAAAGTTGTCCTGCTTCACACATGGGCAGGATTCAGTTCTTTAGTTTGAGATTGTCGGGACAACGTTACTGTTTGTGACTTCTTGCTGAATCACTTCTATTTCCGTCGCCCACCCGTAGCGAGGGATTGCGTGGCATGAATTAAAGTGGGCTCGTGTTTGTTTGCGTGTCTGGATCTGCTCGGACACACGCTTGTCAGTAAGGCATCAGTTTGAAGATAGAGGGGCAGCAACAATCCCTCCCGCCTGCCTGCGTCGTGCGGCTCTCATGGCTCCTGACTGCGGAACGCAAGCTATCTCGGCCTGCTCTTCCAATGGCTTTATTTTCCGCTCCTGATGAGAGTACGACTGTAAACTACCACTTATTGCGTGCATATGAGATCCACATGCGATGGGTGAAAAGCTTCGATATAGGCAGATGATATCAAAAACGTTTAAAAATATATATATATGTACCCTTCCCACACCCTTCAAATATGTTTGAACTTATTAAAGACGTTCTGGAAGGTATCGCACTCTCATTAGTCCTTAATTTAACTGACGTCGTCAGTAATGATCTTGACTCATGTTAGAAAAGGTCTCCACAACCGAATAGTAATTAAGCTTAAATTCTATCTATCGTCAACATAAAAATAAAAAATACAATTCCCTTTGATTTTGAATGATGGAAAAAATAATAATAAGAAGAAGAAAACCTTTATTCGTCTCCCAATGGAGAAATTCACAATTTACAGCAGTAAAGTTATGAAAGGAAGAAAGTAGAAGAACAAAAAGTATAGGAGCTGCTGTAAAGGCAGCCACTCTCGTGGCGCCATCTTGAAGTCACTATAACATAATAACAAAATAATACAACACAACGCATAAGACATAGAAAATCATTCAGTCTTAACCACTTTTCTGCATACTCTTTGTTGTTTGAAGCAGTTATGGATGAATAGAAAAGTTATTTGAAAACTATCAATAATTCTAAATTACCGAACAGTGGAAACAAACAAAAAAAAAAACCCCTAGCTATTTCCAAACTGTTTGAGCCTCATCCTTAAATGGTTGCTTTTGATTCTGAAGGCCCTGGAACAGTGGGGGTTCTGGATCAATTTCACTGAGGGGGCCGGGCTGGGGCCAGGGGTTTTGATGGGGGGGCACATTCAACCCAGGGCTAAAAAGACAGATTCAAAATCTTATTTGACTTTTTATTTCTTCAAACTTTGAAATTGTAGTCATAACATTACAGTGATGAGAAAAAAACAGTATTAGGAGGGCTAAAATGTCTGCAAGCGTAACAATACACCGTGTCCATCTGTTGAGAATATTCAAGCCAGGGGATGATATGGTACCAGCCTGCCGGGGACAACAATTGCAAATACACTGAAGCTAGATGTTTTACATGCATATAATTATCCAAATTTTAAAGGCAATCTCTTATGTATTGATCCTGTTAAATAAAAATTAAAATAAAAAGGGAGACTAAAAAAAATAAACACGCGCACACACACACACGCAAATAGCACTCGTGTCGTGGTAATTTCCTTCTCTGCGGACTGCTTCTCATTTTCCCGCTCATTTTTAAGTGGCGCAGACATTCCGACTAGAATGTTAAATCACGCACTTTGGTTCCACCTTTCGCGTCGGCGACTCGGCGCGACTGCGTAATCTACGCTCGGAGGGGGGGCCAGAATCAGTGCTACAGGGGCACTGGCCCCCGTTGGCCCCCCCCCCAGAACCGCCACTGCCCTGGAATGAAATGGGTGTGACATAAAAATGAAAATGAGATGGTGCAGATCTGGAAGCAGGGGGTAGGAGAGGGTTTATGGGATTCATAACTACATCACCTCGTCGACCAGTTTAGCTCTGATGTTGCTGACTGGCAGTCAGGAAAGATTCTGACTGGGTGTGTTCCACACCTGTTATTATAACCTGTTCACCTGTTACAGCACGTGTTGTAACTACTTAAATGACGTCTCGGCCAAGGAAATTACAAATTTCACTGGACAGCACAGCCAGAGAAAAATGGACTGCGTACAGTCAGGCAGTAGGCTATAAATAACAGTTTCAGAGCAGCAGAAAAAAAGATTGTTGGTCAGCCTCACTTATGACGGCCAAGCGTGTCCTCGCCCACTCCTCAGATTACTGCACCTCTCACTCTTAGCTTGAATGCAAAACCTCCTAGCTATTGCTCTACTCCAATTTCACTGACAAATAATTAAATACCTGACCAGATCTGACTCACATTAAAAACGAAAATAAATATGAAACAATCTGATGAATCACTTTTGTTACAAGTGATGTCATTTTGTCCCCTGTCCAGTCAGCTGTTTGTCGACTCCCTCACCCTGCTCTCAGCACCCCGTTTGACACTGAGTAGATTGGTGGTAATTTGGGCTGTTTTTCTTCGCCCCTGTCATCACTTTCGACACACAACTAACTACAGAAAACCTGATAGCTCCGAAAAGAGGGTCAGTGTTGATATCCCCTCACAAGATCCTCAGTGTGCTTTACATTTAAAACCCAGAGCAAGGGTGCGTTGACAGAATTGCAGTTACGGTTTTGACATGTGGCCCTTGCTATTTAATTTCTTCAGCAAATCCATCAGACAGGTGCCACTCCGATGTGATCGAGCGGGGACAGTATCAGCAGATGTCTAAAACTAATTGCACTTGTACGGCGAGGGGATGTCTTTGTGAAATGCTCTTTGGATTTCACAGTTGCATGGAAGCTGTCAAGGCAGAAAGGTTCCTTCGACCAGCATGTTTCTGAGTGACCCCGCTATGCCATGTGGCACCACGATAACGGCCGAAACAATCAGCAATCCCGTGTACTCTATCTGCGAGAGTCATAGAAAGTCTTTGCAATTGCTGCTTCCCCCATCTCAAAAATTGTTTAGCTCTCAGACACTGAATTTAAAGGGAATGATCAGAGCCGCTTCCTTTATTCTCAAAGCTGGCTGTGTTCATCCTCACAATAGTACAAACGGTCGTACGTTGACCAAACAGCCTGTATCAGGTTATCCAGTACCTCATACTCCCATAAGACGTCCCCACAAAACACCCAGAGGTTACACGGTCCAAGTGCCTTCTCTAAATCTGCACATGTAGACTGGTTGAACTCCCATGCAACCTTGAGGACCCAGCTGAGGTTTTAGAGCGAGTCGACTGTTTCACGGCCAAAGCCAAAACCACGCTGTTCCTCCCGAGTCTGAGATTCACCTTCTCAAAAGACCCTCCTCTCCAGTATTCCCCAATAGCCTTATCAGGGAGCCTGTAGTTGGAACTAACGTTCCAGTCCCCCTTCCTAAAGGGAACCACGTGATGTTGCAGAGGTCAGCCAACCAGGACAGCACCGCAACATCCAGAGCCTTAAGGAGGGCCCCTGCCACCACGTAGCTGCCTGACTCGGAGTACCCAAGATTCTGCTTTCTCAAAAGAAGGTGTGTCAGTGGAATTAAAGAAGTGTTTAAATTAAATTATTCTCCCCCCAGTCTCAAAATATCTTGATTTGAGGTCAGCAGGGCCTCATTCCCTTCCCACACAGTGTTGCTGGTGCATTGCTCCCCCCCTCCTGAGATGTGGGATGGTCCATGAAATTCAAAGAAATCCATGGCCTCACCAAACTCCTCTGACTGTCAACTTTTCGCCTTCGCGATCACCAATGCTGCCTGCTGGTCTACGCGCTACCCTTTCATCTAAATTAAGCAAGCTTTCCAACTACCAAATTCAATAATTTATATAATTTTATGATAAAGTATTTACTTCAGTGTGCGTGGTAATAATTCACTTGACAGTAATCAAGCAATTCAACAGTTCAAACCTGCTGGCACTGAGCAAAGTGCTCTCATTCGGTGGCACACACACGTGTCTGTCATCTGTCATTTATGGCAAAATGTGGCGCCATCTAGTGGCTTGGTGAGGAAGAAAAAGCTGAACGACACTGATTTCTCCTCCTGACCTGTCAACACGTTTTAGTTTGACAACCACATCGTTGTAATGTAATGTTGACTCAAATTCTATTGCATAAAGACTTACGGTGTATTATTTGATATCATACAAAAACACACTTTGCTTCTCTGTGTCAATTTTGACAGTTTAATGAGTTTAATAAAAAGGAAATACAGGATGCACCTATTGTAATAACAGCTCCTGGTAATTCCATGCACATCAAACCTAAAGTTTTCATTCACTATGATCATTATTAACACTGCTTTTCTGCTGTGCTGGGCCTTTAGTGATATAAACGTTACTTTGTTATTATTTTTGTCATTTGTCTGTACAATGACTGAATCATTCATGAATCATTCATTCATTTTCCGATCTGCCTTATCCTCACAAGGGTCGCGGGGGGTGCTGAAGCCCATCCCAGTTGTCTTCGAGCAGTAGGCGGGGGACACCCTGAACCGGTTGCCAACCAATCGCAGGGCACACAGAGACAAACAACCATCCGCGCTCACACTCACACGCAGGGACAATTTAGTGTGTTCAATCAGCCTGCCATGCATGTTTTTGGAATGTGGGAGGAAACCGGAGTACCCGGAGAAAACCCACGCAGGCCCGGGAAGAACAAGCAAACTCCACACAGGGAGGCCTCTGCACTGTGAAGTCAACGTGCCCTCATTTTAAATGATAATAACAAATATACATCATGCTTAAATCTACATTTTGAAAAGATTAATGTACAACCAGCACCTACTTTTTATTCCATTGAACATTGTCAAAGTATTATAGTACACGGTGTCCACCAAAACGCTCCATAATTTCAAACAGATATAAGATATTACATCTTATATCTGTCTATCATACTTAGTAGCTGCAGATGTATGATTTCATACAGTTTTGAGTGGTATCTAGAACGACGTTAGACTTAACACTTCACCTGCGCCACTGTGGTTGCTCTGTAAACATCAGTGCAATAGTCTAGCCCTGTCAACTGCCGCTGATCAATCAGGGTGGCAGGACATCATCTGACTAAGACCTTATGCTATCAAGAATCAAATCACAAGCTGTAAATTTTAGGTGTGGTGATGTTGCAGCACTTGCCACCGCATTCCATCAATCCGTATGGCAGGTGCTCATTGAGAAAGTTCCTGACAGTGAGATCCCAGTGTGGCAGTGCGCCATCTTACTGAAAAAGGACTCACCACCAGGGGCGTTGTTAGGCATGAAGCTCTACTCGGCAATAGGCCCCCTACTCTAACCCCTTCCTCTTACACACACACGCACGCGCATCTACATGCACATACTCCCCCAACCCCACTGCTGCACTCTGTCTAAACTACTGTATAATATACAGTATTAATGACTAGTGTATGAATATATGTGGATGTTTCTCTGAGGACTCCGGTTTCCTCCCACATTCCAAAACCATGCAACGAAGGTTAAGGAAACACTCAAAATTGTCCCTAGGTGTGATCGCGAGTGTGAATGGTCATTTTCAGTCAACAGGAAGTGGCATTACAAGGCAAAATGGCCGCCCCCTGAAATGGATAAAAACGGGTGGATTTTTCTTCTTACCTGTAATTCATATTCCACAAACCCAATATTAATTAGAATGCTGTGTTAAGATAAGTGGGGGCGCATAGAACATATTGTAAAGAAAATGTTTGACTTGACTTCACCTTCAAGGTGTTCAGGACTGTAAGAATGAAACCAAACACAAGATGTCGTTAGTAGGGAATATCTGAGTGTTTGGGTATACTTCCTGAATATTGTTGATGACATGACAGCACACCCCCACCCCACGTATACATCAGTTGAGTGCACTATTTTTCCTTGCCACGTTGCATCTTTTCTAATTGTTGCCTTTGAATTTTATGTTGTCTGGGTTTTTGTTTTGTTTTTTTAATACTGGAGAATGTGTCTGTTTGTGCGTACACACTTCTTCAGTTACTATTAAAAATCTTTTGGGTTATACTGGGAGGTGCTAGTAATCCTGTACATGTAAATAGGCTGGCAAAATAGTAGCCCCACGTCTCGGTGTAAATTAGAGTAGGGTAAAAACAACCCCCCTGCCCCATCACCAAAAACAAATCTATGACGATCTCAAAAGCAATTCCCAAAACATTCACACCGATCGGTTGCAATTAATGTATTTATTGAAATGCTGTTGTTTTACCCAGAAGTTTTAATTGATGCTCATACATCATTATTTATCATAACACAATATTTGAGCATTTCACAAAGTTGGCTGCAGTGTGCCCGCATTGGCAGAGCGGGCACACTGCAGCTCATACTGTAGCTGGCACAGAATGACCCTCAGGCATCTCTGAAAATACTTTAGTCACAATGTATGCCGGTCAAGCCCCCCCCCCCTCCATCCCCTCACACAAGCTGACCACTTGTGCCTTTTCATCACATGGGCCCCCTTTGCCTGTCTGGTGGTTAATAACAGCGGCCGGCGTCGTCACTCGCATAGGCTGCGGAGTACTTGTGGTGATGTTAAGCTGGTGTACATGTCTTATCACAGGGCCGAGCGAGTCATGCGTCAGTCCCGGCTTGTGAGCAGAGGTCGACTCTGGGCAGAAAGGCAGTGTGCCGACTTATGTCACAGCTTTAATTTGGAGCCTTGCTGCACCTCCTAAAGGTTTGACTGCTTGTTCCATTGACTTGTAGGTACAAGCGCGGTGGATGTAAAGTGCTGCCTGCCGAGCGATGCTGGAGAACCGAAGCCAGGCGGGACATGCAACTATCTGTGACACTACAGCGTGTGTGATGTTGGGGTGTGTGTGGAGCATATTTCCTTGGGCTCACCGGAGGGATTTTCTGGGTTCGGAGGGGAATTTGAACTCTAATTTGTTACTTCCTCCAGTGAAGCTGTGAGGACGGATGAGGTCCAGGTGGTATTTTGTCGTGATTTTGCAGCTGTCCGTTGTCATCCTGAACGTTCTGCAAGGAAGGAAGTGTTCTCACACCTTCCTGACACTTAAGTATTCTGAAGTAGGATTTATATGTACATTAAAACGTGACCTTTTGGATATTTTAAATAGAGGCAGTATGTCTAAATGTTTTCATCGACTTGTTTTTTAATTGTAGTGAATCCTTTGAAGATGCTGTTCATTTCTCATAAATGAATGGTGTTGGTCAGTCCCTACTTTTGGTGTTATTTTAAAATTTTTATTTAATTTACAATTATTGATCAAATTGAAGAAAATGGTTTGCTCTCTTTGACGATGCAATGTTTGTTCAAACTTGTTTTTCGGTTCTCCTGAAAAATGATGATTTTGCTGGTTGAAGAATTCGGTCTGGCAAACAATATTGTTTTGTCATTTGTTTGATAATTTGTACACATGGCTGGGCATCACAATGGGTGTAAGAACCTTTGCAGATACTTTAAACACAATAATTTTCGTGGATGAGGTAAAATAGAAGTAAATCACTGTGGCGCATTGAGCTGAAAATCAACCTTCAAACATCTGACTTGCAGTACGTTGTTTTAACTTGTTGTTGTTATTTGTCAATTGGTAATAGACTAGTAAATATCAAAACTGTAACTGTGTGTGTTTCAGGATGTTGGTGGGGGGGGGGGGTTTGTTTGTAGAGAAGATGCTTGTTTTTGAATGACAAATTATGTAATTTCTAAACTTTATAAGCTAAATGGATTTGGATTTGGAAATTCTTTGCTGTCCTTCAACCGTATAATGAAGTTAACCACAGTATAATATGACTAAAATACAGTGCAATTCATCATCCTTTGATGATGTCATACGTAGACGGAAGCAATTCGGGAACTGAGGAGAAGGAATTACTAAAATCAAGTTCACATTTTTAACGTTCCTCACTTTCATACAAATGAGAAATAAATTAAGAGAAGAATTAATGGCACTTGGCAAATTCACAGAGGGAGGACTGGGTGAGCCTCTTCAAATGAACGCTTAAAGCACTGACTTTTTGCTATTATGTTCGTTATTTCATTGTAAATGTTGACTTAGTGTTCCTCCAGCCATATTATACCGAACAGCCATGACAAAGACTCGTGCAAAGCTTTCCCAAATCACATAAAGCAGGAGTGTCAAACTCATTTTTGTTGCGGGCCACTTTTGAGTTACGCCTTCCCTCGGAGGGCCGTTATGACAAAAATGTTTAATCGCATTATCACATTATAACTTTCATGGGTAAAACAAATTAGTGCAAAATCTCAATGTCATTTATTACACATAACAAATTGACATTTTGGTCCATTTTTTAGCAAGGAGCATGCGAGTTGACGGGGGGGGGGGGCGCACAAAATGATGTGGCGGGCCGGATCTGGCCCCCGGGCCTTGAGTTTGACAGCTGTGACATAAAGTTATATTTGAGGTTCCGTGGTCATTACACTTTTCCTTTTTTGCCAGGACTGGTCCCTGAACTTATGTAGGGATATCATGGAAAAGCCAAAGAAAAAGCTAAACACACATCTAAAGGTGTATCCTAGAATCTCCCAAGTTGAGCTCTCGGATGATACACTGATTTCTTGAGTGACAATGTTTTTCAGATATGTTAAAGGGGTCTTATTCTTGAAATATTTGGTGAAACTCCAAATTATACTTTTTAAGTGGTTTTGACTTTCGAGGTGCCTTTTATCTTTCAATCTGGAAATAGTTTGAAATCAGATAGTATTGTGAGTATTCTTTCAAAATGCGTAACCCCTTGCACGAGATTCCTTAACTTTATCAACAATAAATTGTTGTAAAGTGACTTTTTCATTGTTCCAGCTCACCAAAGGGTCCATACTGGTCTATTCAGGACACTCTGTTGTACTGGAAGAGGGCAACTCTTTTATTTATAGCTTCTGTGTGTCATTGGCTGGGGTGGTGTAAGGGTATCTCTCGCCATCAGCATGCACGTTCACTTACGAGTGTTTATCGTCCACTCTGCAGGCGGGAATTGCATATTGTCCAAAGTGAAATCAGTTGTCATAATTGTATGTATATATGTGATATTTGACATCTCAAAAGCATCTTTCGGTAGCGCTAAACTGGGTGTTAACAATACATCGAGTGGAACCAGAATTCCAGAGAGTGGCCATTTCAATACAAGTACAATACAACTCTATTGATAAGAGTTAGGGTAATACGTTTTTTTCAAAGGCTATTTGTCTAAAAACCTTTTGGTGGGATGGATAACCGTGGAGTCAAGAGTGGGTTATCCACAACTTAACAGATGTTGTGATAAAAAATTGAGACAACTAAGTTTAGACAGTTTGAAGCACATTTGTCCAAAAACGAAATAGCAAACCAGCTAAAGTGGGTCACAGCAATCGTAGACGACTTCCTTAAGTTTTTTCTAAGTGCTTCTTTCACAGTGCCATGTGTTGTTTGGGTATGGTGTTCCCAAACAGTAATTCTATACGGCATAAAGGAAGCTTGGAGTGAACTATATTCCAGCACATTCATTGAATTATGAAAAAAAAGCCCTGATTGAAAAAAAATAATAATAATTTGGAAAAAGATGAATTCTGTTACACCTTGTGGGAATAAAGCAACTGAATAACATTAGCAATTGTGTCGTCCTTTGAACATACACAAAACGTTACCATATATCTCGGTAGGAGATTGTCCCTCCCATGAAAATGATTTTTGTTTCAATTGTTTCATACACCTATTGGATACCGATGCTGAATTAAAAAAAATGAAGTTGCATTATAATATATATATACTGTATATATACTGTATATATTGACAGATAATTTACCAGTATTCATTCATGTACTGAAGACTGTAGGCGTCTAGAACTGGTCTTGCATTATACTAAAATCAGTTTCCTATTGGCCCATAATTATCAATACTTCATCGACAGTGTCAGCCAAATCTGAGGATTACTATCTTTGTAAAGATCTGTACCTCATGTTGATGCGGTCAATACATGTACCTAACAACTTGGCAGCAAATGTCCTTGAACACTTGGTATCCATCCTGCTTTTCATTCACATCTGAACAAGACTTTTTGAAATTAAATGAATGTAGAATAACTCTAATTGTGTTCCCTCTTCCATCAGCACTGTGCCAGTGGACAGTGCAGACAAGAAGGGAGGGAGACAGCTGTCTGGCAGTGTGCAATTGGGTGCCCAGCAGCAGAACCAGCAACTCCTCCTGAGTCCGGCCAGCCTCCAGCTTGCTCAGCTCCAGGCCCAGCTCACCCTCCATCGCCTGAAGCTGGCTCACGGAGGCAATACAGCCACCGCGGCCAGTGCTCTCAATCAGGTTCTTTCCAATGTTGCCATGGCCCAGCCCCTCTTCAATCAACTGCGGAACCCCCAAATTTGCTTTCCCACAGGGGTGCTTGGTTTCCCCACTTCAAATACTGCCTTGGGGGCTGGAGGATTCAACCAGAACCCAGGGAATGTGAAACTGAACCATCATGGTGGAGCGTCCACCGTAGGCCAACAGGGTGTGGAGTTTGGTAAAAAGTCCGTGCCCACGTACCCCTCCGATATCGACAGGCGTCTTCAGTACAACTTGGGAGGCACATCTGCAGCATCAGTCCCGACTGCTGATGGACATTATTCCGTGGTCGGCGCTCAAACAAAACAACTGAACAATGTTGCCTTCAAACAAGACTTCTATGGACAAGATATGGCCAGCCAACAAGCTGTATTCAATGTTGCTGATCCGAACATAAATCTGTATAACTGTTCCGGACAGACAGAGCAATGGAACGGACCACTGAATAATGTGAGTCACACGGTGAATGTGCCATTGGCCTCTGATGTCGCCACTGTTTGGACAACAGCTGGGCAGACGGTGCAGTCCAGAAATGAACTGTATAACCCAGAGGAGCCCACTTCTGACCACAAGTTCAAGGCCAAGAGTGGCGGTTCGTCTTTTGTCACTGACGGCATGCAGGGCTTTGGGATTTACCAACCCCTGCATGGAAGCGAAGAAACGTTGTGTTCTGGTACCAGAACACTTCAGCCTTACCAAGTTAATGACTACCATGCTGTCACACCCACTCAACTGCCACACCAGTGCAGCATCTGCGACAAGAAAGTCTACAACCTCAAGGTCAGTTGTATGTTAAATTGCAATGACAAAATTAATTACATTATTGCCAAAATGGTGGACAGTTTTCCTCAATGACTATAGGGAAAATGAATGACCTCTTTTAATGGGATGGGACTCATGGGAGGATTCCTTTTTGAATGCTCTGGACCCCTGTTCCACGCAAGTGCCTTATTAAGCAGAATAATGATGCCCATTGCAGTCGTTTGTGTGGTTGTCGCTCATCTTCCACTTTGTTCTCTAGATCAGTGTTTCTAAATGTTTATTGAGCCAAGCCACATATATGACAAAAGCAAAAAAAAAATCTTAAGGTGCACCACCAAACAAAAATGTCACAAAAACTACATTCTATCCATTGTGGAATAATGAGGATCGTGTCTCAATGTACTCAATATGAAATCCAGATCATCTAACATCCTGTTGGAAGACTAGCAACAATTGGATTCACAGGTTGTCCATATATACATTGTCCATTGTGTGAAGTGAGACTAGATTCAAATTTTGCTACCAGTTTAAAAACTGCAAATTTTCCATTTAAGGTACAATCGCAAATCAATTCCACACAATCGATTAAGAATTTTTCTTTATTTTCTGCTCATCCCTCAAGTTATACACAGATACATGCGCAGGAGGGCTCATATGAACATTTCCTGACGTGTAGTCACAAGACAAGACCCCATACTCTGAGCTTTTTAATTGCCCGTAGCTTGTACGCAAGAGGGAAAGCTTCTGGTGTTCGATGTCAAGACTTCATGCCTGTTGACTTGTATTTGTGTATGCACGTGTATTTTCAGGACTGGGACCAGCACGTAAAGGGAAAACTACACCTTCAGAACCGAGTGTTATACACCAATGAAGGGTGAGTGTTGAAATCAGTGTGAATTTTTAAACTACCCCTGTAATAGCATCAAGTACTGTATACTGATGCCAAGAAACAAAGCCAGTGACTAACTCTGGGCTGCCTTGTCAGGAATGGTCCCAACATTGCAAATTTCTCCATTATGAGACAATAAAGGGTTTCTTATCTTATCTTAAAAATATGATGGGCGCATGGAACCTTGGTGATTAAAAATATATATACATTGTTCTAGCACGATATTGGCCTGTTCGGAACTGATGTATCGCTTTGCATATTCATTTCATTTTGTTTGCTGCTACATAGCAAGATAGTTTACAGCTATCTTGATGTTTCCCTGAATATGAGGACTGTCTTAAGGTACGAGGGCAAAGACATGTAAAATGAGCCATGTGCTTGATTGTTCCAGCGCGGCAGTGGTATCAACGGGAGCTGCTCACTTCACTCTTGGTCGGCCCTCAGGTGGCGCTCTCAATGGAGGGGACTCAATGAACTGCACTTCTGCAGGTCAAGGTACGTTACCGGACTCAATAGCATGGGCGACACAAGCAGGCCTGTCAGTGTGCAGTTTTTCACATGATGGCAATATGTAAATGAGAGTAATTGAGGGAGCTGACAGAGTGAGGAAACATGCAATTATAAATATATACAGGGCATTGCTGTGTCTAAATTTAAAAATATGGTCCAATCTCCTCCCACATGCCTCCTATACAGTATAGTAGTGTCTAATTACTCAGTGTGGCAAGACCAATGTTAAACAGTACTGATTCAAAATTAAATTAATAACATTTGTGGTTACAATGGCGTATTATTTTTCTTTAGAATGCTTGGAGGGATTCGTTTTCAACAACATTGTATCGATTTTCTTAAATCCTACCTCAGTGATGTTAACAGAATCTCATACTCAAAATACTGTACATACAACCATGTAACAGTATTGCAATCTTATTACACTGTGTGGCAAAAGTTAGTATTATCAAATCAGTATTTTTTACAATTGCCCATTTTACATGTCGGAAATTGTTTCCACACAGATGTTTCCTCAGGGGTCAACACCTCATACTTGCCAGCTGCAGCCATGAAGAATTACTCTTTGCCCAGCACGGGATTTACGTCACCCCAGACAGAGTCACAGGTCTGACAAATGTGTTTTTTTTTTCCACATTCAAGTACTGATGGGGTCATCCATCCATTTTCCGATCCGCTTTATCTTCACAAGGGTTGTGGGGGTTGCTGTAGCCTATCCCAGCTGACTTTGGGTAGCAGGCAGGAGACACCCTGAACCGGTTGCCAGCCAATCACAGGGCACACAGAGACGAAGAACCATCCGCGCTCACACTCACACCTAGGGACAATTTTGAGTGTTCAATCAGCCTGCCATGCCTGTTTTTGGAATGTGGGAGGAAACCGGAATACCCGGGAAAACCCACACATGCATGGGGAGAACATGCAAACTCCACACAGGAAGGAGCTGGGATCGAACCCACATCCTCTACACTGTGTGGTCAACGTGCTAACCACTTGACCACAGGGGTTGCTACTGTACCCCTATAAATAAAAATATGTTGTTACTGGTTACAACAAAGCATCAGCTGTTATCTTACAACTAATCATGTTTATAGGCAGCCACAGCCACCGGCCAGGTTTCAGTTACATGAATGTAAGTGTATGCTCAAATTTCGTCTCTTAATAGCTGGGTCTTTTTCTTGATATCTTTTTTAGTTCTTAAAGCTTACCCCTTGAAAAAACAAAGTATGATTCTGCAACCTGTGTATTTTGAGTCACAAAGAGGACAAGAATCATTTGATGGCAGCTGATAGATTACACAGATGTAGATTTTCTTTTATCTATTCATTTGTGTATTTTCTGTACATTATTATCAATTACAGATGCATAACAAAAACACAACTAGTTTACAAATCCTGACAATTACCAATTAACTATTTATAGGTAATTCTACATGAGCTAAAGTTAGTGTCTATAAACACACCTGTCTGAGTAGAACAGGTGGAATTTTATGACGTTAAAGCCAAGCCGTTGTTCACTTTTTATACACTGTACATGTCCACGGTGAAAGGCAAAGAAACACGCCGTATCTACAAACAATGGAATCAGAAAGAAATGATGAATAAATGCAAATCACCAATCAGAATGAAGTAACTGCTACTTGAAACATTCGACTAAAACACAGGGTGCTGTACACATACATATGTGCATGCATTGGAAATTTCCCCAGTGTGGGACAAATAAAGGATATCTTATGTGTATAGAAGTCCGCCTTGCACTAAAACGGTAGTTTCAGGGAATGAGAAAACAAAAACAATAAACACAGGATTACAATGAATACTGTTAGCAGTACAGGCCTGACAAACCCCAGGCAGCTGTGTCAGGCTACACATCGAGTAGAGCCCAGTAAGGTGATCCCAGGGATCAGCGTGCATGGGCTGTGGAACGTTGTGACGAGGAGGAACTGTGAAAGTAAGCAGACCAACTCCTTTGGACCGTCAAACATGAATACTGCTTTGTACAAACAAACAGGCATGTCCTATGGATAGATTCCTGTCACTCAGCACCATGTTAAATTGTTGTAAAGGCGACCGGAGTTGAATTTTAATGCATTTAGTTTTTTCTCAGAAAAATGCCAAATGCTGAACTAAAAGATAACACAAGAAGTTAAAATTAAATGGGAAGAGAAACATTGTGGTAGTGTTTGGAATGAGAGTGGCTGGAAAATAAAGCAGCGCAGATCTTCCCTCACTTCCACTTGGCACCTTGAGCCCCGTCCATCGCTCCAGTCCTTTTACGCAAATATTTTCACTAAAGTGAACCCCTGTGTACTACAACATAACACATAAAAACAATAACTCGCTCGATTTTAACTTGAATGACAGTTGACAAAGGCCCGATGCGGTAATTTGGGTTGCCAGTGTGCTGGATTTTGAATTTGAGCCTGTTCACTTAATGCAGCTTCCTGGATAATGTTCTTCTTTGATTGTAAAGTAAAACATTTTGGGTTGTCCTCATTTCTGTAACTTTGATTCTAAGCTTTTTTATTCACAATTTTAAGTCATGTCTTGCTAGTTTGTGGTCTCAGCTACTGTTCATAGCCCGAGTCACCCTCAGCGGGATCTCAGTTCTGCGGTCGAACCGCAGGGGCTTTCACAAGCACACGACATTTGCAGGTCAAAAGCTAGTAAAGTCCATGGAGCAACGACCAAGATTTTTCCTTACTTGAACATTCAGCGACCATTAACAGTCTATAATGGGATCTGTTTATTGAGCCCAGTGTATATTGACCTTTATGTGCTCAGATGGTGGCAGTGGCACTGGCATGGGGCTGTTAATAGAATTATCGCTCTTGTAACTTTCAAACTGCCAAAGTCATCTTGCGGGCCAGAAACCATTAAGTTGTCACCTTAATGAAGACTTTCCACTGTTCGACACTACTTTGTAGAAGTAATGATAAAATGCTGACACTGCACTTATTTTCAAACAGGGTTTGTAAGTTTGTGAGTTTAAAATTATTTTAAAAAAACTTTGAGGACAACAGGTAGAAGCATACACATGGCTTTTAGCTTCTGTGGCCTGTGGAGGCAAAATTAGCTATTAATGGCTGAACAGACAGGTGAGCAAAATGAAAACAGCTTCTGACCAGCCAAACATAGTACCCCGTGTCGTGCACAGACGCCGGCCAGACAGCCAAGAAGCTTTGTGCCCGCTATAGACCGTGTTTGGTTCCGCCGGTCGGACAGCCAGGAGCACCGTGTTAGTATATTCCGGTATACAGATAAACTAAATCTACATCAGGAATTTATGAATACATATTTTTTTGTGGTCTATTAAGTATCAAATTCACCAAATGAATGTGACCATGATAAGCATTGCAATAAAAATAGTGCCAAATATACAACACCCCGAAGCATTACATTTGCTGCTATGTTTATTGAAGTCCGACCCGTGTCTCATAATGAAAAGGGATGTTCAAAATGCAATTAAATGTGGGTCAGTATACTTTGTACGATCAAATGTTTGACAAGTGTGTAAATCTAAATGCTAAAAACCTTCTTCCTGCCACGGTTCTACGGCTGCTATTAATAGAAGCAGCTGGATCAAAGACACGCTGTGTGATAGTGTTGCACTGATGATGGGCAGAATCGTTTTCTGCCGCAACCTCCACCACACCGCTACATAGATTATTCCGACATATCATTCTATGATATGTTTCATCAGCTGTCATTTTTATGATTCCTTTTTTTTTCCTGGTGATTGACAAGGACTAATCACATGGTTGTGCGTGTAAGGTCAGTTTGGAACACCTGCTTACGTTACCAATGATGGTAACTTCACACTCTCTGGAGGCCCTTCGGGAAATTCTCATTACACACTGAAGAGAAATGTCAGAGTCAGGCTGCCGTGCAACTATATCACACCCCCAAGCAGTTGGGGTTTCATGACCCTGCTCAAGGGCGCCCTGCTCCAATTGCCAAATCAAAGAGCAAGCCGTTGCTGCCAATTCTTTGTTTTCTCAGATGCTGATGTTCTCCTTGTAATATTTGCAGCCATTTCCGCCAAGAAAGGCCACGGCGGGCCGTGTTGTTCACATCTGCAACCTCCCTGAAGGCAGTTGTACCGAGAATGATGTCATCAATCTGGGACTGCCCTTTGGCAAAGTTACCAATTACATCTTGATGCGCTCAACTCATCAGGTATCAGAACAGATTTTTTAAATTTTATTTTTCGCCACTGATACATTTTGATTGGTCTCTGCTTAGTAATGTTATTGCACGTGCTATTAGAAATTTATTTTCGACAAGATGTTGAAGTGTTACAAGTAGGAATGCGCATCCAGAACATCATTTGCGCAGTCCACAGCAAAACCTATCTGCAACAAAACGTCGCTCACTGTGGCATAGTCATGTGGGAACACAAAAGTTCCTGAAGAAAAGATTAAAAGAAATAAAACTCAGGTGGAATGAAGCGGTGTTGTTCTACGTTTGACTAATGAAGCAGTAAATTTTCTCCACAAAGAGGAGACCCTATTTTTATACTGAACAAAAATGTGAATGCAACACTTTTTTAGCTCCCATCTTTCATGGTTCGAACTCAAACATACAGGTGTTTTTTGGTGAACATAAAATACCTTTTTCTCACAAGGGGCTAAAAAACAAAACAGTATCTGGTGTGACCATCATTTGCCTCGCGCAGTGTAACACATTTATTACACACTTGTGCCTTTGGCAGGCCACAATAAAAGGCCACTCTAAAATATTTCTAGACTGAGGGGGTTGGAAAGCCAGTCAGTACCTGGTGTGACCGCAATTGTTTCACACATTGCAATACATCTCCTTGGAATAGACACGGTCAGGTTTGTCGGTTGTGGCCTATGGATTGTTGGTTAACTCATCTTCAATGGCTGTGTTAAGTTGCTGGATATTGGCAAGAACTGGAACACGTTGTGGCATGCACGGCTCCAGAATGATCCCAAACTGGTGAATGCTCTCCATGCAAGACCTGGCATGTGTTCAAGATGGGCTTGTGCACTACATGCTGCAGCATGAGGCGATGGTCAAGGATGAATGGCACATGTGTTCAGTTCAAACAAAGATTTGTTGCACCGAGTGAGGCAAATGGTGGTTACTGACTAGTTTCCTATCTTAAAACTGCCACCAAAATTCAAATGCAAGCTTCCTTGTTAATATTAATGAAATATGTCATTTTAAAATTCAACTGCTGAGTGAATTGTTTTTATAAAAAGATAATCCGCTGTCTTCGGGCGAGAGGCAGAGTACACCGTGAACTGGTCTGGACATACAACCTTTCACACTTGCAGACAATTTAAAGTCACAACATGAACCTACCGTTCATGTTTTGGGAATGTGGGAGGAAACAGGACTGCATTTGAATATGATATAGAAAATTACACAACAGTTGAGTTTGAGATTTGTTTTTATGCTCTCCCCAATCAGGCCTTTCTGGAGATGGCCTATGTGGAGGCAGCTAAAGCCATGGTTCAGTATTATCAACTGACTCCAGCCATGATAAACAACCAGAAACTTCTCATTCGAATGTCCAAAAGATACCAGGAGCTACAACTTAAGGTAAGATTTGAGAAAAACCTGTATGCATCGTGTTCAAATTTACCCCCCAAAAAATGTGATTTACTAAATTCAAATCTCTTATTTATATAGAAACCGGGTAAAGATGTTCAGGCAATCATCCAAGATATTGCATCCCATTGGGAAAGAGATGAAATGCAAGAACCTCAGCAGTAAGAAAACGTTTTATCTTTCCGCAACATGAAAAACATGTCAGATTATTGAAATGTAACTTCATCCCTGTTTTCAACAGTTTGTTAGTCTGTTTGGCCCAAAATTTCCCCGTACCTGACAGCGGCAAGGTTATACATAAAGTACATAATGTCTGAGGTCAAAAAAGCGTCCCCCCCCCTCCCCCTTCCCCACCCCAAATAAAAAAAAGTTATTCTTTAGAGTGGAACCTCTGTGGAATGTCACAACACAGATTTAGATTTAATTTAATTTACCTATCACCTTCCTCCAGCTACATGACAGACAGAGCTCGCTCCCGCAGCCCCGTCAGAAGCTCCCTCAGCCCTCACTCACACAGTCCCAGTTTCACATCATGTAGCTCAGCCCACAGCCCCCAGGCGGCCCCCTGCATGGCTCAGGAGAGAGGCACCAATGGTCTGGGCCTACGCCGAGGTTCTTGGGACTGGTCTTCACACCATAGACGAGGTGAGGGTGACATGGAGAGGGATGAACCCTCCCGGCGGAATGGCTGCAGCACGGACGGCGACCGCCCCAACGAACGACCATCAGACCGGCGGAAAGCCTATGGGAAAACCTCGGATTATGTCATCTCCAGGTCGGCAGACGAGAGAGGATTTGATAAAGGGATGCCTGGAAACAGAGACTTCCCACAAGGCAGTCCTCAAGGCAAGTCCTTCAACTCCTACCGGAGCATTGAGGAAAGCTTTTACATGAAGTCAGACAAAGTGTGCAGATCTCCATACCAAAGACACGACAGCAAGTCAAGGAGGAGGAATGGCAGTGACCACAGCAGGCATTCGAGGCATGTGGAGAGCAAGATGATCGATGACCCACACCGCAGAACTCCAGAAGATAAGAAGCCGCGTTCACCCAGCAGGGGGAGAAGTAGGAAGCCAAACAAGAGGTGCATCCCTACAGAGAAACATGACAGCCCCACTAGAAATACTGTGAGTAGCAAATACGCCTAGATTACAGTCAACCACGGTGTATCTTGGGGGATGAGTTCCAGACCCGCAATATGTGAAACTAAACACACACTTTTTGAAGTATCCCTTCACCCTCGTTCTCACTCTCTCATCACCACTTTGCCAAAATAAGAGGCAGAGCTAACTTGCTTCAAGCTGTTTGTCGCTCCTAGTTGAAGTTTACTAAAAAATTGACACACAAACCAAAAAAGAATTAAGTATTGTATCTTTTGAGTTAGCAACACCAAAATGTTATACCGTACCACATAACTTTGTTCCATGAAACTGCTAGCTTAATATTGTACTAACATACGATGTAATGCAAAACGTCAAAACTAACCAAAATGGGCATAATTTTTACAGTGCGTATAAACTTTCAAACAACTGCTACAATGAAACTGCTAGCATAATACTAACATAGAATGCAATGCAAAAACACCAAAACTAACCAAAATGCGGATACGTTTTACATTAAGTATAAACTTTCAAGCAACTGCTACCTTAACACACACGGATACGCAACACATACAAGATATGATGGCATACAATAATATTAACAAGCATACGCGTTTTTTTGACCCAATCCACTTGCTGGGTAGCTGCGGATTTTGAGCAGATTTGGTTACTTTTACCCAACGTTGGGCTGATTATTTTGACCCAACAGATCGAGTTGAAAATTGGATTTGTGTGGCTGAAGAGCTGAAGCTGGTCGTCATTTGGGACAGTGTTGAAGTCAATTCAAAATAACATTTTTAGAGAATGTTGCATGGCAACCCGGTGGCTCAGTGGGTGACATTGCTGAATTCAGGGACAAGTTGCTGCTTCTTCTTCGAAAATATTAGTAATAAAATTAATATTATTTTGAACCACAGCTGTACTGATAACCTGGTAACCTATTCATTAGTATGAACAGTTTTTACCCCTTGTTGGGCCTAAGACCTGACCATAAAAATCTAATCAGATTAGTTAGGGACCTTCTCTGCCTCTCGGCTTGCTGTTAATTATACCCCATATCCCTTCCAGTAACCCTGAGTGCTGCCCGGTATGTTGCGGCACAACGTCATACTACAATGAAGGCACGCATCTCTTAATCAGGACTTGCCTTTATACTGCACTGTAAAAAACAATTGCTCGAAAATCTGAAGTGTAGCAAGGGCGCGAACAATAAACTACAGTACAGCGGGAAACACTGTAATTGAATTACATTCACCATATTTTTGTAGATACTAATTCACTTTCCTTTGTAGGATGGCCAATCTAAAGAACATGTCTCACCTCCGGGCAACAACAAGTCAAAAGATGCTGCTGAATGTTTTGAGAAAAAGGACATTGTAAGTAACAAGAAGAAGACAAAATAGAAGGCAACATCTGCAAACGTGCTTAGCTGTGTATTAAAATGTTTTTTTCTTGATTACTTTGCAAGGAGAAGGGGTTGGAAAGTGGAGAAAACACGGATGACGAGTGTTGTTATCCCAAGAACATGGAGGAATTTCTTACAGTTGATGAAGTGGGAGAAGACGACGATTTCATTATCGAGCCGGACCTTCCTGAGCTGGAAGAGGATGCGATCTGTCCTCAAGTGTCTGCAGAGGAACAAACACAAACAATGGCGGAGACTTTACCATCACCGTCAGTCCTTCTGGAAGAGCAGGCGACGTCTATTAACAAATCTGTGTCGGAAGTGAAATGGGAGGGCGCTGAAGTTCCACAAACATCTGGAACTGAGAAAGCAGTTTTGACTGAGACAAGTGTGGAGGAACAAAAGAAGAGTCCTGTGACTTCTGAGTCACCCACGATGAACCTAAGTGAATTTCCCAATGAGGAATTTAAGGCAGCGTTGGAGGAGACGAGTACAGAAGACAAAGTTCCTGACACTGGGCCCTTAGAAGAAGAGCCAGTCAAGAATCACATTCAAATATCAGAGTACAGCAAGGTCCAGGATGTAGTACAGATCACCGATGCCAGCTCTAATGTCACTCAACACAAGGACAGCATTCTTAAAAAAGGTACTTTACACCAGAGGTATTTTCAATGTTCCATTTTCTTTCTTTTTTTCCCCAGATCATACTAGCAACTTTGCTTGAAAGTTCCACCTGCCCTCGTTTTTTTTCCACCAACACATTATGTTTTCATACTGATAATAACAATTATAATATTATACCATATGCAATATATTTAGTACTATGTAGGAACTAAGAATTGAGCAACAGGTGTAATCTTATAATATCGCACAACCTTTTTATAGATCAAATTTACAAACAAACAAACACAAAGAAAATATCTCAAAGCCTGATGTGTTTTTGAAATCGGCAAATAAATTTAGGGACACACAAAGCCCTCTCTGATTTAAAATGTGTTGGTTGATCGGTGATACCAACCCATCATAAAATTGTCAAAGACTGTAGAAACAAAGTTGCACATAAACTAACCTATAGTGAGGAAAACATAAATTTAGTGCCACCAAGAAATTCATGTTAATCGTTATTGTAAAATATTTTGTATCTATTTACCTTTTTCCTAATTTCCTTTTGGCAGATATTGAAGTGCCCTCATCATCTATTGAACAAGAGAAAGTCGTTATTGAACATATCATCCCTTTAGGTAAGCTCGATACATTTTCTTGCACTTCTGTTGCAGTGAGATGGAAATTGAAAAAAAAATCGTTAAGGTTCTCCAGTTGTATCCAAAAGAGAAAATATCCATCTGTCCCTTCCACAGTTCATCATTCTTCTAGCAGCATTGAGATCTCAAACATTAGCGTCTGCTGTCTTGGTGTGAACGTTAAAGCGTTATCGTGTACACAGCTAATAATGGCACCGACAACCTATTGCATTAGCACTCTAATTGACGGGAATTGGCTGGCCACTTGCTGACCTATTTCTGTGATCTGTTTGTGAACTGCACCCCCGAGACATGAGTATTTATATTATTATTAGCACTGGAATGGCATGGCCCAGCACATGCTGCATGGGGACTTACATAAGCCGCTGCTGCGTGGTAACAATAGATCACAGACACGAGAGCTGTCTGCCATGAGTAATGGGGTTATTTTGGTTGTCTGATGCCTCGACAATCTGTGTTTCTCTCCGGAACAAACTCAGCACAACTGAAATTGGCCAGTTTTCATACGAAAGGCAACGTCATATGTCACTGTGTAGGTTTTGTTGCTTGTCTCCAACAACGTATTTTAGTGTTCCAATCATTGCCACACAGACTAAGACTTAAAAAGCAGCGTAGCCTTTTCAATATCTAAATTGTCACTAGGTGTTAATGTGAGTCGGAATGATTGCATCTGCGCTCTGTGATTGATGGACAACCGATCAGCTGAGATGGGCCCCAGCTCATTCACAACCCGACTGAGGAAAAGCACTATCAACATTGGATGGATGGATCTGCCAGCTTCCTCCAGTATTCCAAACAGATGAAAGATTAAATTGTGCGAGTGTGAATTATTATTTATATGTGCCCTTTGACCAAGTGACAGCCACCCGCTCTAAAGTCATTGTGACAGAGTATCAAGGGGTCTTGGAATACTGCATCCATCTGAAAATGGCGGAGAAGTCACAGGTATCCAAATCTTCCCCCAAATGTAGGTAGGCGTGGCCAGAGAGTGGCATGAGCCTGACCACCCTTGGCCACCTCATAGCTCCACCCCTAAATGTTTGTCAATAGTTCCCTTTAAAATGGTAACCTACATGTTGTTTATTGCTTTGCAGGGGTGGAGTTCATTGAGCCAAGGACTGGTTTCTACTGTAAACTTTGTGAGCTGTTCTACACTAGCGAGGAAACTGCAAAGATGAGCCACTGTCGCAGCACTGTGCACTACAGGAACCTACAGGTGTGTGCTGCCAATGTCCTCGATCTCATTACCGTCATATTTGTGTGAGCGTGTATGCACACAAACATTATATTCCTGTTTGTGTGCATTTGTATTAAGCGTCATTACCGCTACTGTTTAAATTCTGCTTGTTTTGTGCTTCTCCGTTGGAAAATGATCTTGATGAAACAAGTGCAACACAAATGAAAGCCAAACATTTCATCACATGATGAAGGATGCAAATGCGATGATTTCTCACATAAACATAAGCAAAATCAAGTATCATACAGTGTAATAAACAATATCACACACACATAAAATAGAGTCCCTATAAATTTCTCAAAATACACAAATAATGGTTCAAGGCACACAAAAAAAGACCAGTTAGGATCGTGTGAGGATGAGTCAAAAATTTTTAATTGAACCGTTTTTTAATATTCTATACAGTTCAATATCAAATGTAGACATTATCACTGTTCACACTTATTTGCCCCAGCGGCATTTCTTTTCTTTAAAATGAATGGGACAAAATGATACTAAAAGTTAACAAGTGTCTCTTTTCATATTTTCCAATTCGGTGAGATACAATATTTGTATATACACACCCAATGTACGCATAAACACAAATATTTCTTGTTGCCTTGATCCATAACCGTTGTGTGTTACATTATTGTCCATTCAACAGCAAGCCGTGTCACATTTCTCTGTTGGCGGGCAGCACAGCTGACGCAAGAAATTCAATGTGTGACATTCCGTGAAAAAAAAAAGTTCTTCACACTTGTGCTGTCCGTCAAAGCTGCATGTGGTCCCTGTGTTATGTATATAGATATTTAATGGTTTACATTTATTCCAATATTATTACCCATGAGTTGAAATGAGGTTTCATAGCAGGGTTGTCTTATTTCTGTTTCGTAAAAGAAGTCCAGTGAATCAAAATAATATTTCAAACATTCTGAATCGGAATTTGACAGAACGTTATTTGTAATCTTTTTTTGTTACTTTTTCCTCCGCTAATGCAGAAATACCTGTCCCAGCTGGCACATGAGAGCCTAAACCTTGCTGAATTTTCAAGCACCCAGTGACATCTTGTCCTCTTACCTCTTTACAGCAACCGCCCTAGTAGGATTTCTGGAGGCATTAAAAAAAATAAAAATATGGATATCTGCTCTTGTCATAGGCTACTGGAATAATAATTGGCTATCTGGAATGGTGATGAGAATTTGGTTCAAATTTGTACATACTCTAATGTATAGCAGTGGTATTTATTAGTTTTATTCTTGTACTTAAAGCTATGTATTATTTAATTTCAATGTTGGCACACTTGACAAGTTGAACTGCTATGAAGACAGAATTTGTCTTCCAGGTTGGTCTTTGAATTGTCCGAATAACAATCATGGATTACATTATTATGACAACTATGTAGTGGTTTAAATGATGCCAATTAATGTTTTTTCTCAGTTAATGCTGAGACGGATTATCAGGTTCATTGTATTTGTTGAGTTTCCAACTCAGTGTGTATTACTTGCAATTTATTGACAACTGGAGTCTATAAAGTTTTTCTTTAACTTGGGTCTCGTGTGCACTACAGTTGTCTTTCAGGTAAAAATCACTTTATGTGTAAGAATAATGATGCAATGGCTTTGCAAACCATCTCTGCTGTGTATAAATGTCCCTTAAAATGTCAACCCCTCACAGTGCCAGCCTCATGGGCTTAATTTAATGCCTTGACATTTTAAATATGATATGTTAAACTGGACCATGTACAGTAGTAAAATTTCCAACATACATAACTATTGCTTGTTTCAAAGCCAAATGTATTTTCTACACAATGAAACCTTATCCTTGATCTTAATGTTGTTTTGGCAAATCTAATGTTCATGTGAATAAATACTTAATTGATGTTTTTTTTTTTTGCTGTTGTTGTTTTTGAATCTTCCTTCACGTACAAACCTGGTATGTTGTAATTGTTAAGCGTGGCTACCTTACCTGCTACATTATGTCATTACAGGATACATCCGACACATGAGCCCATTCATCAGCTTCACCTATTTTTAGAACCTGCTCATGAACGTTATTGTTGTAAAAGTGCGCCCCCAGGTGTTGAGGTACAATAATTCAAAGTTGGGTGAAAACTCATTTGGGTTGTACGATACAAAATTGAATTGAGCATTGGTGTCTTTTATCACAATATACGACTGCTTTATTAGACGAAATAAACACATCGTTTTCATCAACAAAACAGTGACTGTTGCGGCAGACGATCAAAATATTGAGTGGCAATGAAGAAGACCATTTATACGATCACAAGCTGCTACACTACAACTGATTAACACTTGAACGACATCTTTTAGGTCACCATCCTTTTTGAAATTGACAGCTTCTTCTTGGTGCTGATACATGCGACGGCTACCAGTTTGATACACTTTTGTAAATATTCATTCGCTCAAATTACCTTTGAGTATATATTCATTCATTTTCCGAACCGCTTTATCCTCACGAGGGTCGCGGGGGGCGCTGGAGCCTATCCCAGCTGTCTTCGGGCAGTAGGCAGAGGACACCCTGAACCGGTTGCCAGCCAATCACAGGGCACACAGAGACGAACAACCATCCGCGCTCACACTCACACCTAGGGACAATTTGGAGTGTTTAATTAGCCTGCTATGCATGTTTTTGGAATGTGGGAGGAAACCGGAGCACCCGGAGAAAACCCATGCAGGCCCGGGGCGTATATTGTAGCTGATAATTATTATTTATCAATGAATAATATTAATCTATGTGAAGGTCGTGTTAATGATTGCGCACAATAACGACCACGGACCAACAAAGATAGAAAGGAAATATCAATCTGCAAAACTTGATCGTCTCTGCAAGTGTTTTCCAGGAATTTGCAGGCGGGGTTTTGGGTGATCTGGCACCTGCTGCGCTTCCCCTTCCATTTTCTGGCATATGCATAGGTGTGAAAACCTCTCTGTGTTCTTTCAACGATAAAATATAAGTCAGCCAAAAAATAAAAGAGTTTGGATAAGACGAATTTATGAAAAAAGAGCGTTTGACTTCGCAAGTGTGTGAATGAGCGAGAGAGGGGAGGGCAATTTGAGCCGAACACAATTTATGGCGCGTACATTGGGTGGACACTGTTTATAATGATGATGGGACCCTGCTGACTTTGAAGATCGAAAAAAGGTATTTGGGCAATCGGCACGCTTGGCAAAATCCTGACAACGATCCTGATTATTTGAATCTGGTGTATTAGAGGAGGGAAACATCTAAAACATGCAGAATAGGTGCCCTCGAGGACCGGAGTTGGCGACTTTTGTGCTAGACAAAGTAACACCACTTTTTCCAGATTGTAATACAGTAATGCAGTTTGATTAACAGTTGACAATTGAGGGATGGTTTCTGGGCATTCAGATGACAGGACCACAAGAATTTGAAGCCTCACGTTATAAACTTGCCAATTTTTCCAGTCACTTTAATTTGCCAGGGTTGTCAACACTTTTCTCTGCGGTGTGTCAAATTTAAAATATATATTTAGTTTTACTTTACAGGGACTTTGTTTCTGTAATTACATTTTTACAATTAAAATATGTAATTTCGTGTATATTTGTACTTAGTTTAAGATACTAATGCTTTATATACTGTATATATTTCACTTGAACCAACGATATGGGCAGCTGGACCGAGAAAAAGGAATAACATACCGTATACATTTTCATTGGCTGAGGTGTTTTTAAAACCACGCCTCCATCAACCAATCAGAGCCCAAAACAATGAGGTTACGTGTTGGAGTTGCTGGGTAGACAACTTGAAAACGACGTAGTTGAAGTCATCACAAGACGAAGCTTGAGGACCGCAGACGACCATTGATTAATTTGTGAGTTATTCAAAAATTGTACAAGTCATAAGGTGCTGGTAAATGTAGTATATTCTGATGCATTTTTGCATTTAAAAACCCCGATACATTATATGCACATATTGACGCCTTATTTGCGTCTCTTGTCTTTTTAAACGACGTGGCTGCGAAGCCGACGGCAAACTTCACATCTACGTATCTAGCATTATCATCGATTTCTACTTTCCCCCTGTCAGTGAGCGGTCATGCTATATGCTACCGCTAGCCATTGTTTATCAACAGTGGGACTTTGAATGAAGGGGAACCGTGGGGGTGGGCCTCTGTTGCGTTGGTTCGTGTCTGGGCATGATTTTTTCGTCCGACAACTGCATTCTGCTCTGGACATTACAGGTTTCCACTAAATCTTCTTTTGCGGTTGCAACATCTATTTCCTGTTGTCGGATATGGCAGCTGACTGTGAGGCCTGGCTGAACTCGAACCCCGTCGGTGAGTGTGAGCCATTCCAAGCCATTTTATCAGCTGTGTTCGAATGGGGAGAAATGGCTCTGCTCTGTACGTGGAAGTGGTCTTATTTTGGCACTCCTTCGCAATTCATCAATCGTGCAGGCAGGTAGAATGGGGATAATGCAGGGTTTGGTGTTGATTTTATTATTTTTTACTTTTTTGTAAGTGGCGGTTTAATGGACATGCAGACATGTCACTGTAATGTATTTCTATGTTATTGCATATATGTTGATAGCCTATTTAAAATATATGCAAACGTCACTCCTCATATAGTGTATGATGTCGTGTGATGTAATGACATAATGACGTACTAAAACATGACATGCAATGTAACAAATGGATTAATTAAAGATTGATGTCATGTTTTGCATTTTGGTCTATTGGTAAACAAGTCAAGCCTCACAGTTAGTTTTGGGATCCTAACTTCCTGTGCAGTAGACTTTGTATGTTCACCCACTGTTTGCAGAGATGTTCTCTAGATGCCCGTTTATACCCTCACGTTTCAATAACATTCATGTTTGGTGTGGGGGTTTTTTTGGCTTCAGCTTGTCCCATCAGGAGTCACCACACTGAGCTAAGGGCATGATTTGTTTGTCTCGATTTTTACCGATGTTGGCATTCCTGAAACAACCCTTCTATTTTATTTGAATCCAAGCATTTGGTGTTGGGATAGCAGTGACCAGTAATCAAATCCTCACGACATGGAGTACCAGTGCAAACATGTTGGGTTAACCACAGACTCTAAAATGTACATTGATGTGAATGTGTGCGTGAATGTTCATTGACCTCATGTGCCATGCAATCGACTGGCAACCAGTCCAGGGTGTAACCTCACTCTTGCCCAAAGTCAGCTAAAATAGGCTGCATTTTACCCACAATCCCAATGAGGACAGGCAATATAGAAAATGTATGGATCGGTGATATCATGTTATTCTATCGAACTGAATCAACTGTACTGTACCTCCATTGGTTCACACAAATTGGGGCACTCTTTTTTTTGCCTTGATTATTTCACATCACGATTAATCAAATCGTTTTAATCCAACAGAAGTCGACAATGGGAGTGACTCGTTTGTGTCTGAAGACGAACACATCGGCGGTGCACTCACCGCCAACAAGAACATCAGCAACGAGATCAATGGCAACTGGCTGTTGTCGTCGAGCAGCAGCATCCACGAGGCACGTCTCAAGGCCAAGGCTAAACGAAGGCTCAGGAAGAACTCATCCAGGGATTCTGGCAGAGGGGACTCTCTTAGTGATAATGGCGATTTGGTCAGGGGGACAAGCGTGGCCCCCACCAGCCCCAAGAGTAAGCTGCTGGACAGGAGGTCCAGACTGGGTAAAGGCAGAGGTCTGCCAAAGAAAGGTAAGACAATGTATTAAATAATAAGTAATGACAGTAACTGTTGAGATATGCCAAAAAATATTTGTGGTTAATGGATGATATTGACTCTTGTTTGGGTTGACATAAACTGGTTAGTTTGCAAACATTGTGAGGGGACAGACAAACAGGTTGCTTTGAAGGTCTAATGTGGCATTCTGTAGAGGTACAGTTAGCGTCTCGTGTTTTAACAAGGTATTTTGATGTCCTTTTTATCCCATTTTAAATGGAACCTCTAAAATGACAAAATCTAATCCAGTTACTGGTTGATTTTGTTCTTTGTCTCGTGGGAAATGATGGAAATAGAATTAATCTATGCCAGCATCAGTCGGTCAAAATTAAACCTTTATTAACTGCACAGGCAGTATATGGAGTAACTGTCTTACTTGTTCTGCAACATGCATAAAAATGAAAAGTGGTTAACTTGGAAAACATTTTCATAAAGACACAAGTCAATAAAACAGTGTCGTGTGTATTCGTGTTGCTGATGCCCATCAAGCATCTCACTTTTTAATGATGAGCAAACATAAAAAAAAGTTAACTGCAAACCACATAAACAGCAATAAAGCTAACAACTGGCTTAACTTTGGTAATTGACACAAGACGAAACATATGGGACACCGCTGCAGTCTTTGTGATCTTCAGTTTTGACAGTTTCACCTTACATACACAAGTTTGGGGAATTTACAAAAAAAAAAAGGTCTAGCTACAGTACTACACTCCCACGATGAAACCTAGATCGTATTTCGAGTTTGCATATCCTCATGCTTGCATGCAATGTTCTCTAAGCTGTGTGCATGTGCAATTGTGCACAGCTCTCACACTCTTAGCACACCACAAATGTATTCAGCGCATCCATGAGCCAGGAAGCAAAATGTGTCAAAAAAAGTGAAAGTGTGGGTGCATTGCAGACTAAATTGCGCACCGCGTTGTGTCATCATTGTCGCACGGACTATGCTCTTTGTCAAAGACGCACACTAGGTTCATTTTTCCTCGTCTCGTCGCCTATATGCTTCTTCTTTACGGTGTTGATGTACCTTACTAATTACGGTTGGGTGATCGTATAAAATGGAGATATGAAAATTCAAGAGATTAATATCAAAATGATATCAGTCACGTGACCTTGCCACGCTTGTGCTGCATGTAAATCTCAGTTAAATCAACCACATTCCTCCTCACAAGTCTGGCGTTGATTGGCAGTTCAAACCAGCAGATAGCAATCATCTTACGGAGGGCGAGAGGGAGGAGGGACACATGCAGCTGCAGCTGCCTAGACCGCGCACACACAAGAAATCCACTTCCATGTTCGCTGTCAATTATATATGGACGGATGGTACACATACTGTGTTTTAGAACATTACGTGACCATATTTATAATTTCAAAATGGAGCTTGTTGTACGAGCAGCCCACGCCTCGCTGATCCGTTCTCTGGGAGTTTACACATCACATCTCCATGTAGTGCATCATTGCATACTGCATGCACAACCATCGTCATGAATGTGGGTGAGTGGTTAACTCCCCTCCCCCACAACCCACACAACACATCTAGCCACATTCTGAACCACTTATCCTTATTACGGTCATGCACAGACAGAACAACGCGCACGTTGATGTAGTTAACACACCAAACACTTCTGTTGCAGCATAAAATTATTTATCATTAAAGCACAGTTGCGGTACAATGTGAAGGTAATTATTTTTCATTTATTGTTGACATTAATATTGATGGCCGTCAGAAGTTCTAAAAAAACACTTTCCGCATCCTTTTAGATTTATGTTTTTTTTCTCTTAAAAAGTGAAAATTAATGCTTGTTTTCACTGAACCCATAGTAATGTTGTTATCAGATCGTTATCGAGATGTCTGGCAAAAAGTTTGAGATGTTAAATTTTATCCATATCACACAGCCCTAATATTATTATAACATTACTCCTGCGGGACGGCTTGGTCTCTGTTAATTATAGAACTACTGTTGAGTTGTGGCTTTTTGTATACCATTGTGACATGTGCCAACCATTTCACCTGTAACACTTGTTGCTCCGGTCCTCCGGCTATTTAAAAAAAAAAAAAAAATCATGGGTCAAATTGCTCAAACAGGTTGAAAACGAGAAAAAAAATGTTCTGATGTTATTGACAACACATTGAAAATGGATAGAAGAATTGGGTCATCTGCTCATTAAAACATATACTACAAATATGAAATCAATGGGAATCACAAACACGAACACAGAATCAGCAAAGTTAGTGAAACAAAATCCACGTCACACACAATTACTTTACATTCTTACTCTCGTCTTTTCGTAACCTTGCTGAGGCTGTTCCTCCTTCTGGAATTTTGAATACGTTTTGTAAAAAGAGCTCAAAAAGAGATAAAGACAAATGCAGCAAATGCACAGACTCGGGGTTTTCCTATGTCATGCAGATGTATACCCTTATACTGTATCATTAATCTCCCTGGTAGTTGGAATGAAATGCAATTTCTCTTTCCACAGAATTTAGCAGAACTTGTTGCACTGTATAGTTTGTGTTCGAATAATAGATGAGTCGCACTTGCAATTTTGAGGTCGGGCCTCTTCAGCTTTTAAAGTTTAGAAGCCATAACCTGTCTAAAAATGTACACACACACACACACACACACACACACACACACACACACACACACACACACACACACACACACACACACACACACACACACACACAGACAGACTGAGCCAAATGTGTCCACATCACCAGGTGGTCTAAATATAGTGAGATGTCAAGTAAAGCTTGGCACACAAGCTGCTTTGCTACACTTTTTTTCAAAGTGCCTGCAATCTGTTGCTGCATGTCAGTTCTTCACAACAGAACTCATTCCTGGCCAACGAATGGGTGCGAATCCGACTCCTTCGCAGTAAGGGGGTGATCTTGCTTCTGGGATTTATCTGGAACTGGTCTTGTTTTTGACCCTTGGTGGTTCCCAACTAGCTTTTCATCTTAAGTATAAGAAAATCTTCCTTGAGCTGAGAGACTGCAGATTTAAATCAGCACTCTCCCTCTCTTAATGTTACCGTTTGTTATATGACATCATCCCCCTACAACCGTTTTTATGTTTGTAGGAAAGTATTGGTTTGGTGTTTTTTCAGGGGTCATATTGCAGACCCTTCATTGAGTGTCACTAAAAAGCAGTCACATTCATCTGCTTGTCGTCGTCCCCCCCCCCTTTTTTTTTTTAAATATACATGAGTCTACAAACCACTAAACGTGAGCATATAAATCAGTTCATTGTAGTCATTTACATCTTTGGCTTTGATTGAAAACGTTTGCTTTTGAATTTTGTCCACAGGTGGGGCTGGAGGCAAAGGTGTGTGGGGCAGATCCGGTGAGGTGTATGAACCAGAACATGTAGATGAGAAAGACCCCAACTATGACGAAGCTCAGGTACTGACGGCAAAGTTAATCAACACACTGTCTGTCAATAACAACTGCCCGTTATCTTTATGAGAAGTGTATTTTTGAGAGAACTCTTCTTTTGTACCTCATTAAATGATGCACTTAAGGTGTCTACTATTTCTGTTGCGACATTGTGCTTTAACACTAATGTTCATTTTAACCTTTCTCCAAATAAGGCCATTAATAGCAGTCTCGTTTGTAATACCGACCTGGCTGCAGGCAGCAGTGTAAACCAAAACAGAACAAAAGCAAATGACATAAATCAGTCCGTCTATATATTTGTTGTGAACGTCTGGAATGTTTTGCCAGGAAAACTGCGTGTATGAGACTGTGGTACCTCCGCTGGATGAGGGGGACTTTGAGAAGACGGTCACGCCCATCGTGCAGGAGTACTTCGAACACGGAGACACAAATGAAGTTGCGGTATGCATGAGGGGTGCAATCTATGAATAAGCGTAAAGACTTGAGCTTATAAAAAGTGTTAACATCTCCCTCCTCGTGTAGGAGCTGCTTGCAGATCTGAACCTGGGGCCCATGAGAAGCGAAGTGCCCTCGCTGGCTGTGTCGTTGGCGCTGGAGGCCAAGGCCAGTCATCGGGAGCTGACCTCCAGGCTGCTGGCTGATCTCTGTGGGCCCGTTTTAATTCGCAGTGACATGGAGAAGTCCTTTGACAAACTCCTACGAGAGCTGCCGGATCTGGTGCTGGACACACCTGGAGCCCCGCAGGTGAGTGGTTCTCTCATTAAACCCATCTATCAATTACAAAAATGAAAACCTCCTGTGTAGACATGCACGCCATGTACATTGCAACTGATAGGACTATGAAAAAAGTGTGACTTATAGTTCCAAAAATACTGAAGTTGTAATGCTCATATTTTAGTGAGAGAGACTTTCTATGGTTAGCATCACACATTTGTTCTTAGCAATCTCTGTAATAATTTGTAACATCACAAAAAAAAACAAAGCAAAGTTAATCCTTCAGGTGTTTTGTTTGTTTGAGGCATCCGAATTGGAATCCTTGTGTGGCATTCGAGTTTTTTGGTCCCGCACATAATGTAATATTCAAATCCTTGCAGTTCAAGCAATTCTAGATTTTTTTGAGGGTTTAAACTTGTTTTATTATATATTTCAAACATTTTATTCAAACTTCAAGCATGTTGTTGAGCTCTGTGTGTGTGTGTGTGTGTGTGTGTGTGTGTGTGTGTGTGTGTGTGTGTGTGTGTGTGTGTGTGTGTCCTTTTTCTGTAGACATTAGATCTTTGGTGATTGTCTGGCTGTGCAGTAAAAATGCAAGCTCAGCAGAGCGCTCTGAAAGGCCTATGAGTGGCCCTCTCCCCATAACCCCGCCCTCTCTGTCTCAGTTGGTCTTGCCGGTTCTGTCTCACAGATCTGTGTTTTTATAGGGCCAGTATAAACATCCCTCTGTATCCCTCACTCCTCTAGCTTTCTCAGATTCTCATCCATTTACACGCACACACTGCCTTTTGTTTTTCTTGCGGCAGCCAGTCAAGCCAGCACCAAATTGAGAGTTGAACTGACTCGTCTGTACAGGAACAATAGTCAGAGTGCTGAGTGCCCGCTTTGTGTATGCCAGGGCAACAAAGCCAGCTCTTTCCATTACCGAAAAATCACGCCTGCACAAAAGTAAACAAGCATACACACACATGCCACCACTCTATGTTGTGTGTGATGGTGGGGGTTTTGTCACCAGTTCCAACTAAATCACATTACAGTTCCGTCTTATGACGTTGTCCGCTTTCGATATAACTTGTCCTCCCTCTTTAGTGTTGCGGATAAGCTGGAACCTATCTCAGCAGACTTTGAGCGAGAGGCAGGGTACACTCTGGACCAGTCATCAGCATGACAATTTAGTTCCGAATAGTTTTCATCGTCTGAATAATTGTATTGAAAACAACTATCATCACACAGCAGCCCAACATAAACACAATTGATAATAATTAAATAGCACCCCCATGCAGCCTTTAAACAGGAAAGAAATGCTTAAAAAAGACGACAATCTCAGGTGGTCTTATTGACATTTCATTCCAAAACTCCCCCTAAAGTTTCATCATTTCTTTCATTCTCATTCATTAAGAGAATCTTGTCAGTGGTGGAAATTAATACCTCTGAAAATCATGTGATATTAAAGACAGATGTTTATTCTTGTTCCCTAGCTAATGGGCCAATTCATCGCACGAGCTGTTCGTGACCAAATATTGTCAAAGAGCTACATTGAGGGATACAAAGGCAGAGTTGGCTGTGAATACACAAGGTATGTGATTACATTTAGATCAAATGTTTATTTGGAGGTGGGTACAGTTGCCAAAAAATTTGACTCAATGATTTATACTTTTTTTTAAAAATCAGACCATCAACATCAAATTTCATATACTGCTAAAAAACGAATTAAAGCTGTATACAACAACACAAATGAAAGCAAATTCAGCCCCCCAAAAAATGGTATTAAATTATTCTAAATATTTTTTATAGACAGTAGTCTCACGATCTGGGTTCTCAATGAACACCCGCCAACCCACCAAACGCGGGTTAAAATTCAATTTGGCGAGTGTTGATAAAAACTTATCAGCCATTTTGGCCAATGATGTGTGAGGCAATCGTAAGTCAAATATACCTCGGGTTGGGCATTGAATCTCAAAAGATCAAGATCCTGGAATCGTTCACATTTAAAATTTTGGTGCTCTGTTTGCCTATTGGAAGAACAACTTGCTGAAACTAACGAAGTGCGCGCACGCCTGCGTCACACATGTGCGCCCGGCGCCAATCAGAAGTGTGGATTAACTAAATTCTGAGTCGCCTCAGTGCAATACTTAGAATAAATACTATGTTATAATGCTACATAATGACGTTTAACATACTCTCTGGCAGGCCAAATGCCGGTATTTCACACAAGAGTGCAACCAGTGCAAGAAACTGACAGGACATGACATCACTCCTTTTTCATAGTCTGTAAGGTCAACAAATAGATTGAATATGAGACCAGCGGTGTTGTGCCTCTTGAGACCATGAGTTGCACGCAATTTGTTTGCTCCCGTTGTTCCTGCCATGCTTAGCGTTCATTTGTCACTTAGAAAACGTTGCTTGTGAAAACTGCGTGGGGCCGCCTCAATGTTGTGTGCAGTAAAATGACTGCCTGTCTTGCTTGATTGGTGAAATTGAGTCACTTCGCTAGTGGTTACTTTGGACTGGTGAAAGAGTTGCGTGAAAGCGTTTGTATTGTTTTGTCCTTTTTTTTTTTTAACTTTTCTTTTGATAGCGGCGCGGACACCCGCAGCCGCTCCTCTTGTTTTATGTTGAGAAGGAAGAAATTTCATCTGTGCTGTATGTTACATGTTACAAATACAGTACATTTGACAAAGTTTTATCCAATCCAAAAAGCACCTAAGGTGACAAACCACAACAAATAGATCATGCAAGCAATAATACTAATAGTGAATGGAATGTAGTTCACTGGAACTAAGGAAAAGTGTTCCCTATGCTGAATTTTAAGACATTTTTAATGTTTGTAGTTTTCTTTGCTGTTCCAACAGCACTGCATCATACCAAGATGTATTGTGTTTTGTTGATACTTCACAGACATGGCAATCAAAACTGGGTATTATTATTCTTGTAATGGCAAATGTTTTTTTCCAGAGTTCCTGTATTAGATTGTGGAAGTGTACTTAATGTTTTGACTTGAATACACATGAATCACTGATCTTGCAGGGCGGCCCTAGACCGGGCGGCTGTGCTTTTGAAGATGAGTAAGGGTGGGGTTCGTATAGATAACCAATGGGGCGCAGGCGGCGGCCAGAGACCTGTCACGCAGCTTGTCAAAGAGGTAACAGTCCTTCAGATCATTACATGATTACCTCTTTCCACTTCCTGTCGACTTTTAATGACTGGGAGTCCACTGTTGCCCGGTAAAACAAAAACATCTATTTTTCCCTCTCTCCTCTTTTCAATATTGTCAGATGAACCTGCTGCTAAAGGAATACATCCTATCCGGCGACAGCAAGGAGGCTGAGCGGTGCCTGAAAGATTTAGAGGTTCCTCATTTTCACCATGAGTTTGTCTATGAGGTAAGTCAGTCTGCAGGCGCAGTCAGCCACCATCTGACCTGGCTCAGTATTGCAACTTATTTCTTTAAGGCTATAGTTATGGTCTTGGAGTCCAAGGGAGAGAAGACATTCAAAATGGTTCTGCAGCTTTTTAAGTCCCTCTCTGTGTCCTCCATTATCACTGTGGACCAAATGAGAAGGGTAAGATGCCACCTGCTGGTTTCACTTATGTACTGCATATTATTTCACTTTGGGTACTGAGTTGTTTTTCTTCTTCCTAAGGGCTATGAAAGAGTTTATATGGATATAGCTGAAATTAACATTGATGTTCCTCGTGCGTACTTCATCCTTGAGCAATTTGTTGAAAGGAGCTTTAATATGGCAATCATTGATGTAAAGTTACGAGATCTTTGTCCCTGTAGGTAAGTGCACTCTCTCTTTGCAAAATTATTAAAACATATACGAGTATGAGACTTGTGAACAATATCGGTATCTTTCTCCTCTCAGGGGTCGCAAGAGATTTGTCAGCGAAGGAGATGGGGGTGTCATCAAAACTGAAAGCTAAGGAGAAGTGCTTTTTTCAGCTCCAGTACTTTTTTACTTGCATAGTTTTCCAAACTAGGGGCAAAAAAAATGCACTTTTGAAACTGAAGCTCATTGGATGATTACCTTCCATGTTTCAATATAAACAATAACATAAGTTAACCCTGAAAGTGCCACACCTCTGTGTCAGTCATTCCATGTTATGATGTACAGAATTCAACTGAGTTCACTGCCACACCTTTTGTGTGTTCTACGAGGCAAACGTTTGTACACACGACTGCTTTGTGTTAAGAGCTTTATAAAATGGCGTATGGAAAATAAAGGGGAGAATGTTGTATGCAATACTGGCCCCCCTTTACTAGCTGCTTTTTCTATGCTGTGCTTTTTATGAAGGTCAATTCAGGTTCCAAGAAGTGGTGTGAAAGAGTGCTTATTTTTATATCGATCTCATACTGGTACTCATGATTTGCCAAGTGTTTCTCTTTGTCTGTTCATTAAAACAACTAGAAAGAATAAGACTTCTTGGGTGAGAGGCAACGTATCAATAATTTATACATTATATAATACATCAATAACACTAAAAACAAGACATACGCTAGTTGTAAATAATGAACGTTTCATTTGCTAACATCCCGCCAATCCATCCACTGCTCAATAAAGCATTATAAATGTATTTCATTGCTGGCTGGTTCGTATTTAACAGGCGTGATTCTTCTTTCATTCAAAGCTCTGATGGAGATAATCCACCGCAGGTCTACTGCGACTGCTCCTTCATTGCAACTTCTTGTTGTTTGATAGCCTCTTGAGCCTCCATCTGCATCTTCTCCAGCTTCTCAAGTGTGACCGACTTGAGTGGGAGGAGTTTGGGTTTACAAAGCACCATCGTTGGGACATCTTCCATAGAAAGCTGCCCTGTGACAACAAACAAATCCACCAGCAAAATGCACAACTAATTCAGTTTTAGTGATCATTTTTCTTGCTAACTAAATCAATAGTGGCTTTGTGACGACACGCTAGCTTTTTTCATCTCCCAATTTAACATACACACATACAGTATATATGTTAACATGAACCAAATGTGTACAAACCTTGCTTCGGCAGAACTTCTCTGAAAACGGATTTCACCTCTGGCATTGTGTCCTCTTGTGTGACCTGTTAATGAGTGGTAAGTATTTTATAAGTATTTTACTGGAACCGGAGTACTGAATATACATATATTTTTTTTCGGCGAGTAAAGGCAATAAAAGTCGACATGATTTTACCGTGGTCAACAGCTCTTGCCCTCCGTATGATGCAATGATATTGTTAACTGAATAAATCGCGATTCAATCAACTGAGCATTTTTGTTTTTGTACCAGTAGGATTCTTATATCTAAGTGCGCCATACAATGACTGAAAATAATCACGTTGTAAATCAATGACAACTGGACAGTTGCAAACACTGACTTTAGTATCAAAATTAAAACTTCCAAATAAAATCGTGTCTATAACGTTTTGGCAGACAATAATTGTGAATGCAATAAATGCTGTCCTGAGAAGTGCTTTTACTCAATATTTCACGCGGCTAATGTGGCGTGACCCACACGACCAGTCCGAACTTAAGTATTTTATAGTTGAAGTGCTTTGTCATTTGTAAGCAACATTGCGCTAGCCGACCTGACGCTACGATTAGCATTTAGCTTGACTATCTACACAAACACTACTTCATTCTGTAACGCGGATATTTTTAAGAAACGCGATCACAACTCGGGCTTGCAGTTAAAAATTAAATAGTTGTTGGCTCCTTCTACCAATTATCGTCAAAGGACTACTCACCTTTCACTCGGAATATTACAGTTGTCAGGACAACGTTTTGCTAGATTACGTCACTTTCTTCTGCGCCTTTGCCACCCTAACAGTGTGCTACTGCCATCTACAGGCAACACTTTGACGAACAAAAACAAGCTCTCGCCGACCTTTCCCCTGATTTTGTTTGAATGAGGGAATAAAATTGCATAAGATGCACGATTGTTGATTTCATCACCACAAGCTGTAATATTAAGGACCTCTGGAGTATCACTCTGATTACACTAGTCAACAGCAATTTTTAATCAGCTGGAATTGTGTGGTTAGCGTATTTTTGACGCTCATTTAAAACAAGTCTTTTTGAGCAAATCGTTTTTTTAATCTTTTCATTTTTAAGTCTGACCTGGAAAAGCTTGCGCATTTGGATTTTACCGTGCATTGTAATTTATCGCTATGAAGTTTTAGAGAAAATGTTCACCTTATGTTGTGCATAACCCTTAATTCATAAATATTATATTCATATACAGTATTATTGTTATTATATTATCATTGTTATTATTATTATTAGTGGTAGTAGTAGTAGTAGCATGATGAAAACCTGATGTACTAAATAAAAATTGAGTGTAGATTCAGAATTAGTGCAAAAATATTTATCGAGAAAATTTTAGTTGCAATTCAAAAAAACAATTAACAATTTGTTGACCAGTGTTATTAGTGTTTTAATGATCATGTCCGGAAAAGTAAAAAAAAAAAATAGAACCCCCCCAACAAATCTCATAAATCTATAACTTTATGTAGCATAATAATGTTTTTATACACATTACAGTTTGTCTTTGTTCATTTTCCAGGTTATTCTGCAATTCAGACAATTTTGAGTATTTAGTAAAACGTTGTGGTCCTATATCAATCTTCACTCAACTGAAACTTGTTTGCATGTGTGTTTTTCCCCCTATGAAGTGTGCTGATCATATTTTGCTGTATTAGACTAGCGATAACGTTGAGGTCATTTGAGATAGCTGTGGTCAAAGGTTGCAGATGTGATGAGCCAACATCATAACACTGCAATCCCCATAAAATATAATTAGAAAGTGGCCATGGTTGGAACATCGGTATACAGTGTTTAAAAAAATGTTATTTTCCCTACTTTTTTCACCTCTAATATCTGAAACAAAATATCCAAGCATGAAGGTTTTGGTCAAAGATTGATCTTTTGGAAAGAGAAAAGTACAGGGTGTCCATATAGTCTTTTACATATTAACAAAGCTGTAGACGTTTTAATGTTGGTCAACAAGAGGGGACAAAGAGTGAGTGTTTACCACTGCCTAGAACTGAAAACGATCACAAAATCTAGCTGTGGTCTTTACCACAAAATGTACCCCTAAAGGTTCCGTTTTTTTATCCCTCCTTTTGCCACTGGGAAATACATGTGACGTTATGGTGAAAAAGTGTATTACAAAAGCAAAGGAATAGAAGTGTGGAAATGATTACAAATGAGGAGTCGATAATAAAGTTATTCATTTGTTTCAGTGATGTGCGGTGGGCTTCATGCCTGGTGAGGCAATGACACTCAGATTTACAAATTTACAATATAGGCTTTATAAAATTTGCAAGTTTGTCAATCTTCCTGAATCATTTCTGCTTGTATGCAGGGAAATAGATTGATCCATTTATGACAAAGGGGGATCAGTAGAAACAACCATAAGAGATTAAGCATTTTGATGTGTTTGTAAGCATGTGAATTCAGACTAAAGCAATAACAATTGCTTTGAATCAAATTTTGACTCTGGAGATAATTATTGAGTGTGTGTGTGTAGACATTTATATATATATATATATATATATATTTTTTTTAAAAAGTGGTAATCCTTTTATCTCACCAAGAGTATTCGATTTTGTTGCAGTGAACCGTTAGAAGCCATTTTTAGGAGTTTATATACCAGAACCTCATCAACACTTGAAATGCCAAATACAATGTAAATAAATAGTTGGATCACCATTGGCTACCTAACTAAATCTGATTAACATATATTTTGTTTTTATTATATTGTAAAGCGACTTCGTGGACAGTGGCCATGCACCGTGAATTTCCTCTTCTTGGAAAGCGGCAGAAAAGTTGTTTGCAGCTTGTTGTCGCGTCGTCAACCGTCGGAGCTCACTGCGCATGTCCGCCTTGCAGGAAGGCGTGGCCCGGTTGGTGTCAAATGACGCGATTGGTCCGCACGGAATGACGCATTTAGTGTCAGCGAGGGCGGGGCGGGGCGGGGAGCGGGGCACCAGTGCTGGTTGGAAAAGAGGAGGAAGCGGTGAGGATGGCGGAGTCATACCTCTGAAGGTAAAAACACTATATTATCCGATTTACGCATGCCATTTCGCCTTGTCACGCTAATCCAGATATTATGGACTGACCAGGTTTTTGCTAAAACCTACGTAACGCCCGAGTGTCATTTTAATGTAACGAGTATAAACGCACTCTTGTTCAGCTTCGGAATGGCCGCTGATTTTGGAGTGTTTTCTTTTTTTTCTTTCTTTCTTCGGCTCACATTCAATACAGGAACAGTTTGGATGCTGTAGTAAAGACGAGTCCGCGCCCTCTTTGGCGTCATTGCCTCTTGCGCCAAGATGTCGCTTGCTTCCGTGGCTCTTGGTGGTGGGTGTTTACCGATCGACCGACCTCCGTTAGCCCTGAGCTGGCCTCAGTGAAGGCTTCGCTTCTTGGTCCAAGTCGTGGCTTCGCGTCAGTCAGTCAGCCGCTCTGCTTGGGCCTACGTTGCACTCGGTCCATTTGAGAAAAAATACAATCGCTAGTAGACAGCAGCAAACACAAGACGCTTGCCATCTCACCAAATAAGTGGAAAGAACAAGAGCTTGTCTGGAAGCAGCGAACTGCAGCGGCGTGTTTCGGACTTGTTACATGTCTCGGAATTTAGTTAGCCCGAGTGGCTAACCTGCTGGCTCGCTGACGTTAGCAAGTTAGCAGTCTTCTACACTGACGTTTGCTATTGACGTTTAGCTCACTTTCTTTTATTTCCTGAATTCATGTCAGACACACATTCCATTAGTTTTCCTGAAATTGGGGTACAACTAATGTTTTGTCCTCCTCATCCAAGGAGTCAAAAGTATTCCTCTTACGCGCAACGTTGCTAAACAGTTCGTTAGACCAAGTCCACGTATAACCCCATCTAGGGAGAATTTAGAATTTACAACTCCCTGACGTCGGGTTGTGTGTGCCAGGTTTGAGACAACGTACACAATTTTTGCATTGCATGCACAGGAACTAATGGAGCTAAGGTGTCATGACTTGTGACATGCACGACCTGTGACATGCACGACAGTTTGAACTGTAATCTAACCAACTATCGAATGGTTCATCTATATCAGCAACCCAAGAAATTGATTGCATTTTCTCAGCCCTTACACTTATGCTTTATTTCATTCAAATCCTCACCATCCAGCAAGTTTACTGCATGGTGGCATATCTGATCGTCACACATTTATACGTTTATTAGTGATCATCATGTTAGATAACACTGGTCAACTGCAAATTGTAATCAGAAATGACTTGAGTTGTCTAAAGGCATTTTTGATGGTGATTTTTTTTTTAATGGCCCCAGCCTCCCTGTGTGGAGTTTGCATGTTCTCCCCGTGCCTATTTGGGATTTTCCAGGTACTCCAGTTTCCTCCCACATTCCAAAAACATGCTTGGGAGATTGATTGGGCACTCTAAATTCTCCCGAGATGCGATTGTGAGTGCTAATTGTTGTTCGTCTTTGTGTGGGCCCTGCTATTGGCTGGCAACCAGTTCAGGGTACACCCCGCGCCTACTGCCTGAAGTCAGCTGGGATAGGCTCCAGCACGTCTGAAACCCTCGTGAGGATAAAGCGGTTCAGATAATGAATGAATAATGATAATAATAAATATAATAATAATAGCAATTGTAATAATAATCGTACTACTTAGCATTTTGACAAACTGTAATTTCTGGGAACTCACATTGCTATGTGTCTTTACACTACCATTACTTTTATTAGATATTTTTAAAATCCACAAAAGCCCCATTACACGTTTTTTTTAGCTGTATTTATTAAAAAAAATATATATTTTTTGTTTTTTCTTAACAACATAAACATTTAGCTCAAAGGGTCTATTTTGTCAATGGCTTTTTAGTCAGAGTTAGACACCACATGATATCATTTCAAAATGAATCACCTATAATGATGTTTATTTGTTTGTTTTGTTTTCCAGCAGCAATTACCACTAACTGCAAAGGAGGTGCACATTTGGCATGCTGCTATGAGTTGATCGAAGCTTGAATGTTGTTCACTTGAACTTGAAACAAACCTCATTATCAAATGTGTAAAGAACAAGGGAGGGAACTGCAACAAGTTCTGTGCTGACACTAAAGAAGATAGTCTGGTAAAACACATTGAAAATATGGCATTAATTAGATGAATATTTTGGACGAGAGCAACAGTTCAAGTTAACCAAACTAAAAGAAATGCCTAAACTTAATGTATAAATGCTCAACTGTATGAGAAATACATGCTCGGAATAGACTGGTCCTTTCCATTGCAATTGAATGTCAGCCCTTGAACACCTTTTAAGCTTGGAAAATTTGGAGCTTGACCAAATCTTTCTGGAAAATGTGCTTCGGACTGTCAAATTGTGATGTCAGCATATTATGCAAGCTTTTTGCACACCTCATTGTAGACCTCCTTTCAGCCAGCATCTCAAAGGATTAATCACTCTTGTTTCGTTTTGGGTTTTTTCCAACGTGAAGAATAATGTAAAAAACACGAGATTATGCACCTGAAGTTAACACTCTGGCTCCATCCAAGTACTTTTGAGCAGCGTTATTTCAGTCTCATTTCCCTGAGCTCTGCGAATGTGCAAGTGTTGGGTCCGTTGAGTGCTGCCATTCTTTATTTGGGTAGACTTGTACTGCCTATATTTGTTCCCATTCCCGTTGGTTTGGTAGGATGCTCAGCTGGAGCCGGTATTAACCAGTTTTCTGTAAATTGTTTGTCTATTTGTGCATCCTGATATAGTATTTTTCATGTAATCGAGTGGCCAGTTCCTGTCATAACCAAGTAAATATCACTCAAAATATCTGCGAGTACAACCAATTTTCATGGAATGCACGAAAGTCCAAAGAATCTAAATAAATACATTAAGGATGTTCTTCAAGAAGCATTTAATTTTTTCGCTGATCTATAATTTTGTTAATTTTTAAAGGTCACCGAGCGACAAAATAATCCAGAGGTACAACGATATTGCCAAATGGAACAGCACTATCTTAGTTTTATACGACACAATGTAACATTCCGGGTTCCTGTGGTGGTGGTAGTGCAAAAAAAAAAAAAGATGAGGTAGAATAAGAATCCACTTCCACACAATTACTGGGATCACCCAAAAATGGCCATCATTTATTTCGACAGAAACTTTCAAAGCCTGTTTTTGTCAGCATCCAATTGTTCAAAAGTGTTCCCAAAAAGGAGAACATTAGTTACCTTGTGTTCCAAAAAGAGTTGATTGGCATAATAAAAGAAGCATTACGGGAGTGACTTAAAGGTCCTGCTTGATGACATCACTTTTAGGAGAACACAGTACGGCCAAACGGAAACGGAGATGATGTGTAAAAAAAAAAAATAAAAATACATTTTGAAGTTGTCAGTAGTCATACTCTAGTTCAGGCCAGAGGTGTCAAACTCATTTTTGTCCCGGGCCAAACTATAGTTATGATTTTCCTAATAGGGCCATTTTGACTGTGAAACCATGTAAATGTACCTCCTCAAATTACCCCATACACAAATTGACGGAGAACTAATTTTGAATTCGGCACTCAAGAATAATAGTTCATTCAACTGTTATTCAGGTTCTCATGATAAGGGGTTTGGCCTCAAAAAATGTAAACATTATTTTTTTAACCATGACAATTTGAAATTTTAGTACAGATTATGCATGGTTAGGTTTCGCAGGCCACATAAAATGATGTGGCAGGCCAGATCTGGCCTTTGGGCCTTGAGTTTGAAACCTGTGCTCTAATTAATACCAAAAAAAAGTACAGTAATCCCTCCCTTTCCATCTTGGTGGTTATGTTCCAAGAAGAGAAAATCCCCCAAATGGAAATACTGAATTTTAAACACACTAGATATGTTTTTAGAACATACATGGCACTTATTTATTTTTTATTAACACTTTCAACACATTTAAAACAGTACAAATACATTTAAGCATATATTGTTTTTTTTTAAGAAAGCGCCCCCTGAGCGGCTGCCTCTCCAGCAGCTTATCTTCTTATCTTATTGAGCAAAATCAATGGATAATCAGAACAAAACAGAAACGACAAAAAATTGGGCTATTTATGTATTGCAGATCGCTGTGGTATTATACAGTGTAAACATTCAAGTGAGCAGAATTACAGAAGACAAGGATTGCATAGGTTGGTTTGCAGATTGCAATGTCATTACTTCAGGAGTCAGATGCTGTCTGGCTAGAAGCTGTTTTTATTTTTTTCTGGCTGTGATGCTCCTGTAGTGTGTTTGAATAATGTGTGCTGTCTCCGATAATGTTTTGTGGCCTCTTTGTAGCGCGACTGTTGGGTGCAAGAGGTCTAAAAGAGCTGAATTTCCCGAACGACCATTATATCAACATCAGTTTTCATTGTTACACAATACACATGCAGGAAGCAGCTGCGGTAAACCTAACACAAGTTATAGGAGAAAATTGAGCGACATTAGTTGTAGCGGGCCTTCTGTTTCGAGTGGATAGCAAAAAGGTGAAGCTGGCATCTCAGGGTGGGGATAATGTTAGCGGTTTGGAAATAATTTCATTTGGAATGTGACAACAGTGCAACATTGACTTCTAATGTCTGTAAATGGAGCATTTGTGTTCAACTGAGATTTATTAATTTATATACTAGAGTAGTCGGTCCGTATATTGTACAACACTGAAATCATGACTTCAAATGTGTTCATGCAGCTATCTCCTAAAAGTAGAATTAAGTCGTCTGGTTTTACTTCGACAGCACTGTTTGGAATTGATTTGTTGACCACTGACGAAGGTCTTTAGTTTGCTGCTGCACTAGGTGGAATTTTATTTCCAGTATATTATTTTTTGTTTAGATTTTGTTCATTTTGGACATTATATTTAGTAGCGCTATATGTAATTTGTGTGCATCCTTATTTTGTACAGCATCACTGATGTCGCCTACTTATTTGGTTTGAACATCTGCTTCACTTGACATGGAGCCAGATATAGTGGATGAATCCTGACATGAACAGTAGATGCCTAGTAGCTGTGACACGCCATTTTGAACTGTGTGCCAAAGGTAACTCTAAGGTAGTGGGGGCAAACAGTCAGCATAGTCCATGTTTGTGCTTACAGTGCACACAGTGCACTCGTCTTCAGATCTTTTCGACAGAAACACACTTTAAAGTCCTTCTAGCTTACATTGATGCATTTTATAAGACATAGAATTTCGATTATTTAAGATGTGAATTCACTAGCAAGCATCAATTGGTAATTGTAGCCAAATAAGTCCTTCATTGTGTATCAGTTTGAAGGTCATGCGTAGCTTTTGAAAGTAGCAATTATTTTGTTACATTTTGTAGAAAAACGAAGCTGAATTTCCAAGGGAGTTGGGATGTGTAAAATGTAAGTGAAAAACAGAATAGAGTGATTTGCAAATCCTTTTCAACGTATAGTCACACGATATTGGTGTAGTATAGTTATTGTAATAATTTCTACAGTCGGCACCGCCTGTAAGGTCGGTGGGTCAGGGGGAAAAAAATCAGCCCCAAGCAAAAACCTCTAGGCTTGCAAGGGCCACATTGAAATTCTTTGATTTACAAAGTAAATGTATATGTAAATATACTGTACATATATAATTGTCATATTGAAGTTTTCATAGCCTTTGTGGTCGTCGTCTTCCCGTTTCCCCGGTTTAGAATCGTTGCCAGTATCACAATAGATTTAATTAATGCTGGACCGATGTACTTTTTTCAGGGCTGATTCAGATTATTAGTAGTTAAGGAGGCCCATAACTTATATTTCAAGCCAATATTCACTGGTAGGAAAAAAAACTGGATATTTAGCAAAATAAAAACTCCCAACACTTGATTTTTTTAAATGCCTCTAAGCACATGTTTATTCACCAGCTGTTCTGATTTACGTGTTCACACTTTTTTCTTTCTTTCAGGTCTTAGAGAAAAGACAACTTTGTTTTCAAATTCTAACAAAAAGTGTAGCGAGCTCCCAAGGCCGGCTGTGTATCTTTTAAAGTGAAATGAAAACATGTGACATCTCCTTAAAAGTTGACGAGAGTATAGTTTTCTAAAAATTCAATACAACTGAAATGTTCATCCTTCACTTGTGTTTGTGTTCAACTACCAAAAAGTGCATCTAGCCGCCGATATTAATGTCTCATCCACATGGCTGTTTCTTCTCTCCGCTGCTTTTTGTGGGTGTTGCGTCATTCTTGAGTCTCATATGCAGCCGCTGTCTCGCCATGCTGGCTTTCTGTGACAGCAGAAAAAGTGACATTTACGGCTCTAAATTTTTCAAAGACCGGACTTTCGCTTGTAATGCTTTGCCGTCAATTTTTGCACCGTGTCAATTCAGCACTTTGTATACAGCTGTGTGGTTGTTTTAAAGTACTCTCTATACATGAAAGTTTAATTGAGTTTAACGTGACAAGTTGCGTTCACACAAGACATGCAGACACAGCTACTCACTCACTTGATACTTTTATGACTATTTCCTCATCACTATTATCTGCAATTGTATTTCAAGTGATTAAACTTCTCTTCATCGCCATGTGGTTGATGTAGCACATTAGCTCCGTTTTGTCACAATGGGGGGAGCGGTGAGCTTTTTTGCCTCATGGCAAGGCAGTTTACTGTGGCAATCACAACTGCCCCTTGTGTTCATATGACATTAATGGGCTCAGTAATGTTACAAGTAGTTGTGCGGAAGATGGCCAGCTTTTTTGCTTGTAAGCTGCCGGATGGTCGTTCTTGCCCGGATGGATAGATGGTGCCGTTTTATAAAACGAAAGCACCAAGCACCATGGATGAGTTGACCTTGAATTCTCTCGCAGCTGCTCGAATACTATGGTCCTCCGCTGAACTGATAGCTTGCAGTTTCAACTGTGCCTCGTAAGCATGTCTTTCCGTAGGTACCATTTTCGGGGCATTTACTATTTATTTCCCCAAAAGCTTCTCTTGAACAATGATGAGGATACAGTACAGCCAATGATGGCTTGATGCTTTTTCCTCCTAGGGGGAGAACGGGCATTGGTTGAAAAGAACATTGACATGATTTGTTTATTTCATCTTGTCTCCCAAAAAAAAAGATGAAAAGAATCTAATAGTACTTGTATGCTACGTGTAATGTCAAAGCATGTTCTCATGCAAGGACACGCAACGCACGACCATAAAAGGAAGTTTCGTGTTCAGTTTGGATTAGATGACAATGGAGGGAGGATCTGGCATTTCTCATTTTATGGTCAGAATTCTTTTACACAGCCCACAGTTTATGTTTGTCCTTTGATTTAGGATTTCATGTTTGATTTCGGGAAGGGTCTGTCAAACTCTAGGCCATGTAAGGGGTGCAGTGATTTTTCCCGAAAGGTCATATGACCTTGTTGTGGAGACTCGATGCTTTGAAAGCCACTTCTAAAGACGAGTCTCAGCAGTGCTAACCTTTTCATTTACTTCTGATCCTCATCCAAACACGTCTCTCTTTGCTGTGGCCGAGCATGTGTGAAGCCGCTTTATACACTCACTGAGACTTAACGGACACGGTCGACCACAAACCGCACCACTTTATGTTAAAGATTTAAAGACGCAAGACATAAATAGCCCAATGATTCCTGCAGGTACTGACAATTAGGAACAGCTAAATAGCAGAATGCAAGTCGAGGTGGGGCTGGCGGCATCTGTCATGTCAACACCCGCTGGTCTGCTTATTTAGTCGCAGAAAGTTGGTGTGAGGTTAGGTGCGTTACATTCAACAGATTAGCTGTGATTGGTCAACTTCCCATTTGTGTTCCGTACTCAGGGGTACTCACTGACACCTCACCACACTTGTTTTGAAGTGTTTTTGTTTCATATTTTTATGAAATACAAAACGATTGTCCAAATATAGGCGTCCCAATGCCGTTTGTCAAAGATTGGGGGACTTGAGTTACATGACTTGGACTCGAGTCGACTAATTCATTTCATTGAATGTTTTGCGACTTAGAAAAACCTTTGACTTGAATTCCATGACTCGACCAGCCGATTTTTGTGTTGTGCATGTCACCAATCCTGCAACCGTGGCAACGACAACCAGCAGTCTGCCCCGACCACAGACAAGAGTTGTTGCTGACCGATTGAACAATTCTCACCAAAGATGAATATATTTGGATGTAAGGATTATCGGTTTGACGCAACCCGGGAAAGATAATAGCAACATGCAAGGTTTGAAACTTGAAGATAATCGAGAAAATATCTGTGGCGTTTACTTTCATCTGTCAGACGCAGCTAAGACAGCGGTGTGAACTGTGCAGCTAACCTAGCTCACTGGTTAAACATGAAGTAAACTTGATGTTGCTCGTGCATTGACATGACAACAAAGTAACAAATTAGACACCATGGCGAGTGTAAGCGAAACCTATACAGTAGAAAAATTATTGAACCAGATACATCTATGTAGGGGAGGGTTGCGAAGACGGTGCTTTTTTTGACTGCCGAGCACCCCATCACATCAATTTAAAAAAAATATGTACCTGGGATTGAATGTCTGGATTCATAAAGTTTTTGGCAGTGAGGGAGTTTTAAAAGGAAAAGTGATGTCACACACCGTCTTTGCTTTCAGTCGACTTCAATGTTTTGTGTCTTCTTTAAACTGTCATTCTGTTGCGGTGCACACTGGTTGGGACTATTAATCTGTGCTCTCAAAATTGATTTGGACAAGTAATAACTGTTATGTTTTATCAATAATCCATAAACTATTTGATGCCTAGTTTGAACTGTTGAACAGCGAAAGCTCCAAATCACTGTAAGTTGTTGTATTTAAAACTGTTAAAATGTAAAAAAATTCTTTTTTAAAATTTCTTTCTTCAACAGGGGGATTCTAAAGACTTCGCTGACCCTTTGAGCCTGAAAGAATTCCACAAGGTTTCCCTAAAAGTCCCCATGATTGTATGCAGCTTCAACGCTTAAGAATGTATTCCACGAATGCCACAGTCCAGATTCAACGGATTTTTTACTCACTGGCATTTTAACCAAAAACATTTTTAAAGTATTACAAAAAACTTCTTTTCCCAAGGCAAATCACAAGTGTGCGTGGTCCTGCACAGTGATGTTTTCTTTCAAAGCCCGCTCAGCTGTCCGCATCCCTTTTTCCCTAAATAAGTAACCCGACAAAAACCTCATGAGCAACTCTGGAGGACACCCGATAACGTCGACATGAGTAGTACTTTAGGCAAAGAAAAAGATTCAAAAGAAAAGGACCCTAAAAGTGGTTCGGGAGGCAAAGAAAGGGAAAAGGAGGCTAAGGCTCTGGCAGGTCTAGTTAAGGATGGGGGTAAAGAAACCAAGACCAAAGGGAAAGAAACCAAAGAAGGTAAGAAGGACACTAGCAGCTCGACACCGGGTGTTGCCTTCTCAGTTGACAATACCATAAAGCGGCCAAACCCAGCACCAGGTACGCGCAAGAAATCCAGCAATGCCGAGGTGATTAAGGAGCTTAACAAGTGCCGGGAGGAAAATTCCATGAGACTGGATCTCTCGAAACGGTCTATTCACATGTTGCCCACCTCCATCAAGGAGCTGACACAGCTGGCTGAACTCTACCTATACAGCAACAAACTGCAGAGCCTACCACCCGAAGTGGGTTGCCTCTCAGGCCTGCTCACGTTGGCCTTGAGCGAGAACTCCTTGACCAGTTTGCCCGACTCACTGGACTCCCTTAAGAAGCTCCGCATGCTTGATCTCCGGCACAACAAGCTGAGGGAGATCCCGCCCGTCGTCTACCGACTGACATCGCTGGCCACACTCTACCTACGTTTCAACCGCATCACCACAGTGGAGAAAGACATCCGGAACCTTTCCAAGCTCACAATGCTCAGCATCCGGGAGAACAAGATCAAGCAGCTTCCCGCAGAAATAGGTGGGTGAAACGAGCGAGTGTGTCCCATATGGTAGTGTCATTTAGCAATTTTTTTCCCCCCTCTACTTAAAGCATGGCCGGTGATCCTATTTATGGTTTTCCAGGGGAACTTCGCATCCTCATTACTTTGGATGTCGCCCATAATCAGTTGGAGCACTTACCAAAGGAGATTGGGAATTGCACACAAATTACCAACCTAGATTTGCAGCACAATGAGCTCTTAGACCTCCCGGAGACTATAGGTATGCCATTTACGTTGTGCTTTTTCCATCTCGAAAGCAGCATTGAATTATGTGTATTGTTGATAGGAAATAATTTTGCAAATCTTATATTTCAGGAAACCTTGCCAGCATAAACCGTTTGGGTCTTAGATACAACAGATTGTCAGCCATCCCCAGATCATTAGCCAAATGTCGAGAACTGGAAGAGCTAAATCTTGAAAACAATAACATTTCAGTGTTACCAGAGGTAAGTAAAAACCGTAACTCGGTCAAAAATAATGCTTTGTGCCCCAATATCAATATCTCTATCTTATCTATCGAGTTCACTCTATCGCTAGCGTGCTCACCTGCTCTATCGCAAGTATGCTCGCTCGCTCTATCGCTATCGCGCTTGCTCTATCGTTATCACATTCGCTCTATCGCGATCTCGCTTGCTCTATCGCTATTGCGCTCGCTCTCTTTGAATCGCTTTCTCTCTCGTGCTTTCTATTTCTCTCTCTTGCTCTCATCTCTCTCTCTCTCGTTGGTTAGTTGCCAATTTAAAATAAGAAAAACAATTACGAGATATTGATTAAAGATAAGATAAAACAAAACTATCCACAGGAAAAATAATAGTAAAAGTAATTTGCAAAGAATGTCCACTGTTTGTGTGCACTGTCATGTAGTGTGATATTCAATATTGTTTACGCCCATGTTCCTATAGTAGTGTCGGAAATGCTCATTTTGGGAAGATGCTACCCCAAAGCAGTATCGTTGATGTAGTTACATGAACCTTAATTTATTGTTCATGCAGTGTAAGTGTAGCGAATTCATACTTCAACCATTTTAGGACGACTGCATCTTTTTAGTGGACTCATTATTGCCATTTTAGATTTCTTTCGTTTTTCCTTCGGACTTGCGTGCTTTCTTTTGGACAGCAAAGATATCAAGTATTGCTGCTGGGAAGGCAAAACCTGTTTTTTGCTGAAACACTCAAGGCTCAAGAAGTGTGTTTCAAAGGCTGTCCCGTTAAAATCGAAGCTGACTTTGTTTCCCACAGTTTCTGTCTGATCGTATTTAGCTTCTGTTGTGCCTCTGTTTGTTATTAAACAGGGTCTCCTGTCAAGTTTGGTTAACCTGACCAGCCTGACGCTAGCAAGGAACTGCTTCCAGTCATACCCTGTGGGTGGGCCATCCCAGTTCTCAACCATCTACTCGCTCAACATGGAGCACAACCGCATTAACAAGATCCCTTTTGGAATCTTCATCAGGGCCAAAGTTTTAAGCAAGCTTAACATGAAGGTACATGTTTGGTCTGGAATAAATTGCCTTTCGCTTCATGTACCTTCAGCCCATCGTGCCTGACGCTGTGTTACATCTTCCAGATATAGTAGGGAATGTCTTCTCCAAGATCTATTGCTCTTTTTAGTTTTTTTTTCCATGTTCGAAATTCATAAAACATAATTGATTCATTTGGACCTTAAATAACGAAAGAAAAAAAATCACACTCATAAAGATCATTTTGATATGTTTATGACATAAAATGTGTGAAATCCGAATCTAGTGGAAAATCCCCAGTCTTTCAATATTTTGTGGGCTTGGTTACATGTCAAAACAGCATTACTCTACTGTCACCGCTCATAAATGTCAGTGTAATCACAGTTAATCACAACCAGCGCTAAAGATACTGTATATCGTTAACTCTTCACTCTCTTCAAAGAAGAGTGAGATTTAATTTAAATATCCCATTGTGAAATGTGGTAGCAGTGTGATCTATAAAACGTGCAAACGCAAGGTTTCAATGTATGTTCTGTATAAATTTCCCTCACATTTTTTCTAACTTGTGTGAACAGTAATCCTACTCAAGTCTAAATTGGCCCAAATCTGAAACATTGTTTACAGATCCATCGGCACTGGGTGCCATTTGAGTTTGAATAAATCTGTAAGAATTGATTCTGGATTGAGTTAACACAGTTTGCCCAGTGGGCTGGTTTGCTCAGCTGCCTGAACGGATTCTTTTATTGAGTTGTCTCACATTTGGCTTCTAAATGCATGGCATTGTCTTCCTCAGGACAACCAGCTAAATTCTTTGCCGTTGGACTTTGGCACATGGACCAGCATGGTGGAACTTAATTTAGCCACCAATCAGCTGACAAAGATATCAGAAGATGTCTGCGGTCTGGTGTCTCTCGAGGTGAGCCTTTGATGATTTTCACACAAGATGACATGTACTGGATCTCAGGGCTGTTCGGTTTGTGTAGTTCAAATCTTTGTCATGCGTCCTACTTTCTGTTGGCATGTCAGACATTTTGCATTATGCTATCGGGATTAAGGGAGCTACATTTGTTGTTTAATTCTCATTTGGATTACACATCAATTTTATACTAAACTACAACGAGGGGTTTGTTTGTTTGTTTATTGAACATAAAACATATATACAGTAATAATTTGACAGAAAATAAGGTAGATAAAAAAAGTAAAAAGAAAGAAATCAATCTTCATTCAACACAGTTATTATGTTCAAGGGAGTAGGAAGAAGTAAAAAACTTATCTAGTCCTACCCCGTTATGTGATTGTATCTAATAAATCATTTTTATATCAATCAGAAAAGAAAAAAGTAAGAAGAAAGAAGTCTCCATTAAGGCTCATACTTTACCCTTAACCGTGATATTTTTACAACTTTTGGTTTGTATCGGGATTATATACTTCCACACCCTGACACTCTTGTGTCAATTTTCTCTTGTATTCATAATGGATATTTATATACCTTTCTCTATTTATCAACTTAGTTCTGATTTATCATTATATTTAATGTTTTGAATTTATCATTTTAACTCTGATTGATGTAGGTTGTTTGTACTATTTTTTTGAATTTGTTTTTGAACTCAGCAAGCGATTTACTCATTTTCAGGTCCGTTTCGAGATTATTCCACAGATTAACACCTTTGATAGATACACTTCTTTGCTTGATGTTTGTTCTTGTTTTGAGTTTTTTGAATAAGTTGGTACCTCTTAAATCATAGCTGCTTTCTCGAATTTCGAAAAACTTCTGAATGTTTTGGCAGAGCAGGTTATTGTGTGCTTTGTACATTAATTGGGTGATTTTAAAGTCAACCAGGTCATAAAATTTCATCGTATTTAATTAGATAAATAGTGGATTTGTGGGTTCCGTATATTTTGATCTATTAATAATTCGAATTGCTTTTTTTTGTAGGTTGAGAATAGGGAGTGTGTTTGTTTTGCAGGCATTTCCCCATATTTCCACACAGTAGGTCATATATGGTAATAATAATGAAGTGTATAATGTGTACAAAGATCTCTTATTTAGCACTTCCTTGGTTTTGTAGAGGATCCCTACGGTTTTGGCTATTTGGTGACAAATAAACAGCTTGAAGCAACACAATTTGACTCTTTAGTGAATTGTTTGCAACTGGCGAATTTACTTAGCGACTCTGGGGGGGAAAAAATTTGGTTCCAGCCGGTGTATGCAATAAATTTTGTAGAGTACATTTGACTCTGAAGAGACCATTTTTGGTCAAAGTCTAAACGGAGTAAAATTTACAGCTGGAAGATAGTGAATTTGACTCAAGGTGTAGTGGATTATCTTTTAATTTACAGATGTCAAACTCAAGGCCCGGGGGCCAAACGTGGCCCACCACATCATTTTTTGTGGCCCACAAAAGCAAATCAAACATGTCAACTTCCATGATGCTTACTAAAATCTCTACCAAAATGTACAGTTCTCATATTTAATAAATTAGAGACATTGTAAGCATTTTCTTGTGACCAAACTCCTCATTACAGTGACCTAAACAATAGTTGAATAAACCGTTATTGTTGACTTTTTTGATATGGTTTCAGTCATAACGGCCCTCCAAAGGAAACGGTAACAAATTGTGGCCCACGACAAAAATTTGTTTGACACCCCTGTTTTAGTTGATGAGAACATGAGTTACTCACCCACATTTTACACAGACGAGAACCTCATGCACTCTGATTGAACAGATTTTGATCTACAGTATTCTGAAGATTTACTCCCACACAGGTGGCCGCAGGAGACAATTGTACTCTAAAATACAATACAATACATGCTGATTTATATAGCGCTTTCACAACAGCGGCAGCTGTAACAAAGCGCTTAACAAAACAGTTAACATAAAGTAAAATAATAAACAAAACACATAACATAAAACACGGACAGTCGTGCAGTCCTAAAAATGTATAAATACAACTCAATTGCAAATGTTCTGACTGTTTACCAATTGATCGACCAATTTTTCTGTCTCGCTTCTTTAAAGGGATGTACTGTAGTACTATTTTAGTAAGAGATTAAGATATCCTTTATTTGTCCCGCAATGGGGAAATTTACAGTCAGAGTTCAGAAAGGAAACCACGGGTATACCGTGCAACCTTCTCAGGTACCCTTGAAGTTAAATGAGACCATGTGGCGTTAATCTGCCCTTTCCATGTTTAAATGGCATTTGGCATTTCATTTTTTTTTCTTTGTCTTGTTCACAGGTGTTAATTTTGTCCAATAACCTTCTGAAGAAGTTACCGCATGGTATCGGCAATTTGAGAAAGCTTCGGGAGCTTGACTTGGAGGAAAACAAGTTGGAATGTCTCCCCAATGAAATAGCATATCTCAAGGATTTACAGGCAAGTTTTGCAAACAAGTTCTGTTTGAGTCGCAAAGTCTTGAAAGCTCCAAGACTTTGTCCAGTCTTTTCTACGCTGTGACCTTCTTGCCCTCTGAATTCATTAGAAGTTGGTGTTGACAAATAACCAGCTGACAACATTACCCAGAGGCATCGGCCACCTCACCAACCTGACTCATCTGGGCTTGGGGGAGAACCTGCTGCAACATCTCCCCGAGGAGATTGGTAAATACTTCATTTTCTTACTTGTGTTTACTGGTTGCCGCTCCACCCAACTTTTTTTGCCACGTTGTAGATGTCACTCTTGACAATCTTGTGATCCATGAGGGTTTAAGAGCTTAAGAGTCCCCAATTTATCCCATGTTTGAACCCCACCCCCCACGGGTTGATTGGATGTGGCGAGGCAGGTTACTGCTGAGTATGAGCTAAACAAAGATTTCCAAGGGGGATGAAGCAGCCATAGGTGGTAGTTTTGTAGGCTTATGGTGGGCCTATGAGTGGCTTAAGGTAGACGACTTGGCTAAGAGACATTTCTGTCTATTTGAGGTCAGTGGACTTACTCTGGCCATGTCTGTTTTGTTGTTGTGGATTCATGTTAGTTAGTTAGTTTGTTTGTTTTGTCATTTTTAAATGCAATTTGCATCATCACTCACAGAAACTCTGCTGTCGTGGCCGGGTCTCGGTCTCCATTAACCGCGATAAGTGAGGGAACACTGTCTAATGTTTCGTGTCACTTTCGGAACATAGCATGGGTTTACGCAGGCAGAAGGCAAAGTGCTTGTGGAAACGGAAACGGGGCACTGAATAAACTTGTCTAACTTGGGCAACAATACCTGGACAATAAAAAAATAACAGCAGAATTTATTAATCTGTATTCAGTGGAGGTGGACGGTTTGGCGGGTGTTTTGATTTTGTGGGCATGATTTTCCGTTCGGTTTAGTGCGCGTTAACTGTTTGCAACATCAGTGACATCTTGAAGCAGTCGGACATTTGACCCATTGTGGCAGTCCGAGGTTAAAAGTAGGTTTCATTCCGGCTGCAAGGAAGGAGATGCTACTAGCTCTACCATGCATGAGACAAATGCTAAAAACAAGTCGAGGTGCGTCTGCAAAATGGTCCTTTTCATCTAACTTGATAAGCAAAAATCTTCAGTGTCACTGTCAAGCTGCTTAAAGTGGAGGTCAGCCTAAAAAAATCATTACAATATGTTCTTTGCACCTCCACTAGTCTAAACACCCGTTTTTAGCTATCTCAGGGGGCAGCCATTTTGCCACTTTGTGTTGACTGAAAATGACATCACATTTGCCTCAGGGCTCAGGTAACGGCCAAGCACGACGCACCGGTTTTCTGCAGCTGAGCCATGCTTGACATTATTGTATTTACACCAATCATATGTTTGAGAATTATTTTTATCAGACTAACTAATTTTCCCAGAAGTGTTTGGGAGATTTTAGCTGTGTTTTATTTCCGTTGTAAGGTAAGGCTTCTCTGCTGCTACCCAAAGCCCATACAACATTTTCTGTCGAGAGGCTAAAATTCCAAGGATTTCAGAGAATTTTAAATGAAAAATCAAACTGATTCATCGATTCTCTCAAATAATCCTCGATTAATTCGAGAATTATTTGTCCAGGAATCAATTAATTATTGCACCTCAAAATTAATGCCTTTTAAATTTGAACAATAAAATGACCATGACTTACTGAAAGATGTGATCAGAAAAATGTCACAAAGAGTCTACCAGAACATCTGAAATTTATTTCGGATTAATCAGAGGCATTTTTCAATGGCGACAGGTGTGTGCTGACTTATGTTTACCATGAGTTGAACACAGCCACATCCCCAGAGGGTAAGAGGGTGTCCATATCTTTATGTAACCACATTGTCTGAGTTGTCTTTTTCTTCCCCTCAAAAAAAAAAATAATAAAAAAAATAAATAAAAAATCAATTGAGTTGTACACATTTCGGTCAAATTAATGGTGGGGGGGAAAACCGGCATTTGAAAAGGGATCTTTTTATTTATTTTTTGTTTTTTTAAACATCGACTGAATATGCAGGGGGGAAAAACATGGCTTCTTAGGAACTGCCAGCGTGTAATGACAAGAAGTGGTCCAGAGCCTTTTCACCGTGGAAGTCGATACCTATTTTTATTCCTGTGTGTTAATTATTAGCACCACTCTGTGGTATATTTGTTTCATTTTTCCTGGATCATTGCAGAGAGACGCTCCATGTTCACATGCATGCTTACACTCGTCTCCCTCCTTAGGCACACTGGAGAACCTGGAGGAATTGTACCTCAACGACAACCCCAACCTGCACAGCCTGCCCTTTGAGCTGGCCCTGTGCAGCAAGCTGTCCATTATGAGCATTGAAAACTGTCCCCTCAGCCACCTGCCGCCCCAGATTGTGGCCGGAGGGCCTTCCTTCATCATCCAGTTCCTCAAGATGCAGGGACCATACCGTGCCATGGTCTGAGGACAGAGCCCAACCTCATGCCTGCCTGCCCACCCCATTCCGTGTATCATACACTGTAAAAGAAGTCAGCCGCACCCCAGCATCAGTGTCGGGGACAAAGCGGAGGAGATGGACGCAAAAGAGACTTTCTCTCACCGTCTTTGGGCAGACAAAAGGAGACACATGGGAGACTCTGATTTGCTCCACTTAATTCAAGTCATTCTTGGACCCCGTCACTCACGCTCATCTTCCCATTCCAAATCGTACAGGAGGAAAATATTCCCATCTCTTTGCCAAAACTGAAGATACAGTACATGAATTTCTATATTGAGTAACTGTGAGCTAAGTGGCAAGTCTTTTAACCATATAAAGCGTGCTCCCATTGCCAATGTATTTACAGTAATTCCAAGCATCTTCTATGTGAGCGAGGATGCGGCTATATGCAAATACAAACAAAACAAGTCTTTGGATCGTCACATTTACTGCTGCTGCCATAAGTTAAAGGTGTCCTATTTCTTTTGATATTTTCACTTTCGACATCAACCTCGCTCTCTTGAGATGATTACTTGTGTTACTTCTTGACCACAGAGAACAAAGGTCTAATGATGGTGTGTTTATACTTTTTTTTTGTACTTGCTTTTTCTTGTTTTGTGTTTTGTTTGTTTGGGGTTTTTTTACAACTTTTTTTTTTTAAACTGTGCCTATGTTTAGAGTGATCCAGTGGTTCATTTCTAAACACTATTGTCCATGAGAATACAAAGATGTAAATTATTTCAAAAATGTTCTTTTCATTACTGCTGTTTTTACTTTTGTGTAGCTGTTGGATGAATCGATTGCAGCGTTATCATCAATTATGAAATAGGGCAGTTGGAGTTTTTTTTAAATGTTATTTTAAGAAATAGCAGCAGTAGTTGTCAAATGTATAGCTAGTAATGTATACATATGATAAATACCAATCAAAAAAGCAAGTTGGACTTTTTTTTCGGTGTGGGTGGTGCTGTGTGACTCCACCCCCATCTGTTGTTGTGTGATAAAAAGAAACAGGTGATGGGAAAAATGATGGGAGATGTTTTTATATAATGTATACAAATTCTGATTGTTGCCTTGAGTGCAATTTTAGTTTTGTTTACTTGTTTAATATTCTCTTCAGTGTTGGGCTGCATAGCTATCATCCACTCAATCATTGACCAACATATCAAACATTTTTAAAGGACTTCACTTGGCGAGTGCATCAGAGCCTCAAAAAAAAAAAGTTTGATAAAACATTGGCAGGTTATCCCTTGACATATTTTTTATATTAATATCCTTAATTTGTGTCATAAAAAAAGTTCCCGTCTAATTTAATTCGTTTTTAATATGATATTTTGTCCCACACTGTCCCAGTAATGCTGCTGCTCTTATGCACTTTTTGGAATAAAAACATTGGCATCCTCTGTTTAACACAAAACACAGTAGCCTCTCATCGGTTATTTTTCAATGGGGGCATTTTCTTTCATTAAGAAGTAATTGATCTGTAAGTTTATCTTGTAAGTTTGCATCACCTGGAAAGAATTGAGTTTTGCAGGCTGAGAGTAAGAGTTGACTTTCTTTTGAGGAGGTTTTATCCTGTCAATGTTAAAAGGAACTTACTCTTGTGAACAGTAAAAGTTTGCATATCCTGCTTCTTTCTTCATGGCAAGTGAAATGACCTGTTCTGCTCAGCGTTTTTGTTTTTTTATCATTGAATGTTTTTTTTTTCTAAATGTGTATTCACTTAGTATTATTTCAAGTGACTGTACATTAAAAAAATGCCAACAATGGAAATCAATCTTAATAATTTTGTACATGTATTACATCCTAGCACTGCACGGAATTTTCCACAGCTCTTCAACCAAGTTCAAATGAGTGGTTGGACTCCTCCCGTCTGAAGAACCATCTTGATGTGTTACCTCCAAGGGCACCAACAGAGATGGTCACCACGTCGTGAAGATGATGCACCACTGCCACAAAACTATATCAGCAGATGAGGTGCGGAAGTAATCCTGTAATAATGCACTCTGGCACTTAATTTGACGTCAGGCTGTGTGATTTAGAACTTGCAGCAAAGCAAAACACAGTCAGATCCATAAATATTTGGATATTGGCGCAAGTTTCAGCATCCCAGCTATGTACTACTCTACAATGGATTTGAAATGAAGAAAAAGGCTTTCACAATAGTTAGCCAGATCAAGAACATTTTCTTGGAGGTGGGTGTATCTGTCGAGTCAAGTCAAGTCAACAGTATTTATAGAGCACTTTCAAACAGCCATCGCTGCATACAAAGTGCTGTACATGGAGCAATTTAACATGCACAATAAACAGTAAGACAAATCGGTAATAAAGGCGGTAGAAAGCACCAAACAGTAAAACCAAGAACAAATCTAAGTCATGCTGAGTCGAATGCCAAAGAATACAAGTGAGTTTTGAGGAGGGTTTTGAAGATGGGCAGCGAGGAGGCTTGCCGAATGTTTAGTGGGAGGTCATTCCAGAGAGAGGGACCAGCAACAGAAAAGGCTCGATCCCCTCTGAGCCTCAGTTTAGTTCTTGGTACTTCTAATAAAGTCTGGTCCACAGACCTGAGGCGCCGGGCAGGTGTGTAGGGGCGGATGAGCTCAGAGAGGTAAGGTGGCGCGAGATTATTCAGAGATTTGAAAACAAATAAGAGGATCTTGAAAATAAAGCCAGTGAAGGGATGCCAGAGTAGGAGTTATGTGCTCCCTCTTACGAGTACCAGTCAAGAGTGACACGCTGAGCAGTGTGTCCAAGTCAACAATTAAGAGACACCTTCACCAGAGGAAATACACCATTTGTGTATCCACGATGTGTAGATAATGTGAAAAATGCCCTCAAGTTCTTTTGTGAGACAGCTATTAGATTTGCGGCAAGCTAGCTGCATGTGGCCCAGTTTTACATTCCATCCCTGGTTGTTGCCTGGGTGTGAACGTGCAGAGAAAATGTGTGAAGTGAGAAGACAAAGACATTTGGACCACCGCGTGCCCATCACATCCCCAATTTGTAGTTTCCGTTCAACATATACTGTAATTCCCTTTGAGGACAGCTGTGTTGGAATCCGTCACTGTTTAGGATGCTGAATAATAACGAACATTACAGGCCATTTGTCCTCACCCTGCTATTGAGAATGCAGGAATGCTGGAGATATAACAGATTTTTTATTTTTTTACCGCGTGCATATGAAGCAGGCTTCTCGCACATGGACCACTTTAGTTTTAGCGGCCATCTGTTATGTCTGAAAACGTTCCACTTTTCCATGTCAAATCATTGTGTAATGATACTGCTAATCCTTGTTCTGTACATTGACAGGATGTCTTAATTGTCTTTATTTTGTGATTGGTATGCTGTTCATGGAGGTTACTTGATAAACAACTACCTGTTGTCCATTTACATCCTCTTTCCTTAGTTGGCGTTCCTCCTCTTTAGTGTTTTGCTGTTACTGATCAATCCATCCATCCATCTATTTTTTTTTTCCATAATCCTTGTAAATTGTCCCCAATCAAGGTCGCAATGTCAGCTGGAGCCTGTCAGCTAACACCGACTAAAAGGTATGTGCCACGATGGACTGGTCACAGCCAATCATATACAGACCGACTAACATTCACATCACCTTGTCACCTATGGTCAAGCTAGAGTCTTAAATGAACCTAACATGCATGTTTTTGGAATTTAGGAGAAAGCCAGAGTACGCAGAGAAACCCCACCTGAGCAAGGGGAGAGCATACAAACTCCACACAGAAAGACTAGTGCAAAGATTCTAACCCCATCCCTAAGAGCTGAGGCAGACTAGGTAACAACTTTTCCAAAATTGGGACTAAAAGTCAAAATTGACTACACACAGGGGTGTCAAACTCATTTTTGCTACGGGCCACACTTTGATTCTGGATTGATTGCAAAATTTTAATGTTATTAGAAGTCAAACAGACAATTAGCAAGTTTTGGTATTTTAGCAAATTGATCCACGTAATTTGCGTTGGCGGGCCAGATGTGGCCCCCGGGCCTCGAGTTTCACACCAGTGGACTAGAACGACTTGCACAGATTTTATCATAATAAAAGAAAAAGTGGCCAATGAAATTTCCAACATACGTCACATTTTATGTGTTCTTTTAAACGACTTGATGTGACTTGTAAGAACACTGTCAGTTGCTCATACTGTATGTGTAATGATGCATTTGTGCCCTCCTGTACATACTGACCATACAATGGCCCCTTCCCAATATGTCATTTATCGTTACAGATGGCAGGGGAGAAGCCTGGTGTTCTTGGATCATAACCAGCAAGTGTCAGCAGGCATTACAGAGTGGTGACAAAACTGTCGTTTACAGTAATTTCATTTTAGAAACACAAGAAGAAATACTGGCCCTACTCGTCGTGGTTCTTTGGAGCTGCATTCACTTTTTTCCAGCATGCCTGGAGGTCAGTAGAGGGGAAAAACAACTTCTATTAACGCCCCAGACACACGCACACGAAATCCAAAATAGGAAACCACTATTGCAAATTTAAAACACAAAAATCAAAACTAAAACTAACCTTGAATGTCTGTCTACAACAATTGACATTTAAGATTACTGCATTTAGTTACAAAATGCTCAAGATGGCGGGGAGATAGAAGATTCCATCTGTGCCTTCAAAAATATCTTCAAGAATGAAGATTCAAATAAACAAACGACTGACACATGATTTACGATGTTTCAAGTTAAATTACAGTTCAACGTATTCAGAAAGTCTGTGTCCTGTGAGGTGAATTCATGCCCCTGTACAACGCTACCCCCTGCTGGTCAATTTAAGAACTCATTAAATAATAAAAATACATTTCCCCACAGATTGCTGATGGAGATGACGCTGCCGAGAAGGCACTTGGAGGAGACGACAGATGTCACTGTAGCACTTCATCTCTACCTCCATGCATCAACCAGCGTCACAGCTCCACCGACGTTTAGCCCCAAAAAGGCGAGTACACATCGGTTTGAAGACACTGCAATTAAACTGACATGTGCGTAACAACCCCCACACGCCACCACACACACTCACACACACACACACACACACACACACACACACACACACACACACACACACATACACACACGCACACACCTAAATCCTGGAGCATCTAATTCATTTTCAATAGCGCTTATCATTATTAGGGTCACTCATGGTTGAGTTGTCTTTGGACGAGAGGCAGAGTGCCCCCTGGATTGGTCATCACCCAATTAGGGAACATAAACTACAGTAGTTGTTGACGCTCCCTGGTTCACGGTCCTCCATGTTGCTGCTTACCCTGTTTTCCCCTACCTTATAGGCCATCAGAAAAAGTAATGCTCAAGTGCAATAACAAATTATTTGAACTTCAACACATACCACCAATGGCACTGGAGACCAGGTAAACTCCACACATGGAAACTCCACAATTACGTGAGATATGAACCCAGAGCCTCTTGACTGTGAGACAACTGTGCGAACAATCTGAACCCATGCAAAACGAACTAAATCCACCTATGTCAAATCATATTCGCTGCATTCCATTGAGTGCTCTTAACCCCATCAGGCCTCTTGTCACACAGAACTGTCATGGTCAGATGTATCCTCTGGGCACACACCGCTGAATTGCACACACTAGCGTGTGCGATGATCTACTCCCACCCAAGTCAAACGATGCACCTTTAATTTTCTCAGTGAGCGCGTAAAGGCTTGCTTTCGAAAGAAACGTTTCCCTTGAAAGAGATAACGGCGCTCTATCATGAAGGACGAGAAAACTAACTGGAAATATATTAAACATGCATTAGCTGATCCGCAACCGTCAGTATTTATACGCGTCCTGAAAGAACATGCTGCAATGGGTTTTAGTTCTGTGCCAATTTTTGGAAATGAACACTCTACTCCCAGTTTCCAAATAAATATCCAGCGCAAGACCTGCGAAATGATTGTGTTCGATCTATCACGTTTCACTGTCTGGACTCGACTAACTTCATTTTATCATCCACCAAATATTGAGTGCAGTTTCTTGCAGAAGAGTTGGAGAGAAGCTGACCACATTAATGAGTAATGTAGTTCTCCCTCAGTTTCTCAAAAGGTTTCATTTCCCATCTTATACCCCTTGAGGGGGGGGGGGGGATGTTAAGTGTCTAACTTAGTGGCAATAAGGGCTCCCACTTCCAGTGTGGGGGTTTGTGAAAATAATGGTTGTCTCCATCTGGCTGGCGTGTCCGGTAGTTGAGGAGGGAAGATGTGTCACTTCCAAAATAGCTCACGGGTCAGTTTTTATTTGGTGGGCAAGATTACATGGATATAGGCTGAAGTATTTTATTGATCATCAATCAGGCGCACGCTCTCTTTTCCCTTCATGTTTGATGTATGCTTTTTCTGGTTTTGATGTTATGGCAATACATTATGTATTTATCGATTTTGTGTGTGTTTTAGAACCTTATCAATACTGTACCAAGAATGTTTCTGACTGCAAACTTGGCCGTGTCATTTTTTTTTTTTTGCGTGCATGTGTGCAAAAAACTGTTTTCTTTTTCCCCAGGGATGCGGCTGCTCTTCTTTCGTTTGTTTTTGCTATGGTTGTGTTACCAAGTGCCACATTTTTACTTTCTTGCCGACACAATGTATGCTTGAACCCTAATAGTGATGAGGTTGACTTGTAAAGCAAATACTTTGTTCAGGCTTGCATATTTGCCTCGTCACGGCTCGCTTAGAGTATGTCTTGTCTCCAGCAGATACACAAGAGCAAAACCTGATGGGCCAAAGTCTTAGCGTCAAGGCAACAGCACTCAGGTTTACAGTGTGAGAATGACTGACGGCTTCCGCGTGCTTCCCGGGTGAGTATCGCTCAAGTTTCGTCCGCGATCACACGAGTGAGACGAGCTCAACATTTCTCACGTGTGTTGCACTTGTCACAAATGGAAGGTGTCGAAAGCCTAATGACAACATGCTGGAGGTGATGCATCCACGCATGCACATAAGGTAGCGAGGCTCTGACTGCTGCTAGGCAACCAGCTGCACCGCTGCAAAAAATGGCCGTCCCAGCAGGGTGTTGAGCTTGCTTTAAAAAGTCCGTCTATCCGGCCAGACATTTTCTGTAGGGTCAGAGGTGATCTGGAGCGTATCCCTGGTGTCTCTGGGCAAGAAGCGGGGGCAGTTGGACTGGTCGCCAGTCAATTGCAGGGCACATGAGGAAAAAACACTTTATACTCTGGCATTCGCAATACATGTGTAATTTCTACAACAATCACAGCAACTTCCATTTACAATTTATTTTAGCACTAAGTTAAATTGATTCCTGCTGGAAAGGAAGACATCTGTCTTTTAATTGATTCTTTAGACTTGCTGAATTGTGGCTAGTACAATGGTGTTTTTAGGCATTTTGAATTGCATTTTGTGTCATAGATTCATTTGCGTTACCAAATGTCTTCCACACCGCTCAGCCCGTTCTTCTCTTAAGCGAATCAAATGTTCACAGCTATCTTATTTAGTGCCAAGTAAGTGCTAGTAGTTGTTTTGGGCCTCACAAATGAAAGGTCCAAGATCAGCGCTCAGCTTAACTTCATTGAAAGCTACAAATCAAGGCAGAAATCTAGGTGCAATTATTGACTCAGACATACATTTTAGCAACCACTTAACAGCTATGACGAAATCTGCCTCTTACCACCTGAAAAACGTAGCTCGAATTGAGGGTTTCTTATCTCAACGAGACATAGGAAAACTTGTTCATGCTTCTATTTTCAATCAGCCAGATTACTGCCATGATGTCTACAGGATTTAAGGGAAAAAAAACTCCAATCAGGCTGCTGTAGCTGACCCAAAAGGCTGCCGTCAGAGTCTGTAAAACTATTGCGTGTTCCCTGACCAAACAAAGCTTGCTCGCACTTTGATGTAATGTCAATTCATTTGAACTGGAAAAAAAAGTTGAGAATAATGCAACTTATAATTGTCACTTGTCAAAAGAATAACAAGACATCCTTGACTGGTTATAGCTTGCACCTTTTAGTGACCTCTTCGCAAAGCAAAAACACTCACAGGCAGCCGTGACAATTTCAGTCAATTTCTAGGTTCAATTTCCAGTTTCAACCATCAAAGCTAACCGAAGCTCCTCCCTAAAATACAGAAAGAAATCCTTGGTTTTACACAATCAGGATTTTGGAGTAGATAAGCGAGTTGAAAAAAAAAGTCAAGTAAAAAAAGCCAACCAATATTTAAAAATAAAATCTATAAATACCTGTTAACATGATGATCAATTCCATCGCATTTCACTAATAACGGGGCCGTGACCAAATTTGGGAATCCTGTTGTTCACTTCTGGGGTGTCCTCAATTTGTGGTGACGGTCGGTCACGTAAATTTTTGCCCGTGGACCGCTACAACCGAGGAACAAAAGCGCCATTAAGGCAATTACTTCCACCCACGTTTGCCGTCAGCTTCCGGGCAGCGCTGATAAAAACAAATATTCCCCACACTTGGATCAGCTCGGTTTTTTTTTTTTGGGACGTGTGTGTGTGTGTGTGTGTGTGTGTGGGGGGGGGGGGGATCTCGGTGGCACAAGTCAATGCGCCCGCACGTAGCGCGGAGCTGCGTGGCGGGTCACTTCTTACAGCGTGCGGGCTATAAAGCGAGGGAGTGGCGCTCGGCTAAGCGCACTTGGAGAACAAGAAGCCCACACAACGCACACCGGAGCTCAGCAGCGGCCGCTTAGCGTAACAACGCAATAAGAACATGATTAGCGCTTTATTGGCTCCACAAATGCTGGGCACGAGTACATCCGTACGCCCGTGGAAGGTAGTCCGGGCAGAGATGACTTCGTAGCCGCCTCCTGGATGGATCTTCTTCGCTTCGTCATGATCCGCTTCAAGAAGTTTCACGCCAACAGTTGTTAATGTCACTTGACCACCGGGAGGGTCACTCCTGCCTCAGGTAACGCTGTTTCCACTTTATATGCTCTTTCAAATGGCGCTGACGTCATAGATAAGGAATCGTAGTTTGCATCATATAAATACAGTATATAAAACGTTTTGTGTATGTGTTCCTAATCATGATTTCAATCGCCACACTTTTGAAGTAAATATGTATAGTTAAATATATGTATATATATATATGTATGGAGAGAGAGAGAGAGAGAATTTTTTAAGAAAGACTCATAATGGAATATATTCATCTATTAAGAGACTAGGATATGCTTGATATAGCTTTGCGGAAGCAGCAAATGAAATGCTGATGCTCGTGTGCTTCCTTGGGTGCTGTCAAGATTCCCATGACCAACGCAATGATTCCCCCACAATTCAATTAAAGCCACACACCTTTTCATTATTAGGAAGGGGGAGGAGTGCCCTTGTCTTGATAATTCCCTGCGCATGTGTGGAACAGAACAATAATGATCACGGATTATTATAATTTGATCAATTCAAGTTAATATCAATTTTTTTAAAAAACTGATTGAACTTCATGTTTTCAGGTGGAAAAAACACCTTCTCAGTGACCAGCCTGTCCCCAAAGGACTGATTCATTCCCTCTGTGTCCCATGTTGAGCGTCTAGCTGTGTGCATCCTTGCGGATGATATTTGTCAACCTGGCGTTGATCGCACGGGAAGCGGGACAATCCGCCACCATGGAGTTCGACAACAACACCAACCAGACGCTCCCAGGGGTGATCCCGTTGAGCCTGCACAGTTCCCTGCCACTCATGGTGCTGGTGAGCATCATAATACTGCTCACTGTGTTTGGAAATGTACTGGTGGTCATCGCCGTATTTACAAGCCGGGCTCTGAGGGCTCCACAGAACCTCTTCCTCGTGTCTCTGGCGTCGGCGGACATTTTAGTGGCCACCCTGGTGATGCCCTTCTCCTTGGCTAATGAGATCATGGGATATTGGTACTTTGGGGAGATATGGTGCGAGATCTATCTGGCCCTAGATGTTCTTTTCTGCACCGCCTCCATTGCACACCTCTGTGCCATCAGTCTGGACCGCTACTGGTCCATCACGCAAGCCATCGAGTACAACCTGAAGAGGACGCCGCGCCGCATCAAGTGCATCATCTTCATCGTTTGGGTCATTGCAGCTGTTATCTCCTTCCCGCCGCTAATCACCATGGAGAAGGAAAACAGCAAGGAGGACCCCGTTTGCAAGATCAACAACAAAAAGTGGTACGTCATCTCCTCCTGCATCGGCTCCTTCTTCCTCCCCTGTGTCATCATGGTGCTGGTCTACATCCGCATTTACCAGATCGCCAAAAAGAGGACACGGGCGCCCCCGGGGGAACGCAAGCGGATAGACAAGTCGAACACTGTCGCAACCTCCAACCAGAGGGCGAATGGGGTGGGCGCAGGTGAGGCAGAGAAGCTGAAGGAGCACGAGGACATCGAGCTGAAGGAAGGAGTCGGAGGCAAAGAAGGCGAGGTCAACGGTGTGGACATTGAGGAGTCGTCCTCTTCTGACCACAAAGTCAACAATCCCTGCTCCATGAAGAAAAAAGCTGCCAAGAGCAGAAGTAAAATCAAGCCGGGGGACAGCGAGGTGCAGAAGAAGCGCTCCAAAGGAAGCCGCTGGAAGGGTCGGCAGAACCGAGAGAAACGCTTCACTTTTGTCCTGGCGGTGGTCATCGGAGTCTTCGTCATCTGTTGGTTCCCCTTCTTCTTTACGTACATGCTGATGACGCTGTGCAACTCGTGCCCCATCCCAGACACCCTCTTCAAGTTCTTCTTCTGGTTCGGCTATTGCAACAGCGCGCTGAACCCCATCATCTACACCATCTTCAATAATGACTTCCGCAGATCCTTCAAGAAGATACTGTGCAAAAGGGATGCCAGACGATATGGATGATGGACTGCAGTTCTTGTAGATACTCCACCCCCCTCCACACCCACACACACTTTCTGCACACATCTGATATATAAAAATGTGAATATGCTCCGGGTGTGACTATTGGGGAGAGGATTATTGTAGCATTGGTAGCCAGCGTCCAGGAAAATCTTTGTGTTCCTATGGCTTGGTTTGCTTCCATCAATCCAGCGCTGAGCCATTTGGGTTTACGTAATTGAAGCTAATGCTCCAGAATTGGAGCCAAAATTTGTCCAGAAAATGATTTTGGTTCGTGAGGATGCTGACCGGTATCGGAAATAATCTGATCTGTGCTACTTCCATGACGATACAATGTATATTATGGTATTCTTTTTTTTTTTCAAATATGGCCCACAGCCCCACTAAATTTTTTTCACCCGAGGGGGCCACACCTTTCCCTCCAAGCTGCGCCACTACTGAAGAGGCTTTAGCCAAATGAGCTGTACATGCACCATTAGCTTGATTTCTGTTGATTTGAAAAACATCTTCCGCAACAGCTTCAGCACAGAACTTGATAACACAAGGGAGCACTCCGCAGTAAATTCATTGTAAGTGTATTAGTTTTTTATTTTTATAAAGACATCCGAGTCAATGGCATGGTTTTATTTTGCTATTATTTGATGTCGAAAAGCTGTCTGAATATTGTTATGGATACTGTATTGTGCCATTTTGTACGATATGAAAACTGTCTGGTGTTGATGATGCTGATCAAAATATTGGGAAATGGTGGCACTTGAATAAAACTCATTCCCTGAAACTGTTTCCGGGCTGCACATTAACTTGTGATATCAATTTGGTGATGTAATCTCGCATCAACTTTTATGTGTGTGTGTGTGTGTGTATATATATATATATACACACACGCGCGCGCATGCATGCACGCACGCACACGCACACCCACACATAGTCTGAAATTTTATTCCAAAAAATGATTCGACAGAACTCTGGAAATGAAAGCTGTGGTTTTATCTCAGCCATGCGATAAAGAAGAAGTCCACTTTAATGAATGATTGTAAATTAGTGCCCATGACTGACCTTCCACCAAAATCTAAGAGGAAAAAGTAAACTACCAGTGAGTCTGACCTTTACAAGCAATTAAAAAAGGAGCCTTTTTAATGCGCCTGAATTCAACATGTGTAAATATTCTCTGGGCCTGAATTAATCATGTCTGGGATTAGATAGAGGTTGTTTTATTTCATATGGCCGATTCTCCACAGTAAATAACATTTCTCATTATCTGGGAGGCTTCAGGGTATATAGAGCTTATGAATCCAGTGCCTGCGTGAAGCACTGAGAAGCAAGAAATCACAGAGGTAATGGTTCAGTTTCACTTTTGTGTTGTGGTGTAGGTGTCATAAAGTAACAAGCTCGTCAAACCAGAATGTCTTTCCCTTTTCGCGCTTGGCTCTGTCAAGCGTAAAGAGACGGGTGACGGGTAAAACAAAAGAGCCACGGTGAATCCACAGAACTCCGCTTTTCCCAGCAGAGGGAGCGTAAGTAAAAGTGTTCCGTCTGCCAGGCGCAGGATTTTTAACAAGGCCCTCCTCAGGAAGATCAATGATGCTTCTGAGAGTTTCTCTGCTAATCCGTCTAGCGGCTGCTGTGTGCCGAGTTTCTTCCTGCACGTCGACATCATTTCAGTGTGTGGGCCTGTGAGAAAGAGAGAGGGTGGGTGAAAATGTGTATTTGAACATGTAAACAGTTGGCAGATGCTTCCCTGGCTTCACAAGTTCACCGCCTTGTTACAGTAGCGGACTAAACTTTAAATTGAAAGGAGACCCCCCCACCCCCTCACAGTTTGGAATGGTTAATGCATGCAGGTGATATGTGTTCCATCCGGAAGCCCGAGGGTCAAGAAAAAAAAAGCAAATGCCCATAAAGACAGCACGGGTTCCAATCTTATTTGATGGCGCGTACAGCGGAGAGATTCATACCTGTCAACTCATACGGTTTAGCCATAGTTCATACGGATTTTGTGGTGAATCTTACGTATATGGCCGTATCGTACAAATCATACGGATTCTAAAAATTTCCGGGTCCCCCCCCCCAGAATGGTGCTAGTCTACTTGAATGCTTTCATTTCCAAAGTAAATATGAATGGATGCTGTAACTTTGAGCCGATGGATCAGCATTTGGAGTTGGTGAAAAAAGTAACGCAGGAATACAACTCTGAACACAGTAATGTCACTAAGTAGAACGATGATTAGACATTAACCAGACATTGTATTATGGAGCTCTACAATAAATATCATTGAAAATTTCGTGGGTTTTTTTCTGCCGTTATTTTGACATATAAAATGCTTTGGTATGTTATAGGGATTTTTTGCTCTTTATAAGGATTTTTTGGGTAGTTTATACAGGTTGGCGCTCCAAAAAGTTGACAGGTATGGAGATTGCGCACAACACCTACCAGCACTGAGCCTATCGGCTATTTCATTGACCGGCGACTTCATTGATCGAACTTGTGGCACTTGAGAACACACATCAGAAGCTTATGCTGATCACTGTGCAGCTCCGCTTAGCTTTTGGCTGATATGATCAGTGTAGTCCTTGATGATGGTGCTTCTTGGGGCAGAAGGAGCTCAGGCTGCAAGAAATTGGGCCACGGAGTCGGAGGTGACTAGTTGGAGTCCCAAAATAGAAAAAATTGTAAAACGTTTTTGGAGAGTGCTAATCTGCATGCTTGGTGGCTACTGTTGTGGTGCCCGAGAGCAAGGCATTGCCTCTACCACGCCAGCTCAAGTTTCAAGTTGCACGGCACCTCCTTCACTCTGAATCTTTCCCTGCCTGCCTGCCTGCTTGCATATTTGTGATCTGGTTTTTCATGTGTGGTGTGTCACAAATTGTATACATTGGAATGTGAGGTGAATTTTCCCCTACTAGGCTATAATGACTCAAAGTGACTATATTAAATAAGAAAAACAAAACAAAACAATCTTCAGCAAGTCATGGAGGGGGAGAAACTCGGCGTGGGGGCTGCATTCTAAAAATTAAGTGAGGGAGAGGGGTGGGGGCAGTTGTGTCACAGATAACATGCTAGAACTCTATTTTTATGTACTTTGATGTACCTTTACTAGCAGTGCCAGCACCAGGTAACTAACAAAAACATGCAACAGATTCGACAGAACAAATTCCTCACTGAAGTGGATGAATAATACGAGCAACACAAAAACTGAGGTATTTTGTAGAAATAACAAAAGCGAAGCGGCATTTTTATGTCACCATATTGGCGGCGCTTTCCTGAAATGCGCCACCATAAGTCACCACAGAGCAAATATAGTGCATGAAAATAAATATGTAACACTAAATCAAGAACCGCTAGCCACATATTGTCAAGAGTTTTTTTTTCTTTCATGTTGCTAGCTTGTGGCTTTAATACAGTATTAGCGTTACACATCTGAGACAATTAGCTTCTTGATATGTCCGTCATAGACGGATGTAAGGGAGAGAATGCGGTCAATTTTCAAAATAAAATCTTTTTTTCTGCCTTGGATACTGGATAAACCGGAAATATGGTCCGTTTTTTTTTTTTTAATTCTTTCATCTATACAGACCTCCGCAGCCTGGTCAAAAAGTGTCCCGGTGGGTGGGGACCAGTGATCAAAATCACTTGTGGCACCAGCGTCGGCTTTTTTTGCTTGGGTCATCTTGGTCACCCACATAGTTGATGCTTTTTCTAATATGTTTACCATATTGTCGAAGTGAACTTTGTATATTTTGCCTTTTGGATCTCTTCTATTAGCTTCATCTGCTGTTTTGCCTGCATCACGGCTGTCAGATCGTTCCTGCCTCCGGTGCCCTTTATTTTGCTTGGGGCAGAGAACTCACATCAAATATTCTCCTCATGTTGCGTGTCACCTTTGTGGCCAATTTTGCTGGAGTCACCTATGTAATCCATATCATTTATGCCTCCTACAATATGTTGCCCGTATTGCCCCGTCACCTAGAATGCTTATGTTTTCTATATATCACGGCACATCGCTTTGGAAGACTATTTTATCTCTTTGATTTTGGACTCATTTGTGTTAGTGTGTGAGAAAGCCCGGCTGGGCAATTGACGTTCATTGATGAATGTGTCCATTTTTGCTCGTCTTTGCTCCCTTTCTCCCACTATCTCTTTGCATCTTGGTAACCGACTCCTCACCAAGTAACAGTGATTACTTACCGAGAGCCTATTGGAGGAAGCCAGCTGATGAAGTCAGAAGATCCCCTCCGCCCCCGTACGCAGACACACACACGCATGCGCACACACGTCACCTCTGGGAATCGAATCGAAGCATGGATCATCATGTTAGAGTGCACATCTGTCACCAGAAGGCTGAGCCTGGGTGGCTGAGCGGGGCTACAATTCAAAGAGACGTGGATAAAGTGTCAACAGGAGCCAGCAAACTTTGAGGACTGGCGGTCATTTGTACACGCGAATGAGACAAGGCACAAAAAGTTGCATTTGTAACACATCTGAAAGCAAAGGCCGATTTCATTTCTTTGAGCAAAGATGTGGGAGGATGGGCGTGTCGGCTGTGTGCAAACGCTCCGTAGGTGTTGGGGTGAAAAGGACGCGGTGATGATGAGTGTTAAGTGTGGCACCCACATACGACAAACCGGTGTGCATGTGTTTTGCAGAGTGACATCCACCCATTTGGGAGGATTTCAATATAACTATTTACAGAGTCACCGATGACTCACGCTTGTTTTTTCCCCCTACTTATTAGTCCCACTTGAATATGGCAATTTCACAGGGGTGTCTTTGCAGTCTATGTGACCAGCGTCATCCAGGAGTGTTTGAGAGCGAAGCGGCGTCATCGCTAGCTACTGGCTCATTTTTCAGACAAGACTTTCAAAAGTGTCTCACAGCTATCATTTCAAATGGGATTCCAGTCTCATTAAGAGGAGCTGATTAGCTGTCAAGCCTCTGGGTAAGATTGGAAACGCAAAACAATGCCGGGCCAGCAGATATTTCCCTGGAAAATAATTTGTCGAGACAAACCTATTTTCCAGGAGCTCATTATGATCGAGAGCAATCAGCTCAGATGGTCCCAGAGACCGCGCTGCACTATGCAACGTGTTTATTAGACCTGCCAGGCAATTCATTCTGGCCGAAGGAGGGACATGTTGCTGGCTTTCGTGTCCCTGTTTGAAAATGTTTTTCAAAGTTAGAAGATTGTAGGCGGGAGGGGGGGGGGGTGTCAATTTAATGCCTGAAACAGTTTGGGGACAATATAGATAAGAAATGTATCATTAAAGCGCAGACATAAAGAGTTTCTCAATTGAATGCAGGCCACTCCCAGGGCAACGGCAATGGAAAACCCATCGGAGCATGAGGAGAGATCACAGACAGCCTCAGTCAGGAGCAGCACTGTAAAGTTGCACCTCCTGTTTACTTTTATTCAATCAAATGATTTTTAACAGTCTCCATGGTAACTCGGTACGTCCACTGCTTTCACGTCGCGTCCCTCTCCTTAGGATAGAGCCCAGCTACTTGACATCACCTGACTGAAGTGCGGAACGTCAAAGCTTGAATCCATTTCTCACCTATGCATACTATGTAAATGAGACTCATCAGTATTTTTTTTTGATTGAAGGAAGGCCTTTAAAAAAAGATGGAAATCCTGACATTAGATATGATATACACAGATGAACAGCAATGAGTACACCCTGTTTGAAAAGCAACCTTTTTAACCATTTCCCAGTGAACACAAATAATTTTCAGAATTTTCACTTATTTTGAATTATTATTATTTTGAAAATATATATTTTTTGTCGTTGTTTTCCCCAAACTGCCTTTTGGAAGTGTGCAGAAGGGAATGAAGATGCGCAAACTAAAAAAAAAACAACAACAACAACGAAAAGGAGACTTAGCTTATAAAAGAAGCCAATCACTTTTATGTAAAATATAGTTCAGAAAGCACATTTCCCGAGAGAGTAGAAGAAATACACTTCGAGGTTTTATGAAGCCGATGTGTTTATTTTTAGAAAATCACACGAAATATTTGTCAAATGTTATGGCCTACTTTGCGACAGTGATTTTTTGCTCAGGATCATGGGAGGATGAAGGGGATTTATATCAGTCAAGGGACTGTTTCTGTTTTTGTAGTTTGACAATTTTAGATGCTATTAATAGCTCTTTATGTTAAACTGTTTGCTCTTGAGCTTGGGCCAAGGATAGTTAAAGGGTTTCCACTCTTCTGGAATGTACTTAAAAGCAAAACACATCGGTCCTCAAGACATTAAAAGTGCTCCGGTTTATTGAAAAGAAATGTTAGAATAGTTTTACTGGAACCATTTTGAATTGACAAGTTAAAGTCACCTCAAAATGCCATGATCATAAACATTTTTGATTCAATTTTGTCTTTTAGGTTCATGTCTGACTGCAATCTATTTGGCAGCTTGATGAACTCTGAATGGCAAAGCTTGTAATTGATTAGATTAAACACACACACACACACACACACACAAATCTATATGGAATATTTCTATGACTGTACTTATGTTTCTTATCCACCCAATTCCTAGCGCCACGAGGCTCCGTGTGAATTATTGGCTCGGCTTTCGGTACGAAACAGAACGGGCATAACTGGTAGCACAAGTCCAATTTCTATGACAGTTAAAGACTTAATGTTTGAACGCTTGTTGTTAAAGTTTAAAAGAGAAAATATTTCAATCCCGCTTCCTCCTCATGTAGCGGAGTAGGACGATAACATGAAAAAGTAGCTTGTATGGTTAGCTACTTTTTTTAACTCTGTCACTTTATACTGTGAGGCAATGCGCAATCTCAAAAGCTCTGAGGCGTTTGAGTACCTACAGAGTTAAAAAGTCGCGGTTCGTTAAGATGTTTAGGTGATGCTTTCAAATGATGGTTTTCAGCCTTCTGTGTTCCTCATCCTCGAGTTGATGCTGAAAACTGTACCAATTGTCTCCTCGTCTGGGGTTTATGTTCAAAGCATTGCTCTTGTAGTTACAGACTCAACTTTGTCTGGTTGTTCGTACAACTGCCAACAATTTCCTAATCTGTGCAAGACATTTTGAAATGCTATGGGGACTTATGATTGTTTTGAAAAGGAAAAAACAAATGTTTCACTCCTGGACATGAAAGCGCTGTCACAAATTGCTCACGGCTATTTTCGATGTCTTACAAGGAGTCACGTCCATTTTTTTCCCCCTTCATTAGAGCCCTCAGGAATAAGGTGGATATGTAGGCTTTAGCACATGTTGCCCTGCTAGCCCATACTCCCTTATTAAGCCTCCTTCGCCTGCTGGATGGTCCTTCAACAAGAATCAGACAAAACTGAAAAAGAAAAAAAAATAAAAAAATAAAAGACTTGAGTCATTATGTCAAATAATCAATGGCGGGCATTTTACAAAATGTTGCCGGTCCATCATACGTCAATGGCTTGCATACCCATCTGTCATCATCAGTCCGTCATTTTTTCAAGCCAAACTAAACTGTAATCTTCAGTCGGTCAGACCGTCATGTTATTTTTACCGCGGTTCTGTCATTGTTTCCTTCGCTAAATTCAATTGGTCTGCCAGTCAGTCCATCAGTCAGCAACTCCCATCATTGGTTGGGGTGTTCCGTGGAGGAATTAAAGAATGTAAATTGCGTATGTGATCTTGACGGAGACCCCTGGCGGTCAAGTCAAAACCAAAACCTCTTATCTGTGTCTACGCTTTGGGAATCCTCATTCTGTCTGTATTTCGTCCAGACATCTGACAGTTCTTCTTGGTCCTTTGGCAGATTACAGTTCTTTAGTGCATACCGGCACCTACAGTACATGAAGTGTAAAGGAAACAAAATAAATATTTTGGTAGAGATTTTCACCCAAAATGAAACAGAACATTTAACAAGACGCTCAAGATATACACAGCCATCTCGTTACCTCTGCGTCCCGCGTCCTAGACGCATAATTCTCCCGCGGGACGCACAGTTCCAAATAATGTGCGTTTTTGGGACACAAGGAAACTTCTCAGTAAAAAAACAAAACAAAAAGACTACGGTACATCTTTTTTTCCAGCAACGATCGCAGTTTGACAATCGCCACCATTGTTGTTTTGATCTCGCGTTAAGTAATCTCGTGTGACGAGATTGGCGGCAGACGATTGCCAAGTTGTGTAACGTTAAAACGAGTGTTGCGAATAAGTGTTGCTAAAGTTTATTGCGGAGATATCACAGAGGAAGCAGCTAAAGTTGGAGCATTTGTTTATAAGAAATAAACCTATGATCAATGGTTGTTTATGTCTTGTGACCTGTTGTAACTGTAATATGCTTGTCCAGGAGTTTTTTTTGCCTAACTCAAATTATCCTCAAAATGAGGATAGTTCAAGCGTGGGGTTTTTTTCTCCCCCTCTCCCTCTCTTGTGGTTTCTTTCTGACTTCCGGGTTGAGTGAACGCTGGCGCGTTTGGCTGCCGCTGCTCAACCCGTATTGTGTTTTATTGTTTTTGTTATTGTAAAGTGTCCTTGGGTTTCTTGAAAGGCGCTTATAAATAAAATGCATTATTATTATTATAATGTATATTGTTGTTGTTTGTGTTATTATCATATGCAATTGAATAAGTAGACCATCTCAGAATTCGACATTTGGGACTCTTTAAATGCATAATGGGACTCATACTTTTCTGATCAGCGAGATCTGGGACTCGCAGGGCTCAAACTGTAAAATTGTCAGTGTATACATACTTCATTTGCTGTAGGGGGCTGCTTCAAATGATATGGCAAGCCCAATCTTGCCCCCGGGCCTTGAGTTTCACTGTATTGCTGTATTGTATTGTACTTCAGCAACTTTAACATGCATAGGAGGGGGGGGGGGGGTCTCACTAAAAGTCTAATTTACCTTTGATTGTAATCAGTAAAAATACTAAGTCTACCTCTAGTCTACCTCTTTTTGGAGGGACACACACAAGACACATCAGTGCACTAATCAGGAGTCAAGGGCTGGTTGGGCTGCTGATGATGGGAGAGTAAAAATCCTATTCAGGAGCATGTGTGGCTCCATGGATAAAAGCTCTCTTTGACGACTCTTTCTGGACCTGTGTGATAAAACCCGGGCCCTCTCCACAGATGATGGACAGCCCGGATGAATAGAAGTTTGTCAGGGTGAGAGCAGCAGTGCCAGCGCGGAGGAGAGGGCAGCACAAGTGGGAAGCTCTCGTGTCTGTAATGGTTGTCTAGTGTGCGCTGATGGGCGGGCCGGTGGGCGTTTGAAGGAGTTTACATGTAAGCACTCGCTCACTGCAGCTCTCGCCTCTTACTTCATGGACTCGACTGTTTGGTAAATAGCTCGATGTTTGTCATGCATATGCTTGAAAGAATCATACGCACGATTATAATGTCTCCTACATCTGTTGGCTTCATGAATCTTTGCTCCTTTTAATGAGAACTTTTGAACGATTGCACAGGGCATCCAGAAAGTTGCTTTACTTTTCCCACATTTTGTTTTGTTTAAACCTTGTTTCAAAATCGGGTCAACTACACTGGTCACAAGCACATTTTAATCAGAGATTTCTTGATGTGTTCCTCAACGTATTTTTCAACACTGATTTCAAAAATGTCCTTACTTTTTTTTCCTAGCAAATCAGTTTTTTGAGATAAGTATTATTAGATATATCACAATATTACACATTGTTATTGTTATTATTTTAGCGTGATGAAAACCTGATCCACCAGAGAAAGAAAAACGAGTGCAAATTTTGAATCAGTGTAATAAAATTAATCTAGAATTTTTTGTATTGCAACTGTGATTTTAAAAAAAGTAAAAAAAAGTGTTATTTTATTCCTCCAAATGCTACACCCAACTTTTCATATAGTTTTTGAAAAAAAATTAATAAATAAGAAAAGTTGTGGAACCTTTCTGGATGTGCCGTGTGCTCCCAACTATGCACCAACAGTTTGGTGTGGATCCTTTAATTTACCAGTGAACTGAACACACTCCAAAAAAAGCTGCTTTCATGAGTTTGGTGTGGAAGAGCTCCACAGCCGTTACCTCAAGTTATTCGTCAAAGTAAAATATTAACAGTTTACAATTGAAGGCCAATTTAACCCATTATTGGTGCTTCATTAAAAATGATTCCCTGAAAGTCCCTGAGAGTACACTTTACACAAACAGACAAAAACTGAACAAAAGTGCATTTGAGAGGATCATTCCACCCACTCCTTTCAGGCCCATCAAACACAATTTATTTAACCCAAATGAACTAATGTTCTTTTCTTCTTGTGTTTTATTCTAATGTGTTATGATGTTAATATTTTATTCAAACTGACAAACCGCTTTTAGGAAACATGTATCGTCTAATATTCGGCACAGGACTCTGGGTGTTGCCTGATCAAATGGCATGATATATATTTATTTTTATTTAATTTTATTTTTGCATAGTCCCCACTCGAGTATGGCTTTCGGCTTCACTTTCGGAGGAAAAAAACCAAAACAAAAAACAAAAAAACAATAACTCATAGAGTACCAGTAAAATAAAAAACAAAAAATTCAGTCAATATGCCTGAAGGACAAAGAATTACAGCAACATTTTGACCCTCTGGTAACAGCCCTTTTAAGAAGAGCTGGGCTGTTCTGTGTCATGCAAAAGAGCCTTTGCTCATCCTGCGGCCCCGAAATGGCCATACAGCCCAGCCCTCGCGCATGCTAAGCTGCATCCAACAACACTGCAGCTCTGCTTAGCTGTTTGCTTCTCATCAATAGTGGTTCTGTATAGTCTGCTTTGCTTGTGGAAAAAAAACCCAAAATGGCAGCTCTTCACACTCTAGAGTACTCCCTGGTAGCTCAATCAAAATTTACTTGATTGTGTAATTTTGCATTGGATAAGTGGGGAGGCACTCCAGAGACATAACTATTTGGGCAGAAGCAATTGAAAAGTCAATTTTCTCCCAGTATGTCCTCTCTAAGGAAACCATCCAACTATACCTGTGTCGATTTCTGCTGCTCCGTACAGAATCCTTTTTGTTTGCGCTGACTTCTTCTCCACGGGTCCCTCGCTAAGTGATGGGTTTGTCCAAATGGAGCCATTTCAAAGCAATGTAGCTATTGTGTGAACGATCATAAGCCATTATGTTGCTCAATAGTTTCCAGTAACTGTAATCTGATAGTGTTCTCCTTTCACAGCCCTTTCCCTTCAGATGCCCCACTAAAGCCTACTCCTTTTGCCTAATTCTCATGCTGTGCACACTAGTGTCCAAACTCACCAAGCTAAAAGACACGGAAATTCTGACACACAAATCAGGCTTTTGTCATCACATTTTTCAATTTAGCCATTATGGGCCATGTTAGTTCATGGTCCTTAAATGTTCAGCGTGGAGGAAGTGAAACACCCCCAAAAGAATGATCGTCTATCCTCAGATCGTGGCCTCCTTTAATAAGGGATGTTGTGGCTATTTTGTCACCAGTAAATGAAAACACCTCCTCATATACGGGCATTCGAGCAGTAAAAATTATCAGGTGTGAAATAAGTTAATGTCACATTTCCACCAAACGCTACAGTTTGCTTCATTACTCCGATTCACACACATTTTTAAACCTTAATTCTTTATATACCTGTATATATTATATATATATATATATATATATATATATATACTGTATATAGTTCAATACTGTGGCAAAGATGTAAAACTAAATTACAATAATGAAAACAATTTGGGTGACACAGACAAACCCAAGCTGACAAAGCCATTACACAAAACGAATAAAACCTAATCTTGCACTCTTAAACCCTCACCAAAAGGTTTGATTGACACAAAGCATTTAACAATTGCAAAATGGCATTTTGGAGTACAAAAAAAAAAGTCTTTACAAAATAGGTCTCGAAATGGAGGTTTTTAAAATGCCAGCATAATCATGCTCGTCCGAACACTTACTCAACGTAATGCTTGCTTCAAAGTGAGGACTTAAAAGCTAAAACCGGTCCAGGTACAGAAAGATGGCTTTCGGATGTGTGAGAGCTGTTAAGTGGATGACACCGGGTAAGACCTCAGTTGAACAGGTTCCCCAAAGTGTGTGTAATCACCTGATTATCTCATGAAGTCCAACCACAGATTGTTACTCACCATCGAGTGCATGATGAAATGACGGCACGCAATTAAAACATAACAAAGGTAGAGCGGTATATACAGTATATTACCGTATTAGAATACCGTGCTGTAATTCCACAAATGGTGGTCAGGGGCATTTATCTAGTCACCTCCAGAGTTCGATTTTTAGTTGAAATGACAATTGTTACTTCTGTGTTACAATGGAGAATGGAATGTACGAGTGCCTCATGGTATCACAGTTCCTTTAATGGTGATTGGTATGAAAAATGTAGCGAAGGAGGTGGAACTAATTGATGCTGCTTCCGAACAATGCAAGAAGAAACGCCCCGGTGAATGTTATACACAAAGTCGAATCGCAATCCTCAGAACTGGGGGGGAGAAATGGCCTCTGCTCTACCTTTAAATATTCACTTTGACTCATAATGTTGTTCGACAGCCGCACAATCAGAAACACTGTGAACCATCTAAATGTTTGTCCCTCAGACAATTATCAGAGAAAGAGAGAACACAGTGAGCTGGCTCAGAACGCATAGGTGTTCTCCTCCCATCCGTCCTGTCTGTACTAAACCGCCAGCCTCCAACACGAGCCAAAAAGGAGCAGTCTTAGAGAATGGGTAGCAAAGAAGTTGTACAATCTGATAATTTACTTGTTTACAGCTCTTGAACTGTGACCCGCGATTGTTATAGTAGCTAGCATTAGCCAAAGTTTGAGAACAACCACAGGCCACCTGATTGACTAGCGATGTTCGTGCTCCCCCCCCCCCCCCCCCCCCCCCCCGTCACAGGAGGGCAAGCGCCTCCCCTTCTCTGTTGTGACGGAATGAAACGGCTACTGTATGTTTGTATCCCGCGATCAGACGAGACACGCGGGGCAAAGGGACATTTCATCTTGGGTGTGAACGTAGCATACAGCAAGGGAGGACAGGAGACAGTAGCCAAGGCAGATGACAGCAGAGGGAGTGTGCATGACAAAGAGCAGCAGCAACAGAGGCAGCAAAGCACTCGGCCTGATTCGATCTTGTGAAAACAAAGCGCTAATTGCGAGCACCGCCAAAGGGGTTGAGGTGCACGGGCCGCAGGTGTGTTTTATGTATCAGGAAGCGAGTGGGTGAGCTTTAGAGTGAGTACACAAACTACTTTGGTGGGAACACAAAGTCCATCTCATTTATATGCTAAAGGCTTCCACCCCATTTTCACAACAAGATCGTGAAACCTCTTCACACTCGACCCCACTAATTCCTGAATACGTCACTTCCCACCCAAAATGCGTTCTGACCTTCATCCTCTAATCTAGAAGTGCGCTGACTATGCCCGCTGATGTGACTCCACCTCTTCCCATCAATAAGAATAATCAAATTTCCTTGGGACAAGAATCATCTTTCATATCAATGCCAGTGGTAAATTAGACCGAAGCCCAGCCTTGGAAAATGAACATGATGGTCAATATTTATGGCTAAAATGGGCTATGTGGCTTGCAAAAAACAAATGGAAGAAAACCACGAGAGTTCTCTCTGAAATGCTTCCAGCCAATATGAACGCAGCAGACAAGTTGATGAATCAGTGGAGCGGGTGGGAGCAAATGGCTTTTGGAAGCAGACAATAGCCCAACATTGTGCATAATTAAAAAATAACAGCTGCTCGTGGTGTGTCACGCCAAGTGAGTGCCAGCGCATCTGCGCTTCCCTGACAGCCTTCATTTTTCTTCAATACCGAACCAAAGAGGATCACAAGCAACAATAACTTACTGAACGGCCTTTCTAAAGGATCACTGAATGTGTATTACCAATGAAACATAATCGCTCTAGAGCAAGAGTGCCCAATATGTCGATCACGATTGTGGACTGGTCCCAAGTCAATCGCGAGGGGCGTAGAGGGGGGGAAACCCCCCCCCCCCCAACCCAAAACATTTGTGTCTATGTGCGTGTTATTAATATTATATATTCTTATATTTGTGCACACTGCCCCTCTAGCATCCTGTAAGTCTAACTTTCACAAAAAGTATTTAAAAAAATAACATTAAATTAAAAAGCAGGTCATTTTTAACTTACAGTGGCGTGTGATCTGCCTCACCGGAAGTTGTTAGCAGTCTGGAATTGAAGCTTGCGATCAGAGCTGTTGCGCAATATCTTTTATTGTTTATATTTATTCTCATTTGGAGTTTGTTTCATGCACAATTCACAGAGGGCACTGACAAAGAATAGTAACTTGGAGGGCCGAGAGAAGCATTTTAAAACGGCACACGTGGGCCCCGATAGTTAACAGGCTGCAAAAGGTAGGCAGTGATTGCTTTTCACAAACTTTAGTGTCGATTTATTTTTCAGTGTAGTTCATCGTAGGGGCCGTTATGGCTTTTGCTTCGTAGGGCATGCGTGTGCGCGCATGTGAGGTAACAGGTCGATCGCGGGAGGTTGGTTGCGAGAAAAGTAGATCTTGGGTCCAAAAAAGGTTGGACACCCCTGTCTCTAGAGCCTGACTCATAGGAAATAAATGACCTTGGTCCATCCAGGCTGCGTTCCAAGCTACTCAAAAGAAGGAAATATCCTACTCAGAACGAGGTCCAAAGTCAAAGCGATGGCTCAATATCACTTTTTCATATCCGATACCGAGACCAATACTGCATCCTTGAGGATCGTCTGATAACAATCCTGTACCGCAACGATTCTTTCTGTCACTGTAAAAGTTAAGAATGAATGGATGCAATGTGCTTGTTACTGGCATCTAAAAACACCACATTCAGAAAAGAAAGAAGGAGGAAAACACATTGCTGTTGTCTTCTTTTTGCTACCATCAAACCCCCCATCCTCAGAGAATCCAGTATGACCCCCTCACATACGCACTCCATTCAATGTTCGAGTGGCTTCTATCAGGTCACAGGCCGTGATGTCCACATTGCAGAACACTGCAGAGGAGGGCCACTTTGACCCCTCCCTGTCCTGATTGCAACTAACTGAATGTACAGAGCACTTTACTGGACAGTAGCTGCAATATTTGAATTGCAGCACTATATATGTTATTATGTTTGCCGGTGTTCTGCTTTTTATGTATTTATTTATTTTTTAATTGCTGCTCTTTACACCTTTTGAATTTCCCCTTGTGGATGAATAGTGTTTTGAATTAAATTGAATATCAAAGAATGGTTGTATTTTAAAACATTTTCACTGCACTGGGTTATAAGGTACATTATCTTTGTGAAGCATGAATGTGAAACAGTTTCTTCTCATTATATCGTATGCTTAATTGTTAGATTTAGCGCTCGTGCGCTAGATTCAGACCGGACACAAAATGTCGGCTAACGCCGAATGTCTCAATTGCTTTTCGTTCGCCATGCAATTACCCAGGGGTTGCTTCGAGAGGAGTAGAGGAAGGGATCCTCAGGGAGACCAAAAAAAGTGTGAACATCGCTTGTCTGGCAACCGGTTGTTATATATTGTGTCAAATGCTAAATGGTTTATTGGTTGACACTTGAATAGCTGTAAACAAGTCAATGCACACACCGTTAGACATCTTTTTTTTTCTCTCTCGTTATAGCATTGCGTTTCAAGCAGCCAGAAACGCTAAGCTTGCGTTTGTCTGCCCACAGCAACAGCATAGTTGGACTACATTTCCCATAATTCTCAGATACGAATGCAATATTTGTTGTTGTTGTTGGAAGCAAGAATTGGTTGTAGTTCTGGTACGATGAAACCACAAACGACTGTTAGCCTGTGCCGCTAGGATAGTGCGCAAAGTGGAGTTGAATGTGATATAGTTTGGGCATACGGATTGGATTGGTTGTAATAAAAACAGACCGATACTGATTCAGTCATTGTGGCCCGTATCAAACTCGATACCGATTCAGTGGATTGGATCAGACCATCCCTAAAATTCAACAATAAACAAGAATTCAGGATGCATGTTGTTTTGCATTAGCGCTTCATTCAAGTCAATGTGCTGAAAGCTGTTTTAAGATAGCATTATTACCATCTTTTTTTCCCACCCCGTTTATTCCGAGGGATATGTTCTGGACCGTAAAGTAATCGGCCAAAATCTGTGAGTTAAAGAGACCACATGAAAAAAGCTAGTAAAAATAATCAAGTTCCCGAAATAAGAACAGTGTGCCTGCTTTTGAATTATTTCTTGTTGAAGTTTACTGTCACCAAACTAGCACCATGGCACACAAAACAAAACAGATTTGAACGTGTATTGAAACACTAAAATGTTCAACCCCACCCCATAAAAGGCAAGGTAAAAGGCACAGGTCACACTTTATATTCTTTTAATTGATGTATGATATTCATGATGGGTAAAACTGGTGTAATGTCAGAGTTCTTTGTTTAGGTGAAGTCGGGATACATCGATTTGTGTAAAAAACAAACAAACAAACCGTCATTCAAAGTAGCATTCTCACAGCCACTCCAAATGGAATTTCATTCAGTCAACATACCCAAATGTGTTTTTGAAATGATTTTGAAATGCTTTTTTCGAAAATTGAAAATTCTTTGCTTCAATCTTCTGGGGGGAAACATGTTCTACTGGTCAATCCTTCCATTCACTACTCCAAGCTTTTACCCTTTAGCTGTAACTAATTCAGCTTTTAATCTCTTTTCTTTACGCCCTTATATGGATTTTAAAGAGACTCTAAAAGCAGCAACATGCACGCAAAGAAAATCCTTTTAGGGAGTGATAAATTGAAACCTTCAGGAGGGAGAGTGAAAAAGGAGAGAGTGTGGCTACGTATGAGCAGCAGAGAGGTAGACGGTAGCCAGGAGAAGACCGGCTATTGAATACTGATGCTGTAATCATTTGTGTTTTTGCATGCAAAAATCCAAGCAGCACTGGACCGCCGAGTGAGAAAACAAAGCGCGAGCTGAGCTTTGGGGAAAACCAAACATCTGGCACAGTCGCTCACTCCCGTCACGTTTTTTTGGGTCCTTGCTTGTTTCTTGGGGAATTGTCGCGGCCATGTGGGAGTGATGTTAGGGAAATACAGACATCAATCTCTCTTGCGTGATGACGAACGAGTTGAGATGTTCCCAGAACATGGATTTGTATTTATCAACAATTACGTGCCATGACACTCAAACGCCCGGGCTAGGTCATGTGTGTTTACTATGGATATGTTTGCATGAAATAGCTCCAATCAAACCTGTCACGCAGGAGGTGTTTGATGTGAAAACGGATTGTGACTGAGCTGTCTGGCTTGCAACAATTAGCCCCCTGCTGAGTTTGTCGACAGTGTGCGTGCGTGCATACGCGAGTGTGTCCGTCCACAAGGATCCCGGTTCCACAGTAGTCAGTTCCCACAGGATTTGAGCTTCCTCTGAGGGAATGAAAGCATAAACAGAAAAGCTTATTCTGGAGCTGTTCTCCCCCGCTCATCCTCCTGGCCACGTCTCTTTCTCTTTCGTCATCATGACTTCCCTGCTTGCGCTCTTTCTTCCCCGATTATCACTTCTGCTCCCATCATCGCTCATGTCTATCCGTTATTGTTTTCGCTTTGCCTTTCACCTACTTCATTAAGTCCTCATTTCATTTACCCCAACTCTGCTTTCTCCTCCCCATCTTTGTCCTTTCCTGACTAGTCATTAGCCTCCTGTCCTCATCTGTTTCCCCTCTTCCTCCCCCTGAATCTGGTGACCCCCCGGTGACCTGTTGATTAAGTGGGAATTTGATATCGAAGTATAAAAACAGCCTGGCGATTGCCTTGTGATAATTGAAGTGCTTTTGCTCATACAACCACATGCACGCAGAAAGACACGCATTCGCATTCACATTCCCGGAGCAGGTGCATTGAGTATCAGAGGTGGCAAAAGTACACACACACATTCTGTGGTGTAGACGTAGCACAGATACTTGCATGAAACACAATTCCGGTAAAAGTTTAAGTAGTCTACTGATTTAACTGATGCACTGTGTAGAATACCTGTTTTGATAACTATGGTACAGAAACATTTGTCTGCACACAAACAAGTTGTATTTTCTTTAATTACATAGTGCCCATATTGAGAAGAAAAACATTTCCCTTTTTTTTTTAAACAAAAAGGTAGCCAGCATTGAGACTTGACTTTAATGCTATCAAACAAAGCGCCCCCATAGCTTTGCTAACTTTGTAAAATGAGTAACAACAGCACCAACATAAACCTAAATTAACTAATGGCAAGAAAGGGGGGGGGGGTGATGGAGAAACATCTTACTTCCTTGGACTTAAAGGGTCTGCAAATACATTTTTCGTGAAGTGAGATGTCATTTATCGAAGTTGAGCAGGCCACATGCGCCTAATATTGAAGAGAAAATGTCATTTTCGTTCAAAACAACAAACACGCCAACTAAAATAAAACAGCATTTCCATTTTAACATACAATCTAAATAAATAATTGAATAAAAGAATATACGACTCCTGTCATGAGTCCAAAGCTAATATTTCGCTACTACCAACTACCTGTTGTGTCCTGTGAGAGATATGATGATCAGATATGAAATGGGAAATTTTGGGGCCAAAAATGATTATTTATCGACTTTCAACGATGTATCTTTTTCCATCTATCTATGCCAGTGATGTATCGTGACAGGCAGAATGATGAAATGCTCTTCCAATTAACCTTCGTCTCCACCCATTCTTAAAATAGTGTTTAGAGGACAGTAGAAAAAGTATTTGTATTTGGTTACTTTCCACCACCATCCCACATACGGTGCATACAGACAAGACACATATACACACTCACACACAGGCACACAAAAAGAGGTGCCCTCACACTGCCAGAGCAGGTGCAACAGGCAGCTGGCAGGTAATGGTGCCAATGCATTTGCAGGACAGGAAACGTGAGGTCACCTGAAGGGATTTCAATTGCAGGAAACCTTGTGTGCAATTTGAGGGTACTCTCAAAGTTACTTCCTCCATACTCCCATTACGATGCAATTTTGCAGCGGGATGATGAGCGTAGCTTTCTGATGTGACATAGTAGAGGAGCACTACTCAGAAACCTACCACGTAATGGCACAATTAAGATGAAAGTGCAAGTGGAAAATAGACAAATGATGATTCTGCTTGTTTTTAAGAGCAGCTACGACTCCCAAATCATGGATAATGCATGTAATATTTCAGACATAGCTGGGCGATGAGAATGTTTTCGCAGAGGGAGGCCTGTCAGTCATCAAACAATAGGCAATTGTTTTCCATACGTGTCTCTGAGGAGCACCGCCTGCATTTGCGTCATCGACAGTGCACGCGATGGTGAGTAAGTGGTACCTTCAAGTATAAACACCCCATATGATGTATAATTTGGAGAAACAAAAATGTACATCAAAGTTCAAACAAATTTTAAGGTTCAAACCATCAAGTGTCATCGGCCTTTGTCAGCTTGTTTTCTTCCATCTTCGTAGATCAGGTATTCCCAACAGGTGTGTCGTGGCACACAAATGAGAGAGCATCAGGTGTGATGTAACATGTTCCTGCTGTGTTCATGCTCACAACGGCGCAAACCACCTGTTTTTTACAGCGCCACACTGCGCACGTCATGAAAATACCAAAACTCTGTCTAGTCTACCCCTGCGCAGATTTAGACGGCGCCTCACGCTTGACTTGCACTGGGAAAAATAGTGTTTGTCTGTCGATAAATACACACATAACTACTCGCAATTTGATGACTTGTACACTCACAAATCTTCCCTCCCAATGCCTTGGCATGGCAATGCTCATCAGTGTGAAATTAAGTTTAAAGGAAAAAAATATTTCTATTAAACTTTTACCAACTTGAATCTAAAAATACACTTATTTTCACTGCTTTGACTGTCTGCAGCATTGAGATTTTTGCTCTTAAAAGAGAAATACAGTTTGCACCAAATACTGACCTGTTATAAATAACTCACGTTTCAAGACAGAGGATGTAGACAAAGTTGTCAATACAGCAAACTTGTTTGTGCTTTAATTTGATTTAGGAGAGTTGTAGTTATTAAAAAAAAAAATTAAGACGATTTTACTATTCTCTGTCTGTCACAGAACACCTTGACATTATAGAATAACAATGGTTGGAGAAAGACACTGGTGACTTCAGTCTATGAGAAGACATTACTGCTTCACTTACATTCGATGAAGACACAAATGTTAATTCCGCACGCATACAAATGAACAATTAAGGCAGCGCGACTGGTCACGCTCTCGCATCTATTACGACTGTGAATAGCAAATCTTTGCGTGTTGATTCAGGCAGCAGTTGAACACATATTCTTCATGCAGGCTATGTTTTTTGGTTAATGCGATTTGTGTCCCAGAGATAGACAGTTGTTAAATGCATTTACTAAATGTGTTGACAATATTATTTAACATATTGCTCCGTGTTGTACCGCCACGTTAGCCTTGATCTCTGGAGATTTCCAAAGCTAAGATGGGTAAAAAAAAAAAAAAATGGACTGAATAAATAATGACATAAAAGGACTCCAACATGTGACACCTTGGCTGCTGTAAAAATCTGCTTGCACTTGATATATTGTGTTTCATGCATTGCTCCCAGTGGAGGATTTTACCCATTCGGTGTTTCCTCCAGCATTAACATCAGCCCAGCCCTCATTCTGCACACGACGCTAATAGAACGCCTTTCATGTCAAATGGAACAAATGGAATAGTTGTCAGGATGCACAGAGTTTGAAATAGTACAAGATTCTCGCCTTTCTCTAATGGGGATAAGCAGCTATTTCATCAATGTGTGGCATTTTGCTCTTGACTGAAGAAAACACTGTGAAATGGAGAGTGGTAGAAGGGGAGCTGCGTGATTTTTCACAAATCCGAATCCTGCTGGAATAGCATCATGTTCTTGCCTGCCAAAAAGAAAGAAAACTGCTCTTTGTATGTGTGAACAAATTTTACTTCGGCAAAAATGTGTTTAAAAAAAAGCATCACTATATCCAACCAGAACATGCTTTTTGTCATCTTATCCACATGAAGACGCTTTTAAGTCCCTGAAAATTAAATGGAATGAGTTAATGGAGAAGACAAACAGGCAAAACAACCCCAAAGCTCAAAAATGTTAAAAAGAAAAAAAAACATGCGAAAGTGTGGGTGCTGAATCTACACTTATTGTATCACCAAGATAGCTGGACGATATCCAATTGGAAAAGAGCGTCACATCTTGAGGCGGCATATGATTAATTACCCTCAAATGCTTTTCACATGGGTCGTACATGTAAATCTTGGTACTTCCGTGCCATTTAAGCCAAATTATCCCAAAGGTTCCCGCACATATTTACACAGCACAAAACCAACCACTGTGAATTGCTGATAGCCTAAAATGATATTTTTCTTTACATTTTGTATTAAATAATTTTCTGTTTTTATTTCAAGTAATAAATTAGGTTCGGAAAAGATTAAAACAAGCATGCTAATACTGTGTGCAATGCAGCGTAGCATTTTTCATTATTGCTTTTTTTTTTTTAATGGGAAAAAAACAGCCCATGGACACATTTTAGAACTTCATTCAGTACAGCATGTCAATGTGGGACATGTTATTGAAAAAATAAAATAAAATAAAAATCGTCCTTGACCATTTTGGAATGGAATTAGATAAAGTATACACTTCGGAGTGCTCAAGTTTAAGTTTCAGACACACACAAAAATATTAAAATAGCACAGTTTCTTGAACAGCGTTGATGCAAAGAGGATGTTGCTCTTGTCAACTTTTTCTTTTTCTGGCCAGCTGTCTCCTGTTGCTATGAACAGATGAAATGATAACTGGGTAGATACAAAAATAAGTTGTGAACATCGTGCGTCATAACTTTCAGCTTGTTTAGACACTTGATGTGGTTTTACGACTTGTTGCTATGCGTTAGGCTTTGGTACAGAGTACAGTCCGTGTGTGGTGGTGGCTCAATGAAGCATCAAAAACCAGCAGACGTGGGGACAGTGAGTTCACTCAGGGATGAGTTTGCAAGGATGACTGTGACTTTTCACTACTTTCCTTGACTTTTCACTGTTGTGTGTGAATGGCTATCGAGAAGATGTTTTCATTGCGGACGCAATAGAATTTTTCTCACAAATAAGAAGCTTTTATGAACAAAGGCAGCATTACCAGAAAACTATACAGCTTCTCTTGCTTGTACAGTGAAACTCCTCTACAACGAAATCATGTTTGCAGCAAGAAATTTTTCACAACAGGGGGTTTTTCACTGTAGCAAATTTGACTCAGATGTAAGCACACACATACCCACATACACACACACGCCCACACACACAAACGTATGTGTACACGCACATTCAAACGTATGTGTACTCTTTATTTTTATTTCAATAGTGCATAAGTATGAGCACACACTTATTTGACACTTCATATTGTCAGTGTAGAAAGAAAAAAAGGAAAAGAAATTGCAAAATTTACAATCAGCATTCACTTTCACTTACATCAATTTCTTGGATAATGTCTTTTATTTTGCTTGCTCTGTCTTTCATTTTGATCACTTTTACCCTCTATTCCAGCATCAGAGCTCTTCTTGTCTTAGCTGCTTGACATCCAAAGTTCAGTTTTGTAGCCATTTTAGCAATGCAACGTCCATCCTCGTCTGAATCTAACAATAACAAATACTTCCTGGCATGCAATGAACTTTTAACACAGTCACGGGACGCTTCGGAGTCCTCGATGGCCATAGTTAGCTCTCGAAGGCTAAAAGCCTTACGTTAACTGGAGCGCTAATAAGAGAGAAGCGCTCCAGTTAGCGTAAGGTTTTTAGCCTTCGAGTGCTAACTATGGCCATCGAGGACTACGAAGCGTCCCGTGGCTGTTTTTAGCATGATAACAAGGAAAGCATTCGAGGAAACGTTCGTTTATTTGAATGTCCGTCGAGCCACGGTAGTTTTTTTCGTCAAAAAACGCCTTACGACACATAGTAGTTTTTTTCGTCAAAAAATGCCTTACGACACATGGTCGTTTTTTTCAGTTAAAAACGCCTTACTATACATGGTCGTTTTTTTTCGGCTAAAAACGCCTTACTATACATGGTCTTTTTTTCCGGCCAAAAACGCCTTCCTAAACATGGTCGTTTTTTTGGGGTTAAAAACGCCTTACTATACATGGTCGTTTTTTTCGACTAAAAACGCCTTACTATACATGGTCGTTTTTTTCGGCTAAAAACGCCTTACTATACATGGTCGTTTTTTTCGGCTAAAAACGCCTTACTATACATGGTCGTTTTTTTTCGGCTAAAAACGCCTTACTATAGGTGGTCATTTTTTTCGACTAAAAACGCCTTACTATACATGGCCTTTTCTTCCGGCCAAAAACGCCTTCCTAAACATGGTCGTTTTTTTTGGTTAAAAACGCCTTACTATACATGGTCGTTTTTTTCGGCTAAAACGCCTTACTATACATGGTTGTTTTTTTCGACTAAAAACGCCTTACTATACATGGTCGTTTTTTTCGCTTAAAAACGCCTTACTATACATGGTCGTTTTTTTCGGCTAAAACGCCTTACTATACATGGTCGTTTTTTTCGACTAAAAAAGCCTTACTATACATAGTCGTTTTTTTCGGCTAAAAACGCCTTACGATACATGGTCGTTTTTTTTCGGCTAAAAACGCCTTACGATACATGGTCAGTTTTTCCGGCTAAAAACGCCTTACTATACATGGTCGTTTTTTTCGGCTAAAAACGCCTTACTATACATGGTCGTTTTTGTTGGTTAAAAACGCCTTACTATACATGGTCGTTTTTTTCGGCTAAAACGCCTTACTATACCTGGTCGTTTTTTTCGGCTAAAAACGCCTTAGTATACATGGTCGTTTTTTTTCGGCTAAAACGCCTTACTATACATGGTCGTTTTTTTCGGCTAAAACGCCTTACTTATACATGGTCGTTTTTTTCGACTAAAAAAGCCTTACTATACATAGTTGTTTTTTTCGGCTAAAAACGCCTTACTATACATGGTCGTTTTTTTTCGGCTAAAAACGCCTTACGATACATGGTCAGTTTTTCCGGCTAAAAACGCCTTACTATACATGGTCGTTTTTTTCGGCTAAAAACGCCTTACTATACATGGTCGTTTTTTTCGACTAAAAACGCCTTACTATACATGGTCGTTTTTTTCGACTAAAAATGCCTTACTATACCTGGTCGTTTTTTTCGGCTAAAAACACCTTACGATACATGGTCAGTTTTTCCGGGTAAAAACGCCTTACTATACATGGTCGTTTTTTTCGGCTAAAACGCCTTACTATACCTGGTCGTTTTTTTCGGCTAAAAACGCCTTAGTATATATGGTCGTTTTTTTTTCGGCTAAAAACGCCTTACGATACATGGTCAGTTTTTCCGGCTAAAAACGCCTTACGATACATGGTCAGTTTTTCCGGGTAAAAACGCCTTACTATACATGGTTGTTTTTTTCGGCTAAAAACGCCTTACTATACATGGTCGTTTTTGTTGGTTAAAAACGCCTTGCTATACATGGTCGTTTTTTTTTCGACTAAAAACGCCTTACTATACATGGTCGTTTTTGTTGGTTAAAAACGCCTTACTATACATGGTCGTTTTTTTCGGCTAAAACGCCTTACTATACCTGGTCGTTTTTTTCGGCTAAAAACGCCTTAGTATACATGGTCGTTTTTTTTTGGCTAAAAACGCCTTACGATACATGGTCAGTTTTTCCGGCTAAAAACGCCTTACGATACATGGTCAGTTTTTCCGGGTAAAAACGCCTTACTATACATGGTTGTTTTTTTCGGCTAAAAACGCCTTACTATACATGGTCGTTTTTGTTGGTTAAAAACGCCTTACTATACATGGTCGTTTTTTCCGGCTAAAAACGCCTTACTATACATGGTCGTTTTTTCCGGCCCAAAACTCCTTACTATACATGGTCGTTTTTTTCGGCTAAAACGCCTTACTATACCTGGTCGTTTTTTTCGGCTAAAAACGCCTTAGTATATATGGTCGTTTTTTTTTCGGCTAAAAACGCCTTACGATACATGGTCAGTTTTTCCGGCTAAAAACGCCTTACGATACATGGTCAGTTTTTCCGGGTAAAAACGCCTTACTATACATGGTTGTTTTTTTCGGCTAAAAACGCCTTACTATACATGGTCGTTTTTGTTGGTTAAAAACGTCTTGCTATACATGGTCGTTTTTTTTTCGACTAAAAACGCCTTACTATACATGGTCGTTTTTGTTGGTTAAAAACGCCTTACTATACATGGTCGTTTTTTTCGGCTAAAACGCCTTACTATACCTGGTCGTTTTTTTCGGCTAAAAACGCCTTAGTATACATGGTCGTTTTTTTTTGGCTAAAAACGCCTTACGATACATGGTCAGTTTTTCCGGCTAAAAACGCCTTACGATACATGGTCAGTTTTTCCGGGTAAAAACGCCTTACTATACATGGTTGTTTTTTTCGGCTAAAAACGCCTTACTATACATGGTCGTTTTTGTTGGTTAAAAACGCCTTACTATACATGGTCGTTTTTTTCGGCTAAAACGCCTTACTATACATGGTCGTTTTTTTCGACTAAAAACGCCTTACTATACATGGTCGTTTTTTTCGACTAAAAACGCCTTTCTATACATGGTCGTTTTTTTCGATAAAAAAACGCCTTACTATACATGGTCGTTTTTTCCGGCTAAAAACGCCTTACTATACATGGTCGTTTTTTTCGGCTAAAACGCCTAACTATACATGGTGTTTTTTTTTCGGCTAAAAACGCCTTACTATACATGGTCGTTTTTTTCGGCTAAAAACGCCTTACCATACATGGTCGTTTTTTTTGGTTAAAAACGCCTTATTATACATGGTCATTTTTTCCGGCCAAAAACGCCTTTCTAAACATTGTCGTTTTTTTGGTTAAAAACGCCTTACTATACATGGTCGTTTTTTTCGGCTAAAACGCCTTACTATACATGGTCATTTTTTCCGGCCAAAACCACCTTCCTAAACATGGTCATTTTTTCCGGCCAAAACCACCTTCCTAAACATGGTCATTTTTTTTCGGTTAAAAACGCCTTACTATACATGGTCATTTTTTTCCGGCTAAAAACGCCTTACTATACATGGTCTTTTTTTCCGGCCAAAAACGCCTTCCTAAACATGGTCGTTTTTTTTGGGTTAAAAACGCCTTACTATACATGGTCGTTTTTTTCGGCTAAAAACGCCTTCCTATACATGGTCGTTTTTTTCGACTAAAAACGCCTTACTATACATGGTCGTTTTTTTCGGCTAAAAACGCCTTACTATACATGGTCGTTTTTTTCCGGCTAAAAACGCCTTACTATACATGGTCGTTTTTTTCGACTAAAAACGCCTTACTAAACATGGTCGTTTTTTTCGACTAAAAACGCCTTACTATATATACATGGTCGTTTTTTTCGACTAAAAACGCCTTTCTATACATGGTCGTTTTTTTCGGTAAAAAAAACGCCTTACTATACATGGTCGTTTTTTCCGGCTAAAAACGCCTTACTATACATGGTCGTTTTTTCTGGCCCAAAACTCCTTACTATACATGGTCGTTTTTTTCCGGCTAAAAACGCCTTACTATAAATGGTAGTTTTTTTCGGCTAAAACGCCTTAGTATATATACTTGGTCAATTTTTCGGGCCAAAAACGCCTGACTATACACGGTCGGTTTTTTTTCGGTTAAAAAAGCCTTTCTATACATGGTCGCTTTTTTTTGGGCCAAAAACGCCTTACTATACATGGTCGGGGTTTTTTCGGTTAAAAACACCTGACTATGCATAGTCATTTTTTCCGGTTAAAAACACCTGACTAAACATGGTCGTTTTTTTCGGTTAAAAACGCCTTACTATACATGGTCTTTTTTTTCGACCAAAAAGGCCTTACTATACATGGTCGTTTTTTTCGATCCAAAATGCTTTAGTATACATGGTCGTTTTTTTCGGTTAAAAACGCGTTACTATACATGGTCGTTTTTTCCGGCTAAAAACGCCTTACTATACATGGTCGTTTTTTTCGACTAAAAACGCCTTTCTATACATGGTCGTTTTTTTCGGTAAAAAAACGCCTTACTATACATGGTCGTTTTTTCCGGCTAAAAACGCCTTACTATACATGGTCGTTTTTTCCGGCCCAAAACTCCTTACTATACATGGTCGTTTTTTTCGGCTAAAATCGCCTTAGTATACTTGGTCAATTTTTCGGGCCAAAAACGCCTGACTATACACGGTCGTTTTTTTTTCGGTTAAAAACGCCTTTCTATACATGGTGGCTTTTTTTTGGGCCAAAAACGCCTTACTATACATGGTCGGCTTTTTTTCGGTTAAAAACACCTGACTATGCATGGTCGTTTTTTTCCGGTTAAAAACACCTGACTATACATGGTCGTTTTTTTCGGTTAAAAACGCCTTACTATACATGGTCTTTTTTTTTCAGCCAAAAAGGCCTTCCTAAACATAGTCGTTTTTTTGGGTTAAAAACGCCTTACTATACATGGTCGTATTTTTCGGCTAAAACGTCTTACTATACATGGTCTTTTTTTCCGGCCAAAAACGCCTTCCTAAACATAGTCGTTTTTTTTGGTTAAAAACGCCTTACTATACATGGTCGTATTTTTCGGCTAAAACGTCTTACTATACATGGTCGTTTTTTTCGGCCCAAAACTTCTTGCTATACATGGTCGTTTTTTTCGACTAAAAACGCCTTACTATGCATGGTCGTTTTTTTCGACTAAAAACGCCTTACTATACATGGTCGTTTTTTTTGGCCCAAAACTTCTTGCTATACATGGTCGTTTTTTTCCACTAAAAACGCCTTTCTATACATGGTGTTTTTTTTCGGTTAAAAACGCCTTACTATACATGGTCGTTTTTTTCGTCTAAAAATGCCTTACTATACATGGTCGTTTTTTTTTCGTCTAAAAACGCCTGACTACAAATGGTCGTTTTTTTTAAATCTAAAAACGTCTAACTATACATGGTCTTTTTCTCAGGTTAAAATGCCTTACTATAAATGGTCGTTTTTTTCCCGGTTAAAATGGCTTACGATCCATTGTCGTTTTTTTCGGGTTAAAACGCCTTACTATACATAGTCGGTTTTTTCGTCTAAAAACGCCTGACTATACATGGTCTTTTTTTTACGGCTAAAAACACTTTACGATACATGGTCGTTTTTTTTTTCGAAAAACACCTGACTACACATGGTCATTTTTTTCGGCTAAAAATGCCTTACTATACATGGTTGGGGTTTTTTTGGGCTAAAAACGCCTTACTATACATGGTCGTTTTTTTTTATTTATCAAAAAACACCTTACTACACATGGTCGTTTTTTTCAGGTTAAAACACCTTACTATACATGGTCGTTTTTTTCGGCTAAAAACACCTTCCTATACATGGTCGTTTTTTTCGTCGAAAAACGCCTTACTATGCATTGGCCGGTTTTTTCGGGTTAAAACGGCTTATTATACATGGTCATTTTTTTCCGTCTAAAAACGCCTTACTATATATATACATGGTCGTTTTTTTTCGGCTTAAAACGCCTTACTATACATGGTTGTTTTTTTCGTCTAAAAACGCCTTTTATACATGGTCGTTTTTTTCGTCTAAAAACGCCTGACTACACATGGTTGTTTTTTTGCATCTAAAAACGCCTTACTAAACATGGTCGTTTTTTTCAGGTTAAAACGCCTTTCTATACATGGTCGCTTTTTTCCGCAAAAAAAGCCATGGTGTCTTTTTTCGGCTAAAAACGCCTTCCAATACATGGTCGTTTTTTTCGGGTTAAAACGCGTTACTATACATGGTTCGTTTTTTTTTTCGTCTAAAAACGCCTTATTATATATATATATATATATATACATGGCCGTTTTTTCCGGTTCAAATGTCTTACTATCCATGGTCGTTTTTACGGGTTAAAACACCTTTTTAATACATGGTCGGTTTTTTCTGCTAAAAACGCCTGACTATTCATCAGGGGTGTATATCATACGGCCAGAACCGGCCCGCAAGGAGGTTTGATCAGGCCCCCAGGATAATTTAAAAGTGAAAAAATGCACAAAAGACACGAAATGAATATTTTTAATAGGGTGCAATTCGTGGAATATCCGCTAGGGAGAGACACTTTTTTGTTCAGAGGAGAAGACAATTTTTTTTTTAATCAGAGAAGAAGACAACAGCAGCCTCAGTCTGTCACTGAGACAGACCCAACACAACAAGCCTCATTTCATTTTTCAGAGTTGATGGAAGATTGTTCTTGGGTCCTCCGTGCCACAAGAGGGAGTCACCTGCTCACCGCCAGAGTCCACCTACGAGCACAGACCTGCAGGTAACACTTTATTGCTCTTCTTCCTGTTATTCGCAAGGTGCTGAAGTCAAACTTGCCAGCCTGAAAAGTAGGAGACATTTACACTCGTTCAATGCACCATCATGACTACTTTTTTCTCCCCCAGGCAGCAGTAAACATAATCGGCTTCCTGCTGTCGAAAGACCCAGCAGTCTATCTCCCTGATAAATTTCATGCCCAACACATCTTTGTCTGCACAAGAAATTGACTTACGTGTTACTCACGGATGCCTTTCCTCTCAGGTCAACACCCCTGTCCCACGTTCTTCTCAAGAGCTGACCACTTCGCTGCCCAGCAACAAGCAGAGTGCCATCCAACTTGCAACTTTTTCCTCGGCTTTTGTGATTGTCTACTCTGCAAGAGAAATAAAGCTTGATTACAAAGAACACTTCAACTCAACTTCATTTTTAAACACAACACCACAATCTAACTTAAAAAAAAAATTAAACAGAATTATTTTCAGTTTTTTTCTAAACTTTTTTCTGATTTTTTTTTCCTAAATTTTTTTTTCCTGGATTTTTTTTCCCAGGCAGAATAATCAAGGCAAGTGGGTGTGGCCTGGCTGGAATGATGGCTGATGATTCGCTGATAGCTGTGAAAGTGGGTGGAGCATGACGATAACATGCTGTGATTGGTGGAAAGGGGGTGGTTATGCAAATTTCGAGCAATCTGATTGGTCAGAACTCGGAAAGGGGGTGTTGTTATGCAAATTAGGGTTAGGGTTATGCAAATGAGGGCCTCGCCGCGATTGGTGGATGTCAAATTGGGTGTGGTTTGGGGCGGGCATTGCAGTACTTCTTCCAAAGTCCCACTTGAGTCTTGAGCTCAGACTTGCACTTGGGTCACATCAGACAGTCTTTTCACTGTTCCCGTCGGTTTCACGTGACCCAAAGGCTTGATTCCTGGAATTTCAAGTCATGTGGAGACCAACGGGAACAGTGAAAAGACTGTCTGATGTGACTGAAGCGCAAGTCTGAGCTCAAGACGTCAGTCTTTGAAAAGGCTTCGAGTGAGTTGAGGATGGATTTAGTCATGAAAGGCAAAGACTCAAAGATTCAAGTTGAACAATGTATTGGACAGAAAAGCGAACATGACAATGTGAAAGCATTTGACCAGTCAATCTTTGTGTGGGCCAGTTCAAGTTGCACGCACACAAACACTGACGACAGGCCTGAGATGGGAGCATGTGCTTGACCAGCTCATGCGTGATGTCACTGACATCTCATGACACACCAAGGGGAACATGAGCACGTCCGACTTTTCTCACTGAGACAAAAACTAACTGCCGTGTACTCCACAACAACATGATCACACTCTTCTGGTCAAGTTTTTAAATGACATTGAAGTGGGCCAAGTTAGTTATATGTATGTATATATTATATATATATATTCATACATAGACACATTTTTATACTAATTTGGTCCACTTCAAGGTTTAAAAACATATTCCAGAAGTGCTTGATGATGCTCGGGTTGTCTATGTGGAGTTGACACTGTTGTGCAGTGCACGAAGCAGAAGTTTAAGTTGAGTGAGAGACAGACAGGCGGGCGCACTCACCTCCACCTTGTGGTGCAACGTGAGATCAGACATCACCTCTTCAAGCACACCACACAGCTAGTACTCACGCGTCCAAATGCAGGTTGGCATCCCTTCCGCATGTCCTCCGAGTCTGGCAGCTGCGCCTTTGGCCCAGTAATCTGACTAATCTGGTCAAGCAGAAAAACAAAACAAAAGTGGAAAGTCACACACTGTAGTCCATAAAAAAGTTGTTTCTTTTTTTCTTTTTAATTTGATTATTCGTAAAGTGGGAGACTTTTACTTTCAACCCCGTCCATTTCCAAACGTGCGCGCACTCGCAATGCATCTGTTTGAGCGATCCACTCGCGGCTCTCTCACCACACCTAAAGTACAATGAGCAACCTCCTTTCGAAAAACAAATGAACAAAGTCACGGGTGCATTTGTGGGAATAGTTTTGAAACAAATCTGCCCCCCTGATGTGAAGCCATCACACTTCCACTGCTGATAGCAGCTTTGGTGTGGAAAACATACAGAATAGTATTCAAGTCAAACACTGTTCGCGATTGCTTTTTGATTGACAGCTGAGGTCTACTTGTCGGCGGCGTGCTCGCTCACTGCCCCCTTTGCTGACATTGTTTTTTACGTTGAATCACAACAACAAAATTAAAGGAGCAACGTGTCGTAATAACTCTCCCCAATTGTCTGCATCTAAACACTCAGAGATAAACTGCGAAGTCAGTTTAAAATGTTAAAATTACTCACTGAGAACAGGGCTTGTGGACAGTGGAAAAACTTGCTCATTGAACCAGATGTGGTACCGTTCTTGTGCTTGTACTTATTCTTCTTCTTGGTGAATTGGATGTCTTTAGTTCATATCGCCCCCTACGGTCTGGGAAACCACAAAGGTGTTTGGCAAGCAATCTGAATTTAATTTACAGTATTAGCCAAGCGTGCAAAAACACAAAACACTAAATTAGGGCATATCTTGAAGAACCACAGATTTCAAGGGCAGCTGATCCACTGAGCTGGTGGAAATACCGAGCTTCCGTCTACCCCCATTTGATCAAAGTAATGGAGAGTAGATTGTGCATTGTAGCAACATCTGTCCCGTCAGAGAGGGTGTTCTCAAAGACTGGACAAATTGAAGTTGTCCAAGTTGAAGTATTTAGTTTTGTTGAATGCAAATTTAAAATAAAGCAAGGAGTAGCTTATGTTTGTTTTGTTCACTGCTGCTGTTGCAGTTAATACTCACCATTTCTGTTATGATGCAGCATGTTTGATTGTTGTTTGTTGAAGTTTAATTTTGTTGCTTGTTTATTGTTTCAAGCCTTTTTTAATGTTCAATAAAATAAGTAAAAAGTCATTTCTTTGCTTGATAATTGTTGCTATTTGCAGTCAGTAGACTGCAATATTTAGTTCACCAAGTCATTTATCAAAATGTATGCTAAATTTGTCATAAATATTTAAAAGAAAAGCTAAAGTTAAAAGAGCCGTTTGAAAGCCAAAAAGAGCCGGCTCTTTTCACTGAGCTGATCCAAATGAACCGGATCACCGAAAAGAGCCGAAAATCCCATTACTATCACATAGACAGTGAGGTCTGCTCGGTAAGCCAATGGCGGAGCAGCTATGAGTATGTTGAGTCCAGTAAACTCGCAGCTGTGACCGAAATAAACATCGTTCACTATGTGAACCAGTGTGGTGGTTGCTGTTGCCTTTTTTCAAACGAAGGAGTAGAAGTCGCAGTTGGATAAGACTTCGTTGTAGTGAATGTCTTCGCGAGGCTGGAGCAGAGAAAATGATTTCGTATAACGCAACAGGGGGGGTTTCGTCGTATGGGGGGCAGGAGAATGGGAATTGTGTTAATGCATGAAGATTTTTTCACATAAGGGGGTATTTTCGCCCATGTAGGTTTCGTTCTAGAGGAGTTTCACTGTATATATGTATGTATGTTTGTGTATATGTACAGTATGTATGTTGTGGCCTACGTTGTTGTTTTTGACTGCAAATCGCAATTTTACAACAATGCTGAGAATGAATGCCTTACCTGACCTCAACCTCGACAAAGTTGCTTGGTTACAGAGTCATTTGACAAGAATTTGGCAACATTCACAGTCCTCTTGTTGGAAAACAAAGAATTTGTAGTAGCTGAGAACATGGGGAAAAAAACAACAACATGAAAATGTGATTTTGGAGGGCTAAAAAAAAATATCGACTCCTTAACTTGAAACCGAGGGCGGCCCGGTAGTCCAGTGGTTAGCACGTCGGCTTCACAGTGCAGAGGTACCGGGTTCGATTCCAGCTCCGGCCTCCCTGTGTGGAGTTTGCATGTTCTCCCCGGGCCTGCGTGGGTTTTCTGCGGGTGCTCCGGTTTCCTCCCACATTCCAAAAACATGCATGGCAGGCTGATTGGACGCACTAAAAAATTGTCCCTACGTGTGAGTGTGGGCGTGGATGGTTGTTCGTCTCTGTGTGCCCTGCGATTGGCTGGCAACCGGTTGAGGGTGTCCCCCGCCTACTGCCCGGAGACGGCTGGGATAGGCTCCAGCACCCCCCGCGACCCTAGTGAGGATCAAGCGGTTCGGAAAATGGATGGATGGAACTTGAAACCGTAACCTGACACAAAGCCACTTTGTATGAATATTGCCCAAAAAGTGACCACAGCAGCAATTTTTAAAACCACACCAAAGCCATACTACCCTGAGAACGGACATTCTCGCCTGATGCCGGAAGCCGAGCAATGTCATTCATAATGCCGCCGCTTACCGACATCATCATGAAGTATGTTGAACGTAAAATGGGAAGCGGTGTGATTGAATCCTGCCTGACATCATCTATTGTGTCTGAAATAGCATGAGATTATGGCCATATGGGAGCATGTATATATCGTGCCAAAATTTGATACATCTTTCCAGAGACACTTCAAAGCCCAGAATGTTGTCCCCTTTCGATGTAAAGTTTCCTCCTCAGCACAAAGAAGTCATTTATTAAGGAGGGACAAACCTAATGAGCTGCTTGCTTGTCTTTTTTATTACCGTTATCTGCTCTCCGATGGATGTGAAGGCACCTGCCTGCAGATGAACATTCAACGGATGGATGTTCTATGGGAGCATCCCGCTCTGGACACAATGATCGTCAGGATGAGTGGCAGTTTGAAATGGCCGCTTACAGGCTTAAGTTCTGTTTACACTTCTACAAGCTAGCAGTCGCCCTAATTGATGGAGGAAATTTCTTTCACGCACGATTCTTTCCACCATTTGTGTTCGTCTTCTCTTGTTCCCAGGACTCCCCAAGAGGTTGCCTCTTTTGTTTCCCATTGATTTTCTGCCTCCGCTTGTGGGCTAATGGACAAGATCAGATTCACGAATGCTTTAAGGGTGGCCGCCCTTAACCTTCAGCGCCTTTGCCAGCAGCGGCTACTGGCATTTAGCGCAATTCATTTAAGCAAAGACAATAAGGGATTGGGATCAGATCTGCCAGGTTAAAATGGAAGCTCTCATTACATAAGACGGAGATGACATCTCCGCGTCCCACTGGCTGACACACTGCTCTAATTTGAATGCAGTAGTGCTTACAGTGCAAGACATGTACATAGTCTGTGTCTTTCGTGAGACAATTAATTTCTGCTCTCTGCTTCATTAAGCATTGCCCGTACAACCGAGAACTGGACCAAAAATATTTAGTCACTTAATGCTGCACAATCAGTGACTGTAACGCTGACTAAAATAAAAACTATGCCTGTTGGAACTAGAACTCCAGTCACCTCAAACCGCCCGTGAAGCAGAGAAAATGACAAAAGATATGAACTGATTTGGTTAATCTATAACAACGTAACACATGAACTCCTTGATGGGCTACAAATATGATGAGCATTTTATGGCACACGCGACACTCAAAAAGAGATGCTAAACTTACCCGTGAGGCATTGATAGATAGATATCAGTTGATTCTGCCCAGGAAGAGCAATGGAGGCAGAGTGGTGTGGTGCTGCATGGGGAAATATAAAAGCGGCATTAGAACGATGTCAGCTTTCTATTACTTCCTGGTAATCGAAAGGCCACAAGAGGGCGCCAGCGGCTGGTATCGGTGACTGGTATCGACAGCCTTTGTGAGAGTCGATACCCTAAAATAAGGCCGCTATCGGATCGATACTTGTCCATCACTTTTAGAAATGATTGAGACTTCGTCAGTCACACATCTGTCTGTGATTGGTTGTTTCTCCTCAGGCGTGATGGTCTGCTCTAAATCAAATTGGAGGCACTCACATCGGGGACAAGACGCATTGCATTTTTTCACAGATGATTGTATTCATGGAGCAAAAACTGTCAGGTCAGACGGACCATTGGTTTTGGTTACATTTTGGTGTTGTTGGTTGTTTTTTTTTTTGTTTTTTTTTTTACAGAAAACTCTCCTTTTAATGCATGTGAAAACGTAGGCCAGCATTCAACAAATGCACATCATTACGTGCCAAAAATATATTTTATTACATCTAAATGAATACAAACAAGCTTGCTGTAATTAGGCTAAGTGGCCATCTCTAATAGAGTAGGCATAATCTTTCCGCCGGAAGCTTGAAATAATTTGTAGACTGGAGAGATACTGAGCAAGTGTAATTAGTGATTAGTGCATTGTCATTTTGTGTTTTTGAATTGTTCTGTCTTCAGGGGTGCGTGGTTACTCAGGTCATTTGCATTTGTAACGTACATTTCCCTTTTTTCTCTGCTTCGCTGAAACTTGGACTCCACGCAGTTGCTCAGTTCAGCCAGCTGTTTCGCTCATTCGTTAATTCTGTTTTTGTTCTCTATTTGCGCTTCCTCCCCCGCGGAGGATTTTTATTGCTCTCTTATTTGAATTCCGTCGTTCTCAATATGAAGAAGCCATGGAAGCCTTCAAAAGCCATCAAATAAATGACTTTCAACAGCACGCTTGAATGTTTTTTTTGATTTTTAATGATGAAATATTGAAATCACATTGTCGACTTGCCTGCAGGCAGGTGTTTTCAATCCCCAGTGTAGCATCGGGTCGTCGTTTCCGCTCTTCTAAGCTCCAGTTTCTGCCCGCATTCTTTAATTTTGTTTACTAAATGAAATATTTAATCATATGCCAAGCTGCACCTTTGCAATTCCCTCATTCCTGCAGTAGTCGTGTAAGGCAGGAGAATGCCATTACTAAGCTGTGCCACAGGAGAATAGACGGAGATGATTGTCAAAGCGTGACGCACAATTGGTCGATTGGTTTAACACAAGAAAGATGTTGGTTCTGCATCTGATAGATGCGTACACTCATGCAGTGCTCCTCCATGACTGCAATGTACCATTGTATACAATCGTTATTAGATCTTCCTAATAGATGCTGCTGGAATGCATGAAATACAGGATGTTCCTAAAAAGGTAACACCAATTGAAATGGATTGTCATATCTGAGTAGCTCAGTAGCGTACAGTCGGGGCCTTCAAGGCCTCCTCTGCTGGTTTTAACCACTACTGTATCCGTAGCACTGGGCTACATTTTTTTTACATTGATTTATTTCTACCAGTCTATTATCTTCATTTCGTTGCATGTGTCTTGGCGACACAGCTTCCAGTCGTGTGTTGCTATGGTAGATTTTTTTTTTTTTAATTCACCCATGGCTTTCAGAATTTCAAATGCGGACATTTTTAACCAATCCGATTTCAGATTCACCAAACAGGCTGGCTCAGAGTGATGTCTGCATTATAATTTGAAGAGACTCACGAGTGCAAAACAATCGGAATTGAGCTGCAGTGTGCCCGTAGCCTTAAAAAGCAAGTCAATTCAAGTCCTTTGTGGCAAGCATGCAAATCACAATCCTAAAAATAGCAGCTCAAGATGCACTCGAGTTAAGTCATGTGACTCAATTCGCCCGTATTTGCCACAGACAAACTAATTAATTTTATTGATCACTATAAACAGCTATGCATATATTTTGAAGTCATTTTTTATTTGCATTCATTATTTTTTGAAAAAGTAACTCAGCTGTGCGGGAGGGCGGTTGACGAGCCGCCACTGTTCAGAACATCTCTGACACAATAGCTAAGTGCGGATCCTACAGGCACAGGAGTTGAGAACCAATGCGTTAGACCACAGGTGTCAAACTAAAAGCCCAGGGGCCAGATCTGGCCCCCCCCACGTCAATTTATGTGGCCCGCGAAAGCAAATCATGTGTGTCAACTTGCATGATCCTTGCTAAAATGTGCACTGAAATGTCAAATTGTCATGTGCAATAAATAAGAAATGAGATTTTGTTTATAATTACTTTAACAATAATTGAACAAACTATTATCGGTGACTGATTTCAAAACTAGTAATCCATTAATTTGTTGTGGACAAACAATAATGCGATGAGACGATTAAAAATGTTTGCAAAGACGTAACTCTGACGTGGCCCGCGACAAAAATGAGTTTGACACCCCGACCTTAGACATTGCGGTAACAATGATAAAAAAAAAGAAAAAAAAAGCAGTGTCTATGCAACTATTGGAATCATTTAAACCTTGATTTTGACGTGACAAACAAGATAATAGAATATACTAAAAGACAAGGGAAAGCCATCGTTGAACAAAATACAAATGTGAAGCATTGCAAGGATTGCCCCCCGCCCCCTCTTTGGTGCAGAATTAGGTTTAGCACAGATGGTGAGCAGAGAAAAGCTGTTTTTACACATTGCCTCACCTTAACACGGGAGAAGGAAGCAGGGCTTTGCTGTGGGGTGGAGGGACCATTAAAAAAGCAAGTGGGAAGGTTTTCATCATGGGTAAGGCTAGAAAGAAGATGTACTTCGTAGGAATGGGCCTCACATATGACTTGGTGACTTTGTCACAGTTGCTCCTGCAAGACACCAAATGGGCTCCTTTTTCTTTTCGTCTGTCTCTTACTCTTGAGTGAAGTCATGAATTTGTAATGTGTGGCCAGCGAAGGACGGGAGAACATCGACCGAATGTAAATGTGTATTGGATTAGACATCGTTCCAGTGCATTAACCTTGCTAGGTAACCATGCGCGCACTCAAACTGAGCCCTAATAAGGTTTGAGGATGCTAACAGTCAACACCTCGGCCACCCTCTGGGTCAAACGTGCTTGCAGTCTAAATTCGTTGAAATGTGTTTGTTTTGACTGCTCCACGGTGATTTACATTTTGTCAAATTAATCTGGACATTTCATTAGGCACACCTGTCTTAAACCGATCACTCATCTTGTTTTCTTTGGTTTTTATTTTACTTGCGAGCACAAGCTTGAGGCCATGCAGGTCTAAGGGGGAGATTAATCGATATGTGGGGTCCGAGAAAAAAAAAAAAAAAAGAAGACTTTCATGACTTCATTTACTTGAGAGGTTCTCTAGTTTGTTAAATAAAAGTATGATGCACACCACAAGCTTGTTCGCACGGAAGTGTGGAACTGAGGAGGAATCATTTTGGACTGGCAAACTCCTTCAAACGTACAGGTATATGAAAAGTCAGTTTGAACTTTGAAGGTATGGATAAAATGTACATCAGGGGTGCCCGACCTTTTTTTGAGCCAAGCTCTCGTTTTCAAGCAGGCGATTCCGGTTTATCAACACGTTCACGCACACATACACGCACGCATGCATATGCACGTTTGCACACACGCATGACATGATGAGAAATAGCCATAACGGGCCCTAACATGAACGAAAATGAAAAATTAACCACACACAAGACAGGCACATCTCTATGTTTGGAAAAAGGAAATGATTGCCTTCTTTGTGGGAGACCAGATACAGGAAGTCATGAACACACTTTTGGAGCATGCAAAGTGCTCGCGTGTTCCATTTTGAAATCTTGCTCCAGATTCCCTTTCTTTGCCATTGGTGAATTGCTGAGCAAACAAGTTATGAATGACAATTAGCAAAAAAATAAATTGACGAGTTCGTCAACGGCTCTGATCGCTAGCGACAAGCGACTGCAGACCCCTAAAAAGGTCCTCTGCTGTCGGTCATGTGTCATCACGGGCTAAAGGTGATCTACTTTTTATTTTTTAAATACTTTTTTATGGACGTGAGACTGATAGAGTTCATAGGCTGTAACACAATATAAAATAATAATAACACAAAAAAAGTAAAGAGGCCTTATGATGCTAAATCAACTTATTGTAAGCTTTTCGCAATGTTAAAATGCTAATTCCTCACCAAGAACATCCCCAAAGTTTTCCAGCATAATTTCAGTGGAAAGTTTTGGCTTTTGAGGAATGAAATCATCTTGTATCGAAAGGCACTGCGAAACAATATGAGGTGTTTGAAATTTCTTTTCATTTTTTAAAATAAGACAACAAAAGTATGAGACACTGCTCTGAGTTTGATGTAGTGCAATTCTACGCCACAACAAACAACAATAACAAGCACATTTTGATGATCAAAACTTTGGGGATCAACGCAAAATTCACAGATTATTGACTGACATCAGCAAACCCGATGGAAAGTCAAATATGCTTGTTGTAGTTCCCTGTTGAAGCCATTCATCAAATATTCATATTTGAGTTATTATCACATATATTATTACATCGTCGAACACAGTGCTGAATATAATGTTGCTGCTCGTCCGCTTGAAGAAGTGAGCAACTTTCCGAGACAATACTTGAGCATAGCGCTTGAGGCCTCTAGTAATGGCAACAAATGCCAGCTAATGCAGGTCTAATTTGAATTTTGTGAGGCTCATTATTATATTTCTATGGCTTAGCTGTAAAAAAATAATAATAAAAAATTCACCACAAGCCTCTGATGTCATTACCACAGTCTGGATTATTCATTGCTGATTATTGCCAGGGGTACGTCTGTCTCGTTGGTAATGTTGTGCCACTAAATGGATGCAATCACTCAAAGCACAGAAGTTACTTGTCATGCCGAAGAATCATTCTGGATGAAAATGTTTTAAAGGCGCTTTGCAAGGCCGCTTCCTTTTTGCTTGATGCTGTGGTGTTTTAGAAATAAGTACTTGCAGTTTGATGCATGTTTAGACAACCGCCAATATGAATCCAAACAAAAAGGAAGTAAAACACTTCCAAAATAAAACGATGAAGATCATTTTTAACTCCAGCTCTACTCAGTCGCATACGATTTTAGTCAACGTTGGCTGCGGCTCAGTGAGTGACAACGCTGTCTTTAGACACAAGGAATTGGGGTCCAGATGGCACACCCATGGAAATTGGATGGGCTGTGTCATGAAAAGCATCCGGTTTTAAAACATACCCTGCGAGTGACTTGCTGTGGCAAACCCTGACAGGAGAAAGTTGCATCATCTTCTTAGAAAATTTTGCTCAATAAATTTGTATTATTTTGAACAAAATCTTAACCTAATGTGATGGGTCAAATCCTCAGCTCAATGTGCTGGGTATAAATAACCTCGCATTGGATCTGTCCCTTTTGGATGCAGCTCTGGGTTCGCTATTTTACCCAGCTTGGGTTATTTTTGATCCAGTAATTCTAAGAGTGTGATTGTGGCAAAGAGAGCTGCGCGAAGATCTAGTTACTGCTCAGGCCGCACTACACCACTTTCATATTTTGAAGCATGCAAGGTTAATCTCATCCTTATTCATTGCTTTCTGACTTCCGGGTTGAGTGAACGCTGGCCCGTTTTGGCTGCCGCTGCTCAACCCGTATTGTTTTGTGTTTTTTGTTATTGTAAAGTGTCCTTGGGTGTCTTGAAAGGCGCTTATAAATAAAATGTATTATTATTATTATATTATCCTTATAAAAAAATGGTTGTTTCGAAAAAACCCCCCCCAAAAGAATCTGCCTTACTTTAATAAAAGCCAGCAGGGTAACATTATTACTCAAGTCTTGCATGATTTTAGCTTGTGGCAATGTACTTTTCTATCACTTAGGTATGAGCAGTAACTTTAGCGCTGATGCAGCAAAGACTGTGCTAGAGGTCAATGTTCACAGTGATGCCCACATATCCCGAGAGGTGTCCTGGCTGGTCCACACGTCTTCTTGACCGCCAAGTGTAGAGCACACATAGAGACAGACAACCATTAACTCTCCCATTCACACCGATGGACATTTTAGAGCACAGGTGTGAAATTCAAGGTCCAGGGGCCAGATCCGGCTCACCACATCATTTTATGTTCCCAACTAAAATCAATAGTGTCTACTTCATTTTATGTTTATTTATTTTTTGACAAACGCATTTGTTCTTTTCTTATAGGAAGAAAATCTGTGTCAACATTGCAAATCTTTACTTTTAATAGATTGTACAAGTATTTCTATTTTTCCCCATTTTGAACAATAGTTTAGTAAAGTTAATGGTAACATTTCAAAGCAAATTGTTTATATGGAATTTACATTAAACAAATGACAGCTCCCTAACATGCCGGTTTTAGGGATATGGCAAAACATGCAAAAACCTCAAACAGGAAGTAAAATTTGAAACCCAAACCATAGAAATGCGAGGCAGACGTGCTAAACAGGTAGTCCATCGTGATACCACATTAAACCTTAATATGATCGTTGACAGGCAAGCAGTCCAGTAGTGCAACAGTTTGGTATGCCAGGATTTTCAATTTCCATTCAGGACTAAGGAGATCACAAAAATGGAGCTCCATACATTGCTGTCTGTTGACTGGTGCAGAGAAAGTATCTAAAAATGTCTTATATCAATGTTATACTTTCGGAAAAACCCAGAATGTTTGATGTGATTCATGTTTCTATGAACCACTCGAAATATTTTATACCAAAATCGTCGCCATTTCCAATTGTGACTTTCTGTTGGACAGTCAACAGGTCACATCTTCAATATCGTCTCGTGGGCCGTAGGGTGTGATGAAGTGTGATTGAGACACACCTGAGGGTCTGACTGGCATCCTTTGAGTTCGGATCAGTTCTTCTCTTCTCCTGCCTTTGAACGACAGTCCTTGCTGCAGCGTCCTTTAACGTCTAATCCTTATGCAAGTTCAAGACTGGATCTGTGGAAAAGGACACGGGCCAAAGGTTAATGAGCGTAAATGTGGTAGATGAACAAACCTTCGTGACTCTTTATATTCCCATGCAGTAAATCAGATGAGGGCTGCATAAGATCATGTCCAAGTGGTCTGTGGCGTTGTTAACCTTTGACCTTTGGGGTGTGTCAAAACACAAATGTTCTAACCTCTTTCTCAATGGCTCTTTGGCCCATGGGAAAATCACTTTTTTTATTTTATTAATTAGATATCTCTAGAGGGCGGCCCGGTAGTCCAGTGGTTAGCACGTCGGCTTCACAGTGCAGAGGTACCGGGTTCGATTCCAGCTCCGGCCTCCCTGTGTGGAGTTTGCATGTTCTCCCCGGGCCTGCGTGGGTTTTCTCCGGGTGCTCCGGTTTCCTCCCACATTCCAAAAACATGCATGGCAGGCTGATTGGATGCTCTAAATTGTCCCTAGGTGTGAGTGTGGGCGTGGATGGTTGTTCGTCTCTGTGTGCCCTGCGATTGGCTGGCAACTGATTCAGGGTGTCCCCCGCCTACTGCCCGGAGACGGCTGGGATAGGCTCCAGCACCCCCCGCGACCCTAGTGAGGATCAAGCGGTTCGGAAAATGGATGGATGGAGATATCTCTAGAGTGAAATGCTATCAACACATATTCTCTGGATCTATTTCTTTGTTGGCTGTGCTTCTCACCGATTTAATCAAGTCGTAGCACGAAAACAGTCAATCGGTCTCTGTTCCTCTCACAGCCTGAAAATTGATTTTGGAAGACCAAAAAGGCCTGAACGTTCAGATGAATCAAAGTTAGATTCGGAGTGCTTGCACAAAGAGGCTTTGACTGGCAGGAGGAGCATTTCCATACCTTTTTGCGACGTTTATGTGAGACGGTTTCCATAACAATGACACCCTTGTGAGACAAGCTTGAATGCCAACTTTTCCTCAGCCCCCTGTCAATAAACACCTCTTGATTGCTTGGACACCACACGGAGAGTTGAATTTGAGGCATTCTGAGAGGCTAACAGGCTCATTTGAAGAGAAAATTGATATTCATCTTACTGTTCTTTGGATTGAGTTATTTATCACTCCCTTTCACGCGGTTATTTGAAATGAGGAGCAGAGTGCACGGGTGTCCCCTGATTTAACGGTTTGCTATTATGGTATTTTTTTTATTATTATATAAGATACAAGTATACACAGCGTTTGCCTAGAGAGAAGAAATTCAGCAACACACTGTTCACGGAGTGGAGATGAAAACAATTACATTTTTAAAAATCAGGCTATTTGCCTCGCGGTTCATCATTAATTCATAAAGTTAACTTAAAATCATTCTTTCAAGACAGTCTCTAATTTTTGACACGAATACACATTTGATAACATTCAAGTTGTGTTTGACTTTAGAAACAACGTAGCCAGTGGCCTATTTTGCTCCAGCTGGAATCCGGAAGGCCCGTTTTATTTGATGCTCCATCCAAGCAGACGCTCAATGTTCACATCTGGCAGACAGCTCTGATTGTAATTCATGTATGAAAAATATAAACCCACTTAGCATGTTTATGAAGCAGCTGTTCAACCACTCCACCCTGTCTAACCGTCAAACACGGCACGCATCACATGCTCATCCTCATGCCGGTGAAGTGATATCAAATGAAATCATGTAACTCCAAATTACATTTATGTAAAACAAAAACCCCAAAAAAGTAAAGAAAAACAGGAGAGAGTGATGTAGCTGCTGTTTTTTTTTGTTTTGTTTTTTTACACCATCTGTTTGGAGGTTTATGGACATGCTTGCAGCGCTTGTGCGAGCAGATGGATTGTGTGCTTTGCCGGTTAATTCAGTGGCTCTTAGTGCTTCATATTCGCATGTGCAGAGGGCTTTCATTGAGCTCATCAAAACAGAACGTGTCTTCATTGCGTAAAGAAAACTGTGGCATTAAAAGTTATCACCACATTTAAATCACAACCCTATGACTCATATACTGAGTACTGCTCTAGCTTGACACTTGTCACTAAATATTACATCTATGGACACCAAACAATATTTTAAGAGCCAAGGTGATAACTTCTCTTTGTAAAATTCCACTCTTGGGAGTTATTGTCAAGTCATGTCATGTTTTGATTTTCATGATGTAACACATTACTGTACTCAACTTATCCTCACCAGGGTCGCGGGGGGCGGGGGGGGGGGGTGCTAGAACTTGTCTCAGCTGTCTTTGGACATCAGGCGAGGGACACCCTGAACTGGCTGCCGGCCAATCGCAGGGCACACAGAATCCAACAACCATTCATGCTCACCATCACATGTTGGGACAATTTAGAGCGTTCAATCAACCTACCGTGCATGTTTTTGGAATGTGGGAGGAAACCGGAAACCCACGCAGGGTAAACATGTTAATTCCACACAGGAAGGCCAGGGCGGGATTCGCACCCGTGACTTCTGCACTATGAGGCGGAGGAGGAGGTGCGAACCAGTCGACCACAGTGATGTCTATTATTATTGTTTTTTTAATGTAAACCCATTTATTTATATATTTTTAAACCCCCTGTAATACTCAGTGCTTGGAGTCAGAAAGGCAGAAAGTAAAAGGCAGTCTGAGAAATGAGAAAGTGCCCCCCCCACCACCACCCCCGAACCTCTGCCATTTCGCCCCCAAAACAGTAAGGTTATGGAGAAGGATGATAAAAGGGAATGTGACACATCTCTTCACTGTGCCACCAGCTGCAATTTCTGTCGTCTGCTGGAACTGTCAAGAGACCACAGGGAAAATGAATAGCTTGAACCTGAGAGAAGAAAGGAACGTGTTGAAAAAAAATGTTCTACTCGTATGTCAGAGAAGCTGCAGGGGAGAAGAAAAGGCCCCAATTACAAAGTGAAAAAGACGCACTTAGACACACAAACACTGGAATGTGCTGGAAGAGAAATGGAGTCAAATCCTGCAGAGTAATAGCACATTAAACAGCCAACATCCTTGCTGGCTAGCCTCCATGGGAACTGTGTTAAAGCGTCTCAACAGCTGAGTGATGTTAAGCAAAGTAAACACAATAAGATAAATGGCGCAAAGAAGCACACACTGCCAGGCGCGGTATGGCGGTGACACAGTGGCCACTGTGTTAATGAAGAAGTTATCAATGTTTGGCAACATGGACATCGTGTCACTGAACCGCGCTTGCACTGTGTTCAACGGTCTTACTGCCGCCTCGTTAGGATCACACAGTACAGAGCAAACCGAGAAAGTTCCAGCATGTACACACAAAAGCAACCGCATTAGCTGTCCTAGAACAATCTATCCATCCATTTCCAGGGTTGCGGGTAAGTGATTTGGACTCCCAGCTGACTTGGGTATGACTGACGGCAGATGGCACCTTAGACTGGCTGCCAGCCAGTCTACGAGCAGTACATGTGGATCAAAAAGTATTCACATCAAATTTCACAAGTATTGGCAATTCAGAATCGTCAATGGATTTAATAAATATGCATGTTTTGAGAATGCGGGCGAAGCAAGGACATTCTAATTCCACAAAAAGACGTTCCAGTGGAGATTGATCGAAACCCCAATTTCCTAACTGTGAGGCTGACATGTGATTAAATAAAGTGCCCCCCATATTTGGAACAGCATTCACGAAGAAGCAGGGCCGCTCTACACCACAGCTAAAATATAAACAATGCTGTTCTTGTATTAGCTTGCGTCAATCGAAACGGATGAATATTGTTTGTGTGACAATGTTTGTTTGGTTGGTTTTAACCCTTTGAGGCACGGCGGTTACTACAGAGGACAGCTTATCGTGTTATCAGGTTACAGGGTAAGATACGATAAGAAAACCTTTATTAGTCTCGCAATGGAGAAATTCCCAATTCACAGCAGCAAAGTTATGAAAGGAAGAAGTAGAACAACAAAATATAGGAGCTGCTGGAAAGGCAGCCACTCTCGCGGCACCATTTTGAAGTCAAAATGTACATGTAGGGGTTAAACAGTGTTACCTTGAATTTTGAATGTCTCATAAAATGCATCATTTCGACCAAAATCTTGGTTCAAACCGTCATGTTGTGTATTTGCGATGTTGGACAAGAAGGAATCCTGAATGAAGATGTTGACTGATAAATTAGCTTGTCACGACAGCTCTTAGCCAGCCATATGCTGTAGCCTGCCAATGCATTTGGGAGGGGTTAAAAAAACAAAAAAGCCTCAACAGCGTGGATTTTCACATAATTCGATTGGGTCAGGTACATATCGCCAGCAATAAACACGGGAGTTCACAATACAACAAGTGACTCACTCCCGGAAGCACGCCAGCATACATGCTCCTAGTCAACGTGAGAAGGAGACAACTCCCACGGGAATACACATCAAGTCAACCAAGGAGCCACGACTACTCAATGTAATTGTCAAGATGTCCACCTCCAATTCATCATATTGACCTCATCCATCCAGGAAGCGAGATGAGCATGCATGTCACTTACCCAGCACGTTGTCACTATCTAGGGGAACCCCTCAAATTTGCGATACTCTTGACAATTTATCACTGCACCTGTTTTTCGTATCTGTACAGTATTCAAATGAAGCTTTGAAAAGCATCTCTTTCCTAGGAGACATTGAATCAATGTTTTATAGTATATTGTAATGATCCGCAATTGGTCTGTTTACAGAAATAAAATCCAGCAGCTGTCTGCCCTGAGGCACACTGAAGGACAAGGAGGCCTCTCCATGGTTACCTATATCGGTACAAGTGGGAAGCGTCACTGCACAGCGGACCAAGGAAGGCTGGATTATTGGGATAACGCCTAATGAGGCAGAACGGGGCTAATTCTATTTGAACTTCTCCTCTTGAGTCAACTTTACGGACACGATTAGCTCGCTGACACGAGAGACGGGAACAGAGGGGTTGTGGGAAGGCGACGGCAGCAGGAAAAAAAAATCAATTTCCTCCCTGGGCAGTTCAAAACAAATGTTATGAAATTAATATCCTGCCTTTTACTGTAGTTGACCCACTACTCCTCTGTGTATCATCACGAGGGAAACAAATTGACTTCAAGTTGTTGCGACTTCATATTTTAGCAGTTTGCGCGATAGTGAATCATGCAAGCTATTTGAACCAATAATATCAACAATTGAAGGAATAATTCATGTTTACGTGGACTCTGGACGCAAACAGTGGAATAGGATTCCAACTCCAGATGAAACGACTGGCATGCATTCTCTTTGTATACATTGCGGCTCTGTGGAATCTCATGAGAATTGCAGGAGGAACACGATGCACTAAGTCGTGTCCGTAACTGGACATCCTGTTCAGAAACACACCACACAAGCTCATACTGAATTCTGGAGCTTTTTATCATTCCACATTGGTTCGGGTTGGTGTGTATAATTTGATTTTATCTACCATGCATGCATTTCCTATAGCGCTTTCTCATTACGGTTGCAGGTGGGCTGGAGTCTATCCCAGCTGGCTTTGGGCAGCCTTACACCCCTGGACGAGTCGCCAGCCAATTACAGAGCACACAAATAATCATCCATTCTCACTCACATTCACTCCTTTGGACAATTTAAAGCAGGGGTGGGAAAAGTCGGGAGACTGGATTAAGTTTAGCAGATGGACAAGTTGAGACACGCCTTGTTGCTCACAAACCAATTTCAAAATTCAGCATATGACTACTTTTTTTAGGAGAAAGACTCAATTAAATGCAAATTATGAAGGTAAGAGCCACATGGCAGAAGTGGTTCGACATTTATGTGAAAAAAAAAAGAAAAATGTTTTCTGTGATGAAAATAAATTTATCATAAATGTATCATAAGGTTCATAATGATTGTGTAAAGACTAAAGTCCACTCGGTTTGCCACCGTTCAGATCTGGAAATAAGTGACACTGCTCACAGCATCGCGGCAAAACCATGTGGGCGAAAAAAATGTGAGGGTTTGGCTCTCCAAAACCTTTGAAATGCATAGGATCACATGTTTTGTTTTTTTATATGGGGAAAAAAAGCTTTGATTTAATTAACATTATTACACGTCATCTGAGCCTCTGGAACATGGGGTCACTTGGTGGTCAGTAAGGAAGGAGAAGTCAAGAAAGCATTTTGACGTACTTAAAGTTTAAAGTGCTTTTTTAACATTTAAATATTTAAAATTGGGAATTTCTCCATTCTGAGACAAATGAAGTTTTTCTTATCTTCTTCTTTATTAGCAATGAACACTATTTTTCTATTGCGTAAAGTAGCCTGAACCTGAGCATAGCCATTAAAAAGTGCTTTAAATGAAAGAAAAATGTGTATTTAAACACTTTGAACAATTATGAAACACTTAATAGCCAGAACTTGAGCATATAGACCTGGCCTACTGTATTGTATGCATATAAAGGGCTGTAAATTACACAAAGCTTGTCTGGGGACACTTGCACTGAAAGAGGACAATACTTAAATGAAATATGTAGCCTATAAAGTGCTTTAAATGTAACAACTTTGGACAACTTTACTTTAAGAGGAAGGAAAAAATATTAAAGTCTCAATAGATGTTCTCCGGCAAACCTTACATTTTGCTTTATAGTCCTCCCCACTGACACTGTCAAGCCAAGGGTGTGCCTCTTCCCACTCTCCTTTCTCTCTCTCTATATATATATGTATGTTGCCGTTTCCTCTTTTGAGTACGGGTAGAGTCTCACGAGTATCCGCCTGTAGTCAACATTTTTAAAACCCGTGGCACAGCCTGGTGTTTAGTGTGCAGTGAACGAGTTACTAGGCAACGATCACGACAGGCAGCGGCAGTGCGAAGGGGTTGGGATGCCTGCGTGCAGGCAGACAGACAGAGGATTTGGCACGGAGCAGACGTCAGTAGCGTAAAACGAACAGGGGTTCAGCCCCTGCTAAAGTTTTTGACAAAGTAGCCAAGAATGTGAGAGTGGGAACGTCTATTTGCACTCTGCTGCGACCAGGACAAATGGAATGTATAGTAAAGTGGAGAGGTTGGGAAATGGATTATGGAGGCGCGAGGGAGGAAGAAGATGATGGATGTTGAGACTGAAAGTTGATGTTGACAGGCACACCATGAAGCATCCCGTTTTAAGAGGAATCATCTTTCATGTTTTCTTTCAGGGCACACAAAATATTCTCAGGCTGAAAGAGAAGCTTGTATGCGTAGGATTGGCCTTGGTGTGGAACTGTGTTTCATAAATGAGTACTGAAGTATTTGAGCAAATGACTGATTTCAATCAGTACAGACATATTATTTTGGCTTATTAGCTTAACCCAGGAAGGGAGGGGTGGAAGGGTAGATGTGAGCCTGGATGGGGGGGCGGGGGTCTCCTGAGGGGAGGAGGGGAAACAGCGGGGTAGCTCTGTGGCACATTTTTACAGGCTTTTGAATCAGAGATGCAAGTAAACTTTTCAAGATTATTATTTTTTCACAGATTCAGAATCTGCTCGTTTTTTTCCCCAAGCATATCAGATTTTCATCACAACAGCAACAATAATACTACTACAACTATGAATAATAATAATGTTTTATGCAAACATCTTTGCAAATATTTATGATGTAAGGTGGATTTTCTTTCCTGAAATGTCATATAGCTATAAATTACAACGCATGGTAAAATCCGCATTGTGCAAGCTTTTACAGGTCAAACTTATCCACAAAAGTAAAAATATCTCAAAACCATGATGTGCTAGAAAAAAGTAAAGATATTTCTAAAATCAGCACTGAATATATGTTCAGGGGCATATCGAGCCATTTCTGGTCAAGTGTTATTAAAAGGAACTAGAGTATTTTGGGTACACATTTTATTTTTATTTCTGCATTCATGCAACATCATTTCATCCATTTTCCATACTGCTTATTGTTACTATGTTCACGCGAATGCTGGAGCCTATCCCAGCTGACTTTGGGTAAGAGGCGGGCTTTTGGAATGTAGGAGGAAACCGGAGTAGCTGGAGATGATGATAAATTATTGTTTTATTATTAGGCACTTTGTAAAACTATTTTCTATCATTTACACATTCACATTTTGAAAAAAATTAATCTGATCTACAAAACGGCTGGAGCAAATATACCAACCCAGAACCTCTCAACTGTGAGGCAGACATGCAAACTACTTAACCAGCATGTTTTCCTAATGTTTCATTCTTAAAAGGCATGAAGATTTCGCAAACAAACTGTCAAGGCTAAATATGATCAGTTTCGGAGTGAGAAAAGACTTTTTCAAAACAGTTATTAAAACGTGTACTTGAGTGGAAAAAAACCCCGACATCAGTAATTGGTATATTAAATAAGGTGAGCCACTCCTCAAAGGTTTCCATCATATCACTACTAAATGCAGTAGCGGCCTTAAATCCATCCTCAGGAAGAGTTTTACTCTTTAGAAAATACAAGCTATGAATCAAAGCAGTGTTCTCCAAAGCGAGCTGCCTTTCCTGGCGAGGGCATCAATCAGAAAATTCACAATCTGCTCGGGAAAATGGCCAGCAATAATGTTAAATGTGCAATTTTCTCTTTCCAAAGTGGGCAAGATAACGTCGGAAACAGAGCAATCACAGAGTGCATTTGCATCACAATTTAGTCAGTGTCGGAGAAAATAAAGTTCGAGCACAAATTTGACGTTATAGAAGACGAGATAGTGGCACTGCGCCGAACGACACAGCGTGCGACTGCAGCGGGTCAAAGGTGAAAATTATTCTCCCCCAATCATCCATTGGTACATGTGACATTTGCTGTCATATTTGCGTGGAGCAGAGGTGCTGTTTGGCAGAACGACTGTGCACCTCTCACTTCCATAGTACATAGTTCTGAACAAGGCTGCTTTCAGAGGCAGAAAATGACACATAATTATATTTACCGTCATTCTCTCACAATGCTGCCCGTCTCCCATGTTTGACCCTTGTCTTTCTCGACAAAATATGCCCTCGATAGTTTCTCTCTTACATGAGCCAGACGCCTCAATGCTTGGTTACTGTCACCTGGAAACAGACAAGGGAGTGTGGAGGGACTTTTGAACCATTATTTAGTGTGCGCCGTTGCTTTTAGACAGTCACATTACAGCCGCACTCGCGCCGCTGTCTTGTTGATGTATTATTCGCAACAAACAAGCCCCCGAGAGCAGCATGATTTCCATTTGGGCTATTAGAAAACTTGCTCTCATGCAAGCCCGGGCGGCAATCTTTTTTTCATCACAGACCGCAACACACACATCACCGACAGATTTTGCGCATCTTTGAAAAAAAATCAAACAAGAGTTTGAAGCCAGCGGAGGGAATTTGAATGCATTTCACACACACTTGTTTGTGTAAAGCAAAAAAAAAAAAAAGAGCCCAAAGACGACTTTTTCCGTAACCTTCATGTTTCGAGTGTGGAAGCATGAAAAGTTCATTACATCAAGCTTAAATGGTTTAAACTCCTAAATCACCCTTAACAACATGCAAAGGTTCTTCTTTCAGGAACCAGGAAGCCAATCAAATGGGTTCATTCGAGTGGCTTGAAGTCATCAACATTCAATGAAGCATTCTTGTTTCATTCATCAACACCGATCCAATGTTTCATGGAGCAATGAAAATGGGGCTTCGACCTTGACGGACGACCAGTGATTTCGAGCTCACGAGTCAAATGGATGTTTCTCTAGTAAAACAGAAAACTCGACTATCACAGGCTATTACATCATTGTTGCTTTCGGGTTCAATGGCTTGTCATCACACCGAATTTAAGATCATTGCATTGGTCCCCTGTGTGTCTCAGGTTGAATTTCAGGTTCAATTTCTCCTTACCTGGGCCATCATATCAAACTGAAGTGCGTTTATTATATCAATCCTCGTTGGGCCCTGTGGTCCTCCTCTGGCACTGCATTTTTAATTGTTCCCAAATCTAGAACGAAAAGCTACCGAGAAGCTGCTCCCGGAACAGCCTGCCAGAAGCCATCATAGCCCTATTGATGAGTTTAAAAGGAGGCTCGAGACTCACCTGTTTGGGTTGGTTTTTCATTCATTTCTTTTCTATTCTGAAATGTATCTACTCCCTTATTTATTCATTTATCTATTCAATGTGAATCCCATTTTTATTGTAGATTTTTTTTTTAATCCTGCCATATGATTTTTTCTGGCTGGTGACCGAAGACAGCTGGGATAGGCTCCAGCACGACCATGCACTTTGTGAGGTTAAGCGGATTAGAGAATGGATGGATGGATATGATCTTTTAGTCTTTTTACTCGGATGATTAGGATAGTAGTCATTGATGACTGAAGCTTGCGCTGGCTCTTTTTTTTTTGGTTTTGCTGCCACTGGCCTGAACTGCTGGGGAGGATCTCCCTTGATTCACAGAGCTTGCCTTCCTCCTCCCTTGACTTCTCTCCATCTTTCTCACCTCATCATCGTGTAGTATCTTACTAACCTGCTCCTCTTTGTCTTTGCCCTATGGTCGATGGTGAGGCCGGGGACAGTGGTATCGGGAGCAGATCAGTATCATCGTTGTTGCTGACATCATGGGACTATTACTGTTGATACGGCTCACTCTGTCACTCCATCTGAAACCGAGGCAGATGGTTGCCCCACGGAGCCTGGGCTCTGTTCAAGTTTTCTTCCTTCAGGTTTTTCCTTGCCTCTCTTACCAGCTGCTTGCTCATGTGGGGTTTAGTTGGATATATTATTGAAAAAACATGTAATGTAAGGCAAAATCCTCATGGCAATGCCATGAGGATTTTGGTTCTTGACCTGCTCGGTGTGTAAAACTGCTTTGGGATAACTTCTGCTGTGAATTGGCACCGTATTAATGAAAGTGAGTTGACTTGACATTTAACTTTCTGGACTTGGAGCTGTACAATAACAAGTTCCATCAGAGTGCGTCTGATGGGATATGGGGAATTTCTATTGTAGGCTTGTTTGCAACCTTGGATACTTGGATACAGTGAAAGTAGGCCGATACGCAGTGGTAAGGAGTACCAGCACATGTCAGTTTTATACTTTAGCATATTGTACCAGAACATGCAAACTCCACACAGGAAGACTGAACCCACGACATCTGCACTGTGAGGGCGACGCACTAACCACTGGCCCACCGGCCCACCGGGCCGCCCGCTCATCTGTAATTCTTTATGTCTATCTACTGTAGGTTGAGCAATAGTCCGGCATTGCCTTGCGGCATGCTGTCACATGAGCAGTTATGAATGCAGACGTACAGTACTTGAACTTGGCATACATCCAGCCTGGATCGGGTCATAAGTTTTTCTACCTTGAAACCACTTTGGCAGCAATGAGAGCAAATTGGCCGGTGAATGTCACAACCTATTACCTGGTCGACCTCAGCACTATAAAAGTGTCGGACTGAGAAAAAGCTCACATCCTGACAGTCGTTCGTTCTTTAGATTGTCGAGTATGTACGGTTGAGATGCAGCGAAGCTCATTACCTGTTCCTGTTTTGCCAAGGTGATCAGTGTAAGGCCAAGGCGGAAACATTTCCAATACCTTGACAGCAATCTATTCAAAAAGACTGTGGCGGCCCTGACAAGAAGGCACTTCCCAGTAGGTCTAATTGTAAGCATCTGTCAAAGTTGACCGCCTCCTTCTTTCTCTCCTTCCTCGCGCCAGCTAACAAACACACGGCTGCTGACGAAACGGGCGGTCACGTCCTAGCCTCTTATTCTTTCAAAGCAAAACAGCACCATCTGTGCCTGGTTGAAGAGAGTCCGCTTAAATACTTGGCACTGGGCTGCCAAGTTTCATCATCAAGCATCTGTAACTAGCACGTCGGTCACTTCTAAGAGAGGACTCCATCTGGGTCGTGGTGGCAACTTTAGATTGGGCGTGCATGGAGCTTTTCGCCGCAAGGCTGTCACTTTCTACGTGGTAGAAACAGTCAGGACTCCCCAATTATATAATCGGAAAAATTATAATTGTGTCGAGGCAGGCACCCTCAAGACACATTCATGTATTTGACATTGGAAAAGGCACCTCACAAAAGAAAACCGTCATAAAATTAAATATTGCTGACATCGGGTCCAAATATGGCACCTCCAAAATAGTCACTATTCAGGAGACCCCCAAAACGGCATCAACCATTTAAAATTGCGTCATCAAATCCAGAGCAAATCATGTTCACGTGAAAAGTTGAAGTGATAAAACCACCGATTTGTTGACATTATCGTTGGTACTGGAGTCATGATTTACTGACTTGTGTTTGTGCCGCAACTGTTCGGTAGAATTTGGTGAAGCTGCCCAAGTTAACGCCTAAAAACTGACAGTCAAATTTTTTTCGTAAATTATTTTAGAGTAATCCTGACCTATAAAACCAAACTTGAACGAATAATATATTTGTTTATTGATTGATTTACATATGTTTGTGTTTGTTTAAAAAAATGCATGGTAAGAGGACCTTGGAAAGAAATAATCGCATATTAAATGGCTATTGCAATAGTGAGAACCCCCCCATCAAAAATTGGCTATTAGACTATTTTTCTAAATCGTTCAGCTCTAGTGTATTAGTGAAACGGACCCACATTATTGTGCACAGCCTCAGGTTGTCCCCTAAATAGTGTCTGTTTCCTGGTTGGCCTTTGTCTTTGTTTTCTTTTCAGGGTTGGGTGTGATCAGGTGTGCTGAGCTCGTCACGCAACTGGCGTTATTCATCACCCTCAGCTATTTAGACACCCGTCAGACTTCTACTCTTGAGCAGAATGGCTTTTTACAATTCACGGTACAATACTGGTAAGAACCTCCACTGTGCTTACGCTCGTTGAATAACTCGCTGCCATTTAGGAACCACTTGTTGCCAAATTTGTCATTCTGGTGTACCCGACGAGTGTTTTACTTAAACATATAAAATTATTAACTAGCACTTGTATCTTCTCAGTCGTGTAGCAGCTGGTGAGTTAGCAGTTCAGTGAAACTCCTCTACAATGAAACCTACATGGGCGAAAATACCCCCAAACGTGAAAAATGTTCATGCATGAAAGCCCTTCCCACTTTTCTGTTCCCCCTACGACGAAAAACCCCCCTGTTCCATTATACGAAATCTTTGTCTCTGCTCTTGCCTCGCGAAGAGATTCACAACAACGAAAACAAGCCTTCTGCAAAAGTCTAATCCAACAGCGACCTCTACTGCTTTGTTCGGAAATGGCAACAGCAACCACCACACTGGTTAACACATGCACAGTAGTCCAGGAAGTACCGTAGTTGTTTTTGTTAGTTTCAGACGCAGCAAGAACGTTGCATTGCTAAAATGACTACAAAACGGACCCTTGGACGTCAAGCAGCTAAGACAAGAAGAGCTTTGACGCTGGAACAGAGGGTAAAAGTGATCAAAATGAAAGACGGAGGAAGCTAAATAAAAAACATTATCCAAGAAATTGAGAAGTGTTGGGAAGCAAAAGAGTATAAATGACTTTTTAAAAACAACAGACCAAGTGGAGTGATTAATATCAAACAATTGTATGTTAATGTTAAACAATATCAAATAAGTGTACTGTATGCTTATATTTATGCACAGTATTGGAATAAAAATAAAGAGTACACATATACGTTTACATCTGAGATAAAATTTTCCCACAGTGAAATAACCCCTGTTGTGAATTTTTTTTTTGCTACAAACATGATTTCGTTGTAGAGGAGTTTCACTGTATTATATTTGAAAAATTTTGTGCAAACAATGGTTTGCATCGATGCCCGACTCTCAAGTTGGGGGTTACAGGTGTTGACATACCTGTCAACTTGTACGTTTTCCCCGTATTTTATACGTTTTTTTTATCATTTCAAATCATGTACGGCGTATTACAATTTTTATACGAAAAAACCCCCCAAACAATTGTGAACCGATCTCACAAAGACCATTTTGGCTCAAATCCAGATCATCTCACCTGCTGGTAGCCAATGACAATGCTGTCGTCGATCGCTACTATTGTCACGGCAAACCAGCAAAAATAATCATCAATCATACTTTTTTTTTTTTTTATCGCTGCGTACGGTCGGACTGATAAAGCAGGATGTGCGCATGCGCGGTAAGCCGCTGTACGGGTTTTTGTTGCTTTGTAAGGGGAATCGTAATCATTTATAAGGGCAGCTATTAGCCGAGGTTGACATGTATGTCAACCTCCTGCTTGGCAACCAATAAGGTTGTTGATTGGACTGTCCAAAAAGCAAGCTCATCATAGCTCGAGTGATCAGGGCACCGAAGAGTCATCGAAAGAAAAAAGGAAGCGTGGAATTCCCTGGGAGAGTGCTCTTGCCTTGCTGTCTGCAGCCAAAAATCAACGTTCTATTTATGCATAGACATGAATGGCCCTTTGCCATTCTGACAACCATGACAACAAAGGATCTCTCGCCATCAACATCCATCCATCCATTTATCCTCACAAGGGTAGCGGGGGCCATAAACATCTGGCTGCAATTTGAATCTCTCTCAAACGATTTGGCAATCCGACCAGACCTTTAAGACATTTTAATTCTTGGTGATGACAGCCAGAAACAAATGAATCCGAATGATTTATTTGTTTTTCAAACTCTATAACACATTGAGTAGTGGATTTTCGTCACATAGCAATAAATATTGAGCGTTCTAGTAATGCACCATTGGGCCATATTCTCCCATGTCCATAATTGCCGATGCAGATTCTCACATTCACTGAAAGTGAAGTCAACTCAAATTTTTTTTTACAATAATAACCACGACATTCATGTTGTTATTGTATTTGTGGAATATGAATTAAGCAGCAAAACACACCCGTTTTTATCCATCTCATGGGCCAGACACTTGCCACTCCCTTTTGACTGAAAATGACATCATAGTGCCCAAGGCTGGCACCTGGATGGATTTTGCGGCTTAATTCATCTTCCACAAACACAATATTAATCAGAACACCATGTTTAGACTAGTGTGTCTGCAAAGAACATTTTATTGGAAGAACGTTTATGACTTGACTTTCCCTTTAACAAATTCTTGAAACATATTCCTCGTACGTCTGTAGTCAAGCACCACAGAGGGCACAAAATTTAATTTCCACATGCTATTGTTGGGCAAGAAAAAAATGTGACTTACCCAACTTGCAGATTTCATGCAGGTGCCCGACATTGAGTTGAAGTTGCCCGGTCCATTGGTGGCTGGATGGGGCGGTGGGGAGGGGTTGGCGCAATCCTTTGCGGTGAACAAGAAGAAATCGTTTAACTCTTTTTGTCCACTTTTACATTTTATTGTTTCCAATAAAGTGTCAAAATGCTGTCATTTCTATTTGTTTTCATATTCTACAGCAAAGTCCTGAAACATGAGCTCAAATCCTAATGTACAGTAACGACACACGCGCACCTCTGCAATGTCACGTAATTCAGTGTAATGGAGGTGGCCGTTCTTAACCCGAGCTCACCTCCCCATTAACACGTTCAGTCAGGTAGCTGTTTGCGCATCGGCACTGCATGACCAAAACATACAAGTTCACACCAAAACACGACTTAAAACGGCTGTGTGGGAAATAACGAGTAGCTAATGGGGAGTGGAGGGTGTGGGGGGGGGGGCACTGATGGGCTAGCTCCATTAGAGCAGGATTCTTTCCTGGAGGTTGAGGTATCATGGCGAATGAGACTCCATTTGTATTCCTGATGGGTTATGATCTACTTAGCGGGGAGGTTGCACCTGAAAGGGACAGAGGTGTTGGGGTGCAGACTGATGCTTCTAATTGCTACTTACATGGGATATCAACTCACCATGCCATGCCCTACAACAGGGGTGGTCAACCCGCGGTTCGCGGGCCGCATGCGGCTCTTTGGCTGGTTCAATGCGGCTCCCGGCTTTCACACGACAATTGTCAAAAACGCCTCGGCGATGGCGCTGCCATTAAAGCAACGGTGCTTGATACATAGAACGTACTACGTCAGCCTATCATCAATCGCGTTACTTGATTGACATAGAGGGCAACCAATCAGATGACTGAATCACCGCTCATGCGCAGAAAACGGCGCCAAGTGCTAAACTAATCAGCGAATTACCTCTGTTTTTAAGGTAGGGGTGCCCAATACGTCGCTCACAATCGACCAAGAGTCGACGAAGAGACTTGGGACAATGGTCCCAAGTCGACTGCGAGTGGTGGGAGGAGAAAATGGGGGGAAAAAAAGATGTGTTTGTGTCTTTAGGTTTCATTTATGTTCGGACGTTCAGGCTGTTGCTCGTGGCTCGTGGCGTGCATGCATATGTGCGCGAGTGCATGGTCGTGTGTGTGTGTGTCCATATGCTTGCACGTGTGCGATTGGGTCGATCGTGGGAGGTTGGTCGCTCCAAAAGTCGATCTTTGGGCAAAAATGTGTGTGTGTGTGTGGCTCTTTGCAGTAACACAGTAAAAAAAATTGGCTCTAGTCTCTGACTGGTTGGCCACCCCTGCCCTACAACGTTTGAGGTTAGGTTATCTACACTAATTATGATCGAATAATCATGCGATGCAATTTCCTCTCACATTCCCAAAATAACATGCTAGGTTAATTGAAGAGTCAAAATTGCCCACGGTTGTGAATTTGAATGTTCATGGCTGCTTGTCTATATACTCTTGCCCAAAGTGTGCTGGGAAGGGCTTCAACTCACCCATCACCCGAATGTGGACAAATACTCTCGAAAATGGATGGACAGATAATTATGCTATAATTAATGGGGACTTCAGATTTTATGGGATTAGCGAAAACATATATGGAATGCTAAATAAACGGCTGATCGAGGTTGTTTAAATCTTGTGAGAATGAATCCGTGCAATCAGTATTACTCTGTAATGGTGGCTGCACATAGTCAAAACGTCCAAAACTTCATTACCAAGATATTTCACAGGAGACCGACTGACTTGGCTCCATAAAATGAGTGACGAAGCAGCTGTTTGCGTTGCTAAGACCAGCTAAGACCTTATTCTCCCACATGAACAAAAGCTTCCAAATACACTCGCTCAAAGCAAATAAACATGCACTGGTTTTGCAGCATTGACATAATGAGATGTGGCCTGACGGATGTCAGACCGGATCTGTCGTTACCGGAGTGTGAAGTCACTTTTCACTGCATAAAAACACATACATCAACAGAAGGTACATGTGTTGTCTACACGTGAACCCAGACCACACAGACTCATGACGATGCCAGCACAGCCTCGTTTTATTTTATTTATTTTTTGTTAGATAGGAGCCAGGGCGGCCCGGTAGTCCAGTGGTTAGCACGTCGGCTTCACAGTGCAGAGGTACCGGGTTCGATTCCAGCTCCGGCCTCCCTGTGTGGAGTTTGCATGTTCTCCCCGGGCCTGCGTGGGTTTTCTCCGGGTGCTCCGGTTTCCTCCCACATTCCAAAAACATGCATGTCAGGCTGATTGGACGCTCTAAATTGTCCCTAGGTGTGTATGTGAGCGTGGATGGTTGTTCGTCTCTGTGTGCCCTGCGATTGGCTGGCAACTGATTCAGGGTGTCCCCCGCCTACTGCCCGGAGACGGCTGGGATAGGCTCCAGCCCCCCCCCCCCCCCCCGCGACCCTAGTGAGGATCAAGCGGTTCGGAAAATGGATGGATGGATGGATAGATAGGAGCCACCAAACGGAGGCAAATGTCTTGGCTGTGTGCCTTGAATAATGAACGCAACAGGAGGGATGTTGTGTTCGAAGAAGCATTTTAGAAATTGCGCTGACTCCTTTTTGAATTGCATCTTATTTTTAGTGCTCACATGATGGCTTCCAAAATGTTGCCATAAGCCTTTGAAATGGCTCATCAAGAGAGTTTTGTTCATATGTTGGCCATGTTGCTTCACGAGTCACCTTTTTAAAAACAATTAAAGACAAAATGCACACAGCAATGATATGCTCAACTTTGAAATACCGGTTAGTGTGCTCTTACTGGTACAGTGGTGAGTGGGTTGTACGTCTACTTCCTACTTCGCAGGTTTGGAGTTCAAATCTCGACTCTGGCCTTCCTGTGGGGAGTTTCAATGTTTTCCCCATGCATAAGCACATAAGCACACACGCTATGCCCACATGGTATGAGTGTAAATGATGGTTTGTCTGTTACAGTGCTTACTGCTAAATTGTGGTTCATCGCATAGTACGCGTTTGCAAAGGCTCATTTTATTTATTGGGTTATTGAAGTACACAGGTAAACATTTGCATGTCCTCAGTGGAGTCTTTTGCTTTTAGGGGCGGGGTGGCCATCGGGAATTTTTCGGCACGTGACTGCCACATGCCATCCCGACTACATTTCGGCGCATGGGGTACGTCGATGACAACTTTTGAATGCATGACAGTAGCGCGCCCCGCCCCCCCCCCCCCCAACCCTGCTTGTTGATTACTTTTTAGCAAGTGAGGGCCGCTGTCGACTATTCCCAGGCCGAATTTTGTTCCTAGCACGTCCCTGTTGTCTTGATGTCACTTTGATGGTAAACTTCAACTGAGTGACTCATATTTTGAAGCCTCTTATTCTGAGAACTACGCTGAACTGAGAGTTAAAATCCGTTTAGAGATTAGGGAATGGGGAAAATGATTTCTACATGTTTTATGTGGCCTGTTCATATTCAATTTACACCTGTAGTCTGGGAAATATCCCCCACGATAAATGGGGGTTCACTTGATATGTCTGTGATTGGCTGGTATCCACTCTGTGGTGTACCCTCGCCTCTCGCCTAAAGTTTACTGGAATCAGCTCGAGCTCACCTGAGACGCTTTAATGACGATAAACGAAATAGAAAAGGATGGCTGGATATATTCCGAATGTAGACAGGACGAACCACTCAAGACTTGATAACAGGAAGTTGGGTCTTGTAATAATCTTGCGCGCACGCACACGCTTACACACAGTAATGAGAGAACCGGACCTACTTTGTACATGCACCTTTGAACGCGCTAATGATGACAATCTGTTCATCTCGCACAAATCAATTAAACGAGATTCATGAAGTTATGATGTTGTGCTGGCATGTTGGTTTGATTTAACAAGACAAGATGACATTCATACAGTATTCGAAGCAGATTCCTTGCGTCGTAAATAAACAAAAGCCTCACAGGTTCATAAATCCTGGACTGAAGGTCCGCATGTGACAAAAGTGTCAATGAGGGGTTTTGTTGGCTAGTGAAGAAAAATGTCTCGGGCAAAAACGGTGCAAATGAGGGAGAAAATGATTTATATGTGAAACTCGTCCATGGTCTCGCTGGAGTTGTGTCATAAACAAAACAAAGACTCAAAACACAAACTGTAAGATCACCAGAATACCAATGTTCTTTTGGTTTTGCAACCATGACAATCACATACGTTGTCATATTTTATTAGGATACGATGTATAGTTCGACTAAGCAACAGGGCAACAGCAGAACCCGTAAAGCAGCCACGGCATCATGATTTACTCTTTCCTGCGGCTAAGGGGGGCGGGGGGTGAGCTTAACCGATATGTGGGGGGGGGGGGGGCTGAGAAAAAAAAAGGATTTTCATCACTTCATCCATAGGTTCTCTTTTTTTCAATGAAAGGATGATAAACAGTACAAGCACACTCAATAAAAAAAGCACTTTTAGTTGAATTTGCACAAAAAACCTTCTGCAAAATTGTGAAGTCTAATACAGGTGACCACAGAGCAAGTGCATCATTTCAATTCATGAAAGTGAACATAGCTTAATTTGTGATCTCATTTCATTTGTAGATGGGGATGCGTATACGGGGACATAAATTGACATTTAGAAACTGCATTTTGCATTTCCTTGTCTCTGTGTGATATTGAAATTTGTTTTGCTGAACTGAAATCTTTGTGTCTGATAAATACGCTCACAACACAAAAAACAGGAAGGAGGGCAAATATTTTTCACGGTAGTGTATACATGCATGCATATATATATATATATATATATATATATACATATATATACATACACACACGCATACATACATATATATATGTATGTATACATGCAGACACTGGCTTGAACAAATTGGAAGCATGTTTTATGTTCAATCACAATTTGGAGATCATTCTATATTGTTTCTTAATGCTAGCCCCTCCACCTCACTTTCTCGCTTACACACACATACATACACACGCACGCGCATGCTCATTGACAAACAAACGCAAAAACAAATGTCCTCTCTCAACATCACGGGATATCGTAAATCAGTGGAGCCGGCTCAGAAATTCCTCATGGGCCACTGAACAGTTCCAAGAACTCTTCGGACCCATCAAGAATTAAAAATAGTTCCAGCTTGACCCTGTAGTTGCATGTCTTATGTCACTAATACTTTGCGGTATTCAGAAGCTATGTAGTATTATCTAATCCTCATTATTTCTCTTCTTTAAACTGAATACTGTATATCCTTGACTAACAAGTCCATTCTCTGATTCTTCTTGACAGTGGGTGTAAGGATGTCAGAATCTCAGCTATTTATTATGTTGCCTGTATTTTAGCAATAGAGAGACCTTTTCAGGAAAAGCCAAAACTTTTACGCTTTAAAAGCAACAATAAGTAATACGTTCTCCTCAAATAAAAGAAGTGAGAACCACTGCTTTCTCCAAATGTTGATGACTTTAACTGTTACAGACAAGACTATAAATCTTGTTCATCAACCTTCTAGTGATTGAAACAGCTCAAGCACCAAGCCACGTGAGTCACACAGAAGACAAAGGAGCGAGGGGGGCGAGGATGGGGACCGTGACGAGGAGGGACAGGCTCTCTCATTAGCATAAAGAGGATAATTGTAGCTCCGACCCCTGAAGCCTGACATCCTCTCCTGAATAGCGTGTGATGGCGACTAACACTGGGCCAGTACATCAGGGAAAACAGCATCACGCGGATCCATAAGCACCATTGTAACTCCTTCATCTCACTCCTCCTTATTTTCACACAAGCATTAAAACATGCAACATTACGGAGTACGTATGCGCTGCTCTTGTTACCCACGAATGCATTAAATTCAGGCTTCAGCACTTTGAGCCATTTGTGATGCGCCGTGGAGAGAGAAGAAATATCAATACATTCATTGGCCATAATATTAGGTACACCTTGCAGCCTGAGCTCTATCCAAAACCAAAATATTCATTTAAAGATATACAGTAAGTATGATTGCGGTTGTAGTTGGTCATGGTATAAAACTGTTACTGCACAGTAGAAAATACCATTTGGAATTCATCTTCAGCAATACAAATGAACACTCATTATCATCATTTTTTTAAATGTCAAGTTATTTTACGGCGTCTCATTATCATCTGCTTGACATAATATTGTGGCCACTGAGTGTAACATTTTTGATTCCGTGGAGCCGGTGTTACATTTTTGATGAGTCATTGGTCACTTCAATAAGTGAGTGCATTCGGACTTCCCGAGTGCATACGATGCAGCCTTCACACCACCTTGCCATGAGCTGACTTGCAAGGCCGTTTTTATCGACGTCATTATGGGGGTGGGGGCGGGGGGCATCCATGACAAATGTTGTGAGGTCACTGTCACTGGTGGGGCCCTCCATTTTCTAGACTGCTTATCTTCATTCGGGTCACGGGTGAGCTAGAGCCTATGCAGCTGACTGCTAGGCATATGGACAAACGAGCATTTGCACTCACACCACATGTGCGGGTACTGACCCCATGTTGCCTGAACTGAAGTCAACTACAGTGAACCACTACAAAGAGAAAACCACTGTGCTGTGAGGCATGAAAATGAAAAAAAAAATTCACTTGATTGATTCAAAGAGTTATTTTCTACAAAGAATGTATCGACAAGTAACGTTCATCTCTCTCTATCTATTTATATATTTATATAGCGGGTTCATTTTGAATGCAAGTGAACAATGATCTGTTTCGGAGAGAGTCGTCTTATTATAACAAGCATAAAGACTGGAAATTAAAAAATAAAACAAACAAACAAAAAAAATCCAGCAGTTTTGATTTTTGCCATTCCGCCCCATGTTGGAGAAGAGCAAAAATAACTGAAACACTGAACAGTTGGAGATGTGCCTTCGAAAGTTGAGAGAAGTTCAACTTAAGTTCACCTGTAGAGCTAATACTGCACTTTAGGTTCGTCTTCAAATTTCATCAGCAAGCCCAATACTGTAGCCCCTACATTTTTTTCCCCCTCTGAGTCTACACTACGTGCCTTGACTCAATTCAGATTGGGAAACATTGCGGCGCACCATCAGTGACTCATGTTTGGAGTCGATACTTTCCATACAGTATCTTCTGCATGGCTCTGCAGGTGAAATTTCAGAACACTGAAGCTAAACCTTTCAGCCGATAGATTCCTAGCACATCACTAACCGTTCACACGATGACAGCGTGCATTAATGTGCAACCGTCCACTCCTGATGTGGAATCAACCATGGATGAGGAAGCATATAATCACTGCAACAGTTTTGCATTTGCAATCATGCCACAGCAATGTGAGACAGGCCCTCAACAAATTGATTATTTACAGCCACGCATTTCATGGGAGCACCATCCGTAGCCACCAATGTGTGCCATTGCCTTATTACATGTGCTACTGATTGAACAAACAACATACAGATGACACCTCAGCAGGAAGACTGTCTGACGTTCGTCATCTAAATAAGAGGGCGGCCCGTGCAAATCTTTGCGAGTGAAGAGTCTGAAGAGGTTCACGGTGTTCAATTACTTTTTTTTTTTTTTTTTTTATGCTCCTTATGCTTTCCATTATTTCCATGAAGTGAGCCTTAGCTCAGTTGTGTTCCGGTGAAACATTGGGGAATTTTAAGGCACCGGAGTTTAAAATTGCTTCATCTCTCCACTGATATGCAGCCAAGCACAAAATTACAAATCTGCCTGCAGCCTTTGGTCGAACATTTCAGCTCAGTTGCATGTTGAGCTGATTTGAAATATGCGATGACCTCATCACAGTGGCTAAAACGACTTTGTTTCTTTCTATATACAAAGATGTATGCTTTTATGAGGACGACTTTCAAGTTAGAGTTAGCGGAATTCATGCACCATAAACTTAAATATGGCCATGGTAAAAAAATAAATAAATAAAAATCATTGGCACACTTTCGTGAAAGCGGAACACCTGTACAAAAATATACCCCCAAAAATATAATTTAAAAACAAAACATAATTTCACAAATTAAGTTAGTCATTGATCAAAAATATATATAGTGGATATATGAAGTCTACACACTCCTGTTCAGATGCCACAATTTTGTGTGAGATGAAGCAAAATCCTTTCAAAACTTTTTTTCCAGTTAATGCGACCTATAACCTGCGCACCTCAATTGAAGAAAATGAACCTTCTTTTTTTTCAGCACTGTGCACGTGAACAATATTAAACATTTGTGGCAAACACAATGTTTGATACTGATTTCAAAGGAAGTTTGCAGTTATTAGCCACTGTTCACAAATCTGCCCGAATCCTGCCAGAAAGCTTTGCAGCTTGTTCAATGTTGCTGTTGGATTCTGGACAGCAGTTCAGGGGATGTGCAGTTCTTGTCACCGCTGTGTCATATTTTCACCACTTGACGATGACTGTCTTCACTGTGTTACGTGGTTTGTTTAGAGTAATATGCCTCAGAAATTCTTCTCTTGAATGATACCTTTCAACCACAAGATCTCTCTCTCGCTCTCCCCCTCCCTCTCTCAAAATTGTCACGAAAAGCCTCGTGAAATACCTGAACTTCATTTGGGGGTTATCAGAGGCACTTTACGCAACGGCATCATTTAACCTGGATATAAACAAAAATGGTTAATTCTGAACACAGCCACAACCTCAGTTGTAAGTGGCAATGCGCAGTTGCACACTCAGATTGTTGTTTATTTATTCATTTTGAACTTTGACTCCCTCAATTTAGTTTTTTTCTGTTACACAGGTTAAAATGCATTAATGGTGCAACACTTTTTGCAATGAGTGATCTTGATCTCGTTTCTCTATATCATAAAAGAAGGCATTTTACAAGGTTTTTTTGTTGGTTGTTATTTTCATGCGATAAAAAAATTACGAAATCAAATGTATACCTTCAAGTGGCTTCTGAGAGGAAAAAGAATGCTGCTCCCATCTGCTGGAGGACAGGAGTACTGCAGTATTATAGGAGTGTCTTTAAATTAGTCATGCGTACACCAAGTGTCAAGGGCCACTCTGCGCAAATGGTGACTGACTTTTTCCCCATCAAACCAAACAAGCATGCTGTATATGCACATGCGTAACATCATGCGTCATATGTCAAGACTTTATTTGCATTGAATGAATGTGATCGTTCCTCCTCCTTTGAATGAGGGACGGGCTGATGAACACATACAACACCTGATGTTTTACTTCATGTCGTGGGTCTTCCTGGCTAGAGACTCCAAAGCGGTAAACATGGTGTCAGGTGTTTCGGAATCCTCCAGCTGAGCCTTTGCACAGAAGAAAGGCGGGACGAAGTCCATGGGATTGGTGATGCCAAGTACCCAGTTGAAAGTGCTGGAAAAGGAAGACAGACGCTTGTTCCGGTTGTTCGGTGATATGGTTCCGTGTGACTTTCTGTTGAGTAATTCTGCATGTTTTCAGACACTTACAGTATTGCACGAAGAGAAAAATATCAGATAGCCAATTGCAAACTAAAACTACACTCATTGACAAAAGTGGACGTGAGCATGCGCTAGTGTTGATGCGGCGGTTGTATTAGATCTCATACGTATGATGACATTATTACGACAAACACTTAAGGATGCTGACAGAGGAAACGTGAAGGTTTGAATTCAAAATTGCTTTTCAAGAAGATTCCTTGTGGCATGCCAGGTCATACCTGATAATGGTCCATCCACTTGTTGGTGTGTAGCCAGTGAAGGTCATTGGGATGCAACCAATCTCAGTGAAGACGCTCATATAGGAACCTGAATTCATGACGGTACAGAATAAGTGTTTAAAAAAAAGTGTTTCATGCATTGTCACACTTTGCAAATATATGTCACCTCCAAATTAACCTATGATGGATTTTGGATTATAAAAGTTGCATATATTGTCAAACTCTTCTGAACCTTCTTGCACTGTCATCGGAGAGTTATTTTTGACCTTAGGAGCTGTGCGAGTGTCACAGTTCCATAGCGTTTCTTCTCACCATTGCCGGGCAGGTCCCCGTACCACGTGTTGACCAGCACACCCATTCCCCACGAGGAGGAGGATCCCAAAACGATCTGACCCATCAAATTGGCATCATCGGGCACTTGCATGGGAACGAAATCTGTATTCAGGCGTCTCTTCTTGCAAGACAGTTTGCTCCAGTCGATTTCATAATAGACTTTCTAGGAAATAGAAAAGTGCTACCCTTTAATAAATCATTCTTCAATGTTTACTGTACAGACAGCAATCACAAATATGAAGAGGAAATGCCCCGAGAAGACTCACATGCGCATGCAGAAAATATGCAAACTCCACACTTATTACACACATGAAAAGGTTGACTTTTTTTTTTTGTTTTTAGGTCATTTCCATCTTTTGTATGTGATGTGTTTGATGCCCCCCGAAAAATGGCCTTCCCCCAATCTGGTCCCCTGTGCTCAGTCATGTGTCTCAGCATTGTAATTAACTGTTTACTTTGGGTTTATGGTTTAATAAACTTATTTGGTGGGGCGGGGGGGTCCATGAGTTTTGCCTCAAAAAGCAGATGCGCCATTCACATGTAATAATAATACATTTTATTAAATACCTTTTGGAACAGCATCAGTTGGTCCACAGTCAAGGTTTCATTTCCAACCATGCCAAAGTTTCGAACCCGAATCTTCTGACCAAAAGCATCATAGCTAATTGTTCCCGTAGACATGAGAAGACCATTGAAGCCCATCTGGAAGACAAGTGACATCTTTCTGGATACCAAAGGTAAAATATGCACCCAATGTGTATATTATTCTTTTTTAAATGCAGACGGGGGACAAAAGCAACTGTCTGGCTTACCACAGTGACACCTCCAGTCATCAGGGGAGGAGACCCTATGCAAAAGAAAATGTAGAAAAAATATTGGTGCATGCAAAATAGACATAGAAATGAGTATTCAGGTTCTATAAAGCGTGATTCAAAAACATGGATAAACATTTTAAAATTACACTCATTGACCACCGTATAATAGGCTGTTAAATGAGTGCGACAAGAGCAACATCCATAGTTCTGGCCTTCTGCCCACAATGACCAACAATCCTGTGGCTTTGTAGTCTCCATTAACAACAATTTAAGAAGGTTCACTGGACTGTGCAGGCGAACCTAATAGTCTATGGGAGAGGAACCTACAGCCGTGGTCGACCAGGAGGGAGAAAATGTTATGGTCTGATGAGACAATGTTTTAACTCTTTGGCACGAATGCCAAGATTCTGTGAATGTTCTGCAGCCACAGCCTAGACTTGAATCCGATCGACCAACTTTGGAGATCTGAAAATACAGACGCTCACCATCCAATCTGATGGGAGGTCGAGAGGGGATGCAAAGTGGGGTGAAACTGCCCAAAAGCGAAAGTGCGCCAAGATTGTGGAATCATATTCAAAACGGCTTGAGGCTGTAATTGCTGCCAAAGTAGTGAGCAAAGTGTGTGAATAGTTAAGTCATTTTGGAGTTGATTTGTAAGAATTTGCACAAAAATGAAGAGCCGTGAATCTTTTCCAGATGCACTCTATATACAGTAATCGTAACTTTTTTGTCTGACCCCTGGCAGAAAACATTTCCCACCTCTTATATCACCAGTTTAATTATAACACATTCATATGAAATTGTACACAGAGGAATGCAGGATCAATGTCGAGTAATTTCAATTTCAATAACTGTGAAAAGATGTAGTGTAGAGATCCAACTCACCACATTGTTGGGGTTTCTGCGCACCGGCAGCTGCAAGCAGCAGGCCGACGATGGCCAAAGCACTGACGACGTTCATGTTCAGATGCTGCAAACACCTTCGAGTCACACAGCAACAGTCGCCTCCAAATAAACCCGGCTCACAGCTGGACAGGTCCCACCAAGTTTTTCTGCCCACTCCAACTCTTTGAGCTCCCCCGAATAAAAATAGACTCAATATGGAAACTGACAGATACTGATGATGGGATGAATTATGTCATGTATCACAGTTACCCCAAACCCATGTTCAGATGCCATCATGGAGAGAATCTGAATTGAATATTAAAATCACATCCAGAACTATTCTCAGTAGTAATTCAAATGTAACATTTTTTTTCTCCCAAAACTTCAGATGCCATCATGGAGATAATCTGAATTGAATATTAAAATCACATCCAGAACTATTCTCAATAGTAATTCAAATGTAACATTTTTTTTCTCCCAAAACTAATTTTTAAAAATGAGATGCGTTGAGACAACAGTCAAGAGTTCTTGGGTGGAAACCGATGCAGCTGGAACAATTCCCACATTGCATCAGCTTCCACCTGCTCTGTTCTAAACCTGCATCATCCGGTTCTCAGTGTTATCGCAGAACAAATACAACTCCTCACCACTTTTACTACAGAGGTTACAATTATTCCTTAAAAAAGTTAAAAAAAACGTCAAAAACTGTTCCTGAATAACAGGGAAGGAAAGTGAAGGTAATTTTACACTTTCAATACTCTGAACACCTGACTCTTTAGTCAGATTAACGGCCCCCGCCCCACCTTACCCAAACATATTTTCACTGCCCAAAGAGTGTTTTGCTGTTTTTTTTATTATCAGCACTACGCTGAAAAACGTGATCACCAAGAAAACCAGATAATACACCGTCATCTCATTGCAACAAAGCTGAAGTCTTGTGCATGATACAAATAACGGCTCTTTGCAGGCAAGCACCTTTCATTTTAAACAATGGTGAAGCAGAAACATGCAGTCAAGATAAACTGCAATGTGCCATTATGCACAATATCCCCCCCCCAATGTGTATAATACTAAATTATTTTTAAGTTGCTTCCTTAGGTTTGCCGCTTTGGGTTCCCAATGTGGAGGATTAATGGAACCCATGTTTCAGATGAGCGAAGAATATTGTCCCTCTCTCGGTTTCCATCCTAAATCAATTAAAACCACCACCATAAATCGAAGAAATGTACCCCCCCCCAAAAAAAGCAATTAAAATCCAGTAGTTAAGAGATAAAGTTAAATCTTTTTTTAAATAAACAGTACAAATGTTTAACATCACTTTTGTTTGGATGTCACTTCTGCAGTTAAGCCTCAGATATCTACACCTGATGTACCGTAAGTCGAGGAATATCAACACAAGCAAGTTCAAATCATTACAGTTAGGAGCTTCTTTTTTTTTTTACTCGGGGTGCTTTTGAGTGGAGACTGTGATAAATAAGTTCAACATGGGGGTGTACAGAGTGACATCACATCTGTTACGGGGTGAGCATAACTTGGTGGGGGAAGTGACAGGGCGTTTTTGTACAGTCAAAATGAAAATGGACACTGTGTGGCAAAAGGGGGGCTGGGTTGGAACGCTGGCTGCATCCCACAATCATCCAAACCGCTTGGATCAATCACAGCAGCACAATCAATTCAAAGTTCCATCACACATTCATCCTCTCATCTCTTCCCTGACAACTACCAAAAGCAAGCTGCCATTGTGCTTTCGTCTTCAAATAAATTACATTAAAATAACACTAGCTTGCTGCTGCTTTTGTACTTCCTGAAAAGACACATTTTAAAACAATTTCAAGTTCCTTTCACGTCCTTGACTTTCCAGGATCTATTTCATCTACTATCTTCATGATTGGTGCAACTGGAAATGTCATTTTGTCAATATGAGCATTCATCCTTCCCAGAGTCCCAAAACACATCCACCTTACAGTGTTCTGCTACTATTGCAAATTTCAGACACATGCAGACTCACACACGCACAGCGTATATTAATACCCTGGAAGCATGAATTGTGGTGTCTTTTTGGCCATTTGATAGCCAAACACTGCTGTGTGTGTGTGGGTGGGTGCGGTAGGGTGGGGAGGGGGGGGGGGGCAGTGGAGTCCTTTTGGGGTTTGAGGAAAACAGAACATGGAGTAAGTGGGCCTCTTTCAAATCCATCTTTGAAAACCCTGCTGAAGTTCTTGTGGAACAGACAGAGAAAGCCACTTCTTTTGGGATCAGAGTGACTGATACGGAGCATGACTGAGAGAGCTTTGAGGATGAGTTCAAGAGAAAACAAACAAAGTATTTCCAGAAAAATCTGGCGTGGAGCACATTATCTGAGTTATTTTTTTTGGGGGGGGCCCTTGATGATCCACTTCAAAATCTTCCACTGTGGCTTGTTGTCAGCAGTCAGAGACTTCGGAGGCGTCACTGGTGAGTTTCCGACGTCGCCTCACTGATTTCTCCTCATCCTGCACAGTAAAACGTTTCTATGGATCACACAGAGACTGACAAGAGACAACTGCGCCCAGAGTTGTTTGCTCATTTCTGTGATTTGGATGATCAGACTTTTGTTTTATGACAAATTTATATCGAACTTGGAGAAATTCCAAAAATGTACGCTACTACTACTTCAGAGTAGAAGACCCACTGTATGTCACATCCAACAACTCATCTTTTGAAACAGGACATGAAAATGTGTACTCACAGTCTGGAAGATTCCATTCGGTCCCCACTCTCCAGGGGACTGGTCCTCTGGGTCTTCTGCCTCTTCTTCCTCCTCTTGTCCTTCCTCCTCTCTCACAGTGTCTATCCCGTCCTCCTCATACTCCGTCAGACAGTCTGACTCCTCCGCTGAAGGGAAAGATTTAGAAGCGATATTAGGGCGATAAATTATATAGTGGCTGAACCCACCTGCATCCATCAAATGTCAGGGACGTGTTCTGCTATATTTCAATAAATGATGTTTGGTCAAAGTAGTAAGCCCTCATTTATTATACCAGTTTAAAAAAAAAAAAAGATCTTGAAGGTGAACTGTGAAAAGTGTTTAAAATATGAAAGAAAAAAAAAAACAGTGCAAACAATAAAAATGGAATAAAGAATGAATACTTCACCCTCAGCAGAAACATAGTTTTGGACTGGCTCGATCCTGGAGACAATCTCTGCAAGGTCTGTGAAGTCGGCTCCTTGGCATGTGCATGACTGGGACACACATTTTTTTGATTCATTCATGGCGAATATTGTAGGAATTAAAAAAAAGAAAAAAAGGAAAAAAAAGCTTTAAACTGATCTGATTGGCTGGATTGGATCGGCAGATATGGGCATTTTATGCTAAATCGGTGGTCATTATAATGTGACAATTTGCAGATCAATCAATAATGTGATTGACTGGAGCCACAAAATAAGACATTACTTTCAACAAAATCTTGTTCATTCCAGGGACGTTATGTGCTGCCATAGTTAGTAATCCTAAAATTTTCAGAATATGCAGTCGGATTATTTTGAATTTTGCCCAATACAGTATTATTATTTATTTTATTTTAAGGTGGGTGAGGGAGAGCTTCCCCTATGCATTTTCTGTGTATTGAAGATGTATTAGCATTTTGCAGAGAATTTTCATGTTTTTCCAATGTATTTCAGTGGGTGTCAATTATACACCAATTTTGGCTATTCGTGGGCTGACCCGGTCCCAATCTCCTGCAAATAGTGGGGGTCGATTGTACTGTAAATTAACAAGTCTTTTTTTTTTTTTTCCGATCGGTGATCGGCTCCAAAAACCCAGATCGTGAAAAGCCTCGTCAAAAAATAATGCACATAACACACACATGCAGCATATTACTTGTATTACAAAATATTTTCCTATTGTGGCAGTTATTAGGCTTTTGGGCCAGCATCCTTTTCACAGAAGTGTTTGTTTTATGGTTGGACACTTGCTCGACGCTCTAAACATTTAACGATCAAGTAAAATTTCTCATAGTGGTACTTGTGGCTCTCACATCAACTCTTTTGCTGTCATTGTAGTCAGCAGATCGATGGTCCCTTAGCATGTTTTCAATGATGTCACCTCGGGCCCAGCCAGTGAACAACAGTTTACCGTGCTGGAAGCCCACATCCTGAAAAAGCAGGAGACGTTTGTAACAACAAGAAAGAGAAATGCTGCGGTTAAAATGCCCAATAGCGGTGATGATGTATGATCACAGATGATTTAGATATATCTGAGGAAACAATACTAGCCATAACCGAAAAAGAGTGCCTTGTGAAGGTATCAGCCCCCTTGAACTGTTTTACCTTCTGCCACAATTCAGGTTTCAAACATAAATCCATCCATCCATTTTCTAATCCGCTTATCCTAATGAGGGTCGCGGATGTGCTGGAGACTGCCTATCTGATCTATCTGTCTAGCTGTATTTTTCTTTTTTTTGTGAAGACTCAACACAATGTGGGACACAATCGTTAAGTGGAACAAAATTTACACAATATTTTAAGCATTTTTTTTTAACATGAAAAGTAGGAGGTGGGAAATTATTCATCCCCTTTTCTCTCAGTGCAGCCAAATGTCTCCATTCTCTTTTAGCTTCTGAATGATTGAATGTTGACCTTAATGATTGATGGGGGCAGATCATTTTGCAAATCCCACTTTCCAGGTTTCTATTTGTAAAAAAGTTCCGCTCCACAATTGTGACCTACTTAGTATTCTGATACCTGACACACACAAAAAAAGAATGTTTGCAGCCGCGGCATGGTCGTCGACTGGCTAGCACATCCGCCTCACAGTGCAGAGGTACAAGATTCAATTCGGGCACCAGCTTTCCTGTGTGGAGCTTGCATGTTTTCCCCGTGCCTGAGTGGGTTTTCTCCAGGTACCCTGGTTTCCTCCCACATTCCAAAAACATGCATGGCAGGTTAATGGAACACTCTAAATTGTCCCTAGATGCGAGTGTGAGCGTAAATGGCTGTTCGTCTACTGTATGTATACCCTGCGATTGGCTGGCAACCAGTTCAGGGTGTCCTCCGCCGACTGCCCGATGACCGCTGGGACAGGCACGCCAGCGAGCCTTGTGAGGATAGGTGGATTGTAAAATGGATGGTTATTTGAAGCCTGAAATGTGGGAACAGGTCAAAAAGTTCAAGGGGGTGTCAACACTTTTGCAAGGCCCTGTATATTTACGTGAACAGGTCAAAACAGTTATCCAAGATGTGTTCCCATTCACATTGGTACATAAAGTGAAAGAGAAAAGTCTTATGAAGCAACTCACATAAATCTCGTCAAACTTGCCAAAGTCCATGGTCTTGAAACGATCAATGGGCGGTCTAATGTACTCGCAATAAGCACTTTTCTTGACCACCTCTAATTGGCGCACACAAGACACATAGGCAAGTCGAGACTGGATCTCTGCCATGTCTGGCACCTAGATAATGTAAAGATTACAATTACAATACAATAACTGTAAAACTGACACAAAAGTAGTTCGTCACAGGAACACGCTGAATAGAAGTTATGCATTCATCATGGTCATCACGGTCATGCTTGCCATGCCAGACGCACCTTGACTTTTTCGGCCCAAGGATTGATTCGTTTCCACAGTAACCACCAGCCAGACAGACAGTCGCCATAGTTACAGAGGTCTGTCTCATCCTGGCTGCCCACATCAATGGCAATGACTGCTTTGGCGCCCATGTTCCTCGCAATATCCGCTGTGATGTCCGCAACACAAACACCAGAATCGAGCCGCAGATAAAGAGATAAAGACTCCTTCAATACAAGTCGCATTCTAGCGTCCCAAAGTAAATCAACTAACACCACCAAAATGATTTCCGGCAGGGAATTTAAAGTCAATTGGTGACTAACTGATGTGGACATTTTTGGAAAATAAATACACAGAACACAGAAGTGAGATGGGCATGATCATCTTTCTCATGAACGGACTCAAGGTAAACAACTGGGCATCGACATTGTGGTGGTGTTATTGCCATTTAAACACAAAGTGCAACGCTCTGATCCAGTGTCAAAAAGGCCCATAAATACTCTTGATTGATCACACATCTCGGGGAGAGGGCAGCCCTATAGTTGATCAATAAAGGGCTGCTGATTTTACAAAACTGCAAGTCTGTTGGATCAATTTTTGGACCCGCAGAGCGCCATAATTCACAAGCTTCAGTGACAACTATCGAGACATGATTCCCAGCGCGGAGCTTTGTGAAATGTGGCTGCTCTGTTTTATCAGGATGACACAGAATCTTGAGAACGTATTTTCATCTTCATAACATATTGGACTTCAGAAACTCGACACATCTTCCACACCGAGATGTAATGGATCTTTTTAAACAAGGATTTGCGGACCGGCAAACTCAACTCATTTTTACTCTGGTTGAAATGGGGACAAAGGTTGATTTCGGAACAGAGCAAGACTAGTACAATATGTTGTGCCGAGTAATAACTCCCTGTGATTGACACAAGACCAATGTCACAGTTTTCCAAATACATTCCAAATGAGCATAGAACATTTTCAACAGTGTTGCTCTGTTCTAAGAAAATTTCAACTGAGGGCACAAGGTCCTGGTGTCAATAAACTAGTGTCAGCCGGTCAAAGAAAGACGAGTAATGTTTTTATTCATGCTTACAATTGCATTAATTGGACTTTGCACAACTACACTTTGTCTTCATGTCTAAAAGTAAAAAGTGATAAACGATATCAACTTGAAACGTCCAATACTTTCCAAGTATCTGACACTAGCTGATGAGGCAGACATCAGGTCCAAAGTAATACTTACATAGCACCACTAACACTCCCAATCGGTTTGTATAAAAGTGCAGTGGCCAAGAGCAAAGTGTACTCTCCATATCAAATGGGTCTGACAAAGATTGTCTTTGAGTGTTTTTAAATTGAGGGTGCGTTCACAGTCACACTATCCATAGCAGTTGTCTGTCGGTGGACGCAAACCATCACATCTTTTAGATGTGCAGGATAATGTATTCAAAACGGACAAAGATCAATTTTGCGGAGTGGCTTGGATCAGAACAGTACCAGCAAAAAAAAAAAAAAAACAAAAAAAAAAAACGGAATGACGACTTTCTACCTAGTAATGGATGGTGCAGCCCAGATAAAAAGTGTGAAGTTGTCTTTCTAAAATGGAACATTTGAAACATACTTGGCATGTACTTTCAGTAAGCAGCGATTGGGCTCAATTGGACCCATTGGAAAGTTGGTTTGTACACTCTGATCTTAGTGGTCTGCCTAGCATAAAAAATACTCACATACTCACCCATCCTGTGCACATTTGTTCACAGTAAAGCACCAAACAAGTTTCCCTCAGTCCACTTGAACCCATCCTTCTGGGCCACGAGGTTGGTGGATATTGAGAGAGGGTACCACCTTTACTTGCCTGGCAGATTGTTGATGTAGCCACCATCCATAAGCAAGTTCCCATCTTTGGGGTCGCAGAGAGGCGGCAGGTACCCAGATAGGGTCATGCTCGCTCGCACATAGCGCCACAGAGAGCCTGGCATACCGGGGACGGAGGTAGGGAGGAGGAAGGGGGTTGGGGGGTGGGGGGAATAACATCTCAATTTCCGCTAAGTGATTCATGTTAGTCTTGATTCAGACCACAACCCCAACACCAGGCAGCGATCAGTCACGGGTGGTGAGACGATCCCTGCAAAGTTTGGGACTGTAGTTCTGCTCGCCTTTACACTCTGCCGTACACCAAAACAAACCTCATTACCAAGCACACAGACGCATTGTGACTTGTGCGGCTGGTATGAGGCAAATGGCAGCCATCACAGAGCACCAAGACTGGACAAATCTCCAGACTGCGTCTCTCAACATTAGTGGATTTACTTTTAAAATATCCAAGCAGCAATAAGTGTGAAATTAAATGATGGCCTACATCTGCTGCTACAAAGAAGTCAATGGTCAAGACGTAGTTGTTTTGAGACAAGTTTGAAGATTGTGCCAGGGAACAACCAGCCTGCCCAATTCTGCAGAACAATTCAGTGCCAGCAGGGGGCAGGAGCAGACAGGGGGCTGCATGGGTTGGAAGGATAAGGAGCACAGCAGAGATGCGCCAGGGTGCAACTGTGCTTTTAAGTATTTGTGAATGGGGAAGACATTGAAAGCTATCTTTGCAGGGTTTTCAATTTGTCCACAGGTAACAAATGGGCAACGGCAGGATCCAGAACACTTATTCCCAAATACCTAAGGAACAATTGAAATAAAAAGACAAAGTGAGAGACCCAGCACATTTATGACAACATATTCATTGAATCTACGTGTCCAGAAGTGGCATGCACATGGACGCAAGCAAAGCCAGGGGGGGAGACAGGCTTGCTGAAGGAGACAATCACAATGTTCCTTCAGGTGAAGATGAACTGAGAGATGAATTGAAATGAAACGGTGCCAAGAAAAAAACAAACAACGCCTCATGGGGAAACAAGACAGACAACATTTCAGCCCGATGGCAGGTGCAGTTATCCAAGCCATAATAACATTGCAATGTAAACACAGTGCAGGGCTATACTTCTTCTTGAAGGGTGCAAAAGTGGTCAACAGTATCTACGTTGGCTATGCTTGAATATCAAAGCAAATATCAAAATAAATGTGGCACTGTATCGTGGACATGAACTTTGAACCATACGTACAATAAGTTTCTTAAGGCACTCATCCTCATTGGGGGTCATGGGTAAGCTGGAATCTATCTCAGTTGACTTCACGCCCGAAGGGCAGGAAACACCATGCTTTCATCGCCAGCCAATTAGAGTGCATACGTAGACAAGCAATGATTTACAATCGCATTCGCTGGACAATTTACAGTCTTCAATGAACCTAACATGCATGTTTTTGTGGGCATGGGAAGCCCTTTGAGACTTTTCTGCGGTTAAGTGCTAGAAAAGTTAAATTTGACTTGACTTTTTGGAAATGTGGGAGGAAGCCAGAATATCAGGAGAAAACCCACACAGCACATGACTATATGAAAATTCCACACGGAAAGGTCTAAATTCGTACCCAAACCTCAGAACTGCAAGACGGACCATTAGCCCACTTTACCGCCCACCTTTTAACGACCCTTTCTTTTATTGAAATGCAAAAGCTGCATTAGAGTTTTTCAAAATCAGATCCGATACAACAACACAGCATTTACAGTACACACACATAAACAGGCAAGCAAAAATCTCGAGGGGTGGGGCGCTCGACCAACACCATGTCCCATCTCAAGAGGCAAAAATCATCCAAACATCCAAGTATTACATATCCAAGCCTTCAACATACTGAAACTGAAGTGAGCAACCAACTCTAAAATGATCTTTTCTTTCATCTTCTCAAACTGCTGCTACTCCCCTGAAGTCCCTCGCGCCCCTACAAAGGAGATATGCGGGACACACTTTGAAAACCGCTGGGATAACGTGTGTTCATGAAAGCATTGGCATTATCAGTCCAAATTCAGATATGAATAAGAAATTTCAAAGCACAAACAGGAGGCCAGAAGCAGGCAAACAATCATGCAACTCTATGATCCGTAGATGCCCATTCTGTCAAGAGAAAATGTATCCAAAGACAAATGTAAATTGAAGAGCTAATTGAAGAGGATGAGATGTCCCATTGGCCATTACTTTTTGAAGGTGGGCACAATCCAAACGACACATCAATAAACATTGTCTTTCCTTCCAAACCATGGGCTCCACAAGTCTAGCTGGTCGGGATGGGGTTAGTTAGGTAAAGGAACGGAGAGGGAAACCATAGCCGAGCCGCCGTTTGTCGACTTTGAGGGTAAGTTTGGGTGTGCGGGCGTTTTAAGATCTGACCTGGGACATTGTTTACATAGCAACCGTCCACAAGCAAGTGGCCATCCTTGGGGTCGCAGAGGGGAGGTAAATAGGGGGTGTACGAGGCACTGGCTCTAACATATCGCCAGACGCAACCTGTCAGGAGATTGAGATGGAGGAGGAACACATCAAATACGGGTTGGACTTAAAGTCCCAGGTGGAAAAGAGAAGGAGAGACAAAGTGTGAGAGGAGAAGACAGGAAGTTGACATGCACATGAATGAATGGCAATGTGTTGATCAACTATATCATTAAGGCGATCTAAAACTGTAAATTTTTTCACTTTCAATGATCACATTTACACTATTACATTCGGTGCCTATTTTAAGAGTAATAAAACCCAAACACAGCCTATGAGTCAGTCCACAGTGTATTATCTAATACAGTATGTGGAATTGAATGCCAAGTTGATTTTGAGTTCTTATAATGAATAATATTAGCATTGTTAGGTAACAAGCAAGGAAATGAGGAAAGTGAGTACGGTAGAGCGAGAGAAAGAAAATAGGAGGAGGACAGCAACAAGAGGAAAGGAAGAGGAAGTCCAACGCTTCAATAAGCATCACTAGGCCCTCCACTGCAATCTTCAAACTGTAATGGTAACAGAATCTCACATTGTAGAATCTCAATAGATGAAAAAAAAAAAACATGAAATGGAGACCCCCACCCCCTGCCCTCTCCAAATTAAAAAAGAAACCTACTACTAAATGTCACACCACTATTGCTGGGTTAGGCACACACAAGTATAACGACAGAAAGCCCGGAATGAAATTGAATGAGTGAAGGAAACATGGTAAGATGCCATTTTAGAGCGAAAAGCTTAGGATGGAGTGTTCTGGATCCTACATGCTGACATGGACATGGGACAACTAAAAGGCATTAAGGGGACTGTGAATAGGTTAGTTCTGCTCTGAAGAGTTGATGAGCAGCTCTGTGATGTCTCTCTGTAGTTACGTTGAAACACAGCTATTTAAAAACAATGACAGAATAGCAACTTCGCTGATGAAATAAAAATGGGAAGGAAAGTAAGCAATAAAAAAAATAAAATAAAAATAACCAAGCTGAAATAGAAATAACAGAAACTGGTCAAGTAAACGGGAACAGTGAGACAGAGAGGGAAAAGCTTAGCTTCAGCGGTTAATACACATGCCACAATGCAAACATCTATTTCAATATTATAGAGCACATTGGCTTGGAGCACTCTGGCCTGTAAACCCCTCATATCCAGCATGCTTTATATAGTAAAACATAACTCTCCAAAAATACCTTTTAATTCTTTTCAACAATAAGGGGGAAAAAAAATCAAAACAGCACAGTAGTCATCTTCTATAGAACACTGGATGTGTGGGGTGAAGAGGGCAGTGCACTGCAGTACTTTAACCACTCTTAGTGAAGATGCATATTCGCAAATGTAAATAAATGTACAAGCAGAGAAACACATCCAAACCTTGTTTTTGTTTGTCTATCTAAACAAAGCATTGGTTGTGGCGCCCTACAAACAGCATCGAGGGAATTTGTGCATTATCGGAGTGTACCAGTATCTCTTACTATAATTCCATTTACATTTTGTTATGAGTGTGCGACAATTAGATATAAAACTGAAAGCATGCCAGTCACACTATGATTTTTCATACCAAGGAAAAGAAAAACAGTAACTCCGGCAGATGACGGCATAACAACCAGTACGTTACTCGACTTGGGACTGACATATTTTTCAAAATACCATATTATTGAAAGTACATACCAAAGCACTATTTTTGAGTTGTGTTGTAAACACAAATCAACCTGTTGCTGAGCGCAGTTTTTTTTTAGAAAAAAAAATCTGATGCCCTAAACTGTCTCGAATTTGAATGCAAAATACAAAAAGGAATGAAGGTCAGGTGTCATCATTGAATCGGCTGCCACTTACCATCTTGGTGAACACGCATGGCAGATGCTGTGATATCTGTAGTGACGTTGAAATACGGTAGCCACAAGTCCTGAAGATACAAATGGTGCCATGAGCATTGACTCCGCGTTATTTTCCTACTCCAACACTAATGTATTTAAGTGCTGTACACTGAATATCACCTCAGCCTGCTTGTCCTGAAAAACCTTGTAGATGCTCGTATTGAATGCAGAGCCAGAGAACATGGAGGTGATGGGATAGGTCAGGTCCAAGACTGTTTTGAATACTGAGTTCATGGCCTATTAAATTACCAAAAGACATGTACACCATATTCAACAACTATCATAAGACTTGGCCCATAAACAGTACATGCTGTGTATAATCATCGACCACCATAACATGCAAGTGCCTTTTTAACGTTTGAATTTAAAAAATTAATAAAAATCAACATGCAAAAAAAAAATGGACGAAAAAAAAAAAGTCCAAGGATGTTATAAATGTTGCTGAAATGTGTACTGTATAAAAAAGGAGCGAACGCGAACATGCTTAAAATAAAACCATGAGACACAGTCGAACAAGACAGAAATTACAATACAGTATATAAGAAATGACAATGCATCGCAGTCGGTTACAATTTCTGAATAATATGAATATGAGTGCCGCACCTTTGACCACTCTCTGGCTCTCTGCTTGGTTCTGACAGCACTCCTCTCTTCAGCGTACAGTGCACCAATGAATGATCCAATAGACGTTCCACCAACAATGTCAATGGGAATCCCCGCTTCCTCCATAGCTTTAATTACACCCACGTGAGAACAACCTCTACCGAGGAGAACCACATGGACATCAAGATGCTGCAAACGTACAGGGTTCATGATACACATCTCATCTCATTGGCTCACCTTGCTCCGCCACCTCCCAGCACAAGAGCTATACTGTTTCCGGTCAGCTCTCGGGCCAGCCGAGAGAAATCACTGTGTCTATCTGCTGTTTTCTCAAAAACCTTTTCGTAAACTTCTCTCTGCAAAACACATTAAATGCGTGTGACAACATTTCAGTTCCACTAGCTTCAGGAATAAAAACTACAGTATGTGACGTATACTGTAAGAGTTCTAGTTGGTCTTTTGTACCAGTTTGCTGGGGCTGCGTCTGGAAAAGACCCTGCGAGGACACTTCAGGTGAAGATGCCCCGAGCACCAGCTACGCATGTTAAGCCACTCGACTGTCCTGGAAGGACCTGAACTATCTTCTCTGTGAAGAAGGATCAGCTGTTTCAATGCACGGACTGCTGTGTTTTCCAGCATCTGCTCCAACTGGGGGAAAATAGAAGAAGAGAGCATCCGTATTGGAAATATCACGTGAAAAATTGCCTTGTTGCAAATACAGGGCTCTTCCCGTGACTCAAACCTTGCCAAGTGTTGGTTCCTGGTCTCCCAGTCCAACAATAAGGATGCAATCTGCCTGACGAATGCAGCGCTGAGTCCATGGGGTCATGCTGTTGTCAGTCTGGTACAAGACAATTCGATTGAGGTCCTCCTGCTGGGCCAGCCAGCCAGACAGGCGGTACTCATGGATGCTGAGAGAAAGGAATAGGGAATTTTACTTGCTACCGTACCCACATAAAGGCAATGAGAAAAGACTATAATTCCAGGAAGAATCATTGGGACGTACACTATATGAGAATTAAAACAGCACCAAAGGTTATTTCGACGATGAGGCCAAATAAGATACGAATGAGATGATGCTAACCTGTCCAAGGCAGATGCTCCAAGTCTCTCTCTGATGATGTCACTGGTCAACAGCAAAGTTGGCCCTTTATGGTGAGAAAAGCATAAAGCAGGAATATCCAAATAATCAATGAGTAGGAATTGCATCAGACAAAAATCACGGAGTCCTACCAATGGCGCTGAGGGCGTGGCTGAGCTCCAGGTTGAATGCATTGATTGGCACTTCATCACATACTGGTAGCACAGCCACAGTAGAGAGGTTGCTGGCAGGGTTGGTTACATCAGCACTTGTGGTCATACTGGGCAGACTCAGGGCTGAGCCTGCCAAGTGAGCCAAGGGACAAACGTTAGGGGGATAAATCTTAAGTCACTCACTGTCAAAAGTGGGAAATGTACACCAAATCACACTTCATGATCCTCATCATGAGCGCTTCACCTGAGAATGGACCTCGACCCTGTTGGAGGTTCCCCAGAATTTTCTGGCCAAGTAAGTGGATCAACCTCGTCACCACCTGAACACAAACAGTGAGCCTCAGTACAAACACAGATACATTTTGGAATAAATATTTATGATATATTCTTTCTTTTTTAACCTGAGGATATCTTCTTTTGATGTTGTTGAGTGTTCCCTCGGGCAGCTTGACCAATTCAGTGTCTCTTACGGCATGCACAGTCGTTGCTCGCGGCTGTCTGGTTAATGCCTCCACCTATGGAAATTAAGTTTTGCTTAATTTATGGTTAGAAATAAGTGAAAAAACACTATTATGAAGATATAAAACACTAAAAAAACATGATAACTATTTATTGCTCATTAACTTTACCAGAGGAGGGGAAAGGGGAGAAGAGGACTACAGCTCCTCCATTGAAAACGTCATCTGCCCTAATCACATGAAAAAGGTCTGATTCAAGTGTTTCTTATTATGTCTGTTTCTTTTCTAATTCATTGGTTGATTTTGGCATACCAATTCAAGGAGATGTCTTTTTCTGTTTATAAAAAAAAAAAAAAAAAGTGGGATATCACAGTGTCGTGTAAAAGATTCATTCTGTACATAATTCTCTGGATCATTTTTATCCTTTTTTTGACTCCCTCGCTCACGCAATGACTCACAAGTGCTTTCATGTGTCTATCTAGTAAAAAAATCAAGTACTGTACACGACAGATCCATAGCCCGGTTAGAAAACGCGAGATGAAGAGCACAGATCTTTCTGCTCATTTATGACAAACGCTTCCAAAATACCATTTTCCTAACCTCTCAGAAGCAATTCTGACTCTTACATGAGTTGTTTGTGTTTGGCAAAAGTTCAAGTTCAAAAGCTCCATCCCTGATTTTCTGACTTCTTTCATCACGTCATTATCAAACACTACGGCTATTAGATTTGTTATGGAGGAATCAAGGATACATAAGTGGCAGTTCTGGCTACATATGGAACGGATTCCTCTGTTTAAGCCGCGCAGGGATATCACCAGTTTCCAATTACACCAATGTGTTATGCACATTGGTAATGATGGATACGCTGCGCAAGATGAATTCCAACATAGATCCATTGGTTCGGCCATGGTAAGACCGTTCATAATTATATCGAAAATAGAGGTAATTTTGCTATGACAGTTTTGTTCATAACCCGAATTTTTAAAACTGAGACGTGTAACTCGAGGATCCACGGCACTTTGTTCCAGCACCTTGCTGTTTACTATCCAAAAGTTCACTGTATGAAACCTCTCACCACTCCAATCAGGTCTCCTCTTCCATATTCCCCCACGAGTTCTTTCTTGCCATTTGCCTTGCGGATGACTGAACGCAGACGTCCATTGAGAATGATATATGTGCAGTCCGACTGATCATCCTGTCTGTATGTGTATAGACACAACGGTACGTGATATATGTTCTAGTTACTGACATTTATGCCATCGAATAAACCATGATGGTAGTAATGCATGCAAACCGGTAAAAAGATGGACAAGTGTACCTGTAGAGAGCTCTACCTGCTTCTACAGCCATCCAGTCAATAGCAAAGTCCATCTGTCTGACAAATGGTGACATCCGGATGGCCACAGTGTGCGCTGCACTCAACACCACGCTGGGCTGCTCCCTCATAATCCTGAGCAGTGCAATCACATCATTGAAAAGGAAAATGAAGGCTTTAAATTGCTGTTCCGATCAAGATTTGAGTAATGCTTTCGAAGACTATATGTGAATTGTTACAGTCATAACTGCACATTAGTGCTCCCTTGTTAGGACTCCATCAGGCGGTATATTTCCAGGAGACCAGTTTGTATGCTTGCTGTCAAACGTTATATGCTCAAAATTACTCACTCATAGAAATCAGATTTGGATATCTTGAGGTAAGTACAGTCCCGTATGGCCTTGATGGTAAAAATAAGAGGCTCCCCAGTAAGCACAGCAAGCTGTCCCACCATCTCCCCTGGGTGGGTCACAAACAGGCAGACGGCTTCCTGCTTATTTATCATCCGCTGATAGACGTGCAGGCATCCGGACAGAACAAAGTGCAGACTCACATCCTTGGAGTGTGAAGAGAGGAAGGGGAAAAGAAAGCAAGCATCATATGATTTTGTTTCCCCGTGCTTGTCATTATTTTATTTACTATATTGCGTTTCAAACTAAAGAGAGAATACTGTATTTGCATTGCGATACTTACCTGATCTCCCTGTCTGGCCAAGACAGCTCCAGCTTTAGCATGGTGTAAAGTAACTTTCCCATTTAACAGAGAGGGGTCCTGGGATAATGAGGATTTATTTTAAAAATCAATGCATGAATAAGTAAAAAGGAACAATAAACATTCAAATGGAACACGATCAGACTTATTGAGGAATCGATTGATTTGATTCCATCAACGCTTATGCTTAGAAAGTGAATCCGTTACTCATACGGGTGTATATTTTGGGATAAACCACCAATGGAATTGGTTTAGACTGAATTTGTCATCAAACGTTTCTGTCTGTGAGTGTGAGTTCCCATTTTTCACCACATAAAAGTGGACTGGACGATACCTCTACAGGGGGCCTGAATGACCTGCTTTCAGCATTATAATCTAGAAGTAGATGCTGCAGGGTGACTCATGTCAATTGGCGATGTATTTCTTAATCCATAGGTTTACAGTTCCTGTAAACCTGTCAGCTTCTCAAATTGAATTTTCAAAAGCACGTTGCAAAAAAGATGTTGTTGACACCCCCCTCAATTCCATTTATAGTTGGTTTGTTTCCTGCTTTGTTGTTGTACAACACTGATTTTCACTCCATAGACAACACTTTGAGTTCAGCAATGGTTGTTTTAATTAAAGTGCTCTATAGATAAATACATTTGAGTTGAGCTGAGTAGACCGTGGACGTGAAAAGCTGGGAAGCCCCTGAAAAATGCTAAATTTTACATGTAGAAAAATGAGATTTTAAATCAGTTCCCTTCATCTCAAGAATGCATTACTGGTACCACTTTCAATGGGGAAATCCCAAATTTTACGGATATATACCTCAATCTTCATGAGCTTAAGGACCTCTTTCTGTGCTTCCTCAAACAACGCTGAACTGGATCGACAGGGTACAGTTGTGAAAATATTATCCACCCCCGTCTCTTCCTCTGGATACAAGTAAATCCCCGAAGGAACCTCATCCACTGTCACCTTCCTCTCCCGCTGGTCCTGGGAAACAGACTGTCATGATGCGCACAATGTTTAATAAGCCTCAATTGAAAATTCAAAGGCTGGCTGACAACTTGGCACCCGGATGCATTTTTTCATCTGCACGGCTGTGCTAGGAAAGTATCCGGGTTAAACCGGCTCTGAGAGTGTCAAAGAACTGTTAGCGAATCTCGTCTCGGATTTCAAACGCTTCTATTGCCTGTTCCGAATTTCAGGCTTTCTTGCACTCCGCTTCCCTTTTTGTCTGTAATCGACCTGCTCCGGCTGCTGCGAAGAACACTTTCAAGTTGTTTGAACAAGTGGTGAAGCACGCGCTTCAAATGAAAAAGTCATTGAATCAGAATACCGTGCCGATGACCGAATGCCACAGGGCGCGTGCATACGTTGTTGGAGATCAGCAGCATTCCACATCGCAAACCAAAACTAGAGAACAATTCTGCTTACCCATCTCCGCGTAAAGACTTGGGCAGACACTACGGGCTATTTCAAATCTGTTCACGATGCCGTTTCTTGACTAATGCGCGAATTATTTATGTCTTGTGACCTGTTGTAACTGTCATATGCTTGTGCAGGAGTTTTTTGCCTCACTCAAATTATCCTCAAATGAGGGTAGTTCGAGCGTGGGGGGGGGGGGGGGGGTTTCTCCCCCTCTCCCTCCCTTGTTTCTTTCTGACTTTCGGGTTGAGTGAACGCTGGCGCGTTTTGGCTGCCGCTGCTCAACCCGTATTGTTTTGTGTTTTTTGTTATTGTAAAGTGTCCTTGGGTGTCTTGAAAGGCGCTTATAAATAAAATCTATTATTATTATTATTAATTGATTATTCACTGATAACCGGAAAGGACTCCTTAACTTGTCACTGTGACTCAGCTCCACGGTAAGTACACGCAGCCAGTTAAGTTTATGATGTAGAATAAATAACATCAACAATATATCACTGTTTAAACAGTATAAAGTACTGCACACTGACCCGAGAAAAGTTGGGTGGGGTGTTGCCATCTTCTGCAGACACAGAGATCCGTCCCCGTTCATATGCCATGTCAAAGTCTGATCTCAAACCTTTCTGTAAACCTGCACTGACGGAAGTACACATGAAACATTTCAGTTCATAATTAAAGGCCGTCCACTTTGGACACAGCAGTGGTCCACTTTGCTGTGTTCTATACGAAAGGGAAAGGCAAAAACAGAAATTGTTTGGCCTCTGATGCACCTATCCATCTATCCATTTTAGTACATCAGGTACATAGATATATTTTACACCTAATTTTGCGTCTTTTTTCAATTCCTGACTGCATTGTGTTCAAATTAACAAACCCAGATTTCATGCCAAGTCAGAGACAAGGTCGTTTTGACTTGAGTATATATGCTTTTTGTGACCTCTTGTTTAGGTGGTGTGCCATGAGGTTTTTCTCAGCATGTGCCTTAGCTGTCTCTATATGTGTCCTGCGACTGACTGGCAACCAGTTCAGGGTATAGTGCGCCGTTGGCCCGAAGTCAGCGGGGATAGGCTCCAACACCCTCCCATGACCTGTTCAGGGTAAGCGGTGTTGAAAATGGATGGATGGATGTCCCTAGGCTCAATACAGGTTGCGAAACACTGCTGGAGAGAATGGACGGATTGATAAATGAAAGAAAAACACCTCACCAGCAATATCCACGGGCATAGAGATGGTCCGACTCAGAGTAACTCCATCCTTGGCTTGATCTCCTATTATATAGACCAACAGAGGACAAGTGAATAGGCCACCAAGATTAAATGTAAAAGGAAAACAAAAAGGGTAAAGCCATAAATATGTACCGGTAATTGACTTTCTCTGTATCACATATTAGTATTTGATGGTCTTTGAAATGCATTTCAAAGCCTTCAGTCTCATTTCCTTACCGGCTAAGTCACCTTTTATGACAGCTTCACGTTGCTCCTCAGGCACTGTCAGGCTGCCAAAGCGCTTGCCGTGGCGGATGGGACTGGTGCGGGTTGGGTGAGGAGATGGAGGTGGCTGACGTGAGGGATGCAATTCCTGTCATATCGTGTGTATGTGAGACAAATGATGCGAGATAGATGGAGACAGACAGCGAAGTTAGCACTTGAGTCATGGATAATAATGATACATTCATGCGTACAGTGCGCCCGAGTAGGGCAAGGCATGAAAACAAAATGTACAAATTTTGATTTTTCACCATCTTGAAAACATTTGTGTCTCAAATGTCAAAGCACCCTGCATGCACCATGGTTGTCTTCTTGCTTGGCTCTCGACGAAGGCGGACGCTTTTGCTTTCTGCTCCTGTCCCGCCCACCCCCACCCCCACCCTTCCCTGCTCGCCACTCAGTCCATGTGCTGTCTTTGTCTGACTTTTCCTAGCCTCCTGTCGCATTTTCATCCTAAAAACAAACATGGAATTGATTGGCTGGTCTCTCGATGTCATCGACTAAATTTTCTCGATGAGAAGAGCAGGCAGTGGGGAGCCTACTTGCCCCTCGGGGACTTTTGCTGCTGGGTACACCCTAGATCCTTGGAGAAAGCGGAGAATGGTGTGCCTGTCAACACTGTCCGTTGAGGATGTGGATGACATCTACATTTTCGGCCTTCCGATAACAGGTATGCTGCTGTTTGGTGTTAGCAGTTTCCTGATCTATTACAAAATTCAACCGACAGGAGCGGCTCTATTGGAAGTGAAGAGGCTGCCGGTCTAAGGATGGCATAGCGCGGATGTCCAACACTCAGACTCGGACTGTGCTCAACCACAAACTGTTGCGGTTTGGAGCGTCTCTGCAAGATGGTCAAGAACTTGGAGAAACTGGAATCCGTGCTCAAATATTGACTGAAATCACGGATTTGGTTGGTCGACGCCACGAAAGAGACATAAGCCACGGACTCAAGGCTGTCTTAAATTCTTGGGCAGCCTGCTACCAAAACAACATCTGCTATCTCGACCTTCCCCTGATGAAAGTATGCACGGAAGCTAGTCCCCCACCATCACCCCCTCCTTCATACATTCCCTTGTTTCACCGTCTTCATTGTTTATGTCTTGTGACCTGTTGTAACTGTCATATGCTTGTGCAGGAGTTTTTTGCCTCACTCAAACTATCCTCAAAATGAGGGTAGTTCAAGCGTGGGGTTTTTTCTCCCCCTCTCCCTCCCTTGTGGTTTCTTTCTGACTTCCGGATTGAGTGAACGCTGGCGCGTTTTGGCTGCCGCTGCTCAACCCGTATTGTTTTGTGTTTTTTGTTATTGTAAAGTGTCCTTGGGTGTCTTGAAAGGCGCTTGTAAATAAAATGTATTATTATTATTATTATTGTTGCACGACAGGCGTGTGACGTGTATGTGATGCGACCCTCACTGCATGCCTGCTTTAATAGGTTGATTTTGAATGACACCCCAGTTGGAGGTTACTGTAAAACTAAACTCAGTAAGTATGTTAAATACATTTCATTTGTTTCTCATCCTTTGTTTAAAAAATAAATCAATAAATCACCAATGCTCATGCTAAAATAAATGTAAAACGCCATTGATATGCTAATGTGGATTTGCATCAACTTCCGGGAGTGATATTCATTCAAAAAAACGAATACACAACACAATACATACACACAGCTAATATAACAATACTCAAAGACAAATATTACAAGGGCATATTGTACTTGTAAGAATTGAGAGTATAAAGTGTTCAATGAATGGGCATGAGTATAAGACTGTAGTTTTGAGTGGCTAAGTTTAGTAGTTGAATAAATACTAAGTTTTGAAATCAATGAATAATTGGTTTTATTCATGGCAATTTTAATATTTCTCAAAACAATCACTTATTTTGATTATTACTTTTCCCATAATCACCCAGTCCCACTCCTGCGCGTGTGTTATGAACTCACATGGCTGAAGAGTTCATTTGTCAGGCCCAGGTAGTTGTGAAGGGCTAAAACTGTGACTCTCTGGAGCCGAACCATGATAATCTGAAAGATGGAGGCTTGAAAAATGAGTTCATCCAAAACACATCAGGTGTACGAAGTCTTATATTGAAAGAAGGTACAAATTTGGATCGATTAAAACAACAACAACAACAACAAAAATAAAACATGAAAACATGGGTACGATACTCAGCTATTGCAAATGCTGTGAAAGGAATTAAAACTTTTAAAACCACAGAGAACAAACCTCACCTGTACTACTCGCACTAGGCTTTCGGGGTACTTCTCAAATATGGACAGGAAGGCCTCTACTGGTAAACGAAGAACAGTGGAGACCTCAGCAGCCCGCGCCGACACCGTTCTGTAAGGCTTCTGGTGGCCCTGGACAGACAGAAATAAACAACAACAACAAAATGCTGTACATACCGTATGAAGAGTTTGAATATAATGAATGTCAACATATCATAGGAATAATTTTTGTAATTACAAGATAAATATGACAGTATGTTTGTCATCTTGGAAGGAATTTAAAGCAGCATGAAGCTAATCTACTTGTTTTATGGTGCAACATTCATGGATTTATGTGTCTGTATTTCTGCACATGCGTGTCAGATATGAAACATACAGTGATGACATCCAGAATGCTAAGGAGGCTGTGGACACTGTCTCCGGGGAAAACCTCCTTCACCACACTTTCTTTGCCATCCTGGAAGAAAAGAGTAAACAATAGCCGAATGAACATTCAAAATGTATTTTGACGTCTGAGCTGAGAGGCAAGCAAACAACCCTCCGCCATAACCCGCTAGCTCTCTGTGTTACGTTCTTTCCATCGCATTCTTGCTGCAGGGAAGTAACACTTCACCCTGACTGAAGAGTGGCAAAAAGTAGTTGAGCAGCAATAGACAACATTTCTTAAAATTCGCATACCATTCCAGTAAGGCACAATTCTAATTTTCCATCTTGAACCACATAGATGCTGCTGTCTGGCTGGCCGGGCCTGAAGACATACTCCCCTTGTTGGAACTGTACAAACACCATGTGCTTGCAGAGTTCTAGAAAGAGGGGCTTCTCAAAGTGGCCAAGCACACTGCAAATGAAAAGGCGAACAATGAGACTTCACTTTAGGAGGCATTTAATTCAAATCAGCTGTGCGATTGTGCTCAACCTACCGGACATTTTTAAGCATATAGAGCACCTCCGAAGGAAGGTGAGAGTTGGCCACGTCAAATTCTGTAAGATCTGCCTCCAGTACGGAGGGAGGAGGCTCCTTGGCCTGCAGTGTAGGCACTTCCTTCTTAAAGCGCAGGATCCTGCAAATGGGGACGGCTCGGGATGAGAAGTCAGAGGAGCACTGTTGTGGTTTATGATACTAAGCCTTTTTGTACTTTTTGGCAATGTTGAGCATCTTCTGCTTCTTTTTGAGGCGTGGTCGAGAGGAGGACGTTGTACCCACCAGCGAGGAGGTAGACTGGGAGACCTTTTGAGAAATAACAGTGATATGAGAGGAACGATTCCTGAGACTTTAAATTCCAGAAAGCAAAGCTTACTTTACGCATGATCTTTCGCCCATAGAACATGACTTTGTCTCTTTTACGAAAGCGGTACTTGGGAGCCTCCTGTGCTTCTAGGTCTGTCAACAACAAGAAAATATCTTATGGATAGAAAAACACACGAGTTGTAACTTTGCGTGACTTCATGATTTTGTAAGCGCAGGCAAGAAAAGCATCATAAGCAACAGCTGACTTCTTAGGTGGATCCGCCGCAGGATGAAGAAGATGAGGATGGCAATAAGGACAATGGCAACGCCAGCACCAATCACAATCCCCATCATCTGAAGCAAAACAAACAAACAAACAAAAAACTTTTTATATCGTCAGCCTTAGTAAAAACAGGGCTACTAAAACCTCCTCACAACACTTACCATGCTGGTCTGGAGTTCCTCCTCCACAAAGGACTTGATGTCATGAAACTTGTCCTGTTATAAACAGTGGGGTGACATGTTAATCAGGTTCCTGTACCATCTCAAAGTTTACCTTGTCGACTCACACATGCATCTCCCAAAAAAGTTTCAAAGAAACTGCCAGGTTTCTGCTCCAAATGCAGCGCAATTGTATCATAGCTCTACGTTCAAAAGGGAATACAGGCTCACACACTCACGACAGACAAACACAGATGAAGCTCATGTGCACGTTTTTGGAACATGGGTGGAAGCTGGAGGCCAACCATCAGCAAAAATAATCAGGTAAAAAGAAGAGGACAAAAAGGAAGCGATTCTACGCATAGAAATCACTCTTTTCTCCAGTTTTAAGGAGACATTTGTCTCTGTAACATCAAAACTGACTAATCTTGTTTCAAAAAGAGGCAGCACAGGTTTTGTAGCATTCCGGTCAATGAGACTAAGTGTCTGATTTAAGGAGATACTGATAAACGTGTGAGGGGATAAAGGATTATGCAGCAAATGACAAAGCCGGACTCTTTGGATACTGAGCGTTGTGCTTACAGATGATGAGAACATAGGCAGCAATACAAAGTATGTCAGCTATGTGCAATATACAATTATTTACCTGGACAAAACAACAACAAAACATTTCCAGAGTCACTGCATGACAAACCAACCTCTGGAGCTTCTGTTTGGACCTTTTGTTCCGAGGTACTCTGTCCCATTGTAACTCTGTTTCTTCATAGGGGTGATCCATAAAAGGCCACTGGAAAAAAATCATGGGAAGCATTATTGTTGCAAAATGATTACAGTGCAGTGATCGTGTAAAGTACGATGCCCAAATCTTTCTCTGCTTATCAAAGCCTATCCTCTGTGCAGTGACCAATATGAGAATGTGAACATCTACCATGTAAACAACAGAACAGACAACCAAGAGAATATTAGCCAGGGGGCTTGAATAAGAGTTAAAAAGTATTTGAGAGCTGCTGCCTACATCGACTGCCTGTCAAATTGCCGTAACAAAATTTTATCTCAAGTTCAAGTCTCTGCAATGACAGCAAGTGACACAGAGGAGTCAAAGGATTGCATTTGGCAGTAGCTGGAACCAGAGGACACTGAGCTTGGCTTTTGTCTACGGCTCATATGTGAAACACAGGCACCATTCTCTATAACATATAATAAACCCATCCAGATGGTAGCTCCCCTCCCCACCACTCTGAGGGATGGCTTTTCTTACTCTCCAAAATAAAATGTACCGTTTCAATTGAAGCCAACGTTTTGAAGGCATCAAAAGGGTGGAAATAGCTAATATGGAAAAAAAAAGACACTGAAAGATGTTTTAAACACTGGACTGGATTTGTTTGAAATCAATTTGTGCACACCAATAAGGACATCGAGTGGATTTTTCTGACAGCAGCCAATGACCTCTGCCAATGTTGTTTCCTCTCAAAAATGGCATAATCAAATGTAGTATCAATTTCATTCAGATAGTGAACTAACCTCGCCTGCATTCAGTACTTGCAAGTACTCAACGCGAACCAACGCCATAGGCTGGCATCAGCTGCAAGACAGGCATGATGCACTTCCTGCTGAATCTTGATCATCAGCGGATGGTTAAATGTCACTGAGCTGCCGTGTAGAGAGCAAATTGAATTACTGAAAGGCTTGGGGGGAATGTCATGTTGCATGAAGTAAGATGCAGTGACAAAATAACGCACCAGACAGGATGTTGCTGCAATACAGCGAGAGAGGAGGCTTCATCTGTCTGCCATTATCCCTCAAAGAAGAAGCTTTAAAGGTGGTAGAGTGCGAGCACTTAGTGTATCTACTGTAATCGTGTCTGATAAGAGTTGTGCCATCTAGACAAGAAACGGGAATACAGTACTGCAGTGAAATCTAACTGACCTTGCAGTTAATCCAAATGACAACAGATGTCAGTTAATTAAAATCAATAGTAGACGTTGCCTGCAATTACTATTTTGGGGGAAGTGACCATCCAAACCCAAAAGTGCACTTCTATTGTGTCATTTGGCTGTGCATTATGTTTGATTGTAGGTTTCAAATGAAAGTGTGTGTAGCTTGCCACTGTAACCCCCACCGCCATCCACCTCCGCCACTGCACACACTACATTCACACAGGTAAGCATCAATCTGAATGATAAACGTGTACCTCTGGCTTCACATGCCTGTGTGTTTAGTAAAGACGTCTGCTTATTGCCCTACAAAGAGCTCTTGCCTCCAAGCAGTGCCTCCCTCCACAGCCGCCAACATCTTTTGTTCTCTTTGAAACAAAGCTCGTGTTGACAGTGACACTACTGTACGGAAAAGATGCAAACATAAACATGTCTACGTAACGTGATGCACATTCATTGGGATGTGTAATGTTTTGCTAGTTAGCAGACTTGAGTGTTTGAACCAACAAGATGTGCACTTGATATGGGACACCCACGACCGCTTGTACTTGTAAGGACAGAACATAGCATTTCAGTCCACGCAAAGACATGGAGAAAGACATGGAGACTAAGTGACCTCGTGATGCGATCAAATGGCAGCAAAAAGTAAATAAGAACGTGTGTACAGCACTACTGTAAAGGTGAATTAAGCAGGGGTTAGCTCATATTCCACCCTAGTAGCCAAAATTGTTTGGCATGATTTGCACCCCATGAGGTGTTGCCTTACTGACCTTCTTATCACAAAATAGTTTGGCATGATTTGCACCCCATGAGGTGTTGCCTTACTGACCTTCTTATCACAAACGGTAGTGGCAAAAATATGCAATATTGATGCAATACTTAGCCCCTCTAAATGAGCAACGTCAGCTCGTTGTTCCACCTCCCTGACAACCTACGGGTGACTGTTGCATAATGTTTAAATTGAGTACAGTGCAGTCTGGAAAACACTGTTTTGTTTAACTTGAGTGCTTCTCTTGTGATAGCGGAGCGTTTGAAAATCGGAACCCTGGCAACCACCTTCTCTACATTCAGGTCAGAGGGCACCTGGTATCCTGTCCCATTGGTAACGTCATCCCTGGTCGCTAACATTGGTCGCCAAAACATAAGCTAGCGGTTGATATGCTACGGATAGCGGTCCACTGTTGGCATTCCGCTTGATCGATAACAAATGATAATTCTACATTATAAAATACTGTAATTCATCTGGGTAGCATTATTACCTTCCGCTCCAACAGTCATGATTACACATTCAGATAAACAACACCGTTACTCACACTGGGACGGTGAGCTGTACTTTGCACCACTCACTTCGCTGCTACACGAATGGGACATTCGGTCGGCCGATGTTAGGACCCAGATACAAAAAAAATCTGTACCTATACAGAAGCGAATTAAGCACTTGGAACAAAAGTTAGTAGGATGGGGGGGGGGGGGGGTTTACCTGAACTGGTAGGGTCCAGATTTGTCGTCAATGACTCTCAAATAACCGAACACATCTCATATTTGATTCACTCCTCCTCTACTCTTCCGCAAGACTCTAAACCAATCAGCAACTGAGAAACTGTCAAAATTGACCAATCACACCGCGTGAACGGGTTGAACATAAGCCTAGGTTATTGGGCGACAAAAGGATTGACACTTAGCATGTCCTACTGCACGTGGTTAAGTTTTCAAAGACTGTACTGTACAAGTACGGGAGTAGTGCGGGTAATAAACGAGCAGGTTGATCACTTTTGGTACAGCGGATGGCCATAGACGCAGGGAATAGGGACCGGGCCAGTCCGCGAATAGCGAAAATACGCATGTAATTGACCCCCCCCCCCAATAAATGCATTGGGAAAAAATGCTTTTTAAAAAAATAATTTTGGGGGTAAACGGGGATAAATGATCAATAAGCGTTTTCCACGAAAATATTAAGTTGGCTCTCAAAACAACAAAAGTAAATGCATGTGCACCAAATCAAGAGTACGGGTGGTTCCACCCAAATAAGAAATTATCAAAACAATTTGATTATGATTTCAAAGCAGAAATGTGTACATATAATCTCAATTGATCAGATATCGGAAACGGTGCAGTACAGTACAATTAAACATTGCACATTTTTGTTTCAATACAAACATCACCAGTTATGCCTCTGCACAATTTAATTTTAAATTCAATGTTTGCGGAGTTTTTTTTTAATCACATTTAAAACTCATTGATGTTCCATAAATGCATGTATATTAATCGATATTGGATTGTAATGACTTAAAATGAAATAAAATCAGAATCGAATGGAACTGAATTATTATAGTCAACTTCAATGTCATGAAATGTTGCATGTACGAGCGTGGTTCCCCCCCCCCCCCCCCCTCCATCCCTTGTTTCTTTCTGACTTTCGGGTTGAGTGAACGCTGGCGCGTTTTGGCTGCCGCTGCTCAACCCGTATTGTTTTGTGTTTTTTGTTATTGTAAAGTGTCCTTGGGTGTCTTGAAAGGCGCTTATAAATAAAATCTATTATTATTATTATTATTATTATTAAAGTATAAAAAAGAATAAGTGTATGTCAAAAAGTCTTACTTACTCCAGGGTGCATGCATACAAACCGTACAGACATGGTGGCTTCATGTTGACACATGAAGATTCTGCAACACTCAGCATTTCAATGTGTACTTATAGGCATCAAGAGACACACAATACATTTAAAATATGTTGTTTTGTTTTTTTTATTGTGAAGTGAGTGTCAAGTCAATTAATTAATCACAGTTCAGAAATGGGCTTGTGGGGCCAATATGGATATTTGACCGTGTCCAACTTGGTCTCAGGGAAGGTGTTGTTGAGGTCTTCAATGGTCATCTGGTCAAAGGGGATCATATTCTTGAACTTATCGAACTGTGAGCAAACAGTAAAGAGAGAGAGTGAGAGAAAGAGAATTCAATTATTTCTTCAGGATATTCTTCTTCTATTCATGAGGTATTTTTGCTCACCTCTGTCTCATACTGAGCGATGCGAGCTTTTGACGCTTCCACGTAAGCTTGGGCATCTTTTTCCTGGTGAAGTTAAATGTTGGGAAATCATGAGAAAACAAATGTATGTTATAAAAGTTGACCAATCCCATTAAAATATCTTTTAAACAATGTTTTGTTAAAAACTTTGGTTATCTGATGTTAACACTGACAGCCTCTGCCTCCTGCGCGTTGATGGCACTTGTCTGCATATCAGCAGGCGCAGGGATCTTCAGCGCTTTGAACTATAAACAAGATGAAACAATGACGTAACCAGGAAAGCAAACAACTCTAGTTGATCGAAATGATTGAGAAAATATCAAAGTTGTTTTCGAAATGCTGACTTGTAGTTCCATTTACCTTCTTCTCAAACTCATCAACCATCCCAGCTTTGGCCACAGCGCTCTTGTAATAGCTCCAGTCGATGGCAATGGGAGACTCTGGCAGGGAAGCGAGTCTGGTCAGAGAAAAGAAAAAAAGCATAGGAATGAGCATGTGTTGGTGAGGGCGAAAGACACATGCAAACAAAAGTGGAGCCTTTTACAAACGCGGCGAATGAGCTAAAACAGGTTGAATATCAAAGCTGTCAGAATCATCCCACAATGTTTACTTAATTTTCAAACGTATTGCTATAGTGTAGACCAAATGTTTTTTTTTTTTAACAATGGACCACAACATACTTTAGGAGCAGCTGTTGCGGATACACCTATTCACAGATTTGCTTTCAACTGTTCAAAAAAACCAAACAAACATGTTTTTTAGTTTCTTTTGTGAAAAACACTGTTTTTGATTTTTATTTATGGGGGGTGGGGGGGGGGGGTGGAAATTAAACTATAGTGACAACGTTACATCTCCAAGCTAAATGAGCATCCAATTTTAATCTTGAAAAACTGGTGGGATGCCAGGCTCTAGTAAGAATATTGCAATCAACCTTAGTTCTGTTATATTCTCGCTGGGTATCGATCGGTTTTATCAAGAAATAGCAAAAACTGGAGAGGAACAGACCACACTTGGCAATAAAGAGCAATGATGATGACATTCAACTGACTTAGCAGAAATTGCATCACTGCGGGTCTTCAGAGCATTGAACATGCCCTTCTGGTTGGGTGGAACACGCTCAGCAAATGCCACCCAGTCAATGGCCTTCAGGGCTAAACGGCGGCCTGCCATCTTGACAATCTGAAAGGACCAGAGAAGGGTGTCAATTAAAACGTGTTTATAATACACACGTGTTGCGAGATAAGATAATCAAGTAACCAGTCAAGTATTTAAATATTTACAATTCACATCCTAAGTGGTTAACCCTAAATATTAAAGAAGTCTCTGAACATAACTTGAGCTAACACCGTACAACATACAAACATATGCATTCAACTTTCTTCTGTAATCATGATTAATTCCATGTCAGATTTTAAATGACTATCATTCATTCGAAACGTGCCAATAAACCACGTGAACACTGAGATGATGTGGACACAAAACTGCTACTTTCACTGTTGACATTATTTCTCAAGATGCATTTAGCCACGTTATTTTACCTTAGAAAGAAAATAACACATGGCACGCCACCAAATAGGTGGATGTCGGAGTTAATTTTGTATCTTATGTCCTCTCGTGAATGAACATTTAGCCTGTCGCTATACACATACATCTACATTGCATACATATGATATTTAATACGTGAAATGGGACCGTTTCTTGCGGCACAGTTGATGACCTCCCACAGTACACTGCTTGGGAATAATCTAATGCTCAAATGTTACTTTACTGTATTTGTGCCACATTTCTTCCCTTGCTCTTGGCATGAAATTGGCTGCAAAACGACGCTAGCATTGTTAGCTGCTAGCCAAGGTCAGAGAAGAGCTTTTTTGCGACGAAGGTTTTGGCGAAACATTGATTAGCAGGAAGTCCACGTTTGCTTAAAACGGAGGTGCAAAGGAGACACTTCCACAAAGGCTTATTATTTGAAAATAAATTTAGCTCTGGTACTTCACGAAACAGGCTATGAATGCGGCGTACTCACCTCACTGCACCGAAGGAGTCTCTGACAGGACGACTCGGGAGAGGAAGTGATTCTTCTTTGAAGAAAACACGTCTACAGTGAGTCAGTTATCGCTCTCTATTGGTTGAATAGAACAACTACAGTGTTACGGTTCGCTCGCTTGTGCGGTGAGAGCAAATGAACTGGCAAACTTGTGGGCTCAATGAGGCCATGAGTTTAAAAAAAGGATGTACAATTGCTCATTTTGAACATAAGACAATTCATTCGTGTTTTAATGTAATAATTAATTGTAATTATAATAAACAACCCCATTATCGAATCAAACGTATTATTTTTATTTTGGACTTGTGCCTAGTTTGTTGTTATTACAATTAATACATCATGATTTAAAACAATAAATACATCATAACATTACTATACAAATGATTAATGACATCTGCCAATTATTTAATGATTTTAATCAATGAAAATATATTACAATGATTACATTTTAATAATTTTGGGGGCCGGGAGCGGGGGGGGGGGGGGGTGGCTTCGTGAATTGAACAAATGAAATATTTTACTCGGCAGCATGGAGGCCGGTTTTCTGCGTGGGTTTTCTCCGGGTACTCCAGTTTCCTACGACATTTCAAAAAATCATGAATAACAGGTAAATTGATCCTTCTAAATTGTAAATATATGTGATTGTGAATGCGAATGTTTGACTTTGTCTGTCCTGCGATTGGCTGTCAACCAGTTTGGGGTGTACCCTGCCTGCTGCCGAAAGACAGCAGGGATAGCCTGCAGAACGCCCGCGACCCTCGTGAGGAGAAGCGGCTCGGATAATAGATAGAAATAGTTTACAATGAAATTAAAGTTAAAATTAAAATATTCATGCTGATTTTAAACGTCATTATTTATCATTCATTTTAATATAACTAATCAACCATTTTGGAAAAGGAAAAATGTTCAATGTACATATAACCTTGCTGTTTTAATTACATGTATTTTATTTTCTAGATAATAAATCAACCAATCAATTATTTCATCAGATAAATTTTTAATAAAGATAATTACACTTGGATATAAATAACCGGTTTTAGGGGAAAGGTTCTCGAAAAACTATTAGAGGGCTCTTGATAATATAAACGCTCCGTAGGTTGAATTGGAAAATACAGTTGGTTCTGGGGTCCATGGACCCTTTGCCCACCTTGTTAATTCAACCTGAGCTCCGAGTTATTTGCACAATTACAGCAACTTTATCACTGCATAGATGACATAATATCCATTAATAATTTTATTTGCGTTTTTTGTGAATATTTATGCCATCAAGATCATCTTTGTTTAAGTTAAATTTTATTTCAAACACCAATTTATCTGCTTCCAAAATAATATTGCTGTGTGATAACATGTTATCAATGCAGTATTGTCTTACGTGTATTACAGTTGAATTTCAAAAGGTGTGTAATTTAATCCATATGACTTGAATGATATACAGTATTACAAATGGCTTTATAAAGACAAACGATGTTTCCTCTGTTTGTGTTTGGGATTATGCACCAATATCACCATGTCCCTAAATTCTAACTTTCAACATTTTGACTCAAAGAAATGTACACGTTATTTTGGGTTCACTAAAGACAACAATAAATGCACATTTTTCCCCTGGTTTGTATTAAACTGAATTGATATATTCATCTTTTGTATTTTGAGGCAAGGCAAAGTTCAGCCCTGTTACCCAACATTAAAATACAAAACGTATTGTCAGATATTTTGTACGTTTATTTCCATGTCACTGTAGATTTTCCATAGAGAAATGTACACAGTACAGATAGAAAAGATTAATAAATACAAATGTCCTGATGTTCCTCGAGCAAGACTGCAGTACTTTATATTTACATATGCAGCAAAATTCACCCCAAAAACTCGATTGTAACCTCATGAAGGCAACGCTGGGAGAAGTATACACTATTTGCTCCACACATTATATATCATATAAATGGTCTGTCTGCTGACAACTTTGTGGTAAGTAAAATAAACAATTGAACAAGATCACGAAAGTTGATGCTGGCTCTTAAGGCACTTCCTTTAAGTACTTGTAACTACTGTCTGAAATGTTGTAAATAAACTTGCGCAAACAACAGCATGGTTTTTTTTCCTCACAAATATGTACAGTACGTGTCCAACAATACAGTTTTCATATTTGGAGGTAAGAAGAACATTTGTCTAAACGTAAGGTATATTCAAAAAATACATTTTCCAGTTGGAAAAAAAGACTGTTGTGTGCCTTGAAGTGTTTTTGCAGCATGTCCTATTTCCCACGAAAGCACACACGTCAATACTACGACAAATAGTACATCCCGTACGTGACAGGTGCACCAAAGAGTCCCGGCACCGGCAGACTGGGCCTGGGGAAGGGGTTCGAGGATCCCCAAGTTGCCGAGCCCTGCACGTGCGCGCTGAGGGGGAAAGGCAGCGCGAAGGCGGACAGGACGGGCTTGGAGGCCAGCTTAAATTTCTCCAACTCGGCCTCCTGCAGCCTCTTGGCTTTGGCTCTGCGGTTCTGGAACCAGATCTTCACCTGAGTCTCGGTCAGGTTGAGCGAGCTGGAGAACTCGGCTCTCTCGGCTATGGAGAGGTATTGCTTCTGGCGAAACTTGCGCTCCAGGGCCAGCAGCTGCGAGGTAGTGAAGGGCGTGCGAGGTTTACGGTTGTTTTTGTGCTTTCGTAAAGTACACTGAGATGGACTGGAGCTCCCTGGTACAGAGACAGAGACAGTCGTCACCACGGGGCCAAAACACACAAACAAAAAAGATGCATTTGTCTTCTTGTAAATGCATGCTAAAAGGAGCCTATTTCACAATGGTATTTATTTTACGCGTGTTACGTAACATTGGGGGGAAAAATAAGCCACCGCCAGAAAAAACAAATTTAGCGAAAGTAAGAAGGCTTTAAAATCAGGAATGGATTATCGCTTGTTGTTCTTGTATCATGCAAGACATTTCCTGAAAGAGACACATCGATTCTTTGCATCTCAATGATTTGCATGCAGTGATAATTTTGTAGTGCCCTCTTACTGTTTTTTTTCCTGAACATATGACTTTGTTTATTCATAAACACGAAACACGAATCCGTCTGTATTCTTCACGCGCTTTACTGAAGTGAAATAGTCCGAAACGTATTAAAAGCCCGTTCACAAAAATCTTTTCAATATGCGAGGAAGTAGTTCCGCGATATCTAAGCAGAAACAACACATTTTGTCATTATTCTCAGCACCATATGTGCAGAAATTATCATTCGCTGGGGTCCTGTCTACTACTTACGAGAGTTCGAAGAGAAGGTGTTCGCCTGGAACCAAGTGCTCTGATCGGTGTCAGCCGAGTGTGGCGTGTCGTCCGAGGAGCTGCTGCAAACAGCCGGAGAGCCTTCCGCGTAAAAAGTCCTGGCAGTGAAGTGCGCCGCGGGCTTCTGAGCAAACACGGCCGACTCGAAAGAAGTCCTACAGGTGCTCCTCTTGGAAATCAAGGACTCGACGCTGAACGGGGGGCGGCTCCTCTCCTTCTCCGTGGTCATGTCCTTGGGCTGGGCGTCCTCCGTCTCCTCCTTGGGATGGACGACTTGGGCGTCTTGGGGTGGCGAGCCCGGCGCTGCGTTCATCGTCAGGCGAGGCGAAGGGCCCATGCACCTCCCGGTGGGCCGCTGAAAGGAGCGATGAAATCGGCGATGCGTTCACGGACCGACGCGGGTCTCTCGAGTAAACCAAGCACACTAACTTTTACGCACCCGTCATGACGTCTATAAAAGGAAGAGGTGTGTTTCCACTCCTTACTCCCACCAATCAGCTGGCTAATTTTGGGTCCGAGCGCAGTTTCGATTGGCTCACAACCTTCGAAGGGCAACATCAAGGGGCTTTTGAAAGGAAGAAGTAGTTAATCATAGCGACCCCATGCTGCGACAGGCTTTTCTGGCCCTCGCAAAGTAGCTTAGACCAATTTTAGTATAATTAACCAGTGGGAGGACTCTCTCGACCACTTACATCCATTAGCCGGACACTCCATCGGGAGCACTCTCCCAACTATTACGGCTGTACTATATCGCGATCCTCAGGCAAGAATGGAGCCTGCGTTTGAGGGTTGCGGTGCTGTGCAGCTCACTATAGCGACATCGTCACAAATATCCTGTTCGCAAATGACGATCGTGACAATCCATATGATATTTTTTTGAGAAAGTTATCAAAAAACACGAGCTATCTATACAAACGCTTCTCTGAGTAAAAGAGACACCCATTTTATAGGAAAAAATCAAATTAAACACGTCTACGGAAAGTGACGAGGGGACCTGATTTGGGTCAAACACGCATTCAGTATCACAGCAATTAAAGGCCTGTCAAGATCCTTTCTGGCGTCACAATGGCCTCGGCTGAGAAGCAACAGGCCTTTTTCTTCCTCCAGCTCCCAACTATTTAATAAGTCAGACAAGTTGTGTTTTGCAGGCGCCAGGCTCGGCTGGATCTCAAAGGAAGACACCTCAGGGAGAAAAGACTCGACCGTGGGACTTCAGTAAACCAATTGCCCCCCCCCCCCAAATATTTTATCGCACTAGTCTATGGGAGTGCAATTGAGCTTGTTAGTTTAAAACTCACAATGACATGGCTTGGAGTTAAGGACTTCGTTCTCTGAATAAATGTCATCATTAAATAACATAAGAAGCATCAGCCGGCCACGAGTGTTTTTGGAATGTGGGAGGAAACTGGAGTACCCGGAGAAAACCCATGCAGGCCCAGGGATTCATTTTAAACTCTAATTGATAGTCAAATTCAACAATGTATCTTTCTTGAGTATTATTATACTATATTTTAGATTTTAAGCCTGACGTTGAAATCATGTCTGCCAGAAAACGGAAATGTAAAAAACCCCGGTAAGGGAGTAATTTTAAGAATAATTTTATTATGAATTGTTGGAATGACTAAATATGATTTATGGACTTTGTATTTTACTTCACTTGCTCAATTGTTCCCATATTACTACTAGCATAGAGTGCTTGAAATGACTTCAAAAAGATGCATTAAGAGGTTGATGAAGAAATATCCCCCGAGGTGTAAGTGAAGGGCACAGCTTTTGATTGGTGACACAACCTGAGTAAATCCTCATGTTGTGTCTCTGCTTTTTTTTTTCTTCCTATTTAACAAAGTCAGACCTCTGTCGCCACACACACTGGGGCCTCTTTTTACCCACATGGTTTGGGTTTATGTCTGATGTAAGCGCCCTTCTATCTGCTAGAAGACTAAGGCACGGTTTCATCTAGTGCATGCAGGTACACCCAGCGATCTAAGCAGCACACAAGTATACAGTTCTCCTTGCTCCTCCCCTAGAGTTGACTCTCCTCTGTTTCGTGCTCCCCAAAAATATATTTGTGCGACAGTGTGCAGGGGAGGAAGCCATGTCAGAAGATGTTAGTGAGTTTGAAAGCAGATTTATCCATCAAGGTCAATGCAAGGATGATAGGAAGCATGTTCCCTTCAGCTGGCGTCATAAATGGAAAACCATTCAAATCCTTGATGCTCACTGGTCACTTCATAAAGCACACTTTCACCTATTTGTGACACGCAATAAAAGAAAAGCATCGAAAACGCCTTTTGACAAAGGCAATTATGCTTTTAACAATGCTGGAAAGGTTAAAGTTTAGGATGATGATGTTAATTATTGTGGTTGTAATTTGCAATGCATAAGGAGGTTCTTTTTTTTTCACCAGGAGAAATGTCAACCACAATCATAAACGTAATCTCTGTTAAATCTTTTTTACAGTATGAGCAAAAAGACAGATTTGGTTAATGCAAAGCCCTGCCATTTAGAGGAACACTTGAGATGTGCAACTCAATGCATGTGAGATACAACATGCCAAAGTTCAAGGTAAGCTGCAACATGACATCTTGGGCTGACCCGAATAATAATTGAATTACAATATATATATATATATATATATATATATATATATATACACACACACACACACACACACACACACACACACACACTACATCTATTTTCCAATCCGCTTATACCTAGGCACAATTTAGAGTGTTCAATCAACCTGCCATGCATGTTTTTGGAATGTGGGAGGAAACCGGAGTACCCGGAGAAAACCCACACGGGCCCAGGGAGAACATGCAAACTCCACACAGGAAGGCTGGAGCCGGGATCAAACCCATGATCTCTGCACTGTGAGGTCAACGCGCTAACCACTAACCCACCGGGCCGTGTATGTATTACGCTGAGTGCACGCACACTGTCCACGAAAACAGAGCCCTTTGATTCGCTAACTTTTAAAAGTTCACTACGACAACTTAAAAAAAATTCTCCAAACAAGTGTGACATCAACATCAGTCAGTAAGTAGCAAATCATCAAAACAATAATGCAAGCAAATCTGTGGCTTTATCATATCAGCTTTTCATGTCTAAAGACAGTTACATGTAAACACGTGGACTGCACTTCTTAAGCACTGAATTTAGAAGACACTAGATAGATAAATAATAAAGCCTGCCTGATATGGAATCAGCAGCGCAAGAGTGTGCTGCAGCTAACGGCTGTGATTATGATTGCATTCATATGATACATTCTCATGTCCATACCGAAAAGTCTCATTTCTTTTCATTTTTGGTCTCCTTCAGTTCATATGAGGTGACAAGGAGCCCAACTTCAAGTTGGACGGCACTAAACAATGTACAGTGTCATAAACTTTCATTTGACATAATATCTTGATCCAAACCAGATCCGAATTCCTTCAGTCCAGGTTTTAAAACCTGGACTTGAGTTTTTCTGCTAAAGCCACGACCGCAGAAATTGGAGCTATTTTTGCCTGGCTGAAGCAGAAGACCGACAAGCAAACAAACTGACAGCAAATTAACATTTTTGGGGGGGAACATAAGTGTCCTGTGGTGATATAAATGTTTTTTTGGCTCACTGTTTCATCGAGCCAATGTTGAAACAATTAGCATTTAAATCTTAATAAATAGTTTTGCCTTTTCAATATATTCTAAAAATCAAGAGCAACACATTTGTTTCTTGCAGCTCCAAATGCAAAATGAATCTCTCTCATGTCAAAACAATTGGCTAATTTTGGTTGAGTGTAGCATCGACTTAAGAAACAATGCAGGACATTTATGTGGCAATGTGCACGCTGAGGCCACAATTCCCAAACCCAAGAATGCTTCCGCAATTTAATTTGCTCAGAGAAAGCTGTGATGCAGTGCAGCAAGAAACATCACTTTGCATTTTCACACCGTGAAATCTTGCACAATCAAAAAAAAAGCGGCAATTAAAAATTGTGATCTTAAAAATACAATTCAGTCGTTTTTGTTTTGTTTTTTCTTACTCAATAGAATCATAACAGCTAGCATGATAGTATGTTGACCATGGGACAAGACTATCGGTAAACGCATTGGCGGCGTGAAGCTCATTAGAAAAAAAGTATAAGATAAGAAATACTTTATTAGTCTCTCAATGGAGAAATTCCCAATTCACAGCAGCAAAGTTATATAAATGTATAACTATGTATGTAGAAATGTATAAAATGTATAACTATATATATATAAATATATAAATGAATCGCATCATATTGAAAGCCGCAGGGTTCAAAGTGCCGGAAAAAAAGTAGCGGCTTGTCATCCGGAAATTACTGTATATGTTATTGCTAATCATGATTGATGTTCATTTATGTGAAGGCTCTGGTCATGTTAATGATATCAAACAATTAGGAAACATGGATCATACCAATATGCAGAACATTATTTCTAGAAACCTCTGTCAAGTGTGACCCCTACTTGAAACATTTCCACCACTTTTAACGTTTCATATAATCTAATTTCAGTCCTCATGCTGATTAGAAGCATTTCAAAAAATGTCAACTACATCTGGTTTGAATGAAATGTTGATCCTTTCGTGGCCACGAAGGGGGAAGTAAAATCTGCATCGTAACAATCACAGAAAACATTTCTTTCTTTAATCAACCTACCGGTACATCCGCATTATAACCCAAAACCTTCGTTCGGAAATGTTCATCATTCAACTTCATTGCAGTACTGCTTATTGGGTTCAATTTAAACATGCTGATGGTCGAACCATCATAAAACCTTTTCATGACACTGGAAGTGCTTACAAGAATGGGCACCGCTTGTCTTATAGCGATAATGTTATTGCTGGCCCCAAAGGTCAAAACAAATGTGTGCGTTTGAATATCGTGAGATTGCAATTTCAAAGTGGTCCCCATGCGAAGGGGGAACAATGGCGTGAGTGGGAAGTTAAAAAAGCGGGTCTCTTTCAAATAAACAAGCATGCCTTGCTTCTGAATAGGTCTGCTACGGAGCAGCCGCATTGGTTCTCAGAGAATTGGGAGCAGCCACCCTCTTCCTCCTACTCGGCTTCCACACACAGTAAACCCAAACAACCTGATGGAGCCTCCTCATGAGCATGATGCAACGCTCTGGTCCCTCTCTTTCATGCCGCTTTGACCCATCTCATCTGCTTTCTCCTTCCCATCCTGTTGAACATAGCATAGACACGGGAAAGTCCATGAGGGGTTGTCAGAGCTTCCCCTTTTTTTTGTGTGTGTGTGTGCTATTGCTTGATGAGCCCGAAAATACAATTGCACTACTCTGGCTGTGAAGATAGCCTGCAGGCTGGTGTAAATTAGCAGTGTGAGGAAGCCCAGAGGGCTGAGTCTTGCTGAGAGTGCAGAATAGAGAGATGTGGTGAGTGGGGAAAATCCTGTTAGGAAACTGACGCGGTGGAATCCCGGTGCCTTTTGGACACGACTGCGACCGACGGGCTCACTTGTTGCACTGGCAAATCCCGGATCCATGACAAAGGAGCGACTTCCTGAAACTTGTGAACTGCCTTACCTCAGGATGTTTTTGAACATGAAATTCGAGCATGACCTCACAATGGGTCATTTGAGTCATTAATGTAATCATCAATCAATTGAATTTTCTATCGCTCGTGTACAATTCAAGTGAGGGTCAGCGGTGAGAGTCTTCCACATAGCATATGTCCTCTCATGAGCGCTGGTTGCTCTTTTGACCGCTCCGCTTGGCATCTGCTGCCCGTAGCCTGCCTACATCTGCATTCTAATGCACATATCCTGCTGGGATGTTAACTTTAGGCCCTCCGTAATTGATGGCTTCCACACTTCAGCCGGGCCCCACCCTCCCCTTGCCCTCTCCCCACCGATTGTTGGTATATCTCTGTGGTTTGGGGGTCTTTGACTCAGCCATTGTTCTTTTATGGAGGAATTATAATAGACTAAAGTAGGGGGGAGCAAAGAGAAAGAAGCCAGGGAGTAGATAAAAAGAGAGTCACTGCTGATATTTAGTGAACTCTGAAGGGGGAGTTTTCATTCTCATTCTGCGAGTTTGGCACATGCCTTCTGTTACTAAGTGGCAGTGTATTGAAAGAGGGTCTTACATTTCCCATTCTGCGTCTCTGCTAGGTGCCTAGACTTACAACCCTGGCAGCTGCTGGGCCTTCTATGCTGCTATAGACTCCTCTCCACAGGTGAGCTGTGGAGACTCCAAGTCTCCACTCCACTCTACAGAGCCCCTTTCAAGTCGTCCACTGTGCGTGTTTGTCTACGTGTACCCCTCTCACTAGATGCAACATCAACAGTAAAGTTCGGTACCTCATATAATGCTTGACATGGTGCTACACCTGCAGTTTGATTCAAAAAGGTCGATCGTGGCATACATTAGATCTGGGATGGGAAACTGACGGTGGTCCGCATGCCACCACACTCTGAGTGGGCCCTTGATTAATTAAAAAAAAAAAAAAGTTTCAATAAATATATATATATTTTTAAATGTATTTTGATTTATAAAAAAAACAATTCTTTAAAAAGCCTTGATAAATACTCAATACACGCTTTACATGAAAAACAGGGTAAAATGTTGGAGGAAAAAAAATAATCACAGCAAAAAATGGCAAATATCCAAAATATGAAGAAATGTTAGAAAAAGGACAAAATCGGTTAGGATGGAAATCCGTAGGTGCCGAACTGCTAATATGCAGCGGTCGACTGTAGTTTTTAGCTTTAATATCAACAAGCTTTGTCTTATTTGGCCTAATATTTTTGGTAGTTTTGAAATGATATGCAGGACAAACATCGCACCTCAACAATATTATAATTTTGAGTCAGATGATTTTTGCGGGAAAAAATGCACAAAATGAGTTTTTGCACTTAATGTGGTTTCTTGTTCAGCAGTTTTGTGCCATCCTTGAATGTTTTTTTCTTTTTCATGCGAGTGAAATTGTGGCCCTCTCCAGCATGTAAGTTGGCCATCCCTGCCTTAGATGAAGTATTTTGCTTTTTTGCAAAACCAAACTTCGAAAAATGGACAGGCAAGTCATCGGTAGATTGGGTAATGCCTCAGTGTAACTCACGAGACCTTAGTTCAACAAGTATCAAAGGAGTAGCTCTGAGCTTGTGTATTGCTTTTTCATTGTTTTTGAGCAGCCTCAGCAAGGGGTTTGAAGAGTAGAAGAACACGAGACGAGAAGAAGAATATACACAACAAGTTGGTCTATTTGACCAAAAAGACTCACATTCAAAGCAGTAAGACTCCGCAGTCAGCATAGATGTCATTTGTTGTCAACGTTTTTTCACTTTTATCACAGTTAATAATGGTAAAATGGAACCAAAAATATTTCCTTTATCACGTAAAATGCACACTCTTAAAACTGCTGGCAACGCACATTGGGTGAATTAGCTAACCCAGTGGTGGGTCCAAAAACGAACAAGCCAATGGATTATTTATAGGATCTACCCAGCGCATTAGGTTGAGAATTTGACCCAGCACAGTAGATCAAGATTTTGATCTAACAAGGGGTAGAAATGACCCTTACTGATGAGATAAAGATACCAAGAACTGGATTACCAGGTTACCAGTATAGCTGTGGTTCAATATAATGCTAATTTCATTGCCAATATTTTCGAAAAAGAAGAAACAAATTTCCCATGTGAGCGGTCTCCGCAGCGACTCACTTGCATATGTTTGGGACATTTTTTTTTACACCAGATGCACTTTCTGATGTGACCCACCCATTTTGGACCTCACAGTGCAGAGGTGCGAGGTTCGATACTGGCTCCAAACCTCCTGTGTGGAGTTTGCATGTTCTCCCCGTGCCTGTGTGGGTTTTCACCGGGTACTCCGCTTTTCTCCCACGTTTCAAACACATGCCCATGGCAAGCTAATAGAAAATTGTCCCGAGGTGTGAATGGGTGTTCGTCTGCGTGTGCTCTGCGGTTGGCTGGCAACCAGTTCAGGGGGTCCCCCACCTATTGCCCGAAGACAGCTGGGATAGGGCTCCAGCATGCCCGCAACCCTCATGAGGATGAGTTGTTTAGAAAATGACTGGATGGATGGATCATCTCAACCATATCACATCAAATTGACCTCAACTTCGCTATACAACAAAACTGTCCAAAAGGGCAACCATCTTCACCTCTACAGCCCTTCCAAATCTTAAAAGTAGCCCCTAGCATTTATTTTGTGTGTATCATTATTTGGAGAAATGGGAGGCCAAAAAGCATCCTAAAATATATTGTATTTGCATTCTGGTCCCATAGTTAGTGGGCATGGTAAGTTGGATGATTTGTATAAAGGTCAGCGTAAACCATTTGAACTGGTTTGATAAACCACCTTAAATGATATTTGTTGTTTTTGTCAGGGCAGGTTTCAGCACCTTTTTGTTCCCCTGTTTATTTTCTTCTTTTTCTCTCTTGTGTGATGCGAGCTGTTACATATTACTCCTGAGGTGTGGTGCCTCTTCCCTCAAAGGCCTCCACTGTTTCCCCCAAACTGCTGCCAAGCTGGGCTATCTATTCATTTGGTTACTTAAGTGTAATTGCTCGCCTTTGAAGCCTCAGAGAGGCAAATCATTTGCTTTGGCCCTGGGGCAGTAATGGTCACCGAGCCAGCGACCCCCTCCTGGTCCGAGAGCGTCGGAGAGACCGCGAGAGGCCAGAACCCATACAGAGAAGAAATAATACAACCAGGGCCGCTCAATTTCACCTCCCTTTTCATCCCATTCTTTGAAAACTTTTTATTAACAACAGCTTTCTCTCTCAAACCGGGGCGCCAGGAGAGGGGGAGAGAGGCGGCACAGGGAGGGGCGGGGCAGCGGCGGTGGCATGAGAGGATATCGGCGGCAGGGGAGGCGGAGGGGGTGCCTGTCCCCCCGTTGATGTCTGCCGGATTCTCACACACTCTCGTGCTCGCTCACATGCACACATCATCAATAGTGACAGGTCAAGGAGGCACGGCACCCCCTTCCCGTCTACTCTCCCCCATGCTTCACATCGCTAAACAGGGACTCGAGTTTCATATTCCACAGGTTTTACACACACACGCACACACACACACACACACACACACACACACACACACACACACACACACACACACACACACACACACACAGAAAATATTAATTTATTTACCTTTATATGCGCTCACTTTCAAACCATGACAGGCCATAAATATGGTCTATGGTACACAAAGAGCCCATTTAATGCTGAAAATTACTGCACCACTTACTGTAATTGTCACAACTCCAAGCGCATTGACATTGTAATCTCATAATAGCATAATGGGGGCTGAAACTGTACAGGAGGACAATTAGAACTGTGTAGCACAGGAAAAACATTTTCCCATCCAAGCTGAGAGGGCGAAGATTGTGTGAATGTGTGCGTGTGTGTGTGCGTTTTTATTTTGCTTCGGCTAGAAAGATTGGAAAATGAACAACAGCCATGGCCAAAGGTTTTGGCAGGGACTCAAATGTCATGTTTCACTAACTTTGCTCCTTCAGAGTTTATGTTTGTAATTCACATTGATTCTGTATTACTGCGTTGTGCAGCTTTTCATAAATTCCCCCTAAAGTCCCAAAAGTAGAGAATTGTCTTCGAAGATAATATATACACTATGTCAAGACTTTTTGTAGAAAGTTGTTTCATTTTCTGAAAAAATAATATAATAGCAATATTTAGAAAGATGATTTGAAAAAAAGCTGAAAAATCAAAGTTAGTGGAACAATATGAGAGTCAACAGTCTCATATGGTTGCTAAAATAAGGCGCATCATACAGGTTCATAGCTTTAATGCAGCCATAAAGTCCACATGCTATTCGCGAGCTGTGATCTGATGTTTTAATTGGAACATTAACGTCTTCTAAATAGCGGGGTTGTTTTCAAAGTGCTGGGGCCAAACCAGTGCAAGCAAAGCAGGTTATGAATGCGGCATTTCACTTGTATCGTTGTGACTTTGAGGTTCTTTTAAATTTTATTTATTTATTTATTTTTAAGAGAGGAGCATTCCCTGCAGTCAATCCAGATGGTAACAATTCTTGGACATGTTATGGGTTGTTCCGTGCCAAATAGCATACCTTTAGGCTGTTTTCAGTGGCTATAAAAGCCAATAATGTAATTTTGATCTATTTTATCAGAGATCACCCTGCGCAGAATATGTTGACACCGGACAAAAATTTGATATGTTTTACTTTTTACACTCTCAGTGCACATTTTCAATATCTGTCCTGCTGCGTGCCTTTGTTTGTTTGACTTTTGCTATGCAGAGATTCACTGTCATGTTGTCACACATACCGGTAAGTCTTTTAATACTGTAGGATTCAAAAGTTAAAGTAAGATACTAAAGGTCAGGGTCTGTGAATCCATGAGAGGGTTCTTGGAGACACTTTTGAATAGCCTGACCTTCGCATCCTAGCGTAATGCTGACACAGTAGCAAACTATGCTGAGTGGTCCACCATCAGCTCCATGACTCACCACTGACCTTGCAATACCTTTCCAGACCCATTTAGGAACCGTAAGGGACCGTCACGCGGCCCTGAACCCATATGGGACTCCATGATACTAAACATACCCGAGAACCTAGTGTGAATCTGCATAAACACACACGCAGAACAGAAAAAAAACAAATCTGAGAGAACTTTCCGACAATATGTGAGCAATATGCGGTCACAGAAACAACCACATCAAGGTGGAACAATGGAGGACGTTAGCTCAGGTTTTCCATTGTGAAGGTTATTTTCTTCTCGGGCCGATCACACGCCTGACTGGAGGCCTGCTGGGTGGAATTGCTCACGCTAATGGCACTGCACACTTTTGCAGCAGGAAATGGGACAGCCGCGTCGTAACTGCTAAAACTCAAATTGCATCATGATGTGACGGAGAAAAACAAGCTCTGCAAACGGAGCGACTGACCCGTTCTGAGACGTGTAAATGTAGCAGTTTTGTGGAAGGTAAATAAATGAAATGCCCCAAATGTCGGCTCGCTTGTAAAATCTAATTAAAGCTCACAATATTAACTCTGTAATTTGCTCGTCTGAAGAGTCTTTAGGCGTGTCCCTGGTTTGGTTTAATGGGATACAAACTACACTTAATGAGACAAATAGTGAACCAAAGTTGTGCCTTGCTAAATGTTGGTTGTGGATGCTGGAAAGTTCTTTGAACTTTGGAGGGAGATCCATCATCTGAATTATTCATTAAATCATTTTGGTCAATGAAAAGAATAGAGGCCCTTCTATATGACACAATGGCTGCCATAGTGTGGTGCATTACAAAACATGGACTCAATTTAACATCATAAGAATATTACAGCGAGCACTATTTTGTGGCGCCTTTGCTTGTGATGCTTGTTGAAAGCCATCGAAGATAACAATACAATTTTCCTGAGATAAAATGTGGCGGACAGGCAAGTCTCATTGAGCGGTCTGTACCAAACTGTCTTCGTCTGTCATCTCCAGCGGTCACTCAGAAAGACGAGCTTCCGCCGTATAGGGGTGTCTGACTTTTTTTGGACCAAATGGTTTTCCTCTTTACTCCCCTCCTTGTTGGGAATTTGTGGTTGTGTGCAAACTTTTGATGAGCTCCATATTTGACCTTGATTATACCTTTCCAGAGATGTCATGTCAAAAAAAAAAATCAAGCAAAGGCTAACATGCCCTCAGGATTTAACATTAAGGGAAGTTTGTAAAAAAAAGACAAAAAAGTTAAAAAAAAAAAAAAAACAGGGCCCAGAGCCCAAAAATGTAAAAGAGAAATTGTAAACGCTAAATACATACTGATCGCAGGAGGAGAGCACCAATGAGAAGGTGAAGTATCCAGGATAAAACAAAACAAAAAAGCAACACATCACTCGAGTTAAGTTGCGGAATTACACAGTTTTCCATTTTCTCACTATCCTTGTTTTCAATGACTTTCTGCATTCTACCACAAAATTAGGTATTGATGTGTAATTTTAAAAGTTCTACTGCCTTTATTTCATATATCTGTCTGAAAAAGGGAAGATGATTGTAAGTGACATGCTTGCTGTCACATTGTTTGAGGTTTTTGCCAGCGTAATCAAATTTTGGATGGTTTGGGAAGCTATCGTCATGGTGTACTGCCTTGCGCAAAACATTTAACGACGGATCCACTTTGAAAGGAAAAAAACAAATGCATCCCGTAATAAAGTATGACTACAATTATTTTCTTTAAAAACAAAACATGAAATAAACATCCCCCGGGAGAAATAATTTCCATGCGACAATATCAACTTTCCTATTACATGATGCAGTTGTCATGTGCTCAAATCTGTTTGTTTTGTCATGTTGCTGGAGGCTTGTTCTGTGTGTTCACAGCAAACCCCACTTCAATTAAGCGTGATGGAACACATGTGTCCTTTATCGGGGCCAAACATCTTTGAGTGTTGGCCTTTGAAATGACACTGGCTCCATGGCATAATTTGGGGCTTCCACGGGGCTTCTCCTGGGGTGCCCCTCCAGGTGCATGTTGGCATGGTTCACTTGATTCCTATGCATATTTTTTTTCTTTCGACTTATTGGGGTAGATGTATCAGTGGAAATGCTGGGAATTGTAGCTACGGTATGTAGAAGCGGTCATTGCTCAGCTGTGGATAGGTAGTAATAAATTACAGGAGGTACGCTAACATTTGGGGCCATATTTTATGCAATTGTGATATACAGTCAAACCTCGGTTTTCGAACGTCTCTGTTCTGGACCAAATCGTTTTTCGACTAAAAATGGAGCTTTTTATGCCTCGGATTATGACCGAAAATCGGTTCTCGACCAAATTGAGTGCACTTGAATGCACCATTTGACTCCTCTCGCCTTCCCTAGTGACGCTTCCTCGGGTAGACGAGGAAGTGACGCTTCCTCGTGTAGCGTTCCATTGTGAGCAGACGTGTTCAATAAAGATTTTTTTTTTTTTAAAGAGCGTGGTTTCGGTTTTCGAACAAATCGGTTTTCGAAGAGCCTTCTGGAACGGATTATGGTCGAAAACCGAGGTATGACTGTATTCATTTTTGAACATGTGGTTGTTTTGTTCATTCTCCGTTTCTGTCGAGGTGCAGTGAAAAGCACCTTGCAAGATGTAAACATGTGTAGTTTCGTTCATCTGATCCGCTTATCCTCAGGGTGTGCCTATCCTAGCTCTCTTCGGGCAGTAGGCGAGATACACCCAAAACTTGTTGCCAGACAATCGCAGTAGTTCTTTCAAATACAAAAAAAAAAAAAAAAACATTGCTGGGTTGAAAGTTACCCAATTTGGGTGAAATAGCGAACCCAGCACTAGGTCAAAAAGGGACCAAACCGATGCTGGTGTAGTGGTTTTGAGGATGTGATACAGCACGTTGCATCAAAAATATGATTAAAAACAATATTAATTTTATTACCGACATTTCTAAGAAGAACAAGAAGGAACTTTCCCTTGTCGGGTGTCACCAGCGACTTGCGTGATATGTTTGGCAGTTTTTACACCGGATGACTTTCTTGTCGCAACCGACTGATTTTTATCCAGGCTTGGGACCAGCAGTGGGTGTAAATCTGTAAATGGCAAAAGGTTGTTGCCATTAACCCTCACAAGGATATGAACCGCATTCCCAATGTGCAAAGTCAGAAGTGTTACCCACTGAGACATCCAGGCGCAAAAATGATGGTTCCATTTAGCTCTTCTGCATTTTACAGTACAGGAATTTACAAAGTGTGTTTCAATATGTTGAGATGTGTTTTAAAGGGTCAAATTGTGTTTAAAGTGTGTGTACAACTATATTTTTGAAAATGATCTGCTCTCTGGGCATAAGGAGGCCTTGGCTCGTATCTCCTACGGTAAACTCGGGTACACACTGTTTTCAAAGACTCTTTTTGAAACATACTTTCAATTCCTTAACATTTAAAACAGTGTGTTACTACTTAGCGACAATAAAAAAGGATGACAGGGTGATGGCGGTGTAGAAGCACTGTTATAGATCAGTAAGAGGACTGCCCTTTCCTTGTTGTGGGTTTGATGGTGAAACAAGCAAAGAAAGAAATCCCGGATCCTGCCTTCTACTGTATCATCACGCAGACAGACACACATGCACACACGCGGACACAGCTCACGACTCGACTGAGTCTGGTAATTCCCAAACCGAGATCCCGCAATGGAGCAGTGTTTACTGTTACGCTGCATTCATATCACATCATCAAATCAACAATTCTGGCTTGCTAAACAGTAGAAGTGACAGCAAGTCTGATTTTCATTGGTGCTTAGAAGCAAAAAAACAAAAAAAAAGGGGGGAGGGGTACTTTTTGTGATTTGATTCCCAGCAAAGCTCTTGTGTCATCTCACGTCTGCACCCGGCCCCACTTTGCCTGACAGTCATGTCCGTCCGTGCCTTTGCTGGCATGCAGCCTGCTTCTGAAGTTTGATTTTGTTTATAAATAGATGTATATATATATATTTTTTTTTTCCTGGCACAAAAGATTGCCCAAATCTGCCAATGTTTCAGAAGCCCACATGAACTCCGACAGCGCTCTCCTAATAAATAGCACTAGATTTAAGTTTTACAGCATGAGCCGTCAACAGGAAGAGCAGGCGGCATGACTTCGGGCCAGCGATTTAATTGGCTGTCTGCAGGAATTTCGGCTGTGGCAAGCTAATTGACCCACAACTCCCTGGTGCTTTATCAAAATGGGGGGGGGGGGGGGGGGGATGCCACCAGGCTGATAAGCAGCCAGCCTTGTAAACCAATCTATAACCACTGGCCAATTTGAAGCATGTGTTATCGGCTCTTTTCGCATTGGTCCCCTCTCCTATTTGACTGAATGTCAGCCTCCAAGCCGACTTTATCGAGATTTAACAACTGGCAGTAGAAGTTAAAGCAACAATAATGAATTATTCTTGCTCCTACTAGAGTTGTGAATGGAGAATGCAAGACTTGTAAATTAGCATTTGTTAAGTGAATGCATGTGCGTTGTCACATCAGTCCATTGATTTCGGATTGAGTTTGTCCTCATCAGGCTTGCGGGTGAGCTTGAGCCTTTTCTAAATGACTTGGGACAGCGTGCGCTGAACAACCCGGACTGATCGGCAGTCATTCACAGGACATATACTGACAACCCACCCTTCAAAAATGGTGGCTGTACCATCCATTCTCCAAACTTTGCACAAGAATTGTTGTTTATGTTGTCTTGATGGTAAGAATGTAGGTTGCACCATGGGGTAACTGTCAGTCAGCAGGAGAGCGTCCTCTATCTCTAGCTTCATATTTGTCTAAGCACACACAGCTAATTGCTGAAAATGCTGCTTGCCGCAGTGTGGTCAGGCAAACAAACACATACGAAGCATCCTGATTTTTGCTTCCCCCCCCATTCTCTCTATCTGGGCTACTTTGTGTTATTCTAGTTATACTTCTGAAAAAAACTGAATTCTTTTTTTTTTTTCTTGTCTGACAAAAAAGTATTTTCATGCTTTCAATGCTTCCTCTTATATAACGGCTTTTGCGACATATACCGACCGTCCGGGCGTGATCTCACGAGCTCGTGTAGGGCCACTGATCTTTTGACTTTCGACAAGAAAAATGATGCCATAAACGCTCAGAGTGGGTGCGACAGGTTGCTGTGATCAAAACCAGCTGCCAATTAACTTAATGACTGAATCTATCACATTAAATTAGAGGGAGTCGGACGAGCTGCCAATCCAGCCCTCGCTTCACTCGTTAAACAAAAACACAGGCCGAGTGATCACTTTAGGAGCTATGTCTGTCTTTGTGATCTTATCTGGAAGGTCCTGTGTCGTATTTGAAGCAACACCCCCCCCCCCCCCCGCCCCCATTACACACATACATACCCTGACGGGTCCCAAGGATGAAATGTTGCATGGAAGGGATCACCTCAACCTCTGGAATCCGTCGTCCGCTTTGTGTCTTGCTCGGCTGACAAATGGTTTCCAACAGCACCCAGGGTTCGTTCGAGAGAAATTCCCTGATGTGTGACTGTGGAGAGGATAGGAGCAAAATACAAGTGATCAATCCATTTTCAGTAAGACAGATGATCCAAGCGAGAGCCACTTTCGCTCACGAACCTGACTTTGCCAAAGGGCTTTCTATTATTCCCCAGAGGAGCAGCTATCTGACAGGGGTTTGCTCCATGGTCAGTGTCTTTAACCCCACATGATAACACTTAGCCCAGCCATAAAGAATTGGCCCCTTTAACTGATCCATTAGCGTCTGATCCCTGGGAGCGGACCTGGCGGTGTCTACTGAAACTTACCAGCAAACCTTGAAAGGAAACAGCATGGCAGACGAGCGGCAAGATCAAAGCGCGTCTCCCTCCTCCTCTTCCTCGGCCCTCCGTCTCTATCTGCTGCTCTCCGATCCTGCACATTTGACACAATGTCCACATGCCTGTGAATTAGTATTCATCATTATTTTCTTCAGCTATACAGGTATATCGGCATATATGTGTGATGTGTTTTTCACATGGGAATTAATTATTTAATTTAATTAATTATTAGGTCGGCTTCCGATTGATCCACATTTTTTTTTAAATTCTTATAAAATAATGGAAATAAGTTCACTCCAGGGTAATAATATTGATCATCATCATCATAATGATAATAATGATGATGATGATAATAATACACACCGGTTCCTACCCCCCCCCCCCTTATGTATACTTTGAATTGTGAGCCAAGGTTTGGGGTAAAAGCAACATTCAGTGCTGCCATCAATTGAGAAAAGTGAAATGGAGCAAGGAATGTGCTGCAAGGCCCTCGAATGTTGGAAAGGGGAGCCGCACTTGCAAATTTATTGAATGGGTTTTGCGACAAATAGTCAAACACACATATACACTGTAAAATGAGAACACTTGCAAGCTGCTGCTGTCAACCACAACTCATGCCCAGACACTCACACGCACTGACGGACCTGTCAACGTAGCCCCGGCTCCTAATATATACCCATATCGATACCAATATACGGTATATAAAGAACTATTTATACATGAGGCGGCCCGGTAGTCCAGTGGTTAGCACGTCGACTTCACAGTGCAGAGGTACCAGCTTCAATTCCAGCTCGGGCCTCCCTGTGTGGAGTTTGCATGTTCTCACCGGGCCTGCGTGGGTTTTCTCCGGGTACTCCGGTTTCTTCCCACATTCCAAAAACATGCATGGCAGGCTGATTTTACACTCTAAATCGTCCCAAGGTGTGAGTGTGGGCGTGGATGGTTGTTCGTCTCTGTGTGCCCTGCGATTGGCTGGCAACCGATTCAAGGTGTCCCCCGCCAACTGCCTGAAGACAGCTGGGATAGGCTCCAGCACCCCCCGCGACCCTCATGAGGATAAAAGCGGTTCGGAAAATCAATGAATGAATATATATCTATACATGATAAAAAAAATACCACTGAATTGAACCAAATCAAATAGTTCTACTTTAAGATGAACCATCCTGAATTCATATCACACCTCATGTATCAAGATACATTTCAAATTGTCTCAACTCATTTCATTTCATTTGTCTCAACTCAACTGTATTTATAGAGCACTTTCAACTTTAATTGAAGAAATGCACACCCCGAGTACCATTGTGGAAAAATAGGTTAACCACTATTAATAGTAAGACATAAAAACAAAGAAGAGCCAGTTCATTTCTTCCATCCATCCGTTTTCCGATCCGCTTTGTCCTCACAAGGGTCGCGGGGGGTGCCTATCCCAACCATCTACGGGCAGTAGGCGGGAGACACCCTGAACCGGTTGCCAGCCAATCGCAGGGCACACAGAGATGAACAACCACCCTCGCTCACACTCACACCTCTGGACAATTTAGAGTGTTCAATCAGCCTGCCATGCATGTTTTTGGAATGTGGGAGGAAACCGGAGTACCCGGAGAAAACCCACGCAGGCCCGGGGAGAACATGCAAACTCCACACAGGAAGGCCGGAGCCGGGATCAAACCGATGACCTCTGCACTGTGAGGTCGATGCGCTAACCACTGGATCACCGGGCCGCACGGTTCATTTCTTACGTTGTTTTATTTACGCTGACCTTCCATTACACACGCACCTATACGCACACACACATTCACTCCAAGAAAGCTCATTGTATTCTATGCAAACAATTCAGTACATCTTTACTTATTATATATACAGGTATGTATCTTTGAATACATTCTAGTATAAACTCTCAAGCAAGCTGGTTTATTGTGGCATTACTTTCAAAATGGTCTTGGCCAAATTTTTATTTTTGACCAGATATGCAGTTAATTAGTTTTGTAAGGACCTATTCGATGAAGTTGGATTGTTTGTTTAATGTGTTCAGCTATTGTCAGTGAGAAGATCAGGTCACTCAACTCCCAGGTTTGGATGACATTAGGGACGGTGTGTTGTGACTCTATGTATGAATCTTAAATGAACACGTGGCTCTTTGGCTTCCTTCAAGTTCAACAGAACAATAATGCTCCATTGGTCGAATTTACCCAACGTCCCTATGTGTGCCGCATGCTCTTTGCTGGCTACCTATTCCACAGCCAGAATACAACTTGTACAGCAGGAAAAAAAAGTGTGGCTGAATGTCCAAGTGTGTGGTTGAAATCTATAACGTATGATAAGAACCATTTGACCCTGCGGAGAATAGCCAATCTTTTTCCTTTCCCTTGCGTTTCCTCTCACAACTCTTTTCATCTTAAGAATTCCACATTCCAACTGAGACCAAAAACCACACGCAGGACCAACTCTTCAAGGTACGCACCACGTTGACTGGGTTCCCACAGAAAACCCCTCGTATCAGCCCATGTCTGCACATCCCTCCCTTCCATTTCCTTCGCAGCCAGTAAATCACCAAAGCTCACTCCTGGGCCCGTTAAATGTGCGGAGTCTCTGACTAATTGATAACGTTACAATGTGAACCAGTTCATAGTGGTGGTAAATTGAAAACATCGGTGGGAGGAAGCCAGGGGGGCACCGGTAATAAAGAGAAGTTGCATGGGAAAGTTTGGGAGGAGAGGGAGCAGAGGCTGGTCACCAGGGGGATGTTGGGCGGAGGGACGCTCCGAAAAAAGAAAGGGAGGGAAGGTGGGAGCAGACGTGGAAACAAAGAAGAGACAGACGGGACATTGTCAACAGGGAAGAGCGTGTAAGGCATCTCAGGACAACCATCGCTGACAAAGACATGTTCTCTGTCTCGTAGTAGTGTCAGTTGGTACCGACGTCGAAGCGTCGTAAAAGTAGCACACTAAAAATGAATACCATGAACTGCTTGTAGCAGGGGCCAATAACAAGTGTGTTAAAATGAGAAAGACATTTGGGAAAAACATCCCGTCAATCATCTGTTACCTCTTTTCGGCGGTGCACATCGCCTTTGTTGCCTGGCTCCATGAGAGGAAAAACTTATTCGAAACAGCTCCTTGTATGACGCAATGCCATTGTACACCACTGCAAAATACAGACACAATGGTAAACATATTGTTCAATTAATCCTCCAAACAGTTTCAAAACCATGCACGGCGCTGCACCGGGACAAGAGGGGGCTATAGCGTCATCAGAAAGCTGTGTAGCCCCACTTCAACCACAAAGCAAATATTTGATATATATCCATCCACCCGTCCATCCATTATCCGACCCCCTTATCGTCTCGAGGGTCGCGGGCGTGCTGGAGCCTTATCCCAGCTGTCTTCTGGGAGTAAGCGGCCAGCCAATCACAGGGCACACAAAGACAAACAACCATTCGCACTTATTACTCACACATATCGGTCGGTGCATCTGTCGCCGTGTTTCAGGGATGTCTCGATCGGAGACATCGTGACGGCCGGGGAGTGCCGACCGCTTAGCAAGACGGTGAGGTTCAACGCCCTCAAGGTGACAAAGGCGGCTGGTTCCATGAAGCAGTTCCAGAAGTTCTAAGACTGGCGGGAGAAATGTCACCTTAAAATAAACATAATTTACAATTTAGAGTGCCCTATTAGCTTGCCATGCATGTTTTTGGAATGTTTCAGGAAGCCGGAGTACCCGGAGAAAAGCCACGGAGGCATGGGGGAGAACAACTCCACAAACTCTACACATGAAGGCCTCTTTATGCACGTTTTATTTGTTGTTTTTTCTGAATTTGGCTGCGTATCAGTCGCCTGCCTGTGAATTAGTACTGATAAGTCCGTTCTCAACGCCATTTGGCTGTCGCTGACAACTTGGACAGACTGGGCCGGCCTGAAATACTGACGGCAGCTCACTGACGGGATTTACCGGATTGGCGAAGTCCACCTCTGGTTAATACATCTTCAACATACAATACAATTGCATGCTTATCACATCATGTGAGAGCAACTGTAAATTCAGCCAGCAACAAATGAATAAGTGTGTGCGTGCGTGCATGCGTGTGTGTGTGTGTGTGTACGCGCCTGTTATACGAGACCAGAGAGGGATTTGTTGGCTTGTCAGTACACACCAGTGGCCCCCATGGTGTCTCTCCGCGTCTTCCTCTTAATTACCCATCATTCCTCTCAGGGCCTGGCCCCTCACAAATTACGGCACATTGTCCATCGCCAATCGCCCTGTCATCGCGCGGCTCCACATTACAGAGCATGGCTCATAGTGGACCGAGACCAGAGCTGGGGGGGGGCCGAGATGAGACGTACACAACACAACCATGAATGTGTGTGTGTGTGTCAGTATTAGTGGAAAAGTGTCTTTTGTGTTGATTATAAGCCTAAGTGCACAACAGAGGCGATGACGAGAGAAGAAGTGACCTTCTGTTCTAACGTTCTAACTGTATATACACTGAAAAAAGTTTTTTGTTGAATTTTCTGAATTTTACTCCATCAAGTGGTCGCGTGGAATAAAATCATCTGGATCCAGATGCATTTTTAAGTAGACTATACATCGACTTAAAAAAACATGGGGATCCAAATGATTTTTATCTTGTGCAACCACTTGATGAAATAAAATGGAGTACTGTAAATCCAACATACCATTTTTCTCAGTGTAGGTTGATGAATGTCATGTGTGAAGCCCAGTGATGCTGCACTGTCAAGTGGATGCAAATTACATGAAGAGGAAAAGTGAGTGTGTGGGACAGAAACTGGCACAGCACACTACATGTTACATTAACACTGTCACGAAGCTCAATTGACGACTCGGCTATTGACTCACTCAACCAAATAAGTATACAAGTATTAAGAGACACAGCAGACAGCACAACACCACTGAAGGTCACAACAAAATATGCAAGCATGAAACAGGCTACAGAATTATGTCATAGTAAAACCCAAGTGCTCTAAAACTAAATATTGCCCACGTGCCTCATGCACACACTCATACTCTTTTTTTTTTGTGGGGTGGGGGGTGGGTGTTAGGGGTAAAATGTAATTTTCTCATTTTTTTTAAATGTTCTTATTCACTGATTAAATAATTGATTGATTGTAAATAATGAAATACAATGAAGATATTGATAATATAATCAAAAGCTTACATGTAACATTTTGTTAAATAATTGTTTATCGGCCTACCCTGCCCATTGCCCAAAGTCAGCTGGGACTTTATTTTAAAGCGGGGATCTGGTGTGGAAAAACTGACAAATGAATCACGCTGATGGTTTGCTTTGGATATCCCTGTTGACACAAAGCTGAAAGTCACAGCATAATCGTAAATCAACATTTTATAATGGCAACAGATTATTTCCCTTTCCAATATTTTATTTTGAAGAAATTGTCTTAAAATCCCAACAAATTGTTGGCCAGTCTCCTGGAACAGACATTTAAGTGCACTGATTGTCTTTATTTCCTTTTTGTCTCATTCATGCTTGATTATCAGTTAGCGGCTGGTGACCAGTCTTGGGTGCATGACAACTCTTGCCCAAAGTCACCTCGGATAAGCAACAAAAGATCAAGCCCAATCGAAAATAGATGGGCAGTCTTTCATTATTACATGAATATTTCAGCAATAAAAACAGAAAAGACTATTTGGTGTTATTATTCAACAGTATAAGCAGTATGTGCGCTCTTCTGAGTGTGCCTCTTGTTCCATTTTATTAAATTAATACAGCTCGATAAATGCAACATCGTCCTGAGTGGTTTCTAACCGCAATTCACAAAGTGTCAGTGAGTGGAGCTTGTGTGCTTGTGAGCTTGTGGCGAGCAACACTGCCCTTCAACTTAACGTCTTCGGTATTCCGCCTGCACGATTTTCTTCATCGAGCTGGAGAAAGTCAGTTGAGAGGCCGAGAGAATGTGCGCGCCAAATGGTTGCATCAGCTGAACATTAAAAACGGATTGAAAAACAAACACATAGTTAACTATAATTGTCGGCCTTGGCATTGAGGGCTTTTCATTTTGCAAGTTCTCTCTATTATTAGCCTAAATTGAGTAAAACTTGAATTAATAATCACAAGCACATGCTGTACAAAGAGGAATTTTACACTGGGACGTTAGGTGTAAATAGGATTAAAAAGCGCAATAACGGCCGCTCGAGCTCTTCACCCAACATGGTGAAGTGGCACTTTTTAGAAGTAAAAATACGGCCTTACATTTAACTCCAAATCATAATCACCCGGACTTTTTTGAGAACATAGCGCATTTGCTCAACTGTGCATGTCGCCTGAAAAATGACTACAATGTGTCATGTGTACAAAGAATGTAGCACCCTGCGGCTCCCCAAAACAAATACCTCTTAATTATAAGCAATCCCCCATAAGTGCTCAGTGGGACACATGAAAGCACTAGTAAGAGTTGGAATTTGAGGTTGGGGAAGGGGCGTGATGTGACTCGGCAGTAAAAAACAAAAATTTGACCCGCCCCCGCTGTGAGGTTTGGTGTTCGAATCCTATTTAGAGTTTGCAGTTCTGCTTCTTCCCACATAAAAAAAAAAAAAAACACAGGCATATTAGGTCCATTAAAAACTCAAAATTTTCCACAGGTGTGAATGTAAGTGTAAAATGTTTTTTGGTCTCTTTGTGCCCAAGTGTAAGATCAGTCCAGGGAATAAGCTGCCTCATGCGCAAATTCAGTGGCGATAGACTCCAGCTCACCCGCTATCCTAATGTAGGATAGAAAATGCACTGTAAAAAAACACACACGTTTAATTTTGGGGGGGATAAACGGTCATTTAACCCGTATTGTGTTTTATTGTTTTTATTATTGTAAAGTGTCCTTGGGTATCTTGAAAGGCGCTCATAAATAAAATGTATTATTATTATTTAAGTTCGAGCAATATTAAAACATAAATTACTGACATTAATGGCAACAATTTTAGTTAGCACAAAAAAGTGATGCTGTATTTTTTTATTACAGTAAAACTTAAAATATTAATTTGAATTGCCCAACATAAAGGTTATCAGTTTGTTGCCATTTTGGCTGCCGCTGCTCAACCCGTATTGTTTTGTGTTTTTTGTTATTGTAAAGTGTCCTTGGGTGTCTTGAAAGGCGCTTATAAATAAAATGTATTATTATTATTATTATTATTAAATTTTAAGTTTGCCCAACTTTTTTTTTTTTTTTTTTTTTTTTTTTTAAACAGTGTGGCTAGATGAAAGGGTACTCATTGAATACAAACACTTCCTTCCCATGTACCGGTAATTCCCTCTATCATCCAGGATGGGAACGCAAAGGGGGTGATCTACATTTGGTACTGATTAAGAGAAGGCAATTTTTTAAAAAGAAGGAGTCAGGGGGCTTGGAGACCACAGAAGTCCCACACATGCATCAGAAGGCTCCTTCTCATTTAAATGTCTAAGAATTCGCTGCCTCGTGCCAAGAAGTCTCAGCCTCGGTGAAAATAAATGGCACAGGGCAGTGCGCACTCAGCCCCATTTGTAAGCCATTAAAATATTTTCGATGTGACATATTAATTAAGAGCGTTGCCTTGAAGCTCCATGCACGCCACATGACGTAGCCACAGGACACCAATACATTCACTGATGATCGCTTTCAATCATCTGTAACTCATCATGTCATTTACAAAACAGGCACACATCTATTGAGATGACTCATGTTGTGTTTTACTGCAAGTTCAAGTTCACTCCCTCATCCCAAAACACACAAGGAAGACTGACCAGCAACCCAGAAGAAAAGTACGATTGTCAACATGCTCTGCAAATGTATCTGCAAAATAACAGTTCTCACACTATTGACAACAGCGATTGTTTTTTTAAGACCGAAAACAAACAGAATCTCTTAATGTGTTTGCGTCACTGATACAAATCCCTCGGGGGCTTTGTCTTCATCATGTGGATTGTCTTTGTATCTCTGGGAGAATTACAGCTCTAATAACTTTGATCCCAAGCCCCCGAAGCGTCACTAAAATGTTTACAACAGAGGGCAGCAAGCTCCTTTGGAGAAGCCGTGCATTCATTACACAGCCTTTGACTCAATTCACTGTGTGTAAATATATCCATTTCATTATGGAAACCGCTCAAATATTTGTTTCAGCGGTTTCCCCCCCATATAACGTAAATTGCTGCAAGCTGTTGTGCTTGGAAAAGGCATATTCTCATGATGCCTGTCTCCCCTCACACAAATCACAGCTAAAGGTCGCATTGAGATGACTACTGGCAGCCAATTTATTCCCCGAATATCACACCCCCAGTCCCTTCAGGAGCTCCTTGGTGTTTAATGGGATTGATGATTTTTGATGTTTGTTTTTAATCATTGCTCTCAGCAGTTGTGCTTCCTCAATCACATTTCTGTTTTATCTCAAGTCGTAGATAAATAAGAGGAAGCTTTTCAATTTATTTCATTTTCAGAATGCAAATGAGATAAGCAAAAAAAGTAGCTGGAAAGGGGCCGTTTCGAGACAGCGCGAGTGGCTGATTTTGGAGTATGGTGAAGTTTGGACTACCCCTGCAGTTTAAACATATATGCGTGTTATTTGCGGATTTTCCCAGGCTCCACAAGTTCTGATCTACTCTTAACTTCTCCTTAACATACCAAAATTGCATAGACTGTTCATACATTTTTCACTGAGCATAGTGTAAAGCTGTTCCTGCTCATCCCAAAATGACCACAGACATATATACTCTCTGTTCTGTGAAAATTGTTAAAACTGCTGGATTTTAGCATGAGTTTAACTTTACCGTATTTTCCGCACTATGAGGCGCACCTAAAAGCATTCAATTTTCTCAAAAGCTGACAGTGTGCATTATAATCCGATGTGCTTTATACACGGACCAATATTCTGATTTCTTGGACGTAGTATTTGAAATGTTTTTAAGGCGTCTTTGTTACAGCTGCAGTGGTTTTGAAAGCACTATATAAAGCGGTATTGTATTTCTTTAGCGTAGCTCCATCTAGTGGATATATAATGTAACCTCAGCCACTATTGTTGCTTTTATTCTGTGCGCCTTATAATGCACTGTGCCCAATATATGAAAACTGTTTTAAAATAGGTTAGTCATTGAAGGTGCGCCTTATAGTGCGGAAAATACGGTACTTTGCTGACGGTTTGTTACCTTTTGACGTCATTTATCAATTCCACCTGTGCCACACTACTTGCCACAAGGAGGCCACCTCTGTTGAAAAAACAACAACATGCAAACTAGATGTGGACAAGCAACAAAGCTTAAGGGGCAATGTCTTATGAAGAGACGAGAAAAAATTGGAACATTTTGGCAAGGCACATCAGCTCTATGCACATAGATGCAAAAAATGAAGCATACCAGGAGAAGAACACTGTCCCTACTGTGAAACATGGAGGAGGGTCTGTAATGTTCTGAGGCTGCTTTGCTACATCTGGCACTGGGTGCCTGGCAGATCAGCTAATGGACTGCTGAAATTTACCGACAGAAGCGATGATGGAAGTGCGGTTAAAATAACGTGATGGATTGACAGACTGACGATTACAGTTTGGTTTGGCTTGAAGAAATGACGGAATGACGTTGATGGACGGGTATTCGGGCCGCTGACGGATGACAAATGACTGACCTGTAATATTTTGTAATTGTCTTATACGCGTTAGCTACCGTTGTAATTCCCTCTTAATCATCATTTGAAACATATTTATACACATAAACACTTAAAAACTTCAAAGTGAAATGCCATCCTATCCGTGAAAGTGGCATCATGTTCGTATGCCATCGAAAGTGTTCACGCATATGTGGATGTTGACGACGAGTGTGAATATTTACAGCCTAGTGATTGTTTGTTTGTTTGTTTGTTTATTGAACATAAAACATATATACAGTAATAATTTGACAGAAAATAAGGTAGATAAAAAAAAAGTAAAAAGAAAGAAATCAATCTTCATTCAACACAGTTATGTTCAAGGGAGTAGGAAGAAGTAAAAAACGTATCTAGTCCTACCCCGTTATGTGTTTATATCTAATAAATCATTTTTATATCAATCAGAAAAGAAAGAAAGTAAGAAGAAAGAAGTCTCCATTAAGGCTCATACTTTACCCTTAACCGTGATATATTTGATAGATTGCAAAACAAATGTACTCTTGGGTAAATTAGATGATAATGGTTATACTCTGCTCAGAGTCAGATATCTGACTTTTTTTCCTCTCAATCACGTCCATCTAAAAGGTAATTCGGCTCTGCTTAGTTCAGAATTGGCGACAGCAAAATAGAAACCAAGTCAAAGCATTAATTTGTCATTTGTCTGATTTACCAAAATGATTTTGTAAAACAATTTTGGTTCGGAAGATGGATGAATGGATTTAGTCTACAATTAATGACGCACATTTTGAGAATCCGAAGATCTGGTTGTTTTGACTAACTGCTTTGGAGTGATGCAAAACTCATGAGGAATTTCATAGCAACTGAGATTTTTTTCAAAGGACCATCTTGAGGATAAACCTGTGACGAATCTCAAGCAGTGGTATAGACAACAATCTAAAAGGAATGATGAAAGCATACAATGTCTCACAATCAGCTATAAGGCACATTCAAGGGTACGATCTCGACATTATTGGACGGAACACAGAGGGCTGGCACCCCATTGGGCCTCTGCAGCCATGGGAGACGACCCCTAGGTGGCAGCCTACCTCATGAATACTCCACTGTAATAATAACATCAGTCCAGTGATGAAAGCACTAGCTTTTATTTGCTCAGTAGGCAACAAAAGCCAGTCCGGCTGAACCTTCGGTAAGTTATGATCAGTGGCTCCCGCCCTTCAAACAGCAGCTTGATAGGATCTGTTGTGTGTGCTCTCAGCTTGTCTAATGTTACTCCCATCAAAGAGGCCCCAGTAGAGCTGAATGGAGGATGATGTGTGTACTGCCTCTGCTTCGTGGAGGCATTTCCAGCTGGCGCCAGCGCAGAGGAAACCCACTGAGACACACAACAACACATACAGACAGCGGGGTCAGCTCTGATTTAGCTTCCTATTGCCTGACAACAACTACCCTTTTCAGGCCAGACTGACTTTTAGCTCTTTCTCAGTGCTTTAAGTGGAAAGAAATCAGTGCCGGTACTCCCCTTATTCAACTATTGCCAGGTAAATTATATATTATATATACTGTATATATATAATTTATCTATCTATCTCTATATATCTATCTCTCTCTCTATATATATATCTATCTATCTCTATATATACTGTATATATATATATATATATATATAGTGTGTGAAAATGACCGGCGGCTCCAAAATGTATGAGGACATCTCCACTTGGGCGCACTTCAACCTTGCCTTTCCATGGGTGACTTAAAAGAGCAAGAAATGAGCAGCCTGCGTGCATCTTAAGTGCAGTTTCTGTCACGTCTGTCTGTTATCTTCACAAGTAACCAAGATACTCAAACACAATGCATTCCGAGAGACTTTTCGCTCACTGAATTGTACTGAATAGGTCGTGATATATTAAATTGAAATCTGTCGGGGTTAGTTTTGCTTTTTCCCCAAAATCCACAGCTGTGGGGTACTGTCTTCATCTCCTATCCAAAAATGAGATGCTTCAAATGGCCACACTCATCTGAAGGCCTTGGACTCATCGCTGGAAGTCCGGTGCACAAAGTCCAACTTTGAAATTTCGACAAGCTGACCTCCGGAGCTTGCCTCGCAGCTACTTAGCCGAAATTGATGGAGCCGCTGCATCTCAGGCTGGACAGAATTAGCAATTGCCCCGCTACTGCTGCAGGATAGCGTGCAACCATGTTGGGGAGATCCCTGAGAGGGTGCCCCAACATCCTCAATATCATCTACAAACACGTTTTTTTTGGCGGTGGTCGTAAATGTGGCCAGCAGCGGACTCAGCGCTTCTTGACTACCTAGATGGCGGGTGTGTGCCTGGTAAGAAGGTAATCTTATTCTGCTAACCTTATCTGTTGTGCCGTCAACAGCCAATTCTGCCTCGACAAGCCACGGGAGCTGTTGGGCGCCAACAGCCATGGCTGTCTGCCTGTCTGCCCATGGAGCTGTAACAAAACTTTAGCATTGCTGAAAACTATCCACAACCCTACCCTTGTCCACTTCTCCTTGTAAAAATACAAAAATGATCACCACAGTATTTTTGATTTTGTGGAGGTGATAGTGTCCTTTCCTCATAGGAACCACTGCTACCATGCTGCCAGCATGACCGCGTAAACAAATGCACACGGGGATGAGTCACGTGACGTGCGCAGCGACGTTTAAAATTTGTTTACAACGGCCACACACACTCAGAACCCTGAATTACTGATTCCGAGCACTTGTGGGAAAATTTGTGAGAGCAAATGAGATGCAGATGAATATTTACTGTACACATGGATAAAATCGTTGGTTCTATATTGTTAAAGAAGAAAACCCAAGCGTATCCACGAAAACAGCTTGAAACTTGAATAAGTACAAGTGAATAGAAATATTTTGACAATCAATCACTAAAAATCAGGGATAAGCAAAACTTTTCAAACAAACCAACAGCAACAAAGGTAATGAAACTCCCCTGGGCAAAAACGAAAGTACGCCAAACTTAGAAAATGTTGATTTCTTTCATTCAAAAGTCTCTTCTTTATCTGTGTTCCTCTGAAATGATTCAAGGTAGACATCTTGAAACGTCTTTGTGCTTGAATTCTGGAGGTTAGCAGTTCTAAAACTAGACATAATTGTTGGCCCTCTTTCATTAAAAAGAAAAAAAACAGAATGGTTCTGGAATTAAATTGAAACTACTTTTTCTTTATCCCGTCGCATTAAGAGTTGCAGAAATGACTTCATTGCAGAGGTCGTACAACCAAATTATTTTTTTTATTTATGTCCATGCAATGAGATCCGGCAGATTGGTGTGATGTAAGGACAAGCTGTGCTGTGATCTCACACTCCTACACGCACGCTCACGCACAAACAGGCATGTTCAAAAACGTAATTTCATCGGCATTTGAAATAAAGAGGAATTTCGAAAAGGGTGACGATGATGACACATTACAACACCAGATGTATATTTTTAAACTGGCGTCAACATTCCAAACGAATGTACAATTACTTGTAATTGTAAATAACAGAAGATAAAATCGGTACAATAGAAAACATGTTCGGTTTGTGCAGACAAAAGTAGCTACATCAGATACATTCATATTCAAAAATCATAAGACATTCTTTTAGGTTATTTACTTACGTACGATGGCTAAAATGACAATTCTTCTTGAATGGGTCAGAACAGTCAGTTCTGACACGCACACATTTCTTATTCAGGGTAAGTTTCATAATGATAGCATATTTTCTAAAAATTCCCATCGTGACAGCAAATGATGAGGCAAAAGTGAATAAAATGTGTCACCTTCGATATTCCACCGTGACAACATACGCCACAAATTCAGATACGTAGTGAATTACACGGGAGTTAAGTCGCAACTCTGTGAAACTGCAAGTGACATTTTCCAACATTGTCATAACATTCTTGCCTCTGACCACAACCTCGAACACTCGCACGCACACACGCACACACACACACACACACACACACACACACGCACACACACACACACACACACACACACACACACACACACACACGCACACACACACACACACAATTTGATTATGGGATGCATTGAAGCATGTTTGACCGCCCGGTGAGGGGGAAAAAAACCCACAAAAAAAAAACAAGCACACAAACATTCATTGCTCTCCCTCCAGTTCACCTTTGACTGTCTGGCTGTCATGTTTGACGGCATCGGTCTTTTTCAGTGCTCTGATGACCGGCAACCATGGCGACGGCATCTCGGGCCCTGCCCTCTTGACTTGGTTGAGGCGGCTGAGGGCGGCATACAGTCCAGAGTTGGTGCTGTCTTGGATGTCTGTGGGATTCTGCTGCTCGCTGGAGAACATGCCCAGAGCGGCCGGAGTGCAGTGCCTTTGCTGTTCCCGCAGAAACAACAGTGTGAACGACGCCCATGCTGGAACCTTATCTTTGCTGTGTTTTCCTTTATCGAGGGGCTTACTACAGAGTCTCATTATGCAACTTTTGATGTCCTAATGTTATATAAAAGTTCCAATCGCAAATGTCATACAGTTCCATGCTTTTTGATCAAAATCAAAAGGGACCATGTTATAGATGTTCTATTTCCATTGTTTCCAGGAAAAATTGAAACAAAACCAAAACAAGTTGGCACCTGACCGGCATCCTGAAATGGATTGTGTTTGACCTTCAAGATTCCATAAGCAACTAGGCTCATTTTTACCTTGGCTTAGCACCAAAAGAGACCAAGCGCAGGCCACATAAGAGAGGGTGAGAGCAGTGCGCAGTTGCTCACATGCACAGCTGAGAGGGACCATTCAAGTACAGTATATCATGTATTAAGAAAAGGATATGATATATGTCAACACGAATGAAGCCTAAACATCACCTTTGGTGGCTCTGTGGTGACATCTTGTGCTAAAAAAAGAGCTCATAGTCTCCTTCGCCATTCACGCGGGTGCAGGAGGAAGTGCTTTGGCAATTTTGCTGGATGTGCAAGTCGGAGGCGCATAGAGCTGATTCCCAAACCACGGTTCAACCTTTAATTTTCCATATTAGCCGTACAGCGATACTAACATAAATACATTTAAAATCAACTCTGAAAGCTCATATATTAAAGTAATTGACTAAGACAAAGATGAAGGATATTTCCGTAAAAATCATACTTTCTTTTACAAATGGAAAGTGTTAGTCATCTCTTTTTTTATTCTATTTTTTTTTAGTTGGAATGGCTTTTTTTGTTTCAATTATCTCGTTTGTTTTTGTGAACTGTAATAACTATGCTCACAATTCGCAGCAAAGAGGTTGGAATTATATTCTCTTCCTGATCCTATCGGGAGTGAAACATCTTCAAAGTATCACCACACTCACTCGTCTTCACGTGTCGAGCGACGCATTTGCTGGGGAAAAATGCAACTGTATCTGACAAAAAACTTCAAAGGTTCCCCATTCCTTCTTCCCTGCTGTCCTCTCGTAACTAAGCCTTTAATCACAGTTTAGTCACGCTCAGCCCTAATTAAAGACCCCGCCGATTCACAGGCGGACATCCCGACCGCTGCCTGACCAAAAAAAAACAAGATCTGTCCCTTCCTCTCTTGTTTTCTCCTGCGAGAGAGGTTCTTGAACGAACCTGCGTGCCAGTGCTGCCTTGGTACACAATGGCCCCGAGGTGTCGTTAGGGAGATAATGACTTTCCCGCTCCAATGTCGAGAAAATTCTCAAGTGACGGATTTGAGGGTGAGCCACGTTCTGTTTTACACTAGTATAAAGCCCACTCTGCACAGAATGACTGAATAAGGTACACTTGCGTGTGTGTGTGTGTGTGTGCGCCCGTGTGTTCTGTACCTGAAGGACGAAACCCTGGGGGCAGGTAAGACGGTCATACCACATGGCTTTGTACATGAGCAGGAGGAGGAGGCTGGTTAGGAAGGCCAACATGATGAGGATCAGGCCTGTGATCTGAAGAACACATGCAGACACACTCTTAATATCTATATATTTGAGAATTATTTTAGGAAAATATTAATACCTGTAACTTTTTGGACAACTGCAATCTTTTGCGCAATTTGAAAGTATCTAAATAAGGTCTCGCATAACAATGAGCAACGTAAAATACCCAAAAAGTCAATTAGACAATCTTTCCACAGAAAACAATAAAATCAGGAGCCACAAAATCCAAATACAGTATACAAGTATATCTTGTTTTCTTGTTCCTTGTAAACTGTGTTTTGAAAAACTACTATAGCATGTTATATAATCTCTCCAAACTAGTGTACCTTGGCTCTGTCGGAGACATCTTTGTAAAAGTTGATGTTTAGCTTCTCAATGCTGGGGATGAACAACTTGTCCTTCTTCTTCTTCTGCTGCTGCTGCAGTTGGTAATGAGTCGTCGTCTTCACAATAACCTGAGGTGGGATAAAACATGCAGTGAAAATAATCTGTATTTGCCTACTAAAGGTAAACTATTTGTCATTGAAGAATATAAGTGTGACGTGAAAGTTGCAGCAAAATGCAATCTGATCACTCCATCTGCAACATTGCAATGAACAGCATATTGTGTTTGTTGTGTAACGTTATCAGGAGAGAAAAGCAAGGCCAGACTTACTGTACCTTGTCTGCAAAAGACTGCTGGAGCTGGCTGACCTCGAGGGGCGTGATGAGGGGGATGATATCAAAGCCGTCGTCTGCAGACGGCTGCTTCTCCATTTTATCAGCCAGATTGGTGCCCAGCTTTACCATGTCTGCACTGTTGCGGGCGGGAGAGGCAACTCAGACTTATGAGGACTTAGGTAAGATGTCCTTGATGAAAAGGAGAAACACCAACATATAGAAGCTTGGGATGGGCATAATATCAGCTTCATCAAAGTTAACATGACGAGAGTAAAATGTGGTCATTTTTTAAAATTTGCTGTAACTGGTCACCAACCAAGCGCAGGCCACATATAACACAAATAACTATTCACACTCATACCAACGGACAACTTTTGAGTCTTCAATGAGCCTAACATGTCTGTTTTCATGGGCATAAACTGGGGCACCCAGACAAAATGCACTTTAGCCCAAAAGGACAACATATCTATACATACATAAATACATACTGTGTATATCGTAACCAGTTTTCATTGAAAAAAAAAAAAAAGTCAACATTTGTGCAGCCGCAGGATGCTGGATCATGTAAATATTCATTGGGCCAGATTAAAGGGCTGAGGGGGCCAAACATTCGATGTTCGGCACACATTATGCTTTAAGAACTTTTTAGTAAGTCATCTTTTTATATATATATACATATATATATATAGACATTTATTTTTGTGCATGCAAACACTTTTTCTTCTTTTACCCCCCAATTTTGCTGCTGTAGACTATAAATTTCCCCAGTGTGGGACAAATAAAGGATATCTTATCAATTTTAAAAATGTTGGTAGGCAAACCAGTTGGGAAAAAATGGCTTAGAGAGCTCACTCACTTCCTCAAATTGAATAAATGAAATGTTCAGTCAAATTGAGAATACAGCTGTTATTTACAGAAACCAAGGCAAAACCGTCTCGCTTGCCCAATAACCCATCAAATGTTTTTGATTAACAAGCGAGGTGTATCTGCTAACATGAAAGGGTGCTCATCGAGACAATTTCAACCTCCACTAAGAAGCAAGAGACGTTTTCAGTTCAACGTCAGTAGAGATATTTTGGCTAACTCAATCACATCTCTGCAAGAACCTAAAACATAATTGCAGTGAAGGTGTGCTGCAAGAATAAAACATTAGAATAATATATTGTACAATACATCTGGGCCATAGTACCGTACATGCATTTCGATGTGTGAAAAGCTAATCCTGTCAATTACATAATCGTTCCAGTTAAAAAAAAAAAATGCTTTGCCTCGTCTGCCAGTGTCATTCCAAGCGCCGTCTTCTCTGTTTAATATGGTTCTCATTGATACCATGTCGTTTTCTCTCGCTTTGAGCAAGTGATCATCCAAATGTGACAGGAAGGGGTAATGAGTCATTCCCAGGTTATTCGCGCAGTCTAATGATCTAGAGCCCACTGGCCCACTGCTGCGCTGACTCACTAATGACACGCCACCGGAGTGATGCATCGTCTCAGCCGTCATGGCGGTGTGAATGTGCACTTTGGACACATCGGCGCCCCACGTTGGCGAGTTTGGTCTGAAATAAATCTGTGGCTTGAGTCGCAATACGTTTAGTCGGTCAAATCCATCTTCGGATACAAAATCAAATCACATGGAGGGGGCAGCAGCTCAGGGAGACCATTACTCAAGTACTGTACATCCAACGTTCTCATTGTGTGGGTGGGTGGTGGAGGAAAGTGTGAGAGCGATGAATCATCCTGATTAGCATCTATGACGATCAAAAAACCTGCGAGCCTGGAGCAACCACTGAAGAGCTGACAACGTATCTGCCAAATAGAAGAGCTGCAAATATTAAATTCCATTTGAAGAATATGTATGATTTATGGGCTCTCCTTTATGACGTGAGGGTTTTACAATAAGTATATCCATCCCTTTTCTAATCTAATCATGAGAGTCGCGTGCGTGCTGGACTGTTCCGTTCACCTGCCATCCATGTTTTTCAGAATATGGGAGGAAACTAGAGTACCCGGAGAAAACCCACGCGGGCACGGGGAGAACATGCCAACTCCACACAGGAAAGCCGGAGCCAGAATCGAACCCCGCACCTCTGCACTGTAAGGCGGACGTGCTAACCAGTCGCACACCGTGCCGCGCAACAATAAGTACAATATCATGTAAAAAGTCATTTAAAATAATCACTTACAAGCTGTAACTATCTGTTACTGACAAAATACCCTTCCCAAAAAGTGGCGGCAGGAATAATGAACCCGGGATACAGCAGTGGGAACACTGTAAATCCATTTTACGGAAAATCCTTCGGACATCATTCCTGTTTTGAGCTCAATACATCACTGGCAAAGAAACGGGAGTTTAAAAAACAATTAACTGATTATGTGACTGGTACTTTGCCCCCCATATTGGCGAAAGGAAATGTCGCAAAATTACACCCTTAGTATGAGGAGTGTTTTCGTATGCCTCAAGTTTAGGTTGACTGCCCATGCAAATGCAAACTTGCCACATTGAAGCTTCATGACCAAACAAAAGAGGTGCAGTCAGACAAAAGAGCCTCGATGCAACAGCAAATCCACAGGATGTGTTGGACTGACAAACAACATTGAAAGGCGCTTGTTTGTTTTAATTTCCTTCTGTATGTGACAATGTAGCTCCTGTGGTGGGATCGCAATCTAATTGCAGCCAGCACAGAAGAAAAAAAAAGACAGTCAGTACCAATAAAGGTCCAGTGTGTCATCGACAAGATAAATGATGTCTGACCTGCACTAATCAATAAAGATCAAATGAAAACAACAAGATTTGTTTTCATTTTCCAACAAGATTGTAGCAAGCAGAGCTGTAATATTTCAGCATCTGATTTTCATCCACAAAACACAGAAGAGAGAGAATGAACTTACTGCGGATGTCTCTGCTCTGTGGCCAAAGCGGAGGTGATCGCACGCCACTGATGCTGCCGGGGACTTGGCTGCGAAAGATGGTTGCCGTGGTGATGGGTTGTGAGCGCACTGCGCATGACACCAAGCTTGCGGCAGCTTCCGGAAGTTGAATATGAACTCAGCCTTGAGACTCATTTTAAGGAAAGTCAGTAATGGAATGATAGTACACTCTTTTTTTTAATTAAAACATGAGCAGCATTCATAGATTTGGTCTGAAAAGCCTTCGGATTTGGTGACAATTGCAAAGTAAACACGTGCTGATGTTTGGAAGTCAATGACAATTGACAAGAGCAGTAATTTCGTTCATGATGATCAAATACACAACTCATCATCACGGTTTGTGTGATGAAAAAAAAGACACAAACTGAGTATAAAAACTAAAAAGTAGAACTATTTTTCGGATCACATTCAAACAATACTCAACAACAAAAAATTACTTAAGAATGAATTGACATACTGTATACCGGTAGTCCAGGCCACTAGGGTAAAGGTAATACAGTAAATTGCTATTCGTGGAGTTCAACATTTATTTGTCTTTTCAAGTTGTTCTTGACATGTGCTTGGATATAAGAAAAAAATGGTGGGGCACCAACCACTCATAGCAGGAAAACTACAGTACTCCAAATAACCATACCCCCATTTGCTGTACATTCGAAACAATTAAAGAGACACGGGGAGCTGACACCTATACCAGCTGACGAAAGGCAGACCACACACTGGATTGGTCGCCAGGGAATCACAGGGCACATACAGAGACGGCCAGCCATTCAGACTATCACTTGAGCAGTTATTGAATCGATGCTGCCTGCACCAAAATCAGATGAGGGTGCCACTGCCCCAATCAATGACACATACTCAATTGCAACAGTTTTCAATTAAGAACAGCATTAATGTTGGCTTCTTTTCTTAGTTCCAGAAATACAATGTTAAGTCCGCCGCCATTTTCTATGACTACAATATGTACATGCGGCCAAATATCTGGTCAAAACTTGCGCCGTGGTTTCCGGTTCTGTCATTTTAATGTCTGGCTGCTCATTTAATTGTAAATGCAACACTCAAATTGGCTCATAAATGTGTAAATCTGACTCAAATATCTCACTAGACATGAACCTCAGTATACGACAGCAATCTATTTTGGCAGTGATGAAAATTCTGTTACCCATATTTGTCAGATGTCATTGTTCATCATTAACCGATGTGACCTGAAGTCATAATCTAGAAAACATTTGACAACCAAATGAAAAAGCACAATGAGCATTATGACGTATTCTTACAGTGCTGTGTGTGAAATAATACATAATTACTGTATAAATATATACAGTATATATTTTTCAGCCATAAATATTAAACAATAAAATTAAAACCAGTAAGTACGGTGGTAATTGAATGCACCTTCGGTTTATGTCGGTCTATGCCAGTTATTTATGGTTCATTATGTACATTTTTATCTGTGGAACCCATAGTACTGCAGATTGTACTTTGTGATGGTTTTATTGTGCTGACAGTGTCTCTGAGAATCGTCCTTTTTTTCTTAATTGTGGCTCAGCAGACTCTTTGGTCTTTTCCACCGAGGTTCAGGAAATCATGAGTAATGTCAAGTTAGCGGTGGTAATTTAAAAGAAAACTCCTTTAAAGTTGGACAGAGGGTCAAAGGCTAGTAATCCAGGAGCACTCATCCTCATACTTGCCTTTGACCTAGGAACAGATATCATGTGACCTCTGTGACCTGCGGAATCTTCAAACAATTTTATATCAGTGACATGCTGCCAGAGACGGTGCACTGAAAGTTTTTTGGGTTTTTTTTTTTTTTTTTTTTGGGATGCACGGTGATCTGGATCGGCTCATTGGAAGACTGCAAGGGGGAGCTTAAGCATGTGAAGATGTACGTCAGCAGAAGAGAGAAAGGAGCTTCCATAACTGTGTGGCACAAGTTTGTTTAAGAGAGGGAATGGACTGACAGAACAGACTCATCAGCTCAGGCTTGATTGAGCTCAACGTTTTCAGGGAGACAATGGGCCCATGCTGTTTCCTTATTTGGCCATAGGAATTCATTCGGCCTTTAGGAAAGCACTCGGCCAAAAAACTCAAGGCCCGCTCCATGCCGCCTCCCCCTCCCCCAAACCATCACCTGAGGCTACATTTATTATTTTGACCTTTTTCTTGGCAAGAGTGTGACATCAAAGTGGATCGTCGATTTGTTGCTTTTTTAGGTGTCATTGTCACAAGTGAGCAACCGACAGTACGGGGTGAGGGATGGGGGGGCTGACAAGGGAGCACTGGAATGACAATCAATTAGCCTGCAGAACAGACACTGAAAAAATGAAATGCATTCAAGTGTATAATTTTTGTGAGTTGTCCAGAATTTTTTTGCATATGCACAGTAATTCTGCAACATCATGTTGTCGGTATAGTTGAGAACCTTAAACATTTTATTTTACTTTTCACATTTGATGGAACCAGTTGTCATGACTGAAATAGAGAAGGCTATATGTGATGAAGCAAAGCAACCAATTCGTAATTGTTGATATAAACCTTTTCAGTGTTGTCGACAAAACCATGCTGTGATCAAAGTAGAAAGGATTCTTGTGGTCAAGGATTTATTAAACATTCCGCAGAACACTTGGACTAGTGTGACACTCATCAATTTAGAAATTCTTTCCTTTCATCTATCAGCGATTTTTTACAATTGTATTCAATGTACATTTCGGTTGCGAGTCATTGCTTTCAAATGCATAAGGTAGCAATGTCTGAATTAAATTTTTTGCACATTTGCTTTGTGTGTTAGAATTCACCTTGAAAACAGCAGTGCATGACTAGCTTTCAACTCGCACGTGTTTCAACGTCCACTACATTACCGAGAGCGCCACCAAGCGGCTCAAGGATCACACTACAGAACTTAAAATAACCTAATGTAAGCCTTTAAGTAAGCGGCAAAACAGCAAAAATGCACCAAGCAATATTTACATGCCTTTATCTCGAACCATTTTCAAGCCGCAACATTCTGAAATATTATCAAAACGGAATATTTTATTTGAAAAAAAATACAGCCTTAAAACCGTTTTGAAAATGTTATCTATATATACAGTACATACATATATATATATATACATATATATATACATACATACATATTTTGTTTTATATACTGTATATATACACACATACATAGATTGTCTTCACACACAATATTGGGAGCGTTGCATTTCCAGTGGTTGTGTTACCAAACAAGATACAACTTGGTGTGAGCATATACAGTATTTTGAAACGTTTTAGTTTCATCAGGAACATTTTAAAGTTTATGCAATCATTGTTTTGAGTTTAGTGTCAGAGACAAGCAAGTTGTTTTTAATAAACTTTTTTGTTTTACAAACAATATGAACCCAAAATGGAAAGACCATCCATTCATCGACCCGTTTATCCTCACAAGGGTAATAATATAAAAATATACTTTACTTTTTAACAAATACATGATCTTGAACCTTCAATTGCTGGATTCAGACAGACGCTCCTCGACTGCTGGAATTCAGAAAACAGTGTGGTTTCAAAAAAAAAGAAAATACAGCAGTAAGTCTACTTATGATTGGCCAGACTTACAAGCTTTTTGAGATGCAAGCCATCGCTTGGCTGATTTTTTTTTTTTTCGTCTTGAAGTACGAGTAAAGTACTGTAGAGTGCCATTTAAAAAAAATAACATTATTTGGTTGTGGAGCTATAATAGATTGGTGGCATTTCAATTAATTTCAAAGGGAAAAGATGAATAGCGATGCGAGTGCTTTGAGTTTCAAGCGTCGTCACGGAACAAATTAAACTCTTAGATCAAGGCACAGGTGTATTTTGTGTGTGGTCGATGTGTGTGTGTGTGTGGGGGGGGGATGAAAAACTGGGACAACATACCAGGGATCTCATGAGGCCAAATGTCATTGCAAGCAGGGCACCGAGGCTCCGTCGCTCCTTGGAAGAATCTTGCCACGCACGGGTTGTGCATTTTTATGCCACAGGTTGGATTCTCACAGATTTGGCTCTGAAAAATGAAATTAAAGGAATTGTTTACTTGGTGATTCGACACAATAGTATCAAGATCAGTTGAAAAGAGTTTTAGTAGGTGATGTTATTTGTTTGGAGTGTACCTGGAAGACAATGTTGTGACAGATGCGGCACACTTTGACCTGGTCTTGATACATAGTGCGAATGTATTGCTCCATCTCGATGATACATCTGGTGGACAAGCAGTATTCACCCTCTTTCTGCACAGAAAAAAAGAATCCCCCCAAAAAAGGGTATTTCTATTCTTTAACATGATTAACACAAATGTATTGCAAAGATGAATCAAAAGGCAAAACATGAACTGCAACAAAATGGCTGCCTTTAGAAAGGAAACTGCTCACACAATACCATATTCTGCTATTTTAAAAAAAACAGTGTAAAGAGCAAGAGCTCACGTTCGAATAGGTGGATTTCTTACCTCAATGAGCCAATTGTCTCGCACAAGTCGATTTAGCAGCTGTTCCATGTCTTTCTTCTTTGTTTTTTTGGTCAGCGTGTTGCCGCAATTGAGTATTTCAGTGGAGAAGGCCCTGCCAGTGTCCGAGTCCACGACCAGGTCCATCTTAATATGAATAGTGCACACTTGTCAACAAACGCTCATAAGTGGGTTTGTTAATCTTTCTGTTGCTATGGTTAAAATTGGTCAAATGTATTGCAGGAAAATACCCAACAACATTAGTGTACATGACTGAACGCACTATTTTCCGGAAAATCTCCAGTTCATGATCGGCGTAGTCAGATGTCATTCTGGTGACATCCGTTTCAATCATGTTAACCTGGACAGCAATCAAATCATGGTAAATATTAGCAATCCTGCAAGATTATGTCATATACAACAACAACAACATTTCCGCTCAAACATCCATGAATTACGGCTTAATTGAGCCTGGGAGCCCCCTGCACTTTTTGTCAGAATTTAAAAACATATGTTTCTTGTCCAAGATAAAAAGAAAAAAGCCTTTAACATTTTGCAAATCTTAAAATCTGTTTAATAAACATGCTTTAATTCAAACTCTTGACATAAAAACTGTATTTGTCTTTTTACGGCAAACGAATACAGTAATCCCTCATTTATCGCGGTGAATGGGGGCCAAAAGCACCTGCGATAAACAAAAATCTGCAAAGTAGCGACCAATAAACATATACTGGTAAAAAAAATATATATATATAGATATATATATATATATTTTTTTTAAGTCCGCAAACGGTCCGCGAGAAGCTGCAAAACAACTGCGAGCCACATAGAGCAACATATACAGTACTGTACTCCATGTATATATTAAAATAATAATAATAATAATTTTTTTTATGAATATGTTTGAAAAAATCCGCGATAAACGAACCGCAAAATAGCGAGGGATTACTGTATCAGCTCCAAATATCTGTTGTCAGCCTCCTTGACTGCTAATAATCGTATCGGTAAAGAAAAAAAAACTTTTGTTACAAAGAACATGTTAAATTACTAATTGTGTCTGCGGCATTTTTGGACCTTTGAATGAGTAAAGTATAACCAAAGCTTCCTTTATGTAAACTGAAATAGACTTCTTACAGCTGCACAGAAACCTTGTATTGCAAAAATTGTAAACATAAACAGGATGATACTGACAGATTGAGCCTGGAACTCATCTAGAGCATTTCTTATGGATGAAGTTACAGTAGTTTGTGATCTGAAAAGCTCCGCTCTATTCACAGATACACAGAAAAAATGATAGACAACATTAGGTTGATGCTGCGATTAACATCACTTACCAAAGCATAGTGCTGTACACCACTACTTTCACACATTCCTTTTCTAATCTGCATGAACATGGGCTCCAGATTAGAGTTGATGGTATTGATATAGTCATCAAGGTGGTCTGGGGAGTAAAAAGCTGTAAAGGAAGCAAAAACATTAAGCTCCACGTGTTATCAACCTTTCGAAATTAAATGTATCCCCATGGTTTGATTTTTCACGGAGGGACACTGATTTTGCTGGATCGTGCAAGCCTCTTTAATAGATCGGTAGAGCGTTTAGAATAAGAGTAACGTATGGAAAGGTCACCACTGCCATCACGTGTAAGCAGTTAGTTTGCGCAGTAACTCACTGTTGTGTACATTGCAACAATGGCGATGGAGTTGCTTGGCACTTGGTTCATCAACAATGCCGCTGCGCATCAGCACCTGCAAGAATCTTCTGTGACTGTCGTCCATCTGGTGGCGCCGCTCTTGAAATTCTAGGGAAAACACTGTCACGTAATTTCTAATCTTTTTGCAGTTACATGTCCAATGATGTTAAATCAAACTAGTTTACAATTCCATGGAGAATTAGTAGCTTTTTTTAGGTGAAAACGCCAGCTCCATCAAGTAATGTTATTCATGGCCCTAGTCGAGTTTTCAAAATGACATTAAAATTAAATTGTGTTGCTACAGTCGGCGTTCTCAAAACATTACGTCATTTTTAAGAAGAAAAAACATTACCAGTTTCAAATCAGCTCCTCGACTTCCGCGCTTTCCCTCTCAACTTTGACTCCACGTCTGCAGTTACAACAAATTTCTTAGTGACGCCGCCTGCTGTTCCGGAGTAGAATTGTGCAATTCGTCAATGCGGCGCACACCATTCATTTGCAATAATTTTTGTGGCCTGTATTCAAACCACAAGGTCTACTACGGGAGCCTATTGCTGCCAGACCAGGAAGAAAAAAAAAATCAATATCACATTCACAGATTTTTTTTCTACCAACTTTATCAACAACACTCAAGAACGCCAGAGGCCATCTTCTTCTCTGGTCCCAAACTCATCTGAGATGATCTGACGGAAAGTGGAAAAATGTGCTATAGTCTGATGAATCCACATTTCAAATTGTTTTGGGAAATCATGAGCACCATGTTCTCCTGGCCGAAGAGGAAAAGGACCATCTGATTTATCAGCACAAAGTCCGAAAGCATTAGTTGAGAGAATATGTTGCAGGCAACAGATTAAAAATGAGCAAATATTTGCAAAAAAAATAAAAATAACTTGTTTTACATAATTACCCAACTTCATTGGAATTGGGGGTTGTGGGCTATCTTTGGTCTGTAACTTTGCTGCTCTCTGATCAATAGTCTTCCTCTTCTATAATGCCGATGCTCACAGTGAGTGTACTCCACCCAAGGTGTGTAAATGTATTGCTGTAATTAATTAAATCAAAATGATGGTAATTGTAAATGCTTTAATAGCCTAACAAATTAAATAAGAACATATAATACAAGGTGTCCAAGTCTTTGATTGCAATATAGTCTATTATAAACATTTCAATACAGTTTTCAATGTCACTGACTTTTAACTGCAGCATTTGAACAAATCATCCAATTTCAACAAACCCTCAACATTATCCCACAAATTCTCAGTTCAATAGCCTCCAACTGTCCAGGGGTGAATTATGCCCACCACTGAGAAGAAAGTCAGTGATGTCCATTCACCAGTGTAAAAACCCAAAGGCAAAATTCTGATTTAACCTGCTCACATGGATTAAAGTACTCTGATCTGATATGACATAAATCAGAGTAAACAAAATATCTAAATGGCTGAATAATGTGCACAACTAAAATTGGTTCAGCATGAGCAAGAAATGGCTGAATCGTATAGTATGACACTCGTATTGACACCAGTGAAGCACACACATTTCACCTAAACATGACACACACAGATCGTGGGGGCACATTAAAGTTACCAATAAACCCAATCTGCATTTGGGTTGTGAGGGCACATTGGAACATGTCATCCTCTCTGCATCATTGAATACAGCGCTTACTAATGGCATTCAGCGGCATGACCTACAGCAACAACTGCTCAAAAGAGGCTTGCATTAACTTGAAGAAATAAATTAGCCACATACAGTAAAGAAATCATTAGTGTATTCAGAGAGATGCCTTAGTGTTTTAACACATTGTTCATGTTGAGGGAGCACTTTTGGTTTGCCTTTCTGTCCATCCATTTTCAATAATGCTTGTCTTGATTAGTGCGCATCTTCATCTGTGTTGCGGGGCAGCTGTCCCAACCGAGTGACTGAGAGGCTTGGTAAAGGCTGGACCGGTTGCCAAGAGACCGTTGGGCAATGTTTGTCTTTCTGAAGATAGAATTTCAATTCCAGAAACGATCACTACATGATCTTGATCTTGTTTGTCTGTGTTAAGTTCCTAACTTAATCAATTCAATCAAAGGAAAGAAAACCGTCAGGTTATGGGACAATCATATTGGCATTGCTCCCCGCCCCAGGAAAGAGTGAAAAAAGTGATCATTGAGCTCTGATTCTCCGCCCCCCCCCCCCCCACCGCCATAATGATCGCAGCATTATTTTTTGCTTCATTGAAAACAAGTAAAAGCGAATATCCCCGGTAATACTGTCAAATGATATTTTGCACTTTCTTCCAAAAGCATTCAACCACTCACCACTAATCAAGCACCCTACAGTATGTGCAATCACAAGAAGTCAACTTCAATAATTTGTCAAGAGACCTCAAAGCATGTACCACTCCTGCTTCTGTGATGATCTCCAAGTCTGTGTGCTCCTCTCATGTTGTCAGACTTTAGTTTTAGAGTTGAGATGTCAGAAAAAGGGCCTTCTGGGCTTGCTGGATTTAAATGTGCCCAATGTAGACCCAGGATGCTCATCTTGTGTCTTCATAGTTTTGGTTGGCAGCAATTGACTGAGAGAACGCTAAACCTGAGAAGAAATCATGGAGTGAAAATAAGTGTGCCGGCTGTCACTGGTATAAACGTCAGTTAAAATACAGTGCAGTACATGTATTTGTCAATTTGTAACAAGAAACGCATGGCTGTGGATGGCTATCATGATTCCCATCAGACATCCTATGATAAGTAACACCCGTATATTTTGTACTTAAAAAGGAAGTATTTTAATAGAGCAGTCATGTTCCATGTTATTACGGTACTGTAAAGCACACACACACACACACACACACACACACACACACACACACACACACACACACGCGCGCGCGCGCGCATGAATATTATGCACCCTCCCAAACAGAAACGACCTTCAAAAGCTGAATTTCTTTTGCCCTCATGTACTTTGTGTTTCCCCCAATTTGGAGGCATCCATGCTCCAAAATTGTAAGTATTATCTGCATGGTAATTTGATAAATTGATATTTCTCATGCCAGACGCATTTTTGTGTGTGTGTGTCAAGAGAAGTTCTCTTACCTTGCTCATAGTTTCGGCTGTCAGCCCTCAAAAGCCCACAGAAGTCTGTGCTAACATACTTGAATCAAAGCGCACCTTTTCACAACCCGTAGGTACTGGTAAATTTCTATACAACGTTTTTGTTGGGTTTTTTTCCCCTCTAAACCAATGTATTAAAAAATGCATTACTCAATAAAATACAGTAGGTAAGAGTTCTGCTTTACATAAGAGGCAGCGTACATTTTTTCTTCGTTTTTAATCTTTTTTTTAAGCTGTTCTACATCCAGATTATAAAGTGCCATATTACTCCACTTGACACCGCTGACATAAACATATTCAACTTTAGTGACGGCAAAGGAAGGAGATTAATAAATAGATCCATTGGCCAAAACACAATATGAGTATGTCACATTTTGACCACAAAAATGTCTGTGGAAAACAGTGAATCTCTATAATTTACTCAAAACATAAAACAAGCCCTTGTGTTTTCCTGCATAAGATTCTAATGAGATCACTGTTGGCGTACCTTGTGTTCTAGTGGGTGGTAGGAAACTGTTCATGTGTGTGGATGGACTGTTGCAACTTCTCTTCTTTCGCCTTTCTGCTGTGGCAAAGCTGTGCAGTAACAAAACGGCAATCAATATATTTCTTATATTCTCCTGTTCACCCACGAGTCTTGGGCTTGCGCACATTTCATTTGCACGCATTCTCTTGTCCAGAATGCTGACACATCCACTATGCTTAATCAGGGAATACATGCAAAAACACAGAGCAGGTGCAATTCTTTTGAATTCTGAGGTTGGCTGCAAATTATAGGGCATCAAGTTTGACTGAAACTTCTGAATGACACTGAAATCCATTTCGTAAATTTTAGCAGATGCTTAATGTGAAAATGCCTTACGTAGCGGATGTGTCATCCGCCACGTAAGAAGTGCACCTCGCTGCGGCTAATACAATGACACTTTGAAGGAAACCATGTGGGTTTTTTTCCCTGGGAAATATATCCAATAAAAACAATTTGCACCTGAATGCATGTTTGGTGGTCCATCAATAAAAACTATCTTGTCATTCTACAGATCAATGGAGCACAAACTTCCTTGTGCCGCGGACCAGACGAGTCACATTATCACACATACATAATTTGATGACCGGCGCAAAGTTCTAACAACAAAAGATAAGACACACAAATTGGGTTTGCATATGTACCTTGAATGATAACTGGCACTTCACAGGAACACTTTACGTGCTATACCATTTTAAGCACTTAAGAGAAAAAGGGGAAATATCGACGGCAGAATGTGAGCAAGGCCATTATTTGATGGGGAACCCCCACAGTGTAGGGTTGCTTCAGAGTGCATCTCTGGCATGAAGGTGTGCAAATGACAGACTTAGATGGATGGGAGAATTCAGGCAGCCACAACAGTGCTTAGTTTTCTCCTCTTACGCACATGGGAGAATATGGCCCGCAGTGACTTTTATTACCAGTCACTAGCTCACCGTTCTCTTTTCCATGAAGCCGGTCAGGAATTCATCGATGTCGGTGCGTCCCTCTAAAAAGTTTTCAGCGGTCGCTTCAGAGTCCTCCTCAGCTTGATGAGCTGCAACCTTTAACCGAGCCTGAAGAGAACTCAGACTACAGCTCTGTATGGAGGAAAGAAATTAAATTTGCTTCCCTCATTTGTACAAATACTGGAAGCGATTTTTCTCTCAAATTCATGCTCTTTAGTTGATGCAAAACATTTATATTCAAAGTCTTCGATGGTTCCGTAAACTGTCACATTATTGTAACACATTTAAAAAGCAGGACAAAGTGGCATATATTAAATAACTCACATTTTGTTAAAAATGAGCAAAAGTACAGGGAGGTGGGGGAGCTCTGACTATGATTGCCTTAGGCATCCAAATGACGAGCCAAAGTGTGCTCATTCGCGGCTTATGCATTGATGATGGGAAGTGAACGAAATATTGGCCGCCGACAATTAATACGTACAGTAGGTTTGAGGTAATACGCTTCACTTGCACATGCCAAATAAATTTAAATTCACTTTCCTCATATGAAATGAATATAAAAATGCAAAATACTAATAGAGTTCAGATTTTATTTTTTTGATTCGCTATGTACATTTGTTGAGCGTTGAGAGGGTGAGAGCAGTGCGCAATTATGTAAGCCTAGGAACCTCACCTCATTAAATGTCCAGCAGTCTGTTGTAGGTATTATATTCTAAAAATATTTACAATTAAAACTTGTATATTGTTTTTTGTAGCGAAAATAGTATACTGGATATACATTTAATGTCTACGGTTTAAGTTTAATTTCTTTTACATGAAACTGGCTTTGCTTGATTCAATCAAAACCCACGTTGCAATGTCGCGAAAGTCACACAATGAGGTTTACCTCACTCAGATCATGTTGTCTCTGCATCTTTGCCTCAAAGGCAAACTTCAGTTGAGTCAACTGTTCAAACTGAACACACGAGAGGCAATGTGATAGAAAACAGAAACAATTGGAGCATTTTGAGTTCATCTATTTGGAATAATAATATCAAACCTTGTAGATAATTTCTTGTCTTTTCCCTTCCAGCTGTGGCTCCATATGCAGATTTCTTTCTGGAAAAAAAATGAGATACACAGGTTTTACCCAAGTGATGTGAGCTTCTCTAACCAGCCTGGCTGAGCAGATAGAGTCCAGAGTTGGAAGAGGAACATACTTGCCATATCCACAATGTTAGTGACCAGTTCCTCTTTATCACTTGTGACTTGTTGGAGCTGTGGCAGCGTCATGAAGAATCTCAGTAAAACATCCTCATTTTCTGACATGTCAGATAGTTGAGTTGGACTGGGGCAAGGCGCAGCAAAGACAACAAAAGAAGAATATATTCTTCAATTTCGCTCACACAAATGTACTTGAATAATGTCTTAACACTTGAGGATAAATTACTTCAAGTCAGAGAGTTCAGGAAAAGACTCGGGAATCTCAGGCATCTTATACATATGTCCATTCAGGCCAGCCTGAAAAGACAAATGATGAGAATGGATGAGAATGCAAATACTTAAGTGAAAGCCAGCCTCTAAAAAAAGTCATTCAAAAATTTTATCAATGATCCAGCTCTACTGCTACATTGTGCACAGCAATTTCCAGACTATATCCTGCTACATTTTTGAACCCTGCAACACAGACAAAGGTGTGGCTAATTTGGGGATTTTTAGGGGCTAAATTAATTACAATTTTATTTACAACCTTGTCTCGGTGAAACCGAAGCAAACTACCCTAAATCCCAAGAAGTGCTTTGAAACAGGAGAACAAATTAACATCTTGAGGCATTCTTCATCAATGTACCTGTACGTCTCCAACGGGTACGGGCAATGGCAGGTCAGTAATGAGACCATAAGGTGTTGGACCTCGAGGGGACCCATGGACAGCATCAACTGCAGGATGAAGCACCGGTCCAACTCCAGAGGGAGCCGGTGCTAGAGGTGGCGTCTGACTTTGCCCAACATGTCGAGAACCAAAGTGGTAACCCTGAGTCGGGTAAGGAGGGATACTGGACGGCTTGTACATACTGCTGTTGATTAGATCAAATACCAAAATGTTACTCACATTATTTTCACCCCCAAAAAATATTGTTGTTTACTTAAGTTGTTTCTACAAACTATCATTTTCATTTGTATCTCAATTAATGCAACCGTTTACTTGTACACATGCTTTATACATACTGTATATACGCAAGCCTGACTTGAAACAATCTGTTCGACAAAGTCTTTTCGAATTTAATGTTGGCAAATGAGAAATTGAAAGCATACATTCTTTTAAGTTAATAGGCTTTTGGAATTACTAGGCCATATGTGTTTCTGAGAAATAGCAGGTTATTATAACTATAGCATGATGAAGCGAACCTAGTTACTTATCATCCTTAAATCCCCTATCCCACTGAGGGGCGAACAAATGTGACTGTTGGCGACAGTAGCAAAATGTGTGTTTGTGTTATTGTGTGTTCGCGTTGGAGTTTGTCAGGGTCCGTTCGAGGTTTTAGTGATTTTGCTCAAAATTTCTAAAACTACAATACATTAGGGAGACCTCAAAGTCATATGCATTGTTTTTTTTTTCTACCAACATTTGCTTTTCATTCTGTATAAAAGCTGCAGTGATTTTTTTTTTTTAATCCGTGGTGCATAGATATGGAACCAACTCACTATGGAAAGCCAGACGGGCCAGTGGACATCAGGGCGGGAGGGCTCTTCCAGAACTCATCCAGCAGACTTTGAATTACCTTACCCAGGTCTGAATGCATGCCAAACTACAACAAAAAGGATGGTAAGAACTGTATGATGAACTAATGCCATTATCTCTGTCCTGAGACGTCAGTTTCACGTTTCTGATATCCTTTCGTAACAGCATCCCATCTGTTGCTGTAATGGTCATTTGGGTAGCAATAGTTTTCTTGCTACAGTGTAGCAAGAAAACTACAATGTGTCGCCTAGAAGTAATGTCATCTGACAGCGCCTGTTTTGCTACTCTTTTCTTTTGTCAACTCATGCTGCAATGCTAGTAATAATAATAATAATACTTTTTATTTATAAGCGCCTTTCAAGACACCCAAGGACACTTTACAATAACAAAAAACACAAAACACTAGTGAACGTACGTGTAGTCTTCTTTTGTAGCCCACATATGAACAGTTGCAGGGCTGGCCCGTGCTCTGCGGAAATGACACCTTGGGGAATGACGGACTGACAATAGACGGACTGTCAAGACTGTTTAATTTTACTGACGGAAGCGCTGTTAAAATAACATGACGGACTGCTCTACTTACGATTAGAGTTTGGTTCGGTTTGAAAAAAATGACGGACTGACAATGATGGACAGGTGAGGGATGATGAATGACAAATTGGCAAAACTTTGTAAATTGCCCACCTCTGTGAGTTTCCGAATGGTCTGAGCGAATGAAGGAGTGCGCGCACGCGTCATCTAGTTATGAACAATGTGCATGATTTCGCAGCTGCAGTCTAAGTGTTTTGGGGCCACATATAAAATCTTGTTTTGGGCCACCAAAATCATAGGGTCAGCCCCTGAACAAGTGGGTGCTGTAATGCCAGGCTTAATAAGTTGCAACTTGAATCGATGGCGATCATTTTGGTGGATTTCTCTTTCACTCCATGTAAAACTAAGCGATTGTTGTGCCATTTTGGCAATATCACGGCAATGATGCTTTGTGACCTTTAAAATTAAGAAGATTTTTAAAAATAGTCTTTTTCACCCAATAGCGATGATAATTATGTGATCCACCCGAATTTCCGATCATGTGCTCAGATCGGGACAACTATAACTACTTCTAATACTATTGCAGTCTTAATAGGGATCAAATTCAGAGCTAAATCCCTTAACGATAGTTTTACCATTTGCAAATGTCCCAGCAATACTTACATTAGTGATGAGGGGGCTTGTGATCAAAGTGCCATTATTGCTGTCGACAAGGTGGTGACCAACAGGAGGGTAGATGCTAACCACTGGCTTCTCCTGAGGGAACTGAGGTGGCAGAAGACTGGAGGCAAAGAGTGTGACAGTCTCAGTTTGACCCTTGATTAAACTTTATAGACCTCTCCCTAAATTAGACATCAATACTATAATAAGCTATTGCAATAGTTGATATGTTAACAGTGTTTGAGGTAACGTCTGTCACAAGCATTCTAGCATGACTACATTGGTGACTGATACTAATGTGGTTGAACCAAACAATTACCCTGTGAAAGAACAAGACTTGTCTCTCAAGTTGTTCCATTTGTTCACAGACTATTTTTTTCTGTATTTCATGTACAAAAAATCAATGCAAGAGGTAATGTGCTGTCTATGGAATTTCAAAACTGTTTGAAGGGTTAAATATTATCAGCAATCGACCCTCTTACCTCCATGACCCTCTATACTACTAGGCCAGTATTAGACATAGAAAAACTCCCTTTTCTAATCTGTGTGGCCTATTTAGTTTATATGGCTGTGAAACCAACTAAGTCTGCAAATGTGAACTCACATGTTAACAGTGATGGTGGAGTTGTTGACTGTAAACGGAATCCTGTATTCCACATCTTTCTGGATTTCTGCAATGCTGTTGAGAGACAAAAATCCAGTCAAGTCAAGAGCTGCCAAGGTGGAGGTATTTGCAGGAGTAATTTTAACAAGATTTCCTGAAAATTACAGGGTGTCAACTGGGAATCTTGTTGGAATGTCCACTTTGACATGAGTACAGTACACCGCACCAAGAATTTGGAAAATTTGATGAAATTCTAGAATTGCCTTGTGTTTTTCTTGATTGAAACAAACAACAAAACATGTTTTTAAGGGCCATTTGAATGGGGGGGGGGGGGGACTTTAAACTCGAGGTACGTACATTGTAAATGTTCACGTAAATATTCAGCATAATTCTAGTCCTGTAGTACATGAGCCAAAGTGGCTTCTGAAACTAACTGAAAATCAGAAGGATGGGTCTCAAACTCTGGTCCTTGAGGGTCGGCATCCGGCATCTTTTGGGTTTTTCCCTCCTCCGACACATCTGATTCAAATGCTCAGCTCATCAACAAGTTTTGCAAGAGCCTCATAACGATCCTGATCATTTGAATCAGCTTCAACCAAAATGGAAACCATACCACTGAATTCACGCTGCTGTGAGCGCGCACTTTGACCAGAAATCAGTTTAGATTACATCTGCCCAGTAAAAGACGCCGGATAATTAAAAACATGACTGGAAAAGAAAACACACATTCCAAAATACACTTTTGTAAAACACTCGTGACATACAGTGATATCGCAAGACGTGACAGACTAGCGACAACTCGTGTTAACTCTAAAGATAGCCATGGCCAATTCGCCATAGTCACCGTTGACAACTGGATTAGCAAACCCACAGAGCTACCAGGAAGTATTAGCACCAAGACAAACTGCCAAACGTTCGCGTAACAACAGATGATTTGCACCTGTCCTAACATCACTTCGAACTAATCTTTAATCAGAAGTAAACAATTCTAGGTAGTTCCTCTCCTGTAATTAAATGTTCACTTGGTGACTATTGCAGTTTAGTCACGTGTATTCTGTGAAGCTACAAAGTTAGCATGTCATTGTGATTAAAATAACTCAACACATACCACTTGTACAATGAAAGGATGAGAGTTTACAGCAACCAACTTGTCCGGGTTACAATTGACGTTACCTGGGATGAGCAGCTTTCAGAGACTCAATCTGTCGCTGTCTTTGTTGTTGCAGACTGTTGAGTGGAGTGTGAGGTCCAGAACCCTTTGAGATGGGGAAAAGCCAATTCATCCTTTCTAAACCAAATAAGATTTAACTTGGTAATAGAATACAAACGTCTGATGTAAACTCAAGCGGAACGGCTGAACTGCGAGCGCTAAATGGAGCTTTGTGTAGCTAACCCCATTAGCTAGTAAATAACGTTGCTAACTCGTTTTTGTTTGTAGCAACGCTACAGAATCAGACAGCACGCCGTGTTGTGCCTGATTAACTGATTAAATGTATTCGATAGGGTGTTCCCCCTTAATCATGTTCCTCGTTGAGGAGTGAAATGAACGTCACCGGTACATGAGCTAATTCAGGCTAAAGGAAAACAACACAAACGCTTAAGCAACTTCTTTGCGTGGTTTGTCGCAGTAAATCAGTGAATACGTAACTTCCCCTTTGTCCTTTCAAAATACAACGAACGTAAAGAAAACCATTCGGTTAATTAATTGGCATTATTTTTTTATTTTTCGAATATCTGATGTGTATTGGGTTTTCTATATCACATATACAGTACTTGCACGCCACATAAACACAAATTACAGAGCAAAATAGAGTGTAGCTTTCTGGTTTATTTATTTAGGAAGAAACCTGCTCCCTAACTAAATACGTGTAGTCTAAATCCTGTGCGATGTGGACAAAAGTGAACATCCCGATACTATTGGAAATGATCTAACACCAATACCTGTACATATTTTTAGCTTTTAACTATATGAGGTGAACGGGAGATTTGGAAATAGAGATATCCTAAGGTTATGCGTTGACTTTTTTTTGTAATAACAATCAGAAAAAGATCATAGTCATACACGACATCAGCAAGGATGACCAAAATAAAGGGCTGGGGTTGGCATGCTTATAACCATTCAATTTAGGCTTCAGATTAAAAGGTGCTGTGGACCCCCCGACCCCCATGGTCGATCGATATGTGCTGTGCGCTTTTACAACCCCTTCAATGCAGCCACGGCGTTGTAGTTTTAAAAACGGAAATCGAAACTAACTGACTACGGGGCTTCGTTTTGATACGTTGCTAAATCGTCTCTGTAATTTCCTGAACTTTAAAGGAAGCACCCCTTCATCTCTTTGACCGATGGCTTGGTACGCAAAGGTTAAAGAAGGGTGATTTAAAGGTTAAGAGCAGTTTATGAGATATCTTTTTTCCGGAGCGTTGTGTCACGTGCTCAAAACAAAGCTGCTGATTGGGCAGAGAAGATCTGAGTTCTGCAATCGATTGCTCATCCTCAAGTACCCGGACCTTATCACACGAACTGAATTTGCACATTAAAAATTGGAGTTTTTCCTTGTAAATTGAATGTGAAAAGTAAAACAAACTGAATATCTGTGGAAAATATTTTAATGTGTATTTGCAAAACTGAATGTGAAAAAAATATACAGAATTGAATTTTCAATGAGGGATTGAAATTAAAATTGCACATTTCAAATTCAGTTCTTCAGAGTTATGGTTCAAATTAAACTATGCAAACTCCATGCATCCATTTGCTGGTCCTCACAAGGGTTGCAGGGCGAGTCTATGGACAGCAGGCGGGGGACACCCTGAACCGGTTGCCAGCCAATCGTAGGGCACACAGAGACGAGGGCTGCTCAACAAAATTGCGGGCCGGTCTCTCGGGAAACAGAAATAAAACAAACTGCCGCTGACAACTAAATTACGGCGCATCATCACACGTCAGCCACAAAAAATACTGATCGTGATCTTGTCAACACAGTTGGTTGCAGTTTATATTTCTGGTCAAATACGTTATGAACAGCAATGTTGGAGGGAATGTTAAGTTATTTTATTTAGACTGACGCGCGAATAAGGCTAAAACTATACATCCCACTTAAATGTGAACTGAAGTGGGCTGCTTTGAGAGTTTAAAATGAGCCTCCTCCCGGACACTGATGCGTAACACAAAATACTGTACACAGTCATCCATCTTTATTTGTAAGTAGAACATGATATTGAGTAAGGTATGCAGACTACTAAACGAAAATATGCTTCATAAAGCATTATTAATACATTCACCAGGAGAGGTTTAACTGGGGGACAGTTTTAATCAACAAGAGTAATTTCAAATATGGTGATGGTGTATCTCGGTTCGCGAAGCAGTTAGAGCGAGTGCGTTTGTGGAAGTATTTAGCCTGTCATCGAATATAAGTGAGGAGGAACATGGTCGACTACTAATGCATTATCTAATACTCTTATTGGCAGAGGATAACAACGCCGCTTGGTAATCTACAAGATCAATGATTCATAGATATTTGGAAGAAAGATTTACTCGCTGATTTAAATGTGGGATAATTAAAGTTAATAACATAACATGTTCAGCTGAACCACTCTGTACATATCCCCTCCCTCCTTACTCCAAGCGGAAGCAAGGAACGATCATCAAGAGCGAACAAGCAGATGAGAACTCATCACTTGAAGCCAGCTTAACGCTCAAAAGGGGATATCGCAACTCTTCATAGTGGTTAGCGAAACCTATCACTTTAGAAACACATTTCTCAAGTCGAAAACTATAGAAATGATCCCTGAAAGTATAGTCTTGGTTGGAGAATGTGCGACGACGGGAACTCATTCACGGCAGTACTATTTTCACCCTAGGTGCGTCTGTACTTTCGTTACCATTTTCCGAACCTCATGATATGATGTCTAGTCAAGAACAAAAGGAAAGGTTAATATAAATTATTTTGGAAGCCTCAAAACAGGATTCATTTAGATCACAGTACACCAACCCAGAATGCTTTGCACGCACGGTTTTTTTAATATCAAAATCACATTGTTTTAAAGATTAACGCAGACTCAAAGGTTTAGAATAAAGTAAAATACGTAGTTAGATAAATAAGGTCACAGTGATCCTTGGGGTGAGAGAGATTTAATTTAGCGTTGAGAAGGGGGGAAAAAGAAAAGCGCTGTGCAGCGGTTAAAACGTTCCGACAGTAACGAGCACAGTAGAACTGACCCGCAACCTTTCGGTACTGCACTACAGCATTTACAAATGTTACTTAAATTAAATGTTTACCTCCTTAAATTAAGGAAACCGATTCATGGGGCCATGTAACTTACACGCACGCACGCACGCACACACACACCCACGCACACGAACACGCGCGCACAGAAAAATACAAGTGCGGGCACGCACACACGCGCACTCACACACACGCACACACACGCACACACACACTCAAACGACGTCAAAACTTGAATACTATTTAACTTTATCCACGGCAGGTTGATGGCAGTATTTCGGCAACGACTTTAATGAACCTTTTACTCATTATTAGTTTGGTGACTGCTTAAATATGTGCTGCTTTAATAAAGCTAATTTGCAAAAATCACACAGCAATGTTTTTTGCGTCGTATTGTAGAGCAAAGGCATATAAACAAGTGATGGCGAATTAACAGGAAACACAATATTGTATAAGCATATAACGCTTGTTTCGGTTTTTAACTGTTCTTTAAATTGCGCTGGTAGTTGGCAAACGTTAACTTACCAGCATATTGTACACGGAGGAATGGAACATTTAACTATTCAGGAATGCTAAACAATGGGAGAGCGTGTTCAATTGCCATTCGTAGTCACTCATAAACCTCGGGTTAAAACAGTTGCGTGTCGACAGGATATGCGCATGCGCAGAGTAAACATGCCAGTTACACTGTCACCCAAAATGGTTTTCACCAAAAATATTCAATTGATTAATTTATCCGAGAGGGAGACAACTTCACTTAAAGGTCTATGTTTATATTTAACCTTTTAATTAAATAGTGTAACATTTTGAACAAGTGACATTTTATTACATCACTAAACATCAGGTGAGCATATTACTCTTGCATACTCAGTACATAAAAAGACTCAAAGAAAACATTGATCAGTAATAAAATGAATAGGGAGAGGACTAAAAGGGGTGGGAGGTGTAGGGGAGGAACTGTGTGCATGACCATCATGGAAATCCATCCATCCATTTTCTAATCCGCTTATCCTCACGAGGGTGGCGGGCATACTGAAGCCTATCCCAGCTGTCTTCGGGCAGTAGGCGGGATACACCCCGAACTGGTTGCCAGCCAATCGCAGGGCGCACATAGATGAACAACCATCCGCATTCACACTGACACCTAAGGACAATTTAGAGTGTTCCATTAACCATGCAGTACATGTTTTTGTAATGTGGGAGGAAACCGGAGTACTCGGAGGAAACCCCTCATGCAAATATATTCGTAAATACAAACGTAACAACTTCAATATGTATGGACTATATGACTACTGTTATTTCAATGTGTATAGGTTGTACTGCAGGTACATGAGCTATTTCTAGCAATCCCTCCATCCATCCATCCATCCATTTTGTAATCCGTTTATACTCGCGGGCATGCTGCAGCCTAACCCAGAAGCCGTCTGGCAATCGGTGGAGTACACCCTGAACTGGTTGCCAGCCAATTGCAGGGCACACATAGACGGACAGCTGTTTGCACTCACAATCACACCTAGGGACAATTTAGAGTGTTCAATCAACCTACCATGAATGTTTTTAGAATGTGGGAGTACCCGGGGAAAACCCATGCAGGCACGGGAAGAACATGCAAACGCCACACAGGAAGGCCAGAGCCTGGAATCAAAACCTTAGCACGGTGAGGTGCTAAACAGATGACCATCGTGCCGCCCTGAACTTTTTTCACGTGAAGTTATTTCGTCGAACCTTTCCAAAACTTTCAGTATATTTCATCTGTAGATTTGAAGTAAAAATGGTGTGTATGTGCCCAGTTCTCCAGCATTGCTCGTACACTCAGTAACTCTATAATGTCTCCCATTCAGGACCGGTCTATTTGTCTCTTGGCGTCAGAGATAACCCAGTGGGGAAAGGAGTTGCAGCATGGGGCATTCACCTAGTAAACACACAGCAAAGGGTGGCATGTTCATGGTAAAAATCAACAGTTATAAATACCTTCACGTTTTATTACAGCATATTTCATTCAGTCAAAGTGTCATAATCACATTCTAAAATCAACTAGTAAAATGGCTGAGGAGACAGGTTAGGTGTTTAACACCTGATATTTTAATCAGCAAACATGGAATGGGTACTGTTGTTGGGTTTACTTACCTGCTTGCCAGCTCTCTTTTCAAACAGGATCGAAAGGAGATGGCGCGCTCCATTGCTTTATATCCCTGAGAATTATGTTATGTGGTGACAGAAGAAAGGGAAAATGCAGGGGAATCAATGAACAGGGAAAGTTGTTTGGAACAGTATAAAAGAGAGGAAGGCAAGTGGGAAATAAATCAGATGTTAGGATTGTAATAAAGTAAGGAGTGGCATTTTGCGGGGACAACAAAGGAAGCAAGAATGCATGAAAGAGTGTGAGAGGAGAGAAAGACACAGAAGTGGTGAGTTATCAAAGATAAGGATGCCAAACAACTACTGGGTTACAAAATGCAAAACTGGAACTAATGTTCGCTTAATTTCGTTGAGCAATGTTGACAGTCGTCTGTGTAGAGGTATCAGAAAACACCACTAGAGAGCAGTGCTTTTTCTCTAGAAGCAGCTCAGTGCAGTGACGTGAGGTGGTTTCCATTTCTTTTGGAGTTTTTCACCACTTCAAATAATTAGGTGGGGTTGATAGCAGCCTTTTTTCTCCAAGCTGTCAAGGATGGTAAAGATCAAACATCTTGAAAAATCCCCACCGCTTTCACTATACAGTGGTGATAGGAACGGCGGTTCATTTGACTGTGCTTAATCACATGAATCAGTTCATTAAAAGGTTTCATTCAAAAGATTTGTTGATCGAATCGTTCAGGGCTTTGTAATTCCGTTCATAATTCAGCCCTGAGGTTCACATTCACTCTAACAGGTTCACTTACAGACGGATGGTGCATTCATGAGTCATAGTACGCAGTCATTCTGTCGCGATGCTGCTTTACTTTAAGTGTTATACATGAAGTGTCTAAAATTACCCGTTCTTTCATATTGTCGCCTTGACCAAATATTGCAAACCAGGAATGGTGGGGAGAGTTACAAAACAAAAAAAGATATTATAAAAACCAAAAAAATGACATGCAGAGTTGATCATGAAACACAAAGAAGACTGTTGAAACTAAGCTGTAGTAATAATAGCGGTTCTTCACAGATCAGAAAGCCTCTACATCGTTTTGTTAGCCTGTCTATGGTGCTTCACATTATGTGTTAGCATAAATGTGATGTGGTTTGATTGTATACAAAATGTGTAAAATTTTGTTTCATGTTTAACGTAAACACCCCCTGGGAATGGCAATAAAATGAAACAAGCATCTTTAAAAAAAACAGCTGGCTGTCAAATGGCAAACAGAACTCTCAGGGAGGGCAAAATGGATACCATGGTAGAAAAAAACAAAAACCTCGCGCGTAAGGTAAATTTACACTCGAAAACAAAACAATTGACTGAGTGGTGACTCATTTGTCGAAAAACGCATAAATTGGAGCAGTTGTAGGTCAAGGTACAAATGCATTGATACTTAACGATAGGATGGATGCTTTTGGATGCTTCAGCAAACATAAAACATTAGATTTTAAATGTCAGGTGGAGAAAATCTGTGTTTAAATTGTGTTCAACCAGGACAACACAGGCTTAGACTTGATGTGAAAGAGCTATATAAATTAGGATGTATTGTATTGTATTGTATTAGACTTATGACTTATGCCTGTGTCTTGAGGGGTCTATTTATGATTCTTGAACATACTGCATACATACAGTACAGAAAACTGTGCAGGTCACTAAATCATGTGCCTGCTCTCATTAACAATTTCCGTTGGTGCACATCATTTGAAAAGCTACTTCCTCACCCTGGCGCCTCGGTGCAGCCTGTCCTTCATGATGCCAATGAACTCCTTATAAGAGAGCTGGTCATCGTGATCCACATCAAAGATCTTGAAGATAGTGTTGACCAAGTGGCGTGTCAGCTTGAGACCTGTGGCCACATATACTGCTCTCGCAAACTCATCTGGCAGGGGACAAAGACAAATATTGTGTATCTCACAGAAAAAGGGGACCACATGTGCCGATAACTGTAGCTTTCACAGCTCTGTCCCAACCTTGCCCGATGGAGCGAGAAGCAAAATTGTACATCTGCATGGCAATGGCAAAGTCCTCTAGGTTGTTGAGAAATTGGAAGAAGCAGCGGAACTCATCAAAAGTGATTCCCTTAAACAGCGAAAGAAACAGACAGGCATTAATACTCTTTGAGGCAAATCAGGTCACTGATGTATCTATTAAAAACACAGCAAAAATAAGTGTGCAATGAGCAAAAGTAGCCACTCATGCCAATAAAGCTATTTACCATGTGACTGGCTGTTTACTGCCTTGAGACTGTAAACGGGAAGTTTATTGGGAAATGAATGATCATTTGAAAAACTTGAAAACATAGGATTTTGTTTTGAGACAAATGCTGATGAATTCTAATAAATATCAATCAATCGATCAATCAATCATTTTATGACTAGCTATACGAATAGATTTTTGATAGAGAGTGAAAAGACTGACAGCACGTGTGTGTGTGTGTGTGTGTGTGCACGCGCGCATGTGTGGTCAAGCGAGGCAGTTGAGCATTGAAGTGTGGAGCACAACAACAGCCGCAGGCAGAAAAAGTGGTGGGAAATTTCAGGTGCTATTCAAGGCTGGGAGGCAGAAGCACTCACAGAAGAAGAATAAATCAAACAGATGTGTGAGGGAATTGAAGTGCTGCTGCTCGCCAAAGATAAAATGTCAACCCAAAACATCGCTTGAAATTTGTATCGTAAAAAATGTGCAGTTTCTTGTCAGTGGATATGTGTTTTTTTGTTTTTTGACAAAACCTTTTTCTCGTCTTTAATTGCTTATTAAGCAATTTAGTTGAAACATCCCTGTTAACGGTGGCCCGGTGGGCGAGTGGTTAGCCCGTCAACCTCACAGTGCAGAGGGTGTGGGTTCGATCCCGGCTCTGGCTTTCCTGTGTGGAGTTTGCATGTTCACCCCGGGCATACGTGGGATATCTCCGGGTATTCCGGTTTCCTCCCACATTCCAAAAACATGCATGGCAGGCTGATTGAACACTTTAAATTGTCCCTAGGTGTGATTGTGAGCATGAATGGTTGTTAGTTTATGTGTGCCCTGCGATTGGCTGGCAACCGGTTCAGGGTGTCCTCCGCCTACTGACCGAAGACAGTTGCGATAGGCTCCAGCACCCCCCGCGACACTTGTGAGGATAAAGCAGTTCAGAAAATGGATGGATGGATGGACATCACTGTTAACATCAGCTTTACAGATGCCACATCTGCTCTACAGGAGAGGTATGTGTTTTGGGAAGTACAGCTCCTTTGCCAAATTGGATCCATTGGGAAAAAAAATGCAGATATTTATTTCAGGTTCAACAATTTTTTGTTTATTGGACAGAGAACCAATAAGTGTGTTGGGGCACAACTTCTCTTTATGCAGAAGTCACTGTTGAGAGAAAAAGAGCATGCCTACCTTTTCATCCGGTATGCTTTGACGAACATTTTCCAGGTAGGCACCAATATTCTCCACATTGGTGAAACGCAAAAGAATCTTGGCAAAGTCCTCTTCACTGATGGTGGCCATTCCTTTAGAGTAGGTCAGAAATTCAATCTCCAGTACTTCAGTCTGGAGGTTATCCATGAACCTGAAAATATAAAACAACGGACAGCATAGATTTAATTTGAAATCAGGTTAAAAAAAATTACTGTAATAATAAAAAAAGTGACTTGCGAAGTAAATGTGTGAATTCGCGTGCATGAAGTCATCACAAGCTTATGTGCAAGCTACGGAATACCTATAAAAGTCATCAAAAGTGAGCTCAGCCTTCCCTTTCTTCCCGAAGAAATGAACCAGCAGGGTGGTGTCAATAGTTAGACTCTCATCTGCACGCTTAAGTCAAAAACAAAGGAGACAAAAAGGGAAAGATAAAAGAACCGTGACAGACCTTTCAGCAGAACTTACACAACACTTTTGATTTAGAAAACGCTGTCCGTTTCTCAATACAGCACCAATGAAGGCAGTTGCTAATAGTTTTATACTAAAGCAAAGCTGTCTTGGTGATCGGTGCACCCTAAGATAGCTCACAAATTGAAGTGAACGCCATTAAGTGGATTTTGACTGTTGTTGTCAATATGGATCCATGATCTCACAGGTAAAAAAAAAAAAACCACAACAATGTATATTGAGAAACTGAATGAAGAGGACCAAACCATTTTGAATTCGTAGCACCAGGCCAAGCTAGTTGGTGAATGCAAATCATCTCAACCAATCAGTTTTAAAAAATAGTCAGCAGTCCCGATGACAACATTGCATCAAAGCATGTCACATTTGTGGTTGATTTTCTAAAAGCTTTACTCGTAAATCAAGTGATTCAATCCATCCTTGAACTCACGGTTTCCAAAATCTGACAACAGATTTGGTCAGCTTGTTTGGTCTGCACATTATCCGAGGGCATGTATCATTACCACTGGAAGCCAAGTGATAATCAAAGATGCGCAATTGAAGACATCCTCAGAGCCATCAAAGTATTATTTCTTGACAAAAGAGCTCAACTTAAACTTGAAATGATCTTAAACCTGTATATCAGACTGGTGACTTTTTTTTTTATTCCAGCAGAAAACATCCCTTTTGCAAAGAAATACAGCTTACATTGAAGCACATAATTGATACAGCTGAAACCGTCACGCTCAACGTCGGCAAACATGCTCGCGGTAGAATCGGAAAATAGATAGGAAGAAGATGTAAAAGGAGGAGAGACAGAATCCCGACTGAAGTTGAGACAGATGAAGTAGCTGGTGAAAAGCTGCAATCAAAGCAGAAAATCCATGCATTTCGCTGCAAATGGTGAACAGCAGCACAGCAGAGCACACATGCAAAGCAAACCTTTTTTGTTTCATTTCATCTTGTATGCGCTTCCATCCATTTTGGCAAGTAGGTCTACATTCAGCTACTGGGAGAATAGGCCAATTAATAGACTTTGTTCTATTTGTTATTCTTGCCCATTAGCTCTTGGTTATTATGCTTTTTAACCGTTGTAAAGGCACTACAGGGAAGATGATTAGGATTTGTGTAGTGGTCTTTTTAAGTGACTAAACATAGGGATGTTTCAGGATTGGCATGAATATACTGTAGATTACATTTTAAAAAACTCCTCAGAAACGGGTCATTGGGCTTTTGATCAGTTCCAATGAAGAAAAAAAAAGGGAAAAAAAAGACAAGTCATCTGGCATCGAGGCGGAAAGGGGGAAGTAAATATCAATTCTCAATCACAGCCATGCCCATCACTGCCAACCCTCGTTTTTGATGGCCATGCTACTGTAAGTAGAGATGACGCGTGGGTCCAATCTCATGTTTGCCAAAGATGGAGGAGCATTTATGCCATGGTCATAATCATTTGCACCAAAATGTTGAATGGAGGTTCTACCTCAAGATTAAAATCCTAAAACCCAAAGCAGGACAAAGACAAGTTAAAAAGGGCCAATATACTTGATTAATTAATTAATATACACATTAATTATGTTAAAAACTGGTAAGATTACACTTTGCATGATTTAGATTGTTTGCAAAGGAGGACTATTTAAAATACAGTAATGTTCTAACTAATTACCAGGCCACTCACGTTAGTGTAAATCATACTATTGGAAATACTATTTGGCCCAAGAGTTAAGAAACCACTGAATTCATTTCAGAATCCATCAGGGTTTGGCCTCTGGATCTTAATTTTAAATTATCAAGATATGGGAATCATTAAAATGAAACTCATCCGCCGCTCATCATTGTCTCGAGCAACAGTATCAAACTCAAGGCCCGGGGGCCAGATCCGGCTCGCAATGTCATTTTATATGGCCCGCAAAAGCAAATCATGTGTCAACTTGCTAAAATCTGTACCGAAATGTAAAATTGTCATGTATAATAAATAATGTTGAGATGTTGCAATCATTTTGTTACCCTGTTTACCCTCACTTGAACATTAATTGAAAAAAACTACTTTAATCGACTTGATTGATTTCAAAACTAGTAATCTATTAATTTGTTGCGTAAAATTCTGTGGTTTCACTGTCATAACGGCCCTACAAGGGAAGGCGTAACTCCAAATTGGCCTGTGACTAAAATGAGGTTGACACCCCTGGTCTAGAGTATTGCTCCAAATATTGACCTCTTAATTAAACCTGCAGCAATAAAGCTAAGCAATACAGTTGTAATGCTAAAAGGGATTTTACCAATGTTACCATTCCTTGAAGTGCAGCAGTAGCATTGTGAGCTCACCACTCTGATGATGGCAAAATATCAACACCGCTCACAGGCACGTGTGTGTGTGTGTGCGCGCGCGTGCGTTTGTGTGTGTTACGACTTCTTATCATTTACGACAAAGGTAAAAATAGTTAATACTGATGTAAACCCTAAATGGTCTTCTTTCGAATCTATGACTAATACCTCCAAGGAGCAGGTCATCGTCTGTCTTTTCATTAGTCAGACCGTCAGTAAAACTTTCCACGGAATGCAGGCTACGCCACATTTTCATTCCCATGACCTGGTCTTCTCTCCCGTGTCTTCCACCTTCTGTCATTCCTTTTTACCTTCCCGGTCACTTCTTTTCCTCTCATACTGCATGTTCTCAGTTTACCCTTATTTCCTTTCTCCTCCTGGTAACTGTCAGTGGCTCGTCCTGTAGCTGTCAGTAAGAACCTCTTTTGCCACACAAAAGCAAAGAGCTTGACTAATCTGTTGAGTAAACACATCCTTCTTTAAATACAACCTGCTTCTTTCTTTTGCCCTCAAAGTGTTTCCCGAGGCTTTCTTCTACCCACCCACTTTGTACCTCAACATTTGTTGTCCGCTGACCTCTGGCAACCAATCTAGCCTCGCCTCACCTATTTGGTGATTGTATCTCTTCCTCTTTTACTCTATTTATCTGATCAACTACTTCTTATCTCAAGTGTGTTCCATCACTTCAGCGTCTTCTTCTTTCCACAATTGAGTTTACCTTTTGCGTACGTTTGCATCATTTATTCATGATCTAGTGTCAAATAATTTGAATTTGGTGGAAGTTTTCCCATTTTGTTGATTTTGTTTTGTCACTTTGCCTGATCCTGTGTGTGCTCTGTCCATCTGACATCCGAGCAGATGAAAGACTCCGGAGAGTAAATACAAGGTCAGACCCGATACACTTCACTGTCATTACCTTCACCTCAGCTTCCGCTGCCACGGCAGTGCCGCAGCACAAAGCCTGTCATTAGAGAGCTAGCCAGCGTGCTATGTTTTAGCTGTTACTCATCATTGGCAACACCTCCAAGGTGGCTTTCAGGTGGGGTTTTTTTTTGTTTGTTTTTTTTGCAGATTGCTGCCTTTCAAACCAGTTCACGGTGTTTTACAACCTAAAAATATTCGACTGTGTGCTGAGTGATTTTCATATCTACAAATGGTAGCGTTTGTTGAACAGAATTACGATCATTCACCAATTCAGTGTCATTAATGCCTACAGGCCCTTTACAGGGCAAGAAAAAAATTGCTAACTATTGAAGCCAAAACGAATGCCACATGATTTCCTCCAGGCAATTAATGAAAAAAGTACGGTAATAAAAATTTTGAAAGCTACTGTAGATTCTAATTAAACGCGATGAAAGATGAATAGAGCACCATTTTAACGATGGTAATATTTACAAATTTTGAAATCAGTGTTGCGCAAACATTTCTGAGGTTAGCATTTTGAATTGCAAACAATTGCATTGAGTGTTCAATAGGATATAGGGTTAAACGTGCTGTAAAAGATTAATGGTTTAACACGAAGATTGGCCACAAAACAACATAGATTCGTATTAGACAGATATCAAGAAAAAAACCCTCCAAGAGATTAGTTATTAAACAAACATACAAACATACATTATACTGTATATTCTAATATCGGACAATTATGTCACCACAGTATAGTACAGCTTTTTAAATAAGCACGAACAGACATATAGAAAATAAATGTGCTCTATCCGAACCGTTTAAAGATGATTTCACCAAAATAAATACATACATTTAGGTGATCATAAGGGAATGCAAGATGAAGTTTATGTCCTGTTATGAGTGCAAAACCTTAAAGAAAGAAATGAAGGCTGAAAAAATGAAGATGGTAAGGGGGGTAAAAAAAAAGGGGGGGGCTGGGAAGGATTTGGTGGCATTTCTCAACTGATGTTAAGCAGACAAATGAATAAAGACGGTTGAGACACGTCTGTCTTGACTCAAGCCAACAAAAAGACCTTGCAGGTTGATAATGCAGCTTAACAAATTGTTCATTTTTATGCCTTTTCGTTTTCAGGGAACTCATTGTGGAAATAGCCTCGTTGTCTTCATGCATTTTAGGTCTTATTCTGCTATGCGTGATGAGAACAGAGGATGATTAGAGAATTTAAAAAAAAGGGGGTTAATAAAAAACATTGGAAAAATGACAAGATAGAGGACAGGTGGGTCTGTGTACCTCCGCCAGGTCAGAAAAGAGGATTTGGCTGGCGCCTCGCCTTAGAACGTCCCAGTAACTCCGCGCCACAAACTCCTGACTGTCTTTTTTTAGCACCTGTAGGGGTGGTCAAGGGGGGGCCAGTGTCAGTTCACTTCCAACACCACCATTTCAGGAATTAGCTTCTGCGTTTTACCGATCAATCCGATTTTGTAATATACTGTATAATCATATTAAAGTGATGTGCCATAATTTTTCATATAAAACCCTGCTTGTAAACATTAATTTCAACGATTAAGAAGATAAATTTTCACATTAAAAGGACAGTGGCATGAAACTCATTAGCGTCACGAATACTAGGTGATATCCCAAAAAAAACATCTGGTAGCCATAGTGCATGCACCAAATTGTTGTGTTTGTACTAGCACATAAAGAAGCAAAATGTGGAAATAAAAAGAGAAATGTTCTGACTAAAAACCTGATTTCTGTCCTTGACCCTGATGAAGAGCTGCTTGTATTGAAGTGTGCCGCCTCGAAAAAAGTGGAGCTGATGAGCTCTGACCACCTGACTCATTTTCTTCACGGCGAACGCGACTGAAAGCTTTTTAACATGACCGCACCCTGATGTTAAAAGTCATTATGAGAACGCATCTATCCTCCACAGCACTTCACACAGATCTGACTAGCTCGGAAATCCTTAATCACCAATGTTTAGTCAGTGACAAGAGACAGCATTTCATTCAGGGTTCTGTTTGGAAAGTGCTGGAAGTGTATTGCTTCTGTCTTTAAAGTGCCCTACATCACTCAAAACCACATCATCACACTATTCTCATTTAATTATACTTGATCACAGATTGCCCCTTATATGTATTAGTCCTCTTCAGTTCCCCCTCTTTTTATTCATGCTGAAATCCATCACGTAGCTGATGAGGAAAAAAAGTAGCAACTAACATTAAAAATCACAAATGAACAATATTCGGTGTTACTTCCTACACGATATCACTTGAAGAATCCCTACATTAAGCCGTTTAATATGAGGCCAACAACAAGCACAGTTTTAAACTGGTCAATTATTTCATGAGGGGATTACACCCTTTTAATCACATTCTCAAACCATTTAAGGTGAGCAAAAAGAACACTACAGGGGTATGTTGTTTTTGTTTTTTTTGATACATACGCTGCTCATGGGGGCAACCTGATATCCATACAGCTGCATACTCTACCACACAGCGAAGAGGCATGAGGGAGAGACAGAGGACGGCAGAGCATGCAGTCAGAGAGGAAGGAGAGAAGATAAAAGACATGTTAGTACATGCAAGAGGAGAGGTTGTGGATACACTCTGCATAGGGAGGGACATGTCCAATTTCCAATGCATCTCTGATTATATATTAGAGGAACACATGTTTCACAAAACATATTTTTAAATGTGTATCTAAAGATTATGTAGCTGTATATGAAATGGATAGTATATACTATATTTTTTCCCCAAAAGTATTACAGGTAGTATGCAGGGCTCGACGTTAACACCGACCAACTTACTTTTGGTTTGCACATAGCTCATGGTGGTTAGATCAGAGCAGCTTACATACGATCCATTAGTCCATTAAGGGCAAAATAATCGGAAACTAAAAAGTCGATTATCAAAACATTTATTTGTGGCCGGCCTCATTTTGATCAGTAAACAGTTTTCTCAAATCTCTGCCCCGTTGACAAATGTAATTAGAACTTCTTTCAGCCAGCCCACAGTTAATGCAAGCCCTTTTGTTAAAAATATGCCCATAAAGCGTGTCCTCAATCAATCATTTAAAATGTGGATGTGCAACGGTGACAAAACAGTCCGATAAGATCCGCAAATTAATTTTCCCAAATACATTTTCCTTGAGTCAGAACACCAATATTTGCTATTTAACATGTTGTCTAAACTCTTCTCCAACAATTTTTTCATGTCAGCAAATGCATTGTTAGAAATGGGTAATGAATACAAGAAAACGCTGTTCCTAAGCCTTAATCACAGAAGCATGGAATAAGACCAATTATACAAGAGTATATCCATTTGATCCAATAACAAGTTGGGAAGTCACCATCATGATACAACAGAGAACAAAAACTTGTAAGGCAGCATGCACTCAGTCATGGTTAGATGACGGGTTATTATCCTAATACCTCCGCAGATGAGAATAAACTGCTATGGAATGATTATCATCATTTTAAATGCATCCACGTGTACAGTTTGGCACAGCAGTTCAATATCCTCTAAAGCACAACACCACAGCAACTGTTGTATTCCAATACCTTCATGGATGATTTAAGATGATCGAAGCCTCCAGCGTTTTACTGTTTTGATTATCTTTTATATGATGAATAGTCTCAGTCATACAATGGATAAGTGCTATCAGTTTTAGTCAACATAGACAATCGATAATTGTTACAACATTGGTTATATTCATGACAATTAGGAAACTGGATTGTTTTGATCCCACAGTCCTGATTACCAACTCACTTACCAACTGTGCGGACTTCTCAGCATTCCCTTTCCTCCCCTTCTTCTCATTTTTCTTCCGGAAGATCTCCTGAAGCTACAAACACGTCAAGAATAAAGACAAGTGATGTTTATTTTTATACAACGTAATTAAATATAAACCACACAGTATTTGGACTCATGCCCACTTGATTTATGTAAACCTCAGTGATTAAACCTGAAATATATTTCTTCTGTCTAATATGGTACATTAAGACAAAACCTACTAAATACCCAGGAATTATCATCATTACTGTCAGGAATTAAACTGAAAATAGAATGAAAATCATGTCATGGATGATTGGTTTCCCCTTCCTATTAGCGACTTACCACCAAGAACTCCCTCTTGTCCACCATCTGGTTGCCGTCTGCATCAAACATATTGAAAGCAATCTTAAAACCAGCATGGGGCTCTGCAGCAGAGGAGAACACACATGGTAAGGGTTATCAACAGACTCTGTTAAAGGTATTTGTAAATACCCAAATAGCATACAGTCAAAAGTGAATAATGGTCAGATGCAGCGTAAATTAGCATGGCTTTTAATTTAATGAATTCCTTCAATTTATTAACAAATTTATATGCTTCAAGTATAGTTAGCAGTTGAACGGCTTTCCAGACTTGATTGTTTTTGTATCTCAGAAGCTCCCCTGGGCTACCCATTCTATTAATTAACTGTTTTAATTCTAGCACAAATTACAGTAATTGTATCATTTGATTATCAGCTTCTCCAAATTACAATAAAATGTATGGCACAATTTAGTATCATAGATTAAATATGTAAGCTCTACACACACGGAGCTATGCGGCCATATCTGACTGACCCGTCACACAGTGTGCATGGTTTTTATGAGTGGCCGACCACCAGCCACGAGTTTCACTGCGACTGAAAATTGAATGGCAGGTGACCATGTCGCAAATGTAATGGCCAATCAATAATGTCATGGCATATCAGATGAGTTTTCACCAAAAAAAAAAAAAAAACATTTCTGGGTATGAACTGAAATCCACCGGTCACCAAGCTGTACCAAGACAGTATATGAAGTACAGTATTGTAATTCACAATAATACTGAACGGCATTTATAATATCACACGTACCCGTTTCCACTTTGTATTATTGTAATACAGATACAGTGGCCAGGGCAATTTGCTTAACTTTCTTGACAATCATACCATATTGTTTGTGGATTAATGAAATAAATAAAACAGTACCGTACTGTTTATTTGGCACCCCAAAATATTGTTTGTTGGGAAGACCCCAGGGGTCGCTGTTTATACGTTGCAACGATAATCAATCGCGCCAGTCATTAGCGATTGTCCTGACCTATTCAGTCACTTACAGCCAGGTTGCTTGGTGTGCGGTGGCTCAAAATGTCTTTCATTTAAATTCATTTAATTTGAAATAGGATTGTAATATTTAATATCCTACTATATTCAATGTTCTATCCATTACACGTTTTGTTGTTTTTTAACCCTTTTATGTTTTGGCCTTTTTTGAAAGCATGGCCTCTTTTGCTTATGACCGTCTTGTAGGTTGAAAATTGTGAAAACTGTAGGGCTGAAGGTTTGCACTGAATTTACAATGGTAAACTTCACTTATAGCTGTAGAGCTATGTCTACATTTAATTAGATTCTTTGTGATCTTTCTTACCTGGAGAGGGACCTGTAACTATGGCAATAGCAGATGTAATAACCTCACTAACTTTGGTCTCCCAAATATGTAGAGTGCAGAGACAGCAGGATATGGAGGGACTCACTTGTCAGGATGCAGAGCAGGAACAGGTACTCCGTGTATGAGATGATTCCTAGCAATGAGATCATGAGAGAGTTAGTAGGGGGATGGCCGTATACACACACATAGACACCATAGCACATAATAATTCCTTTCGCGAACATAGCATCTTTTTAAAAAAATGTTCTTGAAGTAAACCAATAATCCATTTGGCCACACACTATTTCTAGCAATGTGACAAGGGGCTGCAATTTTCTCCAAAGGAGCCCACTTGGAGGACACTTAGGAGTTTCGGCCCGACTGATCTTAGTAATGGTTATTTTTAGCGGAACTTGTCAGCTAATCGAAGTAGGGATTCCCCAAGTAGCAGACAAAAATCGAGGCTCACTTGTAGCTGTGGACATCTGGACACCAAAGGCAAAGATGATGGAAAATGAAGCCTTAATGGGTGAGGACTGGCATTGTGCTCAGGTTTCATTATATTTGTTGAAACCTAGAGCAACTGCTCATATTGAAAACGTCATGTATAAAGGGGGTTTCAGCTCGGGGTTGAACATAAAAAGCAGCAGTGAGCTTTCAGTCAGTAATAACGGAAGGTCCATCATTCCGTCACGGACGGACGCCCGCCTTGCTGACGACCGCAGGATTTATTTATTTTTTTAATGACAAAGTCCTGACGGAAGTGGGTTTTTGTCCGTTAGTGTAATCGCCACTACCCAGGCCAAGTAGTGATGGACCTCTGAGAAAACTCACGCAGGCACAGGGAGAAAACATGCAAACTCCACACAGGAAGGCCAGAGCCGGAATCGAACCTTGCACCTCAACATTGTGAGGCGGACGTGCTAACCAGTGGAACTACATTAATATGTTAATTTTTTTAAATAGATATCTTAAGAAATTACACTAACTCGAAGGTGCTTTCCTGACCATATTTTCAACAGGCAACATAAAACAAAAGTGTTCCCCAAAAGGCTGCCCCCCCCCCCCCACACACACACAAAGCTCCTCTCCAGAACACTTTATCTGATTTTCAAAATTCTTGCTGTGCTGGACTCAGGTTTGACAGGCCTTTCCAACCAAATTTGACATTTTGACGAATTTTCATTTTCGGGAAATTCTGTCACATTCCTACGATTCACTTCTTTACAAACTGGGTGTCAAGTAAAGACCATTGTGTGTGTGTGTGTGTGTGTGTGTGTGTGTGTGTGTGTGTGTGTGTGTGTGTGTGTGTGTGTGTGTGTGTGTGTGTGTGTGTGTGTGTGTGTGTGTGTGTGTGTGTGTGTATATGTATAAGCAGGTGAAAAATGTTTCAGGATGTGATCCTTTCTTACTTCAGGCCCATTAACACTCTTTTTCGCTTTCTGTCTGATTGTCCAGATAGTTCAGGGTGACTCGCTTGAGTGTTATGGGACACTGCTTTCCCGTGGATGTGTGTTTGTGTGTTGCTGAACATGTCACCAGGTAGAACCAGTGACAGGCTTGTGTTTCCTACTGCGCAACTACCTACTTTGTGTAACGGAGCTGAATTGGAACCAAACTCCCACCCCTACCCCTTCCCATGTAGCTTGACCAACACGATCACGTCATGCACTCAAACGATTGAGGGTCCTCTCGGAGACAGAAATACTCAAAAATAATACTCAAACAGACAAAAAAAATACTTGGTATACTCTGGATTTAATTTGAATTGTTGTTCTATTATGAGTTTTGTAGGTTTTCACACATTCTAGCTTTTAGAATTGTTCTATTATGAGTTCCATAGGTTTTCACACATTCTGTTTCATCAAATGCAAATCTTGGCTATAAAATAGTGCTGCTTGTAATGCTTAATATTTTGTGCTTTTCTGCAATACCTTTATTATCAATATCTGTTCCTATGCCTAGTCCATCTTCCCAAAGAACAGCAAACCCCAGTTTTATCATATAAGGTACAAAGGAATGTTAATCTCAACAGAGAAAACATGAAACACACACACACAGCATTCCATTTAATTTTGTCACTCTGCGAAAGCTGTCGCCATTCCAAGGAATTTAACTGTTCCTGCTCAGCACGATAATACGTGTCCTGACAAACACAGATTGTATTACATACATATCAGGGCTTTAACTGACGTATTGCAAAATTAAACGGGGAAATGCCCAGAGGTATACAACTCCTTTTTACGCGGGGTGGGGAGGAGGGGGAGGTGCTATAATATCTCATTGCTGCTGCATACTTATATGAGGACAAGAGAAGCGGGAAGAGAGGAGAGGAGATGTGGTTTATTTTTAGTTTGGTCAGCAGGTTGGTTGGCAGTCAGGAGAGACAGCATGCCTCCAACCTCGGATTAGAGACACCTACCGTGACTCACGCAAACACACACATTGGCAGGTAAGTCCTGAGTAAAATTGAGTAAAAATATGGTATTTGAGATGTGAGCCATAAAGATTCATCAAGATAATCTTTACGAAGAGAAGGAAATCATATGGCCAATACTTTGTTAAAACGCTCAAACCAATACAGCAATTCATTGTCTGTTGTGAGTATTAAGACAATTTAAACCATTTCACTTAGGATACAGTTACAGTCAATATTTTTGTTGCGCAAAGTACCTTTTCTGCACTATTGCTGTATATGGATGTGCATCTATCTATGAGTACATACTGTACCTCGTTCTCTCAGGTTACGGAATAGCTTGGATGATCCTCTCCATACCGGGGGAGTATCTGAGAGGATTTTCTCGAGCTCCTGGAATGTGAATGGGATCAAATGAATGTCACTTCATGTAAATTGGCAAATATGTTTCATTCACAACAATTTACTGTCCACAAGTGTAGCTTGAAACATGTGCCGTAGGTTTAAGCAAAAACACAAGCAAGTTGTGTTCATATCCTGACATAATGCTTGCTGGACGTGCAAAAGTCGAGCGACGAGAAAAGATAACAAGTCTCTATTGAGAATGTTTTTGAACACACCTACTATGAAATTTAAGATAAACACCCCCCAAAAATCTCCAGGCTTAAAAAAGTTGAATTCAACATGTTCTAGGACTTTTTAAAGGCCATTTTGACCAGAACATTTGTCAAATTCAGAAACTACAGCAATACTGTTGTGTACATTTATTGTGCCTGTGGCAAGGCTTTAATTTCTGAAAAACAAAGTTTGAATCATACTAATGATCACATTGAACTGAGTGGATTGTGTATAATTTAAATGGATAGTCGTTTGAGGCACTTGAGTTCACACCAAGTACATTTTTGGATGCAACCAGCAGAGAGACTGTTGATGCATTCTTAACTAGTTTCTTAAAATAGAACACCATAACCTCAAATGTTGGAAGTTGAGCAACATCCACTCAGGTCTCTGCAATGGCACGATATGGAATATATATAGTATGTTTAAAAAAATGTGTATATTCATTGGTCATTTTCCTCATAACACTGGTCAACAGTTAATTTTAATCAGAGATGGCTTTTTGTGCCCCTAAAGGTATTTTTAAGTTGATTTTTAAAAATTCTTTGTTTTTTCCAAACACATCTGATTTTTGAGACATTTGTATTTTTTTGTTTTTAAGTTTCGCCTATAAAGCTTGGACAATACAGTTTTTATCATTCGAATTTATGGCTGTTTTTTGAGACATTTGCATTTTTTGTTTTTAAGTTTCACCTATAAAGCTTGGACAACACAGATTTCACCATTCTAATGTATGGCTATGACGCTACGGGTGGAACAACCACATATAAAATACAAAAGATGCTGACAACAAGGAGGAAAGAAGAAAGAAGCTTTCAGAGTGTGTCTCCCACCTGTTTGGTCAGGGACCTCCAGGGCCTCTTGTCTGCCAAGGGAGCCAGACAAAAAAGAGAAAAAGAAGGGAAAGAGGAAAAGAGGGTTTGGGTGGGCTCTGTCAGATAGCATCTGTGTTATCGAGAAATGGGTCTTAATGTGCACGCTACAGTCACAACACACACGCATGCTGTATATACAACTGTGATCATCACAGGCCCATCTAAAGTGCCCCGTGCTGGTCTTTGTAGTAGGTGGAATGTCCCAGTAAAAGCACATACTACTTTTGTTCTTTTTTATACAACAAAGTTCATCTTAATTCAACTTCAAAGGGGGGGCATTAGAGGATGTCAGCTGCTGAGTGGGTATGTGCGGCTGTATCGTGTGTCAGGAGCCGCGCAGATGTGAACACTCATACGGGTGCATGGTTTGCATGCAACAACTGTCCACTTCAGAACAACATTACAAAAATGTGTTGTGTGGGAATAACTGTGACAATAAAAGGAGGATCGGTGTCAACCGCAGAATTTGGGATGTGTATTGATTACAACAAAGTGCAAATGTGAGCAAATGGAATGTTGAATGAAGGGAGGAGGTGCAAATGTCAATGTGTCTGACTAACATGAATCTTAGACTAAACAAAAGCTGCAAGGCCATCTGCTGGGAGGTTGTACGGGCAAATTTGGTTCAAACAGCAGCAAGTCTACAAAGATAGAAAAGGCCAGGTCAAACATTTTGATCTATGAAAAATGTAAATCAGTCCGAGGGAAAAGTTTAAGTCTGACACCAAAGCATCCATTCATCCATTTTCTTATCCTCTTATCCTCATGAGGGTCGCGGGCGTGCTGGAGCCTATCCCAGCTGTCTTCGGGCAGTAGACGGGGGACACCCTGAACCGGTTGCCAACCAATCGCAGGGCACACATAAGTGGACAAACTAATATATCGCCCAGCCCGAGAGCAGAGGCCACTTATTTATTGAAGGAATTTGTGTTCATGTCCTGAGCGTCATTATAAGTTTATTAAACTCATCTTTAACTCATTCACTCCCAAAGACGTTTTTAAACGTCTTTTCAGACTTGGTCCAGAATTGGCTGGTACTGAATGAGTTAAAAAAAAGGTGTGTACAAGAACTGATGTCACAACATATTTTCTTTTACTCATGAAAGCATGTGCTGATGTCTCTACTACTGGTAAAGGAGGCCTCAACAAATGGATTATGTGTAGAAAACAATGCTATACATACTCCTTGGTTCACTCATCGTGACTGACTCAATAAAGTTCTGAGGAGTCATGTAGAGCTGCCCGTCATACTCCACAGAGCTAAACATACGGAAACGATGCTCGTGGCTCGACATGTGCACATCTCCCTCCTCAAAGTCCATCGGATGTGCCTGTTGAACAAAAACAGAACGTTTAGAATTGCTGAATCTTTTCTCACTTTGTTAAGACAACTTGTCCTCACCAATTTGTGACGAAATAAAACGATGAACTATTCTACATACAGTACACACTATATTTGATGTAGAGAACTCAGCACCACATACATAAAGTAAGCCTGTGAAAAACATGTCTCTCTTTTTGTTGTCTCTTTTTGGTTTTTTTGCACAGCGCTTCTTGAAATTACAAATAGAGTCAGACCCTTTAGGGCAGTATTAAAAGCTGCAGTACAAGGGCACACGCAACTTTTTCAAGATACTTTCAACATGATTGGAATCTCAAAGCAGCTGGGCCATCAACTTGATTAGCTGCAGTGCTACATCAACAGTTTGTGCTGCATGAAGCTTTGTAATTCCAAGACAGCTTTCCAAATTTAAACCTGCTTGGCCACAGGGCTCATTGAACCAAGGTGTCTGCACAGCTCAGCTAACATACTAATGAGAATACTGATCCATTCATAAAGCTTTGATGCTGCCTTCACTGAGGAAGCATAAATATGTGATGAGTGTTCCGCTTCCTAACAGGGAAGCGTGACAAGGATGACTCTCACGAAGGAATAAAGTTTAAAAAGCATTACAGAGGCAGTTTTCTTCAAATGCCAGAAATAAAATGAATAACTGTAATATATATTTTTGCTATTTGAGATGAAATATTAAGTGATGAATTGTACTTGCGTCCAGCCACGACCTTACTAATGCCTTATCTTTCTTCCCTGACCACACGACGGATGGTGCTCTCCCTTTCGTCCAGAGATTATCAAACGTTTTACACCAAGTGCAACCTAAAAAATTAATTAGCCCAACAAGTACTATCACAATAATCAATATTAAAACACAGCAACGGAGTAGGCCCAAGTGTTCATAAAAAAATGCGACGAGGTTTTACCTCCTACAAATTTTATTTAAGATTAGCACAAACCACTGTAACATTAGCCGTGTTTACATGCAGCCTTGTATAACAATGAAGTAAGTAGTGTTCTAAATCGGTGACTGAAGTCTGTTGAGTTTTACATCGATCTACGCATCACAAGGTTGTAAAATGGCAGTTCTGGTAAATATTCAATTGGAATAAAATTTTAATCGGAATGACTAAAAAGTCTACAAGTAAAACTGGGTTATTATGCAGTTTAAACAGTAGCACTGTTGGGGTATGAGGAAAATATGAACAACAACAACAAAAAAGAACAATTATAAAGTATTGCGCATAAATATCAAATAAAAATTGTACAGTGGCCAAAGGGTTACCACATCCACCTCACAGTTCAGAGGTTGTGGGTTCATATCCAGGCTCCGGTCTTCCAGTGTCAAATTTGCCTTTTCTCCCTGAGCAGTGTGGGTTTTCTACTTTCCTTCCACGTGCCAAAAACATGCATTGCAGGTTAAGAGAAAACTCTATAAATTGTCTGTGTTTGTGTGAGTGTGAATGGTTGTTTATCTATATGTGCTCTGTCATTGGCTGGCAACTACTTTAGGGTGTACAAAGTCAGCACACCTGCTACCCTTGTGAGGATTAGGGGTACAGAGAATGAATGGATGGATGGATGGATGGATGGATTTGGGCCATGATTTTTGCATAGTACTCGATAGTTCCCCTAGAGATCCACTATTCCACAATCACGGATTTTTACCGCAGATGTCAAAGCTACCCACAGAAATCAAAACAGTTGGTGAAATATTATGCAAGGTGCAGAATACAGTGGTACCTTGACTTACAAAATTAATTGGTTCTGGAAGAAATTCCTTCACGCTTTTTCTGGGTGATTTAGACATTTACGTAAAATTATCAGAATGTCTCATGGCCCATGGGGCGAATGACGAGGACGCTGCATAGACACATCTCTATCTACACACATAGACACATACGGTAGAGGTCCCTCTAGTCAATGGGATGCCAGGAAGATGCAAGGTAATAGCCAATGGCAGAGCAGCTACATGTACGTTGCGTTCAGGATAACTCGGAGTTGAGAGTAGCAGCCCATACTGTATTTTTACTATTCGCATCTTGAAATTCATTCGTGACAAGAGGCAATATTTTCCTGTTGTGGCGTTTTGTACCTTTAAAATTACGTATGAAGAGACATTCAGAAGTAGAGGTACCACTGTATTACATTTATATTTAGTTTTCATCCAGGCAGCTAGATGTCACGGTCAGATTGATGGGATCTAAGGCTATGTTCACACTGCAGAATGTGATGCCCAATTCAGATTTTTAGTTAAATACAATCTTTTAATGTACGTGTTCACATCGCAAAAGCAAATGGGACTTCAAATGTGAACAGAACGGAGTGCTAATGGAAGGTGGAGTTCCATGAATAAAACCCACGAAAACACGGGGAGAACATGAAAAGAAAAGCACCAGGAAGGGTTTAGTCAAGATTCCAAATCCCAAAAGTCAGAACTGTGAGGCAGACGTTCTAACAACTCATCCACCGTTTTTTCGCTGTACACCTCCTTCTCAAATTTCAATTCAAAGCTGTTCCCTCATGTTGACATTTCAGCACCAGCTCGATCGGAGAGCGCCATCACTGCATGCATGTGCGCGCGCACATCGCCCAGCTGCCAAATAGTCAACAAAGCGTTTTCGGGACAAACTACATATTACATGAAAACATAACGACGTCACGATGAACGTATTCGTACATTTGTGAAAGGCAGCGTCAACGTAGTAGTAGGTTTTCTTTCACAAAGGATAAAAAAACACACACACACAGACACACAAGGCCAGTGACCAAAACACGACGAGACAATATAATTCACAATTAGTAGCGATGTGTGATCAAGCTGTATTTAGTATAGTACCGCTTAAAGACACCCACCTTCTCTTTGGCTTCAACGGCTGGGATGGATTGCAGCAAACCATGGATGCTGCGAGCCCCCATCTTCCTCCTCCAGCCTCGGCGGTTAATCATGTCCTCGTAGAAGTAAAGTGCCACGGCGCCTCCCGTCGCAAGACAAAGCCCGAAAGTGAGACACTTCCGAGCGCCTGAGGCAGTCTGACGCCCGGTCAGCTCGTTTCTCGACACTGAGCGCAGGCTAAGCTTAGCGGCCAACAAAGCCACTCTGCGGTAGGCGGCCATTGCTGCTGTTTATGATGCGGCTAAACTGGTGTAGTCAGAACTTTGCGGACTGTTTGGAGCTATCGCGTGACTTGGACTCTATCGCGAGAAGTGATGAATGCCAAAACTGGGAAAGCGCTGTCCATTAAGAAACGCTTATGAAAACCGATCCAAAAGCTAAACTTTATTCAAGTCAAGGCATAAGCGTTTACACCGTTAATAATATTTTGGGAGAATAATTAATAAACATGTTTAAGGCCATCACCTTATTTTTATTCAGTGGTGAGGGGTCAGGGCCAGCAAGGCCTCTGCTGGCCTGAATACAGAATCACTGACATTCATTTACAATTTAAATTCCAATATTTGTTCTATGAAATGGTATTAATTTATTCCCATCACTCTAACTTAATTTCATAAGAATTGTCTTGGCTAAACTGTCTGCAAGAAGCAGTAGTTAGCCACGGCAACTACGCTGGTAGCATGTCTTATTTGTAACAGATTGTTACTATAACATTAAAATGTATTGATTTGAAGGGTTTTTTTGGTGTTTTTTTTTTAGGGGGAGGAATAGTCGCTAGTACTTCTAACATTAGCGCATACAGTATTTTATGGTTCTGCGCTAAAAAAAATTGAAAACTGGAGAAAAGAAAATCCTCAGTTGTAATTTTGTTTTAGGATTGTTTTTGGCCGATTTGTGTCATTGTGAAATGTCATGACAAGCCTGTAAAATGTGTATTGTACATATCTATTTGAACTCATTTCATAAAGAAAAGAAAACATTGGAGCCAAAAAATCATTTTGATCTATAATATGATTTCTTTGTTTTTATTCCTGCTGCTTACACCACCATGAGCGAGGAGGCCTTTTGCAGGCAAGTCATCTAAGCTAAACTTACCTCTTGAACAGAAATGTTGCTTATTCTGTGTTGTTTCTAAATCCTCTCAGCTGCCTGTATCATTTTGCTAGTTGCACGCCAAGTTCATAGCATTAAAGGAATGGGAATTTTTTTTCACACGTGGAAGTTCCAACATCATTTCAGCAAAGCCCCTGAAGGCCAAGCTTACAAGCAAGCACAAGGCTGAGGGGGTGTGCTGGTGACTCGCTATAAGCGTATCCACAAGTGCATGGGAAATTATTGACACCTCTTCTGTCATGCCTTTTGTCTCTGATAGGTTGGACTTCCTCGGCCACATGGTCTCTTAAAAACCAAATTAGAGGCATGAGATGAGTGAAGGCCAGAGAAAATGGTTTATTGTCCTGTCAGGTTCACACTGATTATTGTTTTATTTTTGTTTGTTTGTTTTTTGAAAACTAGTGAGATGTCCTTTGATCAGATTTGTTCTCTGTACTCACTCTATACAGTATCAATTTTTTAAATCACATTGCATTTGTGTATTTAAGGTCCACTGTGGATGGCCCTGCGATTGGCTGACAACCAGTTCAGGGTGTACCCCGCCTACTGCCCGAAGTCAGCTGGGATAGGCTCCAGTAACCCTCGTGACGATAATGGATGGATCAATATCTTCAGATTTGGAAATCAAATGACTTTCATAGGAGAGACTCTATCAAACTATTGTTGAAGATCAATTGTCCATTAAAGTCGGTAGCTACATGTGTAAACACCAGCCTGATGAAGTCTTTCTCATGGCTTTGAAGATCAAAGGATCGAGAAGACGTTTAAGAGAAGAACCTGTTCACACATGAAACAAGTTTCACCCTAAACCATTATTGCATTTAACCCAGTGCTCACATTGCATCAAACACTTCACTAACAAACAGTCTTTGGTCCAAAATAATCCTATTTTAATGTGAACATTACTTACAATGTCCCTTCTCTTTTGCACCTGTAATACTGATGGTAACACAAGTAAGATGTAATAGGAATGTTTCTGTTGTTCTAGCATGTATGGGTGATTATGTATTTTAATAACTTATTCAAAACTCCCACCATCCCAGTGATCCTAAAAGAAGGGAAAATAAAAGTAATGCTCAATAGTTAGATGGAGTGTCGGATAAATGTGATAAAATCACATCTTGTGCATTGAAAACTAATAAAAGTGACTTTATATTGCAGGTATTATGACTTCCTTTTCCATATACTACAGTTCAGCCATATCAATCTGACAACAATGCACAACATTCACCTTCAGGCTATATAGTTATTACCTTATCCAGCCATTCGATCAGTAATTTCATTGTGTAGGAGGGTGCAGGTTGGGATTGGATCTGGGACCCTGGGGGCAGCCTCCATGCACCTCCTTCATGCAGACATAGTTCCTACATGGTTGGCTTCACTCTGCCCAATGCCATTAAGGAAGCAAATCATCTAGCATCGAGTCATGTGACCCTGGGAACGCTTCACTTTGCACCTCGTGTGGAAATGTGTCATTGTAGTTAACGTCTTCATTGTGACAAGATCAATATCTAATATATCAGGATCTGATCAGCCTGGAGGCAACGCTGATCAATCCTTGGGTGGGGTGGGGGGGGGGGGATACTTTCTGGTCATAAATACTAATGAATCAGGGAAAAGAAAATGGTTGGGTGCAGACCCTGCACTGGGTGTGGTGTTTAACACACATACATATGCAAGCTTAATCAAAATAACCACATTATCCCACAATGTCTCTTGTTCTTTTTTCAGTTTTTGAAAAAATAGACATGAGTACAAAATGATCAGAGGCACATGCATATGGACACACACCCACACACATACCCACAAACACAAAGCATGCACAACCTCACCTTCAAGTCATTTATTAATGCAACTCCCCAGGGAGGGGGGCAGCTGTGTGTCCATGTGTGTGCATGGCCACCAAAATCAATGCAACATATAACTGAAACTTGGGCTCCAGGTTGAGACAAAACTATTTCCAACAAACCGAGAAAGAGTGTGCATGAAGAAAAGATGTAAAATTCCTACATGTACAGTAGTGTGAAACAAGGCATTTATCCATGCATCACACCCAGTTTATCGTCGGTATATAGATTTTTTAAAATCAAATTTTATATGATATTGCTCACAGCCAGAGTAGCAATCCTGCATTTATCTGAGCTCAGGAAGAACTAAGACTTGCAAAGCTCAAATGTCCACATTCTCGGATGTGAACCAAGCTCCTCTCAAATACTCACAACTCTAAAGTTGTATGGATACGACATCTTTGCAAAAGCAGAAATGTTGACACAGCTCCTTACATTATGTGTAAATGATAAAATCACATTGCTAAAATTGGTAAAACCACGTACAGTTTCGTTTTGTTTTTTTTTTGGACTGGATTTTCCTTCCTACAACAGGGATGATACTTTTTTAATGGTTCTTTTTAGCGAATGGGTTCCCAGTAATTTGATTCCAAGGAATAATTTGTTTTTTGCCTGCAATTCTGTTTATCAGTACCTCTTAGAACAACAAAAAAAGAGAAAAAAAACTGCCACTTTGCTGCTGGTGAGGCCGCTTAAAGCGTCTCACATCTCTTGTTTGATTCAGCCGACGCTGTAGAGTGGGAAGCAAGGAGCAAGAGGAGGATGTAGGAAAGAATAGGTACTAAAAGGACCATAGCGTCACGTTGTCGGCTGAGATTGGGCTCACGTCATGGCAAGAGTGCTAGAAGAACAAGCACAATACATTTTTAAATTTGGAGAACAGTCTATCACTGTGGCGCTCACCTCGAGAGGCTCCTTCCACTCTCCTGGGAGGTGACAATTTCTAAAAGGTGTGTTTCTATGATCATGTGGAAGGTATTTAGAAAAACCAGGCCAAATATGTTAGTATTTACTTCACTCTTGAATGTATTATGTCGAACATTTTGGATCAAGTTGAATGCAAAAGGGGCACTGCAAATATTCCCAAATGCTACTAGCCCAAGGGGCATGTATTGGGAAATTATCCACCGCAAAAATATGTACTCGTGGACTAAAAGAGAGCTGATATCATGGTAGGAACAATATTTAAAAGCTCTCTAAATTTAAAGTTTTTGTATCAGGTGGGCTTGAAAATCCAAATCAAGTCCATGTATTTCATTTTCCGCGGACCAATGAAAGTGAACCTGGAAAATATGCTCAGGCACTTTGATATCTTGTAACGTATAAAAAAACTGCATTCAGCTTTTTGGTCTCTTGAAATTCTTTAAATTGATATATCACTAAGGATGCATTACAAATTATGAGTACATCTTCTATTGAAAGTTAATGATGTTAAAGAGTGAAAGCAAAGAACCCCATTATTCTAATTTCATTTCCTCACCCAATGAGGATCTAAAAGATATTTTTTTTGAAAATCCCATGCAGACATTCATACTCAACACAATTGTTACAATCGAGCATCTCAATACATTCATATGATCATGGACTATTTTGCTTTTATATGTAACTGTTAAATAACTGTTGTTTTGTTTCTTTCCTATTTACTATACATAACTGAAAATGAGGGTTTGCCCTCACTGATCTCTCAAGTTTCAAATAAAGGCGTGAATGAATGGCTGGCGAATCTCTGCTGGTGTGCGCCTGCTAATTGCTTTGTAACGTCCCTTTCTGTTCATTTCAAACTGGTCAATGTCCAACAGGGGGAATTGTTTTTCTGACAGCATGTAGGCAAAAAAAAAGTCATGCATTACAAAACCGAGTGTCATGTGTCGGGGTATTTTGGAGGCCTGCAGTTCAAACAGGTATTTCCCCACTCCAGGTTGTTTTCGCCTGATCCTCTTACAAGATCTTCTCCACTTTGAAGCGTGTGTGTCTTTGATTCGCCCTTTCAGACCACAATTAAGGATGTATGAGTTCCAGTGCTGTTCAAAGACACCTGCCAAGATCAATGATGGGATTGACAGTCAAGTGATGTCGTTTGCACAGGTGTGTACGAGCCGCTGTGTGTGTGAGTTTGCCCCTGTACGGGCCTCGTAAATGTACTGCTGGCTTACATAAAACTCGAGGGCAATAAATCAACAGCCGTCTGCGAAAATTACGCAAACGGGGGCTTTCCTTCTCCTTCTCGCTGCACCTGAGCCATTTCGATACGGGGGCGTGCACGGGGCGTTTGGGGTAATCGCAAGATCACTTTCATTGCTGTTTGGCACACGCACACATTCGCGCAATGTTTATTCTTCGCACCAAGGTCGCTGCACTCGTGTCAGTGCACAAACGCTTGATTGGTTGAACAGGGATCTCCTGCCATCCCATGATAACGCCCGACCCTACCAATAAATTTTCGACAAAGTAGTTTTCATTCGAACGAAAACATAAGGCCGTTTTAGATGCGCTTTCGTCAGCGAGTGCTGGGCTGGCTGTTTTGAGGGGCAGTGCTGAAATGCGCCATAAAGGAGGAGATCAAGGCTCATTTGCATAAAAGATCACTCGGGGCGAGTGCTACCCTGAGTGCATTATATAGACGCAAGCTGCTGCTGCTGCTGCCTCTTATGCTTTCCATTCTGTCGCTGGATGGAGCGGGAAACCGGTCATAAATAAAAAGTAAGAAGTGAATTCAGGGGGGGGGGAGAAAGAGAGAGAAAGAGAACCCCCTCCAACGTGCATCGGAGCAAAGAGGAGTATCCCGAGGAGAGGCAGCGCACTGGCGAGATGATGATGATGATGATGATGATGATGCGCTGATAAACTGCAGCGCAGAGGAGGAGACCCGACGCGGTTGTGCAAAGCGGGATGTCCGCATACATCCGTTCCACGAGGTGCTGATTAACTGCACTGCAACTTTAACTTTGCGCTCCAAGAATCTCTACGGAGCTCCACTTTCGGGTCTAGTAAAGCGGATCGGTCCGTTCGCACTGTGATGGGGGCAGCAGCTGAGGTTGGGATCTTCAACGGATTTCTGGACAGCTTTGGCTCCGCGGGTGGTGCTCATTTCCTTCTCACCCCGGCCGGCGCGGTGGAATACGGCACGGTGAGCGGACTCATGCAGCAAGAGCAGCAGCAGGAGCACCTGATGTCGTCCGAACGCCTTTCCCGGAGTTTAGCGGACCTCAGCCACCTCAAGGGGATTCTGAGACGGCGACAGCTCTATTGCAGGACCGGCTTCCACATGGAAATCCACCCCGATGGTACCGTGCGGGGCACCAGAGAGGACCACAGCAGATTCGGTGCGCAAGTCATTATTGACCTTATTTTTATTGTATTATACTGATTTTAATGCCTCGAGGTGAAATTGAACTTTCACTCTGTTGTATTGCTACGCAAACATAGAACAAAATCACTCACATGCAGGAATGCAAGGAGAGATGTCAGAGTGAAAGGGTGCTCTAGCGCTTGACAACAGCCAGGGAGCAGATTAGCATCTGTACAACAATTTGGCTGCCACTATATTTATATTCTGCAAGACCTGAGCCTTCAACATCTGTCTCGAAGCTCTACTGCCACCCCACAAGCATCATCACTAGTTTGGCTCGAGGGTAAAACACAGGCTTACTCTCGCTGTTGATGTGAGAAATTGATTTTAACACTGGTTGTAATGCATCGCCTCCAAATTTAGATAACCTCACATAAAGTACAACACGGCGTCACATAGCACTACTCAATTTTGAAGAACACAGTGTTTAACCCTGGAGAACCCAAGAACCCTGTTCTTCTTTAGAAAATGATAAATTATACATTAAATGACTGCTATATGTTCACTGAACACCAAAATATATGTATTTTCAAATATTCAATGCTTTAATCCTCATTTAGGATTAGGGCCAAATTTGACCCTTTGGGATTTAAGGGTAGCATTTGAGTAGCAGAATTTATAGGGGCCAATTTGACGCCGTGGGTTCTCCAGCGTTAAAAGTCGGATTATTATTGCATTTGTGTATAATGCACTGCATCATGGTCTGATACATGCATTTATTAACTAACCCACCTTTTATAAACAGCTCTTTCTTAATGTGGGATGCAACACAGTTCTATACCAAAGTGCAGCCATTCATCCATTCATTTTCAATACTGTTTATCTTGTATGTTGTAGCCGGTCAGGATATTGCCTCCCTAGAACATCCATGGCACCCCTTGCATATTGAAAGTACTTATAAAACGTTTTACCACTGTGACGACAGCTGCTGCAATATATTGAGCGGCACTGTCAGTAATGGGGTTCCCATAAGAGTCCATTTGTAGCGCGTAAGGCTGACTAATAGGCTCCACTAACTGTTTGACGAAGGCAAAAGACGAGTATGTTTCTAAGCTGCAAAAGCCAAGTGTCAATGGGACAAAAAGTACTTTATATGCCGAGAATGTACGCATGGTGTTTTGTTTTCACATAGATTGAAAGCTTTTCATTTCGTCCTGGGTTATAAAGATGATCAAAAGCTTTATCATAAACATCAAAGTAGGCCGCGTAAAGATTTATTTTTGCAGCACTGAGGTAGTAACTCTTCTGGCACTTGATTCATTCCCCCTGAGATCCAAATGTGACTTCATGCCAGAGGCCATTCCAGACATCTAACCTCACTTCTCACAGCTATATTCAAGTTACTGTAACTCTGCTTGGAGATTTTTACTCCTTTGGATCAGGTAACCATTTGGGAAGAAAGTAGATAGGCAATACAAACCATAAGATGACGTTTTGATTTTTCCTGTCAAAGAGTTCTGTGTTTTAATGTGTTTTAACCTGTGCTCAGGTATTTTGGAGTTTATCAGTCTGGCTGTGGGGCTGGTGAGCATCAGAGGTGTGGACAGTGGCCTTTACCTCTCCATGAACAGCAAAGGGGAACTGTATGGATCGGTGAGTATATTTTTGTTTCCAATCATAAAAACTCCTGCGTTACCTCATTGACAGTGGTGGCTGGTGGAATTTTTGCCAGGGGAGTGGTAGTGAAATATACGTACATTCATTTTATTATCTTTTCATTATTAGTAGCAGTAGTCTCATTGCACAATGTGCATAAAGAAGGAATAAAACTGCACCTCCTGTATGCTTTATGTCAAGGGAGCTATTGTAGATTTTAATGAGAAGACAACATTGGAATCAGTTATTTATGATTAGATCACTACTACTACTTACTGCCTTTTACCATTTATGTACAGCAGTTTCTTACAGCTGCGGTTGTTATGCAGCACTGTATAAATCAAGTTGAGTTGAGTTTTAACTAAATTATTACGTGACATTCAATTTGAGAAAGGCATTTCAATTTTTTTTTTTTTTTTAAAGCCAAAGGTAAACACCATGTTACTCCAGCTGTGGCTTGCACTCAGGCCATAAAAAATCATGACCCTTCACTGATAAATCCATAGGAGCTTGTCACATAATCACGCTACACAATTCCCCGGCCAGGGCCTTTCTTAAGACAGCTGACAAGAGTGACAAGTGCAGTCTTCACTTCAGCCTGCCTGTAATTTTGTTAAGACACCTATGATTAAGCCCATAAATCCACTATACTTGTTCCTAAACATGCAGCTCGAGCTCTACGTTCTCCTCTAGAAACGCGTTGAAGTGACTCCACTTATTTGACTATAACGGCAAAAGCAGATTTGCTGTACAAGTCTGACTGAGCGCAATGCTACATGCTGGCCATATTGGATGGGGCAGGTTCCCATCAAAGGCAGGAGCCACTCAGAACAGCCAGAAAGGAAATGACTTTTGCTATTACGGTATCTCTGTTTAAACGTAGAATTCAGCATCCAGTGGTGCACAAGACGTGCTTATGAGGACCAACGCAGTATGTCACATATTTAATGAAAGTCTGCCAGCATTGTCGTCTGTGGCCAAACTGGAAGTATATCATCGATTGAGACACCAGAGATAAACAAATCAATTTTCCTCATCAATAACTTTTTACCATTTATCCTGCTCATCTCAAAACAGATATATGTATATGATGTTTAGATGTATTTGTATTATCATAGTTCCTTTTCATCATTTGATGATGTGCCTTTCAAGGTGCGATCTCTGTTGATGATCCGCCACTGCTCATTTACCAACGGGTGTGACATTCTAGACCACATGTGTCAAAGTCAAGGCCCGGGGGCCAGATTTGGCCCGCCACATCCTTTTATGTGGCCCGCGAAAGCAAATCAAGCATGTCAAGTTCCATGATGCTTGCTAAAGTCTGAACCAAAATTTCAAATTGTCATATGTAATCCACAATAACAATCATTATTCTTGACTTCTGATTTTAAAACTAGTTATCCATCCATTTGTTGTGCGCTGTGTATGTAATATGTGGAGGTGATTAAACATTTATAATGGTTTCCCAAAATTCCTAACGGCCCTCCAAGTCAAACCATAAGAACAATGTGGCCCGCGACAAAAAAGAGTTTGGCACGCTTGTTCTCCACTGATAACCTTAATTTTCTTTGGTTTTGCAGCAGAAGCTATCAGCAGAAAGTGTTTTTCGGGAGCAATTTGAAGAGAACTGGTACAACACCTACTCATCCAACATCTACAGACATGGAGAAAAAGGATCATTTTTCTTCGTTGCCCTGAACAAAGACGGTACACCACGGGATGGAACGAGATCGAGGCGACATCAGAAGTTCACGCACTTCCTACCGAGACCTGTCGATCCAGACAGAGTACCAGAACTGTATAGGGATATACTTGGACAGAGCTGAGGGCAAACCAATGTGGGCCAGAAACAGAACTCAAAGGGATCATGTGCATCTCATACTTCATGCCTTTTGAGGGGAACGTTTGATTCAAAAGCGGTTTAAAGAAATGCACCAGATCCAGACTGCCGAATGATGGAAGGATAGCAACCCTCTCCGCACCACTTTGCAAGGGACTTTGGCAGAAAAGCACTCGGAAATGTCCGGGATAATGCAGCAGAAACGGAACCCCCAAATATTATTGCCACATGCAATGGCATCAGTAGCTAAGATGGATTTTCTTTAAGTCTCCATGCTACCCGCTCGTCCAAGTTTGCATGTTTAAGTGAACAAAGGCAAGTTGAGATGAAACAAGCAGATAGGCGTTTCTTTTTTTTTTTCCTGCCGCCTTTCTGTTTTATTGCTACACCTTACTGAGGCTGCTAAGTAAACCACTTTGAAAAATGTATAGCCCTCTATACAGAATAACTGGTTTACAACAAAGGGTAGTTTTATGCACTGGAAAGCAGCCATGTTTGTGCTGTAGAAGGGAGCGGAAGCCATCTATCTGAAAGGTCCTGATTGCTGATGCACTGAAAATGAGAATGAGGACGAAGACAAGCAAATTTGTATGGACTTCCTTTGTGGCGGCTGTGCTCTGCTCCGAACTCTCATACTCTACGACCCAGTGAAGGAATTGTACTGTTCTCCTCGCTGATTGCAGTCAAACGACAAGCACAGAGTGGACACAAGGAATTTACAGACCTGCAGACAGATTGTATTCTTATTTATGAGGCTCTAAATCCTGGGACAAACAGTATATTTATTTCCTATATTTATTTATTTTGAGAATATATTTTTACAGGGATGACAAAATAAAATAGAGCATCTTTTTTCTGCTATTTTAATTTGTGTGTCATTTCTGCATATTCATATGCTAAAATGTATATTACTGCATCTCCATGTTTGGTAAAAATAATTTTGTTTTCCTTCAAAATGTAGAGATCTTCAAATTTAGTAGACTATTTTGATCCCAAACCAACAAATATGACGCTTTTTTGTGCATTAAAGTAAAATTTTACAGAGAAACATGGTTTCCATGAATGAAACTGTAAATTTGCCATTGGCATTACACTGGAGTTTAAGGTTTTGGTCTGGAAACAGGAGGCGTTGAGTTCAAAACAGACAAGCTACCATAAGCTAAATACTATGTCAGAGAGTTAGCTTTTTAAACAATACATATGTAAGAATGTCAGCTAAAATTATTCAGTAATATTCATGGTAATTAATCCCTGTGGCAGATACGAAACATAGTTCAAGTCCTCATAAATCTACAGAAAGATTACAAAACATTTTCAAAGGTGTGCCAATGTGGATTAAATGAAAGGGATTTTTCTGTTTTCTCCTACATGTTATTATTCCAGGCAGGTGTTTATTTCACAAGGGTAGAGGCCCAACACTATGGTTGCCTTGGCAAAGGTCACTAGAAAAAGGAGATTCGAGAAAATAGTAATACCGTGGGTGCCATGTTGTGCTTTTCTTTTTTGCACTAATTGGTTGCAACAATCTACACAATTGGATATAATATTTATCTCGTGACAAAAAAAAAACAACGTCCCACATAGACTTCAACTGCAACCGTGTTTTATGTACGAAACAAAGGGAGCCACATTTAATTTACAGTAAAATTCTCCTTGAAATAGTATGTAGTATGGATTTCATGGCTAACAAAAAAAAAAAAAAAAAATCAAGGAGGGTGGCAGATGTCAAGAGCAGGGGCGGTTCTGGATCAATTTCACTGAGGGGGCCGGGCTGGGGCCAGGGGTTTTGATGGGGGGGGCACATTCAACCCAGGGCTAAAAAGACAGATTCTAAATATTATTTGACTTTTTATTTCTTCAGACTTTGAAATTGTAGTCATAACATTACAGTGATGAGAAAAAAACAGTATTAGGAGGGCTAAAATGTCTGCAAGCGTAACAATACGTCTGTTGAGAATATTCAAGCCAGGGGATGATATGGTACCAGCCTGCCGGGGACAAAAATTGCAAATACACTGAAGCTAGATGTTTTACATGCATATAATTATCCCAATTTTAAAAGGCAATGTCTTATATATTGATCCTGTTAAATAAAAATTAAAATAAAAAGGGAGACTAAAAAAGTTACACACACACGCACACACAAACACGCGCGCGCACACACACACACACACACACACACAGACGCGCGCGCACACACGCACACACACGCAAATAGCACTCGTGTAGTGGTAATTTCCTTCTCTGCGGACTGCTTCTCATTTTCCCGCTCATTTTTAAATGGCGCAGCGCACTAACGGGTCCGACTAGAATGTTAAATCACGCACTTTGGTTCCACCTTTCGCGTCGGCGACTCGGCACGACTGCGTAATCTGCGCTCGGAGGGGGGGCCACAGGGGGGGCCAGAATCGGTGCTACAGGGGCACTGGCCCCCGTTGCCCCCCCCCCCCCCGAACCGCCACTGGTCAAGAGGTTTAGTTCATTGAAGCCAACTACATGCTGATGGAAGCACTGAAAACAAAAGGGGAAACATAACATGAAGTCATCAGTGTGAAGAGACAGTTTGCACTTCCACTGACATTCACCGCAATTAACAAGTGACTGGTAGGCCGGATGCATTGCTGCAGTCTTTCATCCTCTCCTTCATCATTCCTTTCTTTCTCTCTTCACCTGCCCACCTACAGGTGAGTCATGCCTTTTTCTTGGAACAACCCGGAATGAATATACCACTCTAGCAGAGTGAGCACAGATATGCGTAAGAGTGATTGTGTCAGTAAGGATGTCCTACCGTCAATCAAATGTTTGTGCTCGAACGTGTGTGGAATCTTGCTGTGCATGCCACAAATTTCTCTTCCTTTTCTTTTTTTTTTAAATAAATAATTACTTAACTACTATTTAATCTTTGTTGTTTGAATTGTCATATTTTTGTATTATTATGAAAAGTCGGATGAAAAACTAACTTGAATGTTGAATGGAAAGAATATCTTCTCTGACCCATTAAAGTGTTTAAAGTGATGTTTGACGGTTTGAATCATCAACCTCGATCCATCCATCAATCCATTTTCTACAGCGCTTTTCCTCCGAGCTGGAGCTGAGAGGCATGGAAGAACCTGGACCGCTTGACAGTAAATCGCAAGTCACATGTGGACGGTCATTAAGCGCTCACATTCACAGACAATTTAGAGTGTGCACTGAACCAAACATGCATGTTTTTGGAATGTGGAAGGAAGCTACCCATGCAAAGATAACCCACACAAGTGACAACTTGCAAACTTCACACGGGAAGGCCTAAGCTGTGATTCGAATGGTGAACCTCTGAACTATGAGGCAGACATGTAACCACAAAGCACTATGCTTCCCTGCTTCATTTCATAATTCAGGTTTGCCTTCTTGTGTTTGCTACTTTAATGTCAGTCTGGTTCTTGCTTTGATAGAGGAAAGTAATCTCCAAAGAGTTAATGAAGATGCTGACAAGGAGTGAACCTATAAGGCCGATGTCACCTTTGACCTCAGCTGCCCAACTGATATCCTCACAGCAGCGCGTGACTGTTAGTTTTTCACAGTTGCTAAATGACATTTCTTGAAACCTCCTACCCATTCTTCAAAACCTTAAAGGCAAAATACAAAAATCCGAACTCCATTCACAATTGATCTACTTTGAAAAATTTTTTTGTTTGCGCATGAAAAATGACATTGGTGGGCCACAATTTAATCATTCGCAACATATGTAATAAGCGGTGTTGAAAAAGGATCGATGGATAAATACAAGACTTACTTGATTGTCAAATTCACTGAGATTCATTCTCCAAAATCTCGCCTGTGTGTGGCATCTTGCCGAAGTGCTTCACATCGCCGGCTGTTTGATACACTTTCTGCTCATGTCAACGATGAGTGCTTGTTGACGTTGGGAGAAAAGAGCAATCCTTCCCCCTTCATTCTGCCATCTTTCAATTCTACAAAGAGGAACATGCACTTACAAGCATGTACAGTCAATAAAACATGTAATGTAAAAACCATTACAGGATTTACAGTATAATTTTCTGTCTGCCAAATGGCCTATGTTGTTCAACAAGAAGAATAAGAACTGCTTTCCCCACTGTCTTGCTAATGCTGGCCACAGAGAATCTGTTCAAATTGGATTGGACTCTTTGACCTGATTCTCTCATTGTCATTCCATGAAGGAGGACGCCTTGTACAAGTGTTGAGCGAATTTCAGCTGCGATTAATGTTTTCGTCGTTTTTCTCATTTCAAGGTTTACCATTTTCTCGATATACAATTTCGTAACACAAATGTATCTCAGTGTAGAATGCGGATAAGCTTTTGCAAAAAGGATGATAAAGATGATAGATTCAATATGTTAAAATGTAAGTATACCGTATTTTCACGACCATTCGGCGCACCGTATGGTTGGGCGCAGTCTCATTAACGGGTGCTATTTCTGTATTTTACACATAGACAAAACGCACTGTATTATTGGGCGCAGTTTTAAAGTGGTAAAACATACGCCAGCTTAAACATACGGCATGCATGCGCGCACGCTAAAAACACGTTAGCTTGAAGCATACGGTAGCATGCCAAGACATACAGATACAAGCTAAAAACACATTTTTAAAAAGGCAACGGAAGCAAAACTGAGTTCCGTTGTATTTTATTTAGCCATCGTACAATGTACTCACGTTTTTCGATCAATCATCACCCAGAAATCTATCAAAGTCCCCGTGAAAATCTCAACAGGATTGGCCAAAAGAGTTTTGGATTTTAAAAATAAGCTGAGCTCACTGCAAATTTCATAACATAACATAAAATGGTGAAAATCATGTCAGGGCACATTGTAATTTGATTTTTTGACAACAACTACTTCGGCTTTTTGAATCTGATTTCATTTAAAAAGAATGAAGAACCTCCTTTGACGTAAAACCAACCTTTAGAAGCAGGGAGAACATTGTGTCTCGTTAGGAAAAGAGTCAGATTGGATGTAATCCCCTGATAGGGGTTCACAGTGTGCGGTGAGAGGACCTCAGAGCCAGAAAGATGGCTGAGTACCAGCATGTGTGTGTGTTTGCGTGTGTATTGCTGTTCATACCAGTACAGAGTGAGGAAGGAATGGCTTGAAGGTTTCTAAGAAACAGGTGGCTTTGTGAGAGGAGGTATTACCAACAGTAACGCTGCATGTGGGTTCGAAGTGTTGCAGCCTGTCATCCTGCAATCTTCCTTTGAAGTGTGTGTGTGTATTTGTGCACGCGCGCTGGAAGGGGGAGGCATGTTTATATGAGTCAAAGTAACTGCATAGATTCATGTCAGCACAACGTTCATGTACGTGCATGTGTGTGTGTGTGTGTGCGTGTGCGTGTATGCCTGTGACTGAGGGAAAAAAGAGAGAGACAGTGACTGTGTGTGCGCCAAAGTGTGTGTGATCTATGAATCTGTGTGAAGGTGAGCCAGGGGTTCTCCTGACCAGAGGCATGTCTGACTGATGTGTGAGGGCTTGCGTGTGTGTGTGTGTGTGTGTGTGTGTGTGTGTGCATACATGCGTGTGAGCGTGTAGTGCCCTGCCTCTGAGTCCTTTTTTTTGTGGTGCAGTACTCTGTGGGATTTTCCATCAAATGGTTAGATTGCCCATACTGGATTCGGCATGCAAGCAGCCATGAAGGCATAGGCATGGATTTTAAAAAGTAAAATTGAGATGAATAATGGGGACTTGGTGCTTGGCAGGGTCATTCTTTGGAATATAATGTACAGAGAACAATGGGTTGGAGTTAAAAAAAAAATTTTTTTTAACTTCCTTAACACTTTTGACCATGTAAGCTTTCTATGGCAATATTTTATGTTCATTTGTTCATTGTTTGTTCATTGAACATTTTATGTTCAATGAACAAACCAAACATGTTTCATGTCTCCTGTATAATGTTCTCCCACTACAGCCCTCTTTGGTTGCCGAGGTTTTTTTTAAAAACGTTTTTTGCATTATACTTAAGACTGGAATACCCTTGTGTATGGGAAAGTAAAGCCACAGGTACCAATGCACTTTTCAGATATTTAACGCTCGGGGATCAGTTAAAAAAAAAAAGAAAGAAAAAACCCCAAAGATGCTTATTTGTCATTGCTTGAGGCAACGGCCAACCGTTCTCCAACCAGTTTGTCACATCAGACGCAACCCCACCAGACCATCCATCCATCCATTTTCTGAAGCACTTTAGGGTCGTGGGGGTGCTGGAGTCTATCCCAGCTGTCTTCGGGCAGCAGGCGGGGGACACCCTGAAACGGTTGCCAGCCAATCGCAGGGCACACAGAGACGAACAACCATCCGCGTTCACACTCACACCTAGGGACAATTTAGGGTCTTCAATCAGCCTGCCATTCATGTTTTTTGGAATGTGGGAGGAAACCGGAACACCCGGAGAAAACCCACGCAGGTCCGGGGAGAACATACAAACTCCACACAGGAAGGCCGAAGCCGGGATCGAACCCATGACCTCTGTACTGTGAGGTCGACGCGCTAACCCCACCAGATCTTGCCTCTAAAATGCACATATCTAAACACATAGGACCCTATTTTCCTGCCCAGTGCAAGTCTAGCACAAAGCACAGTTGAATTGTCTGAATGTGTGGAGTTTTCTTTGTTTTGGGTATTTTCTTAGTAGCCAACTCCCAGCCAATCAAAGAGGCTTTCCTCTTCCCTTTATAATCAGGGTAGTTGAAGCACAAACAGATCGTACGTCCATGTTTGAGCTGCAGATTTTGACCTATTGCAGAAAGGTCTCTTATGTACTGTATCGACCATGATGAACAGAGGTCACTGTAGTGCAGTCTTTGGTTTATTTTCTGAAACGATTACGTGATTTTTTTTCTATGTGTGTCTTGAGATTGGCTGGCAACCAGTTCAGGGTGTCCCGGCATACTGCCCGAAGACTAATAAGTGAATCTCAAGTGAAGTCATGAAAAGTGTTATGGTTTTTTTCCTTCCCTCCCTCGTCCCTCCTACATATTGCTCAAGCACCCCCCTTAGCCTCTGGAGAGGAAAAAAAACTCCCTTTTTTGGCCATAAATATGTGCTCGCTACACAAAAAATATGTTCCCCATATGTTTCTGGATATCATTTGAATTTGTGTGTGTGTGTGCGTATACAGGATATGATTTCAATGCCTTTGGTGCCAGGGCCTTCAGTACTTGAGTAAATCACCCCACCAGGCCACTGAAGAAATATGGTAATTTGTAATTCTTCAGAGCTGTCAACACATTTCCGACACTATGCCATCAACGACAAGATGTGTGAATGAAAGAGCGTGTGCTCGTGTGCATGAGGAGTTTTGTTTTTGCCAAAAGGCAGGCAGGTGTGAAGGTGATCCCTGCTGGTCCGTATCTCCAAAAGGCGGCACCCACACACGGGCCATCTTCATGCGGTCGACAACGCACGTGCGCACACATGCAACATCACACGCGCGCTGTCATTCATCGCCTCTCTGTGCGTGAGAGTAATGGTGCGAGTGACTCATCTGTGGTGAATTCAGACAAAACAAACCTCTTGCCCAATGCTCACAACAGATATACCGCTTTTGACTAACAAATGATTTGACCTCTCATGACTCCTGACAGAACCAAGAGTGACTGCTACGCACACCTTTAGACACACCCCATATACATTTGAATGATATTAAACTTGGCATGGATAATCTTGCCCTTTGTGGGGTTTTATTTTTTATTTTTTGGTGTGATTTTACCCTAGCGGAGTACTAGTCTCATTGACAAAGGAAAACTATGATGAGATCCTTAGAACCGGAAATGAAAGTGGCACCTGTATTTCTGTCGTAGCTGCTCAGTAAAACATCTCAAGCAAACATCAATAATATAGAATGCAAGATGGCTTAACTTCTGTTCAGCGTGGGAGCATTATGCATGAATTCGACCACTTTCAACCAGCATCTCTCATCAAAGGGATCATCCCATGTCCAATTTTTTCACTCAAAAACTTTATTTATGTATTTATTGATCAGGAAAATGAGATTAGCTTGCATTTTTAATCTCATCAATTTGCTTTGAAGAGATCCGTAAATAACTAATGACTCTAAAACCACACCTTTTAACTGAATACAGCCACGGCCTAGCTTTCTCTGTCTTGGCGGAAGTCAGCGGAAAACAATTGTACATACTGTATATCACTAATAATCACGGGCATCAGTCGTCCCCAAAATGTACATACACTATCTCCATGGCTCACTTGAGAGAGTGAGGAAATGCGCAGCTTACATGCAGGTTCTGTCATGCCAGATCTGTTTTCTTTGATAAGTCACCAGGATACACAAACACAATGCGTTCCAAGATTTTCGTAAGCTGAATTTTTCATGGGTCGTTATGTATTAGATTTCAGTCCACAAGCGTTAGCTTGGCTTATTTTTTTCCCCCAACACCACATCAAGGGAGTATAGCAGGTTTGCCACCACCTATTCCAAAATGATGCACTCCAAGTTACCAACACTAGGCAGGGGGGTTAGTTAGCCCTCTGGTGTCCATCCATTCATCTACTCAATGCAATGCATTCCCCACTCGGGTCATGTGTGCGGGATTTTAGAAAGCCCAACTTTGAATCATTGTCAAGCCATACTCTGGCCTATGGAGTCGAACAAAACTTAAGCATCACTAAATGTCTGAAAACTATGATCAATCACTATCAAAATTCATATGCACATTCCCACGTCAACCTGCAAAAAGGTAAAAATGATCAGCACAATATTTTGGATTTTGTGGAGGTGACATTGGCTTTTCTTCATAGGAGCTCACATTTAAGGTCAATAAAATCCAGCTGTTTATATCGCTTTTATATTTTCACAGGTTGAAGTGGACATGCATAGAGCGGTGCATATGAATCACTGTTTTCAGACACTAGGTGACAACAGAGTGTGACAAAGCAAGCCAGAAAACAATAACACATCTATCCATTTTCAACACCGCTTATGCTGAACAAAGTCGCTGGAGCCTATCCCAGCTAACGTTGGGCGCATTACACCCTGAACTCATCGACAGTCAGTCACAGGGTACATGTAGAGACAAACAACCATTCACACCCACATCCACACCCTCACTGAGTGGGAACCGATCCTACGCTACCCGCTCACAAGTCAGGCAAGTGTACCATGACACCGTCAGCGACACAACAATGCAATGCTTGCCTGATTCCTTCAATGACATAGTCAGGCACGGGTGGAAAAAAAAGCAGGCCCCGCCTACAAATAATCAGCATTACAACTTGTGCGAAACACCTTGTCAAATTATTATATTATGATAAATGTAATTTTGTAGGAATGCACTGCACAAAGCTACAAAGCGAACAAACAAAATGATCCAACAAAGCGAGAACAATTTAAATTGCTCAAACAATCTTACCAGAATTCACCATTTGATTAAAGTATTCATTCAGTGGTCAGCTATTGACACTTTCACATTTTATAAATCAATAAATAAATCAACAAACAAATAATAATCATAAATAACAAATACCATGCTAATATTCAAAATATGCTGAATTCATTCGTAGCACGATTTCTATTGTCCACATTCACTTGAGTGACACGATTACAAACTACCCTATCCTACCACACAAACACGAGCATTCGCCCACACGCACAAACACCTCTCTGTCTGCCTCTCAAACTGGGTGGAAATAATTAAAGCAAGTGAGGGTAAATTGAAGTGTATTGAACTCATCTCTCACACACTCCCACTCTGTCAATCGATCACTTGCCACGCTATATTGATCTCTCAAGCAGGGACTGCAAAAGACTCCTCTGCAGTGAAAGGGAAAGGAAGGAGAAAGGGAAGAGATATAAAGAGGGGTGTGCACAACAATTTATACTACAGTATAGGCGCCATTTATTCTCAGTCTCATCATTTCCTTCAGTCGCCACACTGAAAAAAAAAAGTACTTAACTCTCGGTTGGGCGTTAATAAAAGGTGGTCAACTGACGTAATTTTCTACCCTTTTCCACAAAAATACTCACATGATATATGTTTAACACATTTAAATTATGCACAACCGATGTACATGTCCAAATTAAGTAAATCCAATGCAACCCAAGGATTTATGTGGTCTCTTCTTTCAATGATTTTGAACCAAACAAGAGCCTTCCACTTTCACACTTCACTAGATTAACGGATCAATAGAACATTCTATGGTCATCTGTGTGTCTGCGCGATCGATAGACGATATATCGAGCAGCCGTCATAAACACACAGTGACATCTCAGGTGACCTCGCGTGACATTTACTAATGTGCAACAAGAACAAACATGAGAGCTGCGGTGCAATGGAATTAACGGGGGAGAAGGAAAGAATAGATTTTTACTGAATATTCATCAGGAATTCCCCTGAAGGTCTTGACATGACAAATGCGCCTCCGACACAGCATCAATGGCAAAGGAGAAGAACGCGTCGACTATTGTTGGAATGCCGTTTTCTTGGCTTGATGTCAATTCATTTGGAGTTGAATTGATTATGTCAGGGTTTTTTTTGGATCAATACAAACTGTGTTTGCTGACTCAGGTCCTCCACTGTGATTTGACTGAGATCCTTTGGTCCCTTTTCTACCAAATGTTATGGTAATTCAAATGGCATATGGGATTCTTGGGGTCACTCTAAAAAGAAAATGGCCATTGTTTTTCTTCTTCATAGATTTAGAATCATAGACATACTGTTTACCTGTGTTAATATGACCACCGTGTCTTGCCAACACCATCACCAGTAAGAACAGTTTATGCAATGTGTCCACATTCTTGTGCGTTGAGAAAGATCTACACAGACCGTTTGTCTTTTTTTTTCCTGTCATCAATCCGATTTACCACAAATATGTTGCCACTTTTCCAAAACTAGTTAAAGACCAAATTAAATCGATCTTGACCTACCGTTCAATTTTCAGATTCAATTTTTGAATAGGATTGTTTTTCTTTTTCTTTTCAATTTTCAGGCCGTGTGAGCAGGAACATAATTGGGGGGGGGGGGGGGGGTTGAGACTCAGCGCAGGGATGCGCTGAAACATATTTGTCGACGGACTGGAAATGGACCAGCAATTCATGAAACTCCAGAAATTCCTGATGGGCACCACTCCCCTGGCTAATGAGGTTATTTTCTCTGAATATTCAAAACTGGAAAAAAATGCTCTTCTAATAATATTAAATCCCCTGATTATTTTATCACTTGCTAAAAAGTCTTTCCGTTGAAATATTAGGACATGATTCTTGTAACATTCCTACTTGTTTTGTTTTCAGCATGAGCAGTACGCTTTAGTTCGACAGAAATGGCACTGTTAATACAACTTTCCATTGAAGAAATAGTTAACGTGTGCACACGAACGTGCATCATTGCATGCTGTGTGCAGATTATGCAAAATGGAGGTTCTATCAGAGCACGCTGGTTTTCTCCTTGTTCGTGTGACAGCTGAAACCGCACACCTGAAAAGCGTGACAGGGAATTTGATGCCCCTTTTTTCATGTGCAACTATATGGAAGTGTGTTTTTGAGTACGCCGAACTAGCCACAACCTATCAAGTACATCAACTTCACAGCACTTTTATCTGCTGCTAGCTTGTGCCGCTGTCACTCCAAACAGGGGATTGATCGTCATAAACGTTTTGTCTGACGGACTTTATACTCAAAATTTGAATGGGCCAGAAAATAAGATAAGATAAGATAAGATAAGATAAGATAAGATATCCTTTATTAGTCCCACACTGGGGAAATTTACAGCCTCCAGCAGCAAATAAGACAATAATGGCCATATTTGCAGGATGAATATTGTGTATCAAAATCCAGTGCATTGCAGAAATGATACATGTGTGTATTTATTGTAACTTCACTATGAGAGTCAGTTTCAAATTGAGCATCAGAATTTGTAAGTTCATTATTGTTAAGGTATAGAATTTATTTTAGGGAAGGGCATGCCCATTCTATTGACTTGTGGGGCCACGTTTTTTGTATTTTTTTTACTTAGCATGGTCTATCTGTTCACATTGGTGGAGTTTAGGTCCTCGCATTGCCCAAAATGTAGGAGACTGTGGTGAAAGGACGAGATGTGTGGCAGGTAAGAGGGGGAAAAAGGCACCTAACATTTTAGAAAATCCACAATAATGTTGAAGAGACCATTTTTGAACTATTTATTCCAAATTACCAAGCACGACGTGACTACCGAGCATCGGCTGTATGTGTGACAAATCCACCTGCTATTTTGTCTCTCATTTTGATCCTCTGTCCCAGAGGCCGAATCCAGGCTGAAGCTGCCCAGCTGTGGAGCACGGAGCCTTTACATGTTAGGACAGGAAGATCCACACAACCTGTCATTTATTGCCCTATGTACACATTCTCGCACACACACACACACACAAACCACAAAGACACAGTGACAGGTGTGTTTTGCATACGGCTTGGAAGCACAGAGACAAGATCAGTTGCTCTATGCAGTGTGTGATAGTGTTCCCATACTGATGCTTGAAGTCAGGTGGGCTGCCACATTAGGAACGTCTTTGAAGGTGTGTTTATGCATAACACACACACACACACACACACACCAGCTGTTTCTCTCTTCCACTACGCTTTGATGTCTGTACTTCGCCAATCCCCTTGTCTATCTTTCTTGCACTTAAAACACACACACACATACACACACACACACACACACTCCACCAGGCAATGTTGTTACAACATAAGCCAAAAGAAACTCAAATCAACATTATTTAAACTATATGATACTTCCGCAACAGCCACAGCTGTAACAAAGCCCTGCACATAAAATAATAACACACACACCAATAAGATGTCAAGACCTTCCTCATATGACCAAATCTGTCTGTTCTTTTCTCAGGCCTGGGCTTCAAGTCAATGGGATGCCAGTGCAAGGGGGGTCTCTCAGCACAGATCCATCTGATACATGCCAGCACCCCGACAACAATCACTCTACCCTCCAAGTCACCCTTAAAGCCCCTTAGTCCCTTCTCTTGCCTGGAAGCCAGCTGCCTGCCTTACTCCTGGACTCGGAACAGGAATGAAGGATGTTATTGTTGTCATCTGCACCCCCCCCCCCCCCCCCACCCTGCAGTGTGTGTTATGCATACTTTCTTTCCGTCTGTCTATGGAGCCCTTCACTGTGGTGGTCCCTGTCTCAGCACTATTGTGAACTCCACATTCACCTTTAAAGCTAGACCCCCATACCCCAATGACCTCTCTGCTGCTTTGATTTCCTTTCCTGTCAGTGTCAACATTTACACACAGGGGACAAAAGTTTAGGGACACCTGACTACTCCCTTTAGGGCAACTAACTACTTTTCTGGGAAAATGACTATGTTTGAGGCCATCATGGGATATAAGAGATCATGGGTTACTGATTTTGGCTCACGGTCTCGCGAACATTCTCCCAAAGGGCAAGGCACTCATTTTCTTCGACACAAAACACACTCAAGCCTACCTTTATGGAAAGTATGTCTCAGGGCAGTATTTTTGTAGACGGGCACAACTGAGCTCGGCCTAAAAAACTGGTGCATCTTCATTTTCAAACCAGTGAGAGTTTCGATTACTATGTTTGGGAATACGATGAACTGCGTTGCGTGCACCATGCTTGGCGTTCCGGTGTTTTCTTTCGGACAGTTTAATAACAGAAAGTAGACCTGACCTTAGACCACCGAAAAGCAGGTCTAAATTGTAGCACAGGTGGCGCAATATGATTTTGATCGAAGCACAGGCAGATTATTCGCACAAAAAATTAGAGTGCAGGGCGATTTCCAAATGAACACTTCACAGTGGTGATCTGTGATCGCGCTCGCCAACCTTACATCATCCTAAGGTGGAGGTCTGCCTGTAGTCCCTTATAAATGTATTTTGTGCACTCCGATCTTCTGCATGGAGTCCAGTGAATCCATTTTGGTTTCTGCATTTTCAAAGCCTCTCCTATTCTGAATTTAAAGGGAATGAGTGGAGCCACTGTCATTGGCCAGGAAGGAAGTCAGCCGCGTTTACTCCTAACAATGGTGCAAATGCCCCGCTATAACTGTGGCTGTGTACGAACATACCAAAAGAAAAAAAAAAACTCCATCCAGCCTTGTGCACATTGAGAGTTCACTTTGTGCTAGACTTGCACTGGGCACAAAGATAGGGCACTCAATCCTTTACCCAAAGGTTATACGTATGTCCTTTTCACCAAGTTCTCTCACCAGCATCAGTAAATAGTGTCATAACCAGCCAAGTTCTTATTTGCAAAAAATAAAATAAACACCAGAACTAAACTCCGCTACATTGTGGCCTCTCACTTTTTACTGCACATCACCAGTGTGCCAAAATAGCCAAGTTGCTTTGAAAGCCCACGTGCGGGGTAACAAGCTTTCCACTTGCATGCTGATGATAGTTTGACTTGGCAACTTGAAGGACAATGAAGGGAAACCTGTTCATGGCTTTTTACAACGTTCACAAACAGCAGTAAGTCTAACGCCTCTGCACTACACATCTGCTGGGGGTTAAGATGGCAATATACTGTAACTCTCCTTCCTGTTTAGTTTACAGGGACATTCATGAGTACACAGTGGTACTTGAGTATTGGACCACTACAAAGATCATACATTCAGTTTCAACCGACCAAAATTTACATTCAAAATATTATTCAAGAAATGTGAGAATGTCAACTTGTCTTATGAGACTTCAGTTCATTCAGATGTCAATTTTTTTTTCACTTCGATCGACAACAGCGGGCTTAATCAGGTTTTTTTAAAAGATGACATAAAGACGGGATAAAATGGCAAGTCACCACAAAAGGGGACACCACTTTAAATGTTTTGATCCAAATTGATGACCATTGACAGCAGGTTACCTACCAGCAGTAACATCATCAAATGTAATTAGTTGGGGAACGTTGTGTACTTGTTTTAAAATCTTCCGTGTCATCTTTGTCCTGAAATTAGCAATGGTTTTACTAGGACCTCGAAGCTGTTGGGTCCACAGCCTATTTATACAACCCAGCAGCTTTGCAGAAACAAATTATCTATTTAACACACACACACTCACACACACACGCGCACGTCTTTTTGATGGATTAGCCTGTATTGTGTACTATACCAATTATTGACAGGTGGGGTTTGAAGAGGCAGCATGAAATATTAATAGCCTATTGAATTTGTGGTGAAGAATGAAAATGAAATGAGAGCAACGACAAATTTCTAAAAAGGCTTCAACGACAGACCAAAGGTGACACAAGTTAAAGTTTTACAATAACAGTCTCTAAGCACAATCTAGCTCAGTAAATCACAAAATTGAGAACGTGGAGTAAAATACACCATTAAGCGAATCAAAAGGCGTTCGGAGAATCCGATTTTATCTAAATTAATATACCTACCAAGTCTCCGGGTGGACCCCCGCGTTGTGTTAACTTCGAGGCGTGCATACTTGGACAAGCAGCCAAGTCTGTTAATCTTGTGATAATTAAACAAGGCTGGGCCGGGCCAACACCTAATTGTTGATCATACAATCCAGTCATGGTTTTAAGAAATAAAATGTTTACAGATACTAATGTTGCACACAAACACACACACACAGATAATGCAAGCAGGAACAAAGCTAAAAAAAAGGCACCACTTAGAATTGTTTAGAATTAAGAGACCTTTGTGTCATTGTGATTTTTAGATATATTTGAATGAACGAGCCATTGTATGCAAACTGGCGTTGGCCTTTGACACGTTTGACAACTCTGACTGGCTGATTGCTAGCGAATCGGGTCATGACATAGAAACAGACGATGAGATGGTACACAAGCAAATCCGTTGCAAATAAAAATGCATGAACTCGTAAATTAAGATCAGCAAAATAGTGATTTTAACTTAGATGTGTTCCTGCTTAATTGTGTGTGAAAATTGCTCTGGATATGCGTGACTACCTTAACAGTGGGTGGTATGATATGGAAACATACACGGCCACTTTAAACCGTGATGCCACAACTAAAAAAATAAATGTCACTTCCGACTTCCCCACACGAGCACGCTCATATTTTAAGATGATTTTAGTAAGATGCTGCGGCTGACCAGTGTTACTCAACGCAGCACCTAATTCATTGAAGATTGATGAACACTTACGCAATCTATAATCTGGTGAATGTGTCATCATATATAATTACACTTTCTCATTTTTACTGATCTTGCTGGTCCATTGTACTATAAAATAAATAAATGGAAAACGAAATCAGGCCGTGCCCTCCTGGTCTAGATTGTGTTGTGCTGCCACCCATCGTCCAGATGGAGCGTTGCAGCTCACGTTCCAAACACAATCAACTGTCAGTGAGCAAATAAAGTCAGATGTGACTTTCGCACACAGATGTAACTAAGAAGCTCCCGAGAGTACATTTGATTGGCTACTTTTACGGTCACTTCTTGCACGTGGCCAATCAGGCACCCCATTAATTAGTTGATTGCGTACAACAGCTGCAGTTGTACTTTAAAATATGCCCAGTGCAGACGAGCGCCTTATTGTCACTCATTGAGGCTTTGGAGAACGCCTAACGAGCTCAACCTGCTTCATTGTAGCCCACCATGCCCACCAAGAATAACCCCGAGCCCCGCATCAGTCGTTTCAAGAACAAGGGGAAGGACCTGACCGTAAGTTTGAGCTCATCACGTGGGTGAGCGAGTCCAACGAATTCTAGAAAGACGCTCTCATAATTGTCTTTGTGTTCAGAAACTTCGAGAAAATAGGTTATCGGAATGCGCGGAGTTGCGCAAAACTCAAAAGAATGAGCACTTGATGAAGAGAAGACACATAACGGTGTCCTCTCTTCCCGACGATGATGCGTTTTCTCCGACAACTATCTCCAATGACAAGGTCAGCTCGTGGACGCTTGACGTATTGGGAAGCCTGCGCTGGCTTTATGCAAGTGCTTAACGTGTCTATCGTTGTAGGTTCGCACTTTAAGCATCGAGGAAATTCTTAAAGATATAAACTCTAACTGCAAGGATGCTCAAATTCGTGGATGCCAGGCTGCTAGGTGAGTACAGTAATACTGTGTGTGTGTGTGTTTTAGTCAAGGCAGATTTATTTATAAAGCACATTGCCTACACAAGGCAACTCAATGTGCTTCACACAAGCAAAGACGCAACACCTACCTACCAATGAAGTGAAATGGGACCATTTTCCACAGCAAACCTTAAAGATTACCTCTCACAGGACACTGTGCCACTTCGCAGTGGTTGCGAGTAACTGCCACGAGCACTATGAAGTGATTTTTAGACTTCTGTTTCAAAAGTGGTAACGTGTGTTACCCTTTTCAGAAAACTACTTTCCCAAGAGTGTAACCCTCCACTGCAAGAAATCATAGACGCTGGTCTCCTTACCCGCTTTGTGCTCTTCCTGAGTATGGAGGATGAGCCCAATCTGCAGTTTGAGGCCGCTTGGGCGCTGACCAACATCGCCTCTGGAACATCTTGGCATACAAAGCAGGTGAGAGCATTGCAGGAACACGTGTATGACACAGTTGGCATAAACATAACATTTGGCTCAATGTACTTTTTTTTAAAAATATATATATAAACTTCATTGAAAGAATTGGGGCCGGAACATTCAATTTCTGTACACAGGTGGTAGATCATGGCACTGTACCCTGCTTCATTTCTCTGTTGGCGTCGCCACATTTGCACATCAGTGAACAAGCTGTATGGGCCCTTGGGAACATTGCAGGTGATGCGCTTAATTTACTTCAGTAAGACGATACATTTAGTGTATATAATGAGGAAGTGAAGAGACTTGTGGCTTATCATTTTGAGCTTAGTATTCTAAAAGGTGTTGGTAAAAATTAGGCTTTTCGTGTGCTCTCCCACCAAGATGGGTTTTCCATGATGCTGTTTTTTTCCTTTCTTATTGTAACTTGTAGGTGATGGTCCAAATTATAGAGATTTCCTCATCGAATGTAACGTGATCCCTGCCTTACTGGCACGGGTCTCTCCAGAGACCCCGGTAAGCTTTTAAAAAAAATCTTTTTAAAGATACTACATAGTTCTTGACCATTTCTGGTCATCAACGTTATTGCTTTAATAAAATGGGGAAATATCTTGACCTATAAAGATTCCTAGCCTGTTACTTGCAGGCTTTTTTTTAAATTTAAATATGCTCATCCCTTTCAGGTTGGTTATCTACGCAACCTTACATGGACATTGTCAAACTTGTGCAGGAATAAAAACCCATTTCCACCCTTGTCTGCGGTCCAACAGGCAAGTCCGTTTTGTATTAAGGTTTCTGAAATGTAATGCCAAACGGTCCCGATTATGTCAAGATCATTACTGATCTCACAGCATTAAGTATGCTGACTTTACATTGCAGGCAAAGGCTCTACTTTTGAATGTTTTTTTTAGCCACATACACAGTGATGCATTCAATATTTACTTTCATGAACACATGAAATGACCTGAATGTGCATCCTCCCAAAACGCAATAACAGAAGTAAACAAATGAATGATAGTTAGCCTGGAGTGACTGTGTTGTTAGATGTACAGCATTTGAGGATGAAACTGTTGAAATCATGCAGGTCCTTCCTACACTGATCCAGTTTCTCCACCTTGGAGACAAGGACATCTTGTCAGATGCATGCTGGGCAATCTCCTACCTGACAGACGGTAACAATGATCGTATTGCTATTGTGGTCACAACAGGTATAGTCCACCGGCTGGTGGAACTCATGAGCCACAAGGAGCTGAGTGTCATGGTAACCAAATTCTTCACAGCTTGGTTGATTTGTCAAATTGTTAGCTAAGCTTTGTCTTTTTATTTTTATTTATTTTTTGTACCTATATACTTGAGACGCCTGCCCTTCGTGCCATCGGGAACATAGTGAGTGGCTCAGATCTGCAGACGCAGGCTGCTATCGATGCTGGTGTTCTTGGCATACTTCCTCGCCTCATGAGCCACCCGAAGGCCAATGTCCAGAAGGAAGCGGCATGGGCCTTATCAAACATTGCAGCTGGGCCATGTGCGCAAATCCAACAGCTCCTCACATGTGGCCTACTCCCACCTTTGGTAGAACTACTTAGAAATGTAAGCGGTAAAATGTTAGAATTTCAAACAATTAACTTTTACAAATTGGCAGATTAGTCCCATTTTGTTTCCTAAAGGGAGATTTCAAGACTCAAAGGGAGGCAGTGTGGGCAGTGACAAACTTCACCAGTGGGGGCACTGTGGAGCAGGTGGTTCAATTGGTGCATAGTGGGGCACTTGAGGCAATAATCAACCTTCTGCAAGTAAAAGATGCCAAAATCGTTCTGGTCATACTAGATGCCATCAACAACATTTTTATGGTGAGTGGGGACAGCGCCGCTTAAGCATGACCTGATATCACCATTTGGAGTCTGACTTGTTAATTACTGTGAAGGCCGCAGAGAAGCTCGGTGAGACGGAGAAACTCAGCCTGCTAATTGAAGAGCTGGGAGGACTTGATCGTATTGAAAGTCTCCAGAACCATGAAAACGAGATGGTGTACCAGGCAGCACACAACATCATGGAAAAGTACTTTGTTGACGTAAGTCCATGTATGCTGTATAATTTAAACTTGACTTTGAGAGCATTCAAGGTTTAAAAATTAATTCGAGCAATAATCTTTGAGACGCAGTTGATGGTGAATTTCCTTGTCTGCACATTGCCGTAAATTTCCCCAGTGTGGGACAAATAAAGGATATCTTATCTTAAACTTTACATTTGGTTTTAGACGATTGTTTTTTAGCGAAAGGACAAATGGTGGGGGGATTCATAGACTGATTACAGAACTATAAGATTTAGAGGCAATAGTATAATCATCAGTCTGAATGGCTGAAAGGGTAATTAAACGCAAGACAAAACTCTGTTGAAAGTACTGGTGGAGACGTTGATGGTTGGAAAGAGGCTGCCTCGGCTTCCACCAAGCATTTTACAGCTTGACTCATTTTACATTGCTTTTCTCGAACAGGGTGAGATGGAGGGGATTAAGGTCGATGCCCCAAGGACAGAAGATTCTTTTGTGTTCCAGAGCCCTGATACTGTAAAAAGATTTGAATTTTAGACTACTGGAATGTTCTACGAGATGAGAAAAATAAATATTTTCATACCAAACTGACTTATTTGATTTTTGGGGAGGGGGGACTGATTGGTGATGACATTTAAAGTCAATCAAAAGATGGTGCAGATATCTGAGTAACTTTACTGCATATACTGTTCACCTATCAACAGAAGCATTTTTGCCTGTGTGTGAATTTGTTTTTCAGCAAATAATGAATAGGTGAAAACATTTTCAAATAAATCTGCGACGCTGAACTGCAAATTCATGGGAATTCACTGCATCAGAAGTAGTGTACCTCAATCATATTCACATCAACTCCTTCACCACCCAAGACAAACCCATTTGAGTTGTGGCCGTATTAAGATGTGTTCTATAGATTAAAACCTGCTCCAAGTTCATTTCCTGTTTCCAATAAGGATGTATACATTGCAAATGTGTCCAACATGAAAGTTCAAAATGCGCCACTTGATTTTATGCAGCTTGAGCTCGGTTTACTGTTTTAAACTACTAAAAGAAATCAAACTAATGTCACATGGAAGTGGATGGAAGCTTCCGCAAGACGATAGACATCTACATGTATCGAGTCAAGTGTTTTATTAGAAAATGTTAAACTAAAAGTGATTCAGAAGAATGTGACAACGTGCTTCCGAGCAGAGGCATTGCACCGTAGTGTCAGTTTACATCTTTTCGTAGGTGAGTTCATGCCCGCAGGTCCTGCACGTTTTCTTGTAGAGATCCTCTTCCGGATCAACCACCACCTCTGGTCCATATTCATGTTGGTGAGCGCTAGTATCTTTTGTCCACATGCTACTCCTCACTGCCCGACGCAGCTCTGACAAAACACAACAAACGCATTACCAAGGACTTCAGCCTCCATGCTAATATGCTCCATGCTCAGGCATTTAACTAACCTTTGACTTTCTTGTTGAAGCGTTTTTGCTTCTGCACTTCTCTGTTCTCTTCCCTCGTCTCCCTGGCTTCCTCCAGCGCCGCCTCGGAACCCCACACCTCCATACTTCGCTTCTCTACATGTACTTTAAGGTAGAGCTTCATGTCCCCCCAGCGTGGGTTGTGAGGGTTTTTCTTCAAGATGAACTTAAGAGGAGGCTCTCGATTGTCCAGATCACAGTCTTTCAGCAGGTAGATCTGCTTGGCCTCAGTTCTGGAGATCAACTTGTGTTTCTCAGTGCTGTCTCTGAAGGAGAAATACTTGAATGTTGAAAGAAGAAATGGTGTGGCAGTTATAAAATGGCAGAGTAAAAGTTTTGTGTATACATGTACCTGCACTTGTCACACACAGACAGGTCAAAGCTGTTGCTGAGGTAGGAATCCATAAAAGGCTTTTGACAGTCATCGCAAAACAGGTAGTCTGGCTCAATGACCGGAGCTGCGAACCGATTTAGGACATTCCAATATGACATGAACGAACAATCCCACAAACACACAAGGTCGCCTCGCGCACAAACCTGGCTGATGTACCACCCTATTGGCCGTCTGCTTCTCCTCCAAGCCCTCCTCTTCTTCGATGAAAAACCCCGCACCGGTGTCGATGGTTTTACACACTTTGGCCAAAGTCGCACTCTGCTCTGCAGCCAAAGGGCGGCTCGCTATCCGGGCTTGTCGGAGCATCATCGCCCGTTGTCGATTCCTCTCGATTTTTGCCCGCATTGCAGCAGAAAGTTCGGGTTTGGGACATTGCTCGTCGACGGGAGGATCCGTAACACGCACACCCGGTGCCTCGGAAGGGTCCATATCGCTCATTGTAACAAAAATGACTCAACAGACATGAACGACGACTCGAAGCGCAAACGCGCCTGCTTCAAATGCCCACTGTCCACAGAGTCGAATGGTTACGCAAAATTACAGCTACGTAATATATTGTCGAAGACCAGCTGAACACCATGCCAACGTAACGGCCATGTTGGCAAGGGCGAGTTTCCTCTCAAAGCAACGCGTGGACAAACATACAAAAAAATAGTCGATTTTCGCGATGGTTACTTGTCAGCGTCAAAGCGTGTGCAGCGAATACAGAATATTTGGGGGGGGGGCGGGAGGTCACAAAAAAATTTTATACCTCTGCAAGGTTTCAAGAGTTACCTTGTCGTGATTGTACGGCGTTGTACGCAACCATATGGAGCACAATATCCCATCATGCTTATTCTTTCAGGTTTGTTTGCCGTCCATACACAAAAATTGCACTGGGCCCTTTGCCCCTACAAGTTTAGCGTTACCAAAGGCACGCACCAAGAACGAGACGTTCCAAAATGTATCCAAATTCAGATCTATGGAAAATGCAAAAATGACTGGGGGAAACGTCTTCTTCTTGTTACTTTCACGTTTGGGTTGTAGTTACTACCGCCATCGCGTGGTGTGAATGTGTACTATATACTGTATTGACATGTTCAGTCCTGTATAGTGTTTTAAATACAGTATATTTTCAAGTCTGTGTGTGTGCGTGAGAGAGAGAGAGAGAGAGAGTCTGTGTGTGTTTAATTTTATATTTACTGATTATTCAGCGCCGTGTATCCTGACTATAAACAGACATTTTATCATTTTGAGAAGATAATAATGTGAGTAATAATAACTAGATGGGTGTTTGGTCATTAAAAGAACACAAACCATCCATTCAACCATTTTCCTCATTAGGGTGAACGAGATGGAGCTTATCCCACATATATGACTGTGAGAGGTAGGGTAAAGTCTGAACTGCATCAGTGAGAAGTAATGACGTTTTTTTTCTGATGACTTATTGCATTTCTCTCTACATTGCATGTGTACTTTCTTCTGCTTACTTAGTCAAAAAAGGTTTATTATCGACAGAGAGGTAAAGTTTGGTTGGGCTCTTGATTGACTGAGATCTTGGGGTCCACTAAGGTGGGAAAAAATAAGGAGCACAATGACATGGCAACAGATTCTGAGAAGCAAGATATTCCCCATTCATAGCCTGATTAAAGAGTGAAAAAAAATACATAGAAGTAAGGTGTAATTTGTGTTTCAAACAATGGGAACATGTTTTGTTTATTTATTTATCTATCGAACCGATTGAGATGAGTTTGTCTTTACACATACTGTCCTCAAGGTCCAATCAATCCCTCATAGCCACTATGGAGGTTTGTGGCACTGTAGATTTGACACAAGTTTCTAAAATAATAATACAAATAATGATGATTTTATTCAATGTTAAATGGAAGGATATAAATTCCAATATTAATGAATGCATTCAAAGACAAGATCACCTCAGTTTTATAGCATGAGCACAAATTCAAATAGTGTTGTTTTTAGTTCAATATTAATTTGTTTAATAATAACGTTTTATACAGTGAGTTGCGCAATACGGCATTTCCTTTTTTTTTTACATTGTTATACAGAGTTCAAGTAACAAATGATTTCATGATTGCATAACAATAAGATGGAAATTTAAAAAAAAAACATTCGTCATTGTACCCATTGATGGACTGTGGTCGATATTTTTGCAATGGACACATACGTACGTACCCTTGTGCACCTCGCACATAATCATCAAAGCAACAATTTCAAAATGTTACTGCATGAGCGCCCTAAAGTTGACTTCTGAAAATAGATGTTGAAGTGACTATGATTACATACAGGAGATTATATACAGTCTTTATATTTATATATATGTATATATAGTTTACAATTGTACATACAAATGCAAAATAAAACATATTCTGACAATAATGTTAGGTGAGTTCAATTCATATACTTGTGGAAGGAAAAAAATAGAGAATTTTGTTGTTGTGTTGTAATTTTTGTTAGTCTAAATAAGAACTACTTCTCTCGTGGTAACCAGATGCATAGGTGGAATACATCAGCAAATCTATACTGATCGATGAATATGAAAGATATGTTTGGGAGTTTTCAAAATAAACACAAAAAAAAAAGAATCCAGCACCTCACCACCTTACACTTTGACTTTACAGTACATGTCTTATGTGCTGTTAAAATTACACTAAAAACGTTGTCATTTTTGAAAGCACTAAACAGTTTGGGTGACGAGACAAAAATGCAGCGGATGGTGTTATTCAGGAACAGTGACTGTGCCTTTTTCGGGTATTTCATTATGACATCCTGACCTTTGAATGTCACCATATCGGTGCTAGTTTTAAAACATCTGTTCAGTCAGTTCAAGAAAAGCGAGGAAGTGATTTGTTTGAAGAAGGGTATGGGGACCTTATTTAGTTTTTTTGTTGGTCCTCCCCTGTAATGAAAGAAAACCCCCAGAATGGTCACAGAAATAACTTAAGTCTGACAAAAGTAAAAATAAATGGTTATTTTTAAATTGACCAATGAAAATCAGACATTGATTTTGAAATTTTATCCAACTGAATTATTTACCGCGCACAGGCGTGCGCGTGAAACAGGCCTTGGCAAAAATGAGACCAAGCTTTCAAACACATTTCTCTCGAGAATACTTTGATGAGAAAAAAAATGTCTTGGTCAGCTTTAAGTTATTTCGGTGACCATTGTGCATTTTTTTCATTAACAGAGAGGAACCATCAATTTCTTCCACACATGTATAACTAATTGCATGTTTTTTTTTTCCATTTTCATTTTCTGTCGGTATAAAGGTGTCCTTCTTTTGTCGCGTACTGACCAGGAAGTTCAAAATCAGTACGAAGTTTTCTCTATTCGTGCATTGAGCACATCACCAACAGCGTGTGAACACACAATTTAGAGGGCCAGCAGACACAGAGGATGGCAGTCGAGAAGTGATGCATTTAAAGGCATACCAAACACAAACATGGTGTGTTCACAATTGTATGGTAAGAAGAAAAAACCCCACTTCCCATCACATTCTGATATTGGCAGAGTTAATGGATACCTTAGTTAAAATTTGGTATAGTGTAGTGAGAATGATTAAAAGCTTATGCTTGTTATTCATGAAATGAATAAACAGTAACTGTGCAAATGATTCTGAGAAACTAAATTGAATGACAACGTGCAACAATGCAGTGTATGAAATGAAACATTTGAAATCTAAACAAATAGCCTCACTTACAGTGTATGAAGTCTCTCTTTTTTCCCCCATGATGAGAATGCCCTCAAGAGCTTTTCAGCACAAAATAATGTCCACCTCAATCTTGTTATCATAAATCATGTCAGCAAGTTCATTACTTCGACGGGTCGTAGTGGTGTTTTTCACACACATCACCAACTGATGATGAACTTTTGCCTAACTTGTCCAGGTCAGTCAGTGTTCATTTAACTGGTCCATCAGTCTCTTCAAGTATCGCTAGCGACACACAAAATGGAGCCTCACAGTTGAAATAGAGTTATTAAGAGGCATCAGTGCCGCCAAACATACTCCTCGCTCAGACGGTTACAGGGCAGATTAAAATTTTGTCCTCCAGCATGACACTGATGACGAGGAAAACGAAGTAGAGCAGGAACATGAGGAAGCCCAGCAGCTTGCTCATCCTCCACTTACAGGCTGCGATGGAGATGATGACGAAGAGGAGCATGAGGAAGAGGAGGACGATGGCGCAGAAGAGGCCGTTGCTGCTAACCAGTACTGGTTTGAAGTCGTTGATGATGTTGTAGATGAGCCACGGGAATGGCAGGCTAGAGGGAAAGTTAACATCCAATAGTGAGCTGGGGTGGGTGGGGGTCATATTCATATCATTCATATCATATATATACATATTCATATCATTCTTGCTTGGCTCTCGACGAAGGCGGACGCTTTTGCTTTCTGCGCTAGCCTACACCCCACCCCCACCCGTCCCTGCTCGCCACTCAGTCCTTGTGCTGTCTTTTGTCTGACTTTTCCTAGCCTCCTGTCGTATTTTCATCCTAAAAACAAACATGGAATTGGTTGGCTGGTCTCTCGATGCCATCGACAACATTTTCTCGATGAGAAGAGCAGGCAGTGGGGAGCCTACTTGCCCCTCTGGGACTTTTGATGCTGGGTACACCCTAGATCATTGGAGGAAGCGGAGAATGGTGTGCCTGTCAACACTGTCCGTTGAGGATTTGGACGAAATCTACATTTTCGGCCTTCCGATAACAGGTATGCTGCTGTTTGGTGTGAGCAGTTTCCTGATCTATCGAAAATTCAACCGACGGGAGCGGCTCTATTGGACGAGGCTGCCGGTCTAAGGATGGCATAACGCGGATGTCCAACACTCAGACTCAGACTGTGCTCAACCACAAACTGTTGCGGGTTTGGAGCGTCACAGCAGGATGGACAACAACTTGGAGAAAACTGGAATCCGTGTTCAATTACTGACTGAAATCATGGATTTGGCTGATCGACGCCACTAAAGAGACATAAGCCACGGACTCAAGGCTGTCTTAAATTCTTGGGCAGCCTGCAACCAAAACAACATCTGCTATCTCGACCTTCCCCTGATGAAAATATGCACGGAAGCTAGTCCCCCACCATCACCCCCTCCCTCATACATTCCCTTGATTCACCGTCTTCATTGTTTATGTCTTGTGACCTCAAATTATCCTCAAAATGAGGGTAGTTCAAGCGTGGGTTTTTTTCTCCCTCTCTCCCTCCCCTGTGGTTTCTTTCTGACCTTCGGGTTGAGTGAACGCTGGCGCGTTTTGGCTGCCGCTGCTCAACCCGTATTGTTTTGTGTTTTTTGTTATTGTAAAGTGTCCTTGGGTGTCTTGAAAGGCGCTTATAAATAAAATGTATTATTATTATTATTATTATTATTATTATATTTTATCTGATGTAATCCTCTCACTTACCCCACAGTGATGTCAAAGATGTTAGAGCCTACTGAGCTGGACACAGCCATGTCACCAAGGCCTTTTCGGGCCACAATCACACTGGTGATGAGGTCAGGGATGGAAGTGCCTGCTGCTAGGATAGTCAGACCCATGATCTCCTCTGTAATCCAGAATGTTTCGCCAACCTACAGGGCAAAGAAACGCTTGATTAATGCTTCATTCATTTAGTATTTCACTGCAGCCAGAAACATGCAGACAGGCCTCAATATCCAATTGGCAATGGCCATGTAAAAGACAAGAATGTAAAAAAATAACACATTATAACATAAGAATTAATTATTTGGTATACTACATCAAATCATATTCATTCTTTATAAACGCAGAGTTAACAGAGTAAAAACAGGTGGTAAAAATATTTGATCCTCCATTTTCCAGAAAATTGCAAACATATGATGCCACTGAATGTAAAATTTAAGGTCGTGGCATGTTCCCTTTTGGACATACTTAGGGACAAATCAAGATGTATTTATCATATTGTATTAATTAAGTTTGTCCCTGACTGCAGTTTAGGAAGTTTCAAGTTTTTTCCACATTTCTTCAACACAAAGTGCAATTGACAATGTACTCCGCCCCACGAAATAAAGATCAAGCACCTTTGTCCACATCAGCAATTGTGATTGAATTGGTGAAAATTACTTGACCCATTTCGGCCATTATAGTGTGTGCGGTTAGCTAGCTAGCTATACCTACCCCCCACCAAAAAAAATCATAAACATTGGATATCACAATTTACTGAAAAGCTCAGCGTCATCACCTAAAATTTCAAATTTTATGCATATTCTGTTATGCGGGCTAGCGTAATATGTTGAAATGCAAAGTATCGTGGGTATGTAACTCGCAGCAAGCATGTAGTGTGAGCCACAGGATGAAGGTGTGCCACCTTGTTTAATAAACCGTTAACTTTCCCTGAAGTGTTCCTGGAATGAAAATATACACATCGACACAACACGCAGGTGGGCAGTGACGTATTGGACGTCGGCAATGTTGATTTACGTCGTCAAGAGGCCTGTTAGCACGCAAGCTAGCGTCTTTCGTCGTAGCATAGAAAACACCCACAACGAATTGGTGGGGTATACAATAATCCAACTACCAGCGGCTTTTAGCAAATTTACAGTATTTCCTGACTCAAACAAATAGACATGAGTAGGCAAATGAAAAATGCTATATGTACAAACATATTTGATTGACAATTGAACGGGGCATGGTTTCAGCACACATAGTCAACATGCCCACAGCGTCTGAGAGCTGAGAGAACATCCTTTCACATACATACTTGTCACTCATTTAATTCATTCAAATGTGTATGGCTTGTTCACGGTTCTCCTCTCAGTGGTGCATAACATTGATAAGATATTTGTACTGTTTCACTTCACAGGGACTTTAACACAAAGCCTCTTCAAAAGGCTGCATGAGAACTCAGCATCAACAAAAGCTTGATTCAGCAATAAGGAGTATGACTGCTCAGGGGCTGAACATTAACGTACAGTCACGATGCTATAATTCAACTTCATTGCCTTTTTGATATAAACAGCTTTATACCCTGTGATTGGCTGCCGGTCAGTCGAGAGCATAACCTGCCCTCGTCCAAAGTCAAGTGGGATACGCTCCAGCTCACCCACGACCCTAATGAGGATCAGTGGTATTGACCTTGCATGCATGATCTCCTGCTTCATGTCCGTCTTTTGCATTTGCACTATTAAAATAGAGTGTTGCGGGTGGATCTGGCTGTGGCTCAAGGCAGATTAGCCAGGGCTTAGTGGTCGAGGTCATATATTTAACACTCTGGCTGCTGCATTCAAAATGCAGCTCTAAAATAGACGGGGGCGAACAGAAAAAAAATGTGTGTGTGTGTGTTTGTGTTTGCGTGTGCGTGTGTGCGTGTGTAAATTACCTGATGCGCCCACCACACCATCAAATAGGAGAAGAAAGCAATCCAAGTGATGGAGCCAATGAAGGTGATGGGGAAGAACTTTTCTGAAGACTGAAATATCACAAAGGATAGAATTCAATGTCCAGCTTTAGCTCATGCCCTATAGATACAGGAATAAGCTATTTGTTAAATGTGCATGTTAAGGACACTTTATTTTAAAAATTTGAGATATGACCAATGAGTGAAAATAATATAAAATCAAATCCTTTTGAGGTGGTTCTCAAACCTTTTGCATGACGTACCATGTCAAAAATGACTCTCCAAGTACCATCATAATGACCAACATGACCATGATGACCGACTACAGTAACGTGACATTTATATATATTTTTTATTGTAAGTCATCATAACAGTATATAAAGTTTGAACATTAAGAAATATTGAAAAAGAAAAAAAACGGTATTGCAAATAGTTTCATTAAAGAATAACTTAATACGTCTGCAAATGTATTCGTGTTGCATTTTTTCGTTTTACTTTGACTTTATGGTCACGGTGAGGGCTGGTCAAAGACTGTGGACAGGCCGAATGTGGCCCCTGGGCTGTACTTCTCCCTGGTCTGGACTGGAGAGTGCCCGCATGTCACTTGTGGTATTCATACCACATTTTGAGAATCACTGGCACACAATATTATCTTTCCCACTTTACTCTAATTGTCCAACTTTAGGATCATTCGGCTACGTTCACACGGGAAGCCATCCCATCCAGGTTGAAAAACACGTCATTGACAAGTTGGTAATGGCAGTGAATGTTAAGAGTGTTTATGTAAGAATTTTGACTAAGAATATGACTATTACATTCTCCTCACAGGATGAATAAATATATCCATCTATGCAGTGTGTGTGTGTGTGTGTGTGTCTGTGTGTGTGTTTTCACCTCTCTCCTGACATCAGGCAGTGTGAGCCAGAGAGGAAAGACAATAGGGAGGATGACGAGGTAGGTGAGCTGTTTCCTGGTGGTGTCAGGCCAGGCCAGGCTCAGTGGCTGATCTTCATCTTCCTCCTCCTCGCCACCCTGATGGAGAGCACATTTACTACACGGGGTTTTCCGTCCACATTTTACAGCTGCTTTTATTCTTTGAAAGATGCAAACTTGCAGGAAGGGGCAAATGCCATACCTCATCTCCCGCGACACCATTCATGGGAGGTGTGACTTCCACTGCCACCTTGGTACTGGTGGGAATGGTTTTAATCGCTTGTGGGAAGAACACACAGAGAATAAAACACATGAATTAAAATGGAGTGTAATGAGACAGAGAGAAGAATCGCGGCTTTGTCTCCTGACAGGGGCGTCATTTTGACAACAATAATAATAATAATTAAATGCAATAATAAGGGGTCAGTCAGGTCTGTGCTAAGAACACCCACTGCAATAAGTTAGCCTGTATGCATGTTACACTATAAATGTAACCATCCAAGCTAAAGACAATTAATTAATTTATCCATTTTCTATTGCGCAACAGAAGCCTTCAGTATATCCCAGACCAGTTGGGCTAAAGTGAGGAACGAGGAGGACATCATTTCATTCCCTGTATCAAACTGGAGGAGGATAGTAGGCAATTACTTTGTCTTTAGCATGTCTGCTTTGGTTCTGAGGTTTGGATCCGAATCCAGCACCCAACATTGTCGAAACCGATAGTCCAACTCACTCACAACTTTAGTGAGGAGATGCGGAATAGAAAATGGATGGATTGAAATTGAAGATAACATTGTAACACACCAACGCCGTTGGCACTGACAACCTGTTCTTCTTTACACTTCTGCTTTGCCATTTTGTGAAGGATTGAAGCCTTCTCTTTGAATCGTCCTGAAAGTGGGACAAGAGAGTTTGGTTTTGTGATTACATTTGTGCATTATGGGAATTTTTTTTCTTATTGTGACATGCAAATAAGGAAAAGATGCAGCAACAGTCCAAAAATATTGGAGAAATAACTCATAGACATTGTTATGTCAACTAATCTATTAAAAGCTGTCCAGTAGTTGATAATGTTTACAATCCATTTCACACCAGATTGAGCTACTTACCTTCTGTTTGCAGCCATATGACAGATAGCAAAAAAGAACATATGGCAATTTGCAACATTTGACACACTTGTTTCCCCTCCTATAGCTATTTGCTCCAAATATTAAATGACATAATAATTGTTCTAAAGAGCTATGTTATTTTTGTAAAGGCGGTTTTGTGGGACTGTACCTCAAGTTGTTGATAGTGTCTATTTATATATATAGTGCAGCAACCCCAAAGTTTACCTTGTTGAAATGTTGACGTGCAAGTATCATGAGTGTATATTTCGCCTCAACACACCTTCATTACTCAAAGGGTCCAGTGTGTGTATCATGAGCTGGAAAATGCTGTTTCTCATCAATGAGTTGTGCAGTGAAGCACAGCTGCCTTCCCTCTGTAACCTTGGTTTGGCCTGTAAAAATGTACACATGTCAGCAGTCATAATATTCTTTTGGAAGGAAAAAAAAAACCTTAACAAAAGTTTACACGCATCAAAGCAGACTCACCATCAGTTTGTTCTCATCATCCGCAACAGGGGCGTTGACCTGTTGGAAAATAACAAGAGAGAAAATACCGTTTCCTGTTTACTCCCACCAAATCTTTTCACAATTCCTCGTATTTGTTTGGCATCTTTCGTAAAACAGAAACAAATAAAAAAAATTGTTTTTTTCTTCTTTCTTCTTTCTACCCACAATCTTGCTGCTGTAGACTGTACATTTCCCCAGTGTGGGACAAATAAAGGATATCTTAATCTTAATCAAACAAAGAAAGGAGTGTTATCCGAGGGCAGAGAGCAAAAAGTGACCACTGAGGAAGGAGTGCACATTTGTAGTAAACTAGCAGGACAGCGAAAGGGCCGTGACAATGTATATGGAGCATGTTTGGGTAAAATATATTAATAGTGATCACAGACTATTTATACTGAATTGGAGAGAATGAAAATAAGGGTGCGCTGACTATAAGCAGTGCTTCAGTCGTAACCCCTTTTCAATAAGCTATAAGTTTGTTTCATTGGTATGGTTTTGATTGTTTGATTTTCGATTTATGCTGACTGAAATAGAGTTCCCATTTCTGAAATTAATATGGTAATAAAATGTATAAATGCATGATAAAATGAGCTGTGAAGTGCATTTTTAAAATTAAACCAAAGTATCATGCCCACGTTCGTTTCCGGGCTTTCCTGAGTTTGCATGTTTTCCCCGTGCCTGCGTGGGTTTTTTCCGGGTAATCCGGTTTCCTCCCACATTCCAAAAACATGCATGACAGGCTAATAGAACACTCTAAATTGTCCCTAGGTATGATTGTGAGCAAATTTATCTACGCGTGTCCTGTGATTGGCTGACAACCAGTTCAGAGTGTACCCCGCCAAATACCCAAAGACAGCTGGGATAGGCACCAACACGCCCACGACCCTCGTGAGGATAAAGCGGTTTAAGAAAATGGATGGATGGATGGATGTCCGGCCCATTGCACCTATTGTATTATTATTATTATTGCATATTTAATAAATATAAAATTTTAAAAATACTGTAATTTAAACTCTCTTTAACTTTGGGGGGGAAAGCATTTGCTGCCATGCTAGTCCCCTTCTGAATTTTTTGTAAAAGCTCAGATGCCGACCTCCTTTCATGGAGCTCCACGGAGCGCCCGACAAACCCATCCATCCATTTTCAACACCACTTATCCTGTACGGTCGCAGGAGGTGCTGGAACCTATCCCAGGTGGCTCTCAGGCGGAAGGCCGACTCCACCCTGAACTGGTCGCCAGTCAGTCACAGGGCACATATAGAGACAAACAACCATTCACACCCACATCCACACCGAGTGGGAGCCGATCCCACGCTGCCCGCACACAAGTGAGGTGAGTGTACCCACTACAACATCAATGACTTTATCATAACTACACTGTTTATTTTCTTTCAAAAAATGTTGAATGAAATACATTTAAATTCCCGCTTTTGTCTCTAGGTTTTCCGTCAGTTCTCTAACCCAAACACATTAACGCATCTGAAAAATGTGTCATCGTCCCATCGTCAACATAAGTTGCATCGTTCAGATCCTCTGCCGGCCATAGTAGGCTAAACGCAAGTTTACTCATTGATTTAGATTTAGATTTAGATTTGATGGCATTTCATCTCTGAGTGGTCATTTGTCATCTCTTGAGTTTTAATATACATATTTTTGTTGAATGGCTGTAATTAGTAATTAGTTAGTGTATCAGGATATAAGCCTTATATCCTGATACTTATAATATGCTTTTCATTTAATTTAATTCATTTCATTTCAGTCGAAATTGATAATTATTGATTTTTTTTCACCAATCAAAATCAGAAAAATAATTAAATGGATTAAAGATAAAATAACATAAAACAACAACCCAGAGGGGAACTACCATTCAAAATATCTGTTATAGTAAAACACATTTTCAAGTTATGTACACTGTTTTCGTGTATATTTTAATGTAGTGTAAAATGCAATGTTGTTTACATCCATGCTCCTCTAGCAGTCACGAAATTATTTGTGGAAGACGCTATCCCAAATCAAGATCGTCGATTTGGTTCCAGTCACCTTCATTCGTTGTTCATCCAATGTAAGCGCAACTCTTGGAGTGTACGCATTACAGTTGAACAACCACCTTTGGTTTATTTGAACTTGTTTGTGGGCTCATTATTGCTGTAGGATATTTTATTTATTGTTTGACCTGATTGTGACTTCGGTGTGATGCTGTGGCTCAGAGCAGACTAACACCGGAGCTAGCACGTCAAAGACGGAGAACTCCTTTACTTATTCACTACCTATCCATTCGGATGTGTTTAATCGTGCTATTTTTCATGCACAATATAGCCTAACGTCTGCCTACATTTCTTCCTAATTATTTTCCATTGAACAAATTTTCTATTGATCTATCACATGTCAGTCGCGATGTTGATGTTTCGCCCTACTTAGTGTCAAGATTCATTTTGAGAGACTTACAACAAGCCAATGACACTGATTTGGCGGAATGCTGCGTTTAGTAAGTAAATGCAATCAGCATTGTCTACAATGCTAAACAGGACTGTGGCATATGCAGATGCTAATATACACTAAATGTTCTCATTATATACGATAAACCTATTAATTTCGGGAATACCGCTAAAACTAGGACAGAGTATTGCCCCCCAAACACCATTCTATTCCGACTCCTTGTGTCAGATGTCCTCAAAGGGTGAGTAATTTTACTTTATTTTAGTTTTTTATTTGACGGTGGTCCTTGGTTTATCATCGTCCTGCTCTGGTTTATCATTGTCCTGCTCTACACCTGCTTTGTGGTCACAAGCGGACCTCAGCGGATGAGTTAAAGTTGGGAGGGAGCGATTACTGAATCCCCCTAAAGCTGTGCTGCGCCCAAAGAGAGGAAATTCCAAAATCGAATATTGATTATAATAATTATGCGTTCAAGAAATTGATTTCTACCATGATTCAGAAGGTTCCATTCACACTGTTGTCAAATTTATGAATGAAATATGATATCAACCACACACATCTGCCAGCCTGCACCTCAATCAAATCCACCAAAATTGGGTTACACTACTTGCGCCATAACTTGGACCTGCTCCGAGCTGGTCTAAGGTATTATCTAAATTCAGCCAACAAAATTGCCAGGGGAGCGTTAAAAAAAAAAAAAAAAAAAAAAACCTCGGTCCGCCAGGATGCCCAGCAGTCTTTTAAAGACGAGTGCACGTGCGCTGTCACTCTCAGAGTGAAGGAAGTGCAAAGAGTGCTGCAGCTCTTGAGCTGGGATCGTGGAGATGATGCCTTGTTCAAGACAACTCGCATCTCTCCAGCAACTACCGGTACTTTGCTTATTGTCGTCCGTTGTGAGACTCAAAGGCCCTTCAGACTGAGCTAGCATGGCTTCCTTCAAATACATCAGCTTTGTCTTCGAATAAACCAGCACAGATATCAATGACATGATTTAAATGCTATTTTATGAATTTTTTCAATTGTGAAATGGGAGAGAGAGCACAAAAACTGAAAGGTACAATATTTGCAACTGCAATGTGGCCAAGTGCGACCAAAATCGATGTCGCTAATGTCTGTGATGGACACCTTGTGGAACTGATTGAGAGAGCGCCGGGATGTGTGTTTGCTGTCGTCACTGCAGGTAAGAAGATGTTAAGGGGATCAGAGAGGATTGGTGTCTTTCGTGCTATCATCAAGCAAACCAGCAACGTCTCACTCATTTCTCAGCACAGAAACTGAAGTAAATGTTTGGTTCAGTCTCCTAACAATGTGCCCGAGACGGACAGTCATAACTTCAGGATGTTGTCAGCCTGAAGTGAGGAGAGGTCTTTTTGGTCTCCACTTTTCTGTGTGCTGCCGCGATTGCGTCTACCGCCAGAGAGCACCTGACTATTATTAGCGGCTATAATGGGATTGAAGAGCATTAACCTTTGGGATTATTTAGGAGCAACCATTACACGAGGACAGGTGGACATCAAGTGCCTTGCAACAAAAAAGGAAAGGCTCTTCTTGGGGGTGATGTTATGTAGCCAAAGGTACAGCTGATTCCCAGAAGGCGGCAAAAGCCACAGAGCATTAAATCGGTTCAATGTGCTCATTCATAACTACTAGAAAATACAATATCAGAGTATTTAGGAGCAGGACATTTGACGCTAAGTGTGAAATTGATTTCAAAAAGCATGGAATCGTATATCGTATATAAAATGATATCACAATAAAAGTAATAAAACCAAGACAATCATTATTAAAAATGAAATTACAAAATTAAAAATCATTACAAAAAAAGCCGCCAAAAAACAACCCCCCCCCCCAAAAAAAACCCACAAGTCATGCTTTTGAGAAGCAGTTTGTTATTGGCAACTGTTAGATGATCATCTGAGGGGAGGGAGGGGCTTGCAGGGTGATGCAGCAAATCTTCAGATTAGAGCATCAATCCCGACCATGGTGATCATCTTGGTTTTGCGTCAGTCTCTGTTCGACCTTGTACCGCATCACACAGCACAATAACACGACATCATTTGGATTTCCAACGTGAAGTGATTGGGAAAGTGGATGTCAAGTGATTGCCTCTGTGAGTGTGATGAACAAGAGTGAAGAGGCATCTTCACAATGTCACATACAAGACAAGATGTGTTGAATAAGCGAGTGAAGATGAGAGAGTGAGAGAGAGGAAGACAGACTTAAAAACAGTCTCTTCTGACATTTTGTTGCACTTTAAAATGCAACGCAGGTTTCAATTAAAATAAAAGTACGGTAGCATATTTGAGAAGGCTTTTTAATTCAATGCCTGCTGATTAATGAACCCAAGTGTGGCTTGTCACATCAGCCCCGTTCTGAGAACTGAATGAATGGTCTGAACCGGGTTTCTAAAAGTAGACACTAAAGATGAAGCCTGTTCTTTAAGTCATCACGAAGCGGTCAAGGCCTGTCTTGGTGTCTGGTACTCTTGTCTGAGTGGCAAAGGTGGAACCGCAAGACCTATATTTATCTCCTTGCACAGAGGAATTCACGTGACTTTGACCTTCTGTTTAATTACTTAGTGGTGAATCAACACCTTGCGTGCTCCTGGGTCATCGCCCTCTCTGGCCTCAAAGTTGGCAAAGACAGCTCTCTGCATGATTCAATGAGACAAACACGTTCTCCCAGGGTGCACATGACAAAAACAACCTTTGCAAAATATTGGTCTATGTTTTTGCCTGTATTTGACAACTGCCTCATAAAACTTGAATTTGACAAAAGTCGATTCAAAACTAGAAACAATTGATGTCAGGCGTGTCATGGTTTGGTGACGATATGGCTTTCTGCATGGATAAGCAGAGAAAATACACTTGGGTTCTTGATGGACTGAATGAAAAGATGATGAGCAGTAAATCCAAGGATGGATGGATTCATGTACCATTGGTTGTATGAATGTAATAATCGATCCAGGAAACATTTGATTGATTGCATTGATAAATATGTATGGATGCAGAGATGGACAGGTAGCATTAGGAACAGGATGGATGAATGGATGAACAGAAGGACAGGTATATGGTGTGATAAAGGGATAGACCGATGGATTTAGGGACAGTTTAATAAATGAAGGGATCGTGGATGGATGGATGGAGTGACAGATAGTTCAATGACACTCTAGTGTAATGGGTGGAAGGATGGATGGACAAGGAACGGAACAGAGTGATTGTTGGATAGACGCATGGACAACCGGGTTGGTGGCTGGCTGGATGGACAAACACATGAATGGGTGTATGAGCAGATGGACAGATAGTGGGAGGAACCAATGGATGGATTGATGACCTGATTAATGACAATCCATTCGATAGGAGGATGGCGGAATGGCTGAAGGGAGTGACAGACAGATGAAGGAACACGTAGATCCATGAATCTAGGATTGATCGGCTTTTAAGGATGGATGGACGAGCAATGGAGCGGATTGACCGTTGGATCGACCCGTGGAAGGATGGACAAACAGACAAATGGATGAATGAACAGATTGTTTGCTGAATCATACCTTGGGTGCAGGCTCCATTATGTCCACCTGGTTGCTGCCCAGTTGCCTTTTGATGAGCAGTTCTACCGTGGCGTTGAACTTCATGAATGTCACATAGGTGCAGTAGCACATGAGCAGGCTGATACTTTCCGTCAGTGTGATTTCGTTATCCAGAAAGAAGTAGATGAGCATGAGCAAGCCCACAATGTAGAAGGAGACGTCTCGGAACAGAGGCCACCAGGTGAGGTTCAGCACCTCTTTGGAGAAGATGGCGCACATGCCGATCACAAACAAGATGTTGAAGACGGCCGAGCCAACGATGGTGCCGATGCCCACGTTGCTGTGGGAGACGAAGACCCCAATGACGGAGGTGAACAACTCTGGAGCCGAGCCGCCTGCCGCCATGAAGGTGGCTCCTGCGACATCATCGGAGATCTCCAGCTTTTCGGTAATGACGGTCAGCGCTGGGACAAAGAATTCATCGCACACGATAGCTAAAGCGATAAACATGTACAACATGCCAAACATATGAAACACCACAAAGCCTTGGCGCCTGTCCTCCACGCTAAAGTAGTCTGTTGGGTAGTCCCCGTGATTCATCTCGATTTCTGAGCTTTGCTGGGGCCCCGGGTCCGACACATTCTGGTGCTCCAGGAGAGTTCTTTGGGGCACCTCTACATCTCCCGAACCCTCAGATTCAGTCTCAGTGGGCACCCCCGTGGTGACAAGAGACAAGGCACTCCATGAACACACTGTGCATACAACTGCCAGGCTGACGATAAAGCCAAGAATTCGCCCAGGCCGCAGTTTTCTCTTCACGCCCTGGTAGTGGTGCTTCATGCAAATGCGAGGTGGTCCGAGAAGGGGAGCAAAGCTGGACGGATCCATGGGGTCTCGACTTCTTCTTGGCAGGAAGGACTCCATCATCTTTGGTTCTCAGGCAGAATGGAAGTATCTCCAATCACCGCAGCCAATGATGGGTAGGAAGTGCTGTTGGCTACGAGGGCAGGGATCTGACAGGCCACACCGGTTCACCGATTGGTTTGCATCTTCTTTCTCCTTTTAATCCCAATGGAGGCCCTTCAGTCGGACTCCAGGGTCTAGCCCATTTAAAGGCTTCCTCATATTACTCCCTGGACACACACATACACAAACAAACATTTGAATTCAGAACTATCCCTATCCCAACATTAGAGACACGTAGTACAAAAAAAAAAAAAAAAAAAGCAAGCATCACAATCCAATCAGATTCAATACAAGGGATGGAACACAATTGAATCTCAGATTCCAAATAATGTTCGGTTTGAAAAGACACTGTCAAAGTATAATTCATCGACCGGAATGTTTATTAATGTGTGCACGGCATCATACTGAAGGCTCTCTGACTATCATGGAGCTAAGTGAGATCGAGACCGTATAGGGCAACGAAGTTGGCCACCAACGCAACTCCATTTTCTCAATGACAAATATATTGTAACTGGAATACCACTTTGACAGTGTAACTGAACTATACAATCATTTGCAAACTAAACATAAGTTTGTCATTGACCAACTGAGGAAAATGATTGCGTAGAAAACAACGGCAAAAGGTTTATTTTGTCAGACATGATCAAATGAAGGAAAATTGACAGTGCATTTTCAACGCCGAATTTAGGTACCGGGTGTTTATTTTAGTCCTGCTTGCAATCAGGAAAGTCTTTTTGACCATATTCTGTGGCTTCAGCAGCCTTCTTAAAATTGTGCTCAGAACCTGAGAGCATCTGACATTCGTGAAAGCTTGTTAGGAGGCTCCCTAATCCCTGATAAAATAGATTTAGATAAGCCACAGAGCCAGCATACTGCTGCTGCGCCAAGTCAAAAAGTAGACATTGTCACAAATCAAAAGTCCATTTTAGCATCAAAACTAAAAATAGCATACAGGAGCAACATTTTACGTATCACTTTCAAACTTCCTCAGCGTTCATTTTACACCTAAATAAAAACTAATAACATTTTCAATTAGAAGGAAGTCTTGTCTGGTAACCACAGAGGTACAACGGAGATACAGTATACCGGTACTACAGTATATCCAAACACAAAAGCAGAAAATGTGCACATATGATACTGGTATGAAAGAGGAAATCCTCACCCGAGTTGGAGGTTGCTCTGCCAGCTGGCGTGACGATGGAATAATATTTCACTCAATTCAATCTCCAAGTAAATGTTCCAATCGGATGTTTGGTTCAAAGTTGCCAATGGCAAATTCTCTGTGAGATCTTCGTCCCTGAGAAGAAGTTCCAAAGGGGAAAAGAGCCAAGTGCTGAACACCAAGTGCTCCTCCCTCACTCTCTCTCTATTCCTCCCCCTTCGACGCTGCCACCCACCTTCTGCATTTCCCCGTTCCTCCCACTTCCATTCGACAGTCAAGTGAAGTCCAACGTTGGTCTTGCCTCTACTCCCGCCGCCACCTCTCACCTCACCCCACCACCCCTCCTCTTCATCCTCACACCCAAGTCGATGGGTGTTGTCAGCCTCAAAAGCTCTGGCCGATCGTGCCATCGGGTCACTGGCCTGTGCTTGAAGCCCTGGAAAACTATCCCAAGTACTGTACTTTGATGTAACAGCAAAGGTCGACTGGGACGCCGCGCAATATTGTTTAGAGCAGGGGTCACAAAAAACGGAAAGCTACTTCTTGGGTACTACTGAAGAATGCGAAATGTTGGACGACGATTTCCGAAGTCACATATTTGCTCAAATTACATTTATGCGACACTTAATGATGAATTATGTAAAGACATTGTTCATTCAAACAATAATTATGAAGAATGATTTCCCAAGGTAGGAAATAGAAGTACTTTATTTCTGTCAATCTCTTCAAAGTGTTTACCGTTCCCTCCCAAACCACAGAGCACTGCTGGATTTCAATGATCTGGTCTTTTGTTTCTCATCCCCTACTGTTGCTATCCAATTACACAGGAGCATACTTAATGGAGTGGCCCTCTCACTTTCACTCACCAGCAAATGATGCTGTCGAAGGCTTAGAGAAAGACTGGCTCCATCCCATCCTCTACCATCTGGGAAGACATTTATAGTAAGTGGGGGAGGACAAACCTATTTGTCTTCACTCTGCATTCACATGTTGGAGAATATGTTGTTACAGCCCGAGGTGACTTTTTGATCGATTAACAATGTTTGAAGATAGTAGTTGCTAAATTAAGGCTAGCACAATGTCGTGTCAGGGCTCAACGTGTTATATAACTCAGCAAAATAAGCTATCCTCCTTTCAAGTTAGCCTGAGACATAGTAGCTCTCCTGCATGACCCGAAATAAAAATAAATCTCTTCTCATGCGAGAGAAACCACACTTGACCTTGTGTACCACAAGAAGCACGCTAGCCTTTTATTTCTCTGTTGGTGGTGGGGTCGCCTGTAAAATGTCTGCCTTCAATCAAATCAAAAAGGATCGATCTGGAAAGCATCAGAAAACACAAGCATCAGAATGTGACTTCACGACATCATCGACATGTGAGAGTGCTGACTTTGGTTGGTGAGAGGGTCATAGCTTCTTCAAGAGGAATGCTATCAACAAAATGAAAAAAATATCGACTGTTGACAGTGAAATGTCTTGAACCAACACTTCTGTCTTTAGGTCAGCGCAACACCTGGCTATCCCGAAATCTCCAACAATGCTTGTTACCATAGAGTGAAAATTTGATTTATTGGTGCAACCCTGGTTGAGCAGCTACAAAAAAAACAGTGACTCCTGGCATGTGGATAGCTGTATTTTCCTCTTTATTAGGCACAAAAAATTGCATTATACAAGGAGGCAATGCAACATGTGTCAATGTAGTTCATCTTGTTGAGGATAGTAAGCAGCATTCTCCACCGTTTGACCTTGGCTTTCAAGTACAATTATTGATTCATTTATCTTCAGTCTACTTGTCTCAAGGTAAGGACCCAACCCGGTTTGTGCCACCTCAGAGGACAATTATCTCCTCTTCTTCCTGATTACGAAAACTATGTGAAAGCAAATCACCCACCATGTTATGCCCACGTGATTCGGGTCCTCACCATGTAAGTGCTTCTCTCCTCATCACCACTTTCTCCCCCATCCTCAGCATTTGGCCTTCTTTCCATAGTTGTCCACCACCTCTGGTGCGACGCTCTCATCTTCGCTTACATCTGCCGTCACAGCCTTGCCAACCAGCTGGAAGATGTCCTCAGCCGCTACGCCCATGGGCTCGGCCACCTTCACTGTTAACATGTCCAGACTGAGGACAGTTCCTTTGGTGATCTTCACCTTGGCCACAACTGACTTCCCCAGCTGGAGAAAAGAAATGTCATTATGATTCATTTTACAAATGCAATGTTTACTCAGATTTTCAATTGTTCTCAAACACAAATCATCCTTATTTTAATTCAATATAGTAGTTTTTTTTTTAACAAAGGCCTAGACATTCTCTATACACAGGCAGCGAGTTCTTTTATGCTTGAAAATCTTGTCAGGCGCATTCAATTTAGCACTTCCACCAAGAGCATGGCCCATAAACTGCATTTGCTATTCATTTACTGCTTAACCGGCATGTGCCTAATCCACCTGAACGGGTTATACCTACTTGTAGAGCGCTTTACGTAGTCGTTATGTTGTCCAATGCACTTTATCAAGCCTCATATTCACTTTTTTAAAACATACTGTAGCAACCTTTACAAGTTTTGTGGTTTCCAATGGTACCGGGGGGCGGTGAAGGCGAAAAGATGGGCGACACCGGAGGGTGCAGGAGAGGGTATGGAGAAATGACACTGCAACTTTCAAGCTACGCAACGGCGAGCATTGTTGGTTTGGCGCGCTTACGGCCAATGGTCAATACTTTGTGTTCTCATTAAAGTGTTTGCTGTTAGCTCACCGCTTGGCCCGATTGGTCCAAACTATAGACTGCAATATTTGCATGGTGTACAGTGTGTACATACACCCAGTAGTTGCAATAATGTACTTTGTCTTGTTATCTCATTGAGCTCCCATGTCTTGCAGAGTGGAGATACGGCACCTTGTCACGACACGGCTTCTCACAAGGTAGCATCTTCTTGAGACCACTTCCCAGTGCCCTCTCCACCAGTCGGATGGAACGAACCAGCTCGGCCAGCTCGGAAGCCTCCAGGGATGCTGCATGGTCACTTCCCTTCCAAGTCTTGTCCAGTGTGATGTGACGCTCTATGACCTTTGCCCCCAGAGCAACAGCCGCCACTGAAATACTGATTCCGGACTCATGGCCAGAATACCCAATTGGGATATCGGGGAATTCCTTCTGGTATTCCTGTTGATGACAAGAGGGTTTTAAGATACATAATGCTTCTAGCATTTCATTGGGTTTAGTCCTTTTTGTTCGATTTACTGTGATCACTCTGAGGTTGACATCCTCAGGCTCAAGGGGGTAGGCACTGGTACACTGCAGGATCGCAAAATTTTGGTTGTGCTCCTTCACCATCTTGTACACCCGACGCATCGTCCCCATGGACTGCATCCCGCTGGACACCACCATGGGACGCCCTGACACATACACAAGTGGGAAAACAGAATGCTAATTCATATTAAAGTAGAGCTATTCAATGGATGTCTTACGATTGCGGTTGCCTTTCTAATTTGTCGCGATGAGTCGTCAGGTGCAACATCTACTAAAATCAGTGTTTCTCAACCTTGGTTGAGACAAGGCACATAATTTGACATAAGAAACATCTCACAGCAAACCACCAAACAAAAATGTCGGAACAATACTGAAATAATGATCATCTCGTTGAAACGTACTTAAATTAATTTGACGTGTGTGTGTGTGTGTGTGCGCGCGCTCACATGAGCTTGTATGTGCTATAACCATCTGTTGCGTGAATGGCAACAGTTGAAGACATAGGTTAATTATGCACCTTCTGCCATCTAGTGGGGAACATTTAATTCTTCTGCCTGTTACTATATTCACTGGAATACAGTATAGAGTTGAATAAAGGGCCACAGTGTTGTGTATGTGTGGAAATAAATTATGGAATTGAGGAAATACATTCCCACGGCCCCGAGAAGAGGAAATGCTGTAATTTGGAAGTGATTAATGAAATAATTTGGGTTTTCCCACCTTTTTTGGCAGTCTTCTCCAGGTAAGGAAAGTTGTTGGTGTCTCCTGAGCCCACTTTAAAGAAAGGCACATTTAGCTCATGGAGGAATTCTACTGCCATCTAAAATGTGGAATAAATGTGTCACATACAGTTCAAAGCAAAAAAACAAACAAAACAACAAAAAACCTGCAAATACATTCCGTGACCGACCTCATCCATCCCTGAGGCAGTGAAGAAGATTCCCACTTCCTTTGCGTACGTCTGTAACTCTTTGTACTGGTCATGGCTGAACTCCAGGTGGCGTTTATGTTCACCATAGGTTTCCCCCCACGAGTGTTTGGCCTTGTATGGACGCTCTAATGCGCGTTTGTTGAACTTGTATTGCAGCTCACTCTTCTGGAACTTGGCACAATCAGCACCACAGTCCTGTCAAAGTGCAAAAAAAGTGAGGCCTGAATGCATACCTGTCAACTTGTACGTTTTCCCCGTATTTTATACATGTTTTATCATTTCAAATCATGTACGGCGTGTTACAACTTTTATACGAGGGGGAAAAAAAACAATTGTGAACCGATCTCACAAACACCATTTTGGCTCAAATCCAGATCGCCTCACCTGCTGGTAGCCAAGGACAATGCCGTCGTCGATCGCTACTATTGTCACGGCAAACCAGCAAAAATAATCCTCAATCGTATATTTTTGTCATCGCTGAGTACGGTCGGATTGATAAAGCATGATGTGCGCATGCGCGACAAACCGTTGTACGGGTTTTTGTTGCTTTGTATGGGGAATCATAATTATTTATAAGGGCAGCTATTAGCCGAGATTGACAGGTATGTGAATGTGGTATGTAATGTGCAATTACACGAATTAAGTGAATCGAATGTCCTGCGTAAGGAGAGGAGCCCCTTGATAGGGGGCACATATCACACAAGACAAATAAAACTTTAACCAGATAGGAGACCATTTTGAAATGACTTATTTTACTTGAGGCTCCTGTGATTTTTTTATAGTTACTCAGCTTGTCCAAGACCATCTGTTGTTCAACACAAAAATAACTTTGAACTGCATATTCGTGTAAATTTTTACCTTTGCCATTTTGATCATTTTCTTAGCGAGCTCGATGTCTCCCTGATGGTTTTGCCCAATTTCTGCGATAATGAAACACGGATAGTTGGCTCCGATCATCCGACCGGGGCAAAGTTCGAACTTTAAAGGCATGTTGACGACGGAAAAGACAAACAAACACAAAATGTAACGATGAATGAAATTGCTCGTAAGGAAGGATAAAGCTGCTGCTTCCAGGAACTCAGGAAGGCCGACCCGGAACTGTTACCGTGACGCACATGCCGGAAGCGTCCTTCGCTTCCGCATTTGAAGAGTGCGTTTTTTTTTTCGTAATGAGAAACATAGCATCATTTTATGTGTATGTATTTATGCGTGTGTGTGTGTGTACTGTATATATATACTGTATATGTATATATATTTTTTATGTGTGTGTGTGTGTGTGTGTATATATATATATATATATATATATATATAAAAGAAAACTTTTATTAGTCTCGCAATGGAGAAATTCCCGATTCACAGCAGCAAAGTTATGAAAGGAAGAAGTAGAACAAGAAAATATAGGAGTTGCGCGGCGCCATTTTGAAGTCAAAATAACACAACACAACACATAGGGCACAGACAGTCGTGCAATCTTCACCACTTATATGCATACATGTTGTTGTCTGAAGCAGTTCTAGATGAAAGAGGAGAGGATCAAAGTGTCCTTTCACCAGTGGATAAGACGTCATGCTGAAAATGTGCACACGTCTGCTACAAGCTAAGTTTTGAAAGCAAACACGAAGCTGTAGCGTCCATTGACGAAAAGAGATGAGTTCACTTCTCCTGTCCCACGTAATCCGCTTCAAACTCCAAGCCGCGACTCCCAGTTCCAAATCCGCATCGGCGCTCCGCGCTAACGCTCCTTTCTTCTCATCGTCGGCTCCTCAAGACTTACATCCATCCAGCCGCAGACCGTTCAACAGCACCAATCTCTCCGCTGAACAAAGCGGGGCTGTGAAAAATGCTGCCCATTACAGGCGCAAGACACAAGCGCCCCGGACTGTCCAGCAACGACAGTCAAATGGCGCAGACATTCCTCCCAGTCAAAAACAGTGCTGGTATACCCATGCTGCCGAGAAGGCGCAACCACCGAGCACAGAGTCTCCTCCTTGATGAATGTCGTGGCCAAAAAATGCTGAAAAAAGTCCACATCAGGTCCACACGACGTAAACAACACAAAGTGACAAAACAAACACAAAAACAACAAAAAAAAGCAAGGCTCATGAGAGCACTTGCTGACGTCTGCCTACTCGGGCGCCATCTTGACTTCAAAGTCAACTGTATATATACTGTATATATATATATACATATATATACTGTATATATATGTATATTTTTTTTATGTGTGTGTGTGTGTGTGTGTGTGTGTGTGTGTGTGTGTGTGTGTGTGTGTGTGTGTGTGTGTGTGTGTGTGTGTGTAAAAAAACACGTGGTAACTTTGAGCAGCCAGTGGGACGCTCGGTGAGTGTATCTGGGAAAGAGGCCCAGCCATCTCGGCCGAATTCCCACTAGTGAAGTGAACGTCCCTGGCTGCAGTTCTGCTCATCTGAATTTTTTTCTAAATCCACTTTCATGCGCTCAGTCACTCACCCGCACATGCGTGTGCAATGAAGCCCCCCCAGCTCAGGTGCCGACCTCCTTGCGTGGAACTCCACGGAACACCCGACAAACCCATTCATCTATCCATCCATGCATTTCTGACTACACCCTGAACTGGTCGGCAGTCAGTCGCAGGGCACATATAGAGACAAACAACCATTCACACCCACATCCACACCGCCACTGAGTGGGTATCGATCCCACACTGCCCGCACACAAGTCAGGCGAATGTACCATGAAGTATGTATTCTGCCCATATTTAGTCTTGCAAGTATTAACGTTCTCATGTTCGAAGTGAAACTCTGTTTTGTAGCCAGATGTATCCTTGAAGCACACTACCTCATCAGATAGCCATAGGAATGTGCCAGTTGATACAAGCTAAGAATCGGTTTGGGAGAAACGAAAGCCCTGATGCCACACCATGGGTTTCCGTACCGCCCTTCTGACGATATAAACATGATTAATATGAACAATATTCTGCAAATAAACCCTTCGAAGGTACTCTTCATCGTCTCCAGCCTGTATTTGGATAACCAACATCCTTCCCATCGGAAATTCAACGAACACGAGGAGGAAAGAAGGCCACTTTTCCCCCAACTACTACTACACCGGCGACTTGATAAGATAAGCGTATCAGGGAACGATGCGCTGAGTGGCCTGCCTGCCGACTTTATGACTATTTACACGGGGAAAGGTGGGGTTTTAGTGAGCCGGGCATCTTACTCCCATGTCAGAAAAATAGCCACCAAAGTAACTCATATTTCAGAAGAAAGTAGATCCCCATTGTGTCAAATCAATATATTGTATAATATATAATATATACAGGTATATGCCGATAGTAACTGCGGAAAGCTGAAAGTAGTACAGTAGTACAGGCTCTTTTTGGATGTAAAATACACGCGCCAAACAGGGAGGCCGGCTGCTGCTATCAATCACCCTTCTCATGTTCTTCCTCATCTATATTAAAAAAAACTGACAGCCTGGTAAAGTAGGGTGTAGGGAATGTTGGTTTAGACAAGAACATTTAGGTTATGTTCTTATCTAACAGGTGTTCACGGCCATTGTTTGAACAAGTGGAAAACATATAAGGTTAGGCTTGTTTATTCAAAGAGCGTCATTTGAACAGATGTCATTCTCTCTCCCTATCTATCTTTATGACACCACCTTGACATAACAGTACCAGCGCGTTTGAAGTACAGTGATGTTTTTATTCCCTTGAGTCTTTGTGAGGTGACATTTCTTGAATTCAAATATTTCACTCATCTGACAAGCAATGTGTAAGTTTGTCATGCCATGCAACTGCCATTCTACAGTATTCACATACATAATGAGCAAACATCTGTCCATTTGTGTAAAAATAATATTAATATGGATTACATTATTTATTATTGTCTATCAATTTACATATTCAAGTAATTAAAGTATCAGTCCACTCACTTCTAAATATGCAAGCTGAAGCACCTAATTGTCTGTTGACATAAATACATAACGTTTATGCCTGCATAATCACATAGTATGTAATACATGTGACGGAATAAATTTGGGAACAGATGATTTATGTTTAATTCTGCATTCATTTTGCTAAGATTTTGCTATAACAGTATTATCAACATGTAATGTTTGCTGTGTAAAAACTGAAACATGCTCAAATCTACTTGGCCATAAGATATCTAGTTGGCAATCCAGATATGAGGAAACCACCGGAAGCGACCCTTCTGCATTTTTAAAGAGATGCTGAATTAATGTGCTAAAAGTGTTTATCGGGGATATGCATTTTGTTGTGGCATTCATCATTTATTTTGCTGTTAAAGTTAAGATGTGGCCAGTTCGCAGAAAACCCCCAATTCCCTTTAGTGACCTCACCTTCATGTAACCTAGGGACCTCAAGAGCAGATAAAAAGAGAGGGCTTAGGGAGGGGCTGTTTAGGGTCGCTGAGAGACTTGTGCGCAGCCTTTTCCTATTCTCCTCGCAAATAAAAACAATACAGAGATGTCTCCTCTCTTCCTTCGTTTATATTCTAAACTTGACAACATGTCAAGAGAAAGAAGAGCACACTGACAATCAGACAGACAGATGTTCTATTCATCCCATGAGGGAAACCACAGACATATACTATGGGAGGTGGGATGCAGTGTCCCAAGTGCCCACTTCACAGCGGGGATCTGTGATTGCCCTGGCCGACTTTGTATCATCAGACCGTGGAGGTCTGCTTGCAGTTTCTTATTCAACGTACTTTGCTCTCTTGAGACCTCTTGCTTGGACTCCAGCAAAGCAGTTTCTGCTTTTGCCATATCAAGGACTGTGCACCTCTCATGTGTCAACTTTAAAGAGTATAAGAGGAACAAGCTAGTCTGCGATATTCATGCTTACAACGGTGTAAACCAAACTGTGTGCATCTGTGAAAATACCAACAGTGTGTGAAGCCCACTCCTTCACACAATTCAACTGTGCTGCATGCCAGACTTGTCCTGGGCACATATGTAGAGTTTATAATCCAAGCAGGAGGAAAAGGAGTCTATAGCAGGCTGCGTTTTTTTAAATAGTAATTTAATACATACAGATGAGCAAAGCAACAAATGACTTTGTATACAATGTCTTGTTGATGCAAAGTTGTACATTTCATTCACAATTTGTGACATTCGGTGCTAACTCCTGGGCAATGAATATGTAGTAACAACCGTGAATTCCCTCAAATTAACCAAAATGATCAGAAAATGGCTAAAGGCCGTTCACCACCTGTTGTGTGATGGTCTCATCTTCACTTACATCCTCATTCACAGTCTTGCCAACCAGACGAAAGATGTCTTCAGCATCGACACCAATGGGCTCGGCCACCTTCACTGCCAACATGTCCAAGCTGAGGACAGTTCCTTTGGGGATTGTCACCTTGGCCACCACAGACTTCCCCAGCTGGGGAAAAGGAGCAGGTCATAATATAATATAATATAATATAATATAATATAATATAATATAATATAATACATCCTGATTTATATAGCGCTTTCACAACAGCTGCAGCTGTAACAAAGTGCTTTACACAATAGTTAACATAAAATAAAATAATAAACACACAACATTAAAAACACGGGCAGTCGTCCAATCTCAACCACTTTTCCGTCATACGCTTTGTTGTTTGAAGCGGTTCTAGATGAAAGAGGAGAGAATCCTCCTTTCACCAGTGGATCAGAGACATGACAACATGCTCAAAATGTGCATACGTCTGCTGTAATGGATTACTGATAGTTTTTGAGGCAAAGCAATGATTATTTTCTTCACAACTTAGTAATCAAGTAAAAGACGACTAATTTCGGCTGTCTTTTTATTTTGTGACCTTCATGGTTTTATCAAGGATGCTAGCCAAGCTAAAAGCTATGATGGGCAGACCCTCCCACCCCCTCCAGGCCACCCTGATAGCACAGGGGAGCCTCTTCAGCCAGAGACTGATACACCCGCGCTGCAAGAAGGAGAGGCACCGCCGCTCGTTCCTGCTGACTGTTGTCAGGCTATCGAATAGACAGACCTGAAAACCTGGCCTCACCCCCACTCACCCATTTTTATATGCTTATATTTTTATTTTATAATTTATTTATATACTTTTTGTTCTTCTACTTCTTCCTTTTATAATTTTGCTGCAGTGAATTGGAGGTTTCTCCATTGTGAGACAAATAAAGTTAAAAAAAAAATCTTATTATTTACTGTATGTAATCCAATTACCTAAAGTCATTCAATTGTTTGTGTAAGTGCTTTGAGAACTTCGGTTGCATGAACAATTGTACTTGGGGTAACACCATCTCACCTTTCTATGAAATGACTCCTCGCAGGGCAACCTCTTCTTCAGGCCGCATCCCAGTGCAAGCTCCACCAGTCGGATGGAACGAATCAACTCGGCCAGTTCAGCGGGCTCCAGAGAAGCTGCATGGTCGCTTCCCCTCCAAGTCTTGTCCAGTGTGACGTGGCGCTCTATGACCTTTGCCCCAAGAGCAACAGCCGCCACTGAAATACTGATTCCAGACTCGTGGCCAGAATACCCAATTGGAATATCGAGGAATTCCTTCTGGTATTCCTGTTGATGACAAGAGGGTTTTAAGATATGAATTACTTCGAACATTTCATCAGGTTATCGTAATTTTTTTGTTCGATTTACTGTGATCACTCTGAGGTTGACATCCTGAGGCTCAAGGGGGTAGGTACTGGTACACTGCAGGATGACAAAGTTTTGGTTGTGCTCCTTCACTGTCTTGTACACCTGACGCATTGTCTCTATGGACTGCATCCCACTGGAAATCACCATGGGACGTCCTGACATGCACGCACGTACCGTACACACAAAAGAGAAGCTTAATGTCTAACATGAATGGATTGTTCAACATTGTAATTTCATTATTAGGCCATGATTTTAGTACCCGGGCCTTAAGTGGGTGTTACTGGACTTAATCCACCTCTTACTACGACCACTATCATGCCACATTAATAGAAACAATCAACACTATACATAAAAGCAATATAACAGCACACAACAGTGCCATGTGCATCACGAGCAGTTCAGAGTCAGTATCGCTTCTATCTATCTATTGTATGTATGGAGTTTATGTATGTAATCTGTGGTTGCCTAAAATTTTAAAACTCAAATCAATCAACCAATCACCTTTCTTGGCAGCCTTTTCCAAATAAGGAAAGTTGTTGGCGTCTGCGGAGGCCACTTTGAAGAAAGGGACATTAATCTCGTGGAGAAACTCTATCGCCATCTAAAAAGTGCAATAGTTAAAGTGAAACCTTTTTATTTTTTCGTGTGTTCAAAATATAAAACCTGCAAAGGCACACACAGTACCTCATCCATCCCTGAGGCAGTTAAGAAGATCCCCACTTCCTTTGCGTACTTCTGCAGCTCCCTGTACTGGTCATGGCTGAACTCCAGGTGGCGTTTGTGCTCACCATAGGTTTCTCCCCAGGAGTTTTTGGTCTTGTAAGGACGCTCCAATGCACGTTTGTTAAACTTGTACTGCAGCTCACTTTTCTGGAACTTGGCACAGTCAGCACCACAGTCCTGTCAAAGTAAGTACATATGGAATGGATGAGGGACATGCACACACACTTGTACTACATTGACGTCCAGAAACGTGAGTTAATCTGCTTCAACAATTATTTTATCTTAATACGACAGTACTTTTAAAATCTCTCTCTCACTTTCTCTCCCGCTGTCTCTCCCTCGTTTACATTTTATAATGCGGAGTATTCACGAATACTAAATGACAGAATATACTGTACACACATACATAAATACACTCACATACACACAACTTGTTCGAATAAATAGTGAACAGTGCATGGTGAAATAAAAAAATAAAACACGGTAAATGTGTCACTTATTACCTTTGCCATTTTGATCATTTTCTTGGCTATCTCAATGTCTCCCTGATGATTTTGTCCAATTTCAGCGATAACAAAACATGGACGATCCCCTCCAATCATCCTACCGGGACACAGCTCAAAGGTTGAAGGCATTTTGCTGACAGCCTAGACAACTTCGAAGAGAATTATAAGCTTGAGGCTATAACGTGTAATGTATGGGAGACGTTCCAGTAAGGAAAAGGACGCAGATGCGTTGTAATTGCGTATTTAAACCAACAATGGGCGTAGTCAAGTTTTCAAAAACGGGGGTGGTTACTTTCGGACACGTTCAAGGCTGCTGACAGGAAAAAAAAACAATCTATCATTATAATTCTATTATTTCATATTGTCCCTGTAGTAGTAATCGGTTTTATTTTTGGTTTTTTTACAATGTGCAAAGAGAGGGAATAAATCTAGACCTCCTGCATTCTTCATGTCAAGGGAGCTATTGTATATTTTGATGAGAAGATAACATTTTATTTAGTTGCTTATGATTAGACCGTCATGGACTCAGCAGACTCAGGCACAATCCTTCGAGCCGCAGACATCACCGCCTGCTGCTAACCATCCCTCTGCCTCCAATTAAATAGTGATCATCTCATGCTGCTGGCTTACCTTTTCACAGGCAACCCCTCATGGTGCTCCCTTCTCGATGGGTCGCCCAGGCCATTACAAGACCCGGTCCTCCCCCACCTCAACCTGCCGACCACTCCCACACCCTTCATGTAAACTGTGTATTTTCCTCCACACCTCTCTCTCTAAGTTGTGCTATCCACTCGTCCTAGGTTTTAACACTCCCCTTTTATTTTCCAGCCCAATTTTTCATTTTTCAACTCAGATTTTTCCGATTGTGATTTTTCTGATTCCGATTCTGAAACAGATTTTGTTTTTCCTGGTTACTTCCCCATTTGTTACTTCAAGCCCTTCCCTTCAGACACTTGAGTGCCAGATTGGCCATTTATCTGGGACCTCTGCGGGCTGGCCAACATAGGCGCCCAGGAAAAGGTTCTGGTTCTGTCCGTAAATCCGCCTTTTAAACGTTGCGTTATTCTGAACCTGCACCCAAGCCACTTTACTCCCTGCCTTTTTCATCACCTCGTTCGCTGTCTACTTCTTCACCTCCTCCCATTTGTCATGTTTCTGCGAGTTCACCTGTCTCCTGGTCCTTCATGTCTCTTGTGCTCCCCAACCTCTACGGCGGCAGGCTGATGAGGCTGATGCGTTCTCACATACTGGCTACTCGGGACCTGCAGATCCCTGTCCTGCTACTTCGACAGCACTAGGCAACTGTCTCAGCGCCTAGGCAAAAGTAGGCCCCCGCCCCGGCTCCTTGGCAGCGCCAACCCTGCTCCGATGGTGCATGCCCCGCAGCCGCCCTCTGAACCTGCTCTGGCGACACAAGCCCTGCGACCACCCTGCAAAACTGCTCTGCTTCAATACCTGTAGACCCCTAAAGTCAGTGACCAGCAAAGTCTTGTTACTGAAGAATCTGATATTCAACAGTTAAGATTTCCAAAAGACTCTTCTTGCCGACATCATTTCAATATCATCAACAACATTTAACCCACAATGCTTTGTTTCCTGTGCCTTATTAGTAGACCTGCACGCAAATGGAAAACACGAAGAGAAGCCTTATCCATTGCTAACGTCAGTCTACATATGTCGAGATTTGCGAAAGAGGTTTCTCTTAGGACACCTGTCAATTACATCGACACATTGGAACCAGTCACTTGAAGTTGATATGTAGAAAAACTGAAGTTGTTTGGACAGAAAAATGACAGCAAAACATCGAACCCTCAGATAAACTTTCAAAATCAGACTGGTCAAATGAAGCCAGTTTGTTCCTGAAGTGTGCTATCACAACATCGTCGGTTATTTGATTGTAAAGAATAGTGCCGACATGTATCAGGACTTTTGATGCTGTCAGGAGCCTGAAGTCATAATTTTTATGTGTCTTGGTGGTTAAAGGATGTTTGCGGGATTCAACACAATGATCTTTATCTCGCGACACAAAAGGTATGTCTATACCAAAAGGTCCATCCACAGCCTTGGTGGATGTACCCTGGTCATTTGAGAATGCAGTGATAATAATAATACATTTGATTTATAAGCGCCTTTCAAGAGACCCAAGGACACTTTACAATAACAAAACAATAAAACACAATATGGGTTGAGCAGCGGCAGCAAAACGCGACAGTGTTCACTCAACCCGGAAGTCAGAAAGAAACCACAAGGAAGGGAGAGAGAAAAAAACCACGCTCGAACTATCCTCATTTTGAGGATAATTTGAGTTATGAGTGATGAGATGCAAATGAAGTGGAGGGGTCCTTGTGAAAGTCTGGATACCTAATATTTCCACTGCCAAGTAAAAGAGTTGCGGTCGTGAGAGCCAGGCACAGCACATGGCAAAAGAACAAATTAATATTCCACATGATAAGCGATCGGAAGCAAGGTTAAACCACAGTACCGATGTTGTTGAGGAGGAACGGAACTTTCCTGGAGATGGGAACCAGTTTGACAGGGGCTTTGTAATTGGCTTCTAGCTATCTCCAGCTGGTCTGAGTGTTGGGGAGGTGGCGTCATTCGCGTTGACAATAATCCGTGTGGACAGATAAGTGTCCGGGAGAACTGGTTGCGACTGGTCCAAGTAGGTGTTCTTCGTGAGAGTCCCCAGAACAGGCCGTTCAGCCACAGAGCACAGAAAAGAGCCAGAGGGGTCCCAAACAGGTGTGCCCTGCAGAGAAGCTAGCTTCTGGCTAACAAGGGGCGAGGCAGAGGCAGCAGACAGGTAGACTGTTTAACTGCTCTTTTGATCAAACAGTCAAATGAAACTGTGTTTTAGTGAATCCATTCAAACAGGGGTGTCAAACTCAGGTCGTGGAGGGCCGCTGTCCTGCATGTTTTCCAAGTCTCCCTGTTGCAACACACCTGATTCAAATGATCAGATCATCAGCAAAAACTGCAGGGGAGGCACGGCAGCAGATTGCCTGGTCCCCTAATCCCACTGGCTTGCGAAGGTCGGGCGAAGGCCACTGTTTTGGACAAATTGGGATGGAAGACGACAAGGTGGGGGAATAGTGTACGTATTTCATGTTCCAGAAGTAGGAGTGCTCGGAGCAGAGCCTTTGTCCAGCCATCGACATGCATACTATGAGCCAAGCCAGGTGTCAAAGGGCCTGGTGTGCTGTGACAGGAGGGTGGGTGGTTTGCCGGTGGGGCAGGGAGGGGCGCGTTTGTCAGGGAAGTGGTCAAGGTTGGCCTGTGTATTTTACCCTGTTATGTCCAAGTCTCGGCAAATCTTGGATACAACATGTGTCAGTGCTCCCTCAGGCTTCCCACTACCAGAAAGGTCAGCAAGACCAATAACCTTTTTACGGAGCAGTTTATTCTTTTCAGAGGGATAAAATACCAACATAGAAAAAACCACTCAAAATAAACCCTTCCTTCACCAAACAAGAAGTAAATAAATTACGATAAAAATTTAATCTACCTCCTATAAAGCAAAAAGAGGAGGAAAGGTCTTAAAACACAAAGGGCAATCAAACTTGCTAGCACTTGCTGGCAGTGGAGAGAAGCGTAGACATGAGACTGTTCAAATAGTTCCTTGACCAATCACGTAGCAGCAATCAGGTGAGGTTGAATGATCAACATCTGCTCCAAATTCACTCAACCGGGACAAACACGCAGAGACCATAAGAGAGGGGACACAATACATACAAGACAATACATTTCTGACCTGCCCAGTAGGTTCTATTCAAACTTAAAAAAACCTCTTACACAAATAACTCAAACATATATTTGAGGAGTTGTTATCGGTGTTAAAATTAGCATGTTTTGTTTTTATTTTGGGATACATTATTTTAAATTAAAAAAAATACTAGTGTAATCATTTGTGATGAGATATGTAGATAGCAAGGTGTGGAAATGGGTAAGTTTTTGTACTTCTTACTTCCTTTGAACGTGTAATACATGTTAAACTATGACAACCATAGGTGATATTTCTTTCTTCAAATGTTTACTTTTTTTCTTATCATGTGTTTATATGTTTAATAAATCAAATCAAAATCAATCATTCACCCAGAAAGACACTCTCACCCACCAAAAACACCCCTGTTACCCGCACCCCATAAAAAACAAAAAACCTTCTCTTACTTAAAAACACTGTTATGCACGCACACCCAAAAAATTCTTAATGTAGTGAGTTGGCAATTTGAAAAATGTCGCAATTATTTTTCCATCTGGAGTTGAACAATGACGGGTTGATAAAAATCCTGTTGTCAATGTGTTTAACAGGTAAGAATGGGACAACATCAAAGCATTTATCGCTAAAAGAATCTGTAGGCATTCTTTAGTTGTGCAGGTCTACTTGCTACTATGGCCCATAGTCCACAACAGGGAAAAGAGAAAAAAATACGGAAATTTTCACATTTAAGAAACAACACTCAACTAAATCAAGTGAACTGTAAATCCATCCATTTACCATCACGTTTGTGTTCACTTGGGTCATTAGGATTGTTGCTTTTTGAGTTTTTGTGGATTGAGTGAGAGGGATTTTTTTTTTTTTGGTGAGCATGTCAGTTATATTTTTGTTGTTGTTGTGAATTTGGATTTTTTTTCAGTGTGATGTTATTTTTGGTAAATGGGATTTTTTTTGGGGGTGGGGGTGGGGGGGGGGTATACAACCATAAGGGCAGCACTGTGATCGACTGGTGAGCAAGTCTGCCTCACACTTCAGAAGTCTATGGTTCGAATCCGGGTGCCAGACTTCCTGTGTGAAGTTTGCATGTTTCCTCCATGCCTGTGTGGGTTTTCTCCATATACTCTACTTTTCTACCAAATTTTCTACCAAATTCCCAAAACATGTATGGCAGGTTAATGGAACACTCTAAATTGTCCCTCGGTGTGATTGTGAGTGTGAATGGTTGTTTCTGTGCCCTTCGATTGGCTGGCAACCAGTTCAGGGTGGACCCCGCCTACTGCCCGAAGACAGCTGGAATAGGCTGCAGCATGCCCACGACCCTCGTGAGAATAAGTACAAGTCAAGTCAAGTCAAGTACAACTTGATTGTCATAAGCAGCTCGGATAATGGACGAATGGCTATACCACCAACAGCACCACTGACATGCATGGTTAATATTTGAAAAAAAAAAGCACTTTAATTAATACCTATGGTACTCAAACCCCTTCACATTGTTTCTTCATTTACCTACTGATGATACAGCATCAACTGCGCAACTTGGGGTTTCATATGTTGTTCAAGGACACTTTGACGTACCTGGGGATTTACTGTATTCTCGCTTCAGATGTGGGAGCAGCTGCAGCTCTGACAAAGAAGACAAAGGTATTGACGTAGCTGAAAGCATGATGCTTGTTATCAGATCATGAGAGAATGATTAACAGAGAGTGGAATCGGGTGCATCAACATAAATTTACTTGCCTTTGTTTGAAAGGAAACCAGCTCTTGGATATACAGTATCTCACAAAAGTGACTCCACCTCTCACATTTCTGTTAATATTTTACTTTTATGTGGGAGAACACTGAAACAATGACAATTTACTCAAGGCAAAGCAGCTTTATTTTGATATTGTTTGGTTATTTTATGTATAAAACGTGAATCATTTTTGAAATTTTATATAAAAAAAATAATGTATTTCATACATAAACCAATGGGCTTTACATTATTTTACATTTGAAAACAAAATTAAAGACATTTATTAACAAAGTACAGGCATGGCAAAATGGCTCCCTAAAATTACTACAAACGTACAGAGGAAGAATTTTATATCTACTGTGTATATATATATAAACTCATGAGCCAAAGGTAATTCGACTCAACTGCTCTGACAAATGCTCCGACTTTCCTGCATATTGATTTCAATGTCAGGGTTGCTCAACACAAAAGTGTTTACTGTGCACTGAAGCAGCACCGAATAACTACCTTTCAAAACAATAGCTTGTTGATTTTGGTTTGTTTTAATTAAAAGAAGTTAAGCAGGACCAAGGTTCTACAGGACACAGTGTCGAACAAAGTGTGGGTCCCCCATGGCCCGCAGCCCTAAAAACTGCTGATCAACTTTGCCAGGACCTTTTGGTCTTTATTTAGTCCCTTAAATGAACAACTTGACCGTAAAGGACACAATTGGATGGAATTCGAAAGCTGACTGACAGTTTCTACACAACGAAAAAGTTCTATCAACTTGCTGTCAGTCAGGGAACCGCCCTCAACAAAAATACAGTGTTCACTTTTATCTCATAACTTTGTTGAGTCATAGCTGTAGCCTCCTCACGCAGGCTGTGGACAAACGCACTCCCGCTGCCATGGGTGGTCAGAGGGCATCGTGTACGCCTACCAATTTGCGTGTGCCCACTTGAGTCAAAATTTCAAAAATAATTAACGTTTTATACATAAAATAACAAGACGATCAAAATAATATAACAAAACACATTAAGACACGGAGAGTGATGCGATCGTAACCACTATGTCTGCATACGCTCTGTTGTTTGAAGCAGTCCTAGATACCAGTGAATCAGAGACGTCATGCTCAAAATGTGCACACACGTCGGCTACAAGCTAAGTTTGAAAGTAAACACGAAGCCGTAGCGTCCATTGACGAAAAAAGAGAGTTATAAATGAAAATGCCTGAACCTGGCAGCATGGTGAATTATGTCGACAAATTTTTACCTAGCCTACCAGCCCTACAAAGCCCTTGTGTGATCCACTGAAAAATGACAGCCAGGCTAAAACTGTTGCGGTTCAACTACATGATCATACATGCCCCAGGCAAAAAAAAAAACTGTTCCTGCTGATACTCTCTCAACAGCCCCTCAAAGACCTAGAAAATATCCAACAGTATCTTGCAGGACAAATGCAGTGCCTACAGCCCTACACCAACCAGATTCTCCAACTTCTACCTGCCGCCAAAGGTAAGCTAGCACGGATCAGAGAAGTTCCGAATTCAGGCAACTTATGTAATCAGCTGAAAACCCAAATGGAAAAAAGGCTGACCCCCTTCACAGGATATGAGTGGCTGAACACCTTTAGCCATTCTGGCCAGAGAGGAATGACATCCATATGGCAAAGGGCCTTCTTCTGAAAGGTAGGAGGATTGTTTTTCCTGGATGTGTGGCGGTGGGGAAAAAAAATGGAGAGACCACCTGAAAGGCATCAGGGTGTGAGCAAATGAGAAGCAAGAGCACAAGAATCATCGTGGTGCAATCAATAACAAGACAGATTAAGGAAATGGTGGAAAGATGTGAAATACGATGTGCAGAGCCTTTGGTGACCGCGCCCTGACTGGCATGGCAAATCATCGCAGCTGATATCGCCGAGTGAAAGAATGGCCATTGTAACTCCCGTTAACAAAAAAAACCTCCTGGCGGTGACACGATCTCAAACTGCGGAGCATTTGAAAGTGATCTTTGCAAGGTTTGCGATACTCGAAATGTTGATGACTGACAACGGGCCGCAGTTTTCGTCGACAGAGATTGCCAGTTTTGTACATGACTATAGGTCCTGCCATAATAAATCCAGGAGCCCTCACTCACCCCCAGAGCGCCAGAGAAGCGCAAAGAGCTGCCCGCACCACATTTAAACAGTTGCTCAAATCAAGTCCAGACTTTCAGAAAGCTCTCTTATCTTACAGAGCGACACCATTGGCTCACTGAGTTCATCACAAACACTAATGGGGAGGAGAATAAGTGCATCAAAATCAAGCACTTCAACCTGCCCGGCCAATCCTCCGAGCCTTTGGCGGAAAAGATAGAGATATTAAAAGAGAAACAGTGACACTCTTTCATTGGATCTATCAGTTGTAGTACCTGGACAGAGCGTGTGGATCAGAACAGTGCAGCCTCAGTCCAAGGACCTGGTTCAACACCAAGGACCAAAATGTGGAAACGGGTCAAAGGAGCTTGATAAGAAACTGGGCTCATCACACAAAGCTCCCTGAAACGGGACTTGCCTCGCTCCGGTAAGGCTCAGGTGAAATGTTGTGGAGAGTTTCCCGTCCTCCAGATGGACTGAACCTGTGAATAAAAACACTCTGCTCCTGAACAGAAAAAAAATAAACATGTACCTAACATTTCGACGTTCCTCTCAGATGCAGGTGTTACCCAACTCAAGGCCCGAGGTGCCAGATGCGGCCCGCCATATCATTGTATGTGGCCGACAAAAACCAATCATGTGTGTCAACGTGCATGATCCTTGCTAAAATCTGTACCAAAATGTCAAATTGTCACGTGTAATAAATAGCCTTGAGATTTTGCAATAATTTTGTTACCCTCTTCACACTCACTTGAACAATAATCAAATAAACTACTACAGTTGACTGTTTTTAAAACTAGTAATCCATGAATTTCATTCATTCATTCCATCAATCCATGAATTTGTTGTGTGGAAATAAAAATGCGATGAGACGATTCAACATTTTTGTGGTTTCACTGTCATCACGGCCCGCCGAGGGATGACGTAACTCCAAAGTGGCCCGCGACAAAAAGGAGTTCGACAACCCTGCTCTCAGAAAAAAAATAAGTGAGTGAGATTCTGTTCTATTGGTAAGAATAGTGGACCGTTTTGAATATCTAATGACATTTTTTTTAATTGTCTACGTTTATTACAGAAACACAGTTATGGGTCATTAGACGACAGTTAGGTTTCCATTTTGAGGTGCCTTATTGGCCAAAAGGAACATTTACCTCTCACTGGAAAAGGCTCTCATGCAAATGACTCGCATTCACCCAAGAGAACTCTCTCACCTGCACAAACAATAAGACCAAACCTCTCCTACCCAGAAGAACTCTCACGCACAGACTAAAATAACCTTGACGTAACGTAGTAAGTTGGTGATTTGGAATGCTGACATGGAACAATGGCAGTTTGATAAAGATCCTGTTTAACAGGTAAGAATGGAACAATATGAAAACATTTATCTCCTCGACATTTACACCTGGTCTGATTGCTACACTGCGATTGACTACTGCCCGTAGTCGGCTGGGAGAGGCTCCAGCACCCATGCGAATCCTCGTGAGAACAAAGTCGTTCAGATAACAGGTGGATGATTTCCATAATGTCACATATGCCTCAGTTACGGTACGGGAAAAAAATATTGTATGTTGCATGTTTTAATAATAATAATACATTTGATTTATAAGTGCCTTTCAAGACACCCAAGGACACTTTACAATAACAAAAAACACAAAACAATACGAGTTGAGCAGCGGCAGCCAAAGGCGCCAGCGTTCACTCAACCCGGAGGTCAGAAAGAAACCACAAGGGAGGGAGAGGGGGAGGAAAAAATACTACGCTCGAACTATCCTCATTTTGAGGATAATTTGTTTTGTTTGTTTTTTGGGGGGGGGGGGTCTATGAGTTTTTATGAACAGTATGATAGTTTTTTGGGAAGTAAGTAACATCAGTGACATCCATGTTTTTTTTGGTTTTTTTTGAGAGTGTGATAAAAGATTTGTCCGTCTCTGGAAGACAGTCTTTATTTATTTATTGGTCAACGTTTCTGTTTGAGACTGCTCTCCTTTCTCTTTTAAAGATCATGGTAACGCTTTATTGGCTTTTGTCCAAAAGTGTCAAAATATTGTACCTTCCTGGCTTTCAATCTTCTCAAAACCGAGGGGGCTGCTCATCAATTTTCCACACAAACAAGCAGTTGTTCACAATGAAAAAGTCATCCATTTTCCGAACCGCTTGATCCTCACTAGGGTCGCGGGGGGTGCTGGAACCTATCCCAGCCGTCTTCGGGCAGTAGGCGGGGACACCCTGAATCAGTTGCCAGCCAATCGCAGGGCACACAGAGACGAACAACCATCCACGCCCACACTCACACCTAGGGACAATTTAGAGTGTCCAATCAGCCTGCCATGCATGTTTTTGGAATGTGGGAGGAAACCGGAGCACCCGGAGAAAACCCACGCAGGCCCGGGGAGAACATGCAAACTCCACACAGGGAGGCCGCAGCTGGAATTGAACCCGGTACCTCTGCACTGTGAAGCCGACGTGCTAACCACTGGACTACCGGGCCGCCATGAAAAAGTCAAACTTGTTGAATCATACAAATACCTCAGTGCCATCTTTGACTCACAGTTAAAGTTTGACAAAATCTTTGACTCACAGTTAAAGTTTGACAAGAACACGGATGTGGTCGTGAAATGAGGTCAACAAAATTTATGGGGGCAGCTTAACTCTTTCTGTTTGTTAGATGATAAGATTGAATTTTGTCACTGTTTTATTGAAAGCCTTTTGATCTTTTATCTTCTGGTTCAAGGGACTGTCAATGACTATGTTTACATGCCGTCAGTATTTGGGTTAAGGTCAAAATTCCGGTTCCTGAAATATTCGGAATAACCTGTTCACACGCGCGATCAGACAATGGCTCCCGTATACATGCTAATTATGACCAATTGGAATATCCACATCCAAACCGCTACACATACTGACAATGTTAGGACGCAAATCGTTTCTCGCTTCTTACTTTCAAATGACATCATATTCATGTCTTTCACATTTAACTGGCCCTATGCAACCAGAATATTGCAAATGCTAGAAGTGTTTCACATTGAGTGTGTGAATGAGAGAGGGAAGGCATCGTGAGCTGCACCATGGGCTGGAAGCGCCATAAAACGGCAGGCAAATCAGCTCAGTTGCAACTGCAAATTGATCCCCCTTCGAGTTGACCTCTTCTTTTTTTTTTACAGCCCCTATGCAGGTCATACTCTCCCTCGTCGAACTCTTATCCTGATCGAGACACCCTGAACCGGGAGCCAGCCAATCACAGGGCACACAGAGACGAAAAACCACCCGCACTCACACCTAGGGACAATTTTGAGTGTTCAATCGGCCTGCCACGCATGTTTTTGGAATGTGGGAGGAAACCGGAGTGCCCGGAGAAAACCCACATAGGCACAAGGACAAACTCGACACAGGAAGCTGGAATCGAACCCGGTACCTCCGCACTGTGAGGCCGACACGCTAACCACTCGTCTATCTATCTATCTATATATACACAGGTATATATACAGTATATATAACTTTTTAAAGCTGATTTGCATGTGTAACATTTGGCCTACCCCCTATTTTTTCAGCCCCCGCTCTTGGATCAAACTGCCTTATTCAGGTGTCAAATGCGCATCAGAAGTACAGTATATTTTTATTCTTATGCATTTATTTTTGCTGGTAAATGATGATTTTACCATTTTAACGCAGATTTAAACCTGTACCATTGTGGTCCAAAACATGTCTCTCCCACTTTATTTGTTTTAGTCCATCTCTTATTATTATTGTGCTCTATATGGATGAAAAACTAAATATAGGGGAGTTCAAATGAATGATTTTTGTGATTATAAAGACAATAAAGCACGATAACTCGTTTACAATTTTTTCCCCACCGTTATTATTGTGACCTATAATTTATTCAACTAGATTGTGAATAGAATTAAATTTTTTGAAAGGGGAAGTAGTAAAACAAACAACGTTATCTCAATCATTTATTTCTACTTCCCTTCTTGAAACAATACATTTTTTCCCCGAAAGGGGAACTTAAATGAACTGTTATCTTCTTTTTTGACTTTTTACATCCACTGTGTATTGGCATATATTATCGTGGATGATAACAGACTGAGCATCGTCACTGTTTTATCTTTAGAGTCAAGGAGTGCAAAGTACGGACCTGAACTTTGATGAGTGTGAGAATTTATTTTAGGTAAAGAAAACATAAATTGTAATTTCAAAATGTGTCTTTTCTTTGATAATCGGACCAGAGTGATTCAAAAGCTCTTTTGAAGAGTGCGTCTCTGATTTTTCAACAGAAAATAAAGTCACAGAGCTTTAATTTTGTGATGAGGGTAAATCTGGCACGGCTGATCGATTGCTCACGAACCTCTGCTGGCTCACTTTGTCAGAACTGAATCCAAGCATGCCATGAAAAATATTTTTAGAAGTTTCGAAAATTGGGCTGATAATGAGATGGGTTGGTAATTAGAACACGACAAGTTGAAAAATAAGGATAACTCCTGCTATTTTTCTACCATGTGTTGTCATGATTTATTACAAATGACTTAAAAAAATGGCATAAACAGTTGCCACGTCAAATGCATCTTTATCTTTTGAATTCGTACTTTGTGGGGACATCCTGCTGATGATTTCTTTCTCAATTCAAGGAGTACAGAACACAAGATGTATGTTACGGTTCTTGAAAAAGTTGTAAATATACAGTATATCTATATCTGTTGGTTTAATTGGATCTGCATGAATAGGGCCACTCACAGCTGGCATGGGGACCTGCTACGCACATGCGAAATGGCTAAATCGCAAGCAGCACTGTGCCAGCGGTTCATTTATAGTGCTTGTTTGAATTGGAGTCGGGGTGAGTTGGAGCCCCTCTCATCTGATTTTGTTCTAAATGCAACTGATGACAATGTTGTCGATTGAACTTGTTAAATGGATACAATTAAAAAAAAATATATATATATATACACACACACACACACACAGTATTGTATATGCATTTTGGACATAGTAATTTGTAATTCCAAAAATGTTTTAATCTGATCCAATTTGGTACTTCCTGGAGTAGTCACTGTTGGCACAGGCTGGTGCTTTGTGAATGAAGACACTCATGTACATCAATGGCCAATTTCGAGGCTTCAGTGAACACAACATGTATGTTTTTGCGGGAGAAAATCGGAGTACCTGTAGAAAATCCACACAGGCATGGGGGAATGTACAAACGCTACCGCCGCAGGCCGAAGCCGAGAATTGAAGCCCAAACTGTGAGGTAGACGTGCAAGCCAGAACACTACTTGCTGCAGGCATTTCACAAACTGAAAAGAAGAAAATACCTACCTGAATAACTTCAAACTTTCACAGAATAACCTGATGTGCTAGTCATACAGGTTTTTTCCTTGAACAACTTTTAAGCTAATTAGGTAGGAGGAAACCTCAACAGAACAAATGAGAGGAAAAACAAAACAAAACAGGACAACGGTTTTGATTGACTGTTTACTGATTTTGAAACGAGTGGGCAATGGACATGCATGGTCAATCATTTGACTAATACTTAGCTCTCTTTAAAACCACAACTGTCAGATTCTATAACATAGAGGTTTTATATTCTGTATATATATTGCCTTCTGTATATGTACATAGGTGCACATAGAGTACGTACACACACACACACACACTGAGCTGTCAACATGTTTGAATTGTAATGGACTGGACTATTCCCGACAGTAGGCGCTTTTCACAAGGAGATGCATAGATTGAACACAATACGCCACTACACTGACACTTCAAAACACACTTACTGGATTTCTTTTTTTTTTGGTCCTTAAACAGAAACAGGAATTCGGAGGAATTTTATGGATGGGTAACTCACACTATGTGACATAAAAAAGACACTATCAATCAAATCTTACAAGAGTTTGAGGGGCTACAGCATGTTTTGATGGGGCCGGTATCATCTGCTGGCTTTGTGGACCCAAACAAGGACTTGTATTTGGTCGGAGAACATATCGTTGAAAAAAAAAACAATAATAATAATCAGTGACAAAACAGTGATTTGATGTTCCAAAGGCCTGGCCCGTCAGGAGAAGAATACTCTGTTGTGGTTTTTGTGATCGCAGGCTAGCCGCTTCCACGAGAGTGAAAACGAGCTGCGAGTGCAGTAAATAGGTATCGAGAGAAGGGGAATATGCCGCCTTTTCTTCCAAGTACAGGGGTGGGTCATCGGCTGTTGGTTGCGTTTGCATTGACGGTGATAGCGAATGATACGGCGCGCACCCTAGCGGACAAGCGGAGACTGCTTCAGGGAGATCAGGACGGAGCGCATGCGGGACACATCTTTGGCCTGCTTGCTGGACTTTGGGTTGAAGTCGCACAGGCGAGCCACCCGCTCCCATTCCGTGCCTGGGTTGTTCTCGTCCATGTCTGAAATCATGGCCTCCTCGGCCGCCCTGTACCCGACAGGGAGGGACGACAGAAACTTGTCAAAGGCGGTAGAGGTGATGTACAGATGAGCAACATAATATTAAAACGGCTCTGAGTTATTCCTCTGCTGAAAACCAGGGGAGCCCAAGTCCTCATGGGAATGTGGCTATTCATTTTCCGGAGAGATTAAATGCAGCTCTGCTTTTAACTTAAGAACCAGGATGAGGCAATTCAACAAGTGGGGAGTGGAGGTTTGGAGTTGGGCTCAGCAGGTCCGTTTACATGCAGTTCACTTTCTTTGCGTGTCAACAAAAGTATGTAACCAAACTAGTTTGTTGTTTGAAGTAAAAACAAACCTGACACATTGTTTTTATTGGAATAGACGTGAGGGGCATCGCAACAAAGAACATGACGCATTCCCATCGGGTATTTCCGTGCTGGAAAAAAAATATAAAGAAATCTGCCTCAATGTGTTCTGCAAGTACCGTATCATGACTATAAAAACGAAACCGTTGCTGTGACAGCCTTTGACAAAACATTGCAACATGACAATGCCAATGAACTTTGCGTCAGGAATGACGATATGCAGTTCTCGACACGCTACCTTTCATGTCAGGTCTGGTGAATTAGAATGATATAAATTTAAAAAGCTTCTTTTTTTTTGTCATATACTGACTTCTTGTAGCTTACTTTGAAACGACAACCGAGGTAGAGGATCTGTGCAGCACGTTTCATATCGTTGCTAATTGCCGCAGTAGCTTAACTTGAAATGGCATTGTCATAGCTAGGAGTCATTTGTTTTCATTGGTTTTCACGTGCATCTTTAAATCTAATTTCAGTCTGAGCCGAGAGCTTCATTTACTGTGCTGTCATGGAAACGCATTAAGCGTCAACTGGTTCAGCAGAGGCCACCCGAGAACAAAACACAAAGGGAAGACAGAACAACTTGAATGGACCCCAATCTACTCCCCTAAAATAACAGTGCAGTTACCTGTATTTGTCAAAGAAAGGTTTGCCTTCAAAACTGAAGGAACAACCACCAAGAAAACGAGGCAACTTGTACGTGTGGACCGCTATTGTAGTGTTTCAATCCATTCTGTGGCTGCATGCTACTGAGCTAGTTCTACAGACGGCACTCCCATCACTGAGAGCGATCAATGACTAAAACAAAACAACTTGTAGCCACAACACAAATGACACAAAGCAAAACTGGGAGACGAGGAGCAAATCAAACGTCACAACGAACACGAGGCACGTCACAAAAAGAGGCAATCCATACGACTGATCAACTAAGCTGGGTTTCGACTGCATACGGAGCTAAGACACAAAACTTTGTCAAATCCCACCACAAAAGCAAGATGAACTTAAATGGACATTTGGGTGTTTCGTTACTTAACTGGTCTAGGCGGTAGCAAGGATGGTTAATGTGTGTGCTTTAAAGGTGCAGAGGAAAAAAAAAGGAGGAAGAAATAGTTTCACAGGTCAGAATTGAGAAGAGACAAAGAGATGGGTGGGGGGGGGGGGGGGGGGGGGTCAGAATGAAAGACAACTTAAATTTGAGCTCTGCAGATGTTTTAAGCTGACATGCAAAAGGTGAGTTATGTATTTCTGTCTGTCCTAATTTATTTCTAGCCGTTCTAAAGTTACAGCATGATCAGTGGGCAGCCTTCACTTTGCATACCGGAAAGCTCATGCTTGTCATTTGTTTGCTCCACAAGGACACTGTGGTCTTCATGATCAAGGGGAGACGATTCTAAAGGCTGGTCAAAGCAAAACAATGAGCACAACTACTTTACGCTACTTAAAGCAAATTAGGTGGCTGCTTCATCTCAATTTGCTACTAGTTCCAATCGCAGACACGAAATTCTGTGCACTTACCCCATACACTGCATTGAGGTATGCATAATAATTCCAGTAGGATTACACAAACAAAAAAATTACAAACTATACTGCGATTAAAAAAATATATCTATCGTCAATTATACTGTACTTAAAATAATGACTGCCAATCATATGTTGCTCAGTGCTGGATTGGTTAAAAAAATAAGGACGCACACCCCAACGCAGGCTAAAGAGCACCGAAGCAATCAGATAGTAAAAGCAAAGGCTGCACAGGTCGAAAGACTGGCTGGCATGTCCTGTTTGAAGCAGTTGTGAATACGTGAAAGAACGCTCCTCATTTTCTCGGAACGTACAATTAACATATTTCCACACAGGGTGGCCTAGAAAAGCGGAGAAATATCACGAAGAAAAGGTAGACTGAAAAATGAACCTGCGTCGCTTGCGCTCCACTGTAAACGAATTATAAAATCATTTTGCAGTGAGGAGGAAGTCAACACTGATTAATCGGAGAGACTTGATGGGGTTTTTCCAATCGGTGCTGTTGCTTTGGTAAGCAACTAAGTTTGAACATTGATGAAGTTTGTATGGCCATGTGGAAACGATGGCGTCGACCATTGGAGGTGATTGCAATTAATTCATTTCACATATATTAGAGTGAAACTGTTAGTTCTGTAAATGTGGGATTTCCTCCTCGGATATCTCATATTTGAAAGTGCAATGACTTGATTTGGTTTGAATGGATGCACTCACTCCAAATTTGGGAGCGGGGGGGAAAAAAAAGGAATGCAAGGACGGTGCAACCCAAGCAAAGAGAAAGAAATTCAAGAATGCCGATAAATAATATGAATGTATTGTAACACAACTGCTTCAAAACATCCTATTTCATCCAATTCAATTCCTAAGTTTAAAAAAATGAGTGACACCAAGGCAGTTTTTTTAAATGAGTAACAACGTGCACACACAATTACACAATGAGAGAGAGGATTAAAAAAAAAAAAGACTTCACAGATGCGACAGGAAGTGTGAACGTGAGTTGCGACATGCAGTTGCATTCCTCTCATGTGTGACATGCCGATTGAATCGGTCGCATCGTACAATCTTAACACGAGCGATGCTCCTGGGCTATGATGGATGGGATACAGACTGATGGCAAACTACAATGTCCTATCTAATGAGAGGAGTATGATGCCATGTGGGTGAAAATGGAAAGAAAAAAAAAAGGCATAAAATGAGAACAGAGGATGTTAGTTGAAGCAACATACACATAACCAATGAGCTCAGAGAAGGGCTGCTTGTAGAAGTCTTCATCGAGCACCCTGGACAAACATCCACCCGCGTGACAAAGCAGCAAGAGGGTAGAAGAGAAAAGAGAGAGCAGGGGAAATAGAGAAGAGGGTGGAAACAAGAGTTATAGTACAACAGGACAATCAAAATCTGGCATGTTGGTTAGACCAGAATTCGGACACAAGACGCTCAATTTTATTGGTCAGAAATGTCATGTGGTTAATTAGGTTGTTTGGTCAAAATGTTCTCCTGCTGACCAATTTAGAAAAATCCCATCTTGATTCCCCCCTCCCCCTTTAACATTGTGATTCCATATGCAAATGATATTAAATTCCTCTTTCCATGTGATTTCTTTCAAACAAGCAAGCAATAAATTAATCGGGATTAACCATTATTTCCAATGAAAAACACGAAAAACACGCAATTTCTTTCCTCCCCAAAGTGATCCAGGATCGTCCCACGGTAAATAAAAAAATTCACATACTATAGACGTTCACCAGAACCTAGTGTTTGTATTAAAAAAACAACAACAAAAAACTTTAGTTCCAAAATGATATCCAATGTCTAATGTTACAAAATGCGGCCAACCAAGAAACTTCTCGAATAATTTATTTTTAACATTACAGCCGGACTGTTCACAGGACATTGATACACACACACACACACACACACACCATAACATTTTATATAGTACCCATTATAATTTCAAATTCATTACATTGCAATGGTGCCTTCAGATGAGAGCTTAATTTTTCTGCGACCAGACTTGTATCTTCAAACCAGAAATCATCTTTCCCCATTGATAGAAATAGAAAGGCAATTAATACTTTCTAAGGTTGTTGTTGTTGTTTTTTTACTCCCGCCCCCATAAATATTGATTGCACTCACGAGTATAGTCCTGTATAAAACCACAGTAATAACATTTGCTCTCCAAAAACCGACAAGCATGGAAAATGTGAGCACAGAACACAACTCTACCAAATGGCTTGCCCTTTTTCTGTGGCGTGAATTGGCATTTGGCAACGCAGCTTAATGGCACATTACTGCCACTAACTGACATCATCCTTCCACTGCTAGGACACGAAAGTGAATGGATGGTGGATGGATGTTGTCAAGTGCGCTGGCGCTACCTAGCGGTGGGGGGTCTCAAGTGCACTCATCTATCACCCAAGACAAAAAAAAAAGTCTTCTCTTCAAAAACACGTGAGTCAACACACAGTACATTCGAATCTTAAGGCAACGCTGCATTACCCTGACAAAATCAACGGCTTACAACTAAGGACCGCACATTAACTGTACGCCAACACTTCTTACACTTATGAAGGTGAAAAGTTCCCCCTACATATATCATACACATTACTGTACATAAAGTATACATCTGTGTGTATTAGGATATTAACAAGATGTTTTACATCTGCCTTTGGTTTTCTACATTAGTGTTTTGTAAATATGACTAAACATATTTACCATATTACATCATTGTTATATTATTATTTTGAAAACCTGATTGAGGTGCTCGAGGAAAAAAAAAACAAGGGCAAATTTGTAATCAGCAGACTACTGTTTATGGCCCGAGTCATACTTAAATTGATATTTTAACCCGTGGTTTTATTGTTGACATAGAAGTTATATTATTACCAATAAGTTCACTCGAGATGGAAGCAATCTTTGTACCTGTTATTAGCTTTGGTTTTCTCCAGTTGCTCATTTTGCCTGGCATGCCACTCCTCAAGTTCCACCTTGGCCTTGGTCTTCCATTCAGTCTCTTGCTTGCGAGAATTATCATCTGGCCAGGGAGGTAAGCGCAAAGAGATCAGATTTAGAAAGGCAATTTTACCAGACCCTTGAAAAATCTGCAACGTTTGGGAGGATTTCACTTGCTTCAGTCCGACTTTGACTCCTCGGGTCATATAACAGAGGATTCTGGAATACTAGAGTCAATCCACCTACCTGACCTATTCAGTGCCAACAATGTCCTAAATGGACTGGTTCTTGACAAAGCAATCTGTGCAGACCATCTTATCAATGCTGCCACTTTATTAGCAAATTACGAGACATCCCTTCCCTGAGGAGGAACCTAGTGATATGGGGAACTTCATGGACAAGGTACATGATGGGAAGATTGGAGCCATGAACAAGAGATCCAGTAGATGAAAACCTGTAATCCGGGTGCAATACCATTACATGGTAGGACTCAAAAGATTTGAAGCTGCCGAGCATGGTCAATATGGTACACAGCTCTTCTGTCAGCTCATGAAGCATCTGGAAACCTGGCCTGCTTACAGTGATCTACAGATACGTTTTTGAAGGTTGATGTATACTAACACTAGTCCCACTCAAAATTAATCAATGTTTTAATATTCATTTTTGTCTAAGCCATTGCCCGGTGTTTTGCTCTCTCTTTCGGGTCAAGTCCCTCTCACAGCCGCTTAGGCTGCTCCAATAGCCTGCAATGGATGCGAGGGCTTATTAATTAGGTCGTCAAAAAACTAGGAAATGGGCGTGAGCAGCAGAGTTCCTTGCTGCATCGTTGTGAGTCAATTAGATGACAGGGAGGACGCAACCCCAATTGGCACCAGACGGCCTGCTCTTTTGAACCACCTCCAAGATGGTTCTGAAAAGCGGCTACATTGTAATCGCTCGGCCCCCCAAAAAAATCTAACAGAAAAGCGAACACTCTGAGCCAAGCAAGGCTCCATATGGAACCGCGTTAGTGGAAAAGCAGCAAATGAGCACATTTAGCACACCTTAATCGGGTTACTGACAGAGCTGCATACATACCCTGCACGCAAATCAACCTTTGGCTAAACCTTTGTCTGCCCCAACTATTTGTTTTCCAATACAGTTCAACACAGATGAAAATCCGGTTTCAGTTGATACACCCTTTCGTGCACCCTGTAACCTGAAAGCATGACAAGCTGTCCACTGTAGTAACCACTATCCCTGAAAGGGTTAAATGCAATAATTAGGCAAAAATTGACAAGTTGGCATTGAGGATAAAGTGTCCCTTGTTGCTGTTTTTTTAAGTGTTCCACTGAATTCCACACACCTAGGCTGGAACTCACACCACGTGATGTAATTGAGCTGCTCTTCTTCTGTGCTTACCAAGCATCTCCAGTCTCTCTCTTTGTTCCTCCCTCCATTTGCGAAGACTTTCAGGTTCTGCCTGCAGGCGATCTGCGTTGGAAATTGCTGCATAGGCATCAGATGGGCCGTTGCTTTCCTAAGAAACATTACAGACATCGGAGTGATAACCGGTATCTCTTACAGTTCTGATCACTCATACTACCACCTCAGAGTGGCAGAGTTCATTCTTGCAGTTTTTGTCCCTTTGCATCAGTGCATTTTTCAAAATGTACGCTGTTGGCTTTCTCTAAAAACAATATCCATGCCATTTCTTGTTCTTCTCTTACAGGCCAAAGGAAGTCCTGACATTGCAAAAGGCAGCAATGTTGCAATGACAGCACAGGAAAGGGAAATCGGAAGGTTCTAGCAGCCAAATGATTTAAAACAAAGTTTCTGAAAGTACATACAGCAGTATAAGTTTTACCTTATGAGAGTGAAAGTAAATATTTCCCTCATAAACATAAACTTCCATATGGTGCCATCCTTCATGATTTACCTAGTTGGCGGGAAGATTTTCAAATTTACTTTTGGTATTTAACTCTGATTAACAATTAAAATTTGAGTAATTAAAAAAGTCTGACATTAAACCATGAAAGCTTTGCTGATCTGACGTTGCAAACTAAGAATCAAGAATAAAAAAAAAGCCGTATATGTGATAATCTGAAAATAATATAAAGACTAATTACCCCATGGAACTCTCCATTGACAGCACCATCTACAAAGACAGCAAGAAAGGCTGCGTTAGAATTCAAGCAGACAGTGTTCTTTAAAACCTAGATCACCTCTGCAGAAATATGATCAGTTCAGTACAAAGTTCAATGATGAAGGGAAAAAAACCCTGAAGACCTAGGCCAGGGCCACTACAATTAAATGTAAGGCTTTCACTAATATGACCGTAAGGGCTCAAGGTTCAACGACAACACATATAACATGAAACTTATGAATTCGTCAATATCGACATTTAGAACATTTAGCAAACTTTGACAGGCAATTTTAAGGATTACGTGGCATTTTTCCACGATAATTCATTTTGGAAAATCCAAAAAAAACATGCCTTTTTTCGTAAATATGTCTTTAGTATAGCCACTGGGACGTTAATGTCGAGGCGACATCGTCGTCCTCTTGTTGGCAAGCAAACCCTGAAGTCACACAGCTTCATTCATTCTTTCATTCATGACATTCAATATTGCACAATGCCATTAAAACGTCAGTCATGATTAATGTTTCTCTCTTTCGCAAGGTTAATGTATGTGATTGTATTCTTCTTTTTCTTCTTACGTTACAGTAGTGTGTTGTCAGGGGTCAGGTTAGCTTAGCACAGCTAGCTGTGACCGGGATAAACAAAATCGTAGACTAAAAATAAGTTCGGATCTATGCTAATGTCTGACTGCAAGAAAACAACTGATCAAATGTTATCAAGGATGTGAGAGCAAAGTATCCTCAACTGACTGCAGCGGTCACCGACCGTTAAAATCTCCCAGTGACGAAGGGACATCTCCACCGTCTAAGATGCTGAAGCCTTCGTCGTTTTCAATCCCCGCGATTTCGCTCTCCTGTTGGGCCAAAAACGCCGCAGCAGGGTCCTCCTCTGAGCCGACGCCGTTTCCAGCAGCGGGTGCATTGAGCATGTCAAAATCATCCATATTGTCTTTTTATCTGGCGGAAATCTTCGGCAAGTGTAGGTAGTGGTCAAAGAGCGGTTAGCTGAAAGAGAAAGACAAGAAAAAAAACCAGCGTATTAAAAAAAACGGAAACGGACTGGTAGCAAATGAAAAGCCATGAAAAATGATTGATTGGATCAAGAACCAATTGAAAAAGCCCTGTCTCAACCAGTCTCCAATCAAATACGAATGCCCACCCCGATACTGCGCTCGTGACCTGTACGTGCTGTCACAACTTCAATGAAAAAATAAAAACACATTCTTCACTACTTGTACGATCAAATCCAGGAAGTATATAATCATCATCTTCAATACTTGTACGATCAAATCCAGGAAGTATATAATCATCAGTTCCACTATTATTTAGCCAAATTATTATTTATGCTCAAACACACGCCTATTTCTATGAAATTTGTGATAGAAAATGTTTTATAAAACGTTTTATTCATTATAAAATTAATAATTCATGCATTACTTCCTACTTTAATTACAATTTAATTAAGCCTACTGCATACAAATGCCCCCGCAGATTGGCATGTCAAACTGGAACTCACATTCAATTTTGCAGATTTAGCCCATTCTTAATACTCGATGTGAAAAGCCATAAACAATTGAGCTCGAGCCCAAGAATAAAGTCACAGTGGTTAAATATTTAACTACCCCGACAGTGTCATATTGTTCAGGTGGAAGGCACCGCATGACTCAAGTACCAAGTTTCTTTTTCAACCTGTCTGCAAATGAGATGATCATGTTACAAAATGTGTTTCCAGATTATCAAGGAGAAAAACAGTACAGCATAAGTCAATTACGACACACCTAAAAAAGATTCTCTTTATTTAAGTATACAGTGTATGTGATTGTGTAAAATAGGACATGGCAGAGGCAGTACAATGGTCAAAAATGTTGATTCCAACGCCCACTTCTGCTTTCATCCCGCTGGTGTCCGAGTCCTTGAATAAAACAGTGTGGTTCATGACATGAGCTCCATACTGGTGTACCATCACACTGATAATTGTGTGATTGCGGCAGCATTGTTAAATTGCTACATTGAAGGTAGAAGGTAAGTGCTTGAAATGTAACATTCATTGTGTATTTACTTGGGCCATAATGAGCCAAGACAAAAACACGCAAACTCACACAAAAATGAAAGTACATTGGAAGCCCATTATAAAGAATCATACAATGCAGTCATTTCCATCATAGCAGCAAAAGTATTAAGTTTCAGTCACAACAGTGTTGAACCAATGATTTATGAATTAATTAACATTTTAGGCTAATTACCACTGAATCCCTGTGATTGGCTGACAATTAGTTCAGGGTGTCCCTGCCTACTGCTCGAAGACAGCTGGGATAGGCTCCAAGCACGCCCACGCACCTTGTGAGGTTAAGCGGATTACAGAATGGATGGATGGATCACTGAAGCCTTTGAGACCACTAACTAGGATATCAGTATTTCCAAGTCTTCAAAGAATGATTGCTACGAATACATGGAATGAAACAACGGTATATGATTTCATATCGTTATCATCTCAGTCAAAGATGAACATTTGTAGAAAGGTGAAAGAAGAAGCAATGGAGAAACAGCGAAAAATTTGGTCATGAGAAAAACAAGTTTTTTTAAACGCACTAATTCTTTGACATACCTAGCCAATTCACACTTGGTGTATGTTTTCATGCTATAACTAGCATTAATATAGCATTATTGCCAAAGTCATTTTTCAATATTTTTGGAAGTCAAGAAAAAAATTAGAACACACATTGTTATTTTTATTTCATTAAAATTGGAACAAAAACTGATGGGTTAACAAATAAGTGAAATGAAAGACACACAATTAAAAAAAATACCGGCGTGTTTGCAAAATCGTTTCCCCCCACCCTCCCCCAAAAATATTGAAAAATAAGTAGTAAACTTTTTTTCTTTTTTTTTAAACCAGGGAAATCTAATAAGATTTGATCTGATTGAAGAATACACAATGGATGATCCACGCAGGAATCCGGCTAACCATTAGTTTGGAATGGATGAAAATTGTCAGCAAGTGGAATTTTTTTTTCCACTTTGATAAACACATATCGCCAAACAGCAAAAAGTAAATACATTTTTCAATTAAATAAACTAAATGTGGAAATATTAACATATCCTGGGAACAACTTTAGAATGTTAGTAAATCAAGAGACAAGGACTGCAAATCCTTTTAATAAGTCCTTCTTGTAGCATAGTCTAACACCATGCTCGCAGCTCCTAGTAAAGCGGGTTCTTCCAAGTCTGTCGTGACCACCTTCGTGCTCTGAGCCGGTAAGAGAGCTCTACTAGCAATGAGGTGCTTCACTGGTTCTTCATAGATCGAGGCTAAGACACCAGATAGGATCACAAGTGAGGGGTTGAGTGTATGAAGGATGTTGATAATGCCCACACCCAGTGCTGTGGAGGCTACAGAGAAAGAGAAAAAAAACAACAACACATTTTGAGGAATGGATATTAACTTTGCTTACAACACACACTCCTATCGCACAACAACTGATGGCTATAATGAGATTACTTTGTAAATCAGGAAACCATTGCAGTTTTTTGTCATGTGTATTATGTGCTCATTTAGGTACTGACCCTTGTTGAGAACAGCGACAGCTTTGGCGTTCCCCAGTCTTGCTGCGTTGATGAGGTGAGCAGCAGTGATGGGCTCAGAGAGCTTTGTAGTCAACCCTTCCCCTTTAAGCAGTTCATCTGAAAAACATAACAGTAGTTCGCAGATTTTAATCTTGCTGAATTAGGTTCTTATTTGTATGTACAGGTGTAATGTCATGCCAAATTTCACCCAAATATGACCTCCATTTGGAAGCAATTAAAATACAACAAGGGAAAAAATGTACTTTAACTTTTTAAAATTTTGACGCTTTCAAATTTCTGTCAACATGTTATTTATGTTGATGTAAGATCTTATTCCATTTTGTTACCTTGGAGTCACAAGGAAGGGAGACATGGAAGAAACATTTAGTTATTAAGATTCCAGGTTGCAGCTGTTCACTCACTGACTTTGCAAATGATGAAGAACGCAAGTCTTGTTGAAGGTCTGCACTTTCACTTTTCTCGCGATATTGCTTATGGGCAAATGCTGAACATTTCGGAAGCCTCACCACATTCAACAATGAGATAGATTCAAACTTTCACCCACCATCATTCATTTTCTTAGCCTCGCTCTGCAGGGCCAGTCCAGAAGCATAAGCCTCGATGCATCCTTGGCTTCCACACGAACACTCAGGGCCATCTAATGACACCATGATGTGACCCAGTTCGGCACCGCAAAAAGTGCTGCCATGGATCAGCTCGTTGTGCTGGATAATCCCTCCTCCAATGCCTTGCACAGTACAAAATTGCAAATGAGTAGGATTAAACTACATTTACTGTGTCAATGCAGTTTCAACAATTAAGTAACACAACTACACGTGTGTGTGTGTGTGTGTGTGTGTGTGTGTGTGTGTGTGTGTGTGTGTGTGTATAATAAAGTATAATAAGAAGTATTTCATTGAAAAACATAAAGGTGCAATTCAAGAAACAGATCGGTTTTGGATTTTTGTTATTTTAGTGTCATATTTGGTTTGGATAAATCTGAGTGTTTGTTTCATGCAGTTAACTATAGCAAACTCATTTTTTAAAATGAATATTAAGTTATCTGTTATCGTATTGGTGGTGAGAAACAGGAATTTGTCAGTATCGGCATTAAAAAATATACATTGTGCATTGCTATAAAAAAGTAAAACAATTGGTCATCTGTTATGACGTGTAATATGTTATTTTTTCTGTTACATTCATAACTGCACTTTAATCAGGCAAAAATATAGTTTATCTTAACATTTGATAATTCGATTTCATTACTTTTCATTCCGATGCTTGGAAAACATTCAATAGCTGCAACCCTACATTCAACTCCCCCGTAGTTTTTGAAACCCTTGCTTCAGGTCCCTGAGAATAACTTGCAAAAAATGCTCCTCCAAATTTGAAAGTTGCTCCTCAAATGAAATCATTAATTAGCAAAACTGCTCTGAAATGAAAAAGTAGGTACAGTATGTCGCGAAGTAGAGAGACACATAGATCTATTTTTTGTTTGTGTTTTGGTGGCAAGCAACCCCGTTTTTTTTTTTGTAGAAAATGTGTACAGTATGAGGAATTCATCAGCATTTTTGAAGACTTCATGGGTTAAAAAACAAAACAAAACAAAACAAAAAAACATTTCCAATGCATTTCAATGGGTGTCAGTGATATGCGGACTGCCGCCAATCGCGTGCTGTCCTGGTCCATATCACCTGCGAATAGCGGTGGTCCACTTTATATACAATTAATAAATACTGTAACGCCAAGCAACCCTGCACTGTTGTGACATGAACTGGTGATTGAGTTTTACAAATTCCGACTGATTACGATTCCCAAAAGTCATCTGAATGTAATTGGATAACTAACTGTCCGAATGTGATTGGAAGAACTATTTGGGGGTTAGGGCCTCTGCAATGGAGGACGGCAGGGAGTGAGTGACCAAGTGTGTGTTTGAAGGCTCACACAGCGAGTCAACATCGGACAAAAATGATTCATGAAGTCATCCATTATTTTACATCATTGTTATCTTCGTGATCACTAACGACAAAAAAATCTGAAGTTATTCAACTTCTTCTATTTTACCTGCTTTAAAGCAGCTCTTCTGAGTCTTTACAAATGAGTACCGGTAAGTAAACACTTGGGCAACTCACCCGTTCCTGTGATCACAGTGACAAAGTTCTCCACTCCTTTTCCATGACCAAACTTCCTCTCGGCTAAGGCTGCACAGTTACCGTCATTGTCCACCCAGACGGGCAGGTGAAAGGCATCTGAGATGGGTGTCCTCAAATCCACAGACGTCCACTCCCGGATTAGCTTTGTTGAGTCCAGTACCACACCCTCTTGTGGATTTACGCGTCCGCCAGTGGATACTCCTATCATGGAAACATTTGACAGAATTAGGTCGTTTTTATTTACCCACAGCATAAACTCATTTGCTCTTTTTTTTCTCTCCATATAGTGCTGTATACTATTGTTTCATACCAACACCAAGTATCCTACAGTTGAGAGACACTGCATCTTGCATGGCATTTTCACACATTTTCAATATGAGCTGCATCCTGGGCTCAAAGGTCTTTGGATTCGGTTGAGTATATTTTTTCACTACAATTCCCTTGATTGGACAAAGGGCAGAAAGAGAATCAATGAAAAGTAATAAGGGTCTATTCAAGATGAGGCTGAGCAACCCACCTGGGAGCAGACGATTGCTACTCTGAGGTTGGTCCCGCCAAGGTCCACAGCCAAAGCACTTTGTTTCTCCAGGATGTGATCAATGTCTTGGGATATGGAGTCTTTCACCAAAGGGAAGCAGAAAGTCTTCTGAAGGGGCTTATTCAGGTCAATGGATTGTAAGAACTTGACAATGCGAGGGACGGCGTTTCCATCACCATAGATCTTAGAGCTGGAAAGGTTGGAACATTGAGAAGAAAACCGAGTGAAGGCAAAGCCTTTGAAATGAAGCGCTTGATGGAGGTTGGTCTTCCTTATACTGGGTGTGGCATTTGTTTCAAATCAACTTAAAGTTTCCTTGCCCTATTATGCAGTTTTGACGCTGAATTAGCATATTCTTAACATTAGCCACGAAAAAAAATAATAATAACACCAAGCTGTGTACGTAAACATCAAGGCTCGAAAAAAAATTTTTTCTTTATGGAGCAGTTTTGCAAATCAATGACTTCATTTGAGGAGGGATTTTATAACTTTATAGCAATGTTAGCGTATTTTTTCCCACAGGTTGAACCCAGAGAAAGAAGCAAGGGTTTTATTAAACAATAAAAATATGACCATACAATGAATGAACAATTATTGTTTTTCCCCCCATGGTTTACTTTTTGCCGCAAACTGCGTTTCACTGGCAGGCGCCCCGGCGGAACAATTGGGTGAAGCTTAACAATATACTAAAACGGAAATACTGAAATGAAGTACATTGCTGCTATAATTGTAATCCAGATTTGGATTTTTTAAAAATCATAATAAACATGTTTGCCTGTGCTGAAAGGATTTTTGATGACTTTCTGATTGTCACTGTCACCAAAGTTCAATTAGAATATTTAATAAAAGTAACCATTTATCATTGCTGCAGTACTACTGTGGAGGAAGATATATAGTTAAACTCTCAGCACTAATACCAGATGTGATTGTAAAGTGGTCTAGGGTTCTAAGCATGATACATATTCTCGAACACATACTGGGGACTGCTGTTTTCAATAAAAACGTAGTCTTACCAGGGGTATCGCTTTCCAAACTGCAGCTGCAGAGCATGGTAGATCTTATTATGCGAGTCAGCATCCCTCACATGTAGAACATTTTCACCTAGCAAAGTGGGAATTCAAATTTTGAAGTCGAACAACCTATTAACATTTGATCGTCCAATAGAAAAATGGTCAGCAAAATATGGACAGCAGGGGCCGCTAGAAACCCACATTCACATCGAGGCGTTCTCACCTGTCTCTCTGCCTGTTTGTCTTGTTCCCAGGTTGACTACTGGTGTGCCAAAGGCCCCGGCCTCTCGCACACCACAGCTGCTGTTTCCGATCATGCAGCCGGCGTGGCACACCAGTTGGATGAACTGCTCAAAGGGAATGTGCTTCACTGCCCGGAAGTTGGGATGTGTCTCAATGCTCTTTTTTCTCATGACACGCACCATTTCCTTACTTCCTGTATACAGGGTGAGTCAAGTCAAGTACAACTTTATTGTCAAATGTGCTGTATGAATTTCTTCCCTCTCAAGACAACATAAAACAAGAGGCGTCGCTGCGGGTGCCCGCGCCGCCATCAGCATCACAAAATGTATCAAATATATGATCAAAAGATTGAGCTAGACCCCCTTGGTCCTACCCATATCAGCATATCGGACAGACTGGACAATTCAATACTTCCTATAATGTGGAATGTGTTTCGGGAATTACGGTTCTTTACTGTTCCAGCATGCCTGTGCCCCCAGTGTACAAACCAAGCTATGTTTCAAAGTGTTTTGCGTAGGAAAACATCAGTGATTCTCAACCCCTGACAAGGGATTTGGCACGTTTGTTTTATGAAACATAATAAAACATGTTTGTTTTATGAAACTGTTAAAAGGTTAAAAAAAATACTCAAGAAAATATAATGCACAATAACCTTACAATACAAACCGGCATCGATGTTGGGAAAGAGGATGAGGGTCTTTTTATTGAAGGAGACAAGTGCGTCCAACATGAGTCCATAGATCTTGATAGAGTGCTGAATATCAGTGGTGACAGGGTGCTGCAAAGCCACAATGTAGTCATGATCCTTCACGTTGTCTCCTGCAGAATGTATTAAAAAACACAAAAAAAAACAGGAATGACCTAACTTGGTTTGTGTGTGACTTTCTACTGTTGACTTACAACAGTTCAGGGTTCCTACACACGTGCGATTTCAAAATTCAATTATTTTTCCAGACTTTTATGAAAAACAATCTCTCGTGAGGATAAGCAGTTTGGATAAAGGATGGATGGATATTCACTTTTTTAATTCTTTTTTTTTTTTTTAAGAAATCAAGGCTCTTGTAGGAGTCTTATAAACTTGAATATATTTCCATAAAATGTTTTCCATACTTTTCTATTCCTTGAAATTTAAGAAATCTAATTCCATAATTTTCCAAACTTGTGTCGGAACCCTGACAGTTATATCTAGTGTGTCTGACATACCCAACCAGCTCTTGATGATATCCAAATAGACTTCCGAGTTATGAGGTGACAGCAGCTTGTCATAGGAGGGACAGCCAGCCAGTAGGATTCGAGAGTGGTCCTCACACATGGAAATGAGGTGTTGCTCTGCCCTCCGTGTGCAGCAGGCATGATAATGGGCCAGTTTACTGATGGCGTGGCGGATTGAGTCGTCAATTGTGCCACTCACCTGGGGAAGTGAGCCAAGATGAGACTTCACATCATGTTCAATGTACACCAGAACAAAATGTTCAAACCTCAATTGTAACTCTATAGAAAAGTGAAAATAAATGATATTCATTTTAATTCAGTTCTTCACCCCAAAAAGTGAGTTTTATTCATGACTGATGTCCTAAGATAGCAGGTTTTAAGGGTTTTGTATTATTTCACATGCTTAAGTTTTGAACAGTGAAATGAAAAGAAACTCCCTCAGGGTCAGGTATTTTAATTCATCCGTGATGTGGAAGTTGCTAGAAACAGTGCCAGAAATATTGCCAGGGCATCACAACAAATCGCAGTGGTCGATGAGACTGCGCTGGCAGAAGGGTGACTTATTTCTAACTGCACATACAGCTTAATTTGAATCTTTTTATTCATTTTTATGTGAATACAGTTGGATTGATTCATTAATTACAGACAGCTGTTTTCATGTTCTTAAAAGTTTGAGAACCATTCTTTAATAAAGAGTTACAATGTTTTGCTTCCAGACAAGAATATTAATTATGAATAAAACCTCTGCCTATTTTTTTATTAACACTTAGGCCTACTACGCTACTGCATTGCAATGTAACTCATGATGGTGGTACTGTACTTGGAAAGCAAGGAATTCTTTTGGTAAGAAGTTGGACAACCATTAGCTTATTAAAAGTCCCCTTAGTTATTCATTCACTTCCTTCTCACCTCTCCTCCCTCTAAGTGAAGTATCCTAATGTTCATCAGTGCAGCAGAAGTTGCTAGAGCCAGTGCATCAAAACGATCTCCATGGATAATGACAAGATCCGGGCTCAATCTTTGTAGGACATCTGGAAGTTTGACCAGAGCAAGCCCAACACTCTCCACCATGGCTGCCTCATCCTCCCCTCGAACAATTGTGTGCAGTTTGGAGCTGATGTCAAAGTCATCCTGCTCAATCATACGAAAAGTGTTCCTATGACACAGGCAGAAAGCAATGTTTAAATGGCTGTGGTGGTCAGTGGACCCTTGCATATTTGCGGTTAGGCAATGACGAATCCACCTAGCCGTGGATTAGTTTGGAACCTTTCCTCCACGATTTAAATAAAAGCTTGCCCATTCGTGATTTCCTGTAATGCGGGAAAAGAGCGAAAACCTTTTTTTGCCCATTTCGTGCCAATTTATTTGAACCACGCTTCCATCAATGCTAAATTATAGTTCATCACCACTATTTTAAGACCGTCAGATCATCATCTTTACTTCTGCGGCGTCACATTGGCAACAGCCATTCAGCGTCAAATACAAACTACTTCCTGGGTCATACGTAGGAACAGCACAGGAGGCACTCGTATTAACACAGGAAATTATCATCGCTTTACGAGTAGCATCAATTTTTGGCATAAATGTGATTTTTGCAGTTAGGCTCGGTTCCTACTCCCTCAACTCGAAGTGGTCCACTGTACTTCTTAAGGGGTGGTGTGAGCGGTGACATATCTTTTACAGTCTGTTGTGTAGTTAATGCACAAGAAAATATACCGCATAGCTTCATTTTAGGTGTATATGGTAGGTTGTGTGTGTATCTTACCCGTAATCATCGATGAGATGCGAACCGAGCACGACTACATCCAGCTCAAAGTCATCAGGGTGAGATTTGATCCCAAACATGATCGGGGCCAGTTTCGAGTAGTCAGCCCTGTTGCATGTCGCCACACACACCCTCAGCCTCTTCTTACACTACAGCAATGCAAATGGGACAGCCGCGCACATCATATTAGTTGACGTACTAATGTGATTTGGGGAGTAGTAGCATCTTGTGGAACACAGTGTAATAAAACAGAGTCAAAGTGGCAAACTGGCAAGACTGTTCTCCTAACTTAGTTTTAACAATGCTTGTCAGGCCAGAGGATTTCAGAAATTCACAGAAAACGTTTTTCGGTTCCATTGGATCACCTCATGGGAAACCACGGTAACTTTAATTTTGGGTTCCGTAAACATTCACCATGTGAACAAATTTTTCTATTTTGACTGATATTCATTATCAAGAATTCTGACATTCAAAAGTATAAAATTTAAAGGGTAAATGTTTGAAAACTATGCACTAACAATGAACATAATTACATCAGCAGCTGTGTACTCCAGGTTTATTCAATAAAATAAATGGATCAAAATATGTTAACACTTTGAATGTATTCACATGGCATCACGAATACGGCATACCACAATGTCAGCGTATGTTTTTCCAGTCTCACGCTGCAAAGATTAATTTACTAGTAATCATCAATATATCAATTACTGTGAATTACTATGGCTATCAGAAACACATATGTGAACACAATACTTCAGTCCTGGCTATATATCATATATATGATTATACGTGTGTGTGTGTGCTATGTATGTAAATAAACATATTAGTGGCTACTCACCCTTTTTATTAATACAAAATCATGTAATAGGAATTGAATTATTAAAATCATGTGATGAATCATGAAAAAAGACCGTGTATTGTTTGGTTCTACATTTGCCCAGAGAGAGAGGAGCGTCGGCGCAGAGCGCCGATGCATATTTGGAACTGAGAGTCGCCGCTTGGAACTGAAATGGATTTACATGGGACAGGAGAAGTGAATCAATCTCTTTTTTTCGTCAATGGATGCCAAAGATTCTTGTTGACTTTCAAATTTAGCTTGTAGCCGATATGTGCACATTTTGAGCATGCCGTCGCTGATCCACTGGTGAAAGGACACTTTTCTCTCCTCTTTCATTTCAAACTGCTTTAAACAACAAAGCATATGAGGGAGATGTGGTCAGGATTGCACAACTGTCCGTGTTGTGTGTGTGTACGTTGTGTTTATTAATTTACTTTATGTTAACTGTTTTGTTCAGCGCTTTGTTACAGCTGCAGCTGTTGTGAAAGCGCTATATAAATCAGGATGTATTGTATTGTACTGCATATCGTATTGACATGGCTTGACGTCCTCTTTGCAACCCCAAGACCACGCACTGTGTCATCTGCTATCAATTTGACTAAAGAATCTACCATATGTCAATGTTAGGCCTTACCGACAGTTATTACTATACCTTGTGACGAATGTTTTATTCATAAAATTACCATGACTACAACTAGTAAATTATAGGATAACTAAGACTGTTTCATCAATATTTTTAAAGCGATTAGCCTTTAGATCTAATGACCAACTTCAATACTTGCCTCGGAATCGTGCCTTCCGTTGAATCTCTCCTCCGTGTTTGCGTACATCACACGTGATCTTAGTGATACGCCTCTCCACCACCGCACGTGCACATAAAGTTTCCTGCCCCCCCCCCCCCACTAGTGCGCGGTGATTTTTTATGGGAAACGAGGAAACGCTCCCGATTGTTACCGTGAAATCCTCAGGCCTGCTTGTTGACGATGAGGTACCACACTGATTAAAAATGAGCATTGTGTAAAATAAGCAGTTTGCTGTTTAAATAATCTGATTCACCTGATTCAGATTATCCATCTTTTCCCTTTTCATCTTTTCTTTGCTTTGCATCCTCTTGTAGTAAAGTTCCTAGAAGAAATCGCAAAGGTGTCACTTCACACACAATACACATTCCAAAAACAATTCTCTGATCCTTCTGGGGTGCCCAACCTTTTTTGACCGAAGATCTACTTGTCAATCAACCAATCTCCCACGATCGACCGTTACCGCGCACTCACCCATGTGAACGCACACAAGCACGCGTGTGTGCCATAAGGAGCAACAGCCATAACAGCCCCAAACATGAGTGAAACTGAAAAAAAGTAGATACAAGAGTTTGCGAAAAGGAAATCATTGCCTGCCTTATTAGAAACCTGACGCACAGGCATGGGACGTACTTTTGCAGCGTCTTAAGTGCAAGAACATAAGATAAGATAAGATATCCTTTATTTGTCCCACACTGGGGAAGTTTACAGCCTCCAGCAGCAAGAATGTGGGTAGAAAGAAGAAAGAAGAAAAACAAACAGACACCGTTCAATTAAGTGCAATTGAACATCACTATTGAGCATCACTATTGTGGCTTCTGTGAACCGCTTTAAAATGTTTCTCCTGATACTCCAGATTCCCATTCTTTGTCAACGCCATTGGAGAATAGTAGATCAAACAAACTTGGAATGAGAATAATGATAATTTAAAAAAGATATATCGCAACAGCTCTGATCGCGAGCTGCAATTGCAGGCTACTACCGGTGACGCAGGTCATGCGCTACCGTAGGTTAAAAGTAAGCTGCTTTTTTTATTTGATATTTTAAAATACTTTTTTTTGTGAAAGAGAGACTAATGGGAAGCAAGGTGCACTAACAAAAATATATAATTTTCACAATAAAATGCTAGAATTGATCTTGGTCAGTGGTTGTTAAGATCTAATTTGCTCTTCTTCAGTAGGGGAATGACCGCTGCTGTTTGAAGGCAGCAGGGTGAATAGAGCAATTAATAATGCTTAAAAGCTCTCTGACTATGACTCAACCATTGTCCAGGATGGTGAGCAACTCTGCAAAAACAAACCTTGGCCACTACTATACAACAGAACAGGTTGGACCGGATCTAGGACACCCGATAAGACTGGCCAGAACAAAACAGTAACGCCTGAGTTTACTTTCCATCTTCCCGCTGCGAGCTTCTGAGCAATACCCGGACATTGGCGGTCGTTGGTTTGGAACATGCGTGTTTGGCCACAGGAGGGCATCCCATTGTGAGGTCAATGATTAAGTGACGACAAGTTTTCTTTTCTTATCTTTTCATCTTATCTGATCAATATAAAAGACACATTAATTCATGTTACAGTGTGATTGCTTAATTACAATTCGATTTTTGAATTAATTATATGCCAGTATGAACAATCATTCGGAATCTAGATGTAGTTCTACATACTTTAGTCTTAGAGCAATAAAGACTCATCTCATCTAAATAGTTGATGAGGACATCATCCTCCCTGTGGAACAGGGGTGCTCAAATGTCGATCGCATTTTTGTGTGCGTGCATTATAACTGATGCCGCAAGAGTAAAATGCTAGAAGCTAGTCAAGAAGTTCAAATGCAAATAGACATTCATGTTTCATTTGTCAAAGGACACACTCGACCTTCCTACGCTATAACAAAAGCATAAATGCAAATCAAGGTGCAACACAATAATGACAGTATGTAGCAGAGGTGCCTAAGTGTGGTCCTCGAGAACCCCTATCCGTTCTGTTTTATATGTCTCCCTTCTCCTCCACACCTGATTAAAACAAACAAGATTGTGATCAGGCTTCTGCAAAGCTTGCTGATGAGCTGATTGTTTGAATCAGGTATGTTGGAGGAGAGAGACATCTAAAACAGGCTGGATAGGGGCTCTCAAGGACCGGACCTGGGCACTCCTGGTGTAAAGGGACTCAGTTTGAGTTTACAGTAAAATATTCTTAACGAGTGACTCAATTACAACTGAAGACAGTCAGTTTTGACTGAACACGGACAGTCAGAAAAGACGGTCAGCACATTTGGTACTTGCTTCAAATCAAATGAACTTTTACTTCAGCAAACAAGCCAGTGTCCTTGGCTACATTTGAATCAACAGAGCAAGTTTGTTTTTATCATGTCATGGCCACTGACAGTCACCAGTCAAGGCAACATGCCCACCGAAAATACTCTCAAATAAAAGTACCAGCTTTGCCTTGAGCATCTATTTTGACTGGAGACAGAATGGACTGACATACCGATTATAGTAAAATACAACTTAATTTATATAGCACATTTCACAACAACTGCAGCTGTAACAAAGCACTTTACATATAACATAAAATAGAATACATCTCTACGAATATAGCACTTTCACAACAGCTGCAGCTGTAACAAAAAACGCATAATTTTGCTCAACGGGACATCGATCTCACTGTCATCCACCTAGCAGTGGAAAGAAATGCCATGTTTTCTTAGGCTGGAACCTAAGGACAGCAGGGGCCCCAAAATACGACCCTGTGGAACAGCATATGAGAGAGGGTCAGAGCGGGACTCAGCACTTGTGGTGCACCGTATTAAACGCTTCAGTTAGATCAGACAAAACAATACACACATAGTCTCCAGTGTCATTTGCCTGGACAATATCATTTAAATATCGTAATAGGGCTGACTGTGCTTTGCGTCACCTTGAAACTTGACTGGACAACCTCAATGACATTACGTTTATCAAAGAAAGATTTTAACTGCGTGTGCACCACTTTTCCCAGAATTTTAGAAATAAAACGCAGCCTGTAATGGGTCTAAAATTAACAGCATAACTTGATCAAGGCCACGTTTCTTCAGCAAGGGGTGTATGACAGCATGTTTAAAACATTGTGGGATACACCAGAAGACAGACTACTGCCAAAAACCGATTTACCAATACTCTAAGAGAACCACCTTAATCCTTACAGGGACAGCGGTTACTAAAGTGGACAGCTTACCATGTTAGAGGGGGCATGAGAGGGTTAAAGAAGTGAGGAGGAACAGAGTCATAATGAGAGCCGGATGGCTTAATTTGGCAACCCACATCCTCCAAAAAGGTCAAGGAAAGTGCCTCAAAGGAATCCAACACTGTGGGACAAGGAACGTGGACAGAGGGGTCAAAAGTGGCATTCGAAACGAGAGCCATAGCTGTAGGAATCTTGTCAATGAAAAACTGCAAAATTCCTTTGCACATTGTAGGAGAGGAGTCTGCGCAAATAGACTGATGGGGTTGACATGCAAATCGATAGTTTTGAATGGAATACGTGGATTATGATGATTTTCCCGAATAAGACTTGATAAGTGTCCCCTTTTGGACTCAGGTAGAGGAAATCCACGTCATTGGAAAGAAATAGCTCCCGAAGAATAAACGTTTTGTTCGTCAATGACCTGGTGTTTAATAACGCTATTCTTGTGGGAGCAGCAGGGGTGCGTAACTCTTTCGATCCCATTCCGCATCGGAGGATGCGCGGAGGGCAGCACAGCCGATGATCGGGAGCAAGCAGGAGTCGAAAGGGTCCTGAAAGCGCCACAACATCTGTGCATTTCAGAGCGAGCAGGGGGAGAAAAGTGTTTTAGCTCCCTTTTTAGCTTCGCTAGCTGGCCACAGGGTTTGCCACGGTGCCGCGTCCGCCGTGCAGAGATCGCATGGAGATGTAAAAGATCCACCAGGATGTCAGCCAGGAACGAGGGCAACGTCTTTTCCCAACCATGCTAGAACGCAACCAAACCGCCAACGTATTGCACGTCCAATAAGGATTGGTGATCATACACTAGTGGAGTCCATCAATACAGCACCAATCACTAAAAACAGAAAATAAGGCCGAAGCATCAAGAGGGTCGCCACATGCAGTTCGCACTGGCGCACTGTTCGCATTTTGAGTTTTTAGTTTTTCTCTCTTTCTGGATATTTGTGTCTCAATAACACGTAATGTCATCGTTTGCTTTCCCACCATTTTGCAGATTATTTTTTTAAGCAATTGACTTAATGTTTTTTTGTTGTTGTTTTGTTTACAGCACAGGTGTCAAACTCAAGGTCCGGGGGCCAGATCCGCCCCGCCATGTCATTTTAGGTGGCCCGTGAATGCAAATTGTGTGTGTCAACTTGCATGATCCTTGCTAAAATCTGTTTTGAAATGTCAAATTGGCACATGTAATAAATAATGTTGACATTTTGCGATAATTTTGTGACCCTGTTTCTAGTCACTTGAACAATAATTGAGCAAACTATGATAGTTGACTGATTTCAAAACGAGTAATCCATTATTTTATTGTGTACAAGTAATAGTGCAATGAGACAATTAAACATTTATCTGGTTTCACTGTCATAACGGGCCGTTATGACAGTTATTAACGGCCCTCCAAAGGAAGACGTAACTCCAATGTGGCCTGGCACAAAAATCAGTTTGACACCCCCTGGTTTACAGTATACAAACTATTCCCAATGCCATGCCTGACTTGCCACACTGTTCATCCCATGTCAAAAACACAGAACACATGCTTTATGTTTCCTTCCCAACCATCCGGCAATACACAAACACACACAAAAAAAACACTATTGGTATGTAGACAAGCATGTGATGGAGCCAGTGCCCCATTCATTAAAATGTAACTTCTTCTCAAGCATCACAAGACGAGATCAGCAGCCAGCACCTGGCATTACTGTGCGGGGGAAGGTACGCATGCAAATCGAAATACAGGGATGACAAAGCAGCGGAGATGGAAGATGACGTACAGGCATAAATGAAAAATGAGCATGAGAGATACTGAGAAATGTAAAGAAGGATAAAGAAAGACAACCAAAAAAACACATTTGTGAGAAAGCAGAAAAATAGTCACATGACTCACATGAGGATTCTTGCACAGAAAACCACGATGCTTTTCCATCCCTTCACAACAGGATGTTCCACCAGTCCCCCTTCTGTGCCGTAGTTCAACCCTTGTCTATTTCTATTGCTATTTAAACGTGTTAAATTGGTAAGCGGAAATGTGTAGGGAGGAGAATGGAGAGGCAGAGAGAGAGGGTGACATGGGCAAGTAGTCGGGGAGGGGAGAAATTGGGTTGGGCTTATTTGAAGAGTATGTGATTGGTTGAGAGGGTGGAAAAAAAGAATGAGAGAAAAACTACAATATTGTATTTTATTTTAAAAAACGCTATATTAATGATAAGCAATGTAAACAGCAACTGAGGCACACCACCGTAGTCATGTAAATGCACACCATTTTGCAATTATACAACAGCTCATTGTATCATCTGGAAACTGATTTTCTCAATTGTAAATAGCATTATGAATAAAACAATATTTAAGCAACCACACTAGACGCTATTGTAGTATCATTAAAAAAAAAGACTCAAGTCATGTTTTGTATTTTTTTTCTCACTTGAAGCCTTTCCTCAGGACTAAATCCACTGGTCACCATAAAATTGCAAGGCACAGAAAGTGATTCACACTCACAGCATCTCTAAATGGCAACCGAACCAACAATGCCTGCATTGACATCGGTCGAACATACTATTGCTCCACCATCAGTGTACACTGTCAGCCTTAGAATTGTAGACGCCCCAAATTTTGTTTTATAAACCTCATATGCAAAGATCTATATAAACTCACAAATAAATCCAAGTTACAATCATTAACTGAGTTCCACGCAAACCTCCACTAAGGCCAAGTCTGTGGGTTAACACCACATTGTACATCTTCATATCTAATCCACAGCTCATCCGAAGCTTAACAGTCGAGCGAGAATGTCGACACCTGTTCCTTTTTGACGTACCGGTAATTTCCCGAAAGTGAATTTAGCTGAGCAAAATGTCCGCTCACACATTTGATGCGGGTTTGAAGTAATCTAAGGAGTGTGGACACATCTGTGGCGGTTTCTTTTCACACAAAGGGTTGAGGACATTGATTTGCAGGATTCAATTTCACACTGTGGACGTGGCAGCATTTCACCTTTGATACTTTGCCAGAATCCAGCAAAGTACAGAGTCAAATGCAACCATCTATCCTACAAAAGATTCACAGGACACTGAGCCAAGAAAAAGGACGCTTAGGACTTCCAGCGTGAAAGAGGCTCTCGGTGGCCATCTCCCGTATGGCAGTACATTTACTCACATCATACATTATGTACTCACAGTACATGCATTGTTTGCTCATAAAAAATCACGATAAAGTCTAAAAATAACTCACAACAAAACTCTGCATCTTGAGTCACCCACCAAGCACAATAAGGTGGCACTGTGGTGGAATGCCTGGAAGTGGAATGACAGTGCACAGTTGCTTGTAACTGGACAAAAGGGAGCTTGTGAAGTCAACATAACAGTCAGGGGCTACAGAGCACAGAAACAACCTCAAATACACAGCACTGTAGCAGACGCGATCGGCAAGATCATCCCTTGATGGTTGCCTCTTGCAAAATGAAAGAAAATGGAAACCAAATGGTAATGGCAGATTTTATGGTGCAAAAAAAGGACCAAATTACCATATTATTCAGACTATGACGCACTTTTTTTTCATAATTTTGCTGGTCCTGTAGCATTTTTAGAGCTCACATGGTCTTGGGGGCTACCGGGCAGCACTACGTTGGTGACCCCTGCATTCGCGGATATTGGCGACTGGATAATCTGTAATGACAACCCCTGAAACATGGATGGGGAAAGTGACATCATTTGATCTGGACGATGATGTTGCAGACATCTGTAATCCAATTTGTCACAACAGATACAGATACAGCCCTGCGATTGGCTGGCAACCGGTTCAGGGTCTCCCCCGCCTACTGCCCGAAGACAGCTGTGATTGGCTCCAGCATCCCCCCCGCCCCCTACCCTTGTGAGGATAAAGCAGGACGGAAAATGGATTGATAGATACAGATACAATACATCCGCCTGTCCATTCGAAAAGTCGCAATTCCGTTGCATATATGTTGAGTGAAAATACCAAACATTCTAAATGTTATTACAACTGGTCAGAAAGACGTTGTTCCCGTGTAATCGCCTAATTTAGCACCACAGTGACGAGTGGTTAGACGTGGCCAGCGCCAGAGTGGATGCAAAATCCAAGGATGCCAATTCATTCTTATGCCATGAAATCGTACTCGCGTTTTATCTATCACCACCCGCGTCTGCTGCTGCAGCACCCAAAATGCGTTGCTGTCTCCCCCAAGCAAGCCTTGAGTGGCTGATAAGACGACGATGAATGCGAAGGGCTACGGATGTAGAGGACGACGAAATGACTTCGCTCGAGATATGCTAGCACGTGACTTGAAATAACACCGTATCGCAATTAAGTGATGCGTATTTTTATTGCGCGTCAACTACGAGTCATCCTCCCTAACGGACTCCGAGTGTCGCAGTTAGCTGAGCTCATTCACCACACCTACTGCATAGATTCAATGTCTAAATTTCGCTAACGCTTAGCCGAAGTTCACCTCTCCAACACTAGTTACAACGAATGATAAACTACCGATGATGTCTGACTTTACCTTTAATTATGCGAAGAGAGAACTTTACTGTGGTGTAGGTAAGCGCCGGCGTAATCGGCTTTCTCTTCTGTATTTTGCTGGAGACACTTAGCCGCGAGTCAAAACCAGAGTTAATAGTCGTACAGTCCAATTGTGGGAGGAAGGGGAAAATTCCGAGTTTCCAAACGTTACATAAACGCCTCGTGCTCCTAACACCGCCCATTTCTCACTTTCAAGATGGCCTCTGCTGTCCACCGTGTCAACATGAAGTGGAAGCAAGTGTGACATTCATCAAAATAAATCGTCACTATACTGACATTTTTTCGTCCGCTATTGTACCGTGTCAGTGTTTATAAATACCGTGATGTCGAGTTGAAACAGATCCTCGCTGCTTGCTTAGTGGAGGCTGGCATTGACAACTGTGGGTAATGGGTGTTTTAACGACTACATAAGCCAAAATTCCAACCTTTTTGAGCCAAGGCACATACTTTGGAAAAATGTATGGCACACTACTAAACAAAATATTAATGATATTCTGAAACAATAATGATCTACTCGTCTCAGTTAACTCAAATGTCCTTTCTCCTTGTGAAATCTGCCTGTTTTATAAATGGCACACATACATCATTCATTCATTTTCCGAACCGTTTTATCCTCACTAGGGTCGCGGGGGGTGCTGGAGCCTATCCCAGCTGTCTTCGGGCAGTAGGCGGGGGACACCCTGAACCGGTTGCCAGCCAGTCGGAGGGCACAGAAACACACAACCATTCGCACAACACACACTCAAACCTAGGGACAATTTGGGGCACCCAAAAACACACAACCATTCGCACACACACTCAAACCTAGGGACAATTTGGAGTTTCCAATCAGCCTGCCATGCATGATTTTGAAGTGTGGGAGATAAACCAGAGGACCCGGAGAAAACCCATGCAAGCACGGGGAAAACATGCAAACTCCACACAGGAAGGCCGGAGCTGGAATTGTACCTCTGCACTGTGAAGCCGACACAGTGCTAACCACTCGACTACCGGGCCGCCCACATTAAGCATTTACTGGACTTACACACACACACACACATATATATATATATATAGAGAGAGAGAGAGAGAGAGAGAGAGAGAGAGAAGAGGATTGTGTCGAGTCAACTATCTAGATGACACTGTCTCCAGGCACAAATAATATATTATTTTATGCCATTTAAACAGAACAAAAAATTACCATTGCAAAAAAAAAAATTAACGGCAGTTTGAATTTTCATCATTATAAGCCAAATGCCAATTTATTGTCCCGACTAAATGCTAAATAACTTCTTTTTTTTCCTTTCGGTTTTTCCCTTCAGGGGTCGCCACAGCAAATCAGCTGCCTCCATCTAACCCTGTTTAGTGCATCCTCTTCTCTCACACCAGCTACCTTTATGTCCTCTTTCACAACATAATTGCTAAATCACTAATTTGACAAGAAAAAAAAGCAGCAGCAACACACATTTCTCCTTAAAATAATGGCAGTGTTCTTCAAGTGAACATGAAATTCTGCGGTTAAAATATTTTTGAAATTTTAACATGATTTTCAGGGCAGTTTAGATGTAAACTCTTTACGATTACAAAAAAGGACCTTTGGCTCCCCCTGGTGACATATTATCGATCAACCGGGGGCCATTCTTCCTTTTTAAAATGTTTTAAATGTGTATTTCTTAACATCCACCATTTATTATCTGAACCACTTTTTCCTCACAAGGGCCACGGGCGTGTTGGAGCATATCCCAGTTGACATCGGGCAGTAGGCGGGGTACACCCTGAACTTCATGGTTACCAGCCAATGGAATAATAGACAGACGACCGTTCACACTCACAATCACACCAACAATTTTAGAGCGTTCAATCAATCAACTTGCCATGAGAGTTGTCCATACCAGTAAGAAACTCTTTTCCCCCCAAACACATCTGATACAGCTGAGACATTTCTTGGTTAACTTTCCTCCACTGACTGTTATATGACAGCTTAATGTTCGTGGCCAACGACAAGTGCAGAGGTACCCAACTCTGCTGTTGCTACTTTGTGTGCTGCATTGCAGGACCAGGTTGCATAAGAACTGATGACTTCCTGGAGATTCAGGATCCCTTAACAGAGCATTTTATTTCCTGTGGCTGTGAGTGGGTGTGGAGATGATGGAAAACTTTCTGACGGAAACAAATGCAAACAGGAAAGTGTGAAAGATGACAATGATTTGCAAGTGCTTTTTGACTTCGATGCAATACACACCAAAGATAATATACTTCATGTTGAAACTGATAAAGTTGATTGATTTGTTTTGTTTTATTTTTTAGCAAATATTCACTCACTTTGAATTTAATGCCTGCAATGCGTTCCAAAAAAACAACGGGACAGGGCTATGTTTGCCCCATTTTTTTGTAACGTGTTGCAGGCATCAAATTCAAAATGAGAGAATGTTTGAAAAACAACAACACACATTGGTTTGAACATTAGTATCCATCCATCCATTTTCTGATCCGCTTCTCCTCACGAGGGTTGCGCGTGTGCTGAAGCCTACCCCAGCTCTCTTTGGGCAGATGGCGGGGGACACCCTGAACTGGTTGTCAGCCAATTGCAGGGTACACAGACACAAACAACCATCCGCACTCGTACACACACACACACACACACACACACACACACACACACACACACACACACACACACACACACACACACACACACACACACACACCCTAGGGACAATTTAGAGTGTTCCACTAACCTTCCATGCATGTTTTTGGAATTTGGGAGGAAACCAGAGTACCTGGAGAAAACCCACCCGGCACAGGGAGAACATGCAAACTCCACACAGGAAGCTGGAGCCGCCATCGAACCCTACACCTCTGCGCTGTGTGCCAGGTGACCAACAGGCCACCCCACCTAGGGACAATTTTGAATATTCCATTAAGCTGTCATGCATGTTGTAGGAATGTGGGAGAAAACCCCAGTACCCAGAGAACACCCACACAGGCACGGGGAGAACATGCAAATTCCACACAGGAAGCCCAGAGCGGAATCGAACCCTGCACCTGAACTGTGAGGTGGACATGCTTAACAGTCAACCACCATGCCGCCACATTAAATATCTTGTCTTTGAAGTGTGATAAATGTAATATTGGTTGAAAATGATTTTTCATAACATCGTGTTCTGTTTTTTAGTTTCATTTGACACATCTCAAATGTAATTGAATTTAAGTTTGTGTTTCTTTAACACTCCAGTAATTGTAAACATTGTTTTATGGTGGCATTATTGTTGAACAAAGTAAAACAAACTACCTGAAGATTTCTTGGAAAAGGAATTTCCTGAATGACGTTGCTGCTTCTCTGCCTCAGTACGAGTTGCAGCATTTCACTTGCTGGATGCACTTTTTAATATTGTCCAGAAGGAGGCAGTGGTGCAGCCAGAGTCCTCTTCTTGTTCCCGTCATCATGACTGCAATGCAAAGCAAGGTCTCTCTCAAGGGCACACATCATATCTGCAAAGTCAAATGGAAAAACAGGGAGAGGCTGTGTTGGCGTTTTCTGTCGGACTAATTAAGAAGAGGAGCAATGTTTTCATTCCGCATGCACAAATACATTCATTTGCAGTTGCTATATTGTGCAACAGTACGCTCGAAGAGTGAAATACAGTATAACACCAAAACCTCAAAATCAGAAATAACGTTAAGCACAGAATGGGCCTGAATGTAACCTTTCCTGCCACATTTGGCTGAATTATGATTAACAGAGGATTTGTGTTTTGCTTGCAGCAAAAAAAAAAAAAAAACAGTTGAACCATCATATCTCTCCGAGTGCCTTACCTTTTCAAAGTCATCAAATATGCATGGCTCTCTGAGCGTCCATATACAGTAATGTATTCACAGATCTCTGTTGAATTGCAAAGATTCCCATCAGCAGTTTGCTTGTATGGGCGGGTGCATGTGGGACCAGGAAGTACACTTAAATCAATAACCCCTGATTCATGGTCCTCGAGAAGAAAGTAGCTTTTGCTGTGGGCCACGTTGCTGTTGCGTGTTTTACATTTAACGTTCAAGTAGATTCCAACTGACAATGTGTTGTTAACTCATGAGATTGTTCATGAAACATGTTAGCATGCAAGTTTGAATGTTCAAATGATAAAATGGAATATAAAGACCAATAATGTGCTCTATCCAGTGTCATTATTGATCATTGGGACAGAGTATCAAGCAGGGTTTTTTTCTGTTTAGTGAAAATGCCATTCCCCATGTGACCAGTTTTGACTTTTTGACGTTACCTGCAGATGGCTGTCATCATGGTATTTCATCGCCATCAGATGCCTGGTATGGGAACCTTGCTTCCAAATATGATGTAAACTAATGCTACTCTTTACTCCTTCACTTTTCCCTCCCCCTTCCTCTATGGGGTCGGACTGAGAGTCTCTCTCTCTCTCTCTCTCTCTCTCTCTCTCTCTCTCTCTCTCTCTCTCTCTCTCTCTCTCTCTCTCTCTCTCAATGGACATGAGTCATTGGTGGTCACTGCAAGAAGCCCTGTCAGCGCAATCTTTATGACTGTACAGATGAATGTACTGCATATGCCTATGTGTCTGCCTGACACAAAAAGAAAGCAGTGTGCATGTGTGTTTGGCTCATAAAGACAAACACGATGACGCTGATCTATTGATGACCATTGCCTTATTGATATGATCGACTGCACAAGGAGTGCAAGAACACAAAGTCAGATGGATCATATCTATAAAAAGATAGAAGGGGATCAAATGTGTTCATGAGACTATAAGACTAAAATATTTTCAATAATGGCTAGTTGAAGTGCGGTGCATGTGACTCGGAAAGGCACCCCCTTCCTTTGTAGCTCAAAGGGGCATCTGTTAGGACACGTGTGGGCTGTCACGGGTGGCACTCAGTGGGGAAACTGCCTTCAGTACAGTCTGTCTCTTCAGGGGGAAGCGGTGCTTTGGTCTTGATCCAATCATCGTCGGTGTTTTTATTTTGTTTTTTTTCTTGGATTGCCATATGTTTTCAGGGGTTAACAGAACGATCTGTTTCACTAAGAATGTCAAAATATAACTTAGGCCATTATTTTAAGAGGCCGACGATGAGTGAGGTGATGTCCTGTACCTTCAGATCAGTCAGTGCTCTCTTAGCATGCTGCCTTTTGAAATGTGTAACATCAGCTGTTGTGATTTGATGTACAGGAAGGGGTCATCTTCCAGTGATAGTCAGGGACATTATTTCATATCCATTTCCAAAATATGAGATACATATGACAAACAAAATGAAACAGATGACCATGGGGAAAAATACATAAATATTTGTTGTTCTTTACTAAACAGTACAGCAAATGTACTACAATTCAACACAGTTAACTAGTTTACTGTCTTGAGTGCTTTCACGGGTACCGGTATTTAAGACCCAAAATCAACTAATTGACCTCTTGGTAATAATGAAGACCCCTTTAAATGTAAGCATAATTTTAAAATGATAATGCTACATGATATTCACGTCACTTCTTCTTTCAAATTCACTTGATTACTGGTGCAGTGGCTGCACAGCTAGTTACTCGTGGCTAAACTGCTATTGTGAGGTGTGCTGTCAGCAATGGCAGGCTCCAGTTGCATGTTCATGCTTTCCACGTCATTACTTAGTTGGTCGTACTTCTTCAAATGATGAAACGGGTTTGTTACATTGCGCATTTTTGAGAGCATCAACCGCCAACATCACTTGCATAATTTGCTGTCTTGCTTTGATGCAATAACTTTTCTCGTTAAAATAGGCCTCACCTACTTCAGGCAGCGGATTGGAGGATAATGTTAAGTCATAGCTATCAACTATTTTGCTGTTAGGACACCATGCTTCCCACTCTGGGTGCTTTGTAAGTGAGACGGGGACTACCTTTAGAAGTATTTTATACCTATTTCAACGTGTGTGTATGTGTGTGTGTGCGGGCGTGGCGCAGGGAAGTGCTGTTAGTTCCAGGGAGATTTGTAATTCTTAAACCTGTACTACCACCACAAAGGTGGTGGAAGCACGTTAACATATTCATAACCCTAAGGATGGAGTAAAAAAAAAACTTGAAAAGTGCTGTTCTGGTCACAGCCTTAGAGAGAAGAGACAATGAAGATTTACTCGCATCCTTGTGGTTGCTTACCTCCTTTTCTTTTCATCCATTGCAATCGAGTGGGTGAAAATTGCAGTATGTCCTACACCCGACCTGCAGCTCCACCCTTGTTTACATCACATTTCAGGTCTTCGCAATGGAGTGTTTCCAGCTGTCATACTGAGCTGCTTCCTTTGCCACTCCTTTCACCACGCTGTTGGTCATCAGGCAGGAAGTGATCTCTTGACACCGCAATCTGGTTATCTTTGGTGCCACGCCCCAGTGAGAACCTCCTGTCTCCAACCATGGGCACGGGTTAAATGCTTCATGAAATTTCATGTCCTGCTTTAGTGGACTACGTACAGTATGATAAAAACAACAGTCCTCTTGAGTGTCATTCCAATTTCTCAATGTTAGAAATTACACGAATCATTTGAAATCACCAGAACAACAGAAGTATACCAAAAACTATCTAAGTTAAGATATTGCTGTCTTACTCCGCTTCATCGTAGATCTATTTCTCAATCTATTTGAAGTTATTCTCTTGTTGTGCAGCCCCAGGTAAGTCACCTGTCAGGAGATGCTGAGATTCTATAAATGAGGACGTGAGCACAGTACTTATCGTCTTTACATTGCGTAAATCTTTGAGGCAGCCAGCTAGTCCTCCAGTCGGTTCTGCGCATGAAGAGGTGCCTTTACGCAATGCAGCACAGCAGCACCACTGCTCACTGCACGCGACCTCTGAGGGCCTCGTGGGCTGATGGACACGGACACACACACACACACACACACACACACACACACACACACACACACACTGTATTACCTTCAGTAGCTCAGCCCCCTCCCCCTCCTGTCTTTATTCTCCCCCTCCGCCTCTGCCGTTCCCTCCACCCTCTCCAGGGATCTGAGAGTGCTGCATGGATGATGGACAGCAGACTAATGTAAAAGCTAAATCACTCCTCCCCTCTGACTTCTCAAAACAACCTCACAGAGGTCACAGTGCCATATTAATATGGTAATATGTGTGAAAGAGGGAAATCATAGGCCGAGATGTCCAAATGCGGCTTCTAATTCAAAAATGAATTAAACAGTTTGGATGGGTTTTTATCTTGCAAAAGAATTTAGAACATTATTCGCTGCCTTCAGACCAAAGTTGTTCACTGTTCTCATGAAGTGGCTCACCCATCTTCCTTCCTCGTCATATTATGCCATAAACTCAAAACCTTTGACATGGCACATGTGTGAGTTTTATATCACACATAGTCTTACATGTGTGTTTATATTGACAGTAACGATGTAAAAGACATGGGCTGGAACTGGTTTGGCAAACAGGGACTGTTCATATATTGTACATCATGTCGATGATAAAAAAAAAAAAACAACAGTTCTTAATGGACAATGCTCTGATAGGGGCCAATGGCGTAATACGCTATTAGCACGAGTGAGGTTTCCAGATCAGGTGTGAATTAGCTTCACATTGGGCTGCAGAGAGGTGCAGAGTTCATAAAACAATGCTCAGCTCTCAAGACCCAGAAAAACTGTTTTCTCTGCCAAAGCAATTCTCATTGATCAGGCTCCTGTTTCTATGCAGCTCTGAACGGTATCCAAATAGATCAAGGATGTTTTGAAATGCATAATCCACACACAGTTTCCTTTCATTTTTTTTTCTTTTTGGGTCGGATATTTTTGTACTGTATGCTTGCGTCTGGGCATGAAAAAAAGGATGCTGCCAGAATTTCAAAAGGCTTTCTCTGAGGATTTACTGACGCAGAAACACAATCTGATGCCTTTTTACTTGAACTTGCCGGAGGATATGGCACTAAATTGCAAAATTTAATTGCTGTTCCATGACACAACGTCACTGTCATGGTACTGCGATCCAGTATGACAGATACAATACAATACAACCAATAGAAAGACAATTTCGTTACTCCTTATTTATGTAACGACATTCAGTGATTTCAATATCACACTACAGGAATGTCACAAAAATGCAGCAGAATGTAGATTGAACACATTCTGTTCAGAGATCTGCCTTCGATTTTACTGTGATATACTGTACCTCTCATAAGCTGTTGAAGCACTGTTGGTGGAATTCCTCCGTTCCATGCCATCACAGATGTTTGATTTTGAACTTCTGGCTTCTGACAATCTGGATGGTCCTTTATACTCTTTGGCCCAGAGGACATGGCATCCACGATTTCCAAACACAATATGGGAATGTGGACTCCTCTGATGGTAGCACACTTTTTCACTTTTGGCCAGTCGAACTTTGATGAGCCCAAAGAAGTGTTTCTGGGAGTTGTTGTTAAATGGCATTTGTAGAATGCGATGAATTGTGTTAACTGACAATGGTTCCTGTTGTATTGTATTGCATGTGGCAATATCCTTTACACACCGATGCTGGTTTTCGATACAGTGCCGCCTGATGGATCGATGTTCGTAGGCATTCAGTGTAGTTGTTTTTCTTTTTTCTTTTGTTTTGACCTACAGTATGTACAGAAATTTCTCCATATTCTCAAAATCCTTTGATGATATTATGGACCGTAGATGATGAAATCCCATAAATCCTTTGCAATCGTGCATTGAGATCCACGGTTTGTAAAGTGTGGGACTATCTGCCCACGCAGTTGATCACTAAGTGATAAACCTCGCCGCGTCCTTGCTTGAGAATGACGAGGCCTTTCAGGGGTGCTCCTTTTGTGGCGCTCACCTGTTTCTAATCAACCTGCTCACCTGTGGAATGTTCTAAACAGGTGTGGGGTTGTTTTGTGTCTGATTGTAATTTCCCCATTGCGGGACAAATAAAGGATATCTTATCTTATTTTGTTTGTAGCATTTTTCAACTTTGCCAGTATTTTGTTGCCCCATTCCATCTGTTTTGTAACGTGTTGCAGGCATCAAATTGGAAATGTGAGAAGATTTGCAAAAAAACCCCAATAATGTTCAGTTTGAATAGTAAACATATTGTCTTTGTCAAATGAATATATTTTGAAAATGATTTGCAACTCATAGTATTGCATTTGTATGTATATATTACACATTTAGTTTGTTGAACTAAAATTGGAGGCTTCACTGGATGTCCCATATTTGGCAGTACATTCGCAAAACTTGAGCAGTTGGAATGACATTTTTGTAATTTTTTTCCCCCCACAACGGCAGTATACGTTTGTGATCGCTTCATAACATCGCACTCATTCTTACGATTATTTTGTAGAGGTGTTAAAATCAGCACCGCTGTGACACCGTGCGACAGCAGCACTATGTTAATTCTGACCTTTTTTGAATGGCAGCGAGTCCCTGCGGAACTCGACTGTTTAGATGTTCCTTTGAAAATGGCTGATGGAGATTTAAATGGCATTTCGGGAGCTCATATCTTGACTTCTCTTGTTTCGCACATAGAGTAGTTTGCATCTTGAGATAGGTGGAGAAATGTATTGAACATTTGCTGAGAGGCACCCCAAATAATGTGAATTCATTCTTGAAGCATGAACCCAAATCTACAATCAAATGCCCAATCCATTGTCAAGAAGTGTAGTGCACGCACTTCTTTGAATGTGGCTGTCAGAGGGAACGTGTGGTCCAACAGAGAAAAAAAAAATCAAATGTTCAATCTGAAAACAGTATTGTGAATTTATATTTTTGACCTCAAACCGAAAGCTTGTAAATTGTGACCATGTCACGTGTGTGTGCATGTGTGTGCGCGTGTGTACTGCAAGCTGCAGTTGTCTCAGAGCGTTTCCAGGCTATAAACAAGGTGATGGATGTGTTGGTGCCACAGTGGGTTGACTGGACACAGTCTCCTGCGTCTTGATTAATTGATGTGAGATGCAGCAGTTTAAGCTCCCCATGGTCCTCGGTGTGCTCTCTGTCTGTCCATTCCTATTGAGTCTGCCAAATGTAACCACGGGAGGGGGGGGGGGGGGTTTAAGCTTTTGCAGGGGCACACTATTTTAGAGGGCCAGATAGCAAACACACTTAGCAAAACAGTCGGTAAACACTTGCATTTCATATTTATAAATTATGTAGTTTGGTAGCACAGCTTCTGTTGGGTGTATAAAAGAGGAATGTGTTTGCTAAAATGGTGCCATTAAACCACAGGGCACATGACTTTGAGCAAGCCCAAGAACGTGGATCATGATTTGATTGGTATCGCTATGGATTATTTCATCCATCCATCCATCCATCCATTTTCTAATCCATTTGTCCTCACGAGGGTCACGGGCGTGCTGGAACCTTCTTCGGGCAGTTGGGTGAAGTACATGGGAAGAACATACAAACTCCACACAGGAAGGCCGGAGCCGGAATTGAACCCTGCAGTTTGTTTCTCAAAACAGGCAATGAGGCAACAAAAACCTGATGGAAAGGCGGAACAAGGTCCAAAAAGAAAGCAGGACATTGGTCCCCATTGCATTTGACAGCTTGTATTTGAAGCAACAAACAGACAAAAGTCAAGAGTAAAATAAATACTCAAGTGTTTGTGTTTCTCATATACTCTTCAATTTTTTTTTGAAAAGATTGTTTGAGCTGACTCAGACCGCAATTTGAAGGGAGAGCCTTGTTTTTCCACTGAGCGGAAACTAGTTTACAATATGTGACACCTTTCAAGCTTGATTGGAGTTGTTCACACCGTTGATTGGCTCGTCTGCAGACAACCCGGTGAATACATCTAAGATACAGGGAATTAAAAAGACAAAGAGACTATTTTCTTCGAGGTTGCTGAGCCCAAATGAGCACAAAATGTGGAGTGAGATAGGTTCTCTCCAGGTGGCCAATGGAGCAGCTACAATAAATATATGGATTCTTCTGTGTCTGCAAGTAGTCTGCTAATGTCAATATGAGAGTCTGACAGCTAGTCTAGCCTCGTCTCTACTCAAGCGTGCTGCATTTAAAGAGAATGAAAGGAGCCACTTTGATGGGCCGTGCTTGAAGTCAGCTGTGACCACTCCCACAGCCCCCCCCTCTCACCGATCCGTGGCCTGCACTTACTTGCAAAATTACCAACATTGGGTCTAACACGCCTCTGCATAGTTACGCCATGTGCTGCGCAGGATTTACCCTAGTCACTAAAATAAAGCCCATAAAAATGGACGGACAACGACATAATGTGTACGTGAAGTTTACAATGTTGTTTGTTGCTAGTATTTTTTTAAATGATCTTTTCTTTCCGGGAATATACAGTATGTAGTATAAACAATAATTCTTTTGTTTTGCCACAATGCTGGCAATGAACCCGGCTCTTTAAATGGCGCTATTACGAGCGTGCACCGTCCACGCTCCCCCTCCCGCTGCATGTTCTCATCTGGTCCTGCAGGAGCCCCTCTCGCTTCCTCCTCCTCCTCTTCCTCCTCCTCCTCCTCCGCTGCAGCCTGACTCCGACACAACCGGCATGTCTGCAAACCGGGAGGCTCGATCTGTCCTTAATTTTTTTTAGACGCAACAACTAATACATTCCGTGTTACTGAAGAAGAAGAAGAAAAACTGGTTGCAGACCCGCTGCGCCTTTCCTCCCCCTTCCTGATTTGGGCTGAGAAAGACTCGGACGAGGATCCAAATCAAGGTAAAGGATGAAAACCACTGTTGGTGCACCGTGCGGGACAGGATGGAGACATTTTGGTGCTCTTGCCAAATTACGCCGCTCGCTCGCTCGCTGAAATCCTAATTGAAGTAGTACTTGTAAAAACGGGAAATGTATCGTTCGGCTGAATGGTGAGTTAATGAGGGTTCACGTGAGGGGAAATTGACGCTGCAGCAGACGATGCTGAAGAGGAGGCAAAGGAGGAAATGATTCGAAGAGGCTGCTGCAGATTAAGACGTGAGGAGTGCTGCAAGTTTTGTAATGCAGCATAGCACACCGCGAAGCTGTAAAATGCAGTCAAAGTGGCTTTGCGAAGTATTATGTGGAGAGAAATGTCGAATGATCCCACAGTGAGAGTTGCAAGGTCACTGGAACTTCAAAACAAGGTGATTAAACCATTCACACGCAAGAAGGATGACAATGCATGTTCTGAATTGCACTTTTAAGGAAAGTAATTATGCCATCATGGAGACATCATGGAGGTTCTCTTTTTTACACAAAACATGACTTCTCTTGCTCACCCTGACCTTTTTGTTTTTTTAGCTCTGCTGTTTTCCCCACGTGTGTCCCCCCCCCTTTCCCCCCAAATGAAGATACGTCACAGGTAGTTGGGTCAGCATAAATCCACACAAGACAGATTGTGGTTGTAAATCAAGGACACGAATATCTAGAGAAAAGTCACAACAATGTTAGAATGGATTTGTGACCTTTTGTGCCCCAAATAAAGTGACCCATAAAACACAATGAACATCATCAAGAATAACAAACTCTTGCAATTAAAAAAAATTAAAATTAAAATTAAAAAAACACTTTGCCAGAAGCTTCAGTGTTTATTTTCACAACGTCCTAACCGGAGGTCATTTCGCTCTCTCTCTTTTATGGATCGTCATCCTCCTCCTTGTCCCATCAAACTCTCATGTATGACACCCAGCGGAATGAAGGTCCTTAACAGGCTTAGCTAAAAGTGTTTTGTCCCCCGGCTGCAGGTCCGTCCGTCCTCAATAACGTGACGAGCTGAAGGAAGAGAACACAGAACTGCTTCATCATGAATTTTGTAATGAAAACTGCACTGGGAGGTGAGTTGGCTGCCAGGCGACGGCTTGATTTAACAGCACTGCAGTGTAGAGGATGTAAACGGGATGTTCAGCACAAGCACAGGACCAGTTCATGCAGTGCTATAGGGACGGGGGATGCTTTAATCCATCGTACAGTAACTGAGCAAAGGCTGCATTCAAACAGAATGGCTGCTCATTTACATTATGTCCCAAAAAACTTTCATAGTTTGAATATGTATTTTTAGTCGCCAAATGTCAATTTCTTGGGATGCAGCTACATGTGACTGCACACATCCACATGAGGCTTTTAGACCACCCAGGGTTATATTTTAAGACAAAGATATACAATTAGTGTTTATGTTGTTGCATGTTTTGCTCCTGCATGCTAATCCACTGGATTGAAAAAGTTCTTGGAACACATGCTTGAGGTGATCCCGTGTTGGGTATCAGTCCTATCGTGCTGATATATTTTGGACAATTCTGCATCCAATTTGAAGGACGCACCTTTTCCATTTTAGCAGTACAGAAAACAAGATTCGCAAAGGCAGAGCCTGCCCAAGGCATTAGCAAACTAAGTGATTAAAAAGTGTGACAATTTGTTTTCTACAAGTAACATATCAAGCCACAGGTGTCAAACTCAAGGCCCGGTGGCCAGAACTGGCCCGCCACATTGTTTTATGTGGCCCGCAAGAGCAAATTATGTGCAATGACTTCATGTTTCTTCCAAAAACACCAAAATTGCAAATTGTCTTCACTTATAAAATCTTGAGATATTACAAGCATATTTTTTTTGTTCCCAAGCTCCCTTTTAACCCTTTCAGGGACAGCGGTTACTCCATTGGACGTCTTATCATGTTATCACATTACAGGGTGCATGAAAGGGCTAAAATAAATGCAACAATATTTGAACAAACAATTTTCACTAGCCTCTGATTATAAAACTGGTTATTCAATAATTTGTTGCATATATGGAATATAAGTTCATCATAGATTTATTTGGGTTCACAGTCATAACAGCCCTCCGAAGGAAACCATAACTTCAATGTGGCTCATGACAAAAAAAAAAACAACTTATTAAAAGTGCATTAAACATATCAAAGAAATGATACAAGCATAAAAAATCAGACATGTGCAAGTGTAACGCTTGTAATCACGATTAGTCAAGCAGCTGTGAGAGCGCAGATCCAGTTCCAATGTTGCTGAGGTTCCCCAGAAAGGCTTGGCCAAATGCAACCCATAAAATCATGGCAGGATGGATTTGTTGTTGAAGAACCTCGGTAACTAGCACTGAGATGTGAGCAATCTCCAACATCAGTGACCTCTTACCTCTCAAATGTAGTTTGGACTGAATGGAAAAAAAATGTTCCCACAAGCCCAACGCAAAATCTTCTCATAAGAGTGGAAGTATGAACCATAGACCTTTCCGGTTTCATTCTTGTAGTTGTAGGCCGGGTGTCATACACTTTTCCCTGGATAGTGCACCGGTATTATCTTGACTTAATATATTAATAATTTGCCCCCTAATTAGTCCTCAATCCAGTCATGTAATTCAATCCTCCTTCCTCCAGCTTTTTGACGAGAGCAGCAAAGTTACACTGGCCGTTGTAATTCAGATGCTGCACACGTAGCGTTGAGACGTGAACGATGCAGAGCTGTTGTGCAGGTTACGGAGGTGTCTTTGGGTTACAGTGAGGGCGGGGAAGATAAGAAAGAAGATCTCCCACTGCTCATTGGCATTCCGAGGATGCCGGCGCTGCCTCATCCTGCTGGATTTCATAAAGCAGCTGCGCTATAGGAATCCCAAAATCAACTGCAATGCATCGGCCGTTGCTCGGGAGCGGGCCGCAGTCTGCCTGCAGCCTGTTGAGGAGTTTGCACGGTGGCGCCGCAGCTTATAGAATACAGATTGCTGATTGTATAACATGTAGTAATTCACATGTAAGGCTGTCAAGCTTTGGTTCGAGTCAATAATTTTGGAGCAGATCGCAGTGACCTCTTTCCAAACAACATATGCGAATATGCTGACTGGCCGCCGGATCACAAAAGGTCGCCGCTTGAGGGAGAAGCAAATAATGAAGCAAAACAATTAGCCAGTAAATCAGTCAGCCAAGCCTTCACCTCGACTCTCTAAAGCTGTCAATCAATACATCAATCCCAGTGAGATATTCTTTCATTAGTTGTGTTTTTATGGTTGGGCATCTGCATGGGTTAGTGGTCAAAGCAGCCTCGCATGTATAGATGAAGGACAACTTTGCCAATACCGGGACGAATACAATCCAACTGCGATACTGATCCAATCGGGGTGAGGTTTCCAAACAATTTGTCCCAGAGGAAATCATTGAAATCGAAACAATCTGTTCCAGCTTCAAACTGTCATCCACCAGAATACAATTTCAGTGTGGAGGCAACTTTAAGGGAGCAATTTATCATTTCTCTACTGTGATACAAGTGTCAAATTAGGTTAGCACAATGTTCCAAACACTAACCAATAAAAAACTCTGTATTAACTTTAAATTAATATTGATGGGTAAAGACTTCGTGTATGTGATGGCACTTATTTTGTCGCCTCTAAAAAGTCAAATAAAAGCAACAAAACACAACTTCTGCATCATATTTAAAGGGGAAGTCAACTAAAATATTTCTTTTACAATAATACAGACGGCCCACGTTGAACATATTGTAATCGAATTTTTTTCACTTGTTCTCCTTTGCATCACAAACTCGTTGCTATGTAGAATGTGCGCTTATTTTCAACAGGGATTACCATGTGATATTGCAGCACAGTCCGATGAGGCACAGCCTGCCTGACTCCTAAATACAAAATTGCCATTTAAGCGTTTTACTAAAATGAAGTGAAACGAATTCCAATATAGCCGAATAAAACTTGTTGCACATTTATGCATGCATCTTTCCCCAGTGTGGGACAAATAAAGGTTATCTTATCTTATCTGCTCAATATGCACTTTTGTTGTCTTAACAAACTCATAAATATCATTTCCCCTTGACCATAGCATTATCTTAGCATCGCAGATGTAACACCAAAATAACATTTTCTAACTTGTCGTGACCAAGGCTGTGTAAAGTTCCAATGGCTATAATAAGAAAGCGACAAGGATAGTGCGTCCTCTGATGTCATTAATTATCACAGATGAATGAAAACAGCATTGGCAGAGAACCACTATAGGAGCCCGTTGTCTGTGCAGTCAAATCTGCATATTTAATATTTCCACAGTTGAAAGAATATAATTAAATTGTGCTCGATGAATACGGAGTTAATTTTTGGATTACTGTACATCAAAATGACATTCACACAAATTAGGTTCAGCTCCTACGCTGGGGCCATTGCCTTGCACTTGAATTTCCACCACTCCCGAGTACTTCACCGCTGACTCGGCACTTCCCAATTTATCTTGAGTTACTGTGACAGACTCAGGGGCTGTTAAATGAGGCAGACATTGGTTTGAGGGAATGAGTCTCCATAAAGTAGGCTCAACTATATCAGCACAAAACTTGAGCGAAAAGAAGGATGATCTCAATTTATGTACATTTTCTTCATCGATTTATTTATTTATTTATAGTAAGCATATTGATAGCTCATTGTTAATGCAAGTCATTGCCTGTGTCCCAATTCACAGGCATGACATCACTTCCTGCCCCTTCCGACCGCGCGTGGTTTCTAAATTCACATTAAGCCTGTCAAATTTCGCCACGGTTCATGCGGTCCACCGAGGCTACATGTCCAAGACCCAGCCGGTGAATTGTCTTTCTGGAATTCGTAAACCACATGTGGTCAAGATGCCTCAGAAGTGATGTCATACGGACCGGTCATGCGGCCTACGGAGGACGCAGATTGTGAATTTGGACACAGACATTGTCTCCTGAATAAAATTGCCATCCGTTCCTGGAAACTAGTCTTCCTCTGGTTTGAATTTCCAAACAACATTTCACCTGGGAAATAGTAGAAATAGAATTAATCGGTTCCGTCACCATCATAAAACCTCTTTTAAGTTACAATTTAACATCCTTAACATTCATGTAAGTGTAAAATGAACCGTAACATGCTCTTTCAACCGTATTTCAAGTTTTGCTAATTAAAAGCCACATAAAATTATGAAACAGTATTGTTCACAAAAGACTGTCAAAGGCACCTTCTATTTAGGTTAACCAGAACATACTGCTATTAATATCTCTATCCCTGATCCTCCATGAAACAGCTATACTGTATTTATATTTCGAACCCGTTTGGCGTATTTGTAGTGAGATGAAACAGTGTCATTGGAGGTCAGATGAGAACAGAATACACTTTGAGATGTTTTCCTCTCACCTCAGAGTGCATTTGCCGGCAACTCAGCTAGGATTGGAAATCAAGTCTTCATTGCTTGATTGACCTACAACCGTACCACTGAGACACATACACGCACACACACATGCGCATGCACGCACACCTCCCTATCTTCTCCCCCTGTTATTAAATTCATCAAACTGACCTTGAGCCCCTTTCAATGTGTGTGTGTGTGTAGCTGCGAGTGCAGTACTTCTGTCAAATACTGTATACTAATCCAGCTCCAAATCTTTCAATCTCATATTAAATCATTACATTTAGCTTTGTAGCATTTCTGAAAGTGACTTCATTTAACACTACACATCCGGTATACATAAGTATATACTGATGGAAAAATAAGTATGTAACCCGTTTGAAGGTACGAGAATTTCTGCATAGATTGTCAGAAAAGGTGATTGGATCTTCGTCTAAGGCAAAACAATAGAAAAACACAATTTCGTAACACAAACAGTTCTTTTTGTTGGGATATTTTTTAACACAATGTGCAAAAATCACAGCGCAGGGTGAAAAAAAAATGTAGGATGTAGCAGCTAATCTGAGTCATCAGTCAGTTCAATTAATGTGACTAGGTTCGAGGTGTTGGTTAAAGCTTGAATCCGTTGTACACACCGGGCTTGAGTGTGCTACTTTACCAAGAAGATTCCCGGCGAGACCCTTTCCTCAAGCAAAAGATCTCTTAGAAGACCAACAATTAAGAAGCTGGAAAGGGTCAAAAAGAAGATCATCACGACCTGGTATCGCTTTGCTACCTCAGGACACGTTGCTATTACTGAGGGAAAAAATGAATTCACGTCAGACCATCTGTCATTTGAAGCTCTATAGAGGATGTGTGATGCGACAGGACAACAAAGTAAATGCACAATTGTGTGGCTTCAGCAGAAGAAAATAAGCCTTTTGGAGTGGCCCAGTCAGAATGTTGACCTCAACCTGATTGAGATACTGTGGCATGACCTCAAGAGAGCAAATTACACTAGACGGCACAAGAATATTGCTGTAGTGAAGCACTTAAGTAAAGAGACCAAAATCCCACCTGACATTTGTGCAGACGTGCAACTCGAGGAAACGGTTGGTTGAGGATGTTGCTGCCGAAGCAGGCTCACTCGCTTCATACATACGAAGGTTCACATACTGCAGGGGTGTCCAAAGTCGGTCCTGCCTGTTTTCCAACTCTCCCAGGAGCAACACACACCTGATTCAAATCATCAGGATGGTTCTAATGCTGCTTCAGAGCTGGCTGATGAGCTGATCATCTGAATCAGGTGTGTTGCGGCCGGGAGAGCTGGAAAACAGGCAGGACAGTGGCCCTGCAGGCCCGGAGCTGGACATGTCTGAGTCATACTGTTTTCACCCTTTTGTCTACTTTTGTGACCAGATCACATTTTGTGACAATTTATGCAGAAAACCAGGTCATTGCATCTCCTTTGTCTTGCAAATGTTTAGTATCAACAATGCGATATACTCTCTCAGTGCACCGTAAACATTTCTTATTTTATATTTTGAACTAAGTGAGTTGTTTGCATTGCGTTGTCAACTTCAGGAAAATTTGAATGATGACAAATTCAAAGGCCCGATGCAACCCAGTCGCCAATATACGGTATTTCTCCCAAACTATTCATTTTGCTGTAAAATGAGCTTTGCTGAGTTCATGCGAATCCAGATCTTTACTTTCTCTTTAGGCTTTCCCTCCACCCTGGCAAAGGATTTAAAAAGACAGATTTGCACAAGAACCTCAAGTGATAACGGAGAGCGGATGAATTGCTTTAATATGACACTATTCAAAATTCATGCACAGGTGGGGGCAGAGGTTAGTTGTTCTTCCCATCTCCTTGAATTTGTTGACTCATAATGCAGGCACACTCAAAAGACTTGGACATCAACCTGAAAACTTTTGTATAGTCATTGTTGCACGGATATTTTTTTACAGCAACATTCCATATTGCTGCCAACTCCTAAATGGGAAAACGCTTCAAAGAATTCTCTAAGCAAGACGCATGTGACGCACGAGTGTGTTAATAGCGCTGCTTTGACAGGATGTTGCTGTATCGTTTGCAAAACGGCATACAAGAGCTTAGCTCTTGGATCAATATAACTCAGACTTTTGTCTCTCAGGATCTGCTTTTTCTTCTTCTTTTTGTTTTTGTAGTTATCTTTTACAGCCAAGCAAAGGCAATTTGAATGTGCTAATAAGCTTTCAGGATCAAATGAGGAAGTCATCGTGAGAGAATCATTTGACAATGAGGCTGAGCTGACTGTGACTCACTGCTTCATTTACAGCTGGATTGATATCGAGGCGTTATTTTGCTCAATCCTCAAAAAGGTGCATCGGGGGTGATTCATTCTTATGTTAAAACATGAGTTTGTAACCAGAATGTTTGGTGTTATCTTGCAGAGGCACGACCAATTAAGTTGGTTCAGGGCGCATAAGTCACAGCTGGACACGTGATCATTACAGTTGTACATGCGCAAATAGTTCAATCAGGAGGGAAATAGGAGCCACGATTGCATCATGTGGAGTGTTGCCTTTAATGCAAACCAGCAGACTTTTCACCCAAACACACGCAATGACGCACGCATTCCGTCATGTGCACACTAGACGAGAAGTTGTTTAGCCTCACATTACTAATTAATGCACAGCTAAAATGGTGCAAAGTAATTATTTATATCCATATGATGACACTTAGCTGTAAATGTGTTCCAGCTCCCCCCATGCATGCATTATACACATTTCATGGCCTTGTCGAATAGTGCGTCATGGTCGGGTGCGTATTGCCACTTCAACTTCTCTGCCTCTGAGACAAGCACTACTGGACTTCCTTTGGATGTCGTTCTACTTCTTTCTTTTTATAGCTCACTTCCAATCCCTTCATAAATTTGAATGATTTATTGTTTTACATTAGGAATTAGAACCTTGCGCAAAAAAAAAAAAACCCTGCAAGATTCTTGTGATTATAGCCTGCAATGGACATTAAAAGTCAAACAAGGCAATGAGGAAAATTGATGTATTCAAATACGGTGTACTAGGCACCTACTTAGTGATTTCAATGCCTACTTTTTTGCAAAGCAATAACAATAATAATTCACACAATACTGGAAACTATTCCAATGACTATACTGTAAGTGAATGCTGAGAGAAGCAGCTCCTGAGCAAAAATTGTCCAGAAAGAAATTACTTGAACCAATAAAGCGGATCAATACAGCAAACGTAGCTGTCTGCAAATATGTCCTCTCATGGTCTGTGAGCACCGGCGCAATTTCATTTAAGGCTTAGTGCAGTGGAAACACGAAGCTCGATTTGTATTTTTTAAAAAAGTGTCCCCATAGGGAAGAATGGTTCCAGGGGCAAACTATCAGCCATCATAAAGCAGAGTTGAGCAGTTTGGGAAATGGATGGATGGAGAAAGACAGCAAATGGCCACGATTCGCATCAAATAACAGAGGATCAGCTCCAATAACACAAAACAAAATTGTGAATATGTGAATACGCTCGCAACAAATCTTGAATATGAAGGACTACACTGTATTGTCTATGCTGCCGCATACTGATCGCTGACTAAATCCTCCTTCAAGGCGCAAGGCCCATGTAAAAATGTCACGTTCAGTAAACAACCTTTCACACTTAAGCATCGTATTTTCTTATCTGTCTTTAGACTCCTACGGAGAAAAAGCACTCCCATTTCCATTTCCTTCTCATGTCTCTCTGGTCTCTTCCACCTCATCTTGTCTTTTGTCTTCCATCTCTGCAATGTGCTGCACTTTCCTTTTTCATGATGCTGATGAGTGAAAATACCAACAATACCAGCGGCGGCACTCGGCTCAAGGATTACGCTGCCTTTCTTTCTCGCTTGCTTGCTTTCGTTCTCTCCTCAGATGGCCCCCATCGGTCCCCGAAGACTTGCCGGCGTAAAGCCCCCGACGGCCCACTCTGCTCTTTCCTGCGCTCCGTTGCCCTCTTTCTTCATCCTCATTTCCTTTAGTTTATTTTCTACCGTCTTTCATTTGTCACTTTCCTCTAGTCACACTCTCTATTTTCTTTTTAATGGGGAAACTGCAACCTGCTGCATAATCTCACTAAATAGGAACAGCTCACAAAATGTTTCTGACACATTCCCTCCTCCTCATTATGATTTTCCGTTTCCACTAAATAGACAAGACTATCTTTACTGACCTAGTTTTTCTATCCCCCCCACCCTTTTCATCAAGTCCAGTTTTCTACTAAACCAGCAACGTCAAACTTGTTTTCATCAGCCACATTGCAATTATGGTTGCTCTCAATGGGCCACTGATACCTAAAAAACAGATATTACATCCATGATTCACCTCGCAACCGGTTCTCATTTTTCAGCAATTCTCCTTTTTAGTTCTGAAATCTACGGCGCCCCTATGGTGACATGGAAGAAAAAAGAAACCTTTGCATTAACTCACAATCATTGCGAGATAACGCAAGTTTGTTTTTTCTGCAATGGAAAATATTTTTTGAATGAGCATTTATGTACTTCCGGGTAATGTACCGGGTAATCTTATTATATTTTAGAGTGAATTTAAAACCAACAGGTCCAAGTCTTCCTCGATGACACTATCTGTCTTCAACGTACTGCCGTTTGTCAAACAGATGCACATCGAAGGTCACGGTCGCTGAAGTGAGCGAGAAGTGAATAAATGTTCATTTACAAAAAATGTTTTCCCTTGCAAAGATTGCAAGATAACGCCGGGAATGGATGAAAGGTGAGAGAAATCTGGTCCTTACTCGGGCAGTGAAATTCATTTCCCCCTTCTTGCTCATTAAAAATACTCGGCATGGCGTTTGTTTTTAATGTCACTTGCGGAGCATGTCTCCTCTCCAACTTTCAAACCCAACACTCCAATGCCCCAATTTGACATGTGAGAGTATTATGTGTCTTCTGACTGCCCTCCATTGTGATATTTCCTCCTCCAGGAGGCCCTCCTGATGTGGGCAAGATGCTGGGCGGGGAGGAGAAGGAGGAGGACCCAGATGCAGCAAAGAAAGAGGAGGAAAGGCAGGAGGCGCTTAGACAGCAGGAGGAGGAGAGAAAGGCCAAATACGCCAAGATGGAGGCTGAGAGGGAACAGATGAGACAAGGCATCAGGGATAAGGTACCATGGCTATATATGTGCTGCCTCTTCATTTACGCTATCAGGTTCAACCAAGTCTGTTTGTGACAGAAATGAACAAGAGAACGGGTGCATTGGTAAGGGTGCTCTTGTCACCCAAAATCCCATTTATATTCATTTCATTCTTTTCATGATTTTGGATCATGTCCTCTCTTTTAATGCGAGCTTCTGAAGGCTCTATGTGTCACTTGCCAGATTTTTTTTTCTTTCTTTTTGGTATTTTTACAGCAGACCCTGCCATGGAAATAGATGATTGAAGAGCTATTTTTAATTGCTTTGTTTGCTTTAGTGTGAACTCCAACTTCCTGACACTTTATAATAATGCACCATATGAGAGGAGCAACAGCAAATCTGCATCCATCCATTTTCGAAGCGGCTTAACCTCATGAGGGTCGCGGGCTTGCTGGAGCCCAGGGGTGCCCAACGATCGGCCGATAGCCCGCGGACTGTTCCCAAGTCGATTGCGATTGGTGTAATGGTGAAATGCCGAACACCCCCCAAAATAGTGTGTCTGCGCGCACATGCATGCGTGCACTAGCGGTCACGGTCGATCGCAAAGGTTAGTTGGCTTGAAAAATAGATCTTCGGTCAAAAAAGTTTGGGCATCCCTGCTGGAGCCTCTTCCATCCATCTTTGGGCAGTAGGCACACCCTGAACTGGTTGCCAGCCACTCGCAGAGCACACAGAAATGAACAACCATTCGCACTTACAATCACACCTCAGGACAATTTAGAGTACTCAATTAACCTACCGTGTATGTTTTTGGAATGGGGGAGGAAAATGTACTTTGCAGAGAAAACTCACGCAGGCACGGGGAGAACATGAAAACTCCAAGCTGGAAGCCGGAATCGAAGCCCAGACCTCTGTACTGTGTGACTGACATGCTAACCAGACGGATGTGCTAATCCGGGGGTGTCAAACTCAGGTCCTGGAGGGCCGCTGTCCTGCATGTTTTCCAAGTCTCCCTGTTGCAACACCACCTGATTCAAATGATCAGATCATCAGCAAGCTCTGCGGAAGCCTGACATTGAACCTGTTTATTTGAATCAGGTGTGTTGCAACAGGGAGACTTGGAAAACGTGCAGGACAGCGGCCCTCCAGGACCTGAGTTTGACACCCCTGTAGCTAATCAGTCGTCCACTGTGCCACCCAACAGCAAATAGCTGACCAGAAATAAAAGGACAAAAGTAGTCAGTTCACAAATTGAATGGCATAATTATTGCACAACAAATTTATTTTTGGAGTACCTAATATGAAGATCTGCATTCGTTTCATGTGTACATACCTGTCAACTTTTCGGAGCGCCAACCTGTATAAACTACCAAAAAAATCCTTATAACAAACCAAAGAATTTTATATGTCAAAATAACGGCAGAAAAAACCCCACGAAATTTTCAATGACATTTATTGTAGATCTCCATAATACAATGTCTGGTTAATGTCTAATCATCATTCTACTTAGTGGCATTACTGTGTTCAGAGTTGTATTCCTGCGTTACTTTTTTCACCGACTCCAAATATTGAAAACACAGAAAAAAAATAGCCATTCAGCACTCAGGTTTCAACTAGGAACCACGTGATTTACTGGAAAGTTACCGGAAATGAAAGCATTCGAGTAGACTAGCACCATTCTGGGCAAAAGCAAACGGAACTACCCGTTAGGGGGGGGGGGGGGGCGGAAATTAAAGAATCCGTATGATTTGTGCGATACGGCCATATACGTAAGATTCACCACAAAATCCGTATGAACTATGGCTAAACCGTATGAGTTGACAGGTATGTGTGTAGTTCATTTTGAGTGTTTGCTCGGTTGCAGTTAATCGAGAATGTTAAATTATTTTCTGTTTTTGGTGCTGATCTGATAATGAGAGTACATTTGTATAATTTATTGTGTTAAAAGTGTTTAGCATTCCGCTGCTCTTGTTATGCTATTGTACTGTTATTCACTTGACTAGTTTGCATTTGTTCAATATTATTCACGACTTCTTAAAACATCTCACATTAATCAAATGTAAGCTGAATGGGGCAGTTTCCCATTTAAGCTGCACGCACATCACTGTTTTTATTCCACAGTACGGTTTGAAAAAGCGCGAGGAGGCCGAGGCTGAGGCGGCAGCCGCAGCAGAGGAGCCTGCGGCCGGCAGCTTGACCCGACCGAAGAAGGCGGTGCCCACCGGCTGCGGGGATGAAGAGGAGGAGGAGAGCATCATGGACACAGTGATGAAATATCTGCCGGGTCCACTGCAGGATATGTTAAAGAAGTAAGGCTAGCAGCTAGCCAGTGCGAGTGCTATCTGAAGTCGTTACCAGGTTGGCTTCAATCCCAAAACTCATGATCAGATTAGCATTGTAAATGATTCAAATTTGGTTCGTTCAAAGCCATGTGGTGACTATTAAAAGATCTGAAAAGTGAATTGCGGCTGTCATGCTAAGGTAGACTGTGCAACTGGCCGGTTGTGTGTTAGCTTAGAAGCTAACAACTAGAAAAGGGGCCATCGACACGATTTGAAACAGGCTGCCCTTTTCCTCGACTACTTTAAACTCCATTGAAGAGCTTGAAGCAACAACACGGTGTTCTTCACCTCGCTGTTCACTTTAATTGTACATAAGCAATCTATATAACAAGCCTCAAGCAAGGCCAAACAATCAAATATATCCATTTATTATACTGTGTCTGTCTCAACTAGAAAATGTGATGACTTGATAAGCCATATTAAAAAATATATATATTTAAAAAGAATTTGTGTGTGCTCTTAAAGCTACCGTTTGTGTTTGTGTCGAGTTTATGTCAAGCCGTTTTGCACAGCGTTGTTACACATTCTCCGTGAAGTGTTGTCTTTGTTAGACGTCGAGGTGTGCCCACCTTTGTGTAGCGTAGGAAATGTTCAGTGTGTCTCGCATGCCATTTGTCTTGATGAGTGCGTGACGATGTACAAGCCTTTTTATCCTCTTCTTCATTATGCAAAAAAAATATCAAGGCAATAACTCCTGAGTTTGTGTTTTTCCTCCTGTCAATGTAACGGTGAATGATATTACTGATAAGAAAATAAAGCATTTAGGACATTTAATTGACAGGTTTGCAGAGGATTCTTTTGTCGTTTGAAAGCATGACTGTGTCGTAGTGTTTCTGACACCAGACAAGCTTTCAGCCATAAAACCGCCAATTGGGCAGTAAGTACTGTCATATAACAGGGAGAGAACAGTGAATGACTTTTTACATCAGTTTTGAAAGTAAATGACAATTCCGGTTTTGTTTCTTCTCTTAATTTGTGGATAAACATGGCATTCGTACATTGAGTGGCACTGAAGTGACCACATGGTAATTAAGATAGTAGTGTTCAAATGATGTTTGATTTATTGTTGTGTATGAGAACGAGCCGCTGAGGCGATATAGACCGTCATGAGCAATAAAGGATTATTATGTATGTTTCTGCCTGAGAATCAATAAAAATCTTGTTCACATCCGCAATGTGTTTATCTCCTTTCCTAAATAATGCTATGAAGAAAGGTGAAAGTAACATCAAATCTTCCAAAAGGCAGCCAGGAGGGAGGAGCAGGGTGAACTTGACAAAATGTATTCATCAAACACTATGAAAACTAAATCCATCACAAACAAAGTCCTGAAAACAACAAGAATCCAAAGTAACGGACAAAAACCCATGGCAGACGCAAAAACAAGGTGAAAGCAATACAAACAAAATGGCAGTAACACAGAAGCAACAACAGAACACAGTGACAGAAATAATGACATGACACCGAGTGCTCGGGCCAGGAGTCCTTTTAACAGAAAATCTACTAATGACATGATGACCAACAGGTGTGCCCCTGTAGGAGGAGCCCGACAGAGCCACTTGTTGGTGCCAAACAGATCAACAAACCCAAAGCTAACCGTTATGTAAACAGTTCGCTTTCAGGCACTTTTTGAACAAACATAAAGCCACTGATGGCCAGCTTCTATTTGGCTGCGTCAGTTTCCAGGTCAAGGGGTTTGAATAACAAATTTGAATCACAGCAATAGTAACATACAAAAGAATGATTGTTATTGCATTTGATTATATTGATATGTAATTGCTCTCTGACATCGGTCTGAAAAATCATATTGTTAAACATTATTATTATTATTTTACTGTATTTTTAAAAATCATTACTTGCAAGTTATTTGTGGAAGGATATTGCATTCACTTGGGGAAAAAACAGTTTTTTTTAAGAGGAGTTCGCTTATGAGCTCTCACTCTCTCAATATACGAATGAATGTGTATCCTCAGGGGGAATTTTTTTTCCCAAAAAACAAAAAAATATAATTCCTATAAACAGGAAAAGAAATTCCGAAAAAGACAAACATATACTATTCTGAAAACAGAAAGAAATTCTGAAAAACAGATGAAAAGAACAGAAAAAATATGACATAAGAAATAAAAACATAACATAGAAAAAAAAGCCCCCCCCCCCCCCCCCCCCAAAAGAGGATGCAATACACTTCTGTATGTATTAGGACTGTCGCGGCTGTCCAAAAAATATATATTTTTACATGGCACTCATGTTAAATCACGTTTCGGGCAAATGGAATTGCAGTCCAGTAGAACTGTTCTACATGGCGTTTGAAGTAATAAATAATGCCACAAGATGTCATTGCTTCCCAGTACCGTTTGACATGATTACGCCTGAACTCTATCCCAACCAAATAACGACATGGTGCTCAGTTTAATTTCAAGGCACATTTATTTCACCATCCACACCAAAATGTGAACTAGCTAACAAATACTCTAAATCAAACACCAATCTAAATAAGATGGAGACAAGTGGACACACAAGGCCGCAAGTGTCACTCGATGTCAAATGTTTACATCCTTAATTAACATTTGTTGTAAATGACATCAGCTGCCCATTTCTCCAGATCCTATAAACTACAATAAATATTTAAATTAAATTTCAGCAAGCAAGCTATTTGTTCTTGACCCTCACTAGACAGCAGCTGCATTTGCTTTCTCGTCCTAGTACACTGTAAATGCTGCCAAATGCTCCACATTGTAGCGAGTGCTGGTGGTATCTAGTTAGTAATCAAAGACAATGTTTGGTGAAAAGAACATTTGAGGATCAAACCGGGATCAATGCAGTGACACACTTAAAATGTCCAAAGGGTCCAATTAAAACCTCATCTGCATCTGCTTCAAAGCTTGTTTGAACTTTATCTATTTAAACTTTACCTCAATTAAATGTATCTGCCTGATCAGAATTTCATGTTTGTGCTACAGGCAATTTTGTCTTCAAGCTAAACACTCCTAAGTTGGTTTTAGAAGTTCGTATGTGCCTGTGATCATCTGCCAGACATCTCATTTTAAACCACAAGTTTCAACATCATTAAACAACAACAACAAACAGGACCTGGATGAGTGTCTGAAAGTCTGTGCTCTGTCATATATGTAAGGTAGAAAGAAGTCCCAGCTTAAAGGCTTTCATGTAAATCATGGATAACGTAAACATGCAATCTAAGTGTACATCATCCACAAAACAATCCAAGTGAAAGATTCTCAGATGGTTTATGACATCATCAGTGTTGATACTATGTGAACCTCCAAAGTAGAACGCAATCCATTCTGTGGGTCTTAATTGGCTTGTTGCACTAAACGTTAGTGGGGTTTTTTTTCTTCAAAAGCATATAAGATAACTGAGCATTTGTTCAATGGTGAAACTATCATCGCCTTAGAAGCTTATCAACCAGACCGGATAGCACATTAACGTTCACAACTGTCATACAAATACAGCAAGAAACTGACCACTGTAAGAAAAAAATAAATTAAAATGACTCGGCTTTTGAAGACTCCTGGCAGGCACATGATGGAGAAGGCAGAGAGGTGCTGACGCAGGGATACTGACACCATGTGCCATTTGTTTATTCGTGCTCGTCATTAGCCAATGTGGCATTTGCAAAATTCTCATCTAAAATTATTTAGTCAATGTAATTGACAATTTAGTCAAAGAAGGTAGACTACACATTAGACCAGCTAAAAGCTGGTTGGTCTAACTTGTGGAGCGAGTTTATCGGTGAGCTGGAGCCTGTCAGAGCTGATCTGGTCTCCAACAAGGTACACGCAGAGAGACAAACAGACTCACATTCACACTTAGGGTCAATTTAGAGTGGTCACACAAGCATATAAACCCACCCTGAGCCAAGATTTCCACTCAGAATGTTTCAAATGCGAGGTAGAAACTATCCACCCATTCCGCCTTTTTTGAAGCAGCATATTTTTATTCAAACGGATTGTCTGAACTCTAAATTAAACCACTAGTGGGATGTTCGACTTTGGAGGTTCCACTTTGTCTTGGAGTATGACAGAAAAATTTATCACACTCTGTTTGTTGAATTCTAATAATAATAATAATTAAAACAAAATCAGATGACATATTCACGACCAGGTGAACATGGAACATTTTACGCATCGATTGCGATTTCTACGTTTTGAGTGTTTGATGCTTGTTGCTGGGATTGAACTACCCTGTAATACTGATTGAAGAAGAAGGCGTGCGCACCAATGTCCAAACAAGTCATTTACAATGCATGGATATTATTAGTATCATTAATAATCAGCATTCACACAATAAAAATAAATGCAACACAACAGTAGAAACAGGGATTCCCAAAAGAGGCCGTGAAGCCATCATTCAGAAAACAGTCACAAAAAGTCAAGGCACTATAGTTGCTGCATGGTTACTAGCTTGCACAACTCAAACATCCCAGCACATAAACATTCAAAGATCAAATATTTCTTTTTTTACATGCACTGGATGTTCTGGTGGACACTGTTAATCACACCATGTGTATCCCTTAACGATCTACATTTTAAAAAGTCCAAAAAGAGTTTTCTCGGAACCCTGAATTGCGCTTGCATGTCAGAGATGATGTGCGAGGTCATCCGGAGAGGCCGTCGAACTCTTTGAGGTCGACTGGAGGTCACACAGGGGGACGAGGCGGGCTTTCGAAAGAGGCAAAAACGGGTGGCTGGGGGATGGGAGGCAGGGGGGGGTGCTCCTTACACATTTGTCCGACACTTGGGGAGGATGGGTCCTCCTTCAAGCCTTCTCTTTCTTACTGCGGATGGAGAGATGACATGTGAAAAGACAGGAACAACACCAGAAAAAATGGACAGTGAGAGAAAAAGCGAGAGAGAGAGAGAGAGCAGAGGCACCTAAGTGTATGCGATCTTTGCTCTTACAGGGTTCAAAAGCTTCTTTCCAGGTCAAAATTACTTTTCGAGCATGCCCACTACATTCATACAGTGATGCTCGAATCATAGATGCGATAAAACATGGCTTCCCAACCTGCAGTGGGTCTGAGATAATCTCTCGAGGGGTTGTGGGGTTGTTCATTAATTAATTATTCATGCTCACATTTTTTTTAGATTTGTCTCTGAAATGTATGTAATTCTTTTTCAAATTCAAATGTCTTTTTAAGGAGTGCAGGCTAGGAGAAATTTGGGAACTGCTGCTAAAAGCAAACCACTTTCTGTTTCCTCCTATTACAGCAAAGGGGAGAGGAAAATACAGATTTTCGAAACATGTTTTAATACTTTGTCCCAAATCAAGTCATGAAAAGCATCAATAAGAACCCTGTAGTCACATCTCTTCACTCTAAAGTACAGCATGAGTGGTGTGAAAAGAAAGTTGAAATCAAGGAAGAGAAAATAAAGAAATCTGCTCCGAGCCATTGACTTCAAGTTTAAGCAACGATGTGAAGAGAAAAAGAAACAAAGGGAGCTGTGCGGTAAAAAGCCCATTTCTTTTGCTGCCCAAATCTGGTCAATGTTTAGCACCAGTACAAGTGGTCGACGGTGAGAGAAAGCATTGTTCGAGATGACTCGGCATTGTTTGTGTTGTGTTGTATTTAGTGTTTTCATGTTATTAATTTATTGGTTTTAACTGTCACTGTCGACAATGCAGTGTCCAGGCAGGATGCAACGGATTGAAGTTTTTATGACACTATTTTTTTCCAGTTGTCGTTGATCGTTCAATGGCTGTAATTGATCTTTTAGTGCGACCATTCGGATTTTTGTGCATCAAAGATGGGTTTTCGTCCCTTTTGATGGTTCCTCTCTTTCTGTTTTCTAAACTGTAATTGAAAACAAACACAGGAGATGAGGGCACACATTAATGGGGACATCTGAGTACCGTATTTTCCGCACTATAAGGCACTCCGGAGTATCAGGCGCACCTTCAATAAGTGGCCTATTTTAAAACTGTTTTCATATATTAGCGCATAGAACAGAAGCTACAATAGTGGCTGTGGTCATGTTAGCATTCACTAGATGGAGCTACGCAAAAGGAATACAATACAATATAGCTTTATTTATATAGAGCCTTGACAACTGCTGCAGCTGTAACCACGCGCTTTAGAGAACATTTAAAATACTACGTCCAAGAAATCTGAATATTGATCCATAAGTAGCTCCATCAGGATGCAGCATAAAATACAACACCAAGCCCATAAAAATACAGGGTTTATTCCTTGGCACACATCCAAATGGCATTACAAAACAATAAATGAAAGACACAAGTTATGAAGACAATTCAACAAATAGGCACACAAACCTTGTGGGCTCACATCCACAAGGGGCTAAATATCCTTCCAAGTCTTGCTTGTCTCCTTCTTCCTTCGTTCAGTCAGTAGTTAAGGATGGTTTTGGTATTATCCTCGTTTCATAATGGCTGTGCAGAGCTCACAAAGTAGTTGTCTGTTGGAGTGTGTGTTGGCGAATGCACATGTCAATTAGTGTCAGGTAGAACCCTTTTACGTTACGATTGGTTCCTGCTAATAATCACAACTAGAAGGCATAGGGACACTAACAGGGAAACAACTCAATGGGGAATATAAAGAGACTGTAACTCCATATATAAGGCGCATCGGATTATAGAGCGCGCTCTCAGCTTTTGAGGAAATGGAATGCTTTTAGGTGCGCCTTATAGTGCGGAAAATACGGTAATTGTTTCTGATCATTTGCCAGTGGTACTTTGTGATTAGCATCGTCAATTTCCATTTAGTTATTCATTTAATTGTGGATCATGAAACATCCTTCAGTGTAACAATGAAAAAAGTAAGAGATGGGGAAAAAATGGATGGATTTGACTGCTTGATTCATATTCCACAAAGCCAATATTAATCAGAATACCGTGTTTAGAATCGTGGCTTCGCACAGAACATATTGTAAAGAATATTTTCGACTGGACATCCCCTTTCGGACACAGGTTTCAACTTTTGTTCAAAATTAAATGAACATCTTACTGAAGATCATAATTGAGTATTTTTTGATAATAGTTGGGGCCGAAGTAAAGCAACAGGGGACTCGAGGACAGCCGAAAAGAGCTCAAGTGTGAAAGTGCTGAAAAGACCTGAAGAGAATAAACTGAGGCTTTGAAAGCAGGTGGCGGCAGTTCCAGGGTTTTGGAACAAAAGTAGAAGCTAGCGTCAGAAGAAAAAGCAAGAATGAAGGACCACACGTGTTTACTTAGTCTTTGACTTGAACTTTTTCCCAAAGACCCGTTCCAGCTCCGGGACAGACAAAGTGAGAGTAAAGGAACCATCAGACTCTGACCTGACAACCCGGGCTTCAAAACGAGAGGAGGAGGAAAAAGTTACGTCCAGAAATATGAACCTTGTGGTCGCATGTAGAGGCAGCATTGACGATTGCATCATAATCCTGCTGAAGGTTGATGATTCATGTTGACGGCTTAATCAACTTTTTGAATGATATTGTCAACCCTGAAGAGACATTACGGTTTATTATATCACTGCGACCAGTGTTCTGATCATTAAGATCTCTGCGGTGACTGACAAAATCCTATCAAATTCATCATTTACTGAAAGTCCACATGGGCACTGAAGTAACTAGTCCCTCATGCGTTTTAGTTTTTTTTTTTTTGGTGTTGATGTCGTCATTTAAAAAGCTTTTGTTTTGGTTTGCCTCCACTTTCAGGGCGCACTAAGTGTAGCGGGCGATGACATCACTCTGATTCAACTGTTAAGCATCTGATCAAAGTAAAAAGTGGGAAGATTAAGTGCAGATAAAGTGGCAGCTTTGACGAAATGGAACTGCTAACTCTGCCAAATGCACAATTGTACTGAGTCTTTGTATAACCACCGGCGTCACTCAAAACAAGGGCTTATTCGTGAATTTCTGAGTGGTGATGTCGCATTCATGGATCACAACCGCTCCGTTCTGGTGTGAGCCGCAACATTCGGTACACCTGGACAGCCTTTTGACAATAAGCGGTGTGTCACAAAATGTCAAGCATTACTGTACAAGGTTGACAAATCAGGTTTTGTAACGTGCGATCGGGATGACCTTATGTCAAAATATTAAAACACCACTCGCAAAAATAAATGTCAAACTATATCAACCATAATGAAGTACAAAGACTACAAAGTCCTCTGTGTCACCAAAACTGGGCATAGTTACTCCTATCACAAAGGAAGTGTGTTTAGTTCGATACATACGTACTTTGTCGCAGAACACTGTCCAGTCGCTTTGAATTACTGTGGATGGGTATTTTGACTCATTTGGGAAACAATTGTATAAGATCTCATTAGATTAGACACAGGGAATTTTATGGTTGTGGCCATCTACTATACTGATGTGCACGCGTTCCTATGAATGCATTTGTGAATTTCCTACCAAGGTCATTGTTGTTCATCATGGCGTTGGAGCCTCGGAGACGTGGGCCCTGCTGGGTGAAATGGTAGCCGAACTTCAGCAATGTGGTGTTTTTCTCCAACATGCTTGCGATCTCCATCTCCACCTTATTGCCTAATGGCTGGCTCTGAAGATGAAAAGTCGATATCATTTGTTCAAGCAACTGTATGGCATACTTGGATTTAACGAGCAGATTCAAAATAACGGTCAAGGAACACTGCTGGCTTGTAGTAAGTGACGAAAATCATTTTAGTGGTATATACTAGCCAACACACCACCGCTAATGTTAAAGGATAAAAATATACTACAATTCAGGCATGACCAATCAATCCAGGTTTAATGCAGCATAAATCGATTAGTCATGCCTGAACAGTGAGGAAAAAGGAGGACATAATAGAAAAGCAACTGTTGTTCTCATAACGTCTTGGACACACATTAGTGCAGCCCATCATAGCCCACATATCAAAATTAAAATATAAACAATGGAGGGTTATGTTGTCCGGTAAACATTTTTAATTTGCAGCTCAAGATATATTGTGAATTAAGTGTGCCAAATATCCTTTCAGTAACATTTTCCACGATCCGTAAAAGCGGAACCTACGGCCACTGCCGGTAACAAAATATGCGGAATTGGGTACACTTGGTATCTCTTCCTAGATGATTTGAACTTTATTAGCTTTAACCGTTCGGATTTCAAATAAAACCTCAGAAGGCCAGCTAGCTGCCCCACAATACTTTTTGTCCTCCGACTGGTTGGTCAGAGCAAACGTTCCAGCCAAGTTAGACGACCAAAACATGTCTGTTGTGATCTGCACAAATTAATATATTTAAAAATCAGCAAATAGGGTGAGTATCATGTATTTTATTTTCCGTGTTTTTTCTCGATACGTATGTTTGGATAAACATTCAATCCGAACTGCTTTTTTCAATGATGTACAGTACGTGGCACAGTTCTGTTCAGCACCTGATTGTCAATCTTGAGCTCCAGTAATGTGGTGTTGTACTGCAGTGACTCAATGAGGGCGAGGATTCCAGTCCCTGTTATAAAGTTCGACTCAACGTTCAGGCTCTTCAGTGTCGTGTTAACCTTGAGCATCTCCGCCAGGGCCTGACAACAAACAAGAATAATTGTCATTTTGTTCTTTTCTTTGGCAACATACACACCGTACCCTGCCCCTCTAGATTCCAAAAGTCAACATATCGTGCGAGCATCAAAACATGAACCCCGTGACTCTGTTTTTGCTTTTTATAAGGTTTTGTGTGGGTATAGTAACACTTACGCCAAAAGATGGGACAGCCCCCACAAGGGGTGTTAATAAAAGAAGAGCTATACTTTTCAGCGCCGACTTAACCTATTTTTTTCCTTACACTCCCATATGAATGAAATAGGTGAAGCATATAGTATTTCAAAGGGGGAAAAAAAGCAAAATGTTATAAACTTACAAATGCTACAGGGTCATTGCTTCTGGTTCCAACGATACTCAACCTCTCCACCGCCGTGTTCTCTATCAGAGCCTGAGCGTACGCCTTTAAAGTCGGGATGGGAATGTTCTAAAAGAAAAAGAAAAAAAGAAAGCAGCACCACATGGGAACATAACAGCGAACAGATTAGTATCATGAAATAAATGTGTCCTAAAACACTGTCAATGACCACGCAGACACAGAGACACTTTGCTACCTTGATGTTGTTGAGGTTGACCTCCACAAGCTCAGGGTCATTCCTTTTCATCCTTATGAGAGTGTCCTCCACATCAGTGGAATTGGGCTCCTCATCCGGAACTGGTTTGTACTGGGTGGACTGGATCACACCTGCCACACACTTACAGTTACTACACAGTCAGGAAGTCCTGGAACACAATGAGCTGAAATGCCAATAACAGAGACAACAAAGATACGTGAAAGACATTAAAAGCTGAGCTGTGTCACGCAAGCATGTACTTCATTAACAACAATTCCTACTTTTCCTTCCGCCGGGCTTTGGCACCATCTTGTGGCATCTTAGGGCATAAAAAAGAAACGCACGCACGAATATTGCATATGCCGACAACTGAAATCGCTGATTTTTTTTTCGACGAGTAACTGAAGCCAGATTCCAAATGAACAGAGATATATCCAACCATCCATTTTCTAATCCGCTTATCCTCACGAGGGTCACGGGCTGGGCTAGGCTCCAACTATCTTCGGGCCATTTACCGGGTACACCCTGAACTGGTTGCCAGCCAATCGTAGGGCACACATAGACAAACATTCACACTCATGGTCACACCTAGGGACAATTTAGAGCATAGGTGTCAAACTCAGGTCCTGGAGGGCCGCTGTCCTGCGTGTTTTCCAAGTCTCCCTGTTGCAACACACCTGATTCAAATGAACAGGTTCAATGCCAGGCTTGCGCAGAGCTTGCTGATGATCTGTTCATTTGAATCAGGTGTGTTGCAACAGGGAGACTTGGAAAACCTGCAGGACAGCGGCCCTTCAGGGCCTGAGTTTGACACCTATGATTTAGAGCAGGGGTGGGCAAACTTTTTGGCTCGGGGGCCGCATTGACTTTTAAAATTTGACAGAAGGGCCAGGTCAGCACGAGCTATGGTACATTAAAAAAAACAACTGCATTTGTTGACAGTCCATATCAAACATCAACAGAACAAAAGCATGAACGTACTGTATTAATATACTTTTTTAAAATGACAACAGTGTTGTTGATGACCTATTTTAGCCTGTGCATTTCTGCAGATGGGTTGCGATCAGACCAGTAGAAGTAGAGCGATACAGAGGTCCTAGGTGGTCGAAAAGATCCCGCCCCCCCCTCCCTGTGTTCTGCAACTTCAAGTCAATGCGCCACCTGGCGGTGAAATGCCTGTCATTACAAGTCCAATTGAAATGAATGCAATCATTCACATCGAACCTTAATTGTAGACCGACCTTCGGCGGGCCGGATTAAAAAGACCAACGGGCCGGATTCGGCCCGCGGGCCGTAGTTTGCCCGCCTCTGATTTAGAGTGTTCAATTTACCTACCACGCATGTTTTTGGAATGTGGTAAATAACCGGAGTGTAACAATAGAAAACCCACGCAGGCACTGGGAATACATGCAAACTCCACACAGGAAGGCCGGGGCCTGGGATCGAACCCTGCACTTCTGCACTGCGAGGCCGACGTGCGAACCACACAACTACCATGGTGCCTTGAAATATACATCTAAAAAATTGAATTATTGCTGACTAACAAATCACAAACTATCATAATAATTAACAAACAGAGCAGCATGGGAATGGCATCAAAGCAATCACATTTGACAGTAGGTACAGGGATCCAAGCATGTGCATACACAATTATGATCCGTCTTGTATATTATGTCCAGCATGTGCCAAACCAAGCATAGCATTCTGCAATATTCTTGGTCAAAGTAGAGTTTCCCACAATTGTCAAGTTGATGAATGCGTGAAATATAGCAAACTGAGGTGAAAAATGCAACTACAACAGTATAACTGTGGTATTTCAAATAGGATGTAAAATCAGAAAATAAACAAGTTGGAATGTAGTATTTACAGAAAAGCAAATGTGGTGCTCCAGAGGCATCCGCAGTTCTCCTTGAGTGGAAAAAAGTTTACTATGTCCATAGAAAATTCATTATGTATGCCCCCCTCTCTCCAAAAATTTGTTGCCATGAGCTTATTTCATATGCCAGAGATCCAAGCGAATTTGCTTCAACAGTTCTCTAGGACCGAGAGTAATTTAATTGAAAAGAGTTTACATCGTTCAAACTACACATTTTACCCAAATATGTCATTTTGTTTGGCGAAACAGATGAAATCCCGTGTAGGTGTTTGTTACATACTGTTAAGGCCTTGCTTGTTGACTATGGTGCTGCTTGCCAGAGCTTCATAATATTGCTGATTACTCATCAGGGTGTGCATGCCCAGGATGGCTGTGAAAGGAAAGGGCCATAGACAAAATGGAGGTCATCAACGCATAGCGAGCAGGTACAAAATGTGTTTCGGCTGCTCATCTGACCACCATGCAAAAAGAGGATGGAAAGAGACAGATATTGTATAAGAGGCATGCATAGTTACAAGTGAGTCACATGGATGGGCTGGTACTGTATTTTTTATCATTTACACGACAAACAGTATGACACAACCCATGCTGATCTTAACCTCGAGCAGTTGGTTGATATATAATGTGAAGTCAAATAATAATAATAATAATCATACGTGAATGGGTAGATTGGCCAACTAAGTTTTGTCCAAGCTGCTTTGAATAAGAAAAATGTGGTGAGATATCTAAAATAAATGTGTATTAAGCGTCATTTCCAGCTACATTTCTAGGAACGACTTGGAACCGAAATCATTTCTGTGCACCATTGTATAATACCACTGAGCTACAATTTAATGTCACGGGGACTGTAAAAATGTTGGTTACATTATGAAGTACAGTAATCCCTCGTTTATCGCGGTTAACGGGGATCAAAACCACCCGCGATAAACGAAAATCCGCGAAGTAGTGTCCAATTAACATAAACGGGTAAAAAAAAAAGAGGTTTTTTTTAAGTCCGCAAACGGTCCGCGAGAAGCTGCAAAACAACAGCGAGTCACATAGAGCAACATATACAGTACTGTACTCCATGTATACTGTATGTTTAAAAAAAAAACCTTTTTTTTTTAATATGTTTGAAAAAATCCGCGATGCACTGAACCCGCGATAAACGAACCGCAAAGTAGCGAGGGATCACTGTAATATGATAGGCACAAGCATGTCGAAAAACCTGATTCAAACTGATGGGGACGTTGGCAGTAAAACAAATACTGGCAACATGGATTGTCACTTGCATAGTGCCTTTCTACCTCAGGTACTCAAAGCACTTCGCGCTGTTACCTCATTCACCTATTGATGACGCAGAATCAGGAGCAACTGAGGGGTTCAGTATCTTGCTCGAGGGCACTTAGACATGACTGCAATGGCCGGGGATCAAACCACCAACCTCTGGGTTGGGAAACTACCACTCTACCGCCAACCTCTGGGTTGGAAAACGAGCACGCTACCACTGAGCCACGCCACCCCAATAAACTTCCATTGTCGTAAATAGCATGCGTTCATTGAGGTTAGCGGGCATGTAAATCAATCACAGTAGTCTGCGCAGAGCCTGAGCAGCATCTCTGTTCGTTTCATGCCAACACATGCGCCCAAACTGCAGATACCCTGTATGGTGCCCAGCTAACAGTGATCCAGCAGAGGTGGAGGAAGTGAGGGGGTGATGAAGAGGAAGGGTGGTGGGGTGATGGAGGGAACACTAAGGGGGGGGAAGCAAAGGAGTTAGCTTGAAGACAAGATGAAGATCCAAGGATGGGGGGGTCGGGTTGAGGTTTACACTGATTAGTGAAACAACTTGAATTCAATAGCATTTGGAAAACTGGCGTTTAATGAGAGGTGTGAGGGAAAACAAATACAGTGTGCGAGAATATATCCAGTCTACGGCGCCATTGTGTTGACGGGAAGTAAAGGAAACTTGTTACCTGCAATATCACAAAGTTCAGCATCAGTAGCGCTGGCGAGCGCTTCTTCGAGCTCAGGCTCCAAGGTCACATTCTCCATAATGGGGTCCACCATCTTTTTCGGCACAAAGGCCTTCCCTACAAAATGAAAGCATGTTTATACATCCACCACTTACCCTCATTTTGCACCTATGGACATTACAGTTTTGACGATTTAACCTCAATTGCATATGATTGGAATGTGAGAGGAAGTGCGCGGCAACCACAATTTTAGAATCGCCACATGAGGATGAACAATGACGGTGACCATTGAGGAATTTATGTCAGAGGTTATACTACATCTCCTAAAGTTGTACTTGTGAATGGTCATTTTTCTACATGTGCCTTGTGATTGACAAGTGACCAGTCCGGGGTGCACTCGAATGTTTCACAGCTTGTCAGTTGTGTTTACCTCAAGTGAATGCATGAAGAGGCCAAGTGTTAATATTAACTCTGATGTAAAACAAGAAAAATATGAACCTGACTGTGTCTTGGCCTCACGGACTGAAAAGCCGTCCATCAAATACTCAGCACAGACTCCGACTATTAAAAATATCCATGATGTATGAGCAGCTCTTATATCAGAGCCGAGCCTTGTGAGCTTCCTTCCACATGATCTGACTTCATGTTGTTGACACTTAGTAAGTGTAAAGACATTTGTGCGCGCGGGTGTGCGTTCGCAACCCGCTCCGTCTAACGTCACACTCGGCTCTGTCGCGCGTACAGCCTCTGTCACCTCATGTTTGGACTGCCTTGTAAACACTGGCAGCCGAAAAACAATTTAGATGGTTTCATAGACTTCAGTGGTGCAAAAAGGTGGATGGATGGATGAACAGAAAGGAGGAGGCACTCGGTAAGTCCAAGGCCTTCGCAACAGCCCACGGACTTGATGGGGTTTTTTTTTGCTTGTTGGAGATGTTTACAAATCTAATAATTTTTTTTGTAGACAGTGTCACAGAAACCTCATGGTGAGGCTGACTTTCTAGAGTTTTGTGTGGCACCTCTCTACTACGCATTACCCTTCTAATCATGGACCCTTTGCGAGATGGGCTTTTGATTTCAGACACAGTCAGAGACATTGCGTTTAGTACGTGAGGAATTAACCCAAAAATCGATGACAATGTTGCAGGCTTACCTCTCTTTTCCCCAGTGAAGGGCACCAGGTCTTCCCTGTCTGGATGCTCTTTGGCTTGTTTCTCCAGGTGAGCCAGCAGGTCATCTCTCTGGAACGTTCCCGTGGGCGCTTTCTTCGTCTGGTCTTTCTGACGCATCCCGGCAGGCAACAGTGCATTCTAGTCAACGATGGAATGTACATCATTCAAAACATTGGTACCCTCCATTGGGAAGTGGGGCCATATTTATTTTTGAGTCCATTTGGTTATAACACGACATTCTTTATTCTTTACGGGTGATCAAGTTTATTACTGTCTAGATTCATCTGATTGCTTGAACAGTGTTTACACTTGAGAGCTGTAAGTGATTTGACACACTTGTGATTATATTAGACGATTGATACATTTTTGGATTGAAAAGGATTTAAAAATTCTAACCTGGTACCAGTCGATCCTACATCACTACAGTACCGTACACTACACAACTGGATGCCATAACTGGAGATTGAAATGCAGTGCAAGAATATCATGAGAATTTGCCCTTGAAAGCGCTGTTCGTTTGATTGACACGACACTGTATATGAGAGTTATTAATCTACTCTAAAAGTGCAGTGTGTTATCTGCATCGGTGTACAAGTACACTGTATCAAAATGAGCGATGGCTCCCATATCTTACTTTCCACACATGAGAGGCAAGAAGCAAAAAAAAAAAAAAAAAAAACAACGCAGGGAATATCATAAAAACATCTCAACAATAATAAATCTATTGGGAAAAAAGAGTCTCTTTTCTCAATCGAAACACAAGCTTTATTATTTCTGGAACGATCTTTTTGTCTTGAATTGGATTACGCTAGGGGTTACCTAATGTCCTGTACGGTGATTTTATTCAGTATACTCGCACACAAGGGCAGGCTGAGAAATTTCCCACAGCTTTGCTGCGCCCCACGTTATTTTTAACCTAAAGACCCATTTAAAATCAAGCTCTTACAAGCTCTGCTTATAGCCTCATATCTTATCTTTTGCTCTCAACGCACCGTGGCCTCACTCGCTCTCTTCTCATGACTCATCCAGCCTTTTCAAAGCTGCCGTCGGCCTCCCTCTGTACTTACTCAAAAGCACAAAGATGACAATAGTGAACAAAATCACCGGGGCTTCAAAATATATTCTGCACAGCATACGGCAGCATTGAGAGGAAAGGTGACTCCTCCAGGCTTCTCATCTCACAGTTACATCACAGAGAGCACGTCTCTTACATTCAGCTCCGCTCCACTGTGTTATTTTTAACAGTGAGAGACTCAGTTGTGCTCTCTTCCCCAGTCCGACTGCGACTTCCTTCTCCGTTTTCACTTTAACATGGCACCGCAGTACCTCATCTGGTAAGCATGCACACAGGAGCCACTGGTCGGAGGGACTCAGGATTGAGTGGCACTTGCTCTTCTTAGCTGACCCCAAAACTCATTCGCAAGACTCAGAGGCTGTCATCAAAAATTCCCACACACCCAATATCTTGAAAATCTTCCCAGAAGATTGAAGCTATTGTGTTATGACCAACTGTACATGTTCGTCTATATACTTCCTACACCACAGGTGTCAAACCCGAGGCCCGGGGGCCAGATCTGGCCTGCCATGTCATTTTATATGGCCCTCGAAAGCAGCTCAAACATGTCAACTTCCATGATCCTTTCTTAAATGTATACCAAATTTTAAATTGTCATGTGGAATAAATAAGAGATATATTCTAAGCATTTTCTTGTTTTGCCAAAACCCTCATGATAGTAACTTAAACAATAGTTGAATCAACAATAATTCTTGACTTCTTTACACGGTTTCAGTCATAACGGCCCTCCAAGTGAAACGGTAAATAAAATGTAGCCCGCGCCAAAAATGAGTTTGATACCCCTGTCCGACACTTACAGGTATTATTTATACTTGGTGCAATACAAGGCGTGCATTCAACATTAAATAATTTTCGAAGACAAAAACTAGTGCGGCCAGTCAAACGTCTCAAATGTTGTAGTAGACTTTGGCTCAAGTAGCAATCCATCATCATGCAAGATGTCATCAAATCATCTGCTCAGTGAACGCATTTATTTTGTTTTTATTTATTTTTGGTGTGGAGCATTCTTAACGGTCAGTAAAAGGTTGATGATGTCCACAGTTTAACTTTAGATTATTTCCTCAGCATGAAAACCCTGAAGTCAATTTATTAATTTTATCAAAAATCGGGTTAAAATTCAAGCAAATAGATAGCGCGGCTTTTTGAAGAGAGAGCTTTTCACCATTGTGCAAACTCATGAGTTAAAAACAAAAAAACAAACAAATGAATAACAGATCCAGGCTGCACTCATAAGACATTATAGACAATTGTTAGATCGCATTATCCAGTATATTTGCCTGTAGAGTTGGTCGAACTCTAAAATAACTTGGCAATGTCTTTCAGGAATAGACGTAGGAGATCTGCTGGGAAGGCTGCAGTGCTTTTCAGAGTAAAAGGGCACTTTACTGTTCTGTAATGGGCTCTGCTCGTAAAGAGGCGGCCAAAAAAAAAAAAGTACGCGCGCACACTCTGACTCTCTACGTTTGCGTCAGAAAGTCCCTCTGGGCCAGACAGTGCTGGCATGGGTCTTGTGTGACACACAAACGCGCGCACATGCACGACGAATGAGAGCCTCACAGTCAGCCACCTCTTACCCGCTTTTGGGATTGAGGAGACGATCACAGCTGCTGTTACCTCTTTGACTCATGATGTATCACGGAGTGCATGACATAAAGTATGTAAATTTCCCCAGTGTGGGACAAATAAAAGGATATCTTATCTTATCTTATCTTATGCCACAAGCTGCATTGAACCCACCAAAGATTGCAACTTGGACGTCGGACATGTATCAGTTGTACCGCACATTCACGTTGATTTGGAGTCTTTAGTGAAGCGAATTTGCAGGTTTATGGAATGTGGGAGAAGGAGGCTGGAGTACCAGGAGAAAACCCACGTGTACGCTCAGAACTGTGAGGCAGGCATGCAAACCACCGGTGCAATTTGCTCCCCTCCTTTCTAGTTCAATGGAAGCAATTTGTGCAGCACCACTGACATCATGAGTGAAGTCGGCCAGTGGTCAAAAGCGCTGCAGTGCACTGTGTTGGTCTTGCTGAATAATAACATATATATTATAAATCTTAGTTTAGACTATTTCAATTGTTTGGGTTGCAAGTGTATGCATTACTTTCTTGCTTATTTGTGGGCAAGAGCAAAAAAATCTGTGGTGATAATTCATGATACATCTGAACATGTTTTTTGTTTCAACTAAAAGTTCCTGTCAAACATTGCAGTAAATTTGTGATGTATTGCAGTGAACCCGCTATCTCATGCATCATTTTTTACAGCCTCAGTATTTTTATCCAGTCTTCTATTTATGTTTTTTTGCAGGGGATTGGGGAAAGTGTGGTCCTCGAGAGGCCCTATCTAGCCTGTTTTACGTGTACAAGATCACTGATTCAAATGATCAGGATGGCATCAGGCTGCTGAAAAGCTTGCTGATGAGCTGATCATTTGACTCGGGTGTTTTCAGAGGAGGGAAACATGTAAAACAGGCTGGATAGCGGCTCTCGAGGACGGGACTTGGGCACCCCTGGTTTCTCGCAAACAGGCGAGTCCATATTTAGAGGTCGGCACAATGCACATTCATCGTGGTACCGCGTTGCGCCTCAACACGTCAGGCATCTGTGAGGTCAACTGGAAGAGATGTAGCAAGTAATTTAGCGAAAGTAAAGTGCCATATTTATTTTACCATAATATCCACTGAGCAGAGAAAATATTTGACTGCATGCTTAGTTGTGGCTTTTTCAAGGGTTAGAATGACTGGAAAATGATACTAAATTCTGTTCGCCTGTGTAGGGTTTTGAATTATACATTTTTGATTGAGTATTTATAAAAACTCGCTTCAAAGCACATTTTTACTCTGCGGCTTTTGAGACTCGTCATTTATTCATTGGATTAATTGTCGTTTGGATGAACTGTCTTTGTTTTTGCACGTCAAATTTTTACTCCATGTACAACTCTTTCTATTTAGCGAAGGTTGTTTCAAAACTGCTCTACAATTACAGTTAGGTTGACTCGAACATCATCTAAGAAGGTTTGATATCGTCATCAACATACCTGTGAATAGTTGTGTAGGTTAGATGACGGTTTTGGGTGAACATTTTGTTGTTTAACCCTTTCAGGGATAGCGGTTACTACAGTGGACAGCTTGTCATGTTATCAAGTTACAGGGTGCGTGAAAGATGCAAGGTTTAGTTTTCGTTTGTTTTGTGTTAGGTGTGACAGTGAGCGGAACGAGGGTGAAAAGGGTGTCTTCATAGTGTACGTGTAAAATCATTTCAAAGTTGTTGTTTTTTTTCCCCCTGCTGCCACACTAAACAAGGGTTCACTGTACTTTTGTCTGTTCGATTGAATTACAACACATGCTTATGGGGGTTTGAGGGCTGCCGTATTGCCTCTATTAATCCCCAGCACGCCGCTGAGCACATCTCACTAACAATATAACTAATGGGCCCACGGGCGGCACACGACAACATCTTAAACACTATGAGCAATCACAGTAACAGAGCTGTAGGTGACGCTAATATGTTAAGTCAGCGTGCTCCACAGCATTCCGGCCCCGCGTGACTCCATAACTCTGCGGTGACACCAGCGGCGCGCTGGCGGAAAGTAAACTCACGTCGGGGTCCAGCTCCTCCAGTTCATCTTCTAACCGTCGCAGCTCCTCCTCGGAGAGGTTCATGAGCAGCTCGTCCTCGTCGATGTCTCTGTACTTCTCCATCTCCTTTCTCAGCACCGACATGATGCCACACTTCTGCGAAAATGAACACCGATGTCACATTGACATTCACCTGGGCCATTTCATTAAACCTCTTGCTGCTTCAGTCCAGAAATGTGTTGTTCTTTCTTTCCAATGTATCTTTTACATTTGCTACAGAGCAGTAATTCAATGGCAAATTTGTTGTGACATTTGGAGAATGTGCCTGACTTGTGGGTATGACAGTGGCAATTTTGTCAGCGTTCTTTGCGGAGCATCGTTTGCTTCACAAATCCCAACTCACAACAAGTGGCAAACGTGAGAAGACACTGGACAAATGGACCGATGGATAGGTGGATGGTGCCTCTTAGGTTTTCTTCTTCGAAAAAAACAAAAGCCTCTGAATTGTTTTATTTCCCAAAACAATGAATGGGAATCCAAAACACACTTCAAAAGTTGTGGGAAAGTTTAACATTTTGAGCGTGGACAATGCAGTTTTACAGATTTATATATTTTAATCTTAAAGTTGATTAGTCAGTAATGTCTGATTTAGAGTGCAGAAGAATGAAGAAAAGGGAGCCGAGGGAGGGGCGCTGTTATCTTACCTCAGTAAAGGCCTTCGAATGAGAAATACAAATGCCAGATGAGCAGCTGGGCCAACTCCACATCCGTTGTGAAGGCTGAAGATAATAGCTATGGATGGAAACAAACCATTTGGAATCAAAGTGCACTGAGTTTATGACTCAGAAGTCATGCAGTATGTGAAATGAACTAATCGTTACCTTTTGCAGCAAGTCGAAACAATATCGACCTACAGAGAGGCAAAAAGAGTACAAAGAGTTTAGGATTTGCTGTCAAGGTCGTTCTGTTCTTTCATTTTACCAGTGTTTGGGTTACATGTTGGATCTAATCAGCTCTCTCCGTCAAAACACATTTTGAAATTTCAATCACTAACAGGCTGCTGAGTTTACATGAACAAGAAGCTGATAAGGAGACTCATATTTGTCGGCATTAGTCATTTTGCATCGGCAGAAGGGCATAAAAATATAGTGATCATGTTTATAATGACTTTCAAGTCTCTCTCCAAACAGACGACACCATAAATAATGGGGCGGGGGGTTCCCCTCTCATAGCATATTCTGTTGCTAACCTATCAGCAGTACGGTAAATCGTTTGGTTTTATTTTTTATTTTTTGTCTTTTCTTCTCTGGACTGCTTGCTGTGGGTGGCCTCAGCGTTTCACACCAATGAATATGTTGGTAAGGACTCTCTAGATCAGTGATTCTCAACTTGTGTGTCGGAACCCAAAAGTGGGTCACAGAGCAATTTCCGGTGGGTCGAGGACAGTTAGTAAACATTTGCAGGGGTTCCTCAGATCACGACGGTACAGACGAATGACATTTCATTTTTACTGATGTCCATGCTAACATTTCTTATCATCAACAGTTCCTTCAGTTCCTACAGAAAGGCACTTTGAACATATACTCGAAGCATGCGTACCTTACTTAAAATATGACACATACTGTATGTTCTTTTCAAACAGCATGATTCCTTCATTGTTCTTAACATCTATTAAAGTGGGTCGAGGCTAAGCTCCGATGAGAAAATGCGGGTCCCCACGTGACAAGAGTTGAGAAGCAAAGCTCTAGATAACAGGAGTAAAAATAACTTCATTGAGGCCAATATCTAATGTCCAAACCTAATCTGACCAAAAAAATTATAAACATGCTCGATAACGCCGCACTGAATAGGTTCTATTTGATTATGACTGTAGATCATGCTGAAAGGTGGGAAGGTTGTTTTACTCAGCTTTCTCGAAGCACCATCCATGATGAGACAAGTTTTGAAAAGCAAAGATGAAGAATGGGGCTGAAATCCAAATAATGCTATGGAAGAAGCTGACCTGCTCTGCAGATAGCAAACAGAGCCGGTCCTGTATCTACGCAACTTTCCCAAAGTTTCTGCTTAGTTGGGATGACACTGGGGGGAACAGGACATAACAGCTAAAGCTGAAATTGCGAAAAATAGTCATCCAAAGACTTTTGCGTTGAAACTGGGCCGCGTCGACAATGCAACAACAAATACGCTATGATGCAAATAGGGGTACAATACACAAATTCACTTTCTCATGGACAAATTGAAGAATCGGTCATCAGCCATAGATACCACTGATGATCGGTAAAACGATCTACAGTATGTTCTGTCAGTGTTGTGGTGTGCATTCGTGTTATTGCACAGTGTAAAAAGATTTCATGTTTAAAAATAAACCTCATGTTTATAAACTACAAAACATTGGCCTGTAAAGATATCATATGAGAAGCCAAAAACTCTTTGCAGTTAATAAATCAATGAATAAAAACAGAGCGAGCAGCAGGACTTGTTGTAAAACTGCTCAGCAGACGAATCCTGCTCAGTGTCTTCAGAGTGTCACAGCACATGACGTCAGCATCATTAAAAACATCAGCCTCACGCGCGGGTACCGTATATGTGAGCAGATGGGGAACATTTTGTTGTTGATGTTGAAGTTTTGTGCATTTCATCGCTACCATGGAACATTTCAAGGGCGCACATTCTATCTTCTGTATTTAAAGAATGATAAAGGACATCACAATGGGCACATTTCACATTAAAACACATTTGCTAGTCATAGAAACGCAATATTTTCAGGATCAAATATCGTTAAGGCAAAATAGGTTTCTGCAATATCGGAAATGGTCTGACTGCTCAGTCGTGTATGAGTACTACACTAGCATAACATGAACACTACAGCGTCATTATGCAAGTTGTGACGGGTGAGTAATTTTACTTTATTCTAGCTTTATTATACAGCAGTTAACTTCTTTTTGTACTGACTTGTAGAAAAGATGGTAAAAATATAAATAGTGTATATTATTTTGAAAATCACTTTTTATGATTTTGTGTTAGAGATAACCTTTTAATAGGAAAATTGTGAAACTTTCTCTAATTTTAACAATACTTTTTGCATGTGCACAGATGAATCACAACAGATGAATCCAAAGGGAGACGAAAAGTCCGACCTTGCATGTCGCAAAGGTCATACATCTCTAGAATGTTGTGCAGACACGATTATGTAGGCCAACATGCCATCAGACAACTGTTGCATCTCACAGCACTTGTTGACTGATCCTAATTATGCAAGGCGTTTATACTGGTCGACTCAACACTTGAGTAAGAACAACTCTAGTGTGTTTTTGTAGGTGCATTGATTTGGTAGGGTGTAGTGGGAGACAAAATGAGGATTGGCGCAGTCTATTAAGCCAAAGTAAGATTGTCAGACGTCAGTCACAATTTCGTCTTGACGAGGGGCCCCCAAAGACACGATTTCAAATTGAAGAGAACCACAGATTGCAATGTGTATTAATTTACACAGTTCATTAGCCTCTGTCCTAACTTTACTCAAGTGAAGTCTTCCACAAGCATCACTCTTATTTTGCATGTATTTACGTACCTCCAGCAGCGCTATTTATAGCCGGACCGTCCGGCTGGGTGACAGCAGCACCGAATACTTTGACCAGATATGGTTCCCTCAGAGCGGCGTGGACAGGCGATGCGGGCTGCCCCTCAACGGCTACACGAAGCGGGGATGGAACGCAAGTCCCGTCGACGCGACACCGTCCATGCTCCGCGGTCACGAACACCGAGAATTGGTGCAGAATGGAGCGGACTCAGAAAGTTGCCTCCCTCGACATTAGGTTCCAATTGGGCGTTTGAGGAGGCTCTAGTCGAAGTCATCTCCCGCAAAGGGCAAAGCCGAGAGGGCCTCCTCCCATCATAAGTCACGCCCACCGACCCCCAAGCAGACTGCACTGTCACTCCTGCGATGACGCTCTCGCTCATAATTCCTCATTTCCAGGGACCGCGCGGTTTACGAGCCAGTTCCGTTCATACGCGGTAGAAAAGTCAAAGTTACTGTTAATATTGTGCAAAGTCATAGATATTCTAAATACTTATCTGAAAAAACAAGTGTAGGCTATACATTGGAAAACTATCTGGCGGGCAACTCACAAACATTCAATTTGCCGATTTGCAAACCACACCAATGCATAGAGGTGCACGTTGAATTCATTCTACAACCACCCAAACACATCTCAAATCATCTTTCCCCATTGAAATGAATGGACGTGCCATTAATCCGTTTCATCTTTCCCTCCAAAACGTTTTTTTTTTTAAATTAGGAAAAGTGCCACTCTATATTGTACTTTGTAAATTCATTCCAGCAAAACAATTTCTGAACTTGAGTTGCTAAAATAATCTACATCAAATGAAATCCCACTTGTCCATTTTTTCATGCTAAAACAGCAACCTGCATTGAAAATATACACAAGATTGGAAATTAGACTTGTTAAATGTAAACCCACATTAAAAAACTAAACAAAAAAACCCCCGAACCATACACTGAAGAAGGAATCCAGTGTCACGTTTTTTTCTAATTGCACTTGCAAGCTTTTAAAACAGAGGCATGCCAACAAAAAGCAGGGAACTCGGTGTCATATTTCAAAAGTACAGATTCAGATTCAGAACAGTACATGCACAAAAACAAACGTCTCAATAACATGCATCAGGTGGAGCAAACTAATCCCAACATTAGAAACATTGGTATGTCTCTAAGTAAGGGAAGATGGCTCCGTGCACATGTCCCCCATGAGGGTGTGGATCCAAAGGTCCTTGTCATCTAATTTGGTGTCCACTAAATACACAGTTAATTTGTGCTCCCATGGATCCTCTGGGACATCTGACTCATATTGGACATTTTCAATTTGTGCCACAAGTGCTTGCTTCTCCACATGGTTCCTGAAGACCAAGGACGTGGCTTCTGACCATTGGCACTTTGGCACACCTGGAAGACAGAGGGCACAAGTTGCTCGCTCGAAACATGGCAGAATCTGACATGTATGTTAAAAAGCCTCAACACAAGTGATTAATGGAAACATGTATTTCTTTATGAGTACAGGAAATCTCTGCATATTTGGCATGCGTGAATTTGTCCATTTATTTTCCTGGCCACCTTCATCAAGTTCTTATATTGAGGATGAGCGGCATTAAGAGGGAGGAAATTTCATCTGTGTGTAACATACAGCACATTTGACAATAAAGTTGTCCTTGACTGGCTTGAACTCATGCCAGGACCAAGGTTTTAGCGATACTGTGCCATTTCTCTTCAGAGTCTTAACAAGGTGAAAGACTTCCACTAAAACATGTTCGGTAAATAATGTGAATTTGACAAGCACAAAGTCTACAACTCACCTGCCAGCTGCGCAATGATGGCCTGAAAAGGCAGCTGTCGAAATTCCTCAATCAAAGGTCGCAGGAAAGAGCTGCGGACGAGTTCATGTTTTCCATGATCTAACTCGTAAATGGAAAACAAGCCGTTGGACAGAATCCCCTTCACCACTGCACGGTACCAACTGAGTAGAAGCAGTCACAGATTAAGTACCGGTACTAGGAGTAAAATATATTATTCCCTTCAAATGGCACACAACCACATCATCTCCATCAGTTTCCATCAAGTCAGTCACTTACTTATTGCCTATTTTGGCCGCATAGATGTGTCCTTTCTTAATCTGCCCAGTTGTGGTGGTGACAGCCTGATTGTAGTGGAGCATCATCTCTCCCATCAACACGACCAATTTATGCAGGTTCTGCCACGGCTGCAGCACGAAATAACCAGGGTGGCAAGCCGCTGGTACATAAACATCCATGTTCTGACCAAGCTGAAAAATGCAGCATAAATGAAATGTAATGAGTGAGTGGTTCAGGACACTAATCACGGTTCTGTTGTTCTATTATATAGTGGTCCAAAACAATATTTGTGTTCCGTCCAGTGTTTCACAAACTTTTTGGGCCCAATGCACATTTTGTGCAATAGAAAAATCTCAAATAAAAACATACAAATTCCTTCTCATACACACCAGGGGAAGCTCCAGAGGTGGCGGCATTGTGGTGATTGTTTCTGCTGAAGATGATTCACATAGTTGTGGATGAAGACAACTTGGGTTGCTCACAGCCAGTCTCTTGACTGAATCACTGCCATCTGCAATTTGAAGAAAAGCAACAAAGAAGCATGCTAATAAATAGTTAACATTGACTGGAACAAAGAGTTAAGCTTTTTGTGCATTTGTCTGTTGGGGGTAGTCATGTGAGCAAGTCGGTGTCCTTACTTCCAGTAGCCGTGCAGCCTTTTTTGCCGTTGAGTGCCCGCCATATTTCTGGGTCGCTCAACCTATGGTTGATGCTCTGGTGCATGTCCTCATGGTCAGCGGCAACAAATAGGTAGATGTACACAAGTATCCCTTCTTTGTGCTCCTCCAACTTCACAATCTAAAACAGGCAAAGCAGTTCAAAGGTCACATTGAACACATGCACACAGCACATGCGATGGTGTCACAGTTGTGCAGCCAAAGGCTCACACGAGTAGTACTAGTGCTGGAAGTTTAAAACAAAAATACATTATAGTCCAGATCGCTTAGCATTTACGTGGCAAGGCTGCACAATAAAAGGGGGAGGGGAGAAAAAAAAAGAAAAAGCTATTCATCAGGTCCCAACCTGATTGGATTGCATGTTTTTCCAAACAATGTAATTTGATTAGCTATTTTTACCATTGGAGATGTTTTGTTATACAACGTGGCGCCAGTGCACGCAACACTCACTCCTCCGCCACACTCTAACAAAAACAAGTGGCAGTGCTTCTGCCACAGACTATACATATTTTTGTGTGTTCTCTATGCTGTTATTTGGATGAAACTTTGTTAGTTAGTTTCAACCGAACAAAAGGTAACAAGTATGAAAGCAGCCTTGAACGCCCAGAATAATGGGCAGTCCCGTTACAATAACTAACGATATACATACAGTTAATCACACGCTACTTCCCTCATAGGAACCCCTGTTTGCTAAACCATAGCGAACAGTTAAGTTACCTTCATTTTACAATCGTCAACCCCCAGGACAGCATTCTTCAACCAGGAAACAATTTCTAGGCTCCAGTCACCTTCTGGAACGGTCACATCCACCAGACGACATTTGATGGCCTGAGCAAAGCACACAGGAGTATCTTAAGTTTTCACTGATTATAAAATATATTTACAGCAGATTTACTCCAAAAAAAGAATCACATCATTTCTAAAGTATTTTAGTTCTCAGACTGTCACAGATGAAGAATCACTCACAATATAGAGTGTTAAGTCTTCTGAAAAGTACGGTACTATTATTTCAGTAATTGCAGCGAATTTAACTTTCACAGAAAGAAGCTTTGATCCGGATGTCATAGGAGAGGAAGGAACTTCTCCAAGGAGGCAAACCTGTGGTGGGATGAGGGCAAAGTCTTGGAGGAAAAGAGGGGGCATCTCTCGAAGTTCAGTGACCTCTACTGTTGCCATGACGCCCAAATCAATTAAGACCACTTCAATGACCCTGTTGCCATGAAGGTTGGTTATCTGAAACCAATGAGAAATGGTTTTCTCAAAATTAAATGAAGAGATTTATTTTCTTCAGTCAAATCCCACTCCCCCTCAAAAAAAACAACAGCTAAAATTACTCTAAGAGTGCGACGACGACTCATCCAGTAGGTTGCAAAAGAACCTAGAAAAACCTAAGACTGCAGACCCCGCTGGCCTCAGTCCAAGTCAGCATTCACCACTCTACCATCAGAAAGATACTGGCCAAAAATGGCATTTTTGGCCAGCCACAACCCAACCAGTATCAGGGAGCAATGACATCATCATAAGTTTGGATTTTTTTTCTTTGAGTGTGATAAATATGCAAAGAACACAACAATCAGGAAGGGGGCAAACATGGCACGGTAAATCCACACTCTTAGAACATAAAATGATAAACATGTCTGTAGGAAATTTAAAAAAAAACTTTGATTGGTTGATGTCTGAAATTGCTCAGTCACTGATCTCTAACTGTCAATAGGATGACAGTCAAACCAAGCATACCTCTGCTCTACACCATTTGTCTTTATAGCAGGTCAGACACATCTTGCCATTGAAGAGTTTAGAAACCAAGTACTCAGAGGTCATCTGTTGGGAACAGATACATTTCTTTAAAATCAGAATTGCAGAAAATTTGACTAATAATGTGACATATTGCGCCTGAAAGCAGCTTTTTGTAAATCAATAGCAGATACACCAAAAGAGAGTCATGGAGTATCACCGCAATGCCAACTATGTCCAGAAGCGCAGTGTGGGTTCTTTGGTAACCTACCTGGGAGAACAAAAATGCTTCTGTTTCTTCCAACAACTTGCTAAGTCTTGTGGTTCCTCTGGAGGGCAGCTGGCAAAAGACGATGCCATCCGCGCAAATATTTGTGACACATACACCCTGATAGATAGAATTCACCTAAAGGCAGGAGATAAATGACAATCACACAGCAATAATTGACTCAAAGGAAGACCTTGGCTTATGAAAGAAAGTCGACCAATTACAAGTGTCAAAACATTTCACATTTTTCATGGTTTTCATAAAAAAGCACACATTGCTGGTTTAGGCAGTATGAAGACTGGAAAACTCAAATCTGTTTACAAACATAAAACCCATCAGCAGTCATCACACTTACAGTTAAGGGGTTATTCATGGTTTTGTCTTGCAGCTCCTTTAAGCAGACAGAGTTGATATTGATGTCATCATCTTGTGAGGTGTCATAGAGCAACACCTCAGGCAAGTCATTTGGGTGAGTAGAAGAACCCAGTATCTCCATTAGCAAAATCTTTCCAACCGCAAACTTCTCCAAGAAGGACAACACAGCAGGATGGGAACTGAATGCCTCTAAACCTGAGAGGAGAGGGCAAAAGGGCAGTTAAGGGTATTACGGTCAAATTTTTAAAAAATTGTATCGCGAAATTAACCAGCCCCATTATGACTACTTGCACACTCGTATATTTTGCACAAGAGCTACAACAAACATTCAGCCTTTACAAATTGCAACACATCTTTAGTTATAGCGTGTGTACCTGCCAGCCTAACATTGGTGGCTTGGAAGGGAAGTGAAAGGAAGTCATGGTGCAAAGGCAGAAGATTTTCTTGAGGAATCTCCGCAGCAAAGCCGTGATCCACATAGTAAACCTGATGGGAGAAAAAAAACCAGTACTGCTTCTTTGCAATTGCTGAACTGATTTGTTTATATTTGAAGACAATATACTATTTAACAGAGGTGGGCATTCCGTCAGTACTGACAGAAGGTCGGTCAATCAGTCACTGATGGGCGTCAAATCAAGACGTTTTGCTGACGAATGACGGGAACCTTAAAAATGACAAACGGGTGCCCCAGCTGCTGGTGTAATTGGTCGACTCAGCAAACTTTACTGACACGCCCACCTGCGCTATTTAAAAAGCCCACACGAGGTTCCTCCAACTATCTTGATCAGGAAATTAATACCTTTCCTCTTGTTATTACATTAACAGTGTAGATAGAATATAAGTAATTAAACAATCAAACGGTCAAGCAGGCAGGTTACCTTGATGATGTTGTTGGTCACTTCAATAACCTGAGCTCGAATCAGGTCGTTGCCATTCTCCCCCTTGACTGCTACGAGCTGACCCACAGCAAGCTCTGAGAGAGGCTGGAAGGTGGTGCTTTGTTCATACAAGGAAAGCATAGCATCCTCCATTGCCTCCTGGGCTGTGGAATAGCCCTCACCAACATACCTGCACAGGGGAAAAGACACAATCAGGTAAAACTATAAAATGTCCTTTGGAAATAATAATCCCACGAACAAGTTAAAATGGACCTAAAACGGTTGGTGAACTGTAATGCATGCACTCTAAGAGCAACACTTATATTGCATGACAAATGAATGAAGGTTAATGTAACTGTATAAACGAAACTACTTTGGGGCGATGTTATTCACAAATAAGTGTGCTGCCAGAAGTGATGTGAACAACATTGCACATTACTATGTACACATAAAAGTTTGCATTTCTTGAATTTTTTTGGATTTGACCATATAACTACTTTTTTCCTCTGGATAGTTTTGTGTTGTTTTATTTTATTTGTAATCCATTTCAATATATATTTTTAATTTTGATAAGGGGAAAAGAAAATATTAAAATAAATAATAATTAATCGATATTGTGATACATTTTCAGTCGTATAGCACAGGGCTACTCTTGAATATTTTTTGTTGCTGACAAACTCCTGCTCCTCACTTTCTAGTGAAAATTCGTAGCAATGTGAACATTTCTTTCTTCTTGATTTCTAATTTACAAAAAAAAGTCGAGACATACCTTATAGTAACTACGTTACTGCTTTTGGCATCAGTAACCAGCACAGAGGGATACTGCATTGAGGGATGAACTAGACAGGCAGGAACTACAGGACCAGTGACCTCCAGACCAGATGGAAGCTGGTGGCTTCTGGTGTTTTGACTGCGTGTACTCTCAGTTCCTTCCAGCTTTACTCTCATGGGTGCATATATGATGGCCTGATCCAAACAACAACACATTCACAGAATAATATTTGTCACAAGTGGTCTCCAAACCTCCCCTACCAATGAGTTCAATAATGAAAGAAAGACAAAACACACAGTCCTTCGTGACAGCATGCATGAATGTAGTGCTCCAAGTGCCCTCTCCACCACTTACCTTCTTGCCGTCATGTGGAATAGGGTATTCCACAGTGCAGAGGTCCGGAAGGAGGGATAATTTATCCATAAAAAGCTCAGGGAATGGGGCCTTGTAAGCATCCATGAAAAGTTTGGGCAACGCATGGACCCACAGCCCATTAGTGTACTTGGATAGAAGTTCCTTTAGTCTCTGACACACATCAGCGGGCAAAATGGCAGCACAGGACTTAACGGGAGGACAAGGGCAAGAGTTCAATGATGAGGTGGACTTTTGTGGTGGTAAATCTTCAGAAGGAGTATGACAAGAAGGAGTAATTGCAGGAGTGTCGGTTTTTGGAGGATATTTCCTCGTGGGTGCCAAAGGATGAGCAGTTTGTTCAAGGTTGACGTCAGGTGTGACTGCCAGACTATTTCCTGACTTTTGTGACACCTCCAAAGATGTAAAATGATCTGTTGGCTGTGAAGCCAAAGTGAGTGGCGGGTTGGCTAAGGTCTCTATGGAGCCAACTCTAGAATCAGAGGTGGACACCTGTGAAGAATCTAATGTACATATCGTGCTCAAGTTGACGGAAGGTTCTGCAGGGCCTTCAGACAGGCTGCTTTGTGGCGCAGACAAAGAAGGCAGAGGGGGGTAAACCAGGAAGTCGCCTTTGGTGCTGCATGATTTCTCTACCTGAAAAGACCAGAGGAGCAAACAGGACCGGTATATTGGAAAATAGTTCACCGTAATTGTAATAAAATTAGAGTAAAATTTTTCTAAAAGAGAGGTAACAATGAATACAGCTGCAGTACCACAAGTCATTCTTACAGACTCACCATACAAACGTGTGGCCACTTTTCCAGATCATTGAGCGCCTGAGGTGGGAGCTGCTGCTTGAACATTTCACTGAAGACAGTTGGAAGTTTCGAGATCCACAGCCCAGAGCAGTACTTCTTCAAAAGCTGGATTAATCTTCTCTGGACCATGGTCTTGTCATACAGTGTTGACTGTGTGAAGGGAATTCCCAACCAAATTTGAAACTTTTCTTGCATTGAACGGGGTGAAACTTTGAAGAAATGTCTTCAACCACACCGATAATTCAATTCAAGGTCTCTTAATATATTCGTCATTTAATTGTACCTCTTTTAGAGTGTCAATCAAAACGGTACCTTGAAAATGCAAGGATTATCTATATTATGTTATAGTGTATGATGTGTGTGACCTGCAAGTACAATTGGACAAAATTATGTTCAACTGTCATGTAAAATTACTTACCGAGTTCTCTCGGTGTGTTGTGAAAGCAAAAAAAAATAAAAAAGACTGTTTTTTCCCCCCAGTGTGGATGTAAAAAGGAGCACAAAAAATGTCAAGAAAGCTCAGAAGAATATTTTCTCTACCTCAGGGCAGTTGTTTCTGGAGACTTGTTCAGCTGGTTTCTCTGTGAAAGGTCATCAAAATGTTGATAGCTGTTAAAAGAGCCTTCTTCATTTTATTGAGGAAAATGTTCTTTCAAAAACAACAACAAAAATCATGGCACATTTAAATGATAAAATATGAACACGGTGAAGTGCTCTGTAACCTCCACAGTGACCAACATACTGTATTCTGTACTGCGTGATCTAAAAATAACAGGAAAGCCTTTGTCCTTTTTGGGGGGGGGCAGGGGCGTCATCTATGTTTGACGAAAGATGTTTTTCCAATTATTTGTGATTCAGCACTATTACCTGTGAATACCCACTGAACCGAGGACTACAATTCATTGTTTTATTAGCATATTCAGTTTGATGAGCATTTACAATACAGTACTTGTCTTTTTTTCCATACTTTTTGAAGTCTTTTTTTTTCAACGTAATTGAGGGGAAGGGGGGCAATAATACAAAAACTTGGAGTGATTGATGCTAACAAAAACTGATGTTTATACCAACCTTTGGGTTTCTTGGGCATTACCAACTTCTTGGCCCTGCAAAATTGATTTATTTAAAGGTCACAGTCATGACTTGACGATCATTCTACACAATCTAAAAAGAAAATGACACTTTAATTAAAATGGGAAAAACTCAGCCGAGAAATGGTTTGCAGAGATAATTAAGCAAGTGTTACTTTACTTAAAAACAGAACAAATTCTGCTGCTTACTCCGCTTGCACTAAAAAAAAGATATGCTGAGAAGAGACCACAGACCAATAAGGTGGACGCAGGACTTTTTCGATATCACCTGTCAGGTGCAGCAGACGGTTTCACAACTGGCTGAGGCGCTGATTGTCGGTGCTCTACTGGTAGCATAAAGGACTGGCCGGCTTGCCTAATAATTGGGAACAATGCTTGGTTATTAGGTATAAAAAGGGAAAAAAAACATTAACTGTCCCAAATAAGGCAAGGCAAGTTTATTTGTGTATCACATTTCATGTACAAGACCATTTAAAGTGTTTTACATCAAATATCAAAAGCATTACAGAAGGAGAAACAAAATAGTAAAGCATGACAAAAATCATACGAAAAATCATCAAAAATAATTCGATCCAAATGATTAAACAGACACAATTCAACACATTTCCCCTGTCAAAACTCTTGAATGCAGTTGGCCCAAAAAATATGTACCGGTATCTGGACTTGACATCATGTGAGGCACTGAAGCTTCGGTAGCCACCATGGGGTTGAAAGCGGTTGGCTGGCCTCAAAGCACCGCTACCTGAAGGCTGCCGTAGAGAGGACACGGGCCACCCTAGGTGCATGCAAGGAGTCATTTTGAGCAAACGACCCGATAAAGTAGCTAGGCAATGGTTTTGAAGAGCAAACCTGCCATCTACTGTACTTTAATGAGAGTGAGACTTCAGTTAGCAGGTTTTATGTATTGGATATTTTAAGAATGTCCTACCACGACGCATGTAAGGGTCGGAAGCTTTGCGTCTCATCCTGCAGTTGACAATTTGGGAGCATCCCGATCTCTTGGAACTCTTCTGTCGTGCTACCAGCTGGGCGATGTGTGCGGTCTCACTGCATACTTCAGCGTAGCATCTCAGCTATAAAGTAAATTGCAAGTGATGCATGCATCTGTCTGTGGAACGCTTCTCTCTCGAATGCAACCATACAGACTGATGGCAAGGGAAATGATGGGTTCCTTCCAACTATGTGAATAGTAACTTGGTTAAGCACTGCAACATCAATGACCGAGATATAAGTGGGGGGTTTTTCTTACAATAAAAGAGGTGATGAGCACAGAGTGCAGCTGCAGGGTGGTTCCATACATAATGTACTTTTGTCTGTCACTTGTGGAGGCTGCCACTTACACTCTCACGGAAATGGAAATTTGCAAAAATGTTAGGTGTTTGCCAACTCCTGCCCATTTAGGAACAAAACTAGCGTGAGTAGATATTCAGCAAGGACAAGCAACATTAGATGCACCAAAGATACACACTAAACCATGATCAGAAACATCATCATCCGCATGAGCTTACCGAGTTTTCTTTTTGCTGATCGCGTTCACTTCAAGAAGTTGATGTTTTCTTTTTAAAAATTGAGGGTTTAGTTTCGCTTTAAGACTTTTTTTTGTGGAGTATTAGCTTTAAAAACATAAATAAATAAAAATCAAGATTCATTCATTGACTATTGTTTATTTCAGCTTGGTTCATGAAGAAATTCTGCTGTATTTACATAGCATACATAGTACACAGTCCTTGAACCATAGTGTTATTAATTGAAAATCCCCATGTTAATCCCACCATAGATAACACCAAAAATACTTACCATTAGGCATGCCTAATAATTAAAAACAAGCTCTTACTTCTCCATTGTGGTCATCCAGCCGCACCACAGAGGGTATGCTTCGGAGATAGTCTTCCAAATTGAGGAAGCCCAGTTTTCTCAACGGGATATTCTCCCCACAGAGTGAGCGGTACTCAAACTGTAGGCTTTGAATATTCACACCCTCCTTGCTAGATTGGAGTACAGAGCGCAGCATTTTCTTGATGGACTCACTGTCTGACATCCTGTTTTAGATGAAACAAAAGAATTAATTTCAGGTCAGCTTGACATAGCAAGTAAAACGATGGGCCAATTTCTATGTCATCATAATGCAACAAGTCCCAGAATGACCTGTTCAGCAATGATGTGAATATGTAACAAGTGAGAAAGGGTGAAGAGACAATAATGAAAATAACAAATAAATAATCCATACAATATATTAGAAAGCATGTGACACCTCCACCAAGCTGTTCACTTTCATAAACAACCACCGTGTACTGGATATGCTATCTTGAGCAAAGCAAGAAAAATTAATTCCGATAAGATTTTTAATGTCTAACGTTACAAACGTACATATATTAATGGGGTATTTTTGGCATTATTCTCCCAGTGAACTAAGGGCTGATTAGTATGTTCCACAGTTTTTGTTTTTTTCCTGTGATTATCGTGTAGTTTCAAGAAATATGTTCAGTGAAGTCTTCTGTCATATATCTTGTGCAGTGGTTCTCATACCCAAGGGTGTACATGAATACACTTCAGACAGTGCGCAAGATTTTTAAAATATACTGTATTTAGAAAGTAGCATCATTACTGCAAAAAAAAAAACCTTGATCGGAACCCTTTGCCTCTCTGCCACCAAGAATGACAAAGTTCCTCAACAAAGCACAAGGCCAAGTGTCTCGCAAAATGTAAAAACACTGAACAATGAAATATTCAGTGTTGATAGTTGATCATTTTGTTTGCCTACGTTATTTGCAGTTTCTGCCTTTATTTAAATTTAAGTTAATGATTTCTTCTTGAGAACAGATCTGGACTATGATCCCAAAGGAGATACTTGTTTCAATTGAGAGTACTCCATTATCCTATTGCGAATGTTTTTGGAATGTAGGAGGAAACTGGAGTACCCATAGAAAACCCACGCAGGCCCGGTGAGAACATGCAAACTCCACACAAGAAGGCCAGAACGACTTGAAATGGAGTCCCGCAGTAAATGTGTAACCTGTAACAATTGGGCCTAATGGAACTGGTCTCTAAACATGTTCAAGTAGACTGAAGGTGTTTAGGGGTAATGCAACAGGTTGTAGACAACATTGTTCTCGTCGTGTAAGGACTATAAATAATCTCATCAGCGGACAAATTAGAATACGAAGAGATAGTTTTGTGCCAAAATTACCTGTCGTAGTCGTAGCCAATGTGTACACACGTCGCTGCCCGGTGTTCCGCCGCGTTCGGAGAAATAATGTGAAATAATTAAGCGCGTTCTGATTATTTCCCCAAACCGTGTTCTCGTCAACAGGACCACTACCGGAAGTTCGCCATTTGTGCGACCCACCCTTTAGCAGTATTTTGTGAAAATCAAATGTGTTTACATTACACATTTGTTTATTAATCAGCAGTCGTACATGTTCGGAAAACATACGTTCTACTTCGAAAGTTGCAGATGAGTGAAAATATGCGAATTAATTTCAGGTCAAAGTTCAGAATCACTTTCGATGGCAATTTTATTATTTACTTGTTAGGTAAAAATAACAAAAAAAAAAAGCATACACTGTGTAAAAGTTAATAAGGGTGAACAGAAAATAATGAAAAATAATTACATATTGACATAGCAATAAAATGATGGGCCAATTTATGTGCCATCATAATGCAACAAGTCCAAGAATGACCTGTTCAGCAATGATGTGAATGTCTAACATGTTCGTAATGGCAAACAGACAATAATGAAAATAACAAAAAACAAAGTCTGTCACAACTCCACCAAACTGTTCACTTTCATCGCAAACAGCGTATACTGCATGTGCTATATTGACATGGAAAATTATGGACCAACTTCTACGCCATAAGTCAACAAGTCCTAGAATGACCTGTTCAGCAATGCTGTAGATATCAAAAATAATACGCTTAGTTATATTTTTAACTTTATTTTATTTTTTTTAACGTGTTTTAATATTTTGCTCATTCGTCCAACTTGGTGTCAGACCAGCTACTTCGCTCTTCTGTTTAGATAAAAAGTCAGCACAGGAGTTAAGCAAACTTGTACTACCAATTGTGGGCATGAATTCATTTTGAAAGAATTTCAAGCTGTGAAACTTTTCTGTAATTACAGACCGAAGTACATACAAAGTGAGATTCAAGTTTTAACAACATATCATATCTCAAGTGACTTTCGATGACAGACCTCCAAACACTGACAAAATGTGCATCAGTGCAAAAGTTATTCTAGCCTTCTGGCGTTTGTGCCTCAGTGCTCAGTGGTGCCGACGCCGTCTTGTGGCTCTGCGTTTGTGAAGCCATGACCCAAGCCTGCAGTATTGTGTCCGATTGAAGAGAAGGTGACGTGTCCAAGGTCCCCAATGAGGAGAGGTGGTGCTTCCTATGCAGGATCAGATGAGGGTTCCGTAAGAGGGTGTAAAGCAATGCCCAACGTCTCCTGGCTCGACTGTTCACAGAATATTCTGGAAAGGAGAAGGAAATATGAGCAACAGAAAATACTAACCACTTGGGATTATTGTGTTTTCGCATGTGCAGTTACATGCATTGGGCAGTATTTACATACCAGATGGTGTGTTGTTGAATGAGGAGTATGCAGATAGTGTGTGTTTGTCCAGGATGGTGGAGACAAGGAGCTGACAGAAACACACCATGACTGGATTGTTATGATAGTGGTCAGCAAAGATCATCCCAATCCATGTACTATAACCTGAGAAATGCAGAAATACTGATTCTTACACAGTTCTATATGGAGAAAAGTACTGTAAATACAAAAAACTTTTTTGCCATGACTGTCTATTAATGGTAAATGGTGTTTCTCCAAAGTATACACTTCCTTTCAATTTAATAAGTATCATAAACTTTACACATTTATTTCTTATATTGCTGAAATAAGTCCTTTTGAGTGGGTGACCTGCCATCAACCCTCAACCCCTGCCCCAACTTTGATGGAGTGCATCACACCTGAGCACCCACAGTGCATATGAATGGCTTTTGTGTGATCCCACGATACGGTTTGCCAAATTTCCATAATCTGTCCCCTTTTAGTTGTCCAGAGTATCATATTAGAGAATTAAACTCACCAGCATCCATGGTTTCATATCCTCTCTGCATTATTGTACGGTCGATGCGGGACACCAGCCATGTTCCCAGCACAATGCTGATCATCAGCCTCATGATGCAGTTGCTTATCCCCATGATCACATTGTAGAAAAAGAAAAAGTAGTTGAAGCAGTGGAATGCTTTTCTGAAGGCAAAAGAGAAGGAACAAAATTCATATTTGACCTCAGTCATATTTCCATGCCTAATTAGAGGTTGATATAGTTAAGATGTATCTGGTGTACGTTTCAGCAATTGACACACTCATGTAAATGGTAATTATTTCATCCATCCATCCATCCATCCATTTTCTAATCTGCTCATCCTCACAAGGGTTGCGAGCATGCTGGAGCCTAGCACAGCTATCTTCAGTGTTGCCAACCAATCGCAGGGCACACAAAGACAAATAACCATTTGTGCACACAATCACACCTAGGGACAATTTCGAGTGTTCCATTAACCTGCCATGCATGTTTTTGGGAATGTGGGAGGAAACCAGAGAACCAGTAGAAAACTCCCACAGGCACGGGGAGTACAGTACATGCAAATGCCACACAGGAAGGCTGGGCCTGAATCGAACCCTGCACTTCTTCACACACACGGACATGCTAACCAGTCGACCACCGTGATTCCCGGCAACTACTTTAATTTTAACAGATATATTGCATTTTTTTGTGTGTCGAGTGAGATACCTTATGATAATACATATCAAGAGTTCGGGACTTACATCACAATCCTGGTTGACATATTATATTTGTAATATGCAACCATCACTACCTACCTGTTATTGAGAGCTAAAGGTTTGTGTTTATCAGTGGGAGACAATTTGTCCTGGAGAAAAAAAATCTGGACCAAAACTATCTGGAGGATCACCATGGCTATCACCAGACTGACAGTCAGGCTACAAAGAAAAAGACACAGAGTAAATGTTGTCATATTGATGATGCAGCGGATATAAAAAAATCAACACACCCCTGTTCAAATACCAGGTCTTTGAAATATAATATATGAGACCAAGATTAATCATTTTCAAACTATTTTCGCCATTAAAGTGACCGAAAACCTGCAAAGCTGAACTGAACATTTTTCAAAAATTATTTCGAGAGAGGAAGTAAAAATAAACAACAGAAATGTGGTTGCTCGTGTGTTTACTCCCTCTACGTTGCACCTGCCACATACACTTACATGAGGATGCCGAGGTTAGACAGCATGATCAGGGCTTTTCCATGTTGTATCGGAATAACAATCACATACACCACCAACAGTGCAACCAGGAAGTGAATGGAGTGGACCATCAGATAACCTGAAACACGATTTAAATAAATAAATAAATATATACAAATCTCTAAATCTAATCCTAAAAAAGATATTCATATCATTTTAGAAGAAATTAAAATTATTACCCCAGAGCGTAAAAGCGATTTGCCATCCAGAGTAGCGTGCGATGGAGGCCTGCACAAAATCCATAAAAAGTTCATCTCTTCGAAAGTCGTACAGTAAATGGCTTGTGTGTGGTGTCGCGCTCACCACGCTGACAGCAGACTTGGGCTTCAGAAATTTCTCTGGGAGGAAACCTCTCTCTCCTCTCCAAAGTCTCTTTAAATGTTTCCTTTGGAAGCAACACCATGATGAATCGGGGCATGTCTGAGTTTGCACGGATGAATTAATTGCATTGTTCTGATCCACTTACCTGTAACATACCAGTACATGGAGCGTGTACGCAACTGAATTGAGACTAGCAAAGATGGTGGTTGCTAACCACGTCTCTAGAATGAAACAAAGTAATAGATTAATAGAAGGGCCATATGGCATGTTGATGCTTGTCTGGATAAAAGGTGCAGATCAAGAAAATGGATTGGTTGAGCAGGCCAAGGGCAAACAAAACAAAATTAAATGGATCCTCTCTTTCTTCATGCACCACTCTTCTCTACAGCACTTATTTGCATTTATATAGAAGCAAGTTTATTTAATTCATTCTAATCTTAGCATCGAGCTCTATACAGTATTTTGAGTGTTTTGGGTTTTTTTTTTCCAAAAATTGATTTGACTATACGAGCACATCTGCCTCACAGTTCTGACTTTCTGTTCTGTTTGAATTAAGAGTGAATAACAGTGCAGACACTGTAAACAGGATTACACAAAAACAGAAAGTCCACAAAACTTTAGAGAGGTGGCGCATGGGCAAAATTTTGCTCGGGATTCTTGTCAAAGTGAATTTATATTTGCTATATAATTAAGAATTATACCTTGGAGAGGGTGTGCAATCTAGTGCTCGACATTGGAGTGATACAGCATATGATCATTACAGAATTGTTCAAAGAGTAACCAAAATGAGTGAGGCTTTTGCACAGTACTCTATGCAGAACTTGTGGCCAACTCACTTCTGGCCACGTTGATGAATTCTTCCAGTTGCGGAATCATGGCTCCCAAAGCTTCGGTCTGATCACAGGACGTCACCAAGTCTTTGAGCATGTTCTTCCATCTGACCACTTGGTCAAAAGCAATATTACTGAGACTGTAGTCAGCCAGGGTCATCTAAAAACAATAGCAGAGGGTATGTAGCATTTGATACCAACAACTTTGCAGATAAAACACCCAATTGTTTCTGCTCTTTACCGTATATAGACCGATGAGAGATATGATGGCAGTGCCGATGATTCTGTTTGGGAATTTGAAGTGGGGATCCCACTCATACACTCTGTTCTGGAACCAGCTCAGGGCCTTGCTGCAACATAAAATGGGTTCAACCATTGTGTATGTAGTCTCCGACTGTGCTGCAACTTTTAAGTGTAGTGTGATTCACATTTGTGTCAATAAAACTTATTCTGATGAACATGGCAACAATAATGATGCATTTTTAAAACAGAAGAAAATCGATTGGAATCCAAAGAACGTCGTGTTTGTGTTTAAATGCACATGAGAGGCAAAACAGGGCTGAGATGACTGCAGTTCTATTTCGATTTGGAATAGTTAAATGCAGAACTGCTTCACAAGTATTCCACTCTTGACTGTATTTTACCTGTGTGTACCTTTCTTCCTCAGGAGTCTCTTCACATGCTGCACTTGATGATGCTGAGTCAGTTCATCTGGGTCCTGGTGGTACATTTTGCATATTAATACTTAATACAAGTGTTTTTTTTCCCACACATTACAATCTTCAAAATCAAGAATAAGTTGTAAAATGCATTGATTGTAAAACAAGACAATACTGAGCCGGTGACTGCAAATATGACATGATATATGTTCTGACCTCCTGTTCCAGCTTTAGATGCATTCGAACATGTTTGACCAGCATGTAGACAAATCGTCCCAAAAGAAAAACGAGAGAGACGATACAAGGCCACTGGACAATTACCTTCTGGTATTTCCCCAAAATCTTTTGGAAACACATTTATACTTTAATTTTCAGGCATCAAAAGTTATACAAACAAACATGTCAGGTGGGCATAGTACTCACCTAATAGCAGTTGTACTCACGTACCTTGCCATCTGGGCATGTGAATGTGTCCCACACAGTAATTATAAGCCTGCAAACAACCACACAGCATTTTGGCTATTTCACACCATATTGAAGCATGCACTGTGGAGGAATATTTACCAACACAAAGAGTACAGGATTCCCAGCACAGCTCCAGCTGCTCTGAAGGGTGTTGACAAACAGGCAAAGAAAGGAAAGTTCACAAGTCCCACCTCCAAAGCTCCAACAAGGTAAACTACAGCTGGGGACCATAAACACACTATCAGTTGATGTGTGAACAACAGAGCAGAACCAATTGGTAGAAAGTGTCAGTACCTCTGGCCCAGGGTGGGACAGTAAAAGGAATGTAATGTTCCGAGAAGAGCAGCAGGACGCTATAGGACACGGCGCCAAAGGCGAACCCGTACGACCAGCGATTGCTCAGGCTACCTATGGTGTCCAGAGGTCTGCCAAGAACATGAACAAAGAAAACATGGCCTTATTTGAAAAAACTGTACGAGTGAGAGAGTGACAACACGTCCTACGGACTATTTTAAAACGTGCATTTTAATTTCTCTCCTTGTGATTGACTTACACCACGATGCCAAAACGCCCTTGAAGAAAAGGAAATCTATGGTCAATAGCCAATGGTTTTGCTCTTTTCTGAAGGAATGACAGTACCAAGGCAATCAGCACCTGGAAGACAACAACCAAAGCTAACAATTGCAAGACAGATACATGCTAAAACTGACTTTAATTAAAGTGATAAAGCTGTTCACAACACAGTTTTGGAGGTCAACCTGACTTGAGAAAGATCTCGCAGGATTTCTGTTCCTGCGAGATCTTTCTCAAGTCAGACAGACACACAAAAGGGAAAATCTTCAGGATTAAATAAAATGAGAAACAGCACCATCCTCTGTATCTGGTCATGCAATGCAACACTGTCCCTAATTGGCTTCTTTCTCATGGATTTCTTCCATTTATATTCCTGAAGTGGTAGGGCATTGATTGAAATGAGTTGGAGAAGGTTCCAAAGTGTTTCCCTTGCAAGTACCTGCTCATTCTATAGAGCAGCGATGCCGTTGCTGCCCTTTTACTAAACCTTTTAAGCAAACAGTGCAAGTTTATGACGTTGTAAAAAAAGAAAAAAAATCAGTATGGTAAACATCGGTCGAGGACACGCTACTGACTTTTATAGAAACATAATTTTGTGGTCCAGTTTTCATGTTCATGCTAAAAAGGTAATCGGGAACTTGAAAACTGGACTGGACTTATTATTTATACACAAAAAAATAGCAAATAGGAAGGACGACTTACAGCTGGGATAAGTGTGAGATGCAGAAAGAGGTCAATCGAGATTCCATTGTGACAGTCCTGAACAATGACTTCCCTGTGGGGAAAAATGATTCTTATTGGTATGTGTTAAAGATAGTTTGCATTGGTGTGCAATTGTGCTGCATCATAATGCTGGGGCTTTCTAACCTGCTCATGTTGCCGAACAGAATGGCGAGTAAACAAAACAAACAACTGTCACAGGCCCCAACCTGAAGTCTGCTCCAAGTAAACAAAAGTAAGCAAAACTCATGTCGTACTTACACATGCTCCACTTGGTCCGCAATCATCGTTAGATCATCCATTTTGAATCAAAAAGTACCTCAGCACTTTCTAATGAACAAGTGTGTGTGGACAGCTGTCACTTCTCTATTTCCTGGTTTCACCCATGTGACTCAAACATTTGAACTTTAACCTCAGGATGCACCCTTCTCTCGTTTTCCTTGTTTGTCCATGTGTCATGAATCGACAACACTCTCTCTCTCTCTCTCTCTCTCTCTCTCTCTCGCGCACACACACGCACGCACACACACACACACACACACACACACACGTGCGCGCGCACACACACACTACAGTATTGACAATTGTGTTACTTAGTATAAGAAATATAAATACAGCGTTCTTGGCCTAGCGATCATTCACCTCCTAATTTTAACAACATAGCACATTTCTTTACCTGATTATATCAGATTTGTCCAAATACTTTTATTATTACAATAATTTTAGTTAAGATTAAAACATTTCCACTGTTGATATTCACTTTTTGCGCTTCTTATCAGGCTCAATTTCGGGCAATCCAAACGGGTATCCTTGTAGTCCTGTGGAGAAAACCCCCCAAAACAACTTGAACCTTGTTTGAATTTGGCTTCGATTTTGTTCCATCTTTCAGCTGGATAATACAATAACTAAGGGGTAGGTAAGCCACTTTAAAGTTGAAAAGTAAAATGGAAAAGAGATCTACTTGAACTGTGTGTTACTAAAGTAATACACCGGGGGAACGGCTCAAAATTCTTGAGATTTTCTCTTCTCTGAAGTGCAAAACTCAAAAGATAGCCACGGTATTCTGTTCCTAAATCTTATGTAATGTTTTTCTAGTACATACAAATTGACCACAAAGTACATCCTTATCTTTAGTCATCTTTTCCAAAACAAACAAGGAAAAAATATTACATGTTGAGTTTTTTGTGGCGAGGCCGTTACCAGCCAATCAGAGTCCAGAAATGCAACTGTAGTTGTTTCTGAGATTGATTTTTCCAGCTCATGCAGCCAGATTAAGAAACTAAAAACACTTGTGATTTATCAAGTTTTAACATTCATTTCTTTTACATAAAAGCAAATAGGACATGAGTATATATTTACAGTAACAGTCACCTTTGTCGAGTATGCCGGTGTGCCTATGAAAGGAAAAAATAATTGAAAAAAGGGAGTCCAGTTTTCATACAAATATTTTAATGAACTGTAGCAGCGGTACGCAAAACACAAGAACATCAGAAATCTTGACTTGGTCAATAAAGATATGAGGTACCACCCTCGTGTGTTAAATGACACACTGTAGTGAAGTGTTGTATGTTTAAAAATGTATTATTTACAAAGCAATGTCTAAATGTCAGTTGATAATGTAATTCCATAAATGGCATTTTTATTGTAAAAATATTTTCAATGAACAAAGGCATTTTCGTTGTTAAGTGCGTTGCTATGGGTCTAACTCCTGGGTGGGTTGCATTTAAAAAAAAAAAAGTTTGAAAACGTTTGAGCTAAAAGTACCGGTATTAATCAAAAGATGGCTGTCCAAGTTTACTTCACACCTGACCTTGAAAAGCAAGGATGACTTACACAGCTGGGACAAAATGTGAGATGCAGAAAGAGGTCAATCGATATTCAAATGTGATAGGCCTGATCTATGGCTTCACTGGGGGTAAAAAGTGGAGGGAAATGTTTGTTAACTGTTTGTGCTGTATAAAGCTTGTTTGCATTGTTGTAGAAACGTGCTGCATTAAATTGGTCCTTTCTAAGACTTTGATCTTCTCATGTTGCTGAAGAGCAGGCTGAGGGAACAAAATTAACATGTGACTCAAACATTTGAATTTTAACCTCAGGATACAATGTTCTCTCTCGTCAGAATTAAAAAACTCAAGAATCTTGTGAAAACAAACCAATAACATGACGGATATTAAAAATATTGCGTACTATGTCAGTGAACTTTTTAGCTTATAAGCCACTCCTCCTGGCTTGATACGCATCGATCTGACGCCAATAAATACCCAGCACTGTCAATGTGGCATTGTCATTGTGAACTCATCAACCAACAGTCATCATGGCTGGGAATGTTCTTCTTGTGGGACTTCTGCTCTTCTGTGTGATTGCAGGTATACGAGAACGAATATTCAATTTAACGTGTTTTGAGACTCAAAATCAGGAACGGGCAACTGGCTGCACGTGGTCCGCGCCCACACTGAGTGGCCCTTGAATAATCTCCACCCGCCAAAAAAAACTTTGTGGGGAAAATTCTAAACACATTTCCACTACTGCAGCGGACCACCGCATATTTATAGTTCAGTACCCGCAGGTTGACTTGTCTGCAGATTTTTTTTCCAATGATTTTTTTCCCCAATATTTTAGGGTGTGGGGTAAGTTTGGTTGTGGGACTGCTAGTATCTTTTTGTATTTGGGTTGTTTTTTGTTTTGTTTTTTGTGGGAAAAATTACGTTGGAGGTTTAACAGCATTTGTTTGAAGAATTCGGGAGTTCAAAAAAAAATATCCCAACGTATTTAAATGGGCATCAGTTACTAGTGGAATTTCATTATTTGCGAGTTGGCACATCTGTTGTCCATATTTAAAATGCCATTTTCTGCATGTTACCCCTCTCTGTGCCCCTCCCCCAGTAGCACTGATTTAAAAAAAATTGTTGCACCTCTATCACTTAAATGAAACTAATTAAAAAACATGTTTCATATACCAACATTGTGTTGATAAAGACGCAACGGTGGTCTCTTGTGTCTTTATTGACCCAGGTCAAATGTATTTCTCATGTTGCTCTCTTTTGTGTGCTCATGATTCAGTATATTAAGTATTTGTTTGAAAACTGTACTCACTTTTTTAAACATTTTTTCCTTTCACAGACACAGAGGCAGTCCCGAAAAAGGTGACTATTACTGTAAACATTTACCTTTAGTTTTTTTTATTAGATTCTTTGTAAAAGAAATCGTATAGAACGTTTAAACTAAACAAGTATTCTTTTTTTCCCCCAACTTTCTTAATTTATCTGCACGAACTGAACACATCAATCTCAGTATTACACATCATATTAAGGTTAATTAAAGCTCGCCGACTGCCCGAAGACGGCTGGGATAGGCTCCAGCTCCCCCGCGATCCTAGTGAGGATTAAGCGGTTCGGAAAATGGATGGATGGATAAAGCTCACTCATAAATAGAATTAGTGCATGTTCAGTGTAAATTTAAAACCCCACTGCTTATTCTTGGAGAAACTATAATCTATGTATTCACTCTTTTTTTTTTTTGGTCAGCCAACCTGTTCTATCACACATGAGCCAATAATCTGCGGCGAGATTTACAGCCCTGTGTGTGGTACTGATCAAAATACTTACCCCAACGAGTGTTCCCTCTGTCAGCACAACCAGTGAGTACTACACGCTACGTACACGCTACTCTCACACACCCACATGCAAATTTACACGCACACGCTTGCACGAACTCGAACGTTGCTTGACTGGTGGTGACAATAGAAACAACTCCAGTGACAAATCTGAACTGTGATTGGACATTGCTCATGGTCATTATGTAGAAAAATCATGTACGAATTAGGAACAGCATAATGTATCTTCAAAGCTTAATTCATGTCTAATGGGAAAATAAATCGTGGCGCGACTTCCGTGTAGGGGTTGGCCTGATGTACAAGATGAATTAAAGTCGAAGACAAGTTCAAGTAAAGTTAACAATGGTCTGTTTTTGCTTTACAGGTTAACAAGGGCAGCCGTTTGGATTGCCTCGGATGGACAATGCTCCGCTGTTCAGCAGCGCATAATGTGAATATGAACAGATGGTGGAAAAGTTTGAGTCAGAATAAAAATGATTTGCAAATAACAATTGTTTGGTCAAATGTGTTAACATTATTAAGGCAGAAGTGAATGATCGGTTGTTAGAATAGAAAAATACAATGTTGTCATGTTTTAAAGTTTCATCTTGTTACACGCTTGATTGACCTCGAAATGCTTGTGTTCAGAACATCTTGCACACAATGGAAGCATAGAGTCAGAGAGATCAAGGGACCCGAGCAGATGGTACCTTAGAGAGAAAGATTTAACCCTCACTAGTAGACACACTGGTGCCTGTTTTCGGACAACTTGAAAAGGAAGATTTAACCTTGGACGGAAGGGAGTACTCGAACACTCCATCATGAGAAAGGGTCACGAGCCAGATTACAGACACCGCTTGTTAAAATGTACACGTGTCTGTTAGTTTTTGGATGTTGGTGCTGATACCAAGAGAATGCTTTGTCTGAGGGGCGACCCAATGGGGCCATCCAGAGGTGCGTCATGTTAATGAAGATGGGAGTGTTTTTGTGATATATTCCTTGTATTTTGCATATACAATCAATAAAAGGGCCGGCAGAGGTTGCAGAGGTCAGGTGACAGTGGGGAGCGCACACTGAGTGGCTTCGTGGAGGACTGCACCTCCTGCCAGCATTGAAAGTCGATCTGATCCTGTGTTCGGGCCTTTGTCAACTGTCCGAGTGAAAATCTCTGACATCGGTTGACCATCTCTGTGCAACAACTCAGTATTTGCACTTCTTATACTAAGTAACATAGTGAGTATGTGTGTGTGTGTGTATGTGTGTGTGTGTTGTTCAATAAAACCCTTGCTTCAGGTCCCTGTGATAAATCTGCAAAAAATGCTCCCGTATATTATGAGGTTGCTCCTCAAATAAAGTAGTCAATTGGCAAAAATGTTCATCAAGAAAAAAAAATTGTTGAGCCTTGATTACTTGATGAAAAGCATTGTTCCTCGCTTCACATTTCTCCACAAAAAATGAGTGTTGTAACTGTTGTTTCAACTGTTTAGTTTAAAGGGGAGTTTGCTGTTTCTGAACTGTTAGCAAGGTTTGAATGTAGCCTAGAGCGGTAAAAAACACCTCAGCAAAAAGCCGCAGTAATTACTTGAGGCTTGTTTTGTGATGATATTCAGTAATCTTAATAACACCGACATTTGAAGGAAAGAAGGCGTGAACGTGATGAGGTCAAGGCAGGGACGAGGTCAGCTTAATGCCGCTCTTTACTTATTTGCGAAGTTTCATATTCTGATCAAACTTGAAGATTGGAACCAAGCAAAACAAATGGAATCGACCAAGTGTAATTTGCACGATCATTTCAATTATTCTGATTTGGAAGATGAAGTGTTTTTGTCGGAGTCTGGAAGATAAAACGGCTTCTCTCGAACAAGAATCCATGACCATGAGTTGTAGTGCTGCTGTGCGGTTGGATAAATCTCCTTGGACTGATTTCATTGACTAAGCGGCAGAAAGCTCTGTGAGCTTGTAACGTTTTAATACAGTTGAAGCTAGCATGACGAAAACATGGCTTCTTTCCGGCTGGGGTTTTGTGTTGTAAACAACAGTGAGGTTCTAGCCGTTAATGCGGCCGAAGCTAACAGCACGAACACGGGCTTCTTCCCCTAGCAGGGCTGGAGCCTCGCTGTTACTTCTTATTCCAGTTGTTGTTGTTTTTTTATTTTTCTCAATGTTGAAGCATCCCAGCGTGTCTTCAAGGCCAACATATAAATCTCATCTTTTATTATTAGCAAAGAAAATTAGGTAAGAAAATTGCGTGAGAGAGAGAAAAAAAAGCACCCCATTTACTTATTTCCTGGTTCTCTTGTAGTGCACGCTTATAGAGAAGCTTATCAATGTGATATTTTCAGAAGGTGAAGAGAAAAAAGTCGAGATGCCGGTGATGATTGAGTGCAGTTTTGGACACATATGTGATGTACGTTCAGTGAGTCAGATTGAACAAACTATGTCCATTTTTCCGCTGACATCACACCAAAATATGTTCTTCCACCAAGATGAACGACCAATCATCTATTGTGTTTAATTATAATAACTCCACTGTCAATAATAAGTTTTTTAATAATAATTATATTAATTGTTCACTTGATACTATCATATTTGTCTCAAATACTTTTATTATTCAAAATTATATTTGGAATTGAAACATTTCAACTGTTGATATCCCCTTGTTGGGCTGCTAAACCTGGCTGCAGGGTCCATCATGGGCCTTCAAAATGTCCTGTTGTGTCATCCTGTAGAGAGAAAATAGACCACTCAGAACTTTGCTTGCACTCTTCATCCATATTACTTCATTAATGCACAGCTGTAATCAGAGGTATCAAATCCAGGTCCAGAAAGTAACCCTGCCACGGTTTGGTGTAGCCACAGGTGCTTCTACTCAACCACAAGTAAACAAGCTTGTTTACTGAAACAATGTCCAACTCTTCAATGGATATTGACTGGAATGACGCCAAGTCACTGAATATGGCATATTATCATATTATATATATATATATATATATATAATATAACTTCACACCTGGATTTTATATATATATATATATATATATATATATATATATATAATATAATATGATAATATGCCATATTCAGTGCCATATACCTGCATATATATATATATATATATATACCTGTTATATATAAAAAACTTTGTTTCTACCACAAAAACAACCACAAGTACTGTATATCAAAGTACATACATAGAGTCAACAAAAAAATAAATATATACTGTATATATATATATAGATAGATAGAAATTGCATGTTGCAGGTACAATGAACTTGAGGTTGTGAGAAAAAAAACCTCTCACAATGTTGTTACTAGTTGCTATATAAAAACAAATAACCATGATCTACATTCTCATCTGCTGCACTTCTGCAAAACAAAGACAAAAATAGTCCATGTTCAATGTTGCGTGGAAGGCTGAAACCATCCAGAGATCAAAGTTAGGGCAGCAATTATTTCTATTTTGACCATAAGGCAGTGCCTTTCAAACCGTGATCCAATAAAAAGAGACTTTTCAGAATGACTCCATGCTTGCGTGCATTTGACCAGGGTCGGAGCTACAGGGTGGCCAAGGCCACTTCTTTCCGCATATGCACACATATATCAATCTTGTCTACACACTGTTAATGCAGGAAAAAGGCTAAGTAAAAAGCAACATTTACAATTGTGAAGTTGTGAAGACTTAGTGTGTGGGTGCGCGTGTGTGTGTGCGTGTGGATACTCACTGTATCTGATCACAGAGAGCACACTCGTTGGGATATGTATTCCCATCAGTACCACACACGGGGTTGAAGTTAAAAGTGCACATAATTGGCCCATCTGTGATAGGACAGGTTGGCTGACCAAAGAATAAAGCAAAACAAATATACACATTTGAATCTGTACAGGAAAATGCTGTGGTGTTCACAAATACACGTATACAGTTTTTAATGAATTAATTCAGACTGAGAGGTGTTGAATATTTCATGCTTCTCATATACTAAATAAAGAACATGGAAAAAGGGTGCTAGTATTTATTTCCTATCAAGACTGTGATAACATTCTCCATCATTGTCCTTATGCAGAAATACATTGACGATGAAATTATTTAGAACCTGGACAAATACCTTAACAGGTGAAGCCTCTGTGTCTGTGAAAGAAGAAATTGGTTTAAAAAAGGTAAGTACGGCCTTCTTACAAATACTACCATCAGTATGAAAAACACAGATCGTGAGTTATTTGAAAAAAAGTTATTTGACTTGGGGTAGTGAAGGTCTTTACAAAATAGAATAAATTAATTCCTATAGTAAATAGTAATTCCTTATTTCAGGTTATACATGTGGATTGGAATAAATGATTACAAAACCAAAACTACATTTGTGTGTGTGTTTTTTTAACCCACCGGATGTTTCCATGTGTGAATGTTGGTAGGAAATAATTATAACCCATAATATTACACACTCGTGTCTTGGTGTTGATCTTGTCAATACAATTCAATAAACAGCCTCTAGATTGGCAAATATATGTTCAATGTTTTTTATTTGCATACCTGCAACCACACAGATGAGCAGAAGGCCCAAGAAAAGAACTCTCCCAGTCATGATGAATGGTGATGGACAAATAACTCACACTGACATTGTCACACTCTTTGTGCTGTGTATTTATTGGCGTCAAGTCACTCCGGATCAATGTCCACACACACACACACGCACACACACACACACACAAATAAACTCGGACAGTAAACAGGCACACAAAGACTATTTAATCTCTTGTGGACCATGGTTGGTTTAATATGAGTTCATGCTGGTTCGTGAGAATTTGTCACATTGTGTAAATGTTTACCAATACCTAGGGCAATGGTTCTTAACCTTGTTAGAGGTACCGAACCCAACCGGTTCATATGTTGATTCACCGAACCCTTAGTCAAAAATAAAAATCTGATTTGAGAAGTGTTGCTTCAGTTTTGCCGGTGCGAGATGAGAGTTGCTCAACTTGGCATGACAAATCATGCAGATAGTCCCATCATGTTTCATGATGAATGTGTATCCATGTTGTACATATTCGTCTGACCACTTTCTTTTTTTTTGCTCGACATAGCATTTGTTCAAACATTTTGAAAAAAAAAAATCACACAATGCACTATCACGACAATCACACGTTGATGACTGAGCGAACTAAATTTACTGCAGCACTGATTGGACAAGCAATGTCATGTGATAATTTGCAGCCAGTGATGGCCAAGCAGGCATGTCATAACTCAGGGGTGTCCAAAGTCGGTCCTCAAGGGCCGCTGTCCTGCCTGTTTTCCAGCTCTACCAAGAGCAACACACCTGATTCAAATAATCAAGAACGTTCACATGCTGCTTCAGAGCTGGCTGATGACCTGATCATCCGAATCAGGTGTGTTGCAGCCAGGAGAGCTGGAAAACAGGCAGGGCAGTGGCCCTCCAGGCCCGGAGCTGAATATGCCTGACCTAACTAATTGACATTTAGAGTCGCGTGTGTCTTAACCGCCATGGCAGGTGATTCGTCAAACCCCTGAGACTGATTCACCGAACCCCGGGGGTTCGATTGAACCCAGGTTAAGAACCACCGACCTAGGGGTTTATCCCAATTCATTCCAATATGATATTTAATGTCTAATTTTAGAAATATATATACGGTATAATAATGTTGATGTTATCCCACAAAGATAAAACTCCTTCAAGGCCAGAGTAACGATGAGTCTTGAACTCAAACGACAGAACCATGACTTGGTTTTTACTATTTAGTCAACATAAGGTTGGATTAAAAATAAATAAATAAATACATACATACATACATACATAAAAAAGAACTCTTTGTCCCCGTTTCTTTGGTCAAAAAATTGTGTTGCTTCACGTGCTGACCTCTTCTCTCTTAACGTCCAGCTCACTCTTGCTTTACTACACACTCTTGCCAGCCACGTGAGGCTCAGGCAAATAGTTCCAACAAATAAATATCTTAACATACTCTATCTTTGTATATTTTAAACAAGTGAATTATAATGTATGCATAAAATAATCATGACCATTAATTTGAATGAAATGATCAAATATGCAAATGCAATATTATAGAGCGGGTCATCCAGTAAACCCAACGGTCTGTGGTTTGAATCATGCCCCTAGCTGTCAGTTGTCAAAGTGCCCTTGGGCAAGATGCCGTACCCTTCATTGCCTCCCAGGTTTTCATTGTAGATGAGAAACTGTTTTCAATTAATTTACCTATACAAATAATAAATTAACTCGATGCATCTCTCCATCCAATGCTAGATTAAACCAATCCTTTTGTCTCCAAGTGTCTGCACACAAAAGCTGATATTTGTGTTGCTTGGTACTACAGTATGGGTAAATGAAGTTCCGAGCGATCATTTATGCTTTCACGTCATTATAAAAGTTACATTTAACACATTTGTTCACCTCATGACGTTGTCAATCGACTTTTATTATTGTATTATTCATTCTGATTGTTGTGATTGAAACATCGCTGCCGATGACATCCACTTGCTGAGCAGCTAAGCAGGTCAGCAGGCTTCATCGTGCACAATCAAAACGTTTGTCTTTGTTGTCCTGTAGAGAGAAAATAGTCTGCTTAAAATTTTGCTGGAATTCGTTGTGCATTTTTTTCCTCCATCGTTTACAAACTCTATAAAATGGCCAATACAACAAAAGTGAAAAGTAGGCTCCTGTGATTCACATTCTTATCTCTTACAAAAACAAATCAAAAAAAATAATACATTTACAAATATAATCTTGTGTGGAGGGTTTGTCATGTTTGCGAGGTGGTAGGTAGAGGACCCCAACAAGTAGGGAAGCAGGACGAGCAGAATGGACTGAGCAAAATATATTTTTAAAAAAACTTGCACGAGTACTCTTAAAAAACTAACTGAAGTACACAAACAAAGTCCTGAAAACCATATGAAACCAAAGTACCCCCCATCCCCCCCAAATAGAAATATAAATAAATAGAATTAGAAATAAAACATGACAGGATGACACACATGACAGAAACACAATGATGTGGCGAGGACTGACACAATCCAGGGAACTAAATACAAGCAGTGACGAGACAACGAGAAACACCTGGACAAGACACAAAGGGTTGAGGGAACTGATTGGTTTACACAAGGGACCCGGATGACGAGAACAGGCCAAGACAAAAAGGGCACGAGAGGGAACAAAACCGTTCAGAACTAGCGTTCTGAACTAAGAATGCTGTTTCTGGCCACCAGATAACACCTGTGAACACATTCTGCCTTTTGGGAGACTACCGAGTCTATTTCCTTTTGCATATGTGTGTACGGTTGTGTACTTACAGTCTGTGGACACAAAGGGTACACTCATTTGCGTATGTGTGTCCATCACTACCACAAACAGGGGCCAAGTTCATGGGGCATGCCAAAAACTCATCAGTACCAGGACAAGATGGCTGCAAATAAATAAATAAATAAATAAATAAAGTAACATTTTGTATCTCTCGTGGACCTCAATAAGAAAGTACTTTTAAATATCATATGTTTACAACAACAGATATCACCTTTCTTGGGGATCCTGTGTTCTTTGCATCTGTGAAAAGAGCCGAAACAAATACTTTTTACAAATAGGCTACATCATGAAAAAGCAAAACTTGAGCTGGGACGGAAAAAAAAAAAAAAACTCAACTAAACTTGACCTGGCGGTCATTCATTGACCCTCCTTGTAGTTAAAGTTTGACTACAGATTGGCAGTGTGGTATGTTTACGGTGAGGGTTCTCGTTTCAACTACCACATTTAACTCCTCTGACTCTGTATTTTTGTTCGGCTGTGTGAAATTCATTTGAATCGATTTCCTTGAGGTATGGCATTTTAGAGGGTGTGGTTGGCCAGGTTAAGACCTGCTTTGGCTGCCTTTCAAACTCTGTCACAATTTTTGTATTTTTCTTTTTTTTTTAAGAGGTCCTCCAGAGGATAATGGCCATGATCAAAAGCAGACGGTCTTCTGGTTTCGTCCCCCAAAATACTAAACATGCTGTGGTGCAACTCCGACTCAAGAAACTGTCTCCATCATGGTGCGCTGTCAAATGTTAGCTTAATTTCCAAAATGCCTTGTATTTTAAAAATAACCAGGACAAAAAAGGTGCAAACCCAGTTGAAATTATTTCTGGATGAACATAATGCCATGGAGGTCTTCCAATTAGGTTTTAAGATGATGAATAGCACAGAGTCAGCCTGATTACGAGTTTTTAATGACCTCCTGGGTACTGCCACTGGGGACTATGTGTGCCTTGTTCTGCTGGACCTGACTGCAGTGTGTGATATGGTGGACCACAATATTCTGTTGGTTTCTTTGCAGCACCTTGTAGGGATGAGTGGGATTAAATTGTATTTTGCCGGCAGGAATTTGTGTAAGAATTGTTTGTTCTGAGTCACAGTGTGCCCCACTATCATATTGGTGTTTCACAGGGTTCAATTTCGGGGCCATTCTCTTTTAGTTTGATTTGCTGCCCCTGGGTTCCATCACAAGAACGGATGGTATTTCCATTCCACTGCTATGCTATGTTACTTAGATGTTAAACATAAGTGAATAAGCAAATGTCATGTTTTGGAGCATATTAAACATATTTTGCATGCCTTCATTCATACATCCTAACGTGCATACTTTAATCCTTAATTGCCCAAGGAGATAAATACACTTTGATTCAGAGTGTGAATACCTGCAGCCACGCAGAAGAGCAGGAGTCCAAACAGAAGAGCTCTCCCAGTCATGATGAATGTTGATGGATGAATAACGGACCGACAGACACGTCAGGTCTGCGATTTTACAGGCGGCATAATCAGGCGTGGGAACACTCCAGATGTAAATGAATGTCAGGCAGTAAACATGCACACAAAAACAATTTAACCACTTCTACACTTTGCGTGTGTGTATGTATACTGTCTCACTCCTGGGATGCAATTAAAAGTACAGGTCAAATTCTATATACAGGGCACCTGGGAAATTTTCACAGCATTTCACTTTTCCCACATTTTGTTATGTTACAGCCTCATCCCAAAATACGATGAATTCTTTACAAAATGTGGAAAAAGTAAAAGCGCTTTGAATACTTTCCGGCGGCACTGCATGACAATAGACACGTTAAATCCCCCTAAAGTTCCATCCCTCACCCTCAAAAATATCAGCTTAGGCTTTTTTTTTCCAAAATGTATGAACTTTATTGAAACAGTTACTATACACAATGGGTAACAGACTCAAACAGCTGTTGTTTAATACTTGAAAAAAATGTAAACAAATAGGAATATTGAGCAAAAAGAGGAGAAAAATCACCACGTTACCACTATCTCTCGATTTCACGAATCACAATTTGACTTTTCTCGGTCAAGCACTCCTACCTTTAAAAGTAAAGACTTGTTGCTGTTGTGTAGCAAATCCTTTTGTTTTTGGTGCTCTGCTCAATGTCTTTCAGCCATTCCGGGGGTCCGCAACAGCTTTCTAATAAATCCAGAGCTGTTCGGAAACCCTTTCCAAGATTTTACTGAAAATTCAGCACCAGTTACCTCTTTCAACCCTGCATATAATTCTATGTATTTGGTCAGAGCACTAATTAAATTGCAATGGTCCCTGATTGTGTCCAGTCATGGTAGCACAGTTAATATTAGAGTTTGGCAACTTTTCATCCTAAAGTCACATGTGTTGTAGTTTACTTTAAGTGGCCTAATGAAAAAAAAAAAACCCACATCATTAAATTGTACAAAACAGTTGCCTCGTCAGTATTCATTTGGCACGGAACTGCTTGTTGCTTATGTTTGTGTGAACACCACAACACTTCTACTGTACATAACATTGACCATCTTAGTTCCATCACAAGGAAAGCAGAAGTACGACTGTCAACTAGCAGGTATGAGTGCTACCTTTTGACTCCCCGCTCCCATCCCACTAATCACAATTTCCTTATTTAGATTCAGTGCCCTCGTGTATACGCAGTTCTAAAAATCCACTAACAACGAAACAATCTGCAAGCTTTGCCACACTACAGGCGGAGGCGAGCATGCAATGTTCATCTTCTTGTTCAACCCCCTGCAGCTTTCACTCATAGAAGCCCAAGGTGGCAGGGCCGAGTGAAAACATGGCATAACAGTGGACTGCACATCATGTACAGACATCAAGACATTATGTTTTTGTTCTTTTTTAAACAGGGAACAATTTTTTTACTCTTCACAAAAAAAAAAAAGTCTTCTTTGTCAAATGGTCTGAAACATCCCTTTCCAGCCTATATCGATGTTATTAATGGAGTGCTAACATTTATTTCCCACTTCACCATAGGCACTGTGATGAACTTAGTCATGACATAAGGAACAACAAATGAAAAAGACAACAACGTTATCAATCAACTGTTATTCAAAGAAGCGTCCAACAAAGTTACATCATGAATCAAATGAGAAAAAAGTGTCATTAATTTTGTGTTCCTCCCTTGAAATGTGGTGGGACTGTTTTGAGACACATCCTGCTTTATAAAACTGCTCCTGGTAACGAAGACATTTGACTCTGAAAAAGGGTTTGAAGTCCTTGAAATCCTTTTGCGGTTGGCAGTGAATGATCAGAACATTCTTCTTACCCCGGCGAAGTAGCTTGCTCCTTTTTGGAATGGGCTTTCAGTCAGACTTCCTCTGAGACAGTAGCACGGCTACTTTTCCAGTCAAACAAAGCATGACAACCTCGCCTCAATTGTCCATAGTGAAGGAGAAGCACCAGTCTCCGACCCTCACTCAAGTATCTTTTCGTCTTAAATATAGAGATTTCTTGCATTGACTTGCATTGAGTTCAGTGTTTTAACAATACCTGCAGTCTCTGCCTCGTCATATCTTCAGAGGCTGTGCACTTAACAGCAGGTCCACTGAGACATAATTACAAAAAAAAAAAAAAAAAAGAAGACTACAAATGAGAACAAAATAAAGTGAACATAGTCTGTCTCCCGTTTGAAATTTCGTGGTGCAATTATATCTGGGGTGGGAGTTTTTTTGGGGGGGGGGGGGCGGGGCGGGGTGACGACACATGGCGACACCCTCTGGTGGCAAGGTGTAATCAGACACAGCTCTCCCTGGTCTTGCTGTCCATGAGGAAAGAGTTGAGCTGGGAAATGTCCACGACCACCGCGTCGCGTTTGCTCAGGTGGATGTCTTTCAAGTGGTCCTCATCACTTTGGTCCTTGGCAAAATTTACAAACACCTTGACGGCAGAAAGAGGAACAAAGATTAGATCATCTGTGCGAAATAATTAGTTCATTCTAATCAAGTCTTCCAAAATGTACAAAATTACATGTAATAATTAAATGATAATCTAAAGTACACAACATGCCGTTAGCACAACACATCATTACGTGCATTAATTAACCCCCAACATATTACAACAAAATAAATTGGCATTGACATTTGAGTATATGAATGTATGGGGCAAAATCAAATAAAATAATATGATTATGAACAAGTGCTTGCAGTCCGCCTCAGCCCCCAAATTGTGGAAGGAACTTCATTTTGAGGATAGATGCCTCCTCAGTGGACATTTTTAAAAAGCCACACTTTTGTTCAAGCATGCATTCCAGTATAAATACATCATTTCTTTGGGGTGGTTTGATTTTTATACACTTAATTTATTTTACTTATTTGCAAAATTTGTTACAATACATTACAATACAAAGACTGGAAAATAGAACTGGATATTTCAATGATAAAGGAACACCTAAAAGAGCCTTACTTGGTCTAATGTGGTCTGAGAGACAGAGTAGTCCTCTATCCTGAGTGCCTCCTTGTTGGTGGCCAGCAGGGAGAAGATGCGTGCGAGGGAGGTGAGGGAGGAGGGCAGTTGATACTGAAGCATGTTGCGATGTTTCTCCTTCAGTGTACTCCCAGGAAGTTCCAGCTCAATGAACTCCATCACTGGCCTGAGATCTGGATCCGGTCCGGTCACCCTCAGGATGATGGTATAACCATCTCCAAACCTGAAGGGATCGATGTTTTATTGTCACATTTACGTACACAAAAAATTGGTAATCGGCATTTAAAACAGCGTTAACTCCCTCACCCCATCATCAGAGAGGGAAAACATGCAAAATACAAAGTAAAAGGACAACAAGAGTACTCAGCATGCAGATCTCTCTCAAGGCTAACATCACAATACAGTCCTGATTTTCACAAAAAAAAAAAATGGATAAAGTTTCATGTCAAATCAGACTTTCTCAGAGTTTCATATTGATTCAAAAGTATATTCCAATCTGATGAGATTTGGAAGCGTGTGGATGTGTTTCCATGTGTGGATTCTCAACCAAACATAAAAGTGGCATTCTCGATAGGATGCCTTCTCACAAAAACAGAACCTTCTTGACTGAGGTAATAATGTTGCATAGATATGCACTTTATCTCATCCTACATGTCACAATAGACAATAAACATTCTGCAGTGATTGCTACCTGTTCTTCAGGTGCTGTACACTCCCCAGACAGCGGAATCTGCCATTGACCATGATGGCCATCCTGGTGCAAAGCGCTTCACACTCCTCCATGCTGTTAAAAACAAACCCATCAGATCAAATGATGTATGTTGGGGGGGGATACAGTTCAATCAATGACTCAACGTGTGTCTTCAGATTTGATCTGAGTTTTTAATCCTAACCTGTGGGAGGTCAGGACGACAGATCGGCCCTCTTTGATAATGCTCAGGATGGCATTCCACAGGGCACGCCGTGCTTTCGGGTCCATGCCTGTTGTAGGTTCATCCTGTTCAATACAAACACGATGCATTCAGATGATGCGAATCCCTTTCTTTAAAGAAGGTGGAGGCCGACTGGTGAGTGTGTCTGCAGTTTTCCTCTTACCAGGAATACAACAGGTGGTCCTCCTATGAGAGCGATTGCTGTGGACAGTTTTCTCATGTTGCCTCCACTGTAACTCCCTGCCGATTTGTCAACATACTTGACCAAGCCCAACTTGCGAATACCCCACTCTGCCACCTAGCGGAGAGAACCAAACATCAACCTTTTGCTTTGTTGATGTATTTTCACAATTTACACGGTCACGAGAGCAATTTCTGATATATAAGCATGATATACAAATGTTTAAAGGTTGCTAGGTTATTTGTCTGGATAGCGTAGGGCCCTCTAGTTGTATGTGTATGTGTTACTGACCTCACACACTTCCTTCTCAGGAACACCTCTGAGAATCGCGTAGAACTCAAGGTGCTCTCGTCCCGTCAGCAGGTCATTGATGGCATCAAACTGCGGACAGTAGCCCATGTTCTGATGCACCTCGTCTATTTCTGTTGTCACACTGGAGCAAAGCGCGTACACCCATGGAAAAATATGAATAATCATTTCCAGAAAAAGAGTTCTAATGTCAGTGAGTCTGCATAAATTAGAGACTTACAGAGTACTCAGAAGTATTATACATGTGGTACCTTTTGCCTGCCAGGTAGGCCTCTCCACTGGTAACCACTGAATCGCCTGTCAGCATTTTGAACGTACTGGTTTTTCCTGCGCCGTTGACTCCCAGCAAACCAAAACACTGAAAGATAAAGAATTAAATATTGAATTATCGTTTCATTGCCACTGGAAACCGGATCAGGATTTCATCTTTCAAACTGTACCGAGGTGAGCTCTACGGCCCGATTTACATGTGTCTAGAGTCAAGAACACAAAAGAGTAAGACATTTTTTTTTCGCTACCTCGCCTGGGGGAATGCCAACGCACAGGCGGTCCACAGCGGGCTTTTGTTTCCGCTTATAAATCTTTGTGAGCTGACGAAGCTCCAATATGTCGGTTTGCCCTGAACCACTTAGGATTCTCTGTCGTTCTCTGGCCACATCTTCATCTTCTTCGCCAATTGGCTTCAGGTGGCTGGATGATGACCTGCAAAGACAATGGTGACGTCACACTCATGATGGCAGAAGAATTTGGCCCAAACTGTGAATGTTTAAAAGCTCATCGAAACGGGGGGTAAAATATTCCTTTTTTCATACACACACCTGGCTTTGATACAGAAACGGTACTGGATGAGGATGGTGATGCAGAAGAAGATGACTCCCTCAATGGCCATTGCAAATAGGTTCTTTCCCACCATGTCCCAAGCCAGAGGGGAACGGAAACGGTTTTCACCTAGAGACGTCGAAACCCACAAAAATGTTTTCACGGTTCACATTAAAAGTGGCATGGACTCGTTTCTTGCTCCTGCCAGACCACTCTGCTGTGCTCACCAAATCTCTCCAAAGCATCCGCCATGGCTTGATTCTTGACCATGTCGATCATACCTCGTCCCAGACAGAAGTGAGGGAAGATGAGGAATACGTTCTTCAAGATGTCGTTGATACCACCGATCTCCTGAAGGGATCCAAATATTCTCTCTCATTCAATCATCGTATTTCGGCATCCAAAATTTTCAAGATCAAAACACAAAATATAGGCTCTATATCTATCAAGTGGAACCCAAACGAGAAACAAGTTGATATTTACATTGCCACCGAAGAGCTCCAGTACAAATGTGGACACGCTGCCATTTATTCCTATCAGTATGTTGACACTGGTCAGAACTACGTAGGCCGTGCTGGGTATCTTAAAGAAGAATGAGGCCGGGTACATCAAAGGCGTGATGGACCACCTGGAAAAGAAGTTGAAAAAACAAGTCGAGTCAGGGCTAGTTTCTCGCACCTCACGGCTTATTTACACAAACACACATTAGATAAGTATTCAAATGCATGTCGCGGGAAGAAATATGCCGTCAACCTACCCATACAGCAGGAGCAGCAAGGCCAGCACAGGCAAGTTGGTGGAGGAGACGTAAGCATCTTGTTGGAAGCAGATGAAAATGATGATGACCAGTGTGGCAGGGACAATGTAATTACACTGCAAGAAGAAGAGAAAGAAATCAAAGAACATTTGAGTCATCTACAATCTACATCTTGCACCCATTTTGAGCATGGTAGATGGTGTGGTGTGGGTTGTGCACTGGACAGGGAATCAATTCTTCAGAGACCGCCAAATACACACAATGGATTTGAATACCGGTTCATGATCGTATTTCATTTGCAATAAGTAAGGAATGCTGCTTGATAAGGGTGAACCATTTCGAAATATTCCTCGTATCACAAAGCATTTAGAAAACTGCAGAGAGGAATGTCGTACCATGTCCCAAACAAAATTGGCCAGCCAGTAGAGGAAAGGTTGCACCCCGCTGATAAACTGCAAGTGTTTGGCCTTGTTCACCCTCTCTTGGATTAGAAAGACAACGAAACTGGCGGGTACAAAGGACATGGCGAAGATCACGCAGATGGACACCAGCACATCCACCGATGTCGTCATTCTGAGAAAATTGGTTGAAGAGGGAAAAGGAAGTCATGAGTTTGTTTTTGTGTCATCTTGGGTGGTCAGAAGGGTGTCTTTTGGGGTTGTTTTAGTTGACTTACAGGGCAACTTGTGACAGCTGTTCCTTGGTGAGGTTGAGGGGATGATTATATGCAGTGATACCAAACTTGGCGGGGTCTTCGCCAGCTGGCAGACTTGCTCGAAGGATTCCATTGTTCATCACATTTAGAAAAGAGCCTATGCTGTGCCAGCCCTTGTTGTTGAACCAGATCTGTGAACAGATAATGGGACACCAAGTCAAGCTGTGCTTTTTTGGTCACACTCCTCAAAACCTTTATGCGGTCCATGTGAGCCTGTACTAACCTTGACATTATTATTGGTGTCCAATCCTTGAATGAAGTTGGAGAGACTGCGGAAGAAACGATCTGCTGCAGTTCCCTAAATGGTGGGTGAAAAAGACAGACTTCAAGGTATGGTCTTTGTCTTACATGGTTTCCCTCGTGCATATCTCAGTGTTTTAACCCCATTTTGTTTTCAAAGAGTAAAACTATTAAGTCTTACCCTTTCTAGGCGGAAGCGCAAACGCAGTTGAGCAATTGCCTCATCGATCTCGTCTCTCTGGGCTGGAAGATGAGAGCCTCTGGCGCCAAGTGAGAAGCCACCATACCTGTGGACAGATCAGTTATTTTAATACATCGGACAGTCCAGCTCTCAAGAGGGATTAAATGTCAGCTAAGGTACCTGAACTCGTTGACCCAAATCTTGTTCTTCAGGCTGAGACGTGATAGAAACAAACAAACAAGTTTTATAAATGACCACTGTCTCTCTCTTTTAAGGTGACTTAAAAGCCAAACAATATGGGAAAAATAATTGAATGCGTAATGTGTGTCACCTTTTGCCAATGATTTGTGCGTAAGTCTTCACCAGGTAATCTGACACATTTCTGCCGGTCAAATTTTGAAGAGTGTCTTTGTCGCTGAGCTTCATCTGAACGCAAAGCAGACAGAACGGTTGAGTTACAATTGAAGCAGCTAACCGGTATATTTTCCCGGACTCACTAACCTGTGGAGGAGGAAGGCCCCCTGCACCAGCTGGACATTCAGGCAGCATCCTTTTGCGCCCCTCGCAGCTGCATTCGCACAGGGGTGACGGATTCTCCATAGACCAGTTGCCGTTGTCGAACATGTCCTTCACACTTTGAGGTACTTGTAGAATCAACCACTCGTCCTCCCCGGAAGCACACGAAGTGTCCCTGCACCATATGGAGACACATTCATACACGTTAATTTGCAAAGTAAAAATACAACGGATTACAATAAAACATGTTTCTAACAATCATAATAATTATTCTTTCATATTTTATATAATTCACATTACTGATTCTGTTTAGACTTGTTTGGACTCACAAAATGGGTTCGCCATGCATGCAGCGTGTTCTTAATCCTGGTCTGTCTGTCAAAGCTCCCAGTAGTTTGCTGATATGAGGGTCCTCAGGTATGTCATTACTGGAAAGACACATGACATTACGGTAGTTGAATTTCATGTGTTTCTGTCCGGTGATAATATTCAGTTGAATGTGCGCGATGACAGAAAATGTATTTCCAAGCAATTTTCATACGCAGTACTGTACTTATAAATAACTAACGGATAAGCATACCTGACAAAAGTAAACTGCTCTCCATACATGCTGGGATCCAGAGCCAGGCTGGGGTACTTTCCAAATGGAGGAACAATTAAACTGAACACCAGAGCAATGCACACAAACACAGCTGGGAGGACAATCTGGGGGGGGGGGGGGGGGGGGGAGACAAATGCAAGATTATTTATTAAAACTAAAACACTGACTTCATTGTAATAAATCTCTTTCGAGCAACACGAACGCAAGTATTGAGCAACGCCTGTGACTCAATCACTGATTGGGCTAAACCCCTTAAATCCCTTTAAATCTTAATTCTTTATTTTCCCAAGACCTAAGGGACAATTCTTGCATTTAACTTCGTGGGAACTTTTTCAAAATATCCTAAATCATTCTGTTATAATTGCAAAGGAGAAATCAGATAGTTCTAAGGATTATATTACATGTGTCCACCTAATCTATGTGTTAATTAAAAAAAAAAAAGCCTACCTGTGCGAAAAAGCCCTTCCTGGAACGGCGAGCATAGAGGAATCTTTTCCAGAGTAGCGCCACAAACTGCTGTCGCTTCAGACTCCAGCCTTTGACCTGGTAGGAGCCTTTGCCATCACTGCCACTAAGCCAGTCAGTCTCACGGGACTCTGGAAACACACACCAGACACGTGATTAAACATGCAAACGCAAACCTTTATCATCCAGTGTTCCAATTTTTTTTTTGTATTTAAGGATGACAACAAAGACTTGCGGCAATTCCACTGCTGGGTCACCTTCAGAGTCATTGAAATCAAAGTCATCTTCAGTGAAGGGCTTCAAGCAGCTCTGATGGTCTCCAAATGCATGGCGGCGACGTGTTCTCGTCGGCACTACTCCATCTAGAAACACGTCGTGACATATTTGTCATGTTTCCTTCCTCCAGCTGTTGAACATTTTATCGTAAAATACGTTCATTTGATCATAAATCTCACCTGAAAGTTCCACAGAATCAACTCCACTGTCCTCAGCCACTTTCAAGAAAATCTAAAAGAGAAGACGTGATTGAAATATCAGCTAAAGTTCATTCATTAAGTCATGTAAGCAAAATCCCCTCCACATTTGATTGCTCACCATAGTATTAAGGCGAAACGGAGAACTCAAGATCCTTACCTCCTCTAGGGTGGTGTCTGATATTCCATAGCTCGATATTCCCAGGTCGGTGAGACGGTCATCAAGTTCATGGAAGAGCTCGACAAAGGCTCCGTTTTTAGCCGACTGATAGGGCAGGACGTAGGTGAGCTCGTGTCCGAGGTCCTCCACCAGACGGGCCTCTGAGACGTGCTTGAAAATCACGTTGGAGATGAGGGAAACATCTGAAGGCAAGAGTAGTGGAAAAGAGAGGTGTCAGTTTTAGTTCTTAATGAATTATCAATGCTTGTTTAAATTGTAAAAACACTGTTTTTTCTTTTTCTTTTTTTACCAATGGTGGTGGTTTCACTCTCTGGTTCACTGCCAAGGCCTGCATCTGAACTGCTCTGAGACACACTATCCTCCTAGTGAATGAATTTATTGTTCAGTAAAGCAAGACAACGTTACAAGTGAGACAAGCACACACCATCCTACCTTCTCAGCTTTCTTGTTGTAAGACACAGTGCTTGCAGAATTCCTGCAGGACTGAAGTGCCAAGTCGTAGTCTCGCTTGACCAGGGTCAGGTAGTAGCCGGTGCCCAGTTGGGTCTTCAGGAAGAGCGAGGATCCGACACAACAGAGCTTGCCGTGCGAGATGATGGCGATGCGGTCACCCAGGATGTCGGCCTCATCCATATGATGGGTGGACAGGATGATAGTGCGCCCTGACAGAGGAATACCAAGATTGTGTTATGGTCCAATCAACACTGACGTTCTGACCTCATCTGTGAAACTGACACTTAAGTAAGACTACTCCTGAAACCAATTTTGGGTTCTGCCATTAACCATAGCACAGGGGTGTCCAAAGTCGGTCCTGCCTGTTTTCCAGCCCTCCCAGGAGCAACACACCTGATTTAAATAATCAAATTGTTCTAATGCTGCTTCAGAGCTGGCTGATGAGCTGATCATCTGAATCATGTGTGTTGCAGGCGGGAGAGATGGAAAACAGGCAGGACGGCGGCCCTCCAGGCCAGGAGCTGGACATGCCTGCCATAGCATATTTGCATGCATGCATGCAAGGATAAGCAAGCATGTTGATATTGTATTTGTGCGTAATCTGTTGATTGTATGGATCTGATCAAGCTTGTGCATTTAGTGAAGATTAATTGGCATGGAATATTCAATTTCACATCATCCAAAGTGGTTATTCGGTGAGTCAAAATCTGACTTGTTATCTTGGTTCCAGATCAAAAGGTGGACCTTTTAGCTACTTAATGTATATTGTAGATCAGGGTCGGTGGGGCAACTGGTGTCCCACGGGCCTCGTGTGGTCCGCAACCACGATTACTTTTGGGGAAAATTAGTCTTTTTTCAAAAAAAAATTATAATCATTAATCCACTACTACAGTGGACCACCGCAAAGTTGCAGTACCGGAAATCACGTATTCACCGATTTGCAAATTAATTTCCAATACATTTTTTTAAATTTACATTTGTTGTTCGTTTTTTTTTTTAATATGCGGCTTTTTGCTATTAGTGGGTCAGCACACATTGTGTCCAAATTTAAAATGACATTTTTGTCAAAAGTGGTGGTCCGACATGGTCCCCAGTAGTGCTGATGAAAACTTGTGGCCCCCTCCATCATTTAAGTTGAAAATCCCAGTTCTAGATGGTAGCTGATCTTTTAGGTAACAAATGTTAGAGCCTTGGCAGAGGTCTACATTCAAACTCATATTTTTCTTTTACCTTGTCGGTATTTAAGAAGCAGGTCCCAGATGCCCCTACGTGCGTAGGGGTCAACTCCAGCTGTGGGTTCGTCCAAGATTACAACTTTGGAGCCCCCGACAAAAGCCAATGCCACTGACAATTTCCGCTGCATCCCACCTGAATTGAAAGCAACGGGAGAGCTGCCATTAAGACATATCTACCGGTAAGCTGATTCACATGAAACATACTTTGTGCCGATCAACTAAAACATTGGGATGTGGTAAAAGTAATACTGAGCTGACCAGAAAGTGTGCTGGTGCGTGACTGTCGTTTATGAGGCAATCCAACATCATTAACAATTTGTTCCATTTCGGCCTTCACAATCTCCTCAGGCAGTCCCTTCAGGCGAGCATAGAACCAGATGTGCTCTTCCACTGTCAGCCTGCGTTCACATCAACCAGATCATCAACCAGTGCCAAGGGAATTTCCAGGAAAAGCATAATGCTTGCTAATAGAAACAACATTTTCCCGTGACCGCAATTAACTGTGAATACGTACATGCTGAAAAGCACATTGTGTTGGGGGCAGACCCCCAGATTCTGTCTGATGGTACTCAGCTCTGAGCGAATGTCTTTGCCTAAGATGTAGGCAGTTCCTGAAGTGGGCGGGAACAACCCCGTTAGGATTGACCTAACAAAAAAAAATGAAGCGGCGGCAAGTTAGTCAATTGCCTCCTCGAATGGGAAGATATGATGTGTGTGTGTTGCCTTACATTGTGGTGGTCTTTCCAGCTCCATTGTGACCCAGGAAGGAGGTAATCTGTCCTTCGTAGAATCTCAGCGAGAGACCATCCACTGCCAGCTTGTTTCCATGACTGTAGACCTTTACCAGATTCTCAATATAAACACCCGGATCTATGTGGCTTGGCTCCTCCTCGCTGCACACGGCTGGAAACACAATTAAAACACCACATCAGTGTGCTTTAACATGGTTTTCTCACCTGAGAAAGAAAATATGAAAACGTAGATGTACCATCAGCATTGCCTTTCTTGGACAAAAGGCTTGAGATGTTCTTGCTCTGTTGCTCGCCACACCAATATGTCTTGGTTATAGGGAAATACCAAGGCCTGGGGATCCCATACTGGCCTGTAATGCAAATTTTCAACAATGTTTCTGATTTATCACATCAGCTGATTTGCATTAAAAAAACGAGTTAAGAGGAAACTCACCAGGGAACACAGCTTCAATGTACCACGTCATTAGTCCGTAGAGAACAGCGTCGAAGAGCATGAGACAGATGGAGGTGGTCAGATTGAAACTGTCCTCCTCCAGGGGGCTTGCCAGCAAGTTGGACCACTGGATTCCCACGCCTTGCTCCTCAAACAGGGATAAGTACTCACAGCCAAAACCAAAAGCTACAGGAGACAGCAGACTCTGGGAGGAGGATGGAAAAAACGAGGAATATTTAATGCTCAGAGAACATCATTTCACAAACACGGCGTTGCGTTGGTGATAATCAAACTATCCACACACCACGACAATTTTAGCTCCATATCCAATGTAGTCTTGCCAGGCCACACACAGCACGTAGGGCAGATAGAGGGTGAAGTAGATAATTCCACCACAGGCTGCTGCCAAGTTGGCACGAGAGAACAATGTGCTGATAAGGAAGCACTGCATGATGGTTACCACGCCGAAAGAGCTCAGAAAAAGGAAGACAACGCCTGAGTCGCTGTAAGGCAGCAAGTTGCCCACCTGACAGGAAGGAGGGGAAAAAATATGAAGATCGTGAAAATATTGTGGACCTAGACAGATATCTCCATTCAAGTGTTTCTTATTACAGAATAACAGAAATATGTTTATAAATATGAGTCATTTGTATAGCCTGATTGGTTTGAGTGTTCGTGTTTGTGTGTATTAACCTTCAATATCATGACCAGTAAACCAGCGCTAATCAGCAGTGGAATCAAACTGCTGATGAACCAGCTGAGCCACAAGATGCCATTGTTCAGTCCCATGATCCTCATGGTCTCCTTGAGCCGGGCCTCCTTCTCGTAGACCACCCCCTTGATGATGATGGCCACCGAATACATCCATGCCAACGTCATGAAAAGAGGCATCGATCGACTCATCACCCGCAAAAAACTACAAAAGCAAGGGAGAAGCATAATTTACTCAATCGGCCTTGAGTATGATTGTTTTTGCATTGTGGCGTTACTTACATGTCATCTACGTAGCAGGGGTAAGGCATCTGCTGAATGTAGATCCCAGTCTTTTCCTTGGTGCCTGTCACAGCTCGGATGATTCCCTGTTCAATCACATCCTGCAGGTAGGAAAATCCACCCCAGATGTACCGCAAGTCCTCAAAAGGGTCTGCCCTGGGGCCGGGGTCCCAGTAGCTGGAGAACACAAAAATCCCACGCGTCCTTTAAAGCTTGAATATAATGAGTACTTCTGACTGAAGAGTAATTCAAGGGCAATTCAAACATGATAAGAAAGATTTCTCTTTTACCCATCCTTGATCTTGTTGGTCCTTTCAACATTATCGATGTCCATGCGGATTTTGTAGTTGACGTTGGGAGGCAGGTCAGAGCTGTTGCTATGGGTGATGTCGGGGAACACAATGCCTGCCCAGAACTTCTGGTTGTCAAGCAGACCCATGGATTTGTTGACCAAGCGCTCCTCGTTTGCTACTGGCTCCAATTTGTCCAGGTTGACACACTGATTTGAAAAGAGGGAAGGGTGGGTCATCTCAAATGATCCATATTTTTGGATTACCGGTAAATTAAATAGGACCCCCAAAAAAAAAAAATACTTCTGACAAAAATTCCAATTGTCGCGCTAACAAGTCTACAAAGTGCACTAAACATGGTCTACATGGGCTTTGAATAGACATTACATTAGCAAAGCACTAGCTGAGCCTCTTAACTGATTTAATCTGACTTGAACCATGTGTCTCGGAGGACAGTGAGTTCAAAACCTGATGAAAAGGGAGCATGACCACTGCAGAAATGGCAGACTTCATTTGGCCTTGACATAGTTCTTTTGAAGTAAGACGGCAAGCGTGCATTATGTCAGCTTCTTAGGAAGCGGATCCCACCAAGTGGGTCAGTAGGTCGGGATATTGATTTAGCTGATTGATTGATTGTGCTTGACATTGCCTATGTTATGCTTATCTCATTCAGATCCATAATTGATTCAATGTCATTTTCCACAGGCGGAAATGACGTGGACGTATACGCACTGACCGTTTTACATTTAACCGCATTATGAATGTAAGGAGACCAAAAGGTTGTCAGGATTTCCTTGCGTGTGGTTTTATCTGAGCATTACTTCTGAGAAGAAGAAAGTCACAAAGCTATCAGATCACAGAAGACACTGAACTAACAACCTTCAATAATTTTATCCCTGACACAGATAAACGAGACACACAAGGCCCTTTCAGCTGGGAAAAAAAGAACGCTGGTTAATGTGTGTCGGCTCTATAGCCAAGGCCTTGCATGCAGATCCACTGGAGCGAGAAAGAGACAGTATTATGAATCGATTGACATACTGTATTCGGAGGTTCAAAACAATGTTAGCAGATAACCTAAATGACCAATTAGGAGTCAGCCTCTTGCCTTATTGGGTTTCCCCTTGCATAACGTCCTCAATGAGTTCACATGAGAGAAAATGGTGCTTTAGCTAGATACATGCACCGTGTGTTTACAGACTGAGAGGGTTAAATTGTAACTCTAAGTATTTTATATATTTAAGTATTTTTTAATGTGCTTTAATCATACAAACCTCCATGAACCGTGAAATTGTCTGTATGGCCTGGTCAGTTTCATTGAAGACATCCCTCCAGGTGTATGCTGATCCTGCAGGTCTTTGGTCGTCCGAAGATTTGGAAAGGAAGTGCGACACGTCGGACACCCGCCACTCAGTCCCACTCAGTTGGGTGTTCAAGAAAGTGGCGCTGGCGTTATTTTGGAGCAGCGTCTGCATGAACATTGGAAAATATATGATTTAAAACATAGGGTGGGTTTTGTTTAAAACTCCAAATCAAAAATGTCTTTTTGTCATCCTTCATTGCATTTGGGATTAAACAGTAACAAACAGTCTGCATTTCTTATGGATTTTTTAAAAACTTTCTGCAATTGATCCACTTTTTTTATAGCTTCATTGCGTGACAGCCCCTGCAAGGCTCTTCTCACTCATGTTCCCCGTTCCACTATATCAAGGCTGTACAGACTTTATCAGGGTAGACATCTGACAAATACCACGGTTTCATAAGAATAATTATACCAATGTTATGAAACTAACATCCTGATTGTTTAAATAAAAATACAGTGGAGGATTTCTAGCGATATGATGAATAATTCTACAATTACACTCTCATAGACATTCATTTTACAGCTATGGTTCGGTATTCATCAGTCAAGTTACCCATTTTATAATCTACAGTATATCTGTGACACAAATTTGAATGTGCACATGAAATAAAGAAATCCCGTGTGGTTAATGTTGACATTTTGAACAATCGTTTGTTTTCAAGTGTCATTCGAACAATGAGCACTAGGTGGCAGTGTTTAACGGGTAACTTTGAAGATGCCAAAACCAACCATTTTGTGAGTGCGCCATCTCAGAGATTTTAAATTGAAAAGATTAAAAATGAAACCAAATAAAATGAACGACAAATCAGACAGCAACATTCTGAAATAGATTGACTAATTGGATCTCTGCGCAATAGTCAGATGTTCGTCTCTCATGTTTACCCAGAAAGCAAACTAGACCAGTGTTCTTTTTCTCCATTTTATTGTCACACAGCATGGGGATAAACTTGGTTGGGGAAAGTTGTTAATGTATAACAGTTTGCAATATGAGGAATGCAGGATGGATTGTGATGCCTGCAGGGGGTTTTGATCCTGAATTTATGCAACCACCTCATGACTAATCACAAGAGGAATAATCTAGACCGTATGTGTGTTGTGTCAGTGCAGCCCACTCACCCTGACCAAATCAATTTCTTCACTGTTCTCCATGAAGTTCCACACTTTGGGCTTCAGCTCATCCCACATCCCACCAAGGTCCCTCAACAGGCCAAGCTCCTGGAAGGTCTTGTTCACCTGGGGGGGGGACAAAACCCACACGTCAAATCACCAGTCAGTCTGGATAAACTTCGACCAAGGTTCAGGATTTTAAGTGTCTACCTCGTGGATTATTCTCTGTGTGGCTGGAGTATCTGGGGTGTACAGGATCTTTCCCATAAGCAGTGGCTTCAGAGCTCTCCAGATCATCCTGGAAATGGGGCTGGACTCCAGTCTCCGCATCATGGTGTTGCAATAAGGAGCTTGGAAATCAAACAAAGCATTTATAACTCAGGGCCGTCATTTCAAACAACGTTTCGAAAAGAGCACCTTTGGACACTTACTGGATGTATTGTCGTAGGAAAGGGGCTCATTGTCACTATCATTGCCATGGTTTCCAAACAGCGCCTTGTAGTTGTTATCTTCATACCAATTGAGAGACTTGATTTTGAGGCCGCCACCCTCTGGGTGGCCACAGACAATACGTGACACAGCCTGGTACATCTGATTCGGAGAACCCGTGGCATTGGCGGTGAGATAAAGGATCTCCTTTCGCATATCTTTCCAACTCTTCATGCTTGAAAGCTAGGGGGTGGGGGGGGGGGGGGTAGGGACACACAACATGTCAGCATAAACAACATGAAGCATGCTTGGGTGAATTTGGTGTAGAAGAAATTTAGAGCCCAGACCATAACCTCATTTAACACCCGGGCAATGCACTAGACAAATTGTGAGCCAATACGCCCACTCAAAAGACCATCGGAATACCCACAACGGTGCGGGTAAACGGTAAACTAGATTAACACCAGCATGAAAAGATGTGCCAGTTTTTATGCCAAGTGCATGTGCGTCTGGATATGTTACAGCTGTTTTGTTTAATTGTTACTGTTGCTGTTGTTGTTTTTTGTGATGCGTCACACTTTCTATTTATTCGGATTTTGATGCTTTATATTTTACTGAAAATATGCTCACATGCAATTGTCACATTCGTTTGGCCTCCTGAATGTCCCTTGGGCAGTACATAACTAGGTGAGTGGACAGACACCAGAGTTGCTATGGGTTGAGCAACGAGTCACCACAAGTTCTGCATTAATTGCATGACGTGACCAACTCGTGATATGGAAGGAATGAAGAGGTGGGAGTGAAGGCTTTTTGTGTAACCAAGTAAAAAGGGTGACGCGGGTGAAGCTTTTGTTGTCTGCGGGTTTGAATTTGAGGTTACTTGAGTTCACGATGTAAACCTCTCATTCTGAGTCCGTGACACAGGTTAGAGTTGCCAGAAATGAGCAAATATTCACGGGAGAAGAGCAAATTGTCAGATACAGGAGACTTAAGAATAAAAAGAGGTTACTATCGGTCATTCTCATAAAAGGCAAACCACTGCAGGCTTCACAAGTACTCTGCTATTACACTGACAAATGCTTAGCACACATGCACGCATTCAAGTGCACACACACTGTTCTGACATGCATGGTTGCTTTCAGAACAAACGGCACTTTTTTTTTCATTTTGGTATGAATCATTTCAAACTACAGTCGTTGTTTAACTTGCGAGACTGACTTCTTATTCTGCTTTTGTACTGTTTGTTTGTCCACAACACGTCCAACAGGAAGAATATTCATCTCACAAAACATGCACGCGCACGTGAAACACATGAAAGCAGTTTGTTGTGAATGTGGTTACTTTTGGTCTTTGCTGACAGTCGCAACAAACTACCACTCTGTCAATTTAAGGGTTGCATGCTGAAGAAGTGTGCGCGCGTACCCATGTGCGTGTGAGTCTAAGTGCGCGTGCAAGTGTGTGTACATGTGTGCGATATGTTTTATTGGATGCCTATCTGTGTGTTTGTGTAGGACGTCGATAGAGGATGCGACCTACTGAGTGTGTCATCTTGTTCTAAACAGTAGACACGACTGGGACAAAAATGTGGAATGGTTTCCATGGACAGCAAATTAGCTTTTTTGGCAAGCCTGAATAAATGTCATTTTCCCAGAGACACAATGGCTATGTTAGCATGTGTGACCAGGCGAGTCACATGCACACGCCTGAACACACACCTCGGCAGCGTATTATGCCTCCTAATAACCTCCTCCGAGCAGTCGGTCTGAGGTTACTTTAGTTCATTTGCATCATCCAGCTTTAGAAGTCAGGATCACCTGGGTATGATTTACTTATAGCTCCAATTATCCGGTAAACTGATAAATCACTGAATATTGCAGCTATCCTGTGAAGGAAATTGTATCATCTTACCTTTAAAGCTCAATTGAAGTCATCAAAAAGACAAAAAAAAGGAAGATACGGTTCACTGCTATATACACTGAAACTATACACTACAATTATCTGACATATTTATATCGGTGGTAAGTTATATATGTGTGAAAGTTGATTTTTCAGGTGCCTTTACTTTTCTTTTGTATTCATCTTTCTGACGACTATTTAATTCGATTCATTTAAAAAAAGATCATTTATACCCTGTACTTTGTCTCAGATGACAACACATGTTAGGTTCGGAGAAGCCTTGGCCAGGCCCGAGTGGCTTTTCCCCCAGATGTGCCGGCTTCCTCCCACATTCCAACAACTTGAATGTAATGTAAATTGAAGACTTGAATGGTGTGAATGGCTTGTGTCTGAAATGGATGGAGGAATTTCATGGTGCATATCGTTTCATTCCATTACAATGGTTCTACCTTTGTCTAACAATATCTAAGCTAGATAAAGTACTTTACATATTTCGAGAGTGCTGCGGTGAACAAGTTAAGTATTAATCATCATGTTTACAAATGAAACACACTGGATCACAAATATCTCATGGCCAGCATGGTTCTGTGATAAGAGAATGAAGCGACATTCATGAAATGAGATTTTATACATATTTGTGGTGTGGTCAAACTTCATTTTGGCGTCAGGTGGAAAAAAAAAATGAAGGAAAGGTTACATGAGGGCAGTCCTCCATACTCATGGGCCAACACAATTAACCTTTCGCCACGTAAACAGCTTCATACCAAAGACTTCAACACTCAGCATCTCTTTCAAAACAAAGATGCTCTTTCATTTCTGGTTCGGCTCAACATGTTTGAACCCCAAACAGCAAAACTGTACGACAGTCAGGCAAGAGAGTATTGCGTTCTCTTGAACCTTTAGCTTTCATCAGCAGTTTGCAAGTCATTTCCTCCAAACTCAGAGTCAAACAAAGAGGAGTATGGAAGGATAAGGATCACAAAAATGCAGAAAGTTGCAACGGTCAGTTTGTGAAGAAAACAGTTTGTTATTCTTACTGTTGATTAGACAGGAAACACACACACACACACACACACACACATTGGGCTGTACCGTAATGCTTTGTCAGCAAAGCAGAGCAGAGCAGAGTCTCAAGAGAATTTTATGTTATGTTTATGCTTTGTTATGTTAATGTTCCTCTAGAATGTGTTGACTTGGGATTAAACTTTTACTTTATTAAAACAGGTTAACTAAATGGTGAGTTTTGAACTGTGAAAGTGTAACCCAAGTTTGGAAGTTAGTTTTGCACCATGAACAGTTATGAGTGCATGCGCGCGCGCGCGTGTGTGTGTGTGTGTAAATGCATGAAGTGCGCCCTAACCCGACGGTCACAGCTGCCGATTCCCGAATGTCACTCAGTTTGAGAACATGCTTATAAAGACTGACCTTTGGAAACAAATACTTCATTTATCTTGTTTCTACAGTACTTCACCTGTCAATGCCAGTGCATGTATGCATTTCATACAAGTGTAGTTCAATTACCTCCACAGCCAACTCTCCCAGGCTCTCCAGAAGATAGTCAGTGGCAGCGGAGACTTCCTGAACCACTTTGGGATCAGTCTTTACATCCTTCTGTAAAGAGAACATACATTTAATATTTTTTAGTCAGAGTTTATAAAATACAAAAGAACAATAATTTCAATCAATGTTGACTTTTTTCCCCCCAAGCTGTTTGTCCTTTTTCTCCCCGCCAGACAAAATGCATTTTAGGCCATTAAAAAAATACAATCTTTGGGAGTCTTCCAAAATGCACTTTTCATTTTTGTACACAAACAACTGGATTTTTAAAATTATCAATAATATTAAGTAAGTCAGTTAGCCACATCAAAATTATTCTAAAAATATGCAATACGCTGTGACTTTGGGAGGCGGTTTATTTCACAGTGGGCAATTGTTTTGTTTTTTTACCTCCAACTTCAGAGGATTATTTGAAAAAAAAAAACAATCCACTGTGTCCCCTGTGACATTATAATCAATAGTTTTTTTTCATTCATTAAAATAATTGGAGCTTTCTACGTGGTGTTTTGGTAAGTAACAGAGAGAAAAACTTGTCATTTTTAGGGAGGGCGAAGGGAGAAAAAAGAATATGATAAAAAGGGGAAGGAAAGAAACAAGCTGTGAAAGAAGGTCACAGTGTCTTTGGCCTCTCGTGTTTCCGCCTGTCATACTGCTGGAAGCTTGTCTGTGTTCTGGTATGTCACACTCAACGGTCAGCTGTTAAAATGTCTCATGCGCATTCAAACACAAGTGTTGTAAAGCAAACTTGGAAGAAGAGAGAAATGCTGATATTTTCTAGTAAACTTTAACACAGCCTTGTTTCCCCCTCCTTAGTAAATATGCACAAACACCCACAAACAGAGTAAACAGTGTTCTGGTTGGACAAAGACAGGACATGGGCACTCGACGATGTACTGCACATTTTGGTCTGGTCTTAAAATAGTTTAATTTCTTGTATTCACCCCACAAAATGACAATAAAGACTTTCTACTGTATTCTTCCCTATTCAAGTCATCAACATGTTGTAAAGCTCCCATCCAAATTTGTAAGATTTCAGCATGAAACATTGAAATTCCTCTTTCGGCTGTTCAGAACATTTCATTCACCTCTGATCATCCAACGCAAGCATGATTCATTTGGCTGCCATGGGTATGGGGGCGAACGGGGCAGCTTTATTGGGAAACTAAATGTAGGGGAGAGGTAACACTGGTCAGGAAAGGGAGCTGATGTGTTGAAACCAGACAACCCAAAGAATTGTGGAAGCGAGATATGAGGGCTCACGGCAAACTGAGTCGAGAGTGGTGCATAACAGAATTAGCTTTTGAACGCGCACACACACACACACACACGCATACACACACACACACACACGCACGCACGCATACACACATACTTACCCGAATTGGCTTGAGAAAGTCCAAGTTGGACAGGAAATGGCTCTGGGCCTTGTCCAGCCAGTCCCTGGAGGACTTACAGATGATTTCTTGCGTCAGACGGGAAACATCGCGATCGGCTATTTGCACAAACTCCTCCAGAGGCGTTGTGTTGCACAGGTCTCGGAGATGAAATCCAAATCCTTTTGTCAGAACCTGGAAACGGGAAGGAGAAACGACACAAGATGGATTATTTTCAGTAATTGTATTTATTTATTTAATTTTTCATGATTAATTAATACATTCACCGTATCTAACTAAGGGTGTTAACAACACTTGCCAGTGCATTTTTAATTTTTTTTACAGAGATGTGGTTACATATCAACATGGAGTCGCACTAGGGTTGTCTAAACTGCCCAAAACACCGAATTATTATCATATAGCAAACAGGGAGATGGCAAAACTTGATGATAAAGTGTACTACACTGTATATAATTTAAAGAGGCTCCAGTACAACAGATTTACTACCATCTTCGAGGACAAAGAAGCAGCTGCCCACTTTTGTGAATATTTTTATTTGTTGTGCATTATGCATTTAGATATATCTCAAACATAGACTTGTCCTCTGGGTGTTATTGATCAGCTTGTGTGACCCCATCATGTTCAGTAGGTACTGTAAATACCAATATGAACTACTGAAGGCTAAAGCTGGTGATGAGTCATCTCGAATCACACAACTGTTTGGGGTATGATCAGGATTTTATATGAACTGTTGATCGGGAATAAAACCTCTCCTTGGGTATCGAACAACGACCTTGTCAGGTTACTGGAGGCTCGTGCTCACTGATCAATAGGCATCTGGGTAAAGGCTGTGGGTGGAGCGGAGTCACATCGCAGCACTGTGTCTGCACGTGAGGAGTGTTGGAGGAAGGGTGGGAGAAAAAGGAGCAGTCACGTGACTCTTGCCCTCCTCTGTGATGTGATTTTCAGCAGCTGCTGCGGCTTGGTGGATTTGTGCATTGCCACATGAATTCATGTGAGCTCTGTGTGTGTGTGTGTGTGTGTGTGTGTGTGTGTGTGTGTGTGTGCGTCTTTATGTTGAGCTGGTGATGACATCCCAACGAAAAGACATAATAAGAAAATTAACAGGCAGACACAGTGGTCATGAGGAATAAAAATAGTAGATTCAATTGTGATTTATATTTTAATTAAAATGGAGGAAAATCCAGTGCAGAGGGTATCAATTTGTGTCAACATTGTCTGCACCCATCCAAACCCACCCAAGTGGATTTTTTTCTGGTATTAAAGGCTTAACAGTCTCCACTGAGTCAAGGTCACTGGATTTGTACATGAGCGTTGAGGATAGGGGTTTATGATGATCTCCCATGTGAAAAAGACTCCACATATTCTACATCTCGTTTAGATTTGAAACTTAAACACATCAACAGTTTGCCACCGCTTGATGATGCGGTTTAAAATTGACAAATAATCCACACAATAATCTTCTACCTTTTCCAGATTGACATCCGCCTCCACTATCTGCTTCAACGCGTGGCGTGGAAGTGAGGCATTGTGATGCAAGAAGTGGGAGAGGGTTTCGTTGTCCTTTAAAAAGTCCTTCAGTTTGAAACCTAGAAGAGTACAAAAAAAAAACACGTTCAAGTCCAGAATTGGAACAATAACTTTAGACACACACAAACACTGTTTTTCATTCATCATTGCTAAACGTTAAGAAATATTATGTAAGATGGGAAAGCGAAGACCTGATTCCAACAACAAAACCGATGAGTGAATGACTCCGACAGAAGTATAACTGAATTTTCCAATCATTAAACCACATTTGCAATTTGGAACCATTGTCTTATGACGACTAGTTTCTGAGCAATTCACATTCCGGTAAGGGTGTAAGAGTAATTTACCTGGAATGCAGCACTGGCCATAAAGGATGACTAAAACCTTTGGTGCATCATACATTTAATTGCTGCGAAATGTTGAATCTGTGGCATATCACACGCAACTTGGTTTGCTCAAATCATAAAAATCAACAGTTCTTAAGAGTTCAAAAAGAAAATATAACATCCCTGATGGGAGTATTTCGTGATGGATAACATCACACACTTGAACAAACTGCTCGGAGAACTTGTTGTGACTTTGCCGAATTCCATGGATGTCAAACAACTTCTCGAAACGGCCTGACTCAGTTCCATGATTACTTGCACGCATAAACTTACTTTGGTCTGAGACCTGAGCTCACTAAAGGTTACTTGAGGCCATTCCACTTTGCTCTACATCCTGCCCAATGGTTCCTTCCTCTCTGACGCACAGACACACACACACACACACACAGTTTGCTGCAGCCACCCTGAATATGCCCTGAGGGGAAGTGAAAAACTGTATGGCTCAATGACTTGGTGTGGGTGTTAAAATTGTGCACTTGTGTCTATATGAGTTGTCTTATTTCTCCGAGGTGAACCTCCATGGAGTGCTAATAGGCTCTAATCAGTGTCCCAGTTGGAAAGAAAGGCGCGAATTACAGGGTATACAAGGGCACATAGGACACATCAGACTAGATTCCACAGTGCAAGCTCATTAAAATTCCCATTTTAATTGTGAATTGTGGTTGTGAATTCAAAAGAGATGTGTTCATCTATTCCAGGTCTTAACTTTATTTAATCAGTGTGCGTTTCTTGTTTTCCTTGCGTTGGAGGTGGGGAATTATAAGTCAAACTCTATATAAAATGTTAATGTGACTGAGCAAAACTCTGATGGTGCCTTTTTTGTTGAAAAGCCAAAACATTGGTGAAACATGACTCCTTGTGCCATCACGAACTAAACTGGTCCCTAAACAGGCTGCTCCCATTTCGAACAACAAATAAACGAATAGAACAAAGGTTGCTAGACAGCTTTGAAAGTAGCGAAATGAATTCTACTATTTATTGGTTGGATTCTGGCTTGCAAGTTGTGATCCTGTGAGGGGAGAAAAAGGCCCCAGTATGCTTAAATGCAGCCAGTCTTTCCTGTTCTGAATGTGGAGCAGCTTTGTACACTCTATGGTAAATATACTCTTGATTTCTAAAGCTCAAAAAACATTTTGTACAACATGTGCAAGAAGGGAAAAGTCGGTTGTGTTCATCAATGTTTGGCAATCAAGCAGTGTTGGGAAATTGTCAACGTAAACTAGTTCAAAGTTCATTTGAGTTTTTTAATGAACTTGTTAAGTTTATAATTCATTAAAAAAAAAAACGAAGTGATAGGAACCAGGCTGAGGTAGGAAATGAGCTACTACACACACTAACTAAAGCTCACTTTTGTCTTAGGGCTCCCGTCAAACGATGACACACTGTGCAACGACCCATTCAAGTTAGTTATAGACCAGGATATAAAGGCCTGTGTCCAGTTTTTCCCCCCAACTTTAACATGAGAGTACAGAAACAATTTTAAAATTGTCTTTATGTCTAATTAAATATCACTCTGATTTAAAATAATAATATGCAGGTGATAGTTGTCCATAGGTTAGTAATAATTTGTCAACATAGGATAGTTGACAAATTATTTGGCTGGGTGGAGGGTATAATCTCAAATCTAAAGAGGCATTCTATACAAAATATGACTATTCCCAATGTAATGTTTTCCATTGAAATCACGTTTGGAAATCATACCGGCTGCTCAATTGTTAACATCAACAAGAGCAGCTTGACTCCTTTGAGCCGGGCACTTTTTCTGACAGCGTTACCATGCGCCAGAGCTGTGTTAACGCTTTCACCCAATATCAAGCGACATATAGCGCTTCACGTGGGTGGAAGAGTGTCGCACACTGCGCATTTTGAAACTGATGGTTGCAAAAATGATGCAAGGCTTTCAAATATCAATAGATGAAGTCACATTGAATGTGCATCTGTTCACAAAATGGACTGAAAAACACAAGAAGCAGTAATCACGCATTACATAAAAGGCAGCAAACATTATTATTTACAATTATTTCTAAAAGTGGCGTTGTACTTTGACCAAGGTGTAACAATTGACTTTTTGCTATGCCTTGCGGGGCTGTTGTTGCATAATAATGTTCTCTACCTCTGGACAAAAAAACCCTGATGGTTTGCAAAACTTAGTTATTATGCTTAGTTGCATAATATCTGCTCCACATTTGGGGCTCATGTGGAACCTTGCTAAGGTGCATTTATTTCCAGAAAAAAAACTGAACTGATCACATGAATATTGGAGTCATATTTCAGTGACAAATTGATAAAACTAGAACAGACTCTTGTTATTTGTATGGTTGTCATTATTTCTGGGCAGCACGCTGAGGTAGCCGCAAGCACGTCTGCTTCACGTTTGGTTTTAGTTTTCAATCGGATGTGGGGTTTATATGTTCTGCCAGTGCTTCCTCCCACATTCCAGAGACTTGCGTGTGAGATAAGGTAAGGACTCTAAATTTTCCACAGATGAGAGTGCGTGACGGAATGGTTGTTTGTCTACGTGTGCCATGTGATTGACTGATGACCAGTCCAGAGAGGACCCCATGCATCTGCAGCCCAGAAGAGGACAAGCCGTCTAGAAAATGGATGGATAAACATTTGTGGGCTCAAAAGAGTACACGTTTAGCAAAACCCTTCAAGGTTTTTCATCTTTGGACGTGTTGAAGTGTATTTATTTTACTGCAGAGGCTAAACAAGACTTTCTCTTCTTGGAAACGGTCAAGTGCAGCAAACAAAAAGACATTATCTTAGAAACACAACCTTACTCAGCAGTAAATGTCACAGCTATGGCGACGGATCTGTTCCTATCACGACTGTTCAAAATGTCGCCCCAACCCACCCAGAGGGAAAAAAACCCAAACAACTATGCTTCATGCTTGGACATTGTCTAACATTTGAGATCTACTGCCTCAAAGTAGGAAAAGCCAACATTGGAGTCGGGGCAACTTTGAGATTGGTGTCTTAATTACGAAATAATTGTCAGGGTGGTACATATGCAAGCTTTTCCTCCAGTGACACACAATATCAAAGGCAACACCCAGTGGCCTCTGGGAGTCTGGGCCCCTCAGCCTGTCTGACGCTGATAAGAGACAAGTGCAGAAGATATCAACGATGGTGGACAAGTTGCTCACTTTGACAGCTCTATTCATTTTGCATAACCCATTTTATTCATCTACTCATTAGCCATGATTTCTTCAAAAATGTATTTATGAGTTTTTACTTGAAAAATGAACTCTTTCAAACAGCAGTCGAGTACAAATCAAGTACTAAATAAATTAACAAATGAGCTTTCAGTCATGCAGATGTTTGTGTAAAGATGCTCTATGTTTTTGGAGCATGCTTTAAAAATTCCTGAAGCTGTTTTACAAAATGAAATCTGTGTATTGTAAGTCGTGTCGGAGTGTTATGTTCTCTTTCCTTATTTATCTGAATAGAAAAGTGAAGGGGTCAGCTGGTAATTTCGAACACAAATACAGTGTAAAACAAGCTGATAATCAAGCTGTCCTTACGGGCAGTGTTCTTCTGCATCTTGTGAAGGGCCCTCAGCAGTCCTCGGTAGCCCTCGTAACTCTTATCGTTCTGGGAGTACAGCAGGATTTTCTTGGCATCAATAAACAGGCGAGAGATTCTGGAAATGTACAAAGGTACACGCACACAATTCCCGTCAGACAAAATAGAGAGACGTTGCAATTCATAGCAATCGGCTTAAATCCAATGCGAGTATTATATAAAAAGGTCTGCCGAACAGCAACACTAAAAACTACCCAGAGCATGATGTAGTCCTAATCTATGCTCCTGCAAGTGATCATACAACCACAAACATTCTCATACCTCACTGAGTGCTCTTGTATCCAATTAGATTGTTACTTAATATGATACAAAAGGCAATCATTCAGCTACAGTATGAATGCGGAAGAAAGTCATGATCATCACTCACATAGAATCATTGAAGTTGCCGACCACCCCGGGACTCTCTCCAGGGGTCGGGTTTCGGAAGCAGGGGTTGTTCGCGTTACAGATGATTCCTTGTACCCAGGGCAGAGTGCCTGCTGAAGGCATGGCTTTGTTTGGGAAATGACCTGCGAATGTATACATACCATGCCATTATGTTTTCATTGACACTGTTCCACAATCCAAAAGGCAAAGCAGATGTAAATACAAGCGTCTCAGTGGAAAATGTGTTTAAAAGGTTAGAGTGTCAGATTATTTGTAACACACACAATCAGCAAGCTCTGGAGAACAAGCTTCATCATTTGAAACAGGCGTGTCGGAGCAGGGAGACATATAACACATCCAGAATACCGGATTTCGAGGGCCATAGTTGTCCACTCATGGTCTAAAATTTCATCTGCTTTCAGCCACCAAACTATGCTGGAAGCATGTACAAAGAAAAAGAAAACACCCTCAGTCCGCCCAGCATGGCGAAAGGCGGTCTGCCAGATTTTCAGACATGCTAAACTAGGCTTGAAATGGTACAAAAATCAATCTGCGCGCCTACGCTGCCTACAAAGAGAGTTCTGCAGGGCTGCCTACCACTAAAAGGAAGTATTTTATGAATATGTGAGCAGAAACAGATTCAAGCCTAATACACGTTGAAGTGGCCCATCACTAACTTTGTTGCCACGGCTGCTATTTACTGGACAATTAACTCCTCAACTCATAAGAATTGGAGGCAACTTCCCCAAGTAATTTATGAACTTGTAACTTTCATTTACCTTCAGTGACTTTGATGTGCGTGTTCTGGTCTCTTTTCTCATGTCATTGTCAACACGGCTTATCCTGTACACTCTGAACTGGTCGCCAGCCAGTCACAGTGATATTTAGATATAGGTATTACCGTACATCATTACTGCACATGAAAAAAGCCAATAAAATGTTTTCAGAGGACTATTGGGATGTGGAATTCATTGTGACGTCAGCTCAGTGAAAGAGTCCTGATGCAATTTAATGATTGTTTGTCCCCGAAGACCCTGTCGTCATATGTCCCAGTGGTCCAAGCAAATATTGACAAATCCCAAACATCCCACTAAGACAACATGCAAAGGAAAACACGTATATTGATTTTACTAAGAAACTATAGGCTAGCTTTGTTTAAAAACTAGGTTTTTCAACAAAGATGATTAGAACAACTTGGTTTTTGTCATAATTAGTGAGTATCTGTTTTATGATTAGAGAAGAATATTGTTCAGAGCTGTAATGGCAGGGCAACTTACATTCATGCTGCTCGTATGGTGGATAGTGTATCCGAACTGAGATGAGGATGAAGAAGATGAAGAGGGGCCAAATGATCTCAATCAGCAGCTGAATCTGAGATATTGAGCAAGACAGGGTAGATGAGACAAAAAAGAACTTCTCAGGACACATCAAATTCATAGTAAACCTTCCATGCTAAGATCAGTTTAGTGCACAAAGAAAATAAACAAGTGTATATGTCTGCGAAGATGGGATCGGCAGTAATACCCAACGTGAGACCGAGTGGAAAAGTATATGGGTTAATAAGTGGAGACAGAAAGACATAAGTCTGCCGTGTTTAGTCGACTCCGGGTTTTCTGCCCATTTGCTCCATACGGCTGCTAAGTCTGTCTGACCCAGCATGGCAGACAATCACCAAAAGCGGTGGGAGGGATAAGCAATACACTCAGACAGTTCTCTCTGAGACTGCACTGTATCTCTTTGTTGAAACTCATCGGACTGAAAATGAAGCCGGCGCTGCCGTCACTTCGGGGAAACTGTGTTTTTTGACGTGGCGGGATAAAGAACTATTGTATGCAGATAGATGACACTACTTCGTTTAAACAGAAGTCAGCTCTGTGCTTCGGCCCACTGCTGAATGTGATTGAGATAACTTTGAGTGGATGACAGGCTGCTCAAGATGGCAACTGGGATAATCAAGTCGACGTGCAATTGTGTCATCACATTGTTCAATGACGCTAACTTCAGTAACACTTTTCAGACCTTGTGCCCAACTGTGGGTTATGCCACCAACCCACCATTTTCTGTTTCTGCCAGCTTCAGCAAAAGGAACCGAGATATTCGAAAAGAACTCTCGAAATAGAACAGGTGGCAAACATTTTTAAAAATCCAATAAAATAGAGGGTTCCAACAACTTAAGGCACTTTCAATTAATTTGAAATGACATTTAAGAGCAACTTTGCAACGTTCCCAGTGTGCCATGTTGTCCAAAGTTGCTGTGGCACATAAATGGCGTGCATCTGCTCTTAAGAATTCCTATGACAACGGCATCACCAGTTTGTTGGTTCAGCTGTTATGACGGTGTGATGCCACCAAAAGAGGTCATTTGTTAAATGGATTTTTCTTGAAGGTTCATCTATTTTGAGATATCTGCGATAATAAAATCTGACTTAGCCTGTAACATTTTTGAGGGGGTTTGAAAGATTGATTGAAGACATTTTCATGCCAAACAGGCCTTCATGGGTTCAATACCCTTTAGGAAGCGCTGAAATCGCAAAATGCTTTGAGAGAAAACGTTAACAGTTTGTTAAAGAGCTACAACATGCTAACGTTAACTATGTTGTGTATTAATTTGACCTGTCATTGCTTGTGCTGTATTGAGACAGACTCAGACAGGAGTAAGGTAGTACAGCTTATGGATATCATATAAATTTAAGAAAATGGTTAATTGTTGTTGTTGTTACTTCTACTGTACTCACAGTCTGTCTTCTTCGGTAGGTGAAATTCTTCCAAAGCAGTAAACCCAGTTGAGTGGAGACCGCCATCCTGAGCTCAGTGAGCGCGCTCCAGCTCCTCACTGCAAATCCACACACACAATAAAAAATAAATTAATTAATTAAAATTTAAAAAACAAAAACAAGTAGGGTGACTATTATAACTTTTTTTGTTGACAACAGGTAAGACAAGACTGGACAACCACACGCGCATACACATCCTTGTTATCACCGTCTTCATCGCTCCGATTCTTTTTCCCCCGTGACGTGGTTCGATAATGCGGAGCGCAACGGTGCTGGTCATTTTCGGCCGCGTCGCGGTTACCCTACCCCGCACCCCCTTCCCATTCACCCCCCCCCCCCCTTATACATGTTATGTCTTGTGACTTGTTGTAACTGTCTAATGCTTATTCATGTGCTAGGGTCTTTTTTTATCCTGGACTTAAATTATCCTCGGAAGAGGATAGTTCGAGCGTGGGTTTTTTTCCCTCTCCCTACCCAGCGTTTTTCCTTTCTGAATTCTGATTGTAATTTCCCCATTGCGGGACAAATAAAGGATATCTTAAATCTTATTCGCTGGAATAGTACAAAATATATGCATTTGAGAATTCAGAAAAGATGGGTCAATATAAAATCTGAATAAAACAAACAAGTGCAAAACAGTAAGGGGAGGAAAACTAGTTAGGACAGAACCAATCACAAAAAAAAAAAGTCTGGTGATTTAATTATTATGAGTGGGCTTATTTTGGTTCGCAAAAAGTTGTCTCTTTCGAAAGAGGATCAACATACATTATATATTTTGTACGCAAACACTTTTTTTCCTGGAAAGGTTAATGTTCACATAAATAAATACTGCTCTTGTTCGGTCACCCCACTTGCTGAGCAAAAGATGATTGGATGGGACACAGGATACAACAGCAAGACCATATCAAGGGCAAGAGGATGCGCAAACATGGTGGGAAAAAATGCTTTGTTGAATATTTGCCTGGAGACTGAAAAAAAAGCCTCATCTATTTTTGTTGGTCTTACAAAACATGAACACACGCCACATTTTAGCAGTCTATCCATCTCCAGTGAACCTAACTCAAAGATTTTACTTGATTTTTGCCCGACACCGATGTTGATTCCAAAACTGTTACTGGTGGTATTACTATTACTTTATTAAGATACTTGTGACAAACATTCCCCAGTTTTCATAAATTCCCTGAAGGAATTTCCAGCAGGAACATTGGAAGAGACAAACAACAAAATGAACTGTGGACATAGGCTATTTAACATCTGTTTTCTTTGTGAGTCATTCAATTTAATAGGGAAAAACTCATGACACATTTAACCACTGCAGCACCGTTGAATGTTCTTATATTCATGTCAGATCAAAAGGCAGAAGAAAATCCATCTATTAAAAAAATGCACATTAAAAGAAATATTGCTTTCAGAAGGATTTTATCAGAATGGGTGCTTCTCATGATATATTTAGCTCACTGCAAGAGACCTTCTATTACACTTCGGTGCCCCCCAATTTGCAAACCAACAAAGCAGTATGTAAAAATGAGGGGTGTCTGCTACTTCCTTAGGTACAACTGCGTACACTGAAGACCTCGAATATGCTTTTTAAATGCTGCATCATAGATTCTCTCTTGACAAAGACGTTTAATGTTCTTCAGAGGAGTATTTACTGGAACACAGACCATACAGAACCTAAGTGCATCTGTCAGACAATGTTACAGTACTGCAAACTACCACTGCAACATATGGTAAAATACCTCGCTGACAATGTCAATTCTACACTATTATTCCTGTCAAGGCTGAATTGTAGATGCAGCTCTTGTATTGGATCCCATTGTAGTTTGCGGGAGTACTTAATGGTGTGGCCAATAGGCTGCCTGTATTGACAACATTTACCACGCTGGAATACATTCATTAATTCCTTTGCGATTTCTTACCCTTTGTTTTACACATACAACGTTTCTTTTGATGTGGTGAACCACACAGCATGACGTCGCGTTCATTTTAACCGTGTCTAATTCCTAATGAGTCCAGTTATTGTCACCGCTTTTTTAAAAGACTGCACAATTTAAATTCTTCCACAAATGTAAATATCAACTTACGTCGTCTTAGTTAATTTAGGCGCTGGCAAGTATGTACTGTATTTACGAAGTAGTATTGAGGCGGAATAGTGCAGAGCTGCAGCGCCCTTAGTGGTAAAGCCAAATATGGTCCATTTTATACTTGTTTACCATCAATTCCATCCATCACGTGTTATAACATATTCCCCGCCCCCACCCCCGGTCAGCAATTAGTTCATTCTTTGGAGAACACGATTTAAATAAAAGCCCAGGTCATCTCAACAAAACATTCACGCCAACATTTCCACATATGGTCATAATAAAAACAACAATGATAACATCATTGCAATTCTTATAAAACAATATCAACGTGAACGGAGAACAATGCTCATATAAAGACAATAAATTAATAATGCAATAAACACAAAATGGCATGCGTTCGGTTAATTACTGCAGGATGGTTAAAAATAAAACAATTGCTTTGACCTCTCACAATTTTTCAGTGAAACAATGCACAAGATCATAAGAGTCGCAATGCCACACAACACAAAGACAGACGTGGCAAAATTCACTGCCGTTTGATTAGGTCACTTGAATAAGCGTGTCAATTGCCGTTTTGGAGTGGGGTTACTGTCGGACATTCAGCGTCTTTTTGTTTACACATCAAAGTGTCAATTACTGAAGACAACGGAACAAGCCTTTCATCTGAAAATGCACAACCTCTTGACGAACAATGAACCACCGCAAATATCTAACCGTGTGTGTTAAAATGAATACATAAAACCGTTAATATCCCCAAATCACAAAAGCAAAATCAAAAATTCTTTGTCCCTTTTGTTGTTGTTGTTTTTATTTTTATGCGTTCAGAACAGGCAAAAATAAGGGGTTTATTTTGAACGCTGTTGCCGGAACTTTGCATGTCTGATTAACATTTAGCTGGACTATATCCAACTCAAAGCAGACGACAAGAGAGGATACTTACATCACAAAATGACAGCGACCACTGACAAAAAACACCGACGCATTTCGAATGGACTCTTGTTAATTGAAAGATGACTTAATGAAACATGTCCTTTCAGCACAATTACATAATTACTAAATACGTTAGCTGATAATTGCAATTTAGTGACAAATACCATCGTTACACTAGAATCAAAAACATTGTCCTTCCCAAAACAAACAACAACAAAAATCAGAAGGATAATAACATATTGAAAACAACGACGTGAACATTAAAAAAAACGATTTAAATGGCATCATGGCGAGTGTGGGTAAATAAAAGAAAATGACCATATCCCCATAAATCCAAACTCACCAAGCTTTTATCCTGAGTATCCTCTCTTGTTATCCCTCCTCATCAATAGAATGACTCGTTAAAAATGAACTGAGGGGGTGGGGGAGAAAAACCGGTAATCCTCGCCCGTAGCGGTGCTTCGCATCTGTGTCTGAGTTAATGCAAACAGTAGTTCAACCCCCAGCCGGTTTTTATACCGCTGCTCAAAGCGGAGCAGAAACGAACAGCAGTAGAGGTAACTAGCGGTCACCACAAGCCGCCTGGATCCCAAATAAGGAGTGCACGTGCTCCGTCAAAACATCTCTTAAAGGGCCAGCGTCACCTAACTGGCGCCATGGCCCTTCGACAGAGCCACTTTGTAATGATAGAAAATAAATAAATGAACAAATACATCAACGAATTTTAAAAAATGCAAAACTAATGTATAGCACTCCCACTTTTTGCTTGTTTTCTACAGAGGTATGAAACTGCCAATGTGGAGTAAACATTTTGGGCTGTCAAACAGTATACAGGTAGTTCAAACGTGTTTGGAAGTACGTTTGAACATATTGTAACGATGCTGAAGCCACAGAATTCCCAACGTGCTTGTAAATAGTTGTGTAGAGCTGTCTTAAGTTAAAACTTGCTCTCGATTCACTCTGTCATCAATGCGCACAAGATGTGACATTTTGAAATGGAAGGGGAAAGGAACTTTGAATCAAGGGTTCCAAGACACATTGCAGATGAAAGCGTAGGAATGCCATGTAAGATTGAAAGTTGGCTTCAGGTGTATTGGGTGACTGGACTTGAGCTGTGGTCGAAAGCAGCCCACGAATGAATGATATTCTGTTCCCATTTGTGGGAATAAACCAAATTGAAGAGGATCGGCAACTGTGCAGTCCTTTAGACACAAATGAGGGAATTACATTGTGTCACAAGTGCGTTTCAAGATGGCAACCACAATCGGAGAACTTGAGGACTTTGCAGTTGACTTGATAAAAGAAGAGGAGGCTTGGACAAAGGGATTAAGGGAGCAAACCCTGCCTTTGACAGCACTTCCCAAGAGCGGCAAGAACTTCCTGCCGCTGGGGGGCACGTTGAGGAGGCAACAAATAGAAAAACAAGTAGAAATCAACGAAAGGCTAGGAGTGGGTCCTGTGGAGACTTACAGCATGGCGTCTCCCAGTGCCCCATTGCGTCCACATTCAACACTGGAGATGTCATGACACCGAGATACAGTCAAACTGCCGTGCTACAACAAAGAGAGACATCCGGGCTCGTACCTCACCCATGTCCAGTTGGCAGGTCAATTTAATAGCTTGTCAATATAATGGCAGGTCTCTTGAGGGGTACCCTTGCCCTGGAGGAAAATAGCTCGTCACAACCTTATGGACTTCAAGAAACTCAAGCTATTAACTCTTACTAATGCAGAGTTATGTACTGAAAGTCAGAAAGCACCATCCACATCATGAAGTTGAATGAGGATATTCCAAGATGCGGAATATCCCAAGAAGTCCTGGCAAAAGGTGCCGACTTTGGAGAACACAAACGATAAAACATTCTATTTTCATCCATCCATCCATTTTCCGAACCGCTTGATCCTCACTAGGGTCGCGGGGGGTGCTGGAGCCTATCCCAGCTGTCTTCGGGCAGTAGGCGGGGGACACCCTCAATCGGTTGCCAGCCAATCGCAGGGCACACAGAGACGAACAACCATCCACGCCCACACTCACACCTAGGGACAATTTAGAGCGTTCAATCAGCCTGCCATGCATGTTTTTGGAATGTGGGAGTAAACCGGAGTACCAGGAGAAAACCCTCGCAGGCAGGAGAACATGCAAACTCCACACAGGGAGGCCAGAGCTGGAATTGAACCCGGTGCCTCTGCACTGTGAGGTCGACGCGCTAACCACTGGGCCGCCCTCACAAATAATTCCATCAATATTCCTTCTTAGTGTCAATGAGATAAGTATTCATCTGCAATTAGCAGAGTATATGTCTAAACTTTTGACTGGCACTGTGTGGTATGCAGGTGGCATGGTAATTGACTGGTTAGCGCATCCACCTCACAGTGCAGAGATGACCTCTGCACTGTGAGGTGGTTCGATTCCAGGTTCGGCCTTCCTGTGTGGAATTTGCATGTTCTCCCTGAGCCTGCCTGGGTTTTCTACGAGTCCTCAGGTTTCCTCCCAACTCACAAAAAACATGCAGGGCAGGTTAATAGAACACTCATATTTGCATGATGAAAAGAATTTGTTTGAAAAAGTATATTTTTGTGTGACCAATGGGCAAATCTTGTTTTACAGTCATTGCTTTTATTTGTGGCATTATTGTATGCCACAGAAAATATTGGTTTTGGAAAGAAACTGGGGGGGGGGGGGGGGTCTACTTTGGCTGAACTGATTTCTTGCCATGATGACCAGACATACAAGTGCGTTTTGTAAATATTATTAGAAGAATAAAAAGCGGGTCAAGGAAATTCCAAACATAAATATAATTATAAAAAGCTCATACAGTACTGTATGTAAACAATTTTTTTTCAACCTTGATTGGGGGAAACTGTTTTTATTTATTTATTTTTTAATTCAGAGATTTATGGACTAGTTATTTCCCTGAAGTCTTTGCCAGCTAACTTATCTGCAGGAGTGCAAACCAGGCTTGATTAACGCACAAAGAAGATGGCAACCATCTGGCAGTAATTATCTGCCCTGCTCGACTGCCTTCTCTCCTTCCCTTTGCTGGAAGAGAAGTTTCAGTAGAGCACATTAAATGCTGGGAAAGTACATGCTTTTTTCCTTTTTGTCATCTTCCAGAAGTGAATACAGGCATATAAAAATAAAATTCAGTGGCCTACACTAGCAAGGGTTTTTAATTTGAACAGGGTGTTGTCATCTTCAAATGAGAGTAAATGTTATTAATACTGTATATTGTATTTACCTGATAGATTACATAGCGTATTAAGTCTAGCAAATGATACAAAGAGCAGGAACAAAAGTAAATTTAGAGACAATTGTTGTAAGATCTTGCTTTAGGGGACCTAATTAAAACGACCCTTGATGAAAGAGACTACGCATTTAATCCATTTCCATCACAGCATCTCTCAAACTCTCAGCACGGATAATGGCAGATAACAACCACTTTAGATAAGTGAACCAATGTAACATGTCTAAGGTAATTTAAGGTAAGTGACCGGTACTTGATTTCAGACAGAAGTTAAGAAGACGTCGGTTTTCTCTCAACTTGTCTCACTCAATTCTGTTGTGTAAGAATAAATTCATATTTATGCTTTTTAAACCAATATCAACTGCTTTGTTTGACACACAATGTATGGCAGTTAATTAATTCCCGGTCCCCGTTCAATTTAGCCTGTATGATTTTCTCTCCAAGGTCCAGACATTTAATTGTCCTGCTATTTTGCTTTTCAAAGTTAAATATTATTGTCTTTAACGTGGTTTGAGCCAGACGTCTACAAAAAGTGTATTCCGTTATCCGAGCACTGCAACACAAACGGCAATGCAAAACCATTATTTTGAGCCTCTGGTTTTTGTAGCCATTCTGTCGTTTGCACTCCAGTCATGACATAGCGAGCTATCATGAGAAGTTATTCCACTGACTGGAGAACAATACTTCAACATAACAGTGACAGCATGAGACATGCACGAAAGGCAGATGGGATTATTAGACGAAAAGCCGTTTAGGAGTGTCAGAGTGAAGAATATTGGCTAGCAGCAGTGCGGTGAGTTTGAAAACACTCAGCCAAAAGAAGAAAACTAATAAAGTGGATAGATATCAGCTTTATATTCCCTACAAACTTGTGTACCCATGAAGATGGTGTCAACAACTTCAAGAGGCCCGTACATACTGTATGTCATCCAGACCTTTCACTTCATTTAGTTGTTTACGATGCACTGTTGTGTTTTTGCCCTGTGGCACACATTTGATCATTCCTCTCTCTTTGGGGGAAGAAGTGTAACATTTCAACATCCAAATATTGTTTGATTGTTTTTTTCCTTCTGTACTTTGTCATTTTAAATAGTATGTAGTGGGATTATAATGATTATAATCTCTCAAATGGAAATGTGCCACTCTTTTCCCTAAATTTATTAAGTGTGTAAATGGGTCTTTGAGAGGCATTCACTGTGTGCACTTTGTTGGTTGCTGCTTTATGAAATACAGTGAAGTGGACATGCAGTAGTTTAGGAAGGAGGGGTAGGGGTGAGGTGGGGGGGGGGGTCTGAAAACACCACAAAGTGGAGTCTATTGTACTGTATACATAGCCATGCTAAAATCACCATTGTTTTTTTTCTTTTGATTGGATGCTATAGTTTCAAGATTTCACTCTCATAAATGTCTAATCTATCACTTTTTTGTCTTCTTAAATAAATGCATATGCACATCTGTCAAATTATTTTCATATTGCATATTGCTCTTGTCGTTTTCCCTGTTTCGTCAAAAAGATGGTCCTTGTTGAATATCGATGATTTCATCTTTGGAGCTCCTTCCGTGACACTTGTTGAATCAACGAATCAGCCTCAGCCGCATCTGTTGTCTTCCCATCTCATCTATTACCAGATATGTTCTTCTCCCCCCACCTAGATGTGAGTAGTACTGTATAGTGATGGCGTCACTGCAGTGTTATTGGATGTTATAAATACTTGGAGGTTAACCTGATCCTCGATCCATGGTGTGGCTTTGTTCCTTGAGCAAAAAAATACCTGTACTGTGTAAATAAAGTTAGTAGCTTACAGACCACATGTAAGGTGTTGTTCTTTCAGTGAGTCATCCTAATTGACAAGGACGTTTAGTGACACATATGATTTAGATGGATGTGATTTATGACTGTTTTGCAGATCCGCCTCACAGTTCAGAGGTTTTAGGTTCGAATCCAGGCGATGAACTTTCCGTGGAGAGTTTGCATGTTCTCTTCGTGCTGACGTGAATCTTCTCCTGACTCTTGGTGCACAAGTTTCTTCCAAAAACATGCATAGGTTCAATGAAGACTAAATTGTCCCTAGTTGCGAATATGAGTGTGAATTGTCATTTCTGTATATGTGCCCTGTGAATTGTTGGCATCCAGTCCGGGGTGTAATGCTTTCTCTCGCCCAAAGTCAGCTGGGATAGTCTCCAGCACATCCGTGATCCTAATGAGGATAAGCACGATAGAAAATGGATGGATGTGTATGATTTACACCAAATCACGTTTCATATCGAGAGCATGCTGGTTTCAATATATTCTACATTTGTGACTGTCACAAAGCACATGAACGCTTTGATTATTCATCCCTGATGATTGTACGGTGAGAAGTGCCTCGACATTGGAATCAAAAACATCGTTTTGATACTCGGGATGATTCCCATAATTACCGTGCTCATTATCCATTTGTTTTAGTTAAAAATACACGCACAAAAAACATCCTAATTGCGGTACGCAGCCGACTGAAAACACAGGTATAATTACATGCAGGCGACGCCTAGTAAAACCTCAGTAAGAAACGGAGGAGGATGGAAATCTTTGACCGATAGTAACCTCAGAGCTGCCAGTGAAGGAGGAACGGTGCTTTGACCGATAGTAACCTCACCAGGCACTGAGCGAGGCAGATTCATGAGAATGGGCTCCGAGCTATTGCCATAACGATGCTGCAAAATGTGTTTAAAATATTTGTTTTTTTGTTGTTGTTCTTTTTATTTTTTTACATAAAAGAGTCACAATGTTTTCTACCTAGCTGTTTGGCAAAATAATTTGAACGTCACTTCAAAGTAATAGTTATGATGTGATATCAATCAGAGGAATGTTGATCATAAAACGCCGTGAATCTTGAACCTAAAACGACTTCTGATGATATTCTGCGTATAAAATGCATTTTGTCTGACTCCATCAGCTTCAGAGACAGTCCGCGTGTGGCATTCAATTACTGTCGGGGATAACAAATAAATGGACATTAAGACGTCGTTCTTTTCTGAACGGAATGCTTCTAAAGGTAAAGGTAACATGCAACACGGACCTTTAAAAAAGACGACGTTGGGCACCGTATATCGAGAAACACACTGACCGCAATTTTGCCTTGCCACCAAAAAAAAACAAAAAAACAACAACAACAACAAAAAGACCGACACTCCGTGACTATTTTTGTGACTATGTGCTGACATTGAAACGTTTTCGTCCAAGTCGGCTGTTTTAGCGTTGAATTCAAACCAAAAGTCAAGTCAGTCACAATGCGGCTCTCGGATCTCGGAGACGTGGGAGAGCGCGTGAATGCGTCTCGTTTTGACCGCAGGTTACCTCGCACTGCAGCCGAGAGAGAAGTGGGTGAAAGGGGAATGATGTCACCGGCTGCTTGAGGACGACTGCGAGAATAACGAATGACTGAAAATGGTTAACGGGCGAAAAAATTAAAATAAAATAGAAGGGGGTGTTATTGTTGTATATTCTGTATGAGCCAAGGTATAAGAAACCCCCGCAGTACACCATAAAGCTGTCACAAAAAGTATGAATTCTGGAGCAGTGATCTCGTCTCAATTTAGTCACAAAGTGACTTCCTCAGGGTGAAATCTGGTTTTATTTAATTTACCGCAAGTCTAATATACTTACAGGAACCCACAGTTTACCATAGGTGTCAAACTCAGGTCCTGGAGGGCCGCTGCCCTGCATGTTTTTACAAGTCTCCCTATTGCAACACATCTGATTCAAATGAACAGGTTCAATTTCAGGCTTGCGCAGAGCTTGCTGATGAATCAGGTGTGTTGGAACAGGGAGACTTGGAAAACCTGCAGGACAGCGGCCCTTCAGGACCTGAGTTTGACACCTATGGTTTATTCTGTTGAATGGCAACAACTGGATACATAGTTTTGATATACTTTCTGCCATCTATGGGAGGAACTGTTCTACTTTTCATTATAATCCGCTGGGATAGATAGATGAACATAAACATGTTCATAATTAAGAAATTAGCATTTTCAAGCAAATAAGGTGATTGAATATTTTACCACAAAACCAGCACCCTGGCATTTGTTCAGTTTATGTATTGTAGTGATACATACATTTTTGAATGAACATATTCTCGCCAGTGATCAACCATTACACTTTAACCTAATTTTAATAATCACCTGTGCTCAGCATTGTGTTGATATGACCTACATATTTTGATAGAATAATAATTTTACAGCTGCAATGATGACCGATGCCTACTTGAGAAGTGACCTATTTATGCATGCGGGATAAATGAGGCCATTGCCGCGCCAGTGAGGTTCAGATTTCTGATTATTGTGTGAAGACATTCTCATAAATTCACAAACTCAGAATTGTTCTGTTATAGGGCACACTGCACAGTGATGTTGACATCTTTGGAATGAACAAAGGTTTTTATTTTGATGAGAAGAACGGCACAGCTAGACCAGTCAGTATGCTCATGTCTCACGTAGCTTGTAGCTTTAATAAAATGTATGTTTTTATGGTGAGATTTGTACTAATTCCAGGAATAAAAACCAACGTAGAAGGAAGCACTGGAATGGCAACTAATACAAACTGCGCTGGACCAATTTTGGCCTCAAGCAGAGACCGCTTCCTCACTCTAAACTGTCTTGAGTGTTTGTCTGCATACAGTAAATTTTGGTGCATTCAGATGAGCTCTTACATATCATAATGTGGGGAAATGGGGAGCTAAATTAAACTGGTGGCGTGTGTAGCTTTTCGAGCACAAAGTTACCTGTTAAGGGAATCCATCCCAGGGGTTAGCAATCACAGGCTGTTGGGTCAAAAAAGAACCCAGTTTGGATCTAAAAGAGACCAACGGGTTACTTGGGTCAATTGACCCAATTTTCTGGGTTGTTTGGTGCAAAACAACCCAGAAGATTGCCTAATATGCATGTGCAGGGATTTTTTTTCTCCAAGACTTAAATTATCCTCAGAAGAGGATAGTTCGAGCATTTTTTTTCCCTCTCCTTGCCTAGTGTTTACTTTCTCAACTAAGATTTCGGGGGCCTGTACATACGGCGAGTACCGACAGGCCCTTCGCACTGTATCCCATGTTCGTCATTGTTTTTCATGTTTCTTGTGCAGAGCGTGCCTGTCAAGTCCAAATTACCCCATGGGGATAAATAAAGTTTTCTGAATCTGAATAATATAAATGTTTAAATGTCATTAGGATTCATGCATTATTCAGTGACAAGAGTATTGAGAACACCTAATATATGATGAAAACACATTTCCCAACCTGCACCAAAATTGCACAGTTTCTACAGACTGGCTTGTTCCCTAGTCCCTCTACAAACTTATGTTGAAATAATCATCTTCCCCACAAGAAAACTCATGACAATGAAAAGTTATTCAAAAAAAAGAAAAAAAAGAAAAGCTTGACATCAATGGATTTTTAGTGGTTAGTCATGAGTGCATGATACCTTAAGCGTCTCTGCTATCAATATGGTACATTTTAACTTGCAAACTCTCTTTACAACCAACTCTCTCTATGTATTTTTTTTCTCAGGAAAATACATTTTAAAAAGAATAGCTTATGATCTGGAAAAAGAACGACACTCCTGCTCGCCTTTATTGCTCTTGTCTGATTCATTTTTCATTTCTTTCTTTGATTTTTTTCCCCCCAGAACAGATGACCACAAAACAAATATGGCCAAATTCGATGGCAAAAAGAATGCAGCAGCACAACTAAGTGGCCATGCTTGCAGTCAACATTTGAAATAGGAAACCAATGTAAATGGCAACCTTTTTTTTCTTTCTGTGAACTCAACAACCAGGGTGATTGTTTACTTGAACGCATGAGAAAGGTATGGGCGGCCCGGTAGTCCAGTGGTTAGCACGTCGGCTTCACAGTGCAGAGGTGCCGGGTTCGATTCCAGCTCCGGCCTTCCTGTGTGGAGTTTGCATGTTCTCCCCGGTCCTGCGTGGGTTTTCTCCGGGTGCTCCGGTTTCCTCCCACATTCCAAAAAACATGCATGGCAGGCTGATTGGAAGCTCTACATTGTCCCTAGGTGTGAGTGTGGGCGTGGATGGTTGTTCGTCTCTGTGTGCCCTGCGATTGGCTGGCAACTGATTCAGGGTGTCCCCCGCCTACTGCCCGGAGACGGCTGGGATAGGCTCCAGCACCCCCCGCGACCCTAGTGAGGATCAAGCGGTTCGGAAAATGGATGGATGGATGAGAAAGGTATGCAGCATGTGTTGCATATGAGGCGGTATTTGGAGTGGGTGTTAACCCTCCACTTTCACCCACAGTCCACCGCAACATGCCCAAAGAGCAGGCCATGGATTTTGTTGCAGCAGAGCACAGACGCGGAGTTGGGAAGGAAAGTAAACAAAGGGACCCCGCAGGCCTCACAGTTGCTTGGGGAATTTCTGGATCGGGAAAAGATTGAGCGCCACCTTGTTTCCTCGGAGATCCGCCAGTCCCTCCAGCAGTTGTCCGATGGCGTGCATGTTTATGCCGAGGAGCTGGAAACCGTCCTAGCGTTTGTCCGCGCCCGGCAAGAACACTTAAGAGGTGTGCCGCCGCTCAGTCGTGTCAGCGACACTGATGGTTCTGTTCTTCTCCTGAGATCTCTTTAACTCTACCTGGGTTTTGTCACCAGCGAGCAACAGCAGGGAACAGAAGGGCAAAATGTTCTCTTCTGGACCGGGAAAGCCGCCTCCCCTTCTCCCGACCCCGCTTGGGCCGCCTCAGTGCGCAAGTGAGGCACGGCGCCCGCTAATGGACTGTCCTCCGCCCATACCGATGCCACTTTTACCTTCACCAGGTGAATACCTCACAACACGGGCCCGAGTCGGTTCTATGTCGCCAACCAAAGCAAATGCTTGGAAACTGGAATTGCAGTTTTTCCATACTTGAATCATTTTACAAGCATTGATGGTTTATTATGACAAATCTGTTAAAATGTCAAGTTAGGAGCCAATGTGCTCCTAGTTTAAAAGGAAGAAAAATGATAGACTGGAGCCCTGGACAAAAATTGGATTACTCAACAATCCAATGCAGTGGCAGTCATGTACAGTATATGTAAGATGGTCAGGTGGTTGGTTGTACATTTATATGGTTTTATCAGTAATACAAGTGATATGGTTTCCCTCTAGCAAAGTCGAAAGAATCAGTTAATTGAATGCTAAAAAAGTGTTATGTTTGTGGCCTAAACCTTTTAATGCAGTACTGTTAAATTTGAATCAACTTTGTGAGTGCAGTGCAACCGTTTTAAAATTTATGTGTAGTATATATTTATATTGAGTCATTCAGTACAATTCTATATTGAAGTGCAGTGTGACAGTGGCTTACAATAATTATGCTGATATACTTTTGAGGGCTAAAACCTTTGCCTTGTTTTTCAACGAACATTTACGCTTACTACACTACTGCAGTTAACCGTTGCCCATTCTAGTGTGACTTGGGCAGAGTTAAGTGTTTTTTGAGGTACTGTACGGCGACATATGGAAAAACCAAGGGAGTCGAATCGGTCATTTTTACAATAATTGTAACATTTCGACGTTTGGATTCCTCACTTTTAGGTTCTCATACGAAAACCAAGCCTCCCCCACTGCTCTCTTTGCAACAACCGCCATCCTTGCACAACTCTTATGGTGGCTCCAGTTTGCTATGCAGCCCCCTCATGCAGCCCCTCCCCCCTCGTCACCAGGGCCCAAGAGGGTCCCATGCCATGAGAGGGGCTCCACCCTCCCTCAAAGGTTCTCGCCCTCCACTCTTGTCCACTCCAGGTGGGTTACTTGGACTCTTTCTATTTCATTGTATGCATCTGAGAATTGATGGTAACCTTTGATGTCGGGTTGGGTATGTGTCATGAAGAAAAGGGTTAAAGCAAGACTCACTGACATATTTTGTCTTCTTGTCTCTCCCAAGGTATCCCCCGCCTGAGTGGTCCCAGACACTAAGCATGCAGCATCTCTGAATTATTTGGTATTTAAAAGACTCTCGTCGCCTTGTAGGACTCTGAAGGATTCAACTTTTAAAAAGATCTAAGAAAAAACATACAGTAAATGACTTCAACGTCGGATTTATTTAATGGGTTAATATGTGGCTGGACTGTGTTTTTCCTTCTCTTTATTTTCATTTTGTTTTTCCAAAGTGCAAAGTACGTATGTCCAGTTTGCCTTTTTAGATTGTCACACAGAACGTAACGATGTGAATAAAAAGACAGACTTCCTCGACCATTTCTCATGCAATGCCTTTTTTTACAAAAACGTTTTCAAAAGCATGGGCCACATTTCTCAAGAAAAACATTTTTAGCTGCAAGACAAGGTATGGAAAATAGGAATAATGTGTGCAAAATTAGGAAGGAAAATTACAAATAATGTGCACAAATATCAATGAGTTAAAAGATTAGGTTGTGTCCTAAAGTTGAACAATGCAGAATGTTGTTGATTCAACAAATCCTACATAATGTTCAAATGTTTTATCCTTAGATTGTTGCTTTGTTGTGTTTTTGTCAGATAAATGCTTTTGGAATTCCTCTGTGACACTAAAATATTTTCTGTTGAAAAGATGCCTTCTGTGTTGCATGGGAAGGAAACTTAAGTTGTTGACATTTTTTAAATATATATTTTTAAACTGTACATATGGAGTGTAAATGAAGCATTTGTGACTGTGTAAATGTTCAATGTGTTCCTGTTGTGCAGATATTGTGGGCTGGGTTTCCCTCCACCGCAAACTGAACAAATGCGCATTTTTGTTTTTTGAGCTTCACCTCTCAAAATATTCAAATCATTAAATATGTTCGATTTGTCGCTGAAACCTGTTGAATCTCTTGTGAAGCCTGGCTGATAATCACGAACCAAGATTGGAAGACTGAAGTGTTGCACATCCTAATCCCCAGTTGGCACCACATACCTCCTCTCAGCACACTATCATATCAACCCAAATTCCCTCAAAGATGATACAATTACTCAAGTTTACTTTGTTTCTGTTCTAAACAGTTGATTGAGAAATTGTCATGTTCAGCATCGCCTGAATCACTCAGGTCAGACATACAGGACTGAATCTTACTGTATGGTGTGCTAAATCTTACACGTTTTTAGAATAGTAGAATAATCACCGGGCCTGTGTGGTTTTTCTCCGGGTGCTCGGTTTCCTTCCACATTCCAAAAACATGCATGGCAGGCTGATTGAACACTCTAAATTGTCCCAAGGTGTGAGTGTGAGCGCAGATGTTTGTTCGTCTCTATGTGTCCTGTGATTAGTTGGCAACTCGTTCAGGGTGTCCCCCACCTACTGCCCAGAGGCAGCTGGGATAGGCTCCAGCACCCCCTGCGACCCTTGTGATGATAAGGCGGATTGGAAAATAGATTGATGTTGTCCAATAGTTGAAACTCGGGATGGATAATGTGGACTTAAAGGTGAAAAATAAAAAACCTTATTTCACAAATACATTATCTGCTGTTTATTGTAGCCCTTTGCTTCTAGAATAAATAAATGACAATCTATCTTTATTTTTTCCCCAGCGTGAAATTGTGTCAACTTCCATGTTGATATGTATATACAGTGTATGTGTGTGTGTATATATATATATATATATATATATATATATATATATATATACACACACACACATACACACACACACACACACAGGGGCGGCCTGGTAGTCCAGTGGTTAGCGCGTCGGCTTCACAGTGCAGAGGTACCGGGTTCGATTCCAGCTCCGGCCTCCCTGTGTGGAGTTTGCATGTTCTCCCTGGGCCTGCGTGGGTTTTCTCCGGGTGCTCCGGTTTCCTCCCACATTCCAAAAACATGCATGGCAGGCTGATTGGACGCTCTAAATTGTCCCTAGGTGTGAGTGTGGGCGTGGATGGTTGTTCGTCTCTGTGTGCCCTGCGATTGGCTGGCAACTGATTCAGGGTGTCCCCCGCCTACTGCCCGGAGACGGCTGGGATAGGCTCCAGCACCCCCCGCGACCCTAGTGAGGATCAAGCGGTTCGGAAAATGGATGGATGGATATATATACAGTATATATATGACTACGTGTTTGGAACTGAACCACATAAATGTGCTGACTTTCATATTAATTCACTTCATTTGTCGTTATTGTAAGTGCAATAAATGTATAATGAATATTGCTTCCCGTAATATTATTTATTGGTTGTGTTTGTAAAAATAATAATAATAATACATGGGAAGAGGACGTTGAAAATGTTAATTATTAAATCCGAATATTAAGAGGGGAAAAGCCGCAATTACAATTACACATTTAATCAGAACAAAATGTTTACCATGACATGACTTTAAAATTGCTGCAAACAATTATTTTGAGAGTGTTCATTGTATATGTTGCAGAGCATGCATTTGCATGCAAGGTCCAAAAAAGAAGGACTTTCTGAGACTGGGACAGCAGAAGGGGCAGGAAAATGTATGATTGATTATAGCACGTCACACAGTTATGAGGTTCTTTGCATGTGAAGTTGGCTTTTTCTTTTTCAGTGATTGCATGGGTGTTCTGCAGGTACTCCACCTTCCTTCCAAATTTCCCCAAGATTCTCACGTCTGTTGAACTTTTTAATTTGTTAAAAATATATATATATTTCCCGAGGTGTGAAAGTGCAAATGCGCTGATATTAGCTGGGAAAACCCTCACCCAAAGGCATGTAGGACAGGCTCCAGCTCACTCACAAAACTTAATGGGGATAAGCGTAGAAAATGAATGAAAGCTTGAACATAACTGCCACTTTCATTTCTTTCAGTTTGCCCAATAGGTTTTGAAGTTAAGGTTGTACACAGTTGATACATTATAAATTGTTAAAAGTATTTGCACTGATGGAAGAAAAATAAAACGTGTTTTTTTTCTAGTTTATATTGCATTTGCATGTAAAGGCTGTTTGTGGTTGATGTTCGTAAGAATTTGTGAAAGTTAATAAAATCTGTTCCAAATTATTCAGTTTGTTTTTAAAACAAGACACCACCTACTGACAAAAGTCAGGAGTGACAATTATGTCGTCATCTTTTCGGGCAAGTGCGTGAAAGCCCAACAGGGATGTTGTGCAGGTATGTGGGAATACTATTTAGCATCCAACTTGGTTCAGTCATTGTGCATCAAGTCAGTAACCAAGAATGAAAGCTTATTTTCACCAATAATGCTTTGACAAACCAACATTTTTTTTATCATAGATCAAATAAGTTGTCCTTATACAGGAAGAAAAACAGCAGAGACAACAAATGTTTTCATTGTGATGGCTATATTTATTAGTGAAGGAATGGCCTTGAGCAGGACGCAAACCCGGAAACTGGCAAGGTGCTTTCATCACGCGATACCGAAATACGTGAACGTCTGGCGGAAACTAAATTAAGGAGCGGGCTGAGCCTTTGAATAATTCGCTCGAATGGAAGCCAGACCAAATGGCAGAACCGTTTAGAGGACACCCGGGTCATCAGCCTCAGGAGCTGGGGAGAGAAAGAAAAGTCAGTGCAAGCTGAAGTCCAAGAAATGCTTTTGAAAACTGATACATCCATACAATTAGTAAAAAAAAACTTGAAGGCTGGCCTTTAATGGGTAGCCATTTTAATATTCAAATTACAACACTGACCACTCTTTAATGCAGCTAACATACTTACGTTTGCATGCGTAGGAAATCTCCAAGTACTTGTAGGTGCCTTGACATGGGTTGGTGAACACTGCATTGCTGGCTGGGACTGAACAGGTGGTTTTCCCCTTACACCTATGAATGAGGAAAATGGGCTTAGTTTCAGGGATGGAGAAACAAAAAGATTGTGCTACTGTACATTTTGAAAACCATGGCAGTTGATAGCTGCATGCACTCGACGTTTTGGCGCTGATGAAAGGGCCTTCCCTCGGAGCAGGTGGTCTGGTTGCGGCGTCCGTAGGCTGCACCATTGATGGTGATAACGTGGCCCAAACCTGCCGTTGGGATGAGGGGAAAGAACGGTGGTGATGAAATGGAAGAGTAGACATTGATTGTAACCACTTGAATCTTGATTTGAGATATCCGGAATCATTGGGCTCTGGATTTCATGGAATGAGACTGTCCAGCCAGCTCAAAAGCCCCTTTGGTACTGTAATTTGTCAGAGTCTTTTCGTTCCAGAATAGAAAAACTTGAGTCAAACAGGCTAAGCTGCACCAATCAAAGTTATTGCATAGTATAGCCATATCTATGGCTGTTTAATGGCGCAAGCCATTTTATTGTGTGTACACACCTGTTGAACATGCCATTTTTGTCAAGCATTATCAATATCATCAGGCAGGTATGGCCTAATTTTCATTTACAATAATTCTGTATCGTATTGGTATTTACTAGTCCTCAAGAGGGGGGAAAAAACCTCTCAAATAATATAAAAAGTTCTTACCACAATCCAAGTGTGCCATGGCCCCCTGACAAGCCACCACAGTCACTGTCGGAGTAAATTCAATGTTAGTTATGGAATTGTGTATAATCTTCACAGAATGTCGGAGACATACTTGGTTCCAGGCAGGTAAAGGTGGTCTGCAGATATTTGAAGGCGCCAACACAGGTACCACGAGTGTGGAAACCAGTCAGGCTCACTTCACATGATTTCCTGTCATTGCATCTGCGCACAAAAAGTTGTTGCGAAGATTAGGCTGGGTGAGAAATGGATTTTCAGATCTTCCCATACATTTTCATCATCTGAACAAAACAAGCACGTTTCAATTCTCACAACTTGGCACCGATGCATACTTCGTCTTGAGTTCGTCCACGGTGCGTTCCTGACTCGAGCTTGTGTTGGCCAGGTTTTGATCAGATTGGCCCTCATCAGTGCAGACCCACGAGTTTGAGCAACCATACACCGAGTCAATCACACTGATTACGCCATGACCTGTCACACCAAGACAGACAGCAATCAACATGGGGAAATGTTCATCTGACCATGACTCTTTTAGATCAGGAAATCAAAGAACTTTAAGTCAGTGAAGGTTTAAATAAGAATGGCTCAAGTCTTACCGCAGTCTAAGCGTTGGACGTTCCTGTCGTCATTATCACAGGTGGTCGCTCGGTTCTTAGATTCAGCAACTGCAAAATATTAAAAATTGGAATGAGTTATTTTTCAAAAAATAGGAACTACCCAATGAATATTGGACAGACTTTGACAGTCACCTGCTGTGAGGAGCAAACCGGTTGCTGCCAGCACTGTGGAAAACAAAAATTGTCTTTCGATCAAAGAAATGACATGGGCATATTTTGAGAGTAAGGTGGTTTGTCAATGACACAACACAGTCAAAAACACGTTAGCATCGATTATGCTCAATCATCCCTCCTCATTCGGATTTCATCAGGGAATCAGCGAATACTCACACAGCGCCGCAGTAAGTCTGAAGCGGTTGGAATTCATTTTCGGACAAGAAAGTCTCCCACACTTAGACGATGATCGGAGGTGATCCCTGTCTGGAGAGTGACTTCATGTCTTGCAGCTTTCTGCTATTTATAAGGCACGCCGACTTGTAGAAGGTCTTTGGCGGTGTGTGTGATTGGCTGGCAACGTGACGCTGGTCCGCGTGACAAGAATTTTCGAGATTTTTTTTTTTTTTTGCACCGAAGACAATGGTAACCTTCATTTTGCCCTCATATGCACCTGTTTTTCTGATACACGCTACAAGCCTGATGTTGTTACTTTGTTATGATCCCTCAAGGTTTGTCTGACACAATTTGTTGTATTAGCCTGTGCGAATTTTAAGGCATACAACAATGAACAAATATTTCACTTATCAAAAAAAAAAAAAGTTCTCAGGTTGGCTCACAAATTTGCATGTGCAGCCGTGGTGTAATGGAAACTATTTTCAACACTGTTATGCCCTTGAAACATTTTGTACATCACTTTGTTTCCCCCTTAATAGCCTTTTTGCCATTGAGCTCAGGGCAAGATAAAAATCCCAAGTCAGAATTAAAAGTTAGAACTCCCTCATGCACCATATTGCAAACGAAAAGTAAAACAGATGATATTTAAAACGAAAACACTGTACAACGGGCTCTCAATTTAGTTTTACATGATACAATATTTTTCAAGGTTGTCCTGGCCAGGAAGCAGCAAAATGTTGCAACACACTTCAAATGACACACATGTACATGCCAACACAAGTTACAGTTGCAACCCTTCAAAATGTCATCCAAATTAGAAAAAAACCGTTACAGGTTAAGGAGGCTGTCTTCTTTGCACTCAGTCCGGATTCAAAGTCATTGACTGAGATAAGTCCCGTTTGTTTCCAGTCCTTTTGCAACAAGTTCCATGATGACAGACAGGGCAGAGAAGACAAAAGCCCTTTTCAGGCAAATGAAACAATTGGCACCATAATATTATTTGAATGTAATCTGTCAGAACCGACATCTGCCTGTGTGATCAAGTTACAAAATGGGGATTTTCCACATTCTATTAGGGCTGGCCAAACATTTTGTACAAGAAAAGAGATACAACGTATTCAAAATGCATTACCGCAATTGGTATGGTAAAAAGAAGAAATACTTTCATCCTGATGATGAAAAAAGTGGATACAAGTTTTCTTCTGGTCGGTGCTTTAGCTTCAGAACTGAATTTTCTGTCGGCCTTCAAAAATCTGTCAAATGGTCAAAAATAACCGGCTCTCCAATTCGAGAAAAAGGAGCCCGTTTTCATTTACTGTTTTACTGTTTAATGTTGCACCTTACAGTTGTAATGTGTGATAACTATGACTTATGACTCACTTCCCTGTGTTGTTCAGTCTTCCACCTGATGGTAATTGTGTGGCATAAGAATGTCAAGTGAAAGTTTTTGCCTATCAAATCAAGCTTTGGCTGTTGTTCTTATTACTCACATTTTGCTGTGAAAATGCATGTGTCAAATGACGATCGATGCAAAATGAGAAAAGTGACACGATAGAAACTTTTCTATCGCCATCGTGATGTACAGTATATCAGCATATCGCCCAGCTCTATGTACAGTTATATGCGAGGATATTTCATTTATGCACCACCACAGCACAACCTCAATTTGACTTACCTGCGTGATGGGCTCAACGGAGCCAACATATGTGTCAGGTCGAAGATGAATGTGTTCAAGTTGCATCTTCTTTTGGTAAACTACAGTAATATACACTTAAACAGTACATATCTCTATTTGAAAAAAACTTCATAATACTTGACTAAATTCAATAAATGTAAAATAATTTCCATATCAGAAACTTGGCTTGACGATGAAAAAACAAGTGAAATGAAAATAGAAGGATATGAAATGTTTGCAACAAATAGGGAACACAAAAAGCAGGGGGGGGGGTTGCAATATATGTAGACAAAGCTCTTAGATGCAGTAAAATCGAGAGATTGACAAATACAATAAATAACCTAATGCAGAGGTCCGTAACACCCGGTTATTTGGTACCAGGCCGCACAGAAAGAATAAATAATTTACCTTAATTCCGTTTTATTTATTTCAGAATACGAAAGATGTTTTATATTTTTATAATTTGCCAGATTCTCTGTTCCATCCATCTGTGTCACTCTTGACGCACGTCAAGGCACGTTTTCCGTCACGAAATCGATTACGCTAAAACAAAACGCAGGAGCTTGCAAAATTTGTTTAAAAAACTGCTGGAGATCGCAAATGACGGCGGCCTTAAAAGTACGTTCGAGACAACACCTCTGCCGGTGTTCTGGATGAAAGTTATGGCTGAATACCCTGAGATCGCCATAACATCACTGTTGCTATTTCCCACATCCTACCTGTTTGAAGTGGGGGGTTTCTGCAGCGACGGCGACCAAAACAAAATTACGAAGTAGGCTGGACATAAACCACACACTTCAGGTATCATTGTCTCCTATTACCCCGATTGACACGATATAATCACAGTATATTATTGAATACATTAAAGAGATATGGCATTAGAGGCGTAGCATATAAATGGATAAAAAGCTATTTAGATAACAGATATCATCAGTATGTGCAGTTCAACAATAAAAAAATCAAATCAACTTAAAATCACTCATGGGGTTCCTCAGGGGTCTGTGCTTGGTCCTAAACTATTCATCTTATATATAAATGATATCTGAAGTGTCTCCAAACAATTTAAATGTGTCCTATTTGCTGATGATACAACATTCTACTGCTCTGGAGAAAATCTGAAACAGTTCCTGATAACTGGAAAATTTATTAAACAAATTATAGTTTTTTTTCCCCCTGAAAATAAATGATTGCTCTTGGAAAATGTCCCTTTTATCAACACTAGTATGAAAACATTGTCCTAAATACACATTTCAAAATTTTGAACAAACCATTCGACCACATGACTGATCAAGGCACTACAACACCACAGTTCAAATGCCGGGCTTTTATTCAGAATGAACCAATCACATTCAAACTTAGGTTCAGTGGAAGTCAGCACACACCTGCCACTGTTTTAAGGGACACCTGATGAAGGCCAAATTAATTTCGGATGTTGTATTGGGCTTTTCCTGACATTTTTTGTTGCTTTTCCACAGAAGCCTAAAGGGTCATGCTCACACTGACTGCTGTTTGAAACTGTCCAAAGTACCTCCACCTTGATGAAAACCCGAATCAGAGCTCTAGAAAAACAGCACACAAGGCTGCCACCACCACAGCTCACTGCAGGTATGCCATTTATTTTTATTTTATTTTTGGGAGGAGGGTGAAGAAACAGTCGGTCACATTAACGCTTTGAAATGTTATGAAATTATTAATCGTGGCCTCATTTTTATCACAAACACCTGGCATTTACACAAGGCTGTATAGACTTTATATCGACTGTACAGCAGGCGAAAGGAGTCCAACATTTTGACAAATCGCTCCTTTTACTCTCTGATTGCCTGGCTTTTACCAGGCTTGGAAAATGGTTTGACAGGAGGTGGTCTTAGTGCGTTGCGCCTCAGTAGGTGTGTCCTTGCAGGAACTCTTGAAGTGATATCGAACTTGAACCCCCTTGCACCACAGCAAACACCTTACCTCCCATCACTAGAAACACACATTCGGGTGTTAATTGTCGCAATGGCACGTTTCAATAACAAGGCTCTAATTATCAACATGTTTGCCTGTTGGGGTGTGTCTCTGGCACATGTGTGCACGGCATGTGTGTTTTACACCAGCATATGTGTCACGGGTTCATGCAAGAGTTGTTCACAAATTCAAATAACTTTGCTAAAGTGAGTCTCATGTTGCTAGGAAGAGTCCCAGGCCATAAGCACAAGTCATGGGTTAGAGTCAGAGATGAAACGTTTCTCATCATGGCGTGTGTGTGTGTGTGCGCGCGTGTGTGTGTGCGCGCTCGTGCCGGCAAGGGTAGATCCCGGGAGGTTAGTTGATCGAAAAGTAGATCTTCGATCCGAAAAGTTTGGGCACCCCTGCCTTGGAGAAATGTGCAATTTACTTTTATCATTCACATACAGTAAATATTCTCTAGTACGGACTCGTGTTTGCGCTGTCCAATTTGTCCTGATAACAGAAATTCCTCATTTGGGAAATGAGCATGGTACATGTCCTTTATGAACCTGCAAGTATGTTGACAAAATGCACGTGTAACAACACAATCAATAAAATACAAAAATATACTGAACAAAAACTGCAATACAGGTGTATCCCAAAAAAATCACAAAAGTAAAATACGTACAGTATTTTAATGTTTATTTTTTTCTGTCTTGGGAAAAAAATGTGTATTTTGGATTGTTTTGTTGGATGCATTCTTTGGTTTAATGACAATGTTTGCCTGCGTGTCATACAGTTTTCTTGCTAGTTGCAAGTAACTGTCCCGTTGATCACCGATGTCTGGTAATTCTTGTGCATACTGAAGGATTTTTGTTGCCATTTGCATTGCTTCCTTGCTGGATGGTGGCTTGTCATCAGGAGTTGAATCGATGCCTTGTTTTTTAAAGTTTCGTAGATTTGGATGTTTTTAACTTTGTGTCCAGCCTCGCTCAAACGGATGCATTTCACTCGCTCCGCTCCAGTCATTACAGTTCTTCTACGTTTCGATGCCATGATCTACACAACGTAAGTGAATAAAGTTAAAATCGTTCGCAATTACAGTAAAACGCCAATAAAAAGTCACTTACACGTATGCGTTTCGAATCTGATGAATAAAAACGGCAAAGCGAACACGTTTCTTCAGCCGTGTCGAGTGGGTGCTGCTTTTAAGCTAGTGCCGCGTTCTACAGGACGTAAGTGAATAAAGTTAAAATCATTCACAATGACAGTAAAACGCACGGCACTAAAAACTCACTTACACATCGTCGTTTAGAATCTGATGATCGAAAAATGCGAGATGAAAACTTGTTTCAGCGTTGTGTCTTTTCCATCGCATCGGGTGGGCGTTGCGTGTATTTAAGCTCCCGCGGCATTACACCTCCATCCGGGTTACGGGTAGTGGAATTTCCGCTTACGCAAGTTCCGGTAACATGTAGTCAAAATGTTAATGCGCAGGTTTTTATTTCGGGTGAAGGATATTTCTTTCCATAAAATTCCGGGGATGGGAATATTTACTGTATATTTACTGCATATGCATTGCAACAGATCCCACTGATTGTACGAAGGCACAAAACAAATAATTGGTATTGAAAAATATAGTAATGCATTTTAAGATTGAACAAGATTCATAAAGAAAGTAATGTTTAAACCATTTACACGTGCATATAACATCTCAATTTAATCCGTGCCTACACCTTACGAAATAAGGAGAGTGCTATTAAATTTGTCAAGAATAAAGTATTCACATGTTCTTGAGCGCGTCTGCTGTGTTGGGTCTGTCTCAGTGACAGACTGAGACTGCTGTTGTCTTCTTCTCTGATCAAAACAATGTTGTCTTATACTCTGATCAAATCTTTGTGTCCCCTAGCGGATACTCCCATGAATTGGACCATATTAAAATATTCTTTTAAATTATCCTGCGGGTCTGATCGAACCTCCTTGGGGGCCGGTTCCATCCCGCGGGCTGTACGTTTGACACCCCTAATTTAGAGTGGTCAATCAGCCTGCCATGCATGTTTTTGGAATGCGCGAGGAAACCTCAGTACCCGGAGAAAACCCACACAGGCACGGGGAGAACATGCAAACTCCATACAGGAAGGCAAGAGCTGGGATCGAACCCACGACTGCACTGTGAATTCGACACGCAAACCACTTGACTACCGGGCCACCCAGGAACATATCAGTTATTATTTTTTTTATCTTCATAACCGTCTCTGTTTCCTGTCACCCCTATTGTTGCTGACTCCGTTTTAATGTATTTATAATTATGAACATTACTGTATCCTTATTGACTGAAGGCATAATTGGAACTCTATTATCAACTCTCAATCCAGGTCTTGGAGCAGATTCCGCATAAAAACAGTCCCTCTCAAGCTGCCTACAAATGACCTTGTGTGTAATGGTTTCAAAGTACACAAACACACACACACATACACACACACATGGTATTACAGCACTGCTCCGTTGCCATTCCCAAAGGAGAGCTCGTTCCTATTTTAAGCAGCATAATGCCGAAAGAGAGAAAGAGAGAGTCAGTCTATTGTATAATAGAAACTGGATGGTGATGCTCTGGAGCCTAAAAGGAATGCCAGTACGTATTACACATCTATGTTGCTTGGAATGTGACACGCATCCTAAATTTAAAATGAAAAAAAGAAAAAGTTCACTCGGTAGGTGAGCTCAATTGACTCAGGTCAACAAATCGCAAGGCAAAAGTGCAAAATAAGCATGTGAAAATGAATTATTTGTTATACTGCAAATGCAAGGTAAAAAGTCTGGATGTGCAGTTGACCCAAAGGGCGACGTTTTCAAATCCAGATCAAAAGATTTCATCATCCATGCATCTGTGGATTAATTTTGAAACTTTGACAGTTTTTGCACTGTAACTAGTATTACATACATGTTTCATTGAATCATGTTCTTAGACGATTATTTTATGTGTGCTTTATTTTACATTTAATTTTTCGTTGTGTATGAAACACAATCAGCAGCTATGCAAAGATTAAATGACACGCAGTGCGAGACTCACAACACGCATACGCACACGTGCACGCACACACTAGAGTGGACCTGATCTTTTCTTTAAATGATACGTATTGAATTACAGCAAAATAAGAGTACAGCGGCAACAAAGACCAATTTAAACTATGGAAACAAACGGAAGATTAAAATACACAGATCTTGCATTGTTCAAAAATAATGCTTCTCAGCATGCTTGCTTTCTTTTGCTTCATGGTTAGATGGTCAAATGTTTTTAAAAGAGCTGCCTTCCGACCTTCTTTGGTGCAAAATTGGTTATGATTTCCTTGTATAATATATATATATTTTCCAGCTGTGTAGTTGATTCCTATGATGCTAAGGCCAGTTAAACATTCCTGTGACATATTTGACCTCAAGTGGGTTTTTATTAACTTAACCCGTGAAAAGGCATGAGGTACATTTTGAAAGCAAATACAATGTATGAGCAGTCGGAGATGCCCATTGAGCTTTATGCTGCAGTTCTTGAGGAAAACAGACTACAATGAGGAAAAGAAAGACAGAAAGAGAAGAAAAAACAAGACGGAGAAGAAAAGACAGAGAAACAACAAACGAGGTCAACCAGCACAGAAAAAAAAAGCATGAGATGAAGATTAAAAAAGCGATTCACAGCAGTACTGCATCCCTCGTGTTGGAGATGAACTCATTATTTTCTTGCCCCTCATGCTGCTTGCTGCTGTTGCAGCCACGTGAGGGAGCATATGCAAGTGCAGAGGGAGGAAGCTGAGATGTTGGGATGAAGAAAATGATGTGGATCAGCAGTTCTACAAACTGTAAGGCAATCCTGCTCATGTCTTGGCAAGACAACATTATCCCGAGACACCAACAGAAAATGTAGTTGCAAAACATACATTTAATAAAGACAATTCAATGATAAATTGGCAAATTATGCTGGAAAAACTAAAGCGTTGAAGATAGTTGACATAAACAGGCTACTTTTTCAACTCTGTCAAAGACAGCTTTGATTATTCTATTCCACACACATGTGGACATGCATGAGTCGCCTCGTGGAGGGTTTTTATTAAGAACCAGGATAAGCTGGTATGATGATTTTCTGGTCTAATGAGGTGGGGATGGAAATAAATCTGTTATGCGACTGTTTTGGAAAGAGGTAATGGCTAAAGTATTCCATCATCAGTTACTCAGCCAAAATGAGGCTCCATAACTCTGGCAGGATTGTTCTTGCTTCTACTAATTCATCCACATCATTCAGTTTAACATCAAAAAGGAATTGCCAAAAGTCAATTAAAAAAAATAAAAGGCCAAGCAGTAACCAAGGGAATACTTATTTAGGGTCGCAGCGTGACGGAGCCCCATTCCAGCTGACTGAGTGAAAAGCAGACTGCATCCTGGACTGGTCACCAGTAAATCACAGTGCGTAGAGAGAAAGAATCAGAAAGAGTCATTCAAACTCACATTTGCACTTCATGAAGTGGGAAGGAAACACACACTGCTTGAACTGAAGTTAGTCTCATGAACCACTACACCCATCAGTAAACAAATTGAAGAAGCGGTATTTTGATAAGATTGTGGATTGGTTTCAAGTGTATCCACCAAAGTGTCAATCAGTGTATAATCACTACATTGTGATTCCTCATGAGATACTTTCAACAAATACAGTGGATATTTGTGAACATATTCACTTGTATACAAAAACAGCCCCAATCAGTCGGTGTACATTTTTTCTGCTGTGCTTTAATGTTGTGTGACGATGATTCATTATGAAAAATTAATGCAGCATATACTGTATGTGACATTGTATGGTAAACAAAACCAAATTTACATTAGTGACTTAGAATTGCATATTCAGTCATTTCTATGCAAACGAACCTCTTTGTTGCACAGGTCGTTTTCTGATTCTTTTTTAATCTTTGAAGTTTGTCTCTCTCACACATAGTTTAATAGACGAGGACAGGGGTGTCAAAAGTCGGTCTTCAAGGGCCGCTGTCCTGCCTGTTTTCCAGCTCTCGCAGAGCAACACACCTGATTTAAATAATCAGGATGGTTCTAATGTTGCTTCAGAGCTGGCTGATGATCTGATCATCTGAATCATGTGTGTTGCAGCCGGGAGAGCTGGAAAACAGGGAGGACAGGACAGTGGCCCTCCAGGCCCGGAGCTGGACATGCATGGACTAGGATATTCCTGGACCTGGAGGTATCACGCAGGCTCTTTAGGGTTCACTTGTTCCCGTTCCTTTTTTTGTTTATAGTATCGCCGTGTGTGCCATCGTGTGAGCGCATGAGTGTGAGAGTGTGTGGGCGCGCAAATGTAGACCTACTGAAGATGACTCATCTATAGTGTATAAAATGGAGCAATAGAAATATAGTTATACTTTAATGACCTCTAGTGTACACTTTTTGGAATTACATATTTTTGTGATGTATCTTATCTGGTCAATACAAATAACGAGTGACAGGATTCTCAAACTGTATATCCTCCTGACTACCAGTAGTTAAAATTTGTCCTCTGTAGAGGACATTTGTGAACCTAAATATCTCCCACCCAGTGCATCCCATCGCATTAACTCCTTTTGTTGCTCTAAAGAGGACATTCAGTGCTTTCCAATGATACCAAATTTGTAGGGGTTAGAAAAAGTAAGAAAATGGCTTCCCTCAGTGCAAGCACTTTTTATGGGAAGCGGAAAAGTAATACTTTTTATCAAACACATTTTGTCTTGAAATGTTGTTTGCATTTTAATTATAAGACTCTTATGAACACGTTTAAGTGTTGTTTGAGTTGTTTTAAGTGTATTTGAGCCTGTTTAAAAAATGTAGTGGGATTTCAAAAATTTTTTTCGGAGTAGTCCGATTACTTCACATAGATTGGGGAATTTCAAAATTAATGTGATTGGACAACATTTTTTTTCCTGGTCGTCAGGAGGTTAAATTCGTTGTACATGATAGTGTATGCTTAGCTTCATCCGACATCTACGTATTGCACAATTGCACAATGCACTACCTCACTTTAGCTCCATAAACAAGTGCCATTGTTTATGCTGTTTACATTGTCGATACCGTTTATACTGTTCAGATTACATGTATGTCTTCTATACAGTGTAGCTGCTAACTTGTCTTAGCTGTATGTGTTTAATGCACAGCATGTTTGCATGCATATTTGCGCTGAGGATGGAGAGGAAGAAATTTCATCCATGCTGCATGTCATACATAAAGCATATTTGACAATAAAGATGACCGTGACCTTATTATCAGGGATGGGCAGCTTAAATGCTGGAAGGGGCCACAGTTTTTCATCAGTGCTACTGGTGCTATGTGGTGCAGGGCCCACATAGGACCCAAACACAAAATTAGCCAACTGTCAAATTGTGTTTCAGGTGTGTCAATCTTGTCAATAAGCACCCATGACATGAGTTACTTTTCATTACTTATCATTACAATAAAGCAGTTCTTTTCATGGAAATAAGATATTTGCGGTGACTAAACTGGAGCCATAGTATCCAATTATGTTGTGAATTATTTGATAAGAACTACAAGACCCATTTCCTGCAGTAATGAATACTGTACATTGTTCAACCATGTGACAACATTCTCGAGCCAACATATTCCTGCGCTCTATTAGCCTTTGGGTGAAATACATGCGCGACTTCCGGTACACCAAAACCTGCGTTTTGTTTACATGTGTGACCAACCCGCTGATTGATTTCACCTGCGCCAAGGGTTGCCTGCTTTCTCCTGGGCCCATTGCAAAGCATGGCCGTTCATTAATGTTTTACTTTTACGCAGCGGTTACTAAGCCGTGCCTGGCAACTCGCCACCTAGCGTTATTGTCAAGGTTCAAAACAAACCAAATAATGTTTTCGGATCCTAGAAACGTAGACACCAAACAAAACTCCATAACAAGAAGGTTTATTCACAAGAACAAAAAGCACACCGACAAAGTATGAACAGAAAACGCTGTTTAAATGAACCAGGAAAAACAACACATTCACAAAAAGCGCTTGAAAAAGACAAGGAAATAGCTCAACCGAGAAAACCAACGAAATGTCCAGAATCCAATTGCGCAAAACAAACAAAAACCAAGACAAATCACTAAACCAGATGTGACCTATAACCCCCCCCCCCCCCCCCCCCCAAAAAAAACAGGTACTACAAGAACAAGATCGACTATGGCGTGAACAAGAACAAGAGGTCGACAAAATGATCACTTGAGCAAGAACAGCAACAAGGTCAACAATAATCCGATAAACTGCAGGCAGTTTGTCGGTCCTTGAATACACGGCTCAATGATGAGAACATTGGCAGCAGGTGTGCACACTGAAGGATTGGCTCCAGTCTGCCACCTGCTGGAGACACAACAACAGGCTCATGACAGTTATTTTGCCGCGAACTGTGAGAACTTGGTCGGTAATCGACGGTTAGAAATCATTTAGCTTTTGTCTTGTCTTTGATCGTCAACAAAAATGTCCCCTAGATTTTAGCCCAGTCTTTACGTTTTTTGTCCCGTCTTCATTAGTCCACGAAAATGCATCCTGATTTAGTCGCTGTTATTGTTCATTAATGGGGTTTTTAGTCTCGTCTATTCTAGTTTTTGTCTGGTGAAAAATATGCGTTGAGAAAAATATATTTTAGTTTCCGTGAACGAAATGAACACCAGCCGTGACAACCAAGTGGTGGGGTGATGGACATCATTCCTTTTGACCGTGACCTGGGTTCTTTTGCCTTTGTGACCTCCTGGACGAGTCATCACTGTGTTCTTGGGGTAATTTTTGGAGGCTGGTGACTGCTGTGAAGGTTCATCACTGTTCCAAGCTTTCTTCATTTGTGCATAATGGTTCTCACCGTGATTTGCTGGACTGATAAAGTTTGAGGAATGTCTTTGTAATTCTTTCCGGACTGACTGATGTCAATGACTTTATTTCTCATCTGTTCTTGAATTTCTTTGGATTAAGGCATTTTCTTGCAGATTTTTGAGATCTTTTGGCTGACTGATTTCTTGATTGAACAGGTCCAAATCAGTCTTGCGTGTGGTCAATAAAAATGAATGGAAAAATGTCATAAGCCACAGTAAATTCATGCAGGATCAGGTAACTTGGAATAGTTTTATGCCCTTATAAAACATCATTGTTGAAAACTGCCTTCTATGTTTACATAAGTTATCTTTGTCTGAGCTTTACATCTCGTTTGATGATCTTAAAAATCCAAGAGGGCAAAAAAATAATGACAATAATTAGAAGGGAGCAAACACCTTGAATGCAAATACTTTTTCCAAAATAAAGGCTTGTTGTGACTATTCACAGCCTCTACTCCTGCTGCTTTGTCCTTAATTAGTTGGCCTTTCTTGTTCTTCCCGCATGTCTCACAGTTTTCCCTCTATTCTCCCTGTTTTCATCCATATTTGAACTTGCAACAAAATTAGATTTTGCTTACTTCCACCGACAAAGACATTTGAGTAAGACGAACAAGCTGTGCTTTTCAATTATGTTTTTCATCATCACTATTTAGTTTTGGCAAAAAGTGTCTTGTTGCCTTGAAAACACTCCACCATCAAACTTCTTATGCCCAACTCAGGCTAAAAGTCTCCTCTCATTTGTTCCTTATCTTTTTTTAATCTACAATGAAATCCAATTTACTTTCTAGCTCTGTGTGCTAGTATATCTCTGTACCACTTGTGGAAATCACTAATATGGAGTTGAGGAATTGGGTTTTTATCAGTCCTCATGGTCAGAGGTGATTAAATGATGTCTGGGCCACAAAATGAATGAGAAGTAGATAATCATTTTTTTAAATTGAACAATCTAAGACATTCTTAATTAACATAACTTGATTAGCTGATTCGCAATTGCACTTAATTTTGCTCTTAACCTTGTTAACTTACTCATATCTTTTAAGCTTATTCTCTCTGTTTATGGGCCCCCAAAAAATATATAAAAATACACACACTACTACTCAAGTCCGCCAGACAATGCGGACGTCCGAGGGTTTAATTCTTGGCGCTGACCTTCCTATTTGGAGTTCGTATGTCATCCCCGTGCCTGCATGGGTTTTCTCTGGGTACAGGTACTTCTTCCCACATTCCAAAAACATGCATGGTAGCTCAATTGAGTGCTTTAAATTGTCCTTATTAGGCAATGTCATGGCTTGGGCTTGCACGGCTTTGTAGGCCCCGGATTTACTAAACTTAATTGGTGTAACATGATGGTAGCAAAAGTAAACTCCGTCTATGCAACATTTTTTTTCCTAAATAGAAAGATACAACCAAACTTGTTGATTGTTCATGACCAAAACATGCTGGCAAAGCAAGAAAGGAGTTCATCAGGGACAAGAAGTGGAATCCTTTATGAAAAAGTAGTATGTCTGAAGTATACGTTCTAAAGTAAGTATGCTGTACTTTATACTAAGTATACTAAGTAAGTATACTTGATACTTTCTAAAGTATACTCGAATATAAGTATATAATGTGTGGTTTTTCATACTAAATCGGAACAAGTTAAGTTTTACGAGCATATTATCAGTATCTGTCTGTATAGTTTTCAGTAAAAGCCAAGTATACTTGAGCAGACTTCTGCGCAGTTAATAAAATATAGTACTGTACTTAACTCATTCACTCCCAAAGACGTTTTTAAACGTCTTTTCAGACTTGGTCTAGAATTGGCTGGTACTGAATGAGTTAAAAAGCACATACGGTCTCGAATTTAGTATAAAAAAGTATACTTGAATAAACTACTTTTCCCTCAGGGATCTTTTAGACTGCCCAAGTCAATCTCCAGATTTGAAATCTACTGAACATGTTTTTTCCATTTCAAAGAGTAGACTGAGACTCCCTCATTTTGGGTTTTGACTCAATATACTTAGACCAGTATGTGCATGTCATCTAGCTCATTTCTGAAATTGGGCCTGGAATAAAGAAAAAAAATCAAATATAAACTATGAACTAAATTAGTTCATTTTAAAATTTGTGAGCTGTGAACTACTTTGCGGAGAAAATGAACTTTCCCAACACTGGCAGTAAGTCATTTTCAAATAAACCAAATAATCTTTTATTCAGTCAACTTTTAGAGACAAGAAATGAGAACACAAGGAATTAATGATCTGAGCACCATATGATATGCATACCATCCTTAACACTTTCATTATCTTTCTTTCAATTATCCTTTCTAACATCATTAACTTTCAGGCCAGATTGGGAGCGGTCTAAAATATTCATAGCATTCCACCAGGTAATCCCTGTCAAGCAAGTACACACACACACACACACACACACACACACACACACACACACACACACACACACACACACACACACACACACACACACACACACACACACACACACACACACACACACACACACACACACACAGGTTAACATCTGCTGTGCATTGGGCTGTTCAATTATTCACAAATACACTTATCCTTGCACCAGCCCACCTCTGCTGTCAGCAATCGGGGGAGGCGTCAAAGCCAAAAAGTGCATTCTTGACTTATTGATGCAACAGGGAACGAAGCTGCATGATGGATGATAGAAGAAAATAATAAGAGTTTGTTCTTATGATGAAGGTGAAAAAAGATGAGGGTATATTATTGATGTGTTTGCGCCAATGTTCTAATGATGATAGTTCCAACTTTTTGGGGACAAGCACTCCTCAATATCTTTCTCACGTTCTCTCAAATACGTTTGTCTTGTAGTATTTCCATGTACTGTTGTCCCAGAATGTTCCACTTAGAGATGATTGGGAGGACGCTGTCTATCTTGCCAACAAACAAGCAAAATTGTGACATGAGCAGGCAATATATTCCCTTAATGCTTTTTTACAACCTAGCGTCATACATGCATTTCAATTGGAGAACTGAATCGATTTCCACTTTATCTCTATTAGAAACAAATCCAAAGTGAGTAAACAGCACTTTTCAGATCAAATACAGTAGGGCATGTAGACAGGTAAAAATTAACAGGACAAACAGTACAAAAAATACAAGCTGACTGACCAAGATAAGATGAGACAGGAGTGGGTGATGGGCGGGACGGCATAACTTTCTGGTGGATGTTTGTGTTTGTCGAGGTGGCTGATTGGAGCTGTGGCCGCATGATGGTCGGTGCCTGTCGCGGCGGCAATTCCTGAACCAGCTGGTGGTAGTGAGGGAGGCAATAGTTACCTTTGTGTTTGTGACACACGGACACCTTACCGAACAAAAATCCCTGCTGCCTGAAGCCAATGCTGGTAACTGTGCTGTGCTGACACCGCAGCTCTGCTTACTGTTTGGCTTCTGCGGTCAAGCTTCCAATGGCTGACGAATTTGGTGAGGTTTGGTGGATGTGTCGTATTAATTAGTCCCACTGTTTTATAACAGCGGGGTAGAAGAACAGAACGGTTCGCTCACAGACACACTCTCTGAAATGTTTTTGGTTGTTCAATTTCATACTTGATGGGCGGGCGAGCACTCCACATACAAAACTATTTGTATGCAAACAGTTAAAAGTCAAATTTCAACAATAAGTCCCCTTTAAGTTGATTATTCAGAGGCAAGAGGTCCAGACATCTCCATGGATACTAATGAGTCTCATATTATTGGATTCCAGCCAGTCCTACAAGTCCAAAGAGAATCCAAAATAATTTTCCTGATTTCATATTGCCCATTTGTGACTCCCTGTTCATCTATTCAGATGTCTCCATCAATCAAATCACAACATATCATCATCATGCATCACTTGAGGCTACTTGTGAGGCTGGCATGTGTAGCACACATTGTGTACCTTGAAAAAGAGCAAAGATGAGCGCTAAAACAATATCAGTTGCTCTTGAAACTTGAGAAACAAAGCCATGAATCAGTCAGGCAGTGAGAGGGGATACATTCATTTCAGTGTGTCACTTTAAACGCTGCGAGGAATGCCAAAGGACTGTGGGAAAATAAACAGTCAAGATAAAATGAATTTCGCAGCAGGAAGAACAAACAGGAAAAAACAGGTGGGGGGGGGGTGAGCAGGAAGGTAAAGTGTGAAGGAAAATGTGACTTTGTCCTTCATTCCAAGTGACAGTAGCAGTTTTTCGTGCAAGGAATAATTTCAACTCAATTTACTCTCCCATGATGTGACAGTGTTTCAGTTAAAAAATTGAAAACAAAAGTGGAATTAGAGGAAAAAATATCTTGCATACCCCTGTCAGTTAGGGAGCGGCGAGGCATTTATTCCTCAGACTGATGTTATTTTCGTGAACCGTGTAGCACAATTTGGTCTCACTGTGGCAAAATGGATTCATTCTCTGCAGGTAATTTCCAGGATTGCCGTTGTGCTGTGTGCGGTACATGGCAGAAAAACTGCGTTTCGAAAAAAACAATAACAAATAAAGCATGGCTTGTGACTTGAATCGTTCCCTTTTCTCAAGCTTGTTAAAACCTACAGAACGGAGTTCATTTCTGAACTTTGACACAGATTAGCAGAGGAATGATCATAGAAGGCGGTAAAAACAAGGCTGTCTATGGTACATCACATCGGCAACTTTTCTTCCACGAGACAAGACTTTTAGACTTACATGCTCTGGTGTATCATTCAATAGCACCTGATGGGTGCAAAGGACGGCCCGGTCAATGCCTTGACTTCACATCGTTCCCTAAATATGGTGCCTTAAAATTAACTGGGGAGGATCATTTTGACAAATATAAGACGAGACCCAAAAATGGAAACAAAAGATTTTTATCAAACTTTACAATATTCATATCTGTCAACCTCGGCTAATAGCTGCCCTTATAAATGATTACGATTCCCCTTACAAAGCAACCAAAAACCTGTACAACAGCTTACGGCGCATGCGCACATCATGCTTTATCAATCCGATCGTATGCAGCGATGAAAAAAAATATATGATTGAGGATTACTTTTGCTGGTTTGCCGTGACAATAGTAGCGATCGACGACGGCATTGCCCTTGGCTGCCAGCAGGTGAGACGATCTGGATTTGAGCCAAAATGGTCTTTGTGAGATCGGTTCACAATTGTTTTTTACCCCCCTCCCCCGTATAAAAGTTGTAATACACCGTACATGATTTGAAATGATAAAAAAAACGTATAAAATATGGGGAAAACGCACAAGTTGACAGGTATGAATATTGCTCCGTTTGCCCATCAATACTTCGAAGACACACTTTAAGTCAGGGGTGCCCAAACCTTTTGGACCCAAGATTTACTTTTCGATCAACCAACCTCCCGGGATTGCCCCTTACCACGCACGCAAGCGCGCGCACGCACGCCATGATGAGAAACAGCCTGACACGGAGGCATGCGATGCACTTTTGCAGCCTGTTAACTATCGTAGCTCACACGTACCGTTTTAAAGTGCTTACTGGGCCCTCCTAGATTCCTATTCTTTGCCCGTGCCCTCGGTGAATTGTACACGAAACATATTCTGAATGAAAATAATGATGATAAAAGATATAGCGCAACAGCTCTGATCACAAACTGCAATTGTAGACTGCTAAGGGCTAACAACTTCCAGTGACGTAATCACGCGCCACCGTTGGTTCAAGATTTACCTGCTTTATTTTATTTTAAAAAAAAATTGTGAAAAAGAGACTGATAGGATGATTAGGGTGCAGCGTACATTAACACAAAAAATTATATTATTAACATGTGCAAAGACACACAAATGGTTGTTTGTTTTTTTCTCCTCTACACTCCTCGGATCTAATTGGGACCTGTCTCAGATCTACCGGTCGATCAGGATCGACGTAATGGGCAACCCTGCTTGAAGTCCTCATTAGGCTCACCTGTGAGCAGGACCCGGCTCAGCAAAATGCATCTTAAAAGTAGAGGATTCTCTTATAAAGCATGTTTAGGAGTTTGGGGCTGTTGTTTCTCTTGATTATGAACACTTATAGCTGCAGCCACACCTTTTCAAACACCTTTTGACCTCCACAACACAAGCTAGCTCTTCCAATCTGCAGACCATAAACAACCCAGTTGGGCCAGCATTGCGGGCCACAGGAATCACAATTAAAATACAGCCAATTGATTGTCAAAACATGAGACAGCTCCTGGTACAGAAAGGTATTGCAACGCAAGCCGCTTTACTGTGGAAGAGGTTATTGATTCGTAGTCGCAGAAACATTCCGGTTCGGGGCATAAATGGGTCATCAAATCATTTCAAACCACATAGCTTCCCCTTATGTGTGTCGACATAATTACACACCCTGAGATGAGCATGAAGTGACAACTTATCTGAACATCATTATTAATGTTGAACAGGAAGGATGTTAGAAGTTAAAAGTACGGTGCAGGTGTATGGAGACAGTGTGCCATAGAAGATATTGGAGGAGGTGAAGTTCCCCATCCTGAGGCACTGATGCAGATACGCACATGGACGTGTGTGTGTATGTGTGTGTGAGTATGGACTTTCTGTCATGATAACGAGTAACGACCTGGTGTTTTAACCTTTGAAAAGGCTCACTTTGCTCCACCCGTCATCCTCTTTTCTCCTTTTTTAAAAATCTTGTTTGTCCTGGCTCCTTTGTAATACATTTATTCATTCATTTGTATTTTACAACACTGCGTGTCGGCTTTTGTCTAAAAGGTCAAGATACCGAATATCCACACAAGAGTAGAAAAGCGATGCCTTGATGTTTACAATAACTACAATACCCTACATTAGTGGTTCCGGTTGCTATTCAGATTGTGTGGCGATAGCGCACTGTGAATTATCACCACTGTAAATCTAGCGTCGTCACATTCACTCCTTGACAGGAGCTTACTTGGGTATGCAAAGCTGCAGGCTATATTATCCTCGGGGCAATAAATAAAACAAAGGAGACAGCAGCATCATCATTGGGGCCCTATCTCATATTCAAACTTCATAATGCATCACTCCTTTGTTTTCTTGTCAAGTGTCACATCTGTGCACCCCCCAAGTGCTTGTATGTATTTTATAGGCGAGGCAAGACAGCTTTATTAATACAGCACATCTCATACACAAGGCAACTCAATGTGCTTCACACAAGCAATGACAACACCACCAAGACAACAGCATTAACAAACTCAAGAGTTAAAAACATTCAGATGTTTTAAAAGGGTGGTCAAATAGAAACAAAATGATTTACAATGATATGTTGTATGTGCCAACATGAGTCCAAACACGGCATTCTAATTAATATTGCGTTTTTGGAATATAAATTAAGCAGAAAAATCCACTCAATTTCATCCATCTTAGGCGGCGGCCAGTTTGCTACTTGCAGTCGACTGAAAATGACATCAGAGTTGCTCAGGATTTAGGGAACAACCAATCACAGCTCACCTGTTTTCTGAGTTCTGTCATGTGACATTCGCAAGCTGAGTGGAGAGCAACTGTACTGTCATTTTTCTGTCCAAAGCTAGTATCAAAATGGCCGCCGCTCAAGATGAATACAAATGTGTGTAGTTTGCTGCTTATTTTCACATGCATAAACAAATGATCAGAATGCTGTGTTTAGAGTAGTGGTGCTGCATAGAACATTTTGTAAATAATTTTTGTGACTTAATTCCACACAAAAAACAACAACAACAACAAAAAAAACCCAAACCTTTGGGAACACAATTGGTTTACTTTACATTTTTTTTAATGATTTCTATCAGCCTGGATATTTGTGCTAATAGTTGGAGCCTTTTGCCATTTGAATTGTTTATTTTTTTTGAAACGACAAGATTACAATGGTATTGGTGGAGCCTATGGTGGACACACAATTCATTGGCGACTCAACAAATGATACATAACCTAAATAGAAGACAATCAATACAGTAAAAATGAATTATAGCACACACTGGCAAAACTAATCTTCGCTGATCCATCTTAGTCTCCTTATTGTTTTTCTTCCTCCAGCATAACATCTACTTGAGAGACAATTAGAGGACTGCAGCAATGAGGAAACTAGACCCTCCACCACCACCACCTATATATCTATCTACACACAGTGGACATCAGTGCAGTCAGGTGGGCAGGACAATCGGAGAACAAGCACATTAGCGCTCTACCAAAGGGCCCACGAGGCACTCTGAACTGTATTACTATTTCAAGATAATTACTGCACAGCATTCTCATCTATTGTCCTCTGTAATGACCCCCACAACCCACTTTTCACTTCGCCCCAACCTTCCCATCCATCTTTTTACCCTATCTGTTCCATATCATCCTTTTTATCCCTCTCAATTGTCATGGTGCCAGCTACTCTTAATATCTGTGCTCTAATTTCCCTTCTTCTCTTCCATCTGCACAATGGAATGAATGACATCTAATATTGTAGGCCTGCCCGCCACCCTCGAAAAATGCTTGCCGTGGTATATAATTTGATTACCTTAGTTACCGCACGAGACAAGCAAAGCATTAGAAATCCTCACAGTATACTGCAGTATAGTCCACTTCAAGCAACAACGAGGGGGGCAGAGGGGGGGGGGGGGGTTCTCTGACGATCAATACAGCACCAAGCAAACCTAATGTTCGGGTTGAGCAAACAACAGTTGAGGGCGTTATTAAAATAGTACAGAAGGGGAAAGGAATCACACTATTACTCACTCCGTCTTAACCCATTTAATCCCAACATTTTCCCAGACATTAAAAAGTCAAAATCAGGTGTCATTGGTAGCCATTTTAAGTAATCAGTAATAAAAATTTTTTAGAGCCCTGTAAATTAAATCATTGTTGTCCTTCACAAATGTGACCGGTGGGATTAAATGGGTTAAGTTTTATCAAGTCCACAGTCCAGAAATTCTAGAAGAATTAATAATATACAGTACATTATGACGTTTGCTATGCTACAACCCCCCCCCCCCCCACACCCAATTCCATTATTAATAGCATCAAATGTCCCCACAAAGGCCCCACTGTGTAATAAATTTGATTGAACATCACAGTACTTATCAAGGTGACATTTCCAAGATGAATTGTACGTGGCCCAGGGCCAATGTTGGAATGGGGCCCCGAGTCCTGGATTTGAGTGTGTGTGTGTGTGTGTGTGTGTGTGTGTGTGTGTGTGAAGACGTAGCACAGGAGCATTTATCTCAATAAAGACACCCACTCCAAAGACATGACGCCTGAGAGGAGAGGCAGTCATATTCTTTATGGAGAAAAATTTAAATAAATGATAGATGGTGTGAGTAATTAGGTCTTTTTAATTTTTTTTTTTTTAATATGACTCCAAAGATACAAAAGGTGGCACGCTGGAACTTGGAGGGAACTAGTTTGACACAGGTTGAAGTGGGATTTGATTAATGTTTTTTGTGCACTTCTAGACATGTACTTGGGACTCGAGAATGAAAAATGCTAATATCCTAAATGTCAATAGTCTCCAGTTTTGTTAGGAAAAGTTTCAGTGATAAGACTGGCAAGTAGGAGCTTGACCAAGATGTCCCTTAGAAGAAATCCAGGGAACCATTTTACCCCGTTGGATACACAATTGTACAAGCCTACAAGCAAACAAAACGGTCAAAGGAATACTCCAGGGATGGAAAGAAGTGCACATGAGAGACGAGAGCCAAACCTGGTGGGGATTCGATTCGTTTAAAATGAAACAATTTGTAATACCTTGTTTGAACAAATCAAAACATTATTGGGTTAATGACCAGTATGTGGCAACAGTGGAAGGGAAAGAAAAGGAAAAGGACACTTAGCCCTCACAGAGAATTTACAAATATGCAAACCCCAGACCGTGGTCAATGGTCTGCGCTAAAAATGAAAAAAAAAATGCACGATAGAACTTGCAAGACAACCATGTGGAGAGGTACCCAGATGGAAAGATGGATACAAAGCTCTCCATCCGACAGACAAGATTGCAAAGATTGCAAACAATGGGAAAAAGATTACGGACTAATCAAAACATATGGACTTAAATTTCTCCCCAAATTACCAGACTCTTTAATACAAATAATTGAAGGACATACCTTTAGAAAAAGCTCATGCGAGGGAAAAGAAATGATAGGTTTTGATTGGCATGGTCCAAACAGAATCTATAATAATGGAACTTGTTTTTCCGCCGTATGAACGTTGGATGACATGTGGTCACGGAATTAATCTTCATGAATGTGTGTGGTACGAAAAAATTGGAAAAGTTGTTGTTCAAACTGTTAAAACTGTTGTTACAACCGCAGTAGAAATAGCAGAAGAAGGCCTTGCTGATGTCGGCAATTGGCTTTTAGATTTTGTAAAACATACAGGATAGGAGTATGGATTCTATTAGGAATTGGACCCCTAGTTGCTGCCAGAATAACCTTTGCGGTTATCAAAGGAGTTCTATGTGAACGATTTCTGTCTCGGCGAGATAATGTGATGTCATTGTCACCAAAGCAGGCAGCCCCTTGGGGACTGTTCAGGAAGCAGGTGGTACCTGAGTTTAAGGAAGTACGATGTGAGAGGGAGGAACAGAAGAAGCAAATGGAGCCAGCGACCCAAGGCGGAAGTCTCAGAAGGGTCCCCAGCTCTCTGACAACAGCTTACACTCCTTGGTGGGAAGGTAAAATTTTACGGAACCATGGCTTGTGATAACAATTCTAACAGTAATTACGGATGACCTGGTGCCTTGAAAGACCTGAGTGATGAATTAGAATATTTGATGATTGTTGTGATATGGTTATGCCATTGCTGTACCGGCCAGTGGTATTTACATCAGCCTACACGACTGATCATCTTACTCGCTTCGGTAATAAAGGTTCTGGTTCTACGGTTCATGTACTGCCCATACACATTAGGCTTGGGTTTTTTCGTAGTATACACGCATGGCTGAATTTTTATTGACTACAAAACACCAAATGGGGTAGCAGAAACATTATTACTTGTATGTTGGGCAATAATGGACATGTCCTCGTTGAGGACCGTCGAGGTCATTTCTCGAACGGTGATAATAGAGGGTATACTTGCAATAATCCTGGCCGTATGCGTTATGTATCTTGTCTCTCGCCTCCAAAGAAATCCAGCAGGGACAGAGGGAGAGTTTGGATAATTCCTACAACTAGTGACATTGGGGAGGGGGTGGGGGTGGGGGGCGATATATGTGTTGACCAATTAGTGTTGATTGTCTGGTGTTTTTTACTTATTCAGCCTTTTTTACCCTCCCACCTCGAAAGAGTGACCTTCTATCTCAAAGAAATTGGTTCTGGTACCAACGCTTCGGCTAAATATGGAATGAATAAGCAGGCTCGAGTTGATAACCCGGGCCCTGCTACATAATCGAACATAGAAAGGCTACCTTGACTTTGTGTATGTTACAGGAGGTGACCGAACCGCAGTGCGTCCTCTGTGGATCTGGCGATTTTCGGTCCGCCTGGGTCCTCGGGACCACCTTCCTAGGCCATTGCTCTTTTCGTTCACCTGTACGACATTCAAGTGAGATTTGGTTTGTACCTGACGGAATTTACTGGAAGCATGAAGGCCGCCCTCCATTTACTCCGACCTGGATTTGTTGGGAGTTTGCTGACCTGGCGAGAACAGTTCCTTGATTCGGGTGAGGGTACTGAAGGTAACCCTCAAATGCCACTAACGATAGTAGAAGATGGCCGGATACTGGGCCACGTTGATCCGTTGCTCCGAATGACTTGGCGGCTAGCTGACGGAGCATGCCCTTCCACTTAACCGATGGATATTGCGTCGCGGCCGGGCCAAAAGCAGGGCCACCACCGGAGGAGTTCTGGAGTGGCTCTGCCGCAACTGGAGGACGCCAGCCGGACCGGGTCGCTGAGCCAGGGTCTCCTGGACCCAGTATAATCCGGGCTGCCTCCGTGGATATGGCGGACCGCTGGTCCCCAGCACCTGGCAGCGTCTCCGTTCCCCCTTCCCCAGGCCCGCCGCCCTCTCTGATGCCCCCGGTCTCTCCAGCCGACGCGCCTGATTCCTCCATGGTATGAGTGTTGGTACAATTGAAAAAGTTAAATATGAAACAGGCCTAAAAACTAGACCCAAATGCAGCCTAAGAATGCATTTTCAAATTTGACCGCTAGATGACGTCAGAACAAATTGTCCATTGAGCACTCACCAGCTCGCAACAGGTCCATTTCCAGAGTAAACAAATTAAATATGATTAACTCGAACATACCAGAGTCAATGCCTTTAAAATATGCCTTCACGAATGTTTAACAAAGAGTAATGCATAAAATGTGCTTTACAACTGGATTACACAGTTTTACAGAGTTTACTGTTAACTGTTGTTTTATGATTACTATTTTTCTTTCTTTCTTGAATGTTGTATTGAAACAACAACATGGTATCATTCATTTAATTTAGAATAGTTGTGTGTTGTGATATCAGACACTTTGAAACTGCTTGGGGTAAACATTGCCGGAGAACGTTATTTACTCCCAAATGATCTCTCCTGATGAAGAACCTGACAAGATCAAAAACCTGTTGATTGCAAGGGAGATGATGGATCAACATGATTGTGCAAACATCTCTTTTTTTTTAATGCTGCCGAGATGTGATTTTAATATGTGATTTGAATTCTTACATAATGTGTGTGCATGATGTTTTATCATTGACTTGAGGAGAGATCACAAGTCAAAGCGCCCAAAAAAAGGTACGTAAAGTACCAAACTAAAATAGAACAGCTGTGAGGGGTTTGGCAGGATGCCAGAATACACAGCTGTGGAAAGTCCAGATCAGCTAGAAGTGAAAGTTGCCACCGCGCCCTTTGAAGGAAAAATTTGCTTTGAACAGGAAACGTCCTTTGCATAACCCGGACCAGCCGTAGGGTGACGTGACCACAGTTGCCTCTTCGAAGCTATAAAAACGGCAGTTCGGAGGGGCAAGGATGGGATGGTCAGGGTGAAGCCCTATCAGCCCGGATCCTCAATTTCCGGTACCTGACGAGAATAGGATTATGAAGATGACTCCTTATCAAGAAATTCAATATTACATTCAAATGGCACAACTCAAATACAGGTATGGGGTGGCTTTTCTCTAATACTCTGTTTTATTCCAACTAACCTCAGTTATTATGAAGCCGTTGTATCTGGAAGGAGACATAGACAATATACTACTCTCGCGTGTCGGAAGAAATGAGCCAATCGCATGTATTAAATGTCTCTAACCCAAATTGTTAACTGGATAAAGTAAAAATAGAAAGTATTTAAATGGTACTAAAATATAATTACATAAATTAATAAGTTAAATCACTGGGCGCTTAAGACTTGATCAATCTTGACACCCTCAATGATGATAGACAGGTTCTTATTTCATTTATTCATTTTTATTCTTGTAATCATTTTTACTCACTTATTCGTGTTTTTTAATCTTTTTTATCTTTCTTTCCTCTCATGATCATCATAATTACTGTCTGTTGTGACATTATTCTCATTTGATTTTAAGTTGAAAAATACCATTCAAACAATGTTTTTGTTGTCGACGATAGTATCCCGCGTCTTGCGGTTACAATGGTTGATTAATGCGTGTTTTAAAATGATTGCCATATTAATAACTGTGTCAAAATTCATTACATTGTCTACCTCAGTTATTTTTATGATTTAATTCATGTCACCACTCAACCTTCGTTGATGAATGAAAGGTTGCGTGCTCACTAACACCGGGCCGTGCGATCCTTCTCGAAAAATAAATAGTTAATTAAAAATAGTTTACTCCGGCGTAACGAATAAAAGAAACAAATCTGAATGATCCTGACAAGGATTATTAAATTACTAACTAGGACATTAACAATAACACCAGAAATAAAAACCGAAAGAGAGCCGTCGTTAAAACAAAGCGGTCGCTTATTCACCTCTAATTCTCGGTTACTTATTAGAGTTAAAAATAAGTGAAGGTGGATTCGGATTGGCTTCGTGAAATCAAAGGCGGTCAGGAACCTAGCCGTATCTCTTTCGTAATCGACTCGGATGAAAAATAGAACCTCCGTCTCGCCCGCTGTCCTGCGTTACGGCAAGAAGGGGGCGAACCAAAAACGGGGGTTCGGGCCCGTTAGTACGGGAAGTCGATCAGGACTGTTTCCCGATTCGGTCCTGCGGATAAGCGATTCTGACAAGGCCCAGCTTCAATCTTTCACCTGTGCATTATAAAATGAATGCAAGTCACCATTGCGAATAGAACTAATGCAGGCCATGAGCCTTTTCTCCTCATGGTAAAGCAGTTTTAAACACATTATGACTTCATTGTATTGCTGTTACACAGAAAAGACACACAAAATGTCATGAGGAGGTAGAATTAATATGATAATTATTTTTTCATCTCCCTTTTGGATAATCATTTTTATGCAAGATTAACAAGAACAAGTTCATTTGCAGATCATCCAAACTGGGAGGGACAAAAGGAATTGATGAGCAGACTAAAATACATTTTTAAAGTAAAGAATCCACTGTCGGCATGTTGATTTGGATGAAGAAATTGTCTGTATGCAAATTCATAGATTCAGCGCAAAAGCAAAAATAATTTGATCCATTTCTATCCATCCATAAAGTATCCAAATACATACTGTACATGTGAGGTCAATGTATTCGATACACGTAATTTTGCCACAATCCAGTGAGATCCAGTATAAGCACGCAATTAAAAAAAATGGCATTCCCAAATAAATAAGGCTGAGCTTGGCTCATGCCAGCCTGTGTAATTTTGGAAAATAGTAAATGATTTATTTTAAAGGTTGCAATGTTGTATTAATTCTTTCAGGGGATACTGTCCAGAGGTGGGCATTGCGTCAGTACTGACAGAATGCCCACCTCTGCTGCTGGGAGCAATGCCATTTTATGAAATGAAATACAAAATAAACTTCTTTTTTTTCCTCTTTGCTCATCCTCTCGGGTGGCTGCCTTATCCCACCTTTTTTCTATCACCATGATGATGGAGGCAGCAGTGTGACAATTGCAGCTTGACGGTATGGCTAACTATTCACAGCAGGTGGAAAAGGCATTCACATGGACGGAACACGCACACACGAAGAGGAACCGGACTTTGTGTATCTCCACACTGTAGAAGATTGTGTGACTGCAGTTGGCCTTTCAGTAATAGGGTTTTACGGAGGAGTTTTATTTTGTGGGTCAACACGTATTAGTCCATTAAATTTGCATACATGCATAAGAGAAACATTTGATAACAGTATCAAATATTGTTGTGACTCCACCCTGGATTGCAATTCGAAAAGGTTTTCAACTTAACCCTGCCCCCTGCAAATTCGTCATGATCCAGAATACATTGACGATTTTACTGGAATATGAATCGCGGACCTATTTTTGTGGCAATGTTTACAATCAACATAGGCAACCGCTTAGATCTTTCTGAAACATTGTAGATGATCACAAGGCTGGCTAGGAGTCGGACATCGCATGCTGTCTGGTTACATCTGCATTCACTCTTCTGGTGGGACACAATTGTGCAGGAGTTCACTGCTCCACAGTTTGTGCAAAACTTTCATGTTTCCAGGGAGTCAAACTTCTCCATCTGTCATCGTCATGATAACCCCGCCCCCCGCCCCTGACATGAGCCAAACTTTGGCACGACCTAACAAATAATTGGGGCCAGATTAAGCTCCAGTTTCAAGCAGCGAGAGACAATTTTGGTGGTGGAAAAAGAAACAACCGGTGCTAACCAGGGCACTGGCCCAGAACTAGCACTCGCACAAGCACGGTGGAAAAGGGTCGTGGGTGACAATTAGGTTTAAAGGCTGCACTGAAGAATAAATGCTCTCTTTCATGGTTCTTCCTTCCTTTTAAGAAATCGCAAAAGCATTCACAGATCCACCTTTTGTTGTGAAGCATGTGAAGAAACTTTCTTGCTGTAAGATTTAATCATGGGACTTATTTCTCACTCTATTCATAGGATTTAGACAAAATAAGTGTTGAAACGTTGCAGTGGGATTGAAATGTCAAATGCAATGCCTGAGTTCACCTCATCTTGATGTCTGAATAGAATGCTCACCAAAAGAGCATCCCCATTCAACCTTCCTCTCTCGTCACAATCAAGCAGAGGGAAAAGTAATTCTTTGATGGTTTTGCTGTTGTTTCTTTGGTGCACACAGAGAACAACTATAACAGCAGCGGTTATGGAGGCACAAAGCTGAGGAAAGCAGGATGGGAAAAGCAGAACCAACCCTGTTTGCGGAGGCATATACAGTACATATCGAACGAAACACATCGTGACGCACGTAAAGCAGGCGTGGGGGAAAGCCACTCTCCAAAGATGGGAATTCCAATTCGTGAGTTTTTTTTAGGGGGGTTAATTTAATGCCGACACCATTTTCACATAAAGACCTATTTTAAGTACCAATGTTCAGCCCATCCAAGTGACACTTTAAGGCCACGCGCTTTAGATTTAGTTGTGGTGGGATACGCTAATCAGCGAAATGCTTTTACATTACTGTACATTAACTGAACCATATTTCAATAGAAATAAAATTACACAAACAGCGTTTTTCATTCCAATACCATAGATGTATTTATTTATTCATTCATTTTCCGATCCGCTTTATCCTCACAAGGGTCGCGGGGGGTGCTGGAGCCTATCCCAGCTGTCTTCGGGCAGCAGGCGGGAGACACCCAGCCAATCACAGGGCACACAGAAATGAACACCCTTCCACACTCACACTCACACCTAGGGACAATTTAAAGTGTTCAATTAGCCTGCAATGCAAATTTTTGAAATGAGTGAGGAAACCGGAGTACCCGGAGAAAACCCACGCAGGCCCAGGGAGAACATGCAAACTCCACATAGGGAGGCCGGAGCTGGAATTGAACCCGGTACCTCTGCACTGTGAGGTCGACGCGCTACCCACTGGACCCCCAGGCCACCTGATTTATTTATTTATCTTTTTTTGCCCCCTCTTTTCATGCCTTGAACACATCATTGTTTTACTCTCAAATACGTTCAAACCTTCAAATATACTTGGCAAACAACAGTTAATATAAGGTTCCATTTCTAACATCTGAAACGGCCAAGCAACATAAAAAGAAACACTCCCTTGACTGACTTAAATCCCTTTATTCTGCCAGAACCCAGCGCAATTATTGCTGTTGCAAAGTAGGCCATAAATGTTTGATGAACATCTTAGTGTGTTTTAATAACAACAAACCCATTGGTTTCACAAGATCTCAGTTTATTTCTTCTCCTCTTTCTGACAGTTACTGAGACAATGTAGCGATAATTGCACTTAGAGGTGCTGATGTTTAGTGTCCGGGTACACAATGACATGCTTACAAAATGTAATTACGCTTTCAGTTGACGAGATGTGCCAAGTGTTTGTTTGCGTCATATGCATATCAACATGCTCTGCTCATATTTATATATTTTTGTATTCTTCTTTCACACAATCATCAAGGTCAATTAAGTGTAGTGAAATACATGGCAGAAGGTGTTTGTGTCTGTTACGGCCCCCGACCAGCTCTTATACAAGACCCGGTTGAAGATTTTAGGAAGGTATTCTTGTGCCTGTTTCTTCTTCCTGCCGCTACCCTGAGCTAGTCTGTCGCCCCAAGTGATTCAAGTGATAAAAGTGCTTTACTTCAGTGAGTTCTGAGCCCATTATTTCCTGTCCTTATTCCACAACAAATGAACGACATGGTTGTCTGGATAACGTTTTTACCCATCCCGGCCATCGGGTGGCAACACACATCCAGACATGAAGCCACAATGTCTCCACCATCCCCACCCCCAACCTCCCACAACCCAATCTTAATAATGACACCTTCTCCCTCTATTTCGCTCACTCACTGAATTCCAATTTCTTTTCTCCACCAAAACAGTTTTTCCACCTTTGACAACATCAGTGGTGAGAAACAAACACGATGCTTCTGTGAACAATACAATATTTGATCAAACTAATTCAAATTATATCATTTCTGTGGTGTTCTCATCAATTTATGTTACCATGTTCAATATATTTTGTCTGTCAGTGCTGTCTGCTTTAAGATGAGACGTGTCCAAATGGAGAGCTCTCATAAAAAGAATACTTAAATAAAATAAAATAAAATAAATAAAAAGGCTTTTCGGACAGTGTGACTTATGTTTTTTTATTTATTTAAATTTTGTACACGTAAGCACATATTCTTTATTATGCGTGTATGCGTCCATACATGTAGCAGTACACACACACACACACACACACACACACACACACACACACACACACACAACCCAATTCCAATGAAGATGTGACGTTATGTTAAACATAAGTAAAAACAGAATGCAGAATATTCATTTGTCACTATTTAGATCAGGGGATGTCGTTAACATGTGTAAACGGTGGGCCTGTGAAGCCCTTTGACTATAAATATCCACATTTGACTTGACTTGGCTATTTTTTTTGTCTACCAACATACTGTACCTAGCTGTTAATAGCAATCTGAGACAGGAAGGCAATTAAATTTTTTTTATGATCCCACCCCCCAAAAACCAATTAGTGTGTGTGTTTTCAGGCTGACAGCAACTCTAAACATGCATCTAAGCAATAAGGCAATTAATAAGTGCTTTTGGCTTAAAAACAGAAACATCCCATTTTTCAAACAACAGTACCAAATCACCTAAATGCTGAAAACATTTTAATGAGGAGCAACAATGATGCTGGCTTAAAGTCTGACGTGTTTGCAAATAGTTGCCACATCTGTAGATGTGAGAAAAGTGCTCACAAAAATTCTTGGTTTCTGTAAAATATCCTTTTTTGTCTGCCGCTAGATCCTAGCCAAGCAGTGGTTAGCAATGTATTTATTTGGGAACATAATTGCGACGGTGACCCAAAAGGTGCCAGAGGGAAGGGACATTGTAGCAAGCAAGACAAGGTGCTCCTGTTCATTTCACACAAACTTTCAGGGGGTGAAAGTATCACACATTCATCGTGTTATGTGCGCAGGCAAGTCGAAGAAAATTGATGCACGGTAGAAGAGGAGTCTATTAAAGCTCAGCTCATCAAGCAGATTTGAGGCCACTTGAGGGCCGAGTATCTCTCATGGTGACAGCGAGCCCACCCAATCAAATACTGTCAGCTTGTCAGCTCGACTGAAAACCCCGGTGTTCATCCAGACACCTACAGTTCATTAGAAGATCAGGGCTCATTGCATCTAAAGATGTCACTGTCACGGTGCGGGGGTGGTGGTGGACCCCAAAAAGCAGGCAAGAGGGAGGAGCAGGGTGAGCTTGACAAAATGTATTAATCAAAGACTGAGAAAACCAAATCCAAAACAAGCAAAGTCCTGAAAACAACAAGAATTCAAAGTGACAACAAAACCCATGGCATAAGCAAAAAAATATGACGTGATAAAAACAAACCAACTGAAGCAGTGACAGCAACAGAAACAGCAACAATGACCCGACACCGAATGGTCGGGCCGGGAGTCCTTTTAACAGAAAGTGACATGATGACCAACAGGTGTGCCGCTGTAGGAGGAGCCCCACAGAGCCACCTGTTGGTCCCAAACAAATCACCCGTGACAGTGCCCCTCCCTCAAGGCACTGATCCCAGAAGTCCCAAACAGTCACCCAATGGCTGGGCTCGGCCTGACGTGGATGTGACTCAGTTCAAACGGGCATGTGGATGTGGCTCGGCTCAATGTGCAATGTGGATGTGGACCTGACTCAATTCAAATGGGCACATGGATGTGGCTCCGCTCAACATGGACATGGACGGGGCTCGATGTAACGGGGAACATGGGATGGCCGCATGACATGCGCTGCCTGAAGGGGAAATGTGGGACGGCCGCAGACGTGCTGTGCTGGGCACAGGGTGGAACTGGGACCAGTGCTTTGTTCCTGCGGAGTGCTTTTGTTGGTCAGGTCATTCTGTCAGTCAGTTTAAAATTAGCTTGGTAGTTAATCTGACATAGACAATCAATAATGAAGCACAAATTTGTGATAAGTTTGTATGTACCATCTCTGACAAATGACTTCCCACATCAGTGTTTGAATGACTCTTTTTCAGCTGTGGCGAAAGTCTGTTTAATCAAACTTTAATGAACCTTAAGGGACAACCTCTGGTGTAAAGAAAAAAAGGCAAATCAATGCATTGAAAATTGTTAAAAAAAAATGTGCCTCAGAAGTGGTGTTCGAACGATCATCATGTGCGACACCCGTAAACGTTGAGACCTAAGCTGTCATGACCGTAATGCATTGGCTACATTTCGGCTTGACATAAAACATCTATTGTTGAGTTAACTGCCTTATAAATGGATCATGGTTCAAATCTAAATGAAACAAAAGCAAAACGGGAAATACGACTTGTAAATATTATGCATACATCACATCGAGGTTATTTCATGTCACTGAATTTGGCCAACCTGTGTGTTGCACAAAACCGTATTCGCTATCAAACCAATGCATATAAATGCATGCAGACCAGCTCTCCTCTAGATTGTCTCTCGGTGCGCTGTTTCGATTCCATTCCATCCAATTTCATTTAGGATTATTCTGTTCAAGTCAAACGCATTTACTGCATTACTTTGCATTGCTGCTGCATTGGCAAATCTGCTGTCTTATTGACAGCCAGACGAAGGTGACAGACACGTTACTGCACACCTTGTCAGCCATCAGTGCACTCAATTAAACAACAGGCCAAGGAATTGGATGGCTGAATACCAGAAGATTGTCACACACCCCCGAACACACCTACATGACTGTACATAAATCTAATGTTTACAATCTGAGCCATCACACACACACACACACACACACACACACACTTGCATGTATCTACATTCACATTCAAAGGGGTGTTGTACGACAGCAAGTGAGCTAGCACAGGCATAACTTCTTGACCTAGAGGCCATGCCAAAGAGAGACACTGGCATGGAAGAACATGTGCATGTATGTAGTGACATACAGGCCTCTGTTGTTCCTTCACACGCTACAATGGCCCGCTTTCAAATTGTTGAATTAAGGGATTTAGTGATTTACAGTCTCTTTGTTTTCCTCTCAGAAATAGCTCTGCATACAGCAGCTGACAGGTGGGAAAACAGCTCTTCCCTCTCCACGCAGTTTACTTATCCTAATATTTTCATGAGTCTGTTAGACAAATAAAATCTTGCTAACTTTGCATTCAATCATTGGGGTCCCTTTCCATCCTACCAATAATAATACAGGTACATCATTTCTAACCTGCATAGGATGTGGGAAATAATTTGGAGAACTGCTAATTATTTCAACCAAAATTAACTTGGGGGGGGGGGGGGGCATGGTGGGCGACTGGTTAGCACACCCGCTTCACATTGCATTGGTCCAGGGTTCGATTCCAGTCCTTCCTGTGTGGAGTTTGCATGTTCTCCCCGTGACTGCGTGGGTTTTCTCCGGGTATTCCGGTTTCCTCCCATTTTCTAAAGACATGCACGGTAGAGCCACTCTAAATTATCCCTAGTTGTGATTGTGAACGCAAATGGTTGTTCATCTCTGTGTGCCCTGCGATTGGCCATCCAAAGTACATTTTACACATGACAAAAAGGACCTCTTATACATTTCAACAACGTTCCTTGATAGTCATTGTTATTCACACATGTTCTCGAGCAAATCATTTGGGCCCTTTCAGGACAAAATGTATTCATTGTGTGAGTAAATTATCATATACACAAGTGGACTCTTGTTTACTAATAAGATGACTTCTGAAGGTTATCAATTGTCATGGATTGTATTTAGGGGTATCATACTACAGCAAACTGAATACACGTGCACACCACACTTCTCAGATGTATATTGGATGAAAATTTGCAAAAGGGATATCATTCTTATTACACTTCCCGATTGTGTGCTACCTTGTGTTGGTCAATCGCATAAAATCTCAACAAAATCAACACCACATTTTGATTGTTAGGTCCCAACATGTGGGAGAAGTTCAAGGGATATAGATTCCTTTTCAAGGCACTGTACATGCTCCGCAAAATTTTTAAAGGATGTGCTCCATCCACGTACTGTATATGCTTCCAAATGCTCACTTCTTTAAGATGAGCACAAATGTATTCCCCTGTCAATCCAAACACATTCTTGACTCATTTTATAAACTCAGCTAATGGAGATAAGAGCATATGCAGAGCCCCGGCGCCGATATTTGATTGATACATGCGAGGGGAATTTGGTTTTCAAACAAATGGTCTTTGTGTGTTATTGCAACTTTAAAAAATGATTTAATCATTTTTCTTTCTTTTTTCTCAGTGCATGTAAAAACCCCAACTAACAATACTCAACTATCTCCCTTGTGTCTAATCTCAAGCATCCGTTTGGAGCATCGTGTGCTACTTTGTGCCCCTTCCCTTTTAATTTGATTGGCTACCAGCTGAGCTTGTTGCATAAGTCTCTCCTGGTATTTCTTTTCAGTACTGCCTGCAGGTATTTCTGAAAGCTCTTCCTCAAACAAGATCAGTTCTGAATGTAAAGGGAATATACACAGCCACAGACAGGGCTTTGTTTCAATTTCTTGAAGCCAAAAAACTGAGGAAAGTAAAAGAAAAGAAGAACAGAGGTCTTTGGAGACGTTATCTTGATGTGCCTCATCTCTATTGGGCAGGAAAGGTTCAATCCCGAGGTAGGGTATGCCATATCAAAACAAAGGTGGATTGAGCTCAACCTGTTCTCTTAAATTCATGCAGACATCTTTCACAAATATTACACAAATATAAACTTGATCTTTGTTCCCTTGCACGCCTACATACATTTGCAGTGCTTTTTGCACAACAGAATTATACTCACATAGATACACAGATACACATCCACCCACCCACAACGATTACGTCAAAAAAAGAGAAATCGTGTACTGAGTACCGTATGTCTTTCATTCAATATACACACAACATTGCACTCATCCTCTCGAAGGTTGGGGCAACTGTTATAAATAAAAAAAGCATGCGCGCGCACACACACACACACATACACTAAATCTTCAGTTTCGATCCCATTGCTTTCCAGTAAATCCTAAATAAACTATTCCCGGAACATCGACAAATGCAATTTTCAGATTAGCAGAAAGCACACGCAAATGGAACACAACCTGGGGAACCGATCCAGTAGGACAATGTGCAACTGATAGGTTGTGAGCGTGCAGATGTGTGGTGGTTTGTAAAATCCTAGTGGTATCGTCAGTAAATAGAAAAGAGGAGGTGACTCATTGGAGATGGTCATTTCCAGAGGTGGTCAATTTCCAAAATTTGGCCGATTAGTCATTCTTCATCTGTCAGCGGCCTGGGAACCCGTCTGTCATCGTTAGTCCATTTTATCTACTCTTGGCCTGCACTTATTTTTTAACTGTATGATATACTTACTGGTTGTTCTCCGAAACTGCCATGTTGGACATTAAAAGTAATCTCCGATGACTACTGCGGTCTGGCATACCAGTACTGCATTTGGGTTCTACACAGACTCATGATCTAAACAAGTGTTCAGTGGCAGGCACTGAGTAAATTAAATGTATTGCAAACACCTTTTTAGGTGTTGAGGCGAAATGAGGGCATCTTTCTACATGCGATCGAGGTGTATGCCCTTTCATTCATTTTTTAAAATTTTGGCTCATATTCTCAAACACAAGCTGAACATACCTCACCTTTATTTTATGGGGCCTGAGGTCTGCAAACAAGTTTCTCAAAGTGGACGAATTCTTCAATGTTCCCGTCGAGGCGTTAAATTCTCGGCTAAGTGTGAAATCACTCGATTTACACCATCTCATGGTCTGCAATTCAACCAACTGTCTGCAAACTAATTTTGACCGAGCTCAAATAGGGCAGCATACTTGTATGTCCATCAGTATGCATCTTTTTACAGAGATAAATACTGTAGATATAGAGAAAATCTATGTCGATCTATCTCTATATCTATATAGATATAGTAGAAAAGCATTAGAATGGTTTTAACATTAAGTTAGGTTGCTCTGCTCACTTTCCACTTCAATTTTCAAAAACAATGTTTCAGCATTAATATAATACTGAGCACCTGAGAAAGACGACTGAATCGAAGCCTCCTTTTCTCCATAATTAGTCTCAATGTTGGTCTGCACCATTACAAAAGCTTTTTATGCAGACATGGCATATTAATTTTTTGCTGAGCCTTTCCAACGTTAACTTTAATTGGAGGGGAGGATGCCAGTTGTCAGCTTGAGTACTAATGTGCTAATTAGTCTTCTTGTCCACCTCTTGTGTCTCGATATCAGCGGTACAAAAGTCTCAAATGTTCAACAGAGCTGAATAAATACATGTTTAGAAATACACTGAACAATCAAAAGAGGATAAGGAACGGTGCAGTGCGCACACATATTTCTATAATGATGTATGTAGTTTGTTTCATCTCAAACGACTCCCAGTGTGCGTGAATGTTCACGGGTTCAGATGGATGTGCGTCTCCTTCCTTTTGAGGAAGCCATCCTCCCTGTCGGGGGAATTTGTCGGAACACGGACGCCATATGGTATAGACGCTGATTAATTCTTACCTGGCGTGGGCCAAAACACATGCATGCATGCATACACGCACATAAATCAAACACATAGCCTTACCCATCTTATAAAGAAAAGTACGCTTCATACAGAAAGGTGACTGGGTTTTTTTTTGGGGCGGGGGGGCATTACTTTTATTTATGGAAGTTGCAAAAATATACCCGAAAGTTAAACCCTTAACATTGAAACTACCGGTATTACAAATTATGTTAAACTGTGATGGATGGGAGATTGGAGGAAGCAGAAGTATAGTGGCAAAACAAAATTGGATGAAATGAAATATTAGTTTCACCAAAGACATCGGGAATCTCTCGAGCTGTCAGAGAAACATTGGAAAAGATACATGTGATAGCCGGGTCTGAGTCGGTGTGAAAGATAAGCGTCATATTGGTTTCCTCTCCGACGATTTGACTGAGCATTGTTATCAACTCTAAAATGAAAACAAAAATATGAAGAGTTCTTAAGATGAAATCGCAAACAGCCTCATGACTTTCCTGAACCAAAAACCCAGTCGACAAGGGCAGATTTAAATTATTCAGAAATAAAGTCGAATTTCAAGAAGACAAGCTCCTGTAACTGATATCATTTATACATTGACATCTGTTCAACAAATGTGTGTGTGTGCACGCGCGAACTGGCCTCTGCCCAGTCCCTGTCATCCGCAAAAAACTAGAAGTGCAATAATTCTCACTTGGAAAGCAGCAGGGGATTCAATCCAAGATTTTAAATTTTTTTTTTTACATTTTATTTATTTATTTTTTCACAAAAGAACAGCATGATTGAGTGTGTCTGCCTGCCGAATTCAACATTTAATTTCCTTGTGGTCCCGAGATCCATGTCTCTCTTTTCCAATTTGTCTTCCTCATCAGATAAGGATCGAGGACTAAATGAAGGGCTTTGGCTCCATCCGCTTGCCCTTTTAAATCCCACATTTAATTTTTTTACAAAATGTGGAACACTTTTTTTTTTTAGGTGAATTAGGTTAACTTATTCAAATACTTATTTGGGTCATTAATGTCAATTCCCAAAGTAATTTTATTTAAACAGTCTTACTGTCAAATCGGTCCCAATTGACACATAAACATTTTCATTCATTGGGTGAAAAATACTGTACTGGAACAGACTTCATACTGTATGTGCCATTAGTGCTCCTCAGTAGACCTGCGCTGAGTATTCCACCACTGTGAGCTGTTTCCCTAAACCGTTTCTGATCTTAAATAAAGGTGACAAAAACGGCATCTCAGTGGACAATCTTGTGAATGAAAGATTTAGATTTGGATCTGTAGTCAAGTGTGGAACTGCCATTGTGGAGTAAACAATTTTGATGAGCGAACACCGTAATTTCCGCACTATAAGGTGCTTCGGAGTATAAGGCACAACTTCAATGAATGGCCTGTTTTAAAACTGTTTTCATATATTGGGTGCACCCGCATTATAAGGCACACAGAATAGAAACTTGAATCGTGGCTGCGTTTGCATTATGCATCCACCTGATGGAGATACGTTAAAGGGAATGCAATACAATACAGCTCTATTTATATCGAGCTTTCGCAACGGCTGCAGCTGTAACAAAGCGCTTTCCAGATAATAGGAAAACCTTTGTCTCACAATGGAGAAATTTAAAAATGAACGGTACACAGTACAGAATGAAATATAAATAAAGATATGAGCATGTGTATATATATATAGCACATCTGATGATTATAAGGCGCACTGTCGGGATTTTGAGAAAATTGAATGCTTTTTGGTGCGCCTTACAGCGCGGAAAATACGGCACGTTCGAATGTACAGTATTTGCATCTTCTTACCTTACACAGTTGACAAGTTTTCCTCTTGGCTGTCAAAGTAAAATAATGGCCGCATATACGCTCACAATTTCGTTACACTCCGCCGTCGTGATCCTTTCTATTTTGAGGTCTACATTGTCATCATCCTGAAGGTTGCACCTGTAGGATAATTGTTTGACAGTCCATTGTGGCGTAAACAACATTGGTGACCAAATGATTGCAAATAATGAAAAACATAAAACATTGGAAGTGCTTTTAGCATTTCATTTTGGGCATACAAGAAGATGCCCTAATGGCCTATGAAATTCTTGACATATTAAGGAAAAGCCTTTTTTAAACAAGCCAGATGCCAATTCTGCATAAGCCCACAATTAATGAGCCATCCACCTACACACGTAGGTAATTGGTTCTAAATAGGAGAGACACACGCAATAGGGAAAATTATATTTGCACGAAAAGAAAACCCAACACAAAGAGGACCATAAATCCTGCAGAAAGTGAGTAATTAAATAAGAAAAGACTATTTTACTATCACCTTTATGTCTGTGCTACTTTGATACCCCTGGCAGGGGGATAAACTCCCACTATAACAGGCCTCCTGGGGGTCGTTTGCTTAAAGAAAATCCCTACTTTTTCTTTTATACCACCACCTGTGGAGAAAAATGATAAAAGGAGACGCGGGTGTTTGTATCACAATCTTTTCTACGACACCGTTGTGAGATGTGGAGCAAACACAGCCTCAATTGTATAGTTGTTATCGTCAATGGATGACAGAGTGCACACCAAAGTAATTATCCCAACAATATGACATGGTTGACTGGGATTAATTAGAATAATGTCCCCCAAAAATTAGGGAGAAAGAGACGATGCTTCCCTTTAGAATTGTATGACTTTGTCTTTGTACAAAGTAAAAATTTGGTATTGGAATAATTTAGTGGCACGTGGGTGCCAAACAATCCTCACACATGTACTGTAGAATATTGTTTGATTTGAAAGCAACACAGCCATATAACCAGCACCTTGCCTGTGTATTCCATTTCCATAAAACCAGCTGTTTGGGCTCCTGGAGCATCGTATGTATACATGTGATCTTTTTCCACTTGTCATCTTGAATGGCACGTAGGGGGACCCTCATTTGGCCTTTCATTGACAAACCAAAATACATGTGATAAAGAAATAAAACACCCTTAACATCCAGTCATTACACTCAGGTGAAATTTTGGGGGCGGTGTGTCAAATGAGCCAGCCTTCACGGCCCAGGTGGGGAACGAGTGGCGTGTAATGAGGTGAGCGGTTGAATATTAGCCCGGAGGCTGGAAGAGTAAAAAGCGAGTGGCCATTTGAAAATCTACAGTGCCTTGTAAAAAATATTCAGCCCTCTGGCTTCCTACTAGATCTGAGCAGAATGGGTGGTGATTCGAATTGAGATGCGAATTGGCCGTCAAAAACAAACGCTAAATCGGAATTTTCAGATTTGTGCCACAACGCGTTGGGGCTAAAACTAAGCAATGTTGATGAAAGTAGTTTTAAATAAGGCATCATGAATGCAGAAAGATGATTTAAGGTTAGGTGGGGGTGTAAAAGAATAGTTTTGAAAAAAACGCCATAAAATGTCGAACATAAATCACAGATCCAATGTGAACTGAGAGGAGAAAAAGTGATGATTCCCAAGACTCTCTTTAAAAACAATATCTTCATTTATTTTATTTATTGGTACTCTTATATACATGGCATCATTTGTGCTTTTTGTTATCAAGAGTAAAATCAAGTCAGAGAAAACCCCCCAACTGAAAACCAGGGTTCTTTTTTTTGTAGGATCGACTGCATCTACAAACTCAAAGAGGGGAGAGTGGTTGGGCTGTGTGTGTGTGTGTGTGTGTGTATGTGTGTGTGTTGGTGTAAAAAGGAAATGGGTAGGTAGGTCGATAAATAGGTTGACACTTGCAGATGTCCATTGAAGGGAGTGTGAATGTCCAGATTGGGATGTGCTTTTACCAACAGCAGCAAAGGCACCTGTGTATCACTTTGTAAAAAAAACAAAACAAAACAAAAAAATAAAAACAGAATCAGTCGATCAGTCAGCCTCAGGGCCTGAATCCTATTGAGCAAGTACAGCTCATTGCCCTTCAGGGGGTGGGGGATGACACCTGTGCAGATGACTCATCCTATTCACATCACACATTGCCTTAAAAAAAATAAAATAAAAAAACAACCATCACAAAAAAAATTCTCTGGAATCTTGAGTTGTTTTTGTTTTTAGATTGCAGAGCTGTTGAAGGGTTAGGCAGGATGAATGAAACATGTTTGCAAAGCCACAATGTAGAAGTTGCAGCTAAAACGACTGTTCCTCTCTTGGGGTTGCACACAATTTATCCCAAAGGTGTTTGATGTTCTACCAGACCAAACTAATCTCACCATGACGTGCCAGCACTGAAAAGGGTTTTCCTCAAAATGTCCCACAAAGTCAGAATCGGATTATACCAAATGAAGATGAAGAATTAAGATTCAGAGGGTCCCACCACTGAGGAAATAATTTTACAGGTTTCCCAAGACATTGGCTGATTTAGTATAGTGGAATATCATATGAGCAACGGATAAATACAGAAATGAAAATAGTGAATACTGTGGGGTGAGAAGATAGTGATTGGTTACTGGTTATAATTGTGTAAAACAATGAAATGAAGCAGACTGAAAAAAAATACAGAAAAATTTACAGCAATTACAGAAAGCATAATTGGTGGAAAAAGGGACTCCAGGGGAGAGACTCTTTGGCTGTGTTCACATTGTATTTATGGTTGCCTGGCAACAAGCTGTAGACTGTGACGTATTTTGTGAAGACACTCACACTTTCAAACATCCATTTGGCCATTATAATTTTCTTAAACATGACTTGATGCCAAATTGGCTGGCCAATGTTTTGTTGTTGCCGAATTAATCAGTATTGTGTCTTTTTTTTTTTTTTTTTTTGGTCCTGACGAGAAAACCAAATTACAAGTGTCAACACATCTTTAAAGTCCGATTATGATACCGGAACTGGTTTTACCCTGGTGTGGTGGTCAAGAAGAAGGAAAGAAAGAAAGAAAAAATTGTGGACACAATACTACTGCTGTATTGGCAGATGATTGTATTCTTCAAAAATACTTTCAACTTAAATTGTAATAAATAGTGAATGAAAATGGAAAAGTCATGGAATAATTCAAGTAGGGGTGAAAAAAATCTCATGATACACAGAGACTGTGATGTGAAAGCTGAAGCACAACTCATTATCCTTAGTCGTGACACTATTATGTGACTGAAAAGGGTGAATGTGATTGGAGGTTTGTGGGGTTCAGTCATACTTTTAACATTTGTGTGGAAATTCCAGCAGGGAAGGGAAGGGGAAGGCCTTTCTGGTATAGCTTGGTCCAGGAGCTAACCTCATCTTCCCACTTGATTAAACCAAAAGTGGGAACTACCCACAGCTTGAACATGATCCTCAGTTGAGGTTTACCCACGGTCCTTGTCTGTGTTCCTGCTGGTGAGGTTGCAGTCATTACCGCTAGCTTTTTGGTCGTTCGATGAACACTACACTTCCTTTCAACTTGCAGCTTTTGTCAGATGACCACTTTTGAAAATGTAAAAGCCACACGGGCATAGATATCTTGTAGTCCGACAGAGTACGGTTGTGGAACAGCCATGTTCATAATGTGACACCTTGAACTGACTGTGTCATTTCCACTAAATTCAGCCATTCTGTTGACTAACACGTCGTGCCCGTCCAAACCATCTTAGTAGGTAACTGAGCTGGTGGTCGATTCTCTCTTTCATCCTTGTTGATTCAGTTCTTTAGTTGGAACGGTCCCATGATAACTGGTGCTGCCAAAATCTAATCCATTATATGATATGACTTGCCATACTTCAGTCTATGACAACTGGTCTTTTGACTGGCAATAGCTTTACCACCAGTTAAGATTCATATTCATTCAATTCGTTGGCTAGCGTTAGCTTCTCCCCAAATGGTCCATTGTTTCTCGCTTTCTGTCAAACTTTCAGCTCCAGAGGCAAAAGTTACTTGTTGTTTGGCAGGTGGAGCCTTTCTCAGCAGGGGATAGGTAGAGCTTGCCGTTAGCGCAGGCACACAGTTCGTACACGCCTGTCTGTTTGGTGTAGGTGGTACCTGCTGCCGCACCTTCCAGTGGGTCCACTGCACTGCCAAGGGGAATGTTGCCCAGCCGGATCGTGTTTGCATCTAGAAAGATCTGGGAACATAAGGGATTAAAGATAAGGACATTCAGATTTTAATTGTTGTGGGGGAAGAACGGGAAAAAAATAATTATATGTGGTAACAGAGACGGGAAGAGGGTTTGTTGTCTGGTGGAGTTTACAAAAATCATTCTACAGAAATCTAATGAAGATATAGCGTAGAATTTAGCGTGGTCAATTTTTACAAAACACAAAGGGACAAATTCACCTGCATTTATTATTAAATCATGTTTGGCTGGTAAAAATCGTTTGATGAAAACAATTAATGAATATAACTCAACCATATTTCTTAAATTCCCTTAGTTATTATAATAATTTTTAATTTTTTTTACTGTGTGCAGTAGGAGGCGGGGAATATACTGTGGAGAGCCCGATAACTTGATGGAGAGAGAAAGGACAAGTGAGGAATCACATGTGAGAAGCAATTAATAATGATTTCACTCAGGCTGATGGGGTACATCTTGATCTGTTTAAAAAACACACACACTGTCTCTCAACAAGAGCGAAGCAAAGTCGCCGCTTCAAATGCCTTTTGAATATCAGTGTAGCTAAAAGCGGAACATCCATCGGCCATGAACTCATTCAGTACCAGCCAATTCTAGACCAAGTCTGAAAAGACGTTTAAAAACGTCTTTGGGAGTGAATGAGTTAAGCAGGATCAAGATCCGCAGAACATTTCAACTGGTCTCAAAGGCTTTCAATTGTTAACAATCCCCTTTTCAAAACACTCCCTGTATAATGGACATGAGATTTCACAACCTACATGCTCCTTAAGCTCTTGTAGATACACTAATGAATGTATAAAGGCTTGGGCGATAATGAATTCATTTGTTGTTTCAGCAGTGTTGATAATGACCATTATCTCTAACTTTCTTCATTAAAAGCAAATGTATTAGGTGTGGCAACTATTAGGGATGACCACACTTTTACCAAATGAAATAGTATTTCCAGATGTTTGAATCCATCCATCCACTCATCCATTTCTACCGCTGATGACGTGTTTGTTTATACAGTGTGTCTACTTGTACAGCAACCATTATGAAAAAAATATATAAATACAGTTACAACCAGACCCGCCTTTCTTCAACCAATGTGGAATTAAACCGCAATTTATGTAATTACACGGAACAAAGAATGCATGTCCTACTCCTTACAGTTTTCATTGGTACCTTGAAATAGAGAGTTGAAATGCCTCCCTACTCCAACACACCTGATTCAAATGATCAGCTCATCAGCAAGCTCTGAGGAGGCCTGAAACTATCATGATCAATTAAATCAGGTGTGTTCTAGTAGGGAGGGATCGAAAACAGGCAGGATATGGCTCTGGAGAAACCGGAGTTCCCTACCCCTGGGTTAGCACGTCAGCCTCACAGTGCAGAGGTGCAGGGTTCGATTCTGGCTCAGGTCGTCCTGCGTGGAGTTCTCCTTGAGCCTGCGTGGGTTTTCTCTGGGTACTCCAGTTTCCTCCCACATTCCAAATACATGCATGGCAGGCTAATGGAATACTCCAAATTGTCCTTTGGTGTGATTGTGAGCGTGGATGGTTGTTCCACTTTGTGTGCCCTGGGATTGGCTCGCAACCAATTCAGGGTGTTCCCCGCCTATTGCCCAAAGACAGCTGGGAGCTGAGATAGGCTCCAGCACGCCCGCGACCCTTGTGAGGATAAGCGGATTAGAAAATGGAAAATGGATGGATGTGACTGTGAATGTAAATTGCACACAATTTCTAATTGTCAGTGCACAGTATGTCAACACATACAGTACCTGTTGCACGCCTGTCAGCTTCCTCATGAATCTCCAATAAAAGCTGCTCAGGCTCGGTTATTGCCTTTCGGAGGAATAAACTCAGTCATGGTTGGCAACAGGGCCGAAATTTAATATGACATAGCAGACCCACCTGGCATGTCAATGACATCTAAAATGAACTAGGGCATTTGGATTGGGTGGGAGAATGAAGAGAGATGGTTTTGTTTATGTGAGGTAATTCATTTGCTACCTGGGCCTTCAGTGGGACTTTCCCTACCTCTTAATACGACCACAACAATGACACAATTATATACACTATCAATATTAAACAAAAACTCAATATAACAGCATTAAATTGTTCCGTGTATGGCATCTGGAGTGCTTCAGAATCAGAATAGCTATCTAATGACTGAAAAAAAAACATCCATCCATCCATTATCTACTACATAACCAGGGACTCCTCCATTTGAGGCAGGATGTAATCCCCAACCTGGAGAGGGCATTCCACCTTTTTCCGACTGAGGACTATGGTCTCAGATTTGAAGGTGCTGATTTTCATCCCAACCGCTTCACACTCAGCTGCAAACCGCAACAGTGAAAGTTGCAGATTTCAAAGATCGCAGCTTGAAGAATCCAACTATACATCATCATCCACAAAAAGCAGAGATGCAATACTCAGGCCACCAAACCGGACCCCATCAACGTAAGTACACAAGTACGTTTTCGATGCAGATTGGCCGTCATCGCTGCCGACTGACAGACTGAAATAATAATGGAAGGATGACTAATGAGTACTGGTTAAAAGAGATGACCCCTTTGCACATCACGATAACAAAGACAATACTGGCAGAATGGAAAAAGTAGAATTTTAATCCATTGAGCATACACGTGATAATTACACACCAAAGAATAGAATTTGCACATGCTAATCACGCCAAATAATTCTGCACCCAATATTCAAACTCTGCCTTTGCCGAGCATCAGGCCAAGTTGCCACAAATTGTCATACCCACGAACACAAAGCCTACAACAATCCAACAGTGAAGTGAAGCTGACAATAGACTACATGATTGGAGCACAAATTGACATCAAAAATGACCAGTCTCCTTGACCACAAGCACACACACAAATTGTACATATCAAATGCACAAACCACAGAAAAATGCTTCACGGGCAGACACACTGTGAATAAGCAGTAAAAGAGAAATGCGATGACAATTCACACGGAAACATATTTGATAAAGAATTGAAACGAATAAAACATAAGAAGAGTGAGAGTGGCAAATAAATCTCACCGTATAGTGTTGGCCTGTACTATTGAGACACATGTCACACAAAAGGCAGAAATGATTAGCAAGAATAAAATGAAAAATGAGTTGAAAGAAGTGCCCAGGCTGATCATAAATTCACAGGTTTAAAACCTGTTGAATATTAATTATACCCGTTTTTTCACTGTTGGCAGGTATTTGTTAAACTGCTGAATTTACTGGAATAATGTCTTCCAAAAGACACTGTGCCTCATATACTTTATATTTATGTATATAATATTTCACAAAAATCGATACACCCCTCTTTAGTTTTGTGTTGTTTTCATTAAAATCCACTCTGAAGAAATGGCATTTTGCTAAGATGTAAAGTCGTCAGGGCACCACTTGTATAACTGTGAATTTAGTCCTCCCACAAAATAACTCAACAAACAGCACATATAAATATCACTGTCACTGCTAACAAAAGTGAGTATGCCTCGTGATCCAAATTGGGACCAAGATTGCCAACACTCATAAAACTGAGCTTCAGCCTCGTGGTCAAGACCATAGGACAGATGCCACTTGGATCATGTATTGGGCTATTGGGGTCTGCCAGTTAATGATTTAAACCATATGCTGCACACTGCATCATATTGATCTGGTTGGCAAAAGACAAATGACATTGGATTGCTTGAACTGTGCTTTGTGGTCTGATGAGACCAACATAAACTCATTTAATTCAGATGGTGCGGCAGCAACCAGGTATGTCTTGCCGACAGTCAAACATGGTGGTCTGAGTGTCGCGGTCTAAGGCTGCATGAATGCTTGCCGGCATTGGGGAGCTACATTTCATTACGGGAACCAGGAATACCAACATGTACTGTGACATACTGAAGCACAGCATACAACAATCACCTCCCTTTGTAAGCGAGGTGCTGGTTGGTGGCTCACACAGGGACACGAACAATTGGGGCTTGAAGCTGACCTCAAGTGTCCACTTCACAAAGGAGATCTGTGATTACCATGGCCAACTTCACATCATCTGACCGGAGAGGTCTACTTTCAGCTTCTTATGAGCATTCTTTACTTGGTATGCTTTGACCTCCTGCATGGACTCGAGCAAATTAATTTCTTTTTCTGCCATGTCAAGGACTGCGCCTCTCATGCCCCAAGGAATGACAGGAGCCGCTTCGAATGGAGACGAATGAAGTCGGCTGTGTTCACACCCACAATAGCCCCAAATGCCTATTTCTAACCGCGCCAAGCTGAGTGCAAACACGAAAACCCAGTCTAGGCGGCCTATGTACACATTTATACCATGCCTCGCACTAGACGTGCACTGGGTACTCAAACAGAGGCCACAAACCCCACACAGATGTTCCACCTGAGATTTGGCTGTGCTCTACTGGCTGTGAGTCAGAAATAGAAACCGCTATTTGTGTTACTGTAGGGTGAGTCAAGTCTGTAAATCTATTTGTTGTTTTTTTTCTGTGTGAGGCAATTTAATATGAAAGTGTCATTGCCATTGTGAGACCCAATGACTGTGACCGATTCCTTCCAGCGTTTTAATTCACTCAACGTTCTGCTGCTCTACACACAGGTTAATGGACAAACACAAGCAGAGCAGCCAAAACATGACACTTTAGTCAACCAACATCTCCAAGCTAAAGTCTTGATAAGCCTTGATATTGTTCCAACAAGCCTTGTGGTAACATGAATTACAAATTATATATTTCTATTACACCGTTGACCTCACAACGAGGAAAACATGCAATGAATAGAAGATAAAGAATATGTGAGATTTGTGAGGAATGGCTTCCGCTGCAAAACTGTGCCAATTAAATCATGTGAGTGCGCCATCCAGATTTAACGAACATAACATCATGTCCAGTCCATTCAAAACACCCCTTTGTACAGTAGCTGTTCGTTCAGAGGTGAAAGAGGAAAACGCTAACATCACGGCTCGAGCCACCAACTGCAAGCCGTTATCCCCCTTTGCATCAGAGGCGTAGGTTTTGATAAACTGAAAATGTATCCAAACAGTTTCAAGCTTTTTTTAAAAATTTATTTACAATCATTTTGTAATGTGCTGGGTATGTTTAGGTTACAGAAAAAGCACAAAACATTTTTTTCCTTTTTTTTGTACTGTCGTGGGTGTTTTTAGGTGTTTTTTAAAAAACGACCCCTATCCCAATTAGTCCTTAAAATCAAGGTTCCATTCTGCTCCATTAATCATTGTGTGACTTGGTGAATTAGGTCACAGTAAAAAAAACAACAACAAAACAAACAAAAAAAAAACTTTACCTGTGCGAGGATGGTTCAGCGCTTTGCTAGTGAACATATTTACGGAATACATTTTAAATAAAGAAGGAGCACACACTCACAAACACACAGTATAACAGAACATCCAAATGGGAGCATGTTTTGAAATTAGATGAACCCACATCACAGGATGTACTCTATTTTTTTTTAAAACATCCATTTGTGAAATAAAGATTGGGTTACTCATTTTCTGTATGATACGTTGAGATGAAATTAAATGCTCACCATGGAGACTATTAGGGTCATGAGAGTGAGAGAGATTAAGCACAAAATAACACAAGTGAGGACAATAATGAGAGGAACTACCAGGTTTGATTTGAATGGAAGCCATTTCTTTCCTACTTTTAGCCCATTTGGCCTTAATTCCAGGACTGTGTTTCCAAACTTTCTAAACTTTAATAGTCCCTTCTTAAATGCCAGTTGCTGACAACACTGATTTGGCTTTAAGCCTTGCTGTCCCACACACTTTAATTTTGTCCTGCAAGATCGACAGAAACATCTATTTTCTGCCATCCTCCTCCACCTCCCACTCATTTCATCCGCCCCTTGCATTCTTCCACCATCAGATGGCCTCTGTTCATTTGACAGGGTCAGCAGTCAGGCAAAATTCAAATCGGAACATATGAAAAGGAACTGTAACTGGATAAACTGCCCATGAAGGGATCTGCAGTGTGCTTATTTGGAAAACCACCCCCAGCTTCGACAGTGTTGATTCCATTTTGGGTGAGATGATTTGAAGATGAGGCAACACATGTAATCCAATGATGTGCCCATGCTGCCTCCCATAGAGTGCAGTTTGTACAGTGATGCAGGGAACACCATCTCTACAGCGCAAGGTTCTCTCAAAGTCTTTCGGGAGGTCTGAGCCTCTGTTGGCATGAGGAGATTCTAAATCAGTGGTCCCCGACTTTTTTGTGTCATGGACTGGTTCAGAAAAGTACATGCTGTTCGCAGACCGACAACCATTCGCCAGGGGTTGTGTTGTTGTTGGTGGTGAGGGGAGGGTGAAAATCAATTTTGTTTTTCATTGCTGTTTGATACCATTGGACAACATCTCCTGTGGTTGCACTGTGGTGAAGGAAAGAAATTTCATCTGTGCTGTATGTTGGACACGGAGCATATTTGACAATAAAAGCTGACTTGAATTGATAATTACAAAGTAATTAAACATTTTATCACAATTTTTAAATTATTTCAAACATTACATCAACTGCACAACAAATGTAGAACAATACAAAAGAACACAATGAACACATCATCGGACACTGACTCATCCCAATGCTATAATTGAAGTTTTCACTGCTAAAATTTGAGCATACAACAGTGATGATGTGTGTTTTCTTCTTTTATCTACTTTCTAATTTTCCTTTCATAATTTTTGTTTGACTTTTGTCAACCTGTTATTGTGTGTACTATATATGCTCAATAAACAAATAAACAAACAAACAAAACAAAATCAGTTGACTCGTCAAAACAGAGACTCGGGACAATTTTCTTTGGCCATAAGACATGACAGAGTCTCTTAACATTTGTGTATTCCCTTAAAATTCGCCAGGTTGATTTTGATACACATGCATGCTTTCCATATTTGTGGTATTTCTTGTTTTCAATGAGCCCTGAAGATTTTCCTGTCAGAACTGTTTTCCTGTGCCAACGTATTGAAAAACACTGTATTACTTAATAATCATTCAATTTTAACTCATGTCAATAATTTGTTGATTATATTTAGATTCTCTTAATAGGGAAATAACAAAAATAGTACCGTGGACTTGTATGTTTTTAGAAAAATTAAAACACGAGGCGGCCTTGAGGATGTCAATCAATGGCAGCTTTAGCAGAGAAATCAATGGTACTTTAAATTTCAGTTTCAAATGTCATAATAAATCAAATTTGCACATCCAACATTATTTTTAATCAAAAGATTGACACATTGTCACGTTTCGGTTTTGCGGTCTGGCCAGCAGGTGGCATGAGCGGACTTTCTGCACACCTGCTGCCAATCTGTAATCATTAGACTCAGCATTTAAGGACTCCTCCGCCATTCACCTGTTGTGGGAGTATTGTTCTATGGCATTGCTGTCTTCGCTGTTCTTTGACTTATTGGCTTTTGACCTCGTCGTGATTTCGCGTTGTAGTTCTCGGTACCCATTTTTGAGTAAGTACTGTTTTGTTTTGATGATCTGGCTTTTGTGCGTGTACTGGTGTTACATTGTTTTTCGTTCGTATTTTGCGATCTTTTATTTTTCGTCCTTGCTTTTTTGTGCAAGCGCTTTTTGTTACTCGTTTGGATTTGCCTCCTGGTCCTTATTGGGGACCAGCGCTTTATGTTCTCGCCTTGTTTTCGGTGCGATTGAGACATTAAAATTGTCTTTTTTTCCTACGGAGACCTTGTCTTTGTCTACACTTTTTGGATCCCCCCAAACTCTGTTTATCCGAGGCTTAACAGAATACTCCCACCATATGGATCCTGTAGACATTAACAAGATCATGACCGCCTTGACCAGCCAAGGGCAATTAGTGGGCCAGCAGAGACAAGAGCTCACGGAGCTCCGGGAGGTAGTCGCCGTCTTGGCCCAGCGGCTTGAAATGTTGTGTTCCCGAATGGAACCCACAAACCCCCAAGAATCGCCACCCCCAAGGGTCCCTGCGGTTACGACCGAGACTCCCTCTTCCCCGATCGTAGGGCGAGAGCCCAATCTCCCCCACCCCCCTTGTTACGGAGGGGAGCAGGCACTCTGCAAACAGTTTTTACACCAGTGCTCTCTTATATTCGACCAGCAACCTGCTACGTACCAGAAAGATAGCACTAAGGTGGCGTTCATTATGAGCCTGTTGACTGGTCAGGCGGCGTCTTGGGCAGTAGAGATCAGCAATGCTCAACCCGGGCTTCGGTCTTCCTTCCCAGAGTTTGTCGCCGAGTTTCGTGGCGTGTTTCAACATCCGGTTGTGGGAAGGGAGGCCGAAGGTCGGCTATTAGCTATTCGGCAAGGACGACAATCCGTTGCCGAATATTCCATCTCCTTTCGTATTTTGGCCGCCCGTAGCGGGTACGGGGACCGCGCCCTGCGTGGTTTGTTTCGCCGCGGGTTAAGTGTTGCATTGAAGGACGAACTGGCTACCCGCGATGATAGCACCAACTTGGAGGAGCTCATCAATCTGGCCCTCGTCGTGGACAACCGTATGCGGGAGCGTGAGAGGGAACGCACGGACGAACGAGGAACTACCCGTTTTCAACCCCGACGTGCGGGTCGTCGGCCGGCTGAACACGAGTCCTGGCGACCATCCGGACCCGAGCGTCATCCGCGTTCCGGCCCAGCCGACGCAGAGGAGGAGCCCATGCAGCTGGGAGGCGGACGCCTGGGACCAGCGGAGAGAGAGCGTCGGATTCGGGATCGGGCCTGCTTCTACTGCAGTCAACCAGGACACCGTGTGGCTAACTGTTCCATGACACCGGCCCCCCCGTCCGGGCGCCACGATCACTGTGAGTTTGTACCCGGTATCGCGTCGCGGGAAACGAGACGGGAGGAGTCCCGTCCGGGACATCCGCAAATACTCGAGTTGGACGGAACTCTCTATGGTCCCTTACGGGTCATTACTATTCGGGCCTTGGTAGACTCTGGGGCGGACAATTGTTTTTTAGACCCCAACTTAGCAAAGGAACTGAGTTGCCCAGTTGAGGTCTTAAGAGAAACAAAGCGGGTTCACGACCTTGACGGGCGACTCTTGGCGGAAGTAAAAGAAATCACCGGGCTGGTAAAACTCAAACTATCGGGCAATCACATCGAATACCGACGGTTCTATCTCATGCGGTCTCGATCCGTACCCTTAGTTTTGGGATTGCCGTGGCTGCGTGAACATAACCCTGTCATTTCTTGGGAACGTCCTGCGATCGAGAATTGGAGCTCATTTTGCCATACCCACTGTTTGCATTCGGCGGCAGAAAATAGAGGGCCGACCCATAGCAAGCCACCAGAAGTCATTTGTTTGGATAATGTGCCGAGTGATTACCATGATATGCGCCAAGTATTTAGTAAAGACCGTGCCCAGTCCTTGCCGCCTCACCGGCCCTATGACTGCGCAGTCGACCTGATAGACAACGCCCCACTCCCGACTTCCCGATTATATCAGGTCTCACAGCCGGAACAAGAGGCTCTGAGGGAATATATCGATAGCTCACTCTCGGCTGGCCTCATTCGGCCGTCTAAATCTCCACTGGGGGCCGGGTTCTTCTTCATCGAAAAGAAAGACAAGTCGTTACGCCCGTGTGTTGATTATCGGGGCCTTAACGAAATCACTATCAAGAACAAGTATCCACTTCCGTTGCTAGATTCGGCGTTCGCCCCCCTCCAATCAGCCACCATATTCTCCAAACTCGATTTACGAAGCACTTACCATCTGGTTCGAATTTGGGAGGGGGATGAATGGAAGACAGCATTCAAGACACCTTTAGGGCACTTCGAATATTTGGTCATGCCATTTGGACTAACCAATGCACCAGCGGTATTTCAGTGCCTCATTAATGATGTCTTAAGAGATTTTCTGAACCTATTTTGTTTTGTTTATTTGGATGATATATTGATTTTTTTTTCCCGGAATCTCACAGAACATCAGCACCATGTCAGGCTAGTTTTGCAGCGACTATTAGAAAACCGGTTATTCGTAAAAGCAGAGAAGTGCGAGTTCCACGTCGAGTCCATCTCATTTCTGGGTTTTATTATCGAGAGGGGTCAGCTGAGAGCTGACGTTGCCAAAGTTAAGGCCGTAGTAGACTGGCCCACACCAACCAATAGAAAGCAGTTGCAACGTTTCCTGGGTTTCGCTAATTTTTACCGCCGTTTCATCCGCAACTACAGCCAGAGAGCCCTGCCTTTGACCCGGTTAACCTCTGTCAAGATCCCCTTTAGGTGGGACACTGATGCTGACAATGCGTTCTCCGAATTGAAAAAGGCCGTCACGAACCCTCCGGTATTGCAGCATCCTAACCCATCCTATCCGTTTGTCGTAGAGGTGGACGCATCGGAATCCGGCGTGGGGGCCGTATTATCGCAGCGATCCCCAGTCGACCAAAGACTCCACCCTTGCGCCTTTTTCTTTCGTCGTCTCAGCCCAGCCGAAGCCAACTACGACGTGGGAAACCGTGAACTGCTAGCAGTAGTTTTGGCACTGCAAGAATGGCGGCATTGGCTCGAAGGGACCGAAGAGCCATTCACGGTGTACACCGATCACAAGAACCTGGCCTACATCCGATCTGCCAAGAGACTAAACTCCCGCCAAGCACGGTGGGCGCTTCTACTCACTCGTTTTAATTTCACACTCACCTACTGCCCTGGCTCAAAGAACATTCGACCGGATGCACTCTCCCGTATCCATGATCCCGCGGAGAGGAGCAACTAAGCCCAAAGCATCCTTCCTGATCATTGTATTGTGGGGGCACTGAGGTGGGCCATCGAACGGAGGGTCCTGGAGGCCCAGAACGGCATCCAAGCCCCGACTGGTTGTCCGGCCGGGAGACTTTTTGTGCCCCCACCCCTGCGCGCGGAGGTGTTACAGTGGGGGCACACGTCTAAGGTGGCATGCCATCCAGGGGTGTCCCGGACCTTGGAGCTCGTCGCGCAGCGGTTTTGGTGGCCGGAGCTTCGTAAAGATACACAGCGACTACATCAAGGCCTGTTCCACCTGCGCGTGCAGTAAGGCGTCCTACCAACTACCGGCTGGGTTGCTGCAGCCGTTGCCAGCTCCGTCTCGACCATGGTCCCACATTTCATTGGATTACCTCCTTCCCGGGGCAAATCGGTCATACTCACCGTGGTTGACCGCTTCTCCAAATCTGTTCATTTTGTTGCCTTGTCCAAACTGCCCTCTGCCCAGGAGACCGCCGACCTTCTCGTCAAACACGTCTTCCGCCTTCATGGGATTCCGGTAGACATCGTGTCGGACCGGGGTCCTCAATTCGTTTCGAGAGTATGGAAACGTTTCTGTCAGGCCATGGGGGCCACGGCTAGTCTGTCCTCTGGTTACCACCCGCAGTCCAACGGCCAGACGGAACGTGTGAACCAGGACTTGGAGGCAGCTCTGCGCTGTGTTTGCCTCCTTCGCCCCTCCTCGTGGTCGACTCACCTGCCTTGGGTGGAGTACGCCCACAACACCCTCGTCTCATCAGCTACCGGTCGGTCTCCTTTCATGGCGGCTTATGGTTACCAACCACCTCTGTTTCCTTCCCAGGAGGGTCAGGTGGAACTCCCATCCATACAGCTCCATCTGCGACGGGCCCATCGCGTATGGAAGGAGACCAGAGCAGCACTGTCACGCACTGCTCTGCGGAACCGGCAGATCGCTGACCGCCGCCGACGCCCTGCACCCAGCTATCAGGTGGGGCAGAAGGTGTGGCTGGCGACCAAGGATCTGCGACTAGCCGGTACATCTCGCAAGTTGGGGCCTCGCTTCACTGGACCGTTCGTGGTGGATTCGGTCCTCAGCCCCGTCTCCGTCAAGCTCCGACTGCCGCCCACCATGAAGGTCCACCCCGTCTTCCATGTTTCCCTGTTGAAGCCAGTGGCCACCAGTCCCCTGGCTCCTCCGCCCACGTCTCCTCCTCCTCCACGAGTCGTCGACGGTGACCCGGTGTACACCGTGCGTGAAATTTTGGACTCTCGGCGCAGGGGTAAGGGGTTCCAGTATTTGGTCGACTGGGAGGGCTACGGCCCGGAGGATCGGCAGTGGATCCCCCGCTCCTGGATCTTAGACCCGTCCCTGCTCCGGTCTTTCCACGCAGCGCACCCGTCAAAGCCGGGTGGTCCGCCAGGAGGCGTCCGTTGAGGGGGGGTACTGTCACGTTTCGGTTTTGCGGTCTGGCCAGCAGGTGGCATGAGCGGACTTTCTGCACACCTGCTGCCAATCTGTAATCATTAGACTCAGCATTTAAGGACTCCTCCGCCATTCACCTGTTGTGGGAGAATTGTTCTATGGCATTGCTGTCTTCGCTGTTCTTTGACTTATTGGCTTTTGACCTCGTCGTGATTTCGCGTTATAGTTCTCGGTACCCATTTTTGAGTAAGTACTGTTTTGTTTTGATGATCTGGCTTTTGTGTGTGTACTGGTGTTACATTGTTTTTCGTTCATATTTTGCGATCTTTTATTTTTTGTCCTTGCTTTTTTGTGCAAGCGCTTTTTGTTACTCGTTTGGATTTGCCTCCTGGTCCTTATTGGGGACCAGCGCTTTATGTTCTCGCCTTGTTTTCGGTGCGATAGAGACATTAAATTTGTCTTTTTTTCCTACGGAGACCTTGTCTTTGTCTACACTTTTTGGATCCCCCAAACTCGGTTTATCCGAGGCTTAACACACATTGCTGTAATCAGATCTCCATGCTATCATCTTTGCAAATCTCAGCACATCTCGTCTGCTATTTTGAGTGCTGATGTAATTTAGCATTAAATTGTGGTCACATTTTGGCATGTGACTGTGTTCATTAAAAAAAAAAAAATCACACATGACAACGCAGTAACGTTTGAGGCTTCTTGATGGATTTACACAGCCATTTCCATACATTTGACTAGTAGAAGAGGCACCACACTACAAGTCCTTCATGCTTGCATTCATTCATTTGTAGAGCCTTACATGGTGTCAAACTGTTCTGCAGTCCTTTTGCAACTCAGCTCTAACATGCACGATATTGTTCACTTCCTGGGAGACATCCATCAATGCATGGACAAGAAGGAGAGAGAGAGAGAGAATGGATGAGAAGGGAACAGTGGACAAAAGAATGCATGAAATGCAGAGACAGAGAGAACTGACACAAAAGAGGCAAAAAAAAAAGGTCCCCTCCTTCTTCCTATAAAGTGACAGTCATGCTGATGTACAACCCTGGCAGCCGAAAGTTAATTAGATAGGCTGGGTTACTCAGATATGAGAGCCTGAGAGGATGGAGGAGGATGAGGACATGTAAAATATTTTTTTCCGAACTGTAATGTGAACATCCTCGGCAGTGCATTGTTTCTCTTGCCACAACCCCCCCCCCCCCCCAAAAAAACCCCCACATCATCAGTCTGAATTTGTAATAGCCAAAATCGGCTGGGATTGGCTCCACTCCTCCTTGACGCTGCACAGGATCAACGAAACATAAAGCACATCAATGGGTGCCCTCATTGCATGCTAAATTTAAGTCCAACGCGTGGGTGTGTAATTATAGGGATGAAGTTGTGTACTTTTCCTGATGAAGGGTCAGTGAAGAGCCAAGATAAGGAAAGAAGTGGGCAAAGCGAGGAGATATGAGAGGATTCTGAGAGGGTTGTGGAAAGGAGGAAACGAGAAACGTGTTTTCGAGAGTAACATCAAACTTGATTTCTAAGCCTTCTAGAATTGTGTGTGCGTGTATTGTGTGAGTGTGTGTGCGCGCGCAGGTGTGTGTGCATGTTTGAATTTGAGAGAATGGTAGAAGGTGAGAGGGGCGAGAAAGAGAGAGAGAAAGTGTATTCAATATATGATGGAACCTGACAGTGTGTCCAAAGGATGAGGCATTCCTCTGTTAATTACAGAATGAATGACACACTGTGCTCTAGTGGACATGCGCGCACACACACCCACACACACAAACTTACACACTGACATTGGCCAAGCATGAGCTCTTGCTCCCATGTGGCAGGCTGTTATTCAAAGAGACAGACAGTAAGATACCAGGCTAATAGAACACACACACATGACGGCGGCAGATGACAGGGAACCTCATCAGAGCGGCTTTAATGAAGTCACTTTCCCAAACACAAGAGAGGAGGGGAGAAAAGAAAGACAGGGTCGCTCGATTGATGATGCTCATTAGCCTAGCAAGGTACTTTAATGAAGGAGGCCCCATACTGTCTTGTATATAAAAGCACACAAACCAGACGAGATAAACACAGAAATCATACATAGAAATGTCATGACATTGTAGGAATACAGATCAATCGCAGACTGCACGCAAATTTCCTCTCTATTCTTCAGTGAGGATCGATAAAATATTGTATACTCACCTCTCCTTCTGAGGACTGCAGCAGGAGGTCTTTTCGACATGACGCCGTGAAGTCTCCAACCCCAGCATTCACCTCCACACCTCGGGGTGCCTCAAGAGTTAGGGTCCGGGTCGGGGACTCAAGCCTGAGAAATAGAACGACTTTCAATTTGGGGAAATCGCCGGATTGCATGATCAATACGGATGAGTAGATGATGTGAATGATACAGAGGGGCGTGAAGCAATGACGGCCAAAAGCTAAATGTAACTCTTAGTTATTGCCGTCAGTGATTGCATACTGTAACCAATCTGAAGTTGGATGAATCCTGTATAAAAGAAAAAGAAACATACGAGGAGGGGTGCAATTTATATGGGTGAGAGATTTAAACGAGGATTAGGGAGAGGAAGGCAACCAGGGGCCTTTGTGTGGAGATCACGCTTACGGTTTTACCCATGTAAAATTTATAAGGCCAGCAATACGGGTAAACAATCCAACTACGGCCGGAAGGAAGATTTCAAGTGTGCTTCAAGCAGATAAGTGATGGACAACATATCCCCAATAGTTGCAGTGCTACACAAAAAGCCTTTCAGATGATATATTCATACCATCGAGTGGAAAAACAAAACCATTATCCTTATATTGCCATTTGGGAACGTAAAGTATTTTTAAAAGAAGCTCGATGTAAACGCTGAATATGAAGAAATCCAAATTAACATTCTGAAGTGCTCAAACGAGCATAGAATGGCTGGCGTCGCTCTCCTTGACGCGTGCAAGGTCAGTAGCTCTTGACACAAAAATGAAAATATGAGAAGATTAAACAGCATGGTGGCATTAGATAAGTGCTACTGTTTTCGCTCAAGGGTAAACTGGCAAATCCAATTGAATAAGGCCCTTTTGGCGAAGCGGAGTGAATTACAATTGATGATTGGGGAGTATAATAAATTAAACAGCATATTCACAAAATCAAATTGGAAAAACACGATGCTGTTGGGACATTTGTCTAGATCCGTTGTGCCCCGAGTTTCTTCCTCTGTTTCTTTAACCTCTACTCGGGGATTAAGGGGGAAAATAAAACAAGGCAACAAGCAGATTAACCTAATGCATGGTGTCCACCTTCTCGCCATAAGGGGGCCATTATCAACCTAATGCTCATCAATATTTTAAGGTCTCCAAAGTCGCCAAAATGTTTACCCTCAGGCTCGCTCTGAAAGGTTGGGGTTCCGTTTCATCCGAACAATAATATGCACCATTATTAAAGAAGCAAGAAGATTACTTCGAAGAGGTTTTCATTTTGTGTGCAGATGCAAATACAAAACAGAAAGATGGAAACGGGTCTCGGTCAACAGTGTTCTTTGGTCATCAAAGGGAATTATTATTTTTTGATTGCTGGTGGTAAAATATTTTCTTCTTTTTTCCGTCCAAATACATCAATAACATTGTGACATAACACTTTGAGTTGAATAATCATAATGAGACGCACATGTGTTCTGACATGGTGGGTGGTTGAAATGGTAGCAGCAACAAGTGCAGCCAAGAACTAAAAAAAAGAAAAAGAAAAAAAGAGCACAATAAAAATGATAACAAAAATAAGCATAAACAATGACAACTGTAGACATGCACTCAAGTTAATAAGGCTGGTGAGATGACTTGTAAAACACAAGGGAAGGCTCAAAACCGAATGAAAGACAAGAAGGTGTGGCTCATGAAACCAGGAGAAATCCCCCAAGGTTAAACAACAACGAACATAATGCAGGCAATCAAAAACTGTTTATTGAAACAACCCCAAAATAACTTTAAAGCGGACAGAGGATGTAATGTTTCCACAAATCAAACCCGATGTCTGTGACCCATGTTCAAAATCCCAAAGAAATACAAAATTTACAGGACACCGCGTCTGAAACAGCATCAGGTTTTGGTAAGCCGTTCTGTCTCATGCAAATGATCCAATGCTCATCACTCCAGTAGCGCGGGAGGGAAGGAGATGGACAGCATATCCACAATAGTTGCAGTAAGTAGTCAGAGATATGTCAAACGCTGAGTAGACTCCTGAACAATGTGAAAGTCACGGAACAACAGGATAGAAGCTGTCTTTGACAGAACAATAGTACGACGGATATGGGGAAAAAAGTCGACCAAGTCAAACAAGTCAACCGCAAGAATAAGTTGCAGGTTCAGCTAAACGATGGGAAAAAAGTGTGATATATAGTCCGGCAAATATGGTAAATGTGTTATAAATCCATCCATCCATTTTCTAATCCGCTTATCCTTTCGAGGGTCAAGGGCGTGCCGGAGCCTATCCCAGCTGTCTTCGAGCAGTAGGTACACCCTGGACCGGTTGATGTTAGAAATCTATTATTCTTTTTTAGTTTTAATGCAAACGGCCTTCGATGTCAACACAAACATGAAGTCAAATGAATTCAATTTGTTTTGGTTGGAAGCAGGTGAGGGCAGTGGAGGCGTAGACGAGTCATGAGAAGCTTTATTGGTGAGACGCGGTTCAACTGTTGTGCAGCAAGGTGCTTGAGACAGTTGTAAAAAGTTTTGGATGTCAGGACTCCACATTGGGTTTGACTTATCGATCGGTGAAAGAAAATAGAGTTGAAAAAAAGGAGCATGCGCTGCAGCAGTCAGAAGTTTTGAGGAAGAGAAACAAAAATAGAGACGGCGATAAAATTGAATAGGCTCACGACACATTAGTGTGCCGTGAGCGATCATCCAGTGTGCCATGAGAAATTATCCAATATCAGTTATCTGTACAAAAAATGATTTATTTTCTATTAAAAACATGCTTTTGTTTATTAATTATGCCTACCATCTGAAAAATGAATTTTAAGAATGTTTAAACGTTCCATAAAACAGTATCATGGCAACCGCTTGACCTGGAACAGATGATTTCCATTTCTATAATTCTTCATGGCAAAATTGCTGACAACTTTCAAACTAATTGTAGCTCAGCCAGAATCCTGGAAAGCGTATCTACTTAACGTTATACCGTTCTTGGAAAAATGCTACGTTTGTAAAATTTAGTCAACAAGTACGTACAAACGGATTTACAGGTACGTACATTCGAACGCACGCTCAGAGAAATTCAATTTCAAGTATTAAATAACAGCATTTGGTTTTCATCCTGTACTCATGCTTAATTGGTGTACAGAGAAAGTGTAGCTGTTATACATCAGCTGACTTGACAGCTAAGCTACCAGTAAGTACAATGAAGGTCTGACGAGCAGACACGCGTGCTTACTTACAAACTATCACGTGTCTCATCTGGTGTCATCTTTTGTTTCTCCTACTCAGATTTATGTTGAGCGTGTAATTAAAGATGAACACAACCCGTTTTTTGTTTGCTCTTAATTTCCAACAATCAATTATTCCGACTACTTTGATGAACACTGCATTGTGTAGTAGGGATGCACAGGCATTTATAAGAACAAAGAGGGGGAAAAAATGGTTTGGAGCTTGTAGTAAGAGCAGGTTTATTGTATTTATTGGATGGTAATTGTATCAATACAATGTTCAATTTGAATTACTACTGTCAGAGAGGTAGAGCATTAGCATGATATTTATTGTTGTGGATGCTGTTTGTACTGGTGTAGAACTGATTTGCACCATAATGAGAAGAAAGAAACCGCACCATTTGGAATACGGCTAATGCAGGTGTAAATTATGTGGTGACCGAGGAGTGTATAATGGAGGTTCCTCTTAATGCCATTTTTTTTTATTGCTGTTAAATGGCTTTCGGTGATCAAGTTCTCAGTTCATTAATGTGCATTATGAATGCAGCAAGTGAAATTGAGGTGTCGACTTTTACTTTTAAACGCATGGCGTAAAATAGATGAGGCTAATCTTTCCATCCGTCTTTTACAAGACTCACCACGAATTGCAATGAGACATTTGTGTGAATGAAAATAGTTCTGATCCAATGACATGAGCTTTACCGTTGAAAACAGGACTGAATAATACTGACAACGATTTTAAAGATGATCTTGGTACAGTCAGTTGCCGTATGTACTGTAAGGATAACTCTTTATCCTAAAGGTTCGTAAGCGGTACACTGATTTCCTGCAGAAAGAAATTACTGACAGCAGACTTACAATTGGCAATCGTGACTGTGCTTGACGGCTCAAGGCTGCATTATCGTTCATTCATATACGATGAATCCTTTCACAGCACTCCTGTATTTATTGTTCAAGACAGTAGTGTCCAAACTACAGCATCCATTTTTCAGTGACTCGTGGCATGATCCCCCCCCCCAAAAAAAAAAAATTAACTGAAAATGACATTCGACATGGCCTGCAAGGTTAGTTTAAAAAGTTGACGGTGGGCAGAGCGAGTAGGAAGGGTGTCAGAAAAATAGGTGCCATTACAAATTTGTTTACAAACTGCAGAAGTTTTCTCTATATTCTATATCTTAAAGTCACTTTACTACAGTTTGTTCTGTTTTTTTTTTTTTTGGTTCTGATTGTGGAGATGCGATACGGCTGCTGTTAATTGCAGAGCTGGATTTACTCTGTGAAATAGACGGCTGTTGACACCCCCAAAAGCAATTTGCTTTAACACCTTCAACAGAAAGCTGATGAAATTAAGTCGACAGAACAAACAATATATAATTGCTTTCTTGACTGTGGTGTGTTTGAAAAAGTTGAAGAATTTTAAAGTGGCCCTTTTACCCTTGCACCCCCCTCGAATGAAAAGTTTAGACACCTCTGGTTTAAGAGAATCGAGGCAGCACAGGGCACAGAGTACCATATTTTCCGCACTATAGGGCACACCTAAAAGCATTCCATTTTCTCAAAAGCCGACAGAGCACCCAATAATCCGATGCACCTTATATATGGATCACTATTCTGATTTCTTGGACGCGGTATTTTAAATGTTCTGTAAAGCGCTTTGTTACAGCTGCAGCAGTTGTGAAAGAGTGCTATATAAATAAAGCTGGATATTGTATTTCCTTTAGCGTAGCTCTATCTAGTGGATGCATAATGTAACCTCAGCCATTGTTGTACCTTCTATTCTATGCGCCTTATTCTATGCGTCCTGTACTGTGTATGAAAACTGTTTTAAAATATGGCATTCATTGAAGATGCCTTGTACTCCAAAGCGCCTTGTAGTGCGGAAAATACGGTAATCAGATTTGGCACATGAAGAGCAAAGCCTGCAGCAGCACAATCACAAGCACTCATTCGGAAGAGCCAAGCATAGAGGAAGACGATCCACGCTGACGTTTAGGTGCCCAACAGTAAGAATTCTAGCAGATTTTCAACAAAACGAGTGTTGTCTATTCTTGCAATCTATTTTTGCTTACAGTATATTATATTCACCAAATACAAATGAAGCTTTTCTACATTCATTGGGTGGGAGCTGAGGACATTTAACAGTGTGTGTGTGTGTGTGTGCGTTTTGACACAGGTGTGCTGGTGCAACCCAGCAGCTGCACCTCATCGCGTAAGCAGCAGCTGTCCTTTTAAAGCTGGCCTTGGTCTCCACCACACCGCCAGAATGCCACACTCGACATCGACTTAGTTGAGCCCAGCAATTCTTTTATAACTTTTGGAGATCTTGTAGTGATGATGAGATGAAGCTTTCTGAACACTTGAAGCTTTCCATCCAACTGGTGCATAAAAGGGTTGGAAGTGTGAGGGGTTTTCTGTGTGCACAAACCCCCCTGGTGGCCAAAGCCTTCATTGTCTTTTGAACCGTGTGATTGCTTTTTGGGCCTTACACATCAGTGTCCGCCTGAAAGTATTAAGTGGAATCAAGACAACAAAATTAGGTCTCCAGCGAATCATTTGTATAATCTGTTTATGATTAACCTGTCTGTGTAGGGTAACTTGTCCACAAAAAAAATCTGATTGGGCCCAAAAAAAGAAAAATGAACCCAAAGAGGACAGGAAGCTAGTGTGGCCAAGACGTATGAAATGAAATGAACTGTTGGAAATAAATTATTTCCATTTCATTTACGTAAGTGTAAATGTAGGTCTGTGGTAGTAGCATGGTTGAAAAACTGATTAGCACGTCTGCCTCACAGTACAGAAGTGCGGGGTTCGGTTCCTTAGTGGAGTTTGCATGTCCTCCCTGTGCCTGCGTAGGTTTTCTCTGGGTACTCTGGTTTCATCCCACATTCCAGAAAAGATGCACAGTAGGTTAATTCACCACGCTTAATTGTCCTGAGGTGTGATTCTGAGTGCAAATGTTTCTTCGTATATGTGTGCAGTTTCATACACAGCTTTTTATTGAAAATATATAGATATATTTTAGCCATCTAATGGCCACATCCTTCCAATGGTATTCTGTGGATGTTGTAACCAAATTGGAATGTTGGGCAAAAGAGTTTGTTGGCCAAAAATGTTTGGAAAGAAACTGTTAAGTGTGATCGATATATTCCATTAGACTTGGCTGACATTCTTCTTGCCCTACAGAGCCATTGAAGGCCTCTCCACCTTGCCATTTGGGAAATAAACCTATAACCTTTTCATGCAAAATGCACTGTCATCTGCCCCAGGATCTCTGCCATGGCTATCCAATCACATCCACGGAGGCTGTAAAACATAGGTGTCAAACTCAAGTCCTGGAGGGCCGCTGTCCTGCATGTTTTCCAAGTCTCCCTGTTGCAACACACCTGATTCAAATGAACAGGTTCAATGTCAGGCTTGCACAGAGCTTGCTGATGATCTGATCATTTGAATCAGGTGTGTTGCAACAGGAAGACTTGGAAAATATGCAGGACAGCGGCCTATGCTGTAAAACATAGTGAAAACTTTCTCAAAGCCCCCGAATAAGGCACTGAAAAAAGACTGGAAAATGTATGATCCAATTTTTGATCGATCAAGACCAAATGTAGAAATGTAGAATTCCAAAAGCCTCATGATTTGCTGTCATCACCCGCTTGGAGGAAAGGCTGATGCCCAGCCCCATGAATCTTCCAGGTATACAAAAAAAAAGAGAGAGAAGAGAAAGCCTCTGGCTCTATTAAAAGGTTATACAGTCCCCACTGAGTTACTGAAGTGGCTCGTGACTGAGTCAAGGCATATTAGAGTTTTGTCTTTGTGGAGAAAATATGTATTCATGTTTGTGTGCCTGCCTTGAACAAGACAGAGGTGATAATGGAGGTGAGAGCCATCCACTTGAATAATTTCAGCCTTTGTTGGCAATTACATTTATTGTAACTGGTCATGTGTTCCGGGGATATCGATATGTATGAGCACAAATCCATTTTACAATATGCTGAATCTGCAGCTGACAGTTTCACAACTCTGTGGTGTTTTGTCTACCTCAACTTTGAAAATGTTTTCTTGTTTTAAAGTGAATAACAGCAAAGTCTGCAAGAGGGGGAAACCCCCCCCCCAAAACTCAATTTCATGCTTTTGCCTCTGATGGGGCACCAAGCTGATAATTTAATCAGTAGTGAAAGACTAGCCACACTCTTCTGCAGGTCCAGCCAATTTAATTGCGGTTCATTTAGTTCACATATTCATTTATTGGTAAAACAGTTTACAGCAGAGTTCTTGTTAATCAATGACAAAATAAATAATTAAATAAATAAAGCGAGGTAGAAAGGGGACAGCATTAAAGCATCCCTGAGATGCTATGGCCAAGTCGACGACTCGCCTCTTCTGTCCTGAATTTAAACGGCCCTATATTTGTGCAAGTCGAATGCAAAGTGCAGTCTAACTGTGCGATAGGTGCATTTAGATATGGACGTTTGCGTTGTTGAGTGAGTGAACAGAGCCAACTTGATACCAGGCCAATTGCAGCCGCTCCTCTCATTCCCCTTAAAGGTAGGTATAATGCTTAAAAAAAATTGATTACCATTTAAGGTGGGAGCTTGTGTAAAATCTGAAAGAATATCATGGTTTGCAAATCCTTTTCAACTTATATTCAATTGAATATACAGTATTAGAAAGATGATACATTTTATTTTCAAACGGATGAATGTTATTGTTTTTTTGTAAATTCTCTCATTTTGAATTTATTGAATCAGAGGACGGCGGCCCGGTAGTCCAGTGGTTAGCACGTCGACTTCACAGTGCAGAGGTACCGGGTTCAATTCCAGCTCCGGCCTCCCTGTGTGGAGTTTGCATGTTCTCCCCGGGCCTGCGTGGGTTTTCTCCGGGTACTCCGGTTTCCTCCCACATTCCAGAAACATGCATGGCAGGCTGTTTGAACGCTCTAAATTGTCCCTAGGTGTGAATGTGAGCGTGGATGGTTGTTCGTCTCTGTGTGCCCTGCGATTGGCTGGCAACCGATTCAGGGTGTTCCCCGCCTACTGCCCGAAGACAGCTGGGATAGGCTCCTGCACCCCCCGCGACCCTAGTGAGGATCAGGCGGTTCGGAAAATGGATGGATGGATGAATCAGAGGACTGTCACTATGCTCATGATTGAACGTATATTTGGAGTTGTTCCATTACTTGAAAAAGCGAGAAAGTCGGCCGTTGTTCAATTGTTGCCAACACGCGCGCGTGGAATTTCTATCGATTTCACGACCTGCATTTGTCAAATAAAAGCAAATGGTTCAAAATCGAACCCATTATTTCCACCATGATAATGACTGCAATTTTTGTAAGCTCTACTTTCAGACAACCCCCAAACCACCGGCATGAATCACCGTCCGCTCGGTCACGCAGCCATCCCCAGTTAATCAAATCAAAGTATGCAATATTGTTCAACTTCAAGAGGCTAGATCTAGTCTTGAGCACAGCCTCCTGAACGTGCAAGATGAAGCGGCTTAGTTTTCTAGGAGAATACGCCCACTTATAGATTTGACATTGGACGCTGCCATCTAAATGTTGCTCCACCCACATTTCACCAAGGTGTGGAACTGACACAGTTAAGGCGATGGGAGAATCTGCACAGCCCCACAAGTGCCTAGCAGCACGCCTTTTTTGATATAATCGCCCAGCAGTATATGCCCCTTTGTGAACAACTGCATGAGCAACTGGTCTCATCGGATAATTTCAAGGAATTTTCCGGATTTCATCATCTACGGCTCAGAATGCCCGTGATAATCGATCCCTCGGGTGGCACGGTCTTAAAATCAGCATCATTGCTTCAAGGATATTGCCGCACAGGCTCAGAGATGCTTCAGAAAGCCATTGTTGGTAAGCACAGTTTGTGGCTACATCTGCTAACACGAGATATAACTCGACCATGCAAAGAGAAAACCATATAGCAACAGCACGGCTTCTCTAGGCTTAAGCTCAAAAGATGGACTGGCGCAAAAGGAATGAAGGAAATTTCTTCTCATGTACACAGCATAAAAAATCGTTCACACAATGCAATGACGTTATTTTGCTCATGAAAAGTGTAGTTAACGATGCTTTCGAAACAAAAAGACTGAACAGTGCATTCAAACAGTTGTATCTCTTAAGAATCACTGATTATTTCGGTGCAATATCAAAGTCTTTGCTGTATTCATGTTACATCTGAGAATGCTTACACTGTGTTTTTTAATGTTTGCTTCGTGTGCTGAGGTTTTTTTTTCCTCTGGCTCAAACTGTCCTCCCATTGAGGAGAATGGTTGGAATCAATTGTTTTTTTTCCTCCTTTGCCCGACTGTTTCCTTTCACATGTAAGATAGCGGGGCGCTTAATAGTGACCCGCCAGGCTTCTCGGTCTGTCTCCCCCATGTTGGTTATTGCTGCCTTGTCTATAATCCTCTGAATGGATTGTAACTGGGAAGCAAATTCCTTGTGCGCTTCTTGCATACTTGGATAATAAATCTGATTTTGATTCTGAAGAGTTTTTAAAGATGCATTGTATGTGACCTGATGCTGCAGTAGCGCCTCCCTGAGCCTAGTATTGCAAACGGAGAATTTTAAGTAGTTTTCAAACCACACACTGATGGAATTTGTAACAACACTCACCACTTCACTTTAAATTGCTCAATACCTTGTTCCTTGAGCTTCCTTTGAAAGTCGAGGCTAGAGTGGGCCTTCTTGGCGAATTGTATTGTGTTCTGTGACCAGGTCAGATCCTCACCGATGTGGATGCCAAAGAATTTGAATGTAGTGAGTCTCTGTCCCTTCAATATAGATGAGTGTGGGCTGCACAGCACTCTTCCTCTGGTCAATAATCATTTCCTTGGTCTTATTTGTGTTCAAAAGTAGAAAAGTTCACATTAGCATTAAGACAATCCTACATGCATATTCTATTATGAAGGAATACTACATAGCGTGTAATGTATAGTACAGTCATTCAAAAAAAAAAACCTACCAAGTAAAGCACATTTCTTCAGACCTAACCTTTTCCCAAAGGCCCAGTTCAAAGAGAAAGTGGCGTATTCTAAAATTTAATGATATCCAATTACTTTGACATGAACCCCCACTTTTTAATCAAAAAAACAGCCAGCGGCAGCCTTATTCACTGAGTTTTTAAGATCTAATTAGGTGGTGCTCTTTGCTGTCCCACACTAAGTTCTTCATTGAAAAACCTGCTTACATTAACACTTCAGTAATTGTGTGGAAAATACTTTGCTTCGGATCTTCCTGTTTAAATAAAAGAAAGGCGGATGCTTAGACACATTTTTGACACTTAATTTTTTAGACCTATGAGTTGGGCCCATTTGAATGTTCCAAGTCACTTGCTGAGAATCTCATTATACGCTACTCATCTCACTAGTTCCCACTGTTAGAAGCCATAAAATGTTTATTAATTGAATATATCTTCCAACCTTGAAATAAGCTTTTGTTGTTTTGGAATCCAGAGGTTGAAAGGAGGCAGGCAGCCAGAGTTTTGGTGATGACTCATCTCCCTACTCCCTCTTTTCAAATGGTACATTTCTTAATTAGGCTGGTTTGGAAGTACGCCGCCAGGACACAGGACCATTAAGTCAAATCGCTTCTGTCATTTAGAGACCTACTAAAGAAAAAAAAATAACTTTCAACCATCACCTCGATGAAGAATATTTCTTTTTGGCGTCCAGAGTACCGGGCTAAAACGACTTACCGGAGGTGGGCTGGGGAGGGGGGGGGGGTGGATGACAAAAATGAGGTCAAGTGCTAGGTGTCTTCAGTTTGCTTTTACGGTATCGCTCTCCATTCACAAGGGTACAAAAGCCTCACTGAAGGCTCAACACTTAATAAGTTAATGCAGCACAACTGGGACAGTCGGTGACGGCAATTAGCAGTAATTACTTGTCCACCAGCACCACTCCAGGACTATGAATGAAAAGGCTGAGCGATGAAACAAGATCAGTTGTTAGTTTAGGCCTTTCAGGAGACTTATCAAAAAGACGGTGACGCCGAAATATAGAACCAAGGCCCCGAGGGTTTTGTCTTCCCATGGAAATATAATTGAGAGTGGACGGTATGCTTATTACGGTTAGATCACATTATTAATAAATAAATAAAGACATTTTGTCTATGAACTGTGTATATGAATGAATAAAGATGGTTGTCTTACATTTCCGTGTGGGGAAAATGGCATACTTTTTTGTACTTTAGAGACCAAATGTATTTTTGTTCATGTTGGTTCAGTTCTGATCGCTTCATTAAAACTAAAAAAACTCCTGTGCGGTCTTCTCTGATTTCCCATGAGCATAGTCAGAATAAAAGGGGGGGGGAAATGATTTAGCGAGCCATGACAATTTTACATGGCTTTTCATGCGATACATTGGAACCTCAAAGAGTGAAGAAATCCGATGAGGTTTTGCAATGGGTATTTTTTATTTATTTTTTTACAATTTTGGAATTGATATCAAATACTAACAAATGATAAACTTGTCGATAAAGTGCACATTTTTCCCCATTCTTTGGATTTTTATTTCAGGGTCATCAGCAGCTAAGGTTACTCTTTGGTGCTGCTCTAACTAACATCATTGGGAAGGGAAATATACTTTAACGAGTTGGCTCCAAGGACTACTGTTGTCCTAAAACTAGGCAAAGTATTCACTCGAGGATTTGTATCAAGCTGAAGCACAGTCTTCTAAACTTGAACAAGACTGGATTATACAACTACATGAGGTGTTTTTTTCCCCCCCCATCACCATCACGTTTTTAATGAACAGCCTCAACTGGGGCATCTGCAACAAAAAGGACAATCAATTTGTTTCACTATGATGTTGGAAAAACGTGTGCAATGCCAAATCATAACTTAATCATGCTAAAAATGACTCCATAAATAATGCCTCACCAACGAACAAAGCACACAATGAGCCATACTGTGTTATGTGGAGGCTTCTATTTGAAAGTTTGTACCGAATGATGAGGCAGTCTGTTTTGAGTCAAGGGATGTGTTGTAAACAAACATGGGACTGCACTTACATATGCATTTGGACTTTTTTTTCTTTGTAGCAGTCTGTTGAATTTAAGTTGCACAACAGTATTTTTTATTTTTTTGGGTGTTGAAAAAAAATGAATGCTCTCCGGTGCCCTTGAGAAACAGAATCCATTTGCATTAGTTTCTCTGCACTGGGAACTGCAAATGGAAGGTTACATGGATACAGACTGGGGGATAAGGGCAAAATGGCAAAGAGCTCAAATCAGCGCCTTTGACTACATAAGACTTAAGTCTCCCTCAGGGGCCTTCTCAGATGCCATGAAGGGATTAAATGAGAGGTGGAGGAGGAGAAGCAGGAGGAGAATGAAGATGGAAGTGTGGGTTGCACTGCGCAGATACTGACTCAGCAACAGCTTGCTTCTCTCTGATGTGGATCCAAGCATTAGATAGTTGCAGACCAGACTCGAATGTTTCCAAGCGTGGTGTTGCGGCAGCGTGAGGATTCTCAGCTATTGATTTTATTGTCCCTGCTCAGTCAAAGTATTGCTTTCCCATGCACTTGTTTAGTCAGTGGCGGTGCCCTCAAGATCGAGGACTACTCCTTTCCAAGATGAGAAATCTGTTGTCACTTCATGATGTCAATGTGATCATTGCTTTGCGTTATTTACAGAGGTGGGCATTCCATTCGTTACTGTGTGCGTACATTAAATATATTTTCCATCCGCCTGGACTGATGAGTTGCACTGGAAAACTGGAAGAGCCGGTTCTCATCAACCACTTCAATGGATGACAACTTCCTCATATAATGCCCTGATGTTTGTCGGAAGTCACGAACTTTGTCGTCTCTTGGCTCTCCCGACCCCACACCCCTTTTTCTCATTTGGTACTTAATTTTTATTTTTTACACTTTTTTTCTGGCAATTTCAGTCAAGGTTTCCTTCCAAGGTCTCATGTAACCTCCTCATGTCTGACAAAGCCAGAAAGAGGCATGTGAAAAAAGACAGAAGTTCACATGCAGGAAAGATATTTGAAAACAGTCCAGAGCAGGTATAGATACACACTCTGAAAGAAAAACAAACATTTTAAATAACAAAATGGAAGCAACATTAGCTCACAGCCGAGCTTGTTATCTGGCTTTGAACTTGATGACATGAGGCTTGTGGTCTTTTGCACTCTTCAAAAAAAAAAAAAGCGTAGAAATTGGGACATTACTTCATTTAATTAGATCTTTTGTCACACGACTAAAAACAAAATGCCTCTGTTGTCAGAGGCATTAGACAGAAGATGATTCGTTCCTAATATGAGCAAAATAACATGATCATACTGTGCTGTACATCTCTAGGGAGGGAAAATAATGGTGATTGCATTAAAAAGAATAGACAATTGCTCCCATTTTCGTGGCCTACTTAGTAAGAAAATTATGAGGACAGTGGATTGCTAGTGGAGGAACATGAATAGATTTTAATGGGTTTGCACGAGTTCAAAATCAATGACATAAGATGAGGCATATACAGTATTGAAGTGTTGCAGGAGGGTGACCATTCTATCATCGAACTTGGCTTAAGTACAGCAAAGTACTTACTTTAAATCCTGGAATGGCTCAGCCCTCACGTGTGATGTCTGTACGGAATGGCTGAACACAACTCCTTCTGACCCTGTGAAACATGAGAGGAGACAAACTGACTTTGTAAGTTAAACTAGAAGACAAATTGGACCGTCTACATTTTGTCTATTTATGTGCTGCTGATAAAAGAGAACACAGACAAGAGTTCCAACTTGAAGGATGAGGGCACCTGTCACTCGAAGTTTCTCGGTGCCGATGCTGATCTCCTCTTCATCTGCGGAGAAGAGAACTCTCTCTCCATCGACACTCTTCACCTCAAACCTCTGACACTGAACCTCCACCATTTCTGAGCCTAAGAAAGCAGAAAAGAAAATGGGTTCGCAGTCAAGGATTTGGAGCACAGGAACATTCGAAGCATACATAATGTACCACACGGATGATTCCATGTAGAGCTTGAATGATCCTTGAAGAATGTGAACACTGAATCACAATGCACTGAAAATTGTCCATTCGTCCATAAACATGCTCATAACCTCTGCACTCTTGTTGAGTGGTCTTCTGCGTGGTTATCACCTGTCGCCGTAAATCCCTATTTTGCTCTTCTCTGTGAAATGCACGTCTCTTTTGATTTTTGGGCATAAGCTCATGGGTTGAATTCTCAGTGAGCCTCTTCCCCATTGTAAAGGAACTTTCAAAATAAGGACATTTAATTATTTTACACATTTTGCTAGCTTGTGGATTCAGCGACTGAGGCAACTTGACATGCGTAGACGCATCCACTTCCCCCACGACGTAACTGTCTGATTTATTTGATTATAAAACAATCCCATGCGGAAATTTCTCTACCTGTGCCTGCGTGGGTTTTCTCCGGTTTCCTCCCATATTCCAAAAACATGCACGGTAGGTTAATTGTCCTTTGGTGTGACTGTTAATGTTTGCCCATGTGTGCCCTGCGATTGGCTACCAATCAGTTCAGGGCGTACTCTGCCTCCTGTCCAGAAGACAGCTGGGATGGGCTCCAGCACGCCGACAACCCTCGTGCGGACAAGCGGCTCGGATAGTGGATGGATGGAGAATCACATGCTGGGTAAGGATGGCTGCATTTCCTTGACCACCTGGAAAATGCTTTTAATGTGTTGGTGTTTGTTTTGGCAGATGTGGATGTGTATACATTATGTCACCAATCTGTTTTTCAATGACATCAAGCTCAACATCTACTGCTTGGCTTCCGGGTTATTAAGAGTGTCCCGTCAGTGCCAATCAACCTTTATTAGCCAACATCCATGTCCCCTCGCTGACCTATTTCGATTAACTTTGAGAAATTAAGCAAGCAAGAATTTGTGCTGTGAAAACTTGAGTCGTCCTACCCTGAAGTGTGCCACTGCTCCTAATGTATGCCAAGGTTTGGCGGAACATTGAGAGACATCATGACAAGGGAATGAAAGCAAGGGCAATAAAGGACTTTTAAGTTTGAGGGAGAAAGAGAATTGGGGATGTGCTGTCTCAGACATCCAGTGAATAGTGTTTCACTGCTGAGCGCCGTCACATCATATAGCTTTCTTTGCATTGGAGCAGGTCAGCACATTTTGAAGGATGTGCTTCATTCACATCACTTATTTCTTCAGGATGGATTTGAAAAAATAAAGAAAGAAAGAAAGAAAGAAAAGCTGTAGATCCATCATTGTGGGGGGAAAAAGGATAAATATAGTTCATTTGGAAATCTGAAGTGAAAACTGCAAACACCACGCAGTTCTCTTCAGCCTGAGCACCAATGTCTTTTTGTGGCCTCCAATTTTCTCAAATTTAAAATGAAAAAAAAAAAGGAAATAGAAATAATGTGTTTCATCATCATCAATCATCTGGAGTTATCCAATTCAGAGTGAATCAATTGTGATGGGTGATTTTTTTCTTTCAACTTCCCCGCTGACAATGCGTTGCAGGTACACTCATAGAATTGAAAGAATTGTGCAATTTAAATTTATGGTGCCGAACATATGAATATTTCTGTTGACCAATTTCTATTTTGTAATTAAATAAGAAGAGGGCATTAAAATGGTCGGCAAGTAACTTTTCTTTTACTACTATGCATTAAAGCATTAAGGCCATAATAAAGTTATGTGGCTTGGCTATGCTGGATTTTTTTTTTTTTAATTCAAGGCTTTAAATTAGTGTTTGGAGCTAAAAAAGCATATTATGCGAGAAAAAGTTCAGAAGGCTTGAGGATTCATAAAAATACATAAATGTCTGAAGTGTGAATCATGCGAATAAACACAAGTTATCCTGCCAAACAGAAAATTAAGAACTCTCATTAAAATCATCTTTCCTGTGGTGTAGCATTGTGTGATCCTCCTACAGTTACCTTGATAACTGTTTCTGTCATTCTGTGCCACTCAGATAAATCTGCTTTTAGCCCAGTGCTTCTCAATTATTTTCTATTACGCCCCACTAGGAGGAAGAAAACATTTTGCGCCTCCCCTAAGTCTCCGTCAAGACTAATAATTGTATCATATCATCTGTAAATTCTTAATAATTAGACCTCTGCATAAAATTGTATCCTTATTCACATGAATAAAAACAAAAATCAATCAATCAAGATCAACTAAAAACAAAGAATGACATTGATGGTTTTTAGTCTGTATCATAAAATGAAGTTGCCCCAACTATATATATATATATATATGTATATATATATATATATAAATAACTAAATGAGGACACCACTGACACCTACTGTCGTGAATGTGCAATTCCAACTTATTCTAAAACCAAAAAAAGCATATTGCCTGCGGTCACCACCCCACTTCCCGACATCACACCGCTTTTCGTCAGGGTTCGCTAAGGTTGCAAAACGTAGACGTGTGCAAACACTTTTCACAGTTGCAAACAGTTTTTGTGAAAGAAAAACACACATCAGAACTTGCCTAACAGCCCCCAGAATAGACAAATCTGATAAACCCGTGTTGTTAGGACTGATGCGAGTCACATTTCTTTTCAACAACTATCTGATCGAAGTCTTGATAAAATTGTGGTTTTGTGTAAAAAGCAAGTTTGCACATCACCAAAGCACTTCAATCATTGGTATGGAGGTCAGTTTGAACAGTTGGTGGTAAACCAAATTCAATGAAATTATTTCGGGGACCAAAACTAGCAAGTCAATATTGTACAAACTCATAAATTGATTTGTGAAGTGAATTGCTATGGACTAGATTAACTGTTATGTATGAATTTGTTCTTTTATGGTGGTTACAACCAAAATATGGGTGGGGGAAAAAAAGCAAAAAAATGAAAATGAAGCTCGAAATAATCAGTGACCATCAACCCAAATGCAACTGTCAGCCAAACTCTTGCCTTGAGTAACGGGAGCACAGGGTAAAGGTTCTCGTTTGTGATTTTGAGCTGCTGAACGTGCAGTGCGCATTAGCAAAAAGCCAATGCACTGTATCGTAAAAAGAAAAGTATTCAAGCCTGCAATACGGATAATCCCAACCGCTGCTTGTGTCATCATTCACCTTTTGTGGATATTTTGGATTTTGAAACAAAAGTGCGTTGAACATGTCAAAAGTGGACTCTCAAAATGTAGACTCGGATAACATTTTGATGTATTTAATGTATTTTTATCTCAAAATACATTTTGAGATAAAATGTACACAACAAATATTTATTACAGAAAAAGTGGGGCAAAGCCGACGAAGTACAGTATAAACAAAGACGCTGGCACACGCCAAGATTAAACGGGAGAAACAACAAACGCTTGTAAAAGAAAAGAAAGAAAACCAATTCATGATGAATACAAAGCGAGAATAACGTCCCAAAACCAAAATCATTACAACTAGAAAATGGAGGGCAAAAAAACGAGGAATGGACACATAGAGCAATATCAGGAACGTCTAGAAAATTGCACATGAACAATGGCTTGAATTATCCGACTGTCGGCAGGAGCGTCTTTAAATATTGGCTTGATTGCGATGCATGACAGGTGCGCAGCTAAAGGAAAACACGTCCACCACTCAGCTGGACTTTCAAAAGAAAATACAGACAAATCAACATCGTAAATTGTGATAGGTACTGTCTTGAACTCATACATGATTTCATAAGTTTGTGATTCTCTCAAATAATATGTACATGTTACACTGAGCCACGCACGCACGACAACAATTGCCCCCCAAGGCATACCATATGTCCCCTTAGTGATTGAGGTCTGGGGAAGGATTTGCTCTGAATATGTACTCTTTATCAAATCATGTAAATAGTGGTGAAAACACCTTGAACAGTCAAACACTCATTAGCTCGTCGAATGCTTAAAGCTACGAGTGGATTTGCAAACTAAGCTTGCTGATGACTTATTCAAATGTGTCAGAGCTTATCTGTGGATTCATTTCAGCATTTCTGGAATAAGGCAGGCTGATATGCTTGCCATTTCCCTATCTTGTCAAAATAGGAAATTTCATGAATATTCAAAAACGATGCTGGCTGCGTTCTGTAAGGTAAAATGTTAAGAATTAAGTGGGTATTGAGTGGTGTGATCAGCATGACAAATTGTATCTGACATGCAGCCATGATTTGTGTTTTGTAACGACTATGGCAGATTGTAGTTATGCTAGTTGTTCACGCTGCTAGACCTATGTGAACATAATCAACAAGGAATGCTACATACTGTACATTGAACCCGAGAAAGTGGAAATGCCCTATCATATTTGGTATTGTAGCCGGCTTTAGGAGCTGAAGTCAGACGAATCCGTTTGAAGAAAGTAGACTACTATTCTCTCTATTGTTAACTCGATGAGTTATAGTGATTAAAAACTGAGATGATTTGTCAAAAAGTTAGATTATGAGGTGCATCTGTGGGACAACTGTCATTCAATTTACGCTTCAGTGTTTTCATCTTTTGATAACTGAATGTGTTACAGGGCAGCCCAGTGGTCCAGTGGTTAGTGTGTCGACCTCACAGTTCAGAGGTTCAATTTCAGCTCCGGCCTGCCTGTGTGGAGTTTTCATGGTCCCCCCTCATATTAACCCTGACATGCCACAAAAATTAGCTAGCACATGCTACAACAATCAGCAATGTTGGGCAAGTTACTTCCAAAATGTAATAGAAGTTTCAAATGAACCACCATGTGAAACAAAACTCACCGTCACAAATGCCGAAATTCTTTCTGGAAGTGTCTTACAGGAAGTGGATCCCTCAGGAATAAGATGCATACATACGTCCGTGGCTAAAAGCTAATCAGTGTGATCACCATTTAGCAGTTAGAAATTTCGGACGCCTTGCGGTCTGGAGTGTTCTGGACCTGACATAAGTCCAGTTGTATACCGGTTAAGAATGCAATGAAAATGAAAAGCACAATATCTGTCAATATATTGCTTTGTTTTGCAGGAGGTTTATACAGCCTACTAACTCATTCAAACTACCATACATGGACGGTTTTTCCTCCAGAGCCTACACAAGTGTAATGAAGGGGTAGGCTACTGCAATTAACTGCAGGATTTATTTGGTATTTGCATAAGACTTGGAGAGGTCTTACAATAATGCATAAAGACAGCTCGTGTGTACTGCATTATAGGAGTTCAGTCTAAGATTATTATTTGACTTTTAATATCTGAAATATTGCCATCATGGAGGTCCTTTGCACTTCTTATATATTTTTTATTTTCTGCCGTTTGCTCTGTGCCGTATTATTCTGAGGTTAACGGCATAAGAAATGCGATACTAACCTACATGATTTAACACAAAACATAAAATGCACACACATTGGAAATAAGGTATCTTAAATCAACGTTTGGTTCATTCGGTAAACCTATTTTGACACTCCTTCCGCTGTTAAATACGGTAAATGTGGCTACTAAAGAGGGCTAATCATTGGTAGTGCCCATCGACCCTTTCTAAGAAAGAAATGAAGAGAACAGGAATGATGTTTGCCATCAAGCTTCCTTGGCTACCATGTAAAGCCAAATCTTAAAAAGACTGCCAGTACAGTACGCTGCAACTTTATTGCAGTCAATAAAATATTCATTTTCAGACACATTCCAAGCTCATAAAAAAAAAGGAAAAAAAAGGGAAAAAAAGCTCTCCTTTTCCCCTTGGTCCTTTGGCTTGATTGATATCGAACAGAGGAATGTTAGCCTTAATACCAAGGTAAAGATTGCATCTTTCAAATGATGAAGTGGCTCTAAACTTATCACATAGCTGTAAAATATGGTATATTTCCATAGGCAGGTCTGGTGGAATAAGTCGGGGCAGTGGTATGTGTGGAGAGAGTGGGGAAATTGGTCGGAGAAAAAAAAAAAAGAATAGCTCAGTAGTTTATTTACAGACAGGACATTCTATGAAAACTCTCAAGAATGAATAAGCGTGTCAATGACCTTATCAAAACGCAAAAGAGAAATGATAAGCTGGCATTAACATTGGTCTTGATTCACTTATTTAAAAACAAAAGGACTTCCATTTATTAGGATTTCTATTTCATGGTGTTTGTTGAAAAAACAAGTTCCATTATCCTTATTGCACAGCGTATAACAGCTGAGGCGAGGAAAAGCAAGGTCGTGCCTCAAGTAATATACAGTACATTGTCCAAACAAGGTTACAATGTCAAGCCTGCAACTCACTATGAAGCTGAAGGATGTCTCCATATAGCTGTCACGTCCATTTCTACACATACGGACAAGTGGTGAAAATACAGCGTGCCATAATCTAGTGCGGCGAAACATAGTTAAGTCGATTGACCTTTGCATAATGTAAGTAGAATTCAAGCTATAGGATCAACAATGGTACTCCATCCATTTCTTTATTGAGTCGTTGGCAGCGTCCTAAACGTATTTCAGTTCATTAATGCTCCAAGCGATGTATTATTAAATGGCTCATTAAAATTATTGACTTGATCATGGCCTGGCTTTATAAGACGGGCTGTCTGATTTATTGATCGGATGAGGCAGTGACACAGAATCATACTAATTTCGGCATTAGCTTGTTGTCTGCAACCAATTAAAAGGCAGAGGGACCTCACTCTAGCTGAAAATGAGATCACTGTGAAACATGATTGTGATGTACATCATTTGTTTCTCAGAGTGGGATTTGCAAAGATGTAGATTCATAATTAGGATGTGTGCAATGGAACAATTGAATTTTATGCAAGCGCTCACTCTCCGCACACTAATCAGAAAGCAATTTTCGCTGACTTTCAGCTGCTTCACTGCGACACCGACCTCATGTTTCAAAAACGCAATTGCATTCATCCTTTTCTTGATTTGTGCACGTGCAAATCCACAAATCTTAACCACAAGGGCACAGTCAGTAAAGGTTTTTGCCTCTGGACCATCACCATACTTTTACCACGTAGAGTATCGTTTAGCACCTATTAACCTTTCGCCTTTCAGGCCCTTAATTTCAGCAATTTTATAATCCCAATTTCCAAGCAACAGCATCGGAGAAATGAGCTGAGTGATTCCACCCTGATAAAAGAGAATGTAATTAGTGTAAGAAGTTAAAGATGATGATGGCGATAAAATGAAGTTTAGAAGGCAGTAACAAAGTCGATGGGGAATTAATGTGTTGCATGACGAGATGAGATCCATGCATGATTAAAAGCCTTGCGTGAATGGTAGAAATGACACTAAGGAGAGGGAGCACCTACACTTTAAAAAGAGGAAACAAAAATGTGCCCTCAATGGAAATATATTCTTTTTATTTCATTTAATTCAAATTCTTTTTCATACACCAGAAAAGCAATTAAAAAAAAAGACCAGAAACGTGCATCAGAAGTAAAGGTGGGCACATCAGTAAATTTCACTGCTGCAATGCAATCATAAGAACTGAACACAATGTAGCTCAGTGTAAAAGGGAAATGGTGTTTCTTCTTACGCTCCGACACAATTTTTCATTGAAGCACTCCCGCACCTCAGGAAACTGAAATATTTTAGTATGATTAAAAATACTGTATTTCAGTGATGGCCGACAAGTCTCTCATTTCATTCATTTTCATCTTTAGAATGACATCCTGGTAGAACGTCCTCACAAGCAAACAGCAAACAAAACTATCACACATCGCAGAGCAAGCTGGCAAAAGAATTGGTTCCCCACAAACTACGATGTCGCATGTGTATGAGCGCTACATTATCAGGGAAGCCACCTTGATCATAGAGCTCCATACTTATCCGCTCCCTCATTCTCTTAATCCTCGCCCATCATGCAGAAAATACAAAGTCCCTCTAGCCCCCCCAAAAATCCCTAAAACAAATCAACTTTTTATTATTATGTAAATTTCCATTTAGAAAAAAAAATGTAATTTATACACTTTCTACGTGCATTTTATTGTGTATATTTTGTATACATGCACTGTCGGAGTCATTGCGTACAATCCAGATAAAGCCACTCACTCAATTGCTCCTCACAATTTGCAAAAAAAAAAAAAAAAAAAAAAGCAAAATAACATTCTATAATTTGCTGATGAAACGTGGAGATGTGTGACTTTACAAAACTCATGTGGCCTGTCTGGTTAGTCAAACAAAAAAATAACCTCTTTATTAGTATAAGTGCTGCTTCAGGAACAGAAGCATTCATAGGAGATGAAATATCAATATGACAGCCTGGGCATACTAAACACACACAAACGTGCACACACACACACACACACACACACAACTCTAATTATTAGCAGCCTTGCATAGATAACAGCGCACAAAAATCAGAAAAAAACCTGAGATAACTGCTCTGGTCAAATGAAAATGTTGCCAATGCTGTGCCGCTGCCGTTTTAATTCCCAGGTGAATAACTTTATACATGCTCAGAATTTTAAAAAGGGACACACAAGTCAACCAGCGCCCATCCGAATCATTTGGACATATTTGGAACAATTCTCTGCATAGAAAGAATGAACAGTTCGGGGAAGGCCCTTTTCCATTGCGGCATGACGGTGCATCCGTGCACAAAGCAAGGGCCACACAGGCATGCCAGCCTGAGTTTGATTTTGAACTTGACAAGCTGTACCTGAAGCCCATCCGAAAGGGTCACAGAATAGAGGAATAAGAGGAACTTAAACTTGTAATGGTTATGTGATTAGGGTGGTCCGTGACAGTATGTCAGTATTTTATAGTTGAGAACGGTGCTCGGCCAATGGGATCGGACCAGGAATACATTTTGTCTCGTCCTTTTGATGGTTGGGAAACAACTGCTAATGCTATAACATCACTACCTAGGTGGGTGAAAGGGTAGGGCTTCAAAACTCCAAAGTCTACACATCATCTTTATGGTTGGCCATTAAGAAGACAAAGATGAAAGGTTCTCAGTCACATAAATGAGCTGACAGCGACAGAGAGGATGGAGAGAAAGAAGAGAAAGAGGGATGAAAGGAAGTGAGTGAGCGCAGTAAAAATGAGATGAAGTGCCCAAGGCCAACAAGCGTACTCCGAATCTCTTCTCCAGCAGATGGATCCTCAAGGGAGCTCACATGTTAAGTGTGTTTTTGAAACTTAAGTTACCACACTTACAAAGAGAGCAGTTTCTTTCATCACAAGGGAAGGAAAAGAAAAAAACCCCATCAGACTACTGTCGTGGAAGGTCCTTTTACATGAACATCTTCAGCTCTGTCTGGCCTATTTGACACGGACTGCGGTTGTAATGTAAACTGAAAAAAATGGTGTGTTGAATTTGTTCCATTTTAATTTGTCAAGTGGTTGCACAAAATAAAATAATCCCGACATTTTTTTTTTAAATAGTTGTCGACATGTAACTGGGTCCAGGTGAACTAATTTGCTGCAACCACTTGACAAAATAAAACGGAGTCAATTCAACAATAGCTTTTTCATTGTATGCAAACATTAGTCAGGTTAATGACATCGTTTGGTATCTTCGCTTTTTCACTCTTCTCTGTAAAGCCTCATTTTAGACGATGTAAGTTTGACATTTGGTTATGTAGGTCTGCCTCTGCACCCCGGGTAACGATGATGCTTCTTTCAATGAATTGTTCTGCAAAAAGTTGTTCCAGAAATGCTGGAGGTGGTTGCTACATTCAAAAACAAAATGGGGTTGAATTTACTCAACTTTATTTCAGCAAGCGGCTGCACAAAATAAAGTCGTCTGGGTCCAGATACATTTTTTAAGTGCATATACAGTATATGATCGAGATGATTTTATTCCGTGCAACCACTTGACATAATAAAATTGAGATTGAAGAAGAATTTTTTTCCCAGTGTATCTGCCAGTAATTACATGAAAAAGTATTTTCAGCTTGTATATGCGCGAATATTTTTTTTGTTTTGTTTTTAAAAACAACAAAGGCGACGAACAAAGGCTGAAAGAGGGGGTGGAGAAAGGTGCAAAATCCTCTACATGTTTCAATAGTTTGCTCACTTTTCCAAGTATGATCATGTAATTATTATATTAAAAGTATTAAGAAAGTTAGATTAAAAAACAAACTACAGTTTATTGTGTCATCATTATCAGAGTTTTTCAAAAAATCAGATATGCACCACCACTTTTTAAATGTGTTTATTTTCTTTCATGACCCGCGTATTTTCTTGTGAATTAAATTTTGTTAATTCAAACAACAGAGACAGGAGCATGAGCAGAACGGCAGCTCCAATGTTCAAGCAATAAAAATGGGCACAGTACATGTGCTAATCACATTTTTGAACATCAATCAGTATAAACGCTTGTTGCCAAGAAATTTTAAACTACCGGTATTGAGAATCTGGTTAATTTAGAATTGAAATGATTGCCCATTCAAAAGGAACCTGCTCGTCGTGGGATGATCAGCACAACTGAGTAAATGTGTAAACGGTGCAAATTCTTCACAACTGTAGAGCATCATTGAAAATGGAAATCTACAGGATTAAATGCAACATCTTTTAAAACGGAACTAAAAAGGATTTTCAACAGTATAAAATGTACTAGCAGGATTCACTGGATTTACAGTGACCCAATAGAGACAACATCCATCCATCCATCCATTTTCCGAACCGCTTGATCCTCACTAGGGTCGCGGGGGGTGCTGGAGCCTATCCCAGCCATCTCCGGGCAGTAGGCGGGGGACACCCTGAATCAGTTGCCAGCCAATCGCAGGGCACACAGAGACGAACAACCATCCACGCCCACACTCACACCTAGGGACAATTTAGAGCGTCCAATCAGCCTGACATGCATGTTTTTGGAATGTGGGAGGAAACCGGAGCACCCGGAGAAAACCCACGCAGGCCCGGGGAGAACATGCAAACTCCACACAGGGAGGCCGGAGCTGGAATCGAACCCGGTACCTCTGCACTGTGAAGCCGACGTGCTAACCACTGGACTACTGGGCCGCCCTTAGAGACAACATAACAGGTGGAATTGATTTAATCTATTTCTTGAGCCGTATTACGGATAAGATAAGATAAGATAAGATAGGATATCCTTTATTTGTCCCACACTGGGGAAATTTACAGATACAGTTCCCCATTTTATGTCTCTGCTTAAATCCAAACTTTTATGGACCTTCAATGTACATTTCACCTTTCCATTCCGGTGACATATGATATTGTACCTTTGTGTAAGCAACAGTTGTTTCCCTCTCGTGATAGAATACAATCCAGGTTTTACCGAGTTGAAAAATGTATACTTCAGATGTGATAAAAGTGTCTTCATTTTTATTTATTTTTTTGATGGGGCTACAATATTCCTAAGGGGAAGGGTTTCTATCAATTGTTTTTTGTGTGTATCTGAGAGAGAAAGAGACATACATGTATTGACGAGTCAGCAGAAACGCAGCAGGAAGCAGTGGCGGGCCAAGACCCAGGGGTTTCCAGATCATCCTCTGGAGAATTCATTCTTTTCCATTCCGTCTTATCAAGGAGCTACTTAGACCTTTAAAGCAAGCATGTGTGTGTGTGTGTGTGTGTGTGTCTGAACTCAGAGTAGCCATGTGACGACAGTTGTCACATGGTCTGTGTGCATTGCATCTTAATGTGTCGGTAAAGTCATTTGTATTCAGGAAAAATTCCTAACTTGTGCTTGGCATGGTCCAAAGTGTGTGTGTGTGTGTGTGTGTGTTACTACACAAGGTAGGTCATGCAACACAGTTCATGTCATCCTCTGGCGGCCTGACTAAATTGACTGCAGACAGTCTGGCTAACCAATTTTACAGACTGATTCTGCCTACTCCAAGATAGGCATGCCGGCACACTCACATACATCAGCGTTAAAGTGGGTTTCATGGTGAGAAAAGCTGCTTTGAGGAGCTTTAACAGTCGGAAGGGAGCTGTCAGGGATTTGCTACCTTCAAAGTCTGCGAGAAGGCAAGGCTGTACATGCGTGGACGTGGAAATGCCTGGTCAGTTTATGAATATAGCTGACATGTAAAGACATGATGGCAGTGGTCCTCGACCTTTTTTTTTTTTTTTGCTCCACAGATCGTCTCAAATGAGTATATGCCTTTCGCGGACTGGTAATAATTCGGAAGGGGCGTGCGTGGAGGGAGGGAGCATGCTCAATAGATGATAAGATTGCAGTTGGAAACCTCCCTACATTTGATCGCAGGTGACATTAAGAAGAAAACAAAACCTCACTGGTTCGAAAGTAATTCCAATTTCTGGCTGATGTTTTCATATTTGGAAAATTTCATGATACCACCGGCAAAGAAGTCTACCCTTTGATTTTCTCGGTGCCAGGTGTGCTCTGGTTATACTCGCCGTATGAGACTTTATGTATGATGTACCTTATTTTACAAAGCACAGTTCATCATATTTAGCAATTGTATATTGCTCATAAAACAGTCAACAGCTAATTACTTCATCTTTTTTCTTACCTTGTTATATTCTTAAATATTTTTATTCTTGCACAGTCTTGGGGATAAAGCCAAAGTTAATTTCACCTCATATTTTCCAATGTATTGCTTTTATGATCATCTAAGTATGCATTCCATCACGCTGTATGGTGCGGTTTGTGGCTCCTGTTACAGCATCGCGATGAAATGTTTGAAAGGCCTCCAGGCTGCTACTGAACTTCTCGAATGTCATGAGCATGCTCACTAGAAAGATGTAAACTAACCTCAAACAGCCTAACTGCATTTTAGTTTCAATTCCTTACAGGACATGCGCCCTTTTATTGCAATGTTCGGTTCAGTTATTACGTCATCGCTGTCTTGTGCGGTGCTCCAACCAAGTTCTCCAACAACAAACCACACCAAATCCCCAAAGGTACTTACTCTCTTCTATATTTTAAAAGGCACAGGCTTATTTTTGCACAATTCCAAAAGGTTCACAGGTGTTAAACAGGATCAACCCCTTGAGATGCACCATCTCGTATTGTGTGGGAGTCCCATTAACTTCATCTTGATGTGCATGTGGCATTCTCGTAATTCCCCTAAGGACAAGAATGATCGACACCCCCCCCCCCCCCCCAAAAAAAAAGCTAACCAAAAAAACCCCAAAGTGAAACCACTTTGTTGCAAAAAAGCTGTTTTAGAGGTGCTATAAAGTGTTGAGGCAATGATCAGCTTGGCTTTCATCACACCGACAACCACAGTAACTTGGGACTTGCTTGAAACTTAAAAGTAAAGGTTGACAGTTATTACTTGTTCATATGTGACTTCCTCCACTATTGGCGTGTTTTCAAATGTGTGTGTGACATGAAAAAAAAATCCTTTGCTAGGTTCTGTACTTAAACTCCCATGGTGCAAATTCATGTGTCAAGAGCAAAACATGTCAGGGTGCCAATGCAGTAACAACTAACTGTAACCCTTAAGACTTTTTTTAAATGTTTTTTTTTCTTTTAATCATAGAGCTCATATTGCTGCGACTTGCTGCTTTCTGTGAAACAGAGACTGGACGGCAAGCGCAGCAGGGAAGTTGTCGGAAGTAAAAATCCGACAACTTCCCAACTACTTATAATCATCTCTATAAGTAGTTTTTAGAATAACTGACAGTATAATAATATGGTTGTATAGCTTATTTAATGTCCCATGATGGTAAAAAAAAAAGAAAAAGAAAAAAAAGAATAAATACATGACCAAGATTATTCAATAGACCAGGGGTCACCAACCTTTTTGAGAGTGAGAGCTACTTCATGTGTCCTGATTGTGTGAAGGGCTACCAAAGTGATACACGTCCGAAATAACATTTGTCAAAATTACATTTCATAATATTAGAATGTGTGATTTTTAAGACTTAATGATTTTAATGTTCAGGCTCTGATCATCTGAAAGATGTCTCACAATACTGCCAGTGTTTCCATTTTGAAACCATAATTTCTACTAGAAAATAACAATCCTAGCACTGGCGGGCTATTGGTGCGGTCTTCACGGGCTACGACTTTTTCCCGAAACCACCATAAAACACTGTCATTAAAATATTTACATCCCAAGCGATCGATGGACTGAATAATCATTTTTATCATATTTTCAGATTGCTCATTTTCACTCACGCATACACAAACGCGTGCACACGCACGGCGACACACACGCAGTCAATAACACAGCCACACGCACACACACATGGCTTGATGGCCGTAAACAAGGCGCATTAGAAATATGCGGCACATTAATCATAACGCTACTGTTGTTGAAGTCTCATAATTAGCTCATCTCTGTTTACCATTTTCGCACGATATTAGAAGGCTTACCTTTCTAAGTCATTAAATTCAAACACTACTGGTAACTTTAATTTACATCTCTCCAATCCGTCAACCAGAAAAATGTGCAGACATTAGCTGGCAAATTCCCATGGCGAACTGAGACATTTAAACACATAACGCCGATCGCTCCCGACTGCTGGATGAATGAGAATGAGTCATACGTTGGGCAGACACATCTGTCATCCAAACCATTACAGCATGCAACTTTCATAACAGATTTGTTTGAAAGTCCTTGCATGCCTGCCTGGGTTATTGAATTCTATAGGAAGACGTCATACACGCCACAAATGCTGCGAATTATATCTTCCGAAGAACAATAGGCTTTCACTAATCCAATTAGAGCAGATAAAAATGATTCGGTCAAAGAAAAAAAATTGCTTTCAAGGCTCAGTGAGAACGCCTAATGGAAACAGATAGTATTTAGTTTAGTAAACAGAGGGGGGTAAAACGCATTTAGGAAGTGAAGCAAAAACAAAGCAATATAACTTAATGTCCTTTGAGAAATGATCTATTTTCTTTTATGTGCTTTTTTCCCCCTCTTCACATCATGTTTTGTGTGTCTGTGCGTGTGTGTGCACGTGTGCCTTACCCACTGTAAGTTGACCAGTCAGTTGTCCGTCATCGGTCCGAGCATTGATAGTCACATTTCTATCCGACTGCATGATCAATGGACCGTCCTGCAAAGAGAGACACAGAGGGGTCATTACAATAACTGCCTCAGTAAGTTTACAATGAATGTTCATTCTCAACCAAGGTACACAACTCAATGAACAAAGTATCAGAGTTCTGCCATTCGTTATACTTTCACCAGGACCATAAGCGACAAGTACGTTTTTGTCTGTGTTGTGAGGGCCGGGTGGAACCGGTGACACACGCTGCCTTGTTAAGGCCTGATTAAGACACACGAGTTCAAAATGTTCATCACTCTCTCACTGCTCTTCCATTTGATCGCTGCAGTCGCACGATTTCCTGTCCCATCTTTCTCGTTTGTTTTCTTTTTGTGCCTCGAAATTGCTTTTTTTCTTTGTCACCATTAATTGGATAGCTCACAGGTGACTGAATTTCTGGGAGGGATTCCCCAAGGGAATACTTTGTTGCATGCCAGGCTGAATTCCAAATGAGAGTTGTGTCCAAATTGCAAGTTTTGGCCCACTGAAATAGAAAAAAAGTCATCTACTATATATCATCCCTTCATATTGACGCTCAACATGCGCTTTAGAAATACCTGAGTACAGGCTATTAGATGACCTGTCATAAGACTCCATCCAGCATTGGGTGGATGAATGAGGTGTTTCAAACTGAAAACACCTTTTTTTGTACCCAAAATGCATTTCATAATCAATAAATAATACACTTATGATAAATTAAACAAGCACAGCATTTAACAAATAAACCACACTTTGCATGTTCAGGAGTGCAAGTGCTGGACATAACTATTGGGGATTTTGACATTAACCACTAATCACATGCTTTGATGTATTTTCTGTTCTGATGTAACAGCATTTATATTCAGTATGGATTAAAGAATTTCTACATACTACAATAGTGTATTAACCTGTATATTATTGTTCTCTCTTTTTTTTTTAATTTAAAGATACTGAGTAGTTCTACTAAAACAAAATGGCAGCATGTGTTTGCTTGTGTTCCTGAGACCACATAAATGAAATACACACAAGAATGCATGACAGGATGGCACATTTGACTGGTGGGTAACAAGCACACACACATACACGCACACAGTAATTAGAGAGGTTTTAATTAAGGTCATGTACATGGTCACACTTATCATCGCAAACACACACAAATGCGCACGCAACAGTCACTCAGGTAGAAAACAAAATGATTTTGATGCACCCTGCGCATCTTCTGCGCTCCCGAAAGCGTGCGCACTGGATTAATTATTTTCAGCAGGGCGTGGGATAGGCTTCACTATATTATCTTTCCACTCTGTTTAAAGCGTATGGCTGCTTTGTGCAGCTTGACAGATGTAACGTTCTCTCACTTCATTCCAGCTCAACGGGCAGCGGCCCCGATGCCATTCACTTGGTGCATTGCTCAGTCATCTCGAACCATGACTGCATATGGAAAATCTTATTTCATTAAGCAATCACATGCAAATGGGTGGAAATTACAGCCGTAAATAATGAATATTAAGCAGACACTAATTCCTATTTGTACAACACCTGCCTGACACCAAACAATGTGACTGGTGGGAGGATAAAGTCACAATAATTGCATCTCCTATAGAGGGAAAATGAGGTACCAGCAATTAATGCCTTTCTAATGTCGAGTATCAGATAGCAGATTCTCTGCTCCTTATCATTAAAGGAACATGTGTAACAATACATCATCACTAGAAATTCGGGGAAGGAATGGCCAATGCCTGTGGTCGTTTTGAAAGCCCTACCAAACTGTTTATTAATATATTTTGATTATGCAGTCCAGAACTAATGTGATGATGGGCAACATTAAGATATAATGCATATCTATTTCCGCTGGGTATAAGCATGGTTTCTGTTTATAAATGCTTTGCGGTGCTTTGGGTGTGTGCGTTCCACACTTCCTCTTCATTTCTTAGTTTTGCCTCCCAAACTGTATTTTTGACTCAAGGTTATTATTGGATTAGGGTCTAGAGATCTGTCTGGGTACTCGTGATGGGCATGACAGTTCTTTTCTGAATCATTAGATTCAGTTCATCGAAAAGAATCAAAGCAAAGGATCCGATCATGACCTATTCAAGTATTCTGATCCAAGATGCTCTATAACAAAAGGCCCAACACCAGAGTATGGGAAGTGTCCCTTGTGTACTTCAGTGTACTCCTTCATTTGATTTTTTTTAGTGGGGGGGAAGGTTGGGGGTTACTGTCTGTGGACTTAGATCGGAAAAGAACAATCTCGCTTTCATCTTTCCACACAAACGTGCACCATTTTTCTCTTTAGGCCAGTCAATGTGTTTTTTTTTTTTTTTACAAATGGGTAACCTCCTCAACACATTTCATTTTATTCACCCATGGGACTTGGGGTGGCTTTGTGCCAGTATAGCCCGGCTTCACATATGCATCTTCAAGAAATGCGGAGGAATTGTTGAATCCAATCTTCTGTCTTCAATAATTTTTTTTCCAACACCCTGCTATTATTCTGAACACAAATGGAAGACTTTAAAATGAGGAAAAAGAAAAAAAATCTATAAAACTAATAAATCCCACATTTTCTTGTCATTGACACTAGAAGCAAAACAAGGACACACAAACACTCTTCTAATCTGACTGTCAACAGATCTGAGGCCCATTTAGCTCGGCTTCACAATGAATACAGATGAGTCTAGCTCAGATAAACCTCGACACAATCCAACCCCACGTTCACCAACAATCCTTTCGAGTAAAAGAGCACTGATTTAAAAAATACGAGTGTATGCTACCAGAGCAGCCCGTAGCATTTCTTCATAAAACATATCACATCTTGTGATAAGAGTATGCCTAGGTTTTATATTATGACTCAAGACAGAAATATCCTCCAGCAGCCACACATGCACACACACACACAGAGGTACAGCAACTGTTTTTGGAAATGCATAGAAAACCCTTGCAACTGCATAACTGAATCTTAAGCAGTTTGCAATATTATGACTCCAGTTTTATCAACTGTCATGAAAATGTAGTGTTACATCGATAGAGCAATTGGGTGTCAATTCAACATTTTATTTTGAGATATGTCATGTATATCACAGGGCGGCCCGGTAGTCCAGTGGTTAGCATGTCAACTTCACAGTGCAGAGGTACCGGGTTCAATTCCAGCTCCGGCCTCCCTGTGTGGAGTTTGCATGTTCTCCCCGGGCCTGCGTGGGTTTTCTCCGGGTACTCCGGTTTCCTCCCACATTCCAAAAACATGCATGGCAGGCTGATTGAACGCTCTAAATTGTCCCTAGGTGTGAATGTGAGCGTGGATGTTTGTTTGTCTCTGTGTGCCCTGCGATTGGCTGGCAACCGGTTCAGGGTGTCCCCCGCCTACTGCCTGAAGACAGCTGGGATAGGCTCCAGCACCCCCCGCGACCCTAGTGAGGATCAAGCGGTTCGGAAAATGGATGGATGGATGGATGTATATCACAGAAACAAGTACTACAGTATAAACATAGAACACATTACATGACATGACATGGATTAGATAACCCGTATGGACTCTATAGAAAACTAATAACCCCTTGTACATTTGAAGGAAATGGTGTTTCCATACTCGTTATTCTAGAATCGGTCCACCCCTTTACAGCCATAATTGCTTCCACTCATCCAGGAAGACTTTTTACAAAATGTTGGCACATGTCTCTGCGGAAGTTTCATGGCACCTTTGTGAGGTTGGAGGTCATTGATTTTGTTGGACCTGACCGAATGCCAAGATCACAATGTCTTCTCTGGTTCATCCCAAAGGTGTTTGATGAGGTTGTTCAGTCAAGTTCTTCCAAATTAAAGTCATCCAAGCATGCTTTTATGGCTCTTGCTTTGTGCACCAGGGCACAAGCTGTCTTGCTGAAACATAACAGGCCATTCCCTAAACCGTTCCTACAAGCTTGGAAGCTTTCCATGCTAAAACGGTCCAACACCTTCACCTGACGCTCACACTGTGTTTAAGTGTGTGTCACGACTGACTGCACTGAATATACCGCAGTTTTTCTCAGTTGATGGATTGTGACTAGTCTTACTGGTTATTTCTGTTATACAGTTATCATCAAAGAGGCAGGGTGCACTTTAACTGGTCGCCAGCCAACTGATTCTTGATCGATATTGTGTTCAAGGTTTTACCATTCAATAAATCCAGCAAACCGTATGCAAAGTCCTTGGTTGTTTGTGGAGTACAATTGAAAATGTCGACTGGTTTGGATCGTGGAAACAAGCTGGTCGTGAATACGTCACAAAGAAGAGGACAAAATAATTCGTGAATGCAATATCAAAAGTGAACAAAACTCTTTAGGCAATGAAATACATACATTATCAGGCCTGCTTTCACAATCAACACACATTGTAGCTTATCGTCAGTTGTCCATCTGATGTTTTGTTGTTCTTTTGAGATTGGAACTCGTATGTTCAGAATGGGATACGTCCGTCCCACCTCAGTCTTAAACGCAACATTGTAGAATATTTCAGAAGGAAGCAATTTCACAGATTTGTTTCCAAGGTGGCATCCTCGCACTTAAACAAGCCCATTCTTCTACATGCATTGCTAAGCGTAGACGGAATGAATCACAATAAAAATATCATTTTATCCCCGCTCACTTCACTTACCGTTGCATTGTGTTCATTCATCTCTACCTCGTTATTCCTACCTTGTTATTTACGCAAAAGAAGTGAGGCAGTATCAACGTATAAAAACGTTACAGGCGCTTTAGAGCCAAGACAACATGAGGTCAGTTCAGAATTTGATTTGACATTGATTATAGATGCAGGCACAGGGCTGCCTCAGGCACTTAGTGTAATTAGCACGCAAACAGTGAGATGTTGACTGTTGGTTCATCATCATAGCCTTGGGACACAACTGCACATGGACCTAATAACAGCTTTCAGCTTGTCTGTCTGTGTGTGCCCTGCGATTGGCTCTGCGAGTCAGCTGCTTTGGTCTAAGCCAATTTTCTTGAGTGGGTTGTGTGTAACGGTCACTACTGCTGTTGTTTCTCTTGGTAAGTGCGGTTAGCTTTACCTTGTCTATGAGGTGTTGCTCATACACGCGCTTATTTGTAACCCTTGATGGCAAGGGTTCCCAACCTTTGTTGCCCGCGGATCGGTTCCACCATTACGCTGAATGTGGTTGATGTGGTTTGCGTGAGTAATGCGTTTGCTTTTCCTAAATGAGCATGTCCCATCTTGAGGTAATGGGAGACAAGAACATTTGTGTGTTACAGGACCTTTGTTGACAAAGATCCGAGTTTGGAAATGGATGCAAGGTGTTGGTTGATTCAACCAAGCTCTTCTTCTGGCTCTTCATTTGGCCACAGTCAACATAAAAATATTATTTGCAGGTGCAAGTGCCAGAGGTGGTGCGATACAACATAACAGTAGGGACACCTAGACCAGTCAGATACATAACGAAAGTAATTTCTGCGAAAGGTAAAATCATAGCAATGACAAGTCAAGGAAGAAGGAAATTGTATGTGTAAGCCTACAATTATAATCAGAAGTTAGCCCTTCATACAACCGCTTTATTGAGTGCTGGTCCTCAATCAGGCTCTGGGTGAGCTGAAGCCTATCGAAGGCATTGTACAGTGATTCTTGGACTCGACGCCAATCAATCATTTGGAGTCATACACTTGACGTGACTACAGAACAGAGGTGCTAAGGCCTTGTCCACTGTGTTTCTGTAGAAAATATGCATGAATGTATTTGTAATTAATGCCATCTGTCAGTTTATTTCAACAAACCAGTGATGCATTTAATAGCATAACATACCTTAAAAAAAAACAATAAAATCCATGTATGGAAAATCTTTCAAAGCCCTTCCCCCACTCCCCAGTAGCGTCTGCCTGTGTTCTAAATAATGTATCAGCAAGTAATAAATGAGTTGGGTGGGTCAAGACAGGTCGGAGGGCCGGTATAAATTGATCTGTTGAGACTTGAATATAGTTCTCGCTACAGTCAGAGTTAAATAAAAACAGAATACCAATCAAACGGTGAGTGATTAAATAGCCTGCAGTCTCCCTCTATTCCTCTTGAACATTCATTCTGGTAAATTTGCAAGCACTATTGAATAAGTAATGGGCTTGTTGTTGGGCAGCACTAATGTCTTGTTTTGGTACTCAACAGCCATGTAACTGCAGAAATAAAGAGAAACATTCCCACATGCTGAGATTCTTAATACCGAAAAGGACACATAGTGTTATATATTATTTACATTTCTACAATTTTGTTTAGATGCCCTGTCAACCAAATTTAGCTAAAACTGTTTGGGGACTATCCCCCCCCCCCCCCCCGTCTAGTTAAAATGGTATAACCCAAGAGGCAAGGTGCAGCTTGCCATCGTTACCGTCAGTTGCGATTCATGCGATTAAAGCATTCGTCAAACGCCATCATGACTTGTGTTATTAATGAACCAAACATGGTGTCAGAAGTGATCCTACCCACTGCTGTTTCCGATTAGTGCCGTCGCAGCTGTGAGTTTATTGTGTGCGGAACGCGCAGTTGGGAGTCCAGTATCGCGACCGTGATAGCAACGAGGCTGACGACATGGCGGCTAACGTTAGCATCCCAGCCCCGGAGGAGATGAAGCTGACGGGAGATGTTGCAAACAACTGGGATAACTTTCGTGCTGAATTTGAAGACTATTCTTTGGCATCCGGTTTGGGAGATAAAGACAATAGAGTGCAGGCCGCTGCTCTGAGAAGACTTATGGGGGGCGATTGCCGCCATGTGTACAAACACAACCTGAACCTGTCTGCGGCACAACAGGAGGACGTGAAAGAGATATTGGACACGTTGGAGAATTATTTCAAACCAAAACGGAATGTAATATTCGAGAGATACGTGTTTGGAAACTGCAAGCAAGATGACGGTGAGCCAATTGATTCGTTTGTTACGAGACTGCGCGAGAGGGCCGCTTCATGTGAATACGGAGAGCTAAAAGAAGAGCTGCTACGCGACCGGCTGGTCCTTGGAATCACTGACGAAAATGTGAGAAGACGCCTACTTAGGGAGAAAGACCTGACACTAAGATCGGCCATTGATATGTGCAGAGAGGCTGAAATGACGGGTATGAAATTGAAACTCATGACGCCGGAGTGCATTTCAGAGAGTATTCACGTATCAGACAAGCAACAGCAACGGGGCACGCGAGGCATGTATAAACCCAAAGATGGAGAGAGAAGAAGGGACATTGTCGAGTGCAAATATTGTGGTGGCTCACACAAACGGGGAGCGGATGCGTGCCCAGCATTTGGAAAAACATGTCGCAAATGTGGGACTTTGAATCACTTTGCAAAAGTGTGCATGAGAAAAGTTCACTCCAACCAGAGAGTTAATATCACGGAGGACACACAGTTTGACGAAGAACAGGATGATATCTATGCTGCGGAGAGCATTGGTGCTGTACATGGTCATGGAAGAAAATGGTTCGCTACCCTCTCATTAAACGGAGCACCCCAGAGGTGTCAGTTGGATTCGGGGGCCACGTGCAATGTAATGAGCATCAGAGACAAGAGGAAGCTTGCGCCCAACGTTCCTCTACTGTCAAGCAAGACCAAGCTAGTTTTGTATTCTGGAGAAACGCTCAACTCAATTGGGGTTTTTAGAACTGAATGTGTTGTACACGGCAAAAGACATATCTTAGACTTTGAGGTTGTGAGGTGCAAACAGCGCCCCCTCCTGTCGGGCTCAACAAGTGTGGAGTTGGGGCTAATGCATTTCACCATCCCAGAAGAACTGAATCTGATAGGGCAGAGCAGCACTGGGCCACTTACCAAGCAGCAACTGGTTGAGTCTTTCTCAGATGTGTTCACGGACCCAGTCCAGGCGCTCCCGGGAGAGGTACGCTTTGAGCTTGACAGTTCTGTGACCCCGGTACAAACTTCACCACGAAAAGTCCCAGTGGCCCTCAGAACAGCGGTAAAAGCCCGACTGGATAAACATGAACGTGATGGTCATATTACCCCTGTGTCTGAGCCAACAGAGTGGATCAGCAATATGGTTATCGTTAAGCAGCCAGAGAAAATGAGGATCTGCATAGACCCCAAGTACCTCAACAAAGCATTAAAACGCTCGCACTACCAAATGCCCACACTTGACGACGTGCTGTACAAACTCCCGAAAGCTCGTGTCTTTACGCTCGTGGATGCACGGGATGCTTTTCTTCAGTGTAAACTGGACAGAGAGAGCAGCTTCATGACGACGTTCTGGACTCCGTGGGGAAGATACCGATGGCTAAAACTTCCGTTTGGCGTGTCGGTTGCTCCGGAGGTCTATCAACGCAAACAAGATGAGCTATTGTCAGGGCTTACTGGAATCGAACCAATAGCTGACGACATATTGATTGTTGGATGCGGGGACACAGATGCGGAAGCGATCAAGGACCACGACGGAAAACTAATCGAGCTGATGGAAAGATGCAGGGAGATCAAACTGAGACTCAGCCTAAAGAAACTACAGTTTAAGGTCAGGGAGGTCAAGTTTCATGGGCATGTTTTGTCATCCGACGGTCTCCACCCAGACCCAGAGAAGATCAGGGCAGTTCAGGAGATGCCCCACCCCACGGATGTGAAGTCGGTGCAAAGATTTATTGGGTTTGTTACTTACCTTGCGAAGTTTCTTCCACGCCTGTCAGAAATATGTGAACCCCTACGAAGGCTTCTAGACAAAGATGTCATGTTTCACTGGCTGCCTAAGTATGATGCAGCTGTTCAGGAAATCAAAAGGCTTGTGACGTCAGCACCACTGTTGAAATACTATGATGTGACAAAGCCTGTCACCGTACAAAGTGATGCCAGCCAGAAGGGTCTTGGGTGTTGCCTTCTCCAGAATGGCCAACCAGTTAGCTATGCATCTCGTGCATTAACACAGACCGAACAAAACTACGCTCAAATTGAAAAGGAGTGTTTGAGCATCGTGTATGCATGTCAACGATTCCACCATTACCTCTACGGCAGAGAAGAAATATCAGCAGAGACAGATCACAAGCCGCTCATCGCTATCTTCAACAAGCCTCTCCTGTGTGCTCCGAAGCGTCTCCAGAGCATGCTTCTTGCATTGCAAAACTACAACCTCAAGGTAACATACAAACCGGGCACCGACCTGCATATCAGCGATGCACTTAGTAGAGCCACAGTTCCAGTCAACACAGGCAATGAGGCCTATTATCGGCAGTCTGTGTGCATGCTACAGAGGGCGCAAGACAAAGCTGAAGACATTAATCAAGCCGACTACCTGAACGTCACTAATCAGCGTTTGACACAAATCTGAGACCGCACAGCGAGTGACACTTGTCTTCAAATGTTGAAGGATTTGGTCATGGAGGGGTGGCCTGAACACAAGGAGCAGACACCCTTAGCCATCAGAGAGTATTGGTCGGTCAGAGATGAAATCAGTGCACAGGATGGAATACTTTACAAAAGTCAAAGAGTCATAATCCCAAGATCACTACGGACGGAAATGCTGAACCGCATACACAACAGTCACATAGGAGGAGAGGCGTGCTACAGACAGGCAAGAGACGCTGTACTGGCCCAATATGCGGGGGGAAATTAAAGACTTTGTTGGCCAGTGCTCGGTGTGCAATGAGTATGCACACAAACAACAACAAGAGACAATGATGTCGCATGCACTTCCTGTTCGGCCGTGGCAAATTTTAAGCATGGACTTATACAGACAAGCGGGGCGAGACTTTCTGATGATAGTGGATCATTACTCCGATTTTTGGGAGATTGAACAGCTTCCTGACCTCTCAGCGGAAACCACAGTTCTGAAGTGTAAGTCACAATTTGCTCGCTATGGCCAGCCTGACCGGGTGATCACTGACTGTGGGCCACAGTTTGAGAATGACACATTCAGAAGATTTGCAAAAGAATGGGGGTTTGAACATGTTATGTCCTCACCGAGACACCCCAAATCAAATGGCAAGGCTGAATCAGCTGTGAAAGTGGCCAAGAATCTGTGTAAGAAAGCTGCTGGTGCTGGCTCGGATCCCTGGTTGGCGGTATTGCAGTGGAGGAATACCCCTTCGGACAACATGGACTACAGTCCGGCCCAAAGGCTGATGGCCCGTCGTCTGAAAACGCCACTTCCTGATGCGGAGAGTCTATTGGAGCCATGCATAGTGACGGGTGTTACGGAGAAGTTGAAGTCTAAGCATCAAACAGCCAAGATGTGGTATGACAAATCAGCTAGAGATCTGCCAGAACTAAAAATTGGCCAACCAATAAGGATGCAGCCTTTGCCTGGAGATCGGACCGGGAGATGGAGAAGAGGTGTGTGTCTCCAGCAGGCGGGCCCTCGATCCTATGTAGTGGATGTAGAAGGTACTCTGTACAGACGTAACAGAGTGGCTCTGAGACCAGCAGAACAAAATATGGCTGAGAGACGAACGGAGCAAAACGAGGCTACAAGACCAACAGAACTAAACCGGACACCTCCCAAACCACAGGAGAGTCGGGGCGGTGACGGTATGAAGGAAGAGAACGAGAGCAAGGATGGGACAAACGGACAAGATGAGGAAAAGACACAGATGGACACAAAGGGACGGTACAAGACCAGCAGGGGTCGGATAGTGAAACCACCCCAAAGACTCGATTTATAGAAAAGCTAATATTGTTTATTATTAATTGTGTTGAATTATAAAAGGGGAGATGTTTGGGGACTATCCCCCGCCCGGTCTAGTTAAAATGGTATAACCCAAGAGGCAAGGTGCAGCTTGCCATCGTTACCGTCAGTTGCGATTCATGCGATTAAAGCATTCGTCAAACGCCATCATGACTTGTGTTATTAATGAACCAAACAAAAACCTCTTATTTACTGCCCCTGTGGAACTCCTTTGTCGTGGCCCCTCCCACTGAGATGAATGTTACTCAATATAAAAGTGGTTTTTTTTCGACATGATGGTTGTAATGATTATGGGCAATATTTTTGTAAAACAAATATGACTGCGCTCTGGTTGGGACTCCATCGAGTATAAATGTCGTCTTGATGAGCAAACATATGAATAGAAACGGAATACTATTTATTGTTCAAATAACAATTTTAAAAGCAATTCAACACTGATCACCCACACATTCCAATGATTTTGAAGCCATGACAAATGGTTGGATTTGTTTCAAAGGATATTTTTCAAAAGTGTGGATCAGCTTCAAATGTAAATAACTGGGAATAAAAGATTAAGTGCCAAATTTTGATATCCAGCGGAAATGTAGCGCAAAGCGCTGTGTAACCCTCAGCCTAAGTGGAGTTTTTTTTTTTTGGTAGTATTTTCCTGGACTTTGCACAGGTACAAATGGGTTTAAGGGGCATTTGCACTGTTGTTGGATGAAACGTGGCTGACTCTTGACCAATCGTAGTGGCTCCCCTCATTTGCATTAAATTCAGGGTAGTTGAAGCTCGCACTAGGCTTGACGTTGCGGGAGCTGAAATAGACTTGCTAGGGATGGCAAAGGGATGCATGTGTGTAATAGAAAACTCTCGAGGTCTGCTCGAACCCCTAGCAAGGCGCAGCACGGTCCACCAAAATTCACTAGCATGCTAAACTCGACTTGCCCTGACACAAAAATGTAGATGCACCCATTGTTACACTCAGTGCAATCTACTTTCTGTGACCAAATTGGCGGGTGGCGCAGCTCCAGTCACCGGAATGCCAGGTGAGGCACATCGCAATCCCAAACCCGGTTGACTTGTCTTGCCCCGGCACCAAAATGAAGATGCACATATTTTAATGCCAAGCACATGGTTGCCTGTTGACAAGAAAAGGGTCCATAATGTTGATTTTTTTTCACTTGAAGTGATCTTTTGATGTCAAAACCGAACGCTATTGATGGCCAGCAAAAAAAAAAAAAAAGAACTATCTTCACCGTTTCAATACATTTGATGGAGACTATAAATCTTCATGACAGCTGCTATGAGTGGTTTCCATGTGTAAAAACCTGATCCCCAGTACTAGTACAGTATTATGCATTCATGGCAGGGACAGTGTTATAAAGTAGGGCTGACAGCCATCTGATAAATCACTGACAATATCAACTCTTAGGCTGTGTGATGACAGCAGTCATGTGTTAAATGGTCTGTATCTGGACCTAAAAATCAATGTTCATGGAGACAATTTGAGATTACATTTGTGCTGTCAGAACTCAAAGCGTCTGCTCTACTTTAAGTACACAAGATGCACTATACATTTGTTTGTGTCAATGTGATGGACCTGAAATTGTTGGAGACAAGTTGCAATTTCTTGGATTCTCTAGGCTTTACAGATGGTAAATGGGATGTCACTTAAATACTGCTTTTCTCCCCTTGGTACTCAAAGCGCTTTAGACTGTTTCCTAATTTACCTACTGACGATGCAGCATCAGGAGCAAGTACTGTAAGCAAAGACACACACACACACACACATCAGGAGCAATTTGCTCAAGGACACTTGGACAAAGTTGGAATAGCGGGGGATTGAACCTCCAACTTCTGGTTTGGGAGACGATCACTCTACCACTGATCCATGCCGCCCCAAGATTCATTGCTTCAGTCCAAAAAAATCAAGCTACAAACGTAGGCCTGTCGCGGGGATCAGCAAAAGGTTTGGTACGTGTGGTGTCCTGGTCACGTATAAAAAACAAATAAGGATCAACAATATGTCACAAGTGCTGTAATTATTCATTTGGAATAACACCTTTAACTTAATTAATCCCTGCCCAGCACAGTAGGGTTGATTGGTACGACTGCCCAATGATTGGTTGATATTTTATTGCATCAATACATCTTCAATATTGTTATTCAATCGGCATGACTGGTTTCCTTGCTTCAGAGCTCTAAGCCATCACGGATGTAATAAATACCCAAGGTGGATTCATTTTTATGTAAGCCAAGGTAAATAGAGTATCTGCAATATGCACATTGGAGCATATTGTATAAAAACCATGAATGAATTAATTCAGTGGCAACAAAGTAACAACATCATGAAAATAAATTATGTACTGGAGAAGTGGGGGGAAAAAATAACTTTTTGACCTCAATCCATTCTTCACACTCTCCTGCTGGTCCTGTTATAAATATCTAGCCAACAACCAATAAAACACATTTTATAATGCTTTTCTCCATGCGCTACTTGTGCTGTCATTCAAAACAAATATTGCCGCGTGAGAGCACGCTTCCATTTACTTTGTGTTGGTGCAATAACCTTGATGGTCACATAAAGCAAGTGGATTATGAAAACTATGTTTTGAGCAGATTACTTACAATAAAGGTAATAGTGTTGACTTAAATTTGCTCGAAAGTCAGAATCGTCTGGTTAAATTAATCATTAAACAATGTATTATTGTCAGAGATTTTCTCGGACAAAGAAATGACTCGGCACACAGGAAAATTGTCTTCAATATCGGCGGAAGCGGATCTCTGAGAGCGAACGACGGTTAGTTGCTCCGCGATCACACTCGAGCTCCCTTCCCGCCAGTTCAGACTTTTATTGTAACATACAAGGAAAACACTGCCCCCGATATTTGCATACCGCACCCACGGTCCGGCCCCTCGGTAGTGATTGGTTACCTGTTTTAAACATTGAACCACCAGTACGTTGGCGCCTTTTCTGTCCGGTCTACATTGAATTAACATGTTGCAGACTTTGCGGATGGCCAATGTCGCCTGGCGCCTGGCGCGACGGGTGTTCTCAACTCGTCTTTTGTTGTTCAACCGCTGTTCCCGAATTATTCATTCCCCTTTTGTGACCGAGTTTCGCCCTCTCCCCCGTGATCGCCCACCTGTATTGACGTGCTAATTGTGGACTTCAACAGCCCTCCGGCTTTGTGCACAGGAATTTGGGGGTGCTGGATACGCACCCAAACGTTTAGATGTGCCCAGATTAAATGAAACTTTAAACATGATTCAATTTTGCTCATAGATTCCTCTAACAATTATTCATAGTTGAATGTAAAACGGAAATCCTAGAACACATGGTTGACATTTTGAGCTTTGCAGAAACTTTGCTTACTGATTGCATCCAATGTAGGCAGGAAGTTTTTTTGATTGCTTTTCAGCCAATAACAACCTCCTCTACAGCGAGGTTGACTGCAATTTCGGAGAACTTTTTTACTTCCAATTTCTTTCCATCACAATATTTAAAACGATCATTTAAAGCCATGTTACAACAGGTATTGCATTGCACAAAAACAATCAATGACTTCATTTGGACTCATTTTGTTTTTCAAATTGTATCCCAGCAACATTTTGTGCAGCAGTCACTTCATTTGTATTTAATTTACCATCTCAGACTGTCAATAAATACCGGTCTAGGCTTTTTGCATCCATACATCTTTAATATTGTTAGTCTCATTAGTGTAGTCAGTTACATTTCTTGACATTGCCATCTCTGTAGATCCCTTCGGCATGCAATGAAATTGCAAAGTCTTTACCTCTATAATTGTTGTTGGGTGGTTTACAAGTAAGGGCCAGCAGCGTTTTTTTTTTTTTTTTTTTTTTTTAAAGGAACTTGGACCATGGACAAAACTCAACAAAGAACAGAGTACAATCTTGGAAACTGGGGACAGACAGCATGCGTAGAGCGAGCCATTCTTTGCAATCAACTGCTTCGGCCTAAATGAACAGCTTTCACATAATTAAACAGAATAATGAGCTGAACACAAGTTAATGGAATGAATACAACTTTGGAAGATGCATATTCCATCGCCACAATTGCACAGATAAATAAAATTAAAGGGACAGTTCAGCAAGTGTGGTTCATTTTACACTCCGAAACTCTTTATGTATCATCTGATCAGGAAATTGATATTAACTTGTATTTTCAATTGTATCAATTTGTTTTGGAGAAATTAGTAACTTTTCATTTAATGCCTTTATCTGCTCAGCTATGTGGCCCCACCCCCTTGCTCTTCACAGGTCTTGGTTGGAGTCAACAGAGGAACCGGACACAATTTGTCCATTCAAAATCATGGTACTTACATTGTTAATAATGTCAAAATAAAGGCAAATTATTGGCTAATATGTTCAATGTCTGTTGCTCAGTACATCAGGAGTTTCTTTTTTCAAGACACTCCAAATTGTTTCGGCCATGTCAATTTGTGTAATAGCTCTGATGGTGTTTTTTCCCTTTTGGCTCAGCTTGAACTTAATTTTAGCTCAGTGTTTATGTTGTTAGATAGGAGTTAGGTGGCATTTTTTTTTCTTGCTAGCAAAGGTTTTTCAAACCATTCGAAACAGCACCATTATCCTATGTTTGAATTGTAATGGGAGTAGCTAGCTTTTCTGTCCTCTTAAATATAAAGCCCAAAGTGCTACTGACAAGCTAAGTGATTTAACGTCCATGACCAAAAAGTGTTGTGTTTCCCTTTCAGAAATAAAAATGTACAAAATGATCACATTGATCTTGCCTAGCTGGCAGATTATCACCCCTAAACCTCCAACCCTAGAATCGCTCCTGTCCGGCATCAAAATGAAGATGAGCCCGTTTTTACATCGAGCGCACAGGTGCCCACTTACGAAAATGGGCCCCGCAAAATTGTCTACAGGTTTGAATATTTCTACATGGGCCCTGTGACTACCAAACACCTGGGATAGACCGCAGCACGCCTGCAACTCTGGCGAGGATAAGCGGTATAGAAGATGGATGGATGTAAATATATAGGTATTTTGTAACATTTATTTATTCCCCGAATGTGTCATTTTCCACCGCTACGCCAGATGTCCTCAGATTTCCCAGATGCAGCTGCCATTTAATATTTTAGCAAAACACTTATATAATCTGCATTCATGTCACAACACATTCCTGAAATTAATCACTCAGAGCATTTAGCTGATTGGTGTTTGTATTTAATGTACCTCAGGTGGTCAGTGCTGCATGCTGCTTGTAAATGCATTAAATTGTTCATTCCAGGGTAGTTGGAGTTACAGCATGGCTATGGAGGACTTCAGTTAGGCCACAGGGTTCGCAAAAATTCTTTCATGGCTTTCACATGGTAATTCAGAGTTTAAGGGAACATCGATCCGAAATCGTTATCATTATTTTCCTTGACTGAGCTGTGAAGAACTATCGCACTAAAGAGATGTGTCAGAAAAGCTTCAGAACTGGTGTCACAGAAGATACATGTGCATTTCAAACTCCAAGTATGAATTTAATAGCTTTCCCCTTCATTGTGGATGATCAACAAGCTCACCCAAAAAGAGATCCTGAAGTGTTTGCTTGATTCCAAGTGCGAGAAGAAGCAGGAGTTGTGGCAAAGTCAACTAGTGGCTGCTTCAACATGACAATGGTTTTGGTCACAATGCTCTGAGCATGTGACATTTCCTGACCGAGAAGAACATTCCCGAACTGGAGCAACCACCCAACTCACTTAACACTCTCAACCGTATTTTTTCTTTCACTTTCTTCCCAAGTTCAAGGAGGGTGATCAAGGGGACCCGTTTCGACATCAACATGGTGATGGCAACATGCAGCCATAGGATTCCAGAAAAAATCCTTCCAGAAGTTCATGGAGGCGTGTCAGACAAGGCTGGGAAAGTGGGTTGGACTTCAAGGGCGTTATTTACGTCATAAGAGAAAACTTGTAGTTTGTACTTTGTATTTGACAGATACAGTATCTTTTTTGACATACTTCCGAGAACATTTCTGATGCACTAAATTGGCAACAGCTCACGTTAATTTATAAGGATCCTGAAAAGCGATTAACATGTTTAATTATGACTTTATTTTTCTCACACACTTCTACTCAGAGAGTAGAGTCTTGTGCATGTAATTAGGAGTGGCCAAAATACTGCTTTATGCATGACTGCAACTGATTTACACAAGCAGGATAGATAAATGTTGCATTTAATAATGTTTCCTGAAGTTGAATACTACAAATACATGCATGTGAATTTGGAAGGGATTCTATGCATATGCAGTCATGTGTGCATTTTGTAACAGTGTTGTAGATAGTTTCCTGTCTTACTGGCTAAACAGAGCCCCCCGCTCATGTCTCTTGGTGTTTTATTCTACAATAACTGACTATTCCTCTGGTGGCTTGACCTTGTCTTCTATTATCTTGAATGCTTTCAAGCCAGAAAACTAACCCAACCAAATAACACCGTCATCCTTGAAGCCAGCGCAATATTATTGCTTTGACATCATTTCTCATGTATCTTGTCATTGTGAAGCAAGACCATAATGTACTTCGGGTACAAGGAAATCTGTCAAACAAGTTTGAAGGAAGGTGGTAAGACAAATACAATACCATTTTTTAATGTTTTGTCAACACATTGTGGTTTTGATGCTTTGTATCCCGTTTTATGTTGGATATCCATTTGTATTTTCACAAACTGATTTCCCAGAATAGGATGCATTGTATAAAATCTCCGTTGGGGAAGATTTCTGGAAAGTCATTTATTTCAACCGCCCGTTAATCAAAATTTTTGGAATTAATATGGTCAGAGCATTTTCTCCAGACAAGATTTAAGATTACGGTATTTATTGTGGCGTTTGAAGGATGTGAGTGACCTCTGAGAGAGTGGCTGGCAGGAGCACATGATTAATATTCGACTTCATTTTATCTCTTTCCTCTCCTCTGAAAGGCTCATATGACTTCCATCCTTCTGACATTCTAAAAAATGTTAAATGTTAATGAGTTTTTTTTTTTTTTTGAACGAGTCTTGACCATGTCTTTTACAGGTGCACTCTATATTTTGGACACTCCAGGCAGTCACTCAACATGCAGAAAAAAAAAACCACACACCGTATACTTCTCAGGTTGGTCTTGAGGAAATATGATGGGTTTTTTGTTGGGTTTTTTTTTTTTGCTTCTGGAAAGAGATCTCATCATCTCCTACAAAACTGGACTCACAATGTACTTTAAAGTTTTTTTTGCTTTACATTTAATTTATCTGCAGTGCAAGAGTCAACTTCTTGTTTGATATATTCTTAATCTTATTGGGGACTTGGAAACCCTGGGACATCTGACAACCTATCCACGTATGTCTGGATGGGGCAAAGCTCTCCATTTCTCACAACGCAACACTTATCACAGTGTGTTACAATAATTTCTATATTCGGTCTTCAGAAAGAAAATGTCACATAGAGTGCACAAGGTTGATGCACAGCTTCATTTGAATACATTGTTTATCTGTTGGAGAGATGGAGGTAAGACACGACGTGTTGAATAATTTCATGGCATTTAATTAAAAGGTAACGGAATTTAGAAAATAGGATTCCCTCGGTGACTCAATTCAAATGCAGAGATGCTGCTGCCAAACCGAAATATGACATAAATTGTGGATTTGAATGTGAGTCAAAACATCCGGCAAAAGGAGTGTAATCCCTGAATCTCAAGCAATTTAGTGCCTTAAGGATTTATGAGTCATTCAGGGATGATATGGGCGATATTTGATTGGACTAGGATTTGAGGTAATGTAATTTGTGATCATTCTCTAAAATCACACACACACACAAAAGCACAAAATATTCATATTATTAGGGATGGTCTGATTGATTATGATCATTATCGGGTGATATTCGTGAAAATGTCTGTGATCTGTGAAAGCAATTCAAAGCCTTTAACGGCCGATCGATCAGTTTTGTGGCCGCTTGTTCGACATTTCATTCATTCATTTTATTCCATATTAGATGAGCGGATGATTCACAATGGTGTCCAGATGTCAGTATAATTTTACTGGTCATCTATAAAATATGCTATACGTCGCAATATATATCTGAAATATCAGTACTCTACTTATATTTAACCAGCAATGCCCAAATCAATTCATATGTAATTGATGAATTGAGTTACTACTTCACACAGAAACTAAAATCTAAAAAAAACCCAGAATGTTAAAATATGACACACGTTCAATTAGTAGGAACAGAAACATACAAACATGGCAAGGAATAACATCCTTTTAACTTCAATAATGAAATATGTTTGAGAATTAAACAAGCTATGGCAGATTTTTTTAATGGATGCGCATGGGCTTTGCCTTCCGAATTCGCCAACATGCTATGTGACAAGCCGGTCGAAGCTGCTGGACAGGTGGTCTTTCTAATGCCTTTTCCTCTACAGTACCAGAAACAGTCAAGTAGCATAACAATAAAAGAAATACGACCAGCCTGTTGCAATTCCTTTGAGAGAAAGTTAGTGTTGATCATGTAACAATTAAAGCCCAAATAAAACCCATAATAACAGTCACACGTGTTATAATTGAACAACTATCACAGCCCTAAACTTTCCTCCGAAAATGAGGTCTGCTTGCATCTACCCACAATTGTTTACAATGTTTCAAAGTTAAAATCAATAGGGACTGCCTAGGTGGGAACTGCTTAATGTTCCATTAGAAAGCCCCACCGTTCAATTACAGCTTCGAAGTTGGAGAAGTTTCAACAAGTTCATGACCCAAGGGAAGAACACTGAAAAGTACGCACTGGAAAACGAGGAAAGAAGAACTCTATAATTGACAAGGAGCATAAATGAAGTTACCCTGCCACTCTCATTCACCAGCAATACTCTCATTCCAGTCAACCTTGAAGCTGCGACAGAGGGATGCTGCATGCGGGGAAGAGGTTCGGGAAGAGGTTCTTTTAATTACTGTTTGAAGCGTTTTCCATCTTACCTATCCTTTGCATGTGTAAGTGTTGTCGTATTGCGATACACCCGCAGAGAGAAACCTCTTTCATAAATCACCTCCCTTTCATAGCATGCTAACATCTATCCTATCGGATCTGTCTGTGACAGCGATTTCCCCCCAGGAAGCAAAGCCCTTATCCAGGCAGTCGACTCTACATAAATAGGACAGTCTCTCGGGAGGCTGGATCACTATATGGGTGAGAGAGAACCCTGCAACTCAAAATGAAAGACAGAAAATATGTGATATTTATGTGTGTGTGTGGGGGGGGGGGTAGTTATAGATCATGAATGGAAGAAAAAAAGCAGACTAAAAGGAAACAAACAAAGAAACTTGAAAAGAAAAGCATTTAAGTCTTGTGTCTTGCAGTGGTAAACGTTATGTGTTCCCTTTGGGGACAGTTCAAGACTTGGCAGCAAGGGGCTGTGTTGGGCAATGTATGTGATATTCACTGAGAATGGGCTTGTGTTAGAGCAATCGCTAGAGGATTGCACTTGCCCACGTCAAGTACTGTCAAGGATTTCGGGATGGTCTGCTCAGGTCTTATTGTGCTTCTTGCTAGGATGCTACATCTAACCCTTTAAAGCTTTATGGGATTGTCTAAGGCAGAACACGACAATATTTGACTCAAGATCGCTGAGGTCACATCCTTTTCATTTCCACATCATATTTGAAGTTTCTCAAGGATTTACAGAACAAGAGGACAACCCGTGTTTGTTCGTTTTTTTCCCCCCAAAATGATTTCTTTTTTAATTTAGTACAGTACTTGGTATTTGTAAAGATTGTGTAAGACGTGCAACAAGATTTTTTAAGTAGGCGGTGACAGGTAAAATTCTGTTTATGTTCATTATCAACCATTTTTTTAGTACTTTCTATCCATCAGTTTTAAAACGAATCAATCCATTCGATTTTTATCAATCTTTTCCACTTATCTTTATCTCTCTGCAAAGATAATTTTTCTGGTTGGAGTGCTGTGGACTTCTTCCTCATTCCTGCTGGAACTGCAACCACCGAGGCTCCCGCTTGGGACTTGTCATGGATACTAACTCCTGCACTTTACACTCATCCCACTCTTGTTTTCCGATTTGTTTAAAATGTCTTTGAGTGTGCTAATAATTTTATATTAAACAAACAAAAATATTGCCACATTCATAATAATAATTGCAATAAATTTATCTAAAATTTAAATCTGCGTTCAAAGCCTAATTTTTTCACTGAGTGATATTCAACCATCCATTTTCTAATCCGCTTATCCTGACGAGGGTCACGGGTGCTGGAGCCTATCCAAGCTATCTTCGGGCAGTAGGCGGGGGACACCCTGAAACGGTTGCCAGCCAATCGCAGGGCACACAGAGACAAAGAACCATCCGCACTCACACTCACACCGGGGGACAATTTAGAGTGTTCCATTAACCTGCCATGCATCTTTTTGGTATGTGGGAAGAAACCGGGGTACCGGGAGAAAACCCACGCAGGCATGGGAAGAACATGCAAACTCCACACAGGAAGGCCACAATCGGAATTGAACCCTGCACCTCTGCACTACGTGTGTGCTAACCAGTCGACCACCATGCCCTGCCTACTTCTCAATTGTTTTATGTTATGTCACCCCCCCAAGGAAGAAATATTTCTCAGCCCCTCCCCCAAGTCTCTGCTATGACTATAAAAGGTATCATATAATTTATCTATGAAATTATCTATGGAAATTGCAAATCTGCATAACGTATCTTTAATAACATTAAAGAAAAGAAAAAAAGAAGAAATATAGATCAACTTACAAAAAATAATAACATTATCTAACATTTTTAAGTGCCTCTCTCTGCCTTTCTTTTCACCCCTGTTAAATATTTTTCATTGTTGTCTCTTAAGGGTTTGCTCACTGCTCATTCATATCTCCCGCTCAGTGCACACATGCTCCGTGCTAAAAACCCCCCAAAACAATTCAGGATTTAAGGTACAGAAGGACAGACTGGCACTTCTTCTCTGTGACAATGCTGCTGGCTTCATGCACAAATACCCGGACCCGCAGGAATACTGCCTATATTTGCGGTACACAATGCAAACTGAAAATCACTCACGGAGTTCCTCAGGGGTCAGTGCTTGGTCCAAAACTATTCATCTTATATATAAATGATATCTGCAAGGTCTCAAAACAATTTAAATGTGTCCTATTTGCTGATGATACAACTTTCTACTGTTCTGGAATAAATCTGAAACAGCTCCTGACAACCGTAGAAAACGAATTAAACAAATTAAAAAACTGGTTCGACAGAAATAAATTGTCACTTAACCTGAAAAAATCGAAGTTAATTGTTTTTGGCACAAGACCAATCAAACACCAAGCTAAAATTATGGTAAACTCAATTGAGATAGAAAGAGCGTATGAAACCAAGTTTCTCGGATTAGTAATAGACTCAAAACTATGTTGGAAGCCACATATCGATAACGTAAAAAGAAAAATTGCCAAAACCGTAGGGATCCTCTACAAAACCAAGGAAGTGCTAAATAAGAGATCTTTGTACACATTATACACTTCATTATTATTACCATATATGACCTACTGTGTGGAAATATGGGGAAATGCCTGCAAAACAAACACACTCCCTATTCTCAACCTACAAAAAAAAGCAATTCGAATTATTAATAGATCAAAATATACGGAACCCACAAATCCACTATTTATCAAATTAAATACGATGAAATTTTATGACCTGGTTGACTTTAAAATCGCCCAATTAATGTACAAAGCACACAATAACCTGCTCTGCCAAAACATTCAGAAGTTTTTCGAAATTCGAGAAAGCAGCTATGATTTAAGAGGTACCAACTTATTCAAAAAACTCAAAACAAGAACAAACATCAAGCAAAGAAGTGTATCTATCAAAGGTGTTAATCTGTGGAATAATCTCGAAACGGACCTGAAAATGAGTAAATCGCTTGCTGAGTTCAAAAACAAATTCAAAAAAATAGTACAAACAACCTACATCAATCAGAGTTAAAATGATAAATTCAAAAAATAAATAAATCAGAACTAAGTTGATAAATAGAGAAAGGTATATAAATATCCATTATGAATACAAGAGAAAATTGACACAAGAGTGTCAGGGTGTGGAAGTATATAATCCCGATACAAACCAAAAGTTGTAAAAATATCACGGTTAAGGGTAAAGTATGAGCCTTAATGGAGACTTCTTTCTTCTTACTTTTTTCTTTTCTGATTGATATAAAAATGATTTATTAGATACAATCACATAACGGGGTAGGACTAGATAAGTTTTTTACTTCTTCCTACTCCCTTGAACATAATAACTGTGTTGAATGAAGATTGATTTCTTTCTTTTTACTTTTTTTATCTACCTTATTTTCTGTCAAATTATTACTGTATATATGTTTTATGTTCAATAAACAAACAAACAAACAAACAAACAACAAACAAAGACTTGGATCACCAAAATCCTTGCAGGTAACTGGTTCCTTCAGAGCTTTATCTCTCAAGTCAAGAATTACCTCCGAAATCTGCATATGGTTTTCAAAGTGTTGCTAATCACAGACAATACTGGGCAACCACCCCGTCGTTTGACTGTTTGAACTTATCTGTTCGATATCAAAATTGTAAAAGACGGCTGAGGAATGGCATCATCATATGGTCCATAATATTCTTCAATGCCATCAACACTACAACTTCACCGTCACAAAGCAGCACCAGTGGCAACAGCTGCCAATAGACTATTACCATTTTACTAGGTTCAGCAATGTTGTGAAGTGTTTCAAATGACAGTGTTTTGCCTTTTGTGATTATAGTTTGTGATATATTTATATTTTAACTATTCATTTAAGCAATTGTAAACATTTTGTTGTGGTGTCAATTATTTGTGCTTTTTCACTATTTGTCGTAGAGCTCGGTTCCAAATTACTCTATACCGTAATGTGATCCAATGAGACCAGAAACAAATTCATGGAGCTAATACAAGACTCCAATCGAGACAGAGGCTGCATAACAAGCTAAATTTGATTAAATCATCAGACTACACAGCCTAGTTCAGCAATTTCTCCTCTTCTTACTTCGAAAGTGGACAAGGACTGTAGCTTTAACCACTCTGCCAGCTGGTGAGTCTGCCAGCTGCCTCCATCCTCCCGGGCTTGTATTGTCACAGAGCACAAGCCTTGTATGAGGGGCCACAAGCGCTGGTTTGAGATGAGATTCCCAGAGCTGGCAGACATTTTGGCCACTGAACAGCTTTATCCTTTGTCCACATCGTCCTTGCTCCAGGACCTGGGCCTTGCAAAGCTTCGCCGGTGCCTTTAAAGGTCTGCCCAACAGTCCAGTGATTCTATCTTCTTGCCAAATCACCATTGTTCTTGGTTCAGAGTTCGAGCTATCTCTCCATTCACCTAACATGCAAAAGCTATCATTACATTTGCCATATTAGCAATATTATAATAAGAAGATATAACAACTTCAGTCAAGAGAGTGCAGACCTCTGCCAAGGCTGACTTGTTAAAAAAAGGGTGGGGGTGGGTGGAGGGGATGCTGCTTTGAACTCAAAAAGACTCACACACTGCAAGCTGCCAATTATTACAATGAGTTAGTCCTGTGACTATGTTAATGTAGCATCCGCGTGTTCCCTTCTCCATGTATGGCATAGGTGTCAAACTCAGGTCCTGGAGGGCCGCTGCCCTGCATGTTTTCCAAGTCTCCCTGTTGCAACACACCTGATTCAAATGAACAGGTTCAATGTCAGGCTTGCGCAGAGCTTGCTGATGATCTGATCATTTGAATCAGGTGTGTTGCAACAGGGAGACTTGGAAAACATGCAGGGCAGCGGTCCTTCAGGACCTGAGTTTGACACCTATGATGTATGGCAAAGCACACTCAATCCAACCATTACAGGAATGTAAAGGTTTGTTTTTTTCTTTAAGTGGTCATGCCTGGAGAGGGATGGAGGGATGATAATCCGTTTTTTGCTCCAAATGTCCTGGATCTGTGAAAGGACATCAAATTCAATTACACCCTCCAAACCCTTCCACAGTTCCATCTTTTACTGAAGCCATTTTCACTGATAATGGCGCAATGGATAGAGCTGCAATGATCTCATGGCTGGGGCAATGTTAAGGCGTTTTGATTGAAAGACAGATATTTTGTCGTTGTTGGTTGCTTATTGTATATAAATCCAAGGTTCAGAGGACTTTGGAATCTGGGCTACCAATTTTCTTACTGGATCAACAGCTTTTTCTGACTGTAATGATTACTGGAGGAAAAAAAAAGCACAGCATACCACCACTGGAATGATCTTGAATTAGTTTGCTTCTTTGCAACCGCGGTTGCTCGGAATATTCTGTTAATAAAAGCTTCCAAGAAACTGTTCATCGACTCCAGCCTGTTTTTGGATAACCAACATCCTTCTCGTCCGAAACGAACACACGGGGGAAAGAAGGCCACTTTGTCCCCAACAGTATTAAGTAAGTAGCTTATCCGTACGGTCTTGGGCTTCGGAAAACAGTTTATGTCCCTTGTATATAAACGACGTTGCAACTAGTTGATGAATACGTTTGTTCTTACCTTGACTATTGTAGAGGTTCCCTTGAGCGCAAGCACCATTTGTGTACAGTATCCCATCATATATACTGTATATATATATCGCTTCTCGACCATGCAATACGATAGGGATGGTAATGGCGAACCAACCAGATATCGTGATCATAGATAAAGGGCAGAGGAAAGCCGTCGCAGTGGATGTAGCGGTCCCAAGTGATGGAAACATCAGAAAGAAGGAACAAGAGAAACTCGAGAAATACCAAGGGCTCAGAGAGGAGCTAGAGAGAGCCTGGAAGGTAAAGGTGACAGTCGTGCCTGTGGTGGTCGGAGCACTCGGGGCAGTGACCCCCAAACTAGATGAGTGGTTGCAACAGATCCCGGGAACAACATCGGACATCTCAGTCCAGAAATGTGCAGTGCTGGGAACAGCAAGGATACTGCGCAGAACCCTCAAGATTCCTGGCCTCTGGTAGAGGACCCGAGCTGAATGAGGGACGGACACCACCCGAGGGGTGAGACGAGGATTTTATTTTTTTTATATATATATTTTATGCTTGCATGAGTGTGTTGTCCGTTTCGTATAAAAAGAGACTGTTGATTGAACTCCCTCAAGGAATGAACATTAGTACTGAACACCAAATCCCCAAAAAACCCAAAACATTAAAGCAAACAAACAAGGATGAATAAAACCATGCAACAATGTGGACGTGCATACTGTTTACTAAAATAAAAAGACACATTAGTAAAACTTTGCAGTTGTGAGCAAAACCTTATTTCCCACACTTACCCTTCGGGACTGGATCTCTTTGACGTATAAAGGCAATAGGAACTCAGACACCCCCTCCAGTCTCACCCCTTCTTTGGTGACACGCAGATTGCCCATTCCTTCCTAGAGCCAGAGAGATGTTGATATAGGTCAGTAGTTGATTGGTAGAATAGTCACAGGATAATAATTATTCTTATTAATAACATTTTGGCATGATGAGTCTAATTTCTTTTGGATCAAGGGAAACCACCTGGTACGATAGCAGCCCCGTTTTCTCTCCTGTCACATCAGAAAAATCTCTGAAATTGTCGGCAACGACAGAAGCATTGACAACAGCGGAGAGAATGACTTTGCTGCCAATATTTGAGCTCACCCTTGTCTCAATTACATGATGAGGAGATAATGAGGGACTTGTCACTGTTCGGTTCCTTTTGAAAGGCCAAATGGTGTGTCACTCAATGACTACAAATTAGTTTGACTTCTGGGCACACCATTTTTTCTTCATTTTCACATATATTGATGAAAATGACTGAATGTTTTGAAAGGAACTTTGAATGTGGAAAGGTTCTTTTGCACATTATCATTAACTCCCGGTGCAATGGACCAACAAAGCTTTTCAAATTGAAAACTTGAGGCGTGAGAGCGACGGAATGGGAGAGTTAACGGTGAGGATGAGACAATGAGGAGGAGCTGGAGAAGATATGGAAAAGAGAGAAAATTGATTATTTTATCAAAATAAAATCTAAAAGAAAAACAAAGTGCTTCATGGACGGGTTACAGAGGTGGGGAAGCCTCAAAATCGCAGGTGCCAAATTATGGTGTTGTGTTTTTCTTTCTTCAATGTATATTAAGTACCAAAAAGTGTTTATGCATTACAAATTAGAAAACAAAAGGAAAGCATTATTAAAGTGCGGGCCATCAGAAAAGGTCATGCAATGAGTTTGAGCATGATTGCAATTTAATGCACTCCTTGATATAGAACAAATCCCAGTATATCAGGCTTGGTAGTCCGTTAAAAGATTTCAAAATCAATAATGAAACCAGCCAGATGTTTTCTGTGATCTGTGGCCATTAAATTAAATAAACAGTGGCGCATGGCGCTGATTCAATCGAACATAGCAGAACAGGTCTGAGCAGATACAAACATACATCCACCACATTTGAACATTGAAGTATCTACAGAATGAACCATTGAAAAAAAATAGTATAGCACAAGCACACACTCAGGTCAAGTAAACAATCACGTAAAAGGGTAATATTACTTGTGAATGGTATAGTCGAGCACAAAGTTTAAAAAACACATTTATAAATATATAAATGTACCAAACTGACCTCAGCTCAATGCTATTCATCCAGCATTTTAAAACAATCATTGCTGCATACAAAGTGCTGTACATGGAGAACAAAAAAACAAAACAATCATACGATAGAGTAAAAACAGTAAATAAACACAAATTATCAATTAACAATTGTGAGCCAATTAATTAGGCAATGAATTCATTAATCGAGGAATACTAACACAAATAAATACAGCAGACACCATAAAACAGAACTCATGCTGAGTCGAAAGCCACAGGATATAAATGTGTCTTCAGACGAATTTGAAAAATGGACAGAGAAAAGACTCGCTTAACATTTAATGGAAGGTCATTCCAAAGTGAAGGACTGGCAACAGAGAAGACTCGATACCCTCTGAGTCCCCGCTTAGTCCTGAAGCAGCGATCCAGTGCGTATGGGTAAAAGAGGTCAGCGTGGTAAGGTGGGGTGAGACCATTTAAAGATTTGAAAACAAAAAAATATTCCAGAATATATCTTAAAATAAACTCTAAAATGCAACCGCGAGCCAGTGAAAGGAGACCAGAGGAGTTAAGTGCTCCTCCTTATGAGGACTCGTGCAAGCCGCAGTGTTTTTACCCAACTGGAGATGCTTGAGGGAGGATTGGCTAACTCCAAAATAAAGTGCATCACAGTAATCCGGCCAAGATGTAACAAAGGCATGTTTTACTGTTTCTAAGTGCTGTTGAGAAAGGAGAGGCTTTACCTTAGCCAGCTACCTAAGATGAAAGAAGCTGGATTTAACAACAGTACTGATTTGCCAGTCCAATTTAAAACCACTGTCCAATTTAAAACCCAAGTTTGAGACTGTTGGCTTTAGATAAGACACCAAGGGGCCTAGCTCAACAGGGGTGGGATAGAGAAGGGCCGCTTGTACCAAACTCCCAAACTGTCTTCTGTTCATTGAAATTTAAGAAACACAGTGCCATCCAGGCTTTGATTTGACAGAAGTGGCCTGAAGGAGAAAGCATCCTTTTTGCTGAGCAAGACATCGATGTGACTGTCATCCACATAGCAGTGGGAGGAAATACCAGGTTGTCTACGATGGATATTAGGGGCAGCAAATACAGTAAAAACAGTAGGGGCCCCAAAATAGAACCCTGTGGAAACATCGTATGACAGAAGGGCAGAGCAGGACTCAGAGCAACCAAGGCTAACGCAAAAAATCCTGCCTGCCAAATAGGTACTGGAGCACTACCACGAATACCCTGCTGGTGCTATAAAAGAGCCTGAAGAATTCTGTGATCCACCGTATTGAACGCTGCAGTCAAATCCCACAAAATGGGACATACAGTCTCCTGTGCCATTTACCAGGAGGATATCATTAAAAACTCATAACAGGGCTGACTGTACTACGTGGTGGAAATGGGGCCAGATTGTCTGATGTAGCAATAAAACTCGGCACACTGCAACATACTGTTGGCCTCAAAAATATTTTCACCCCTAAAATATGGTATTCTGTCACATTGAAGGGTATTTGTGTGCTGATGAAAAAGACAAAACATTTGTGTTGAACTGGCATAGCCAATAATGGCCTTCTCTGCTGGTCAAAATACTTATCAGAAGCAGTTTAGCATTTACAACCTAAGTGTCATACTCCATGAAATTGTTTTAATATATATTATTTCCAAAAGTCCATTTCCGTCTAATTTCCCTTGGCTATACGAATTCCCGTGATGTATGTGGATGTTTATTTATTCTTTTTTTTTCCCAATCCAGTAAGATTCCCGCCTCGATGTGTTGCCATGTCAATCGAATCTACACAGGACCTTCAGCATCAGAAGCGCTGGCCAATGGAAATCAAACTAAATGACCAGTGAGACTGCTCCTTTTACCAACTTCTTATAATTAAGTTTCAAAAAATGACTACAATTTAAAATGATAATTAAAAAAATGTAGGGGAGATGCATTTAGCACTTTTCTGTATTTCTTGGAATCAAAACACTATCACTTCCATCATTTTAACGCCACACTGGCTACAGTATTGTTTTTTTTTTTAAACGTTTAGGTTCTTCTTCCTTTGAACATAAAATTGTGATGACTGTTTTTTTTCCTTTTCCTTTTTACAATTTTTACTTACCTTCACTTTTGTCAATTTATTATTGTATTGTATGTTTTATATGTTCAATAAACAAACAAGCAATTATTTTACATTTGGAATGAGCTCTTTCAATGGTCAAAAGGCCTCCAAATCTCCAAATCCAGCAGATGAACTTAATATGAAAGACAGTGTATCGGTAAGCCAAAGTTGATTTTTTTTTTTTTTTTTTTAGTTTATGTCTGTCCGCAGGGGCACAACATTATTGCCACTATTACTAATGGTTGTTTGTCTACTGGAAATGTTCCTGTGATTGACCAGTGACCAGTTCAGGGTGTATCCCTTCTCGACCCAAGTCCGCTGGGCTATAGGCTCCAGCTCACCAGCAACCGGAATGGGGATCCGTGTTAGAGAGAATCAGTAGATGGATGGATAATTTTACTGTGTAGGAGAGTAAGCAATATTTTTGACCAATATGTCTGAAAAGGTTAAAGAGATTTGTCAAACATGACAAAAATGAAAAATGTCAGACCTAAAAAAAGTTCACTGCATGATTTGCACATGTATCCATCAAAATGAAATGTGTCATACAGCACAACAATGTCCATCTGTGTTCCTCATTAAGACCAGTTAAACAGAACCTCTTACTGTATATGCTACAACTAAAATAAAACATGACAGGGGAATTATCGAGTGACATCATATACAGTACCTTAAGGGTTTTAAATCCAATACCACCGACTCAGTCACTTCTCTCTCTGGGACCGATATGACCTGAATAGCAATTAGAGTATAACATATATGACTGACCATGTTGTCGATGCATGTGTTGCAGCTGATGTTGATGTGTGCTGGTCCGAGTTAATATGAACCTGCATAGTGTATCTGTGCATGATGTACCGGTACTCAAAGTGTACTTGACAAGAGTACATACATAAAACGAACTACACTGCCTTTGTTGAAAGGAATTCATAACCCGTATGGTAGACTTTGAGTGTCTGCCTGTGAAGGCATTAAATTCGATCTTTAACCTGCTGTACCTTGTTGTATTGTGGCACATTGTGGCATGGTGTCAGTTTGGAAGTGGCAATTTTCATTAGATGGGCTCCAAAACAAATACACTTCAATGCCCTTTTAGGTCAGGGTACATAACTCAATTAGACATGAAATGTGCGAGTGGTTTCATTCTGAGAGGCACGACAGGTGAAATAAAACAAAACATCAAGGGGAGTGGTTTCTCAGTGTGCGGGTTTGTGTGTGTGTGTCTCCTTGAGCATAGCATTAATTTACAGGTAGCGTTTCTCTAGTGACTGACAAAAAATGCAAATGGATAATGGAAAGGCCTTCTCACGCTCTGTCTTGTACGATATGGCTAAATCGACACTAGCTAATTCAACAATTTAAAAAAATGTGAATTAAGCAATGCTAAGTAAACTCGTCTTTACGTTAAATGAATTACCAGTTATATGACAGATTAATTAGATTCCTTTTATTTCCTTTATAAAACAGTAAATCCAAACCAATCAATAGCATTCCGGATTAAATTGTGGTTTCACTGGCGACTTGGCGACAAAACATGCAAAGGATTTTTCAGAACTGTATTGGAGTACCATAGACAGAAGATTTTGAAGGTTTATTTACCAGGACTCAGCTTTTGCACCGTGTTGAGTTAAAAGAAGCAGCATGTCAGTCATGGTCTCCACTATTACAGTTACAGTAAGAATGTGAATATATGTGAATGAGTAAACATACTCCCGCTCAAAAAGATGTTCAAGGGACCTTTCGACACACCGTGTGGTAGCACTATGTGCAAATAGGAAAAGCGTGCGTTTGTGTTTCAGCTTGTCTGCACACAAAACTGCATGTGATTTATGCATGGAACCCTTTCAGTTTGTGGGTGTGTTTGTTTATGTGACAGTGTGTGTATGCCTCTAGCCAATCCATCAGCGCAGTGTACACATGGCAGCATGTAGACAGATGGTGAAGTGTGTGTGGTGAGAAATAGTTTTTGTTTGTGTGAAGAGCTGACAAGGCTTTTGGACTGACATGCAGATGCATATTTGAAAGTGTATGATTGCTTGCGTGCGAACAACTTTCTGATATGATTTTTTAAAAATGATTGTCACCCACAAGATTAAATAAGTGCATGTTGTACCCTTGCCTACATGGCAAGGGCCGTGTTCATGCGCCTTCAGTCACCCCAGACTGCTTTGGGCTAAACATACTGGCTGGGAGGGAATGGAGACCAATATTCTACAAAGCGCTTTGTTGCAGCTGCAGCGGTTGTGAAAGCCTTATATAAATAAAGCTGTATTGTACTGTATTGAATTCCCTGAGTGTAGCTCCATCTAGTGATACAAAACGCAACAGCAGCCACTATTGTAGCTTCTATTCTATGCCCCTTATAATCGGTGTGCCCTATATATGAAAACAGTTTTACAATGGGCCATTCATTGAAGGTGGGCTTTATACTCCGAAGCGCCTTACAGTGCGGAAAATACGGTACAGCACTCATATTTTTGTAATATTATTACAATTACCGAATCTCATACCATGTTACCATTTCAGGACCACAACACAGTTTTAATCATTATTTTTAACATTAAAATAGTCTATTTTGTCATTTACAAGGCATGCTATTTACTGAATCAATCACCATCACTAGATTTTTTTAGACTCCCTGGAAAAGTGATGCAGCAGTTGGATTTGGAGTTTAATTGTTGTTGTTTTTTTCACAATAATCAGCAATTTTCATGGCTGAAAAGTAATTGTTTGCGAGACCAACCACTCATGGTTTCATGAAATAAAATGCACAACATATACTCAAAGTATAAGCAGGAACAAACCTATGCAAAAAGCAGCGAATAAATTGTGAAGAAATAAGAGTCAAGGTGCTTTTTATGATTGTGATTTATGATTTTAATGAATTCTGTGCCATCAATTGCATTATGAAAAATAGTGGTCATTCTGATCAAAATGCAAACCCGTCGGCCTCTGAGCTGAAGGCGTCCGAAATCCAATCAGACAAACTACAGTACAATACACCCCGTTAAATTAGAGTCTCATGCGCTCATTCATCCTTTCGAATTTGTCTTTCCATTCCGTGCCTTGACCACAAGTAACGGATTAAACATAAGGAATTCTCATTGGCCATCTGGCCTTCATTATATTGATTGTTACTGAGAAACTAATTGTCTAATTTTTTTGGAGCTACCGGTACACATCCTTAAGAAATGTAATAGCCATCCGCTATATTTCAATGAAAAACAAAGATAAATGACTGCAGAGAATGAACATTGAGTCAATGTATTCTACTAAATTGAACCAATTGGGCTTTTATTGTCTAATGTGGAAAGATGAGGTGACCAAAAGGAGGAAGACAGAAACAAGAATACCTGACGGTGACGATTTCTCAAAACTAAACTGTGCAGAATGTAAGAATCCACTTGCAAAGTCCATACCTGTCAACTTTTCGGAGCGCCAACCTGTATAAACTACCAAAAAAAGCCTTATAAAGAGCAAAAAATCCTTATAACATACCAAAGCATTTTATGTCAAAATAACAGCAGAGAAAAAAAACCACGAAATTTTCAATGATATTTATTGTAGATCTCCATAATACAATGTCTGGTTAATGTCTAATCATCATTCTACTTAGTGGCATTACTGTGTTCAGAGTTGTATTCCGGAAATGAAAGCATTCGAGTAGACGAGCACCGTTCTGGGCAAAAGCAAACGGAACTACCCGTTAGGGGGAGAAAAAAAACAAAACCCGGAAATTTTCAGAATCCGTATGATTTGTGCGATACGGCCATATACGTAAGATTCACCACAAAATCCGTATGAACTATGGCTAAACCGTATGAGTTGACAGGTATGAAAGTCACCCCACAACAACAAAGAATATACTATGTCCATGTCAACTTTACCCAACACAATGCATCCTGGGAGATATAACAAGCCAATGATTTGGGTGTCACCACAAACTAATTTGTGACATCAACCGATGCAACTTTTGAGACCTCAACAACTCTCAAGACTTTCGATCAGTGAGCATGAATTGAGCAATGAGAATGCAAGAGCAACTGAATGTACAGTACAGTACATTGCAATGGGAGCAGCACATAAGACTCGAGCCTGCTTCTCACCTGCCGGTCCCGACTGGAATGGACCATCGCAAAAAACTGACAGTTGGTGACTCACGTTGTTTGGGTGTTTTTTTTTTTTTTTTTTTTTGGTCTCATCCATGTTCTTTTGATGTCATCACTGTTCCTCCTCCTTGTAATCTTTTTTTTTCACTCATTCACTCTGTCTACTGATATATTCTGCCAATCAGCTCACTTTTTTTTGGGGGGGGGGGTCTCGCCGTCACTTTATGAATCAGAACACACCAATTCACTGGCCAATTAATCTCTGAAAATTATTTTGGGAAATAAGGCTGTGTTGAGTTCTCTTTGTTGTCAGATAGACAGGTAGACTGTGGCTGGCAGGCACCACCTTTCATTATGACATAAGAACCAATCAAAATTATTGCTAGTATAGAAATGTTGGCCTTGAGAATATTCCATTAATTCATATAGCGTCTACTCCTTTTGCATGGATTACTGCAACAATACAGTGTGACATGGAAGCAATAAGGCTGTGATGTTACTGAAGCCCAGGTTGCTTTGATAGCAGCCTTTAGCTCATCTGTGTTACCGAGGGTGGAGTCCATCAGTTTCAGTAACTATTATTAACTATTATGTTCACTATGAGTTGTAGCTAGGTAGGTCTAGCGAGTTTCACTGGCTGTGGAAATGTTCCGCTTGACTTCAACCAACTTGGCCTGTGGGCCTCTTGACTCCTCCAGTCTCTGTAGCCTTGAGTCCCAAAGGCAGTTGAAATTTTACTTTCATCTGAAAATATGACTTGCACCACTGGGTAATAGTCCAGTTATGTGTCTCCTTAGGGCAGGTGCAACACTTGTGAAGTCTCTGGTTCACAAGTGGTTTGACACAAGGAATGCAGCCCTTGGCCGCATTCCTTGATACATCCCTGCGTAGTGGTTCTTCATGCACTGACTTTAGCCTCAGTCCATTCCTTATGAACCTCACTCAAATTCTTGAATCGGTTTTGCTTCACAATCCTCTTCAGGCTACGGTTATCTGTGTTGCTTATGAATCATTTTATGCCATATGTTTGCTTTCACTCTACTTTGGAATAATGTGCCTGGAGACAGAACACATTCTTGAACAATGATCTTTCATGGTTTTTCTACCTTGTGAAAGTGAGTTTAACTTTTTTTCCCCCCCCTAAATTTAAAAATTGATTCATGCCTTCCATATTCGGATGTAATGAGGTCCTCCTGTGTATCCGCAGATAGCATAATATGATCCCAAGAGGATGTGTGCGAAATGGGAATTGCCATCGGAGCAATTTAATTGAAGGTCTTGGTTTCTTACTTTAAGAAATGGTGATGTTATTATGTGACTTTTAAAATAAGCATCTGATGAAGTTGATGATTCGCTAGGGTAGCATTGTGGATGCATGACACAAAATTAGGTGCCGTATAAAATAAATAATTTGGGTGATCTGCCATTGTAGGAGATGAAAGGAAGTAGATGGAAGAACGTTAAAGGCAAGGAATAGAGGTGGGTGGCGGATGCACGTACCTTTCACCTCAAAATATAATTTACATCACTCCTCGTGTTTTTAAATTGAAACTTCATATGCTTCTGGGCTAGACAACTGTCATCATCACGCCGAGGGTAGTAGTGTGAAAACAGTCATCATTTTGCACAGCTAACTTAAGCACTGTGCATACAGTGGTAATAGATGTATATGCAGCAATTCAATTCTTTGTTTCTCATCATGTAATTCCAACAACGCTGCTTTTGTTGTTTTCCTACGTGTGGCTCTGAAATATCTCATTCTAATGTCTTGATTGGGTGAGTGCACTGCGGAAATGAGTCGGCGTGATTGGATATTCATGGTGTGGAAGTTTGAGGAGCACAAATGAATTCACGGCCGAGTTTCCTAGATTGTAATCGAGATCTGTGGATTGTGTTGGATAAATTAGTTTGATACACTGCGCCGTCACCATACACTCTTCTGGACTAAAGTGCTTTGCCAGATATTACAGCGCACCTTCTGACACCTTGTAGAGTCAATGCCTTCATGAGTCAACAACAGGTGGGCTTACACCATACAAGGCAGGTGGCAAAGTGTTATGATGCTGTTTTGACACTGCGGCAAATCCTGGAAGTTGCTGTCCAAAATGATTGATCCCTCCCTGCACGCTCAGAGCTCTCATCTGCGGATGACGGAGATCAGTGTGTAGCACATGCCGGTAGGCTGTCAACTCTTTTGCTGGCTCACCAGGTATTACAGTCCTGATGGTGGGCCTTGTCTGGACACATGTAACACGGTATGTATTTTTATCCTGCTATCCATCCATCCATCCATTTTCTAATCCGCTTATCCTCACAAGGGTCACGGGGGTGCTGAAGCCTATCCCAGCTGTGTTCGGGCAATAGGCAGGGTACACCCTGAACCGGTTGCCAGCCAATCGCAGGGCACACAGAGACGAACAACCATTCGTGCTCACACTCACACCTCGGGACAATTTAGAGTGTTGTATGTGAGTGTTGTACCAAATGTCATTAAACCTAGTTTAAAACAACACCAGCTATAACATTTCTGTTTTGGGAGCCTATTGTGTATTGAGAATATGCAACCACAATGTACTGTAGTGACCAGACTAGGTAACGCTTAGCATAGCCATTTTCTGGCAGCCAGCATGCCCTGTGGCACCAAGCTGCACCTCACAGAGGAGTCTTGCTCCTGTGCCGATATCGTTTGAATTGCCCTGTGGTGGTTCCCCATACACCATCGGAGCTGTAAGTGTGACATTCTGTTTTCCCTTGCCTCGTGCGGAGTCTCTCAAAATGTTTAAATTTGTGACATTTTTACCCCGCTTTAAGCGCAACTTGTTTGAGCGGCATTATTGTGCTTAATCCACTGCTGCCATTGAAGCAGCAGTTCAGAATACTGATTCTCCCATCACCGTGCAATGAAGTTTCCCTCAAATAGTTGATCTAGGAAATGTCATTAAATGGCCATGCAATTCTGTGGTAATATCTTCCAATGAAGAATGGGCAAACTAAGACAACATTACACATGAACCAGTTGTCTTAGTTTGAAACAATAAATAGTAAGATGAACTGACACATTCTGCAAAGGTCACGGTGGCATCAAATCATTGTAGTGACATTTTCCATAAAAATCCGCAGAATTTATTGTTTTGGCCAGCATAATTTGACCTTTATAGTAAAGTATCTTACATCATAATGTTCATTATTCAAGGTTGGCACAAAACTAATCATAAAAATAATAATTGAAAGAAGTTCATAGCGGAGTTACATTGTAGATGGGCATTTGTGAAATTAAACATTTGCTACTCACATGGCCAGTATAAAGAGAGTTTGCTCATAATGACACAAACTCGTGCCTTGTGTTCACACACACACACATCCGGGAGTGTGTGTGTGTGAAGCATAACACTTTCAGATCATCAGGCTTGAGATTGGACTGGACTCACAGACTGACAGGCCATCACTCAAGAGACTACTGCTGTGTGTGTGTAACCATGGTTTCCTCGGATAGTAAATTAGTTACTCTATTAGCAGGCACGTTTTCTTGAACAGACTGTGTTGTTTTATTCCACCTCTGACACCGCACATATAATCACTTCCTGCTTCCTCCAAATTCATCACTTTTCAAGAGACAAAAAAAAAAAAAAAACAGCGTATTTGTCCAATCCTTAACGTTGCATCATTAAAGAGAGCAAGCAATTCTCAGCACTTTAGTTTGGTAAGTAATTTGTTTAGGAAAGGTCACACGGACACAAACGTGGACTGGCTGAAATTGGCACTGAAATGTACCCGTTTACAGAATAGCTTTTGGCTTGACATGTGGTGAATCTCACTCTCGATTGATCTATTTATTCGTGTTTTCAAGTGCAGACTACTTTTACGTTGTCAAAGAAACTGCTGTATTGTCTACAACAGTGCAGGGAAAAAAACACGTTCCTTTTGATAGCCTCTTTTGGATAATATGAATTGATAAGGAATATGAAGACATTGTTTATAGTTTTTCAATGCATAACATTCGGCGCCAGCAGATTAGCACTTAAAGTACATGCTCAGTGAAGTCTGTCGAGTAAAAATGTTCAGACCTGCATCCCATTTGGATTACCACATATATACACACACACACACACACACACACACACTTTTTTTGACAAGACGGTTTCCTTTAGCGCTTCTCCTCAGCATGCAGTCAAACAATTTCACATTTGACGTCGCTAATTACATAAAATAACATGTTCGATTAAAAGAATTGCACTCCTCTTGGAAAATAGACCAAGCATCAGCATTTCTGCGGTAATAACTTCTATTACAGTACTACATGCAAGTATGACGCATGACATTAAAACTGATCAGCTCAGGAGCCGTACAAGCATTATGCCATAATCACAGGTGCATTATATATATTTCAATTTTTTTACAGCTATGCAAGCCTATCTGCAAATTAGATGAGAGTTACTGCTGCAGTCCCTTTATATTTTTCTCCTTTTTGTCCCCACTTTATGATAGTGTCACAAAACCCTGGGTTTGTGTGGTGCAGTGTGGAGTAAAGCGCTAGACCCAAATGGGAAAACAAGAGAAGCGAGGCAGAGGAGAAGAACAGGCGTAATCTCCCAAAACAAATTTGTTTTCAAAAGAAAGAAAAAAGGCAAACAAGGTACAAGGAATTATCAAAACACTATCCTAACAGCAAAAAAAAAAAAAAAAAGCAAGGGTCAAAGAAACTCAAGGAATAAACTGGAAAAAAAAGGAAATGGCCCATGACTGCAACAATGCACCAATAGAGACTGACAGAAACCAGGGAAGTACATGCAAGCAAACTGGCGAGGAAATGAGATACACCTGGACAAGACACGAATAGCTCGAGAGTGCAGATTGGTTGACGCAAGGAACCGGGCTGATGAGAAAAGGTAGAAAGAAAAGCCTAACGAGCAAGACAAGACATGAAAAAAAAATCATCTAATCCATAGGTGTCAAACTCAGGTCCTGTAGGGCCGCTGTCCTGCATGTTTTCCAAGTCTCACTGTTGCAACACACCTGATTCAAATGAACAGATCATCAGCAAGCACTGTGCAAGCCTGATATTGAACCTGTTCATTTGAATCAGGTGTGTTGCAAATGGGAGACTTGGAAAACATGCGGGACAGCGGCCCTACAGGACCTGAGTTTGACACCCCTGATCTAATCAAAACAAAGTGAACAAAAACACATTGTGACTGAGAGCATGTAACATGTATTCTACTTTTTTTATTATCAGATAATTTATCAACCCCCCCCCCCCCCCGGATCATTTAGCATCACTCAAACATGTGCCTCCTCATCATTTCTTCCCGATGCCGTTAGATAGTATAGATAGGGAAAATGGAGAAGTGGTCAATGATCATCTGACAAGACGGCCAGTCAGCACATCGGCCAGACAGCGGCCCTCCTTTTCTGTAACATGAGAACACCTCTTAAGTCAACTTCCCAGAAATACTGGACACTTGTATCCATCTAAAACCGCTCCAGCCACTGAAGCGCAGCTTGGCCATGACAGCCCCAAAGCCGATCTGCAACTGATCCCCCCCTTGCGCACTGCTCTGTACGGTGTCGATGGGATTCTCCTCCAGTGCCTACATGGCCGACTAAGCCGTAATAGCGCACTGTGCGTGGAAGCCATCTATCTATCCAGGCGGAGAAACAGTAATTATAGAGCTGAAACGCTTTGCTGACAGACAGACAGTTCATGCTTGGTTATGCCGAGTACATGTTTCATATTGGTCATTTTTGGTGAAACACTTTTTTTAACCATCTTTTATTTTATAATAAGGAGACTCCTGAGGTAATCAGTTAAAAACTGATCATGCTTGTGGTTATCTGTATTTAGTACAGTATGTTCGAGTTATCACCACACACAAACTTTGAAATTTGTGATGTAGACTGTAATGCTGTCTACTGTCCCTTTTATGAGACAAACAATTCATCCATATAGCCATCCAATTCCTGATCCGCTTTATCCTTACAAGGGTCACGGGTCATGCTGGAGCCTATCCCAGCTGTCTTCGGGCAGTAGGCGGGAGACACCCTGAACCGGTTACCAGCCAATCGCAGGGAACACAAAAACAAAGAACCATCCGCGCTCACACTCATACCTTGGGACAATTTAGAGTGTTCAATCAGCCTGCCATGCATGTTTTTGGAATGTGGGAAGAAACCGGAGTACCCGAAGAAACGCCACACAGGAACAGGGAGAACATGCAAACTCCACACAGGAAGGCTGCAGCCGGAATTGAACCCCGTACCTCTGCACAGTGGGGCTGATGTACAAACCAGTGCATCACCGTGCCGGCCTGGTCAAACTCGATGAGCGATTTTCTCCTATTTGTTCATTGATCATGAATAATAATATTATGAACAAGACCACAAAGATGTATTCTGGTGTCTGTTCTTCTTCTTGTCTTTTATTTTGACCCCTTTAAAAAGGCCTGTTCTTTATTTGGAATAGATTTAAAATCTACAAAAAGGAAAAAAGATAAAGCTGTCATTGTTTTGCATTTAAGACCGTTCACACATGATTTATTATCATTTTACCGGTAATAATATTATACATTAATAATAGACCATTTTTACAAGTTGTCAAAACAAGCTTGAATATTTGTAATTGTAATTTTTGGTCAGATATTTTTGTCTCGAGGTTTTTTCCTCTAGTCTGTGAATCCACTCACACCAAAATGTGGACACATTGGACTGAGATCACTTGAAGAGGTGGTCCCCTTGTTTGGTGTGAACGAGGTTTCAGATGATCATGTTCAATGATATAAAGTCCACTGTCAGGAGTTCGACATCAACAAACCACACCTGATAATTGATTGGTTGGCCCTTGTTGAAGCATTTCCGCCACTCAAACATTCATGCCCCTGAGTTTGCAATATTTCCATGGATATGTAGAGTATTCAAACCCAAAAGCCGTCAAGCGTCATTTTGACAAAAATAAAGCCATGCTTGCAAGCTTATTGCTTATCCCGCGATATTGCGTTCCCTAACCCAGCAAAACCAACCTACTACTACATAATACAAAAGTTACTCAGGGAACAATGGATCATGATAGCCAGAGGCTGTGTTACAAGCACCAGATGATCCCTCTCGCGCAAAAGCAAAACGTCCAAAGAAAGGTGCCAACAAGATCCCGTGTAAGCGTGGCAGCATGAGAAACATATTGTGGAGATGCTCAGCTCAGTAAGTGTAACAGGGAATTCCCAAGACGATCAATGCACGCAGCTGTGTCATACAGCCTGCGTAGTATGTCGTCCGCAGCATGGCACGATGGCCTTGGGCAACTGGCTCTAGGGCACGTATCCTCATCAGGAGTGATGATCAGAGAAGGCAGAGCTGCTTCCACCGATGCTTTGTGCGTCAGATCAACTGAGGACGCGTTCGGGATTGATGCAATACAACTTCATTTTGTGTCTGACCGGCATGCGTGTCACTCCGTATTATATTACTTGGAAGGAGGAACCAAAAAGGAAGTGGAGGAATTTTGTCCCTGCAAAAAAAATAAAAATAAAAATGCACTGCAGCCCTTCTGAGAGCAGATCGAGGTATAGGAGGCATCATCTGAAGCCACTGATGGCGCCTCTGAAGTGTCTTCACAGTGCCATGAAGACGTGAGTCCGAAGCCACCACGAAAAGGGCATCCGCCTCACCAAAAGAGGCCACCTCCACCTGAACGCTGTCTTGGTTGTAAACCCTGGCTGTCAATGACTCAAGGACCAAAGTTAATCAACAGTCAAAAGCTTCATCATTGTGCCACCTCCAGCGGTGTAACAAGCAGTTTGCTAAATAAGAGCCTCAGCGACAGAGTAAGAAACGATCATACTGAAGCAGAATCATTTAAATTGCACAACACTGTGACATAAGCAATTTGCCAAATTGCATTGAGTCATGAGCTCGGCCGCGACAGTCTCATTTCTTTATTATCACACCCCTATAAATTTTACTTGTTAAAGAGATAGAGAGCCTTTAAAACTGTAAAAGTGGCGTGCAGGGCGGTAAGTCGATCCGTCGTGTAATTTCTCCTTCATATCAAGCATCATGAAATGTTTTAGACATCTATCTCTTGAAATGCCTTAAAACGGCATCGCTGAAAGTTTTCATTCCGGAATATCCCATTAGAAAATACGTGAGGGAAATTAGGTGGGACAACAAATGAGGTGATATGTGAATCCCCAGAGTACATCCTACCGAGTGATCAAGCATTGCCTCGGTTAACAACATTCAAACGACACTGACAATGCACCCAGCTGCATGTTGTGCCCACTAATTTGCCGTAGCACTCACACTACGTAGTAGTAGGCTCGGCAGCTTTGAGAGAGCTCTGCCACCTCGACATCGTAACGCATGAAGCCAAACACACAAGAAATAACACGCAAACAAGAACGTCAGCATAAAAGTAAGCGCAATCATCCTGATCCCTTAAGACGCGCAGAGACAAAGACTGAAAGTAGCACGCTAGCCCCTGTTAGTACGCACACAAACGCACTCACTATGGGGCCCTGAAAGATGAGTGTTTGTTCATTATTTATCACTGTTAATATCTATGATCGAGTGCCAGCAGAGATAACAAGTTTAAAACTGCTGACTGATGGCTATTTCACATCCCTACGCGTACCTGGACATTAAAGACACACTAAATGTAAAATCCTCATCTGAACACACATGCACACTCGCACACACAGACACACACAAACACAAATACTCTAGGCCTTATAGAACTGTACACGCTGCAGGGAAGCATTAGGCTTGCCGTGTGTGTTTTTTGTGTTATTTTTTTTGACATATTGCTACTGAAGATAATAAGACGATAGTGCTGACTAAATCAAATTTAGCTGTCACAGGCGGTTGGGTTTATGCATAAAAGCACAAATCAGGTTTTTTATGTTCTTTTCCAACATCAAACTGAAAATGTTGCTGACACTATAAAAATATATTTTCTTTTACGGAGGTGGTAATCTCATGCTTTGTGTTGTTTTTTTTCTCCCCCCTCCCCTGTGGACTGAGACATTTATAACCTCTTTGTTTTGTAACTCATTCCCAGAATGTAAATATAGAGAGACAATAATATCCTGTCCCATTAATTGTGACATACTGTTTATCGTCTGAGGAAGAACTAGAGACTGAACTTTAGCATCATTGTATCTGGAACATCGTGTTGCTCCTTTAAAGATTGCAACACAGAATCAAAGTGAGAGTTACAGTAATTTAATCTATTTTAACAAAAATGTGTACTGTTTCTAGATGGCCTGGAGGGACCTTTATTGTCAAGTCAAGTCAAGTCAACAGTATTTATAGAGCACTTTCAAACAGCCATCGCAGCATACAAAGTGCTGTACATGGAGCAATTTAACATGCACAATAAACAGCGACATTCACCTCTTTCTGTGTCCGTGTTGGTTTGTGCGCGAGTGTGTGTGTGTTTGTGTGTGAGAGTGCGCGCGTCAAAGGAGGACGGTACATTTCACGCCGTACTCTCCCATTACCTGAGGTCAGCACTGTTACTGACAAAATGAGAAAAATGTGTGCGTGTATGCAATAAACTCTAGTATGCAGGTGTGAAGAGCCATAATGATGCTGACAGGGGAGAGGAGCTGAGTAAAGCAGGTTTCAGTGCTAATACTGCCTTCAACAGCACACACTTACTTAAGCGCCAGTACAGTAAAGTGCAACTTCCAAAGTCCAATGCCCAGAAACGTTCAACATTTTGTAGAAAAATATACAGAAAACTTGACTGCCAAACTATCATCATGGCCGACTTTGTGCATCACATGACACTTAAGCACACTTTAAGGATTTAAAGATGAGCTCCACAAGTGTTTATTTTTTTTGGGGGAGGGGGGGTGATTACTTTTGTGCCACCTCCATACTGCAATGCAAAAAAAAAAAAAAAGTTGAGCACACTGGGTTGTCACGCCATTTACGTATGTTACACAGTGTGAACAAATTGGAAATACGGAAATAGAATAGACCATAATTGCAGTTCGGCCCCCACTGATGAAATTTTCAAAATGTCTTCAAATTCTTTTATTGAAGAAATTAGGGTGTTTTTCATGAAACTCGCTAATTGGAGGTTTATCCCAGATTTTTGGCGGGTCAAAAAATGTAGATATCATTTTCAAAACATTTATAATTAAGATAAGAAAACCTTTTTTTTTTTTGGTCTCACAATGGAGAAATTCGCAATCTACAGCAGCAACATTTGGAGGGAAGAAAGTAGAAAAAAAACGAAGTATTTGCATGCACAAGTAATTTTTTTAAAATAATGAACTGTACACAGTACAGAATGCAATATAAAATATAAAATATAAGCATATATGCAACTGCATGTATGCTGCATAAGGTGGCTGTGCTATTTACAATAGTCAAGTATACACACAGATGTTTGCTATTTGTGGGCTTGTATGATTTCTTTTCCCTGCAAAGATGTCCGCTAAATGGTCTTCACAGGACAAAACAGATGATAGTCAAATAAGAAATGACACAAAAGTCATGTGTGGTTCACGCTTCATTGCCTCACCTGACTTGCAACTACAGAATGAGGAAACTGAAATGCAGAAAATAAATGAAAATGTGATGATGATGAGATGAATGATGAAACTTGAGTCAGACACATCTTCCATAGCCAAAACTCCTAAGAAGAGAAGCCTCTACACATATTATCATACTCGGATATTCATAAATGTACTTGAGCAGCAAACATGCAAAAACAGGTTGGCCTTGATCATATGGATGAAATATCCGACGTGCTGGAAGGGTCCACAGGATTTCAGTCATGAAACACATCTTAGTACAGGCGTGCTAATCACGTCCCATACTTAAGTGGTGGAGGGCACGTGTTTGATCATAAAGTGTAAGTAGGAGTCCCGTTGTATTTCGTTCACATCTTCTCCTAATAAAGTTTACAAAGGTTGGCTTTTTTCAATTGGTTAGCAAATCATCTTTAGCAACAGGCGCAATTAATTTTTGGTGATGACTCCAATTCACCGAAAAAACATGGATGCTCCATCCATTTTTTTTTTTAAATCAACCTGGAGAGGACGGTAGCCCAAGGCAAACAGATGAGCTGCCTCAAGCTACCAGGTGGTGGAGTGACGAACAGCATGTGAGAGATGAATGCAGAGGAGTGCATCGTGGTCTCCCTCAGCTGAACCGGGATGAAGCAGCCTAGACGAGATGTTGACGAGATGTTGACACTGAATACGTAAGTTCTATACAGCAGCTCAACCATGGGTGAGACCACTGACACTCACACATCCACTTTTCATCCTCTCACAATATGCCTTTCTGCCCTTGCAGATCGGCCACTCGTTTCCACTCCGTCAGGGAGAAAAAGAGATCAGCTCATCATTGACCTAAGGAGCTTGGAAGCAGACGACAAATCGGAGAAGCTGAGGCTGCACTATGGGACACTATTTTTGAACAAACACATGAATAATAAACACATGCATGAATACGCGTGTGCACGCGCGCGCACACACACACACACTTGTTGTACACTTAAGTATACTCTTTTCTCCCTTTTCCACAGAGAGTTTATCTTATACAAAGGACTTAAGCTACTTTTGGCAAGTGTGAAAATGTACACAAATCTGGTGAGTATGAATGACTACGGCAGCTGTGACAGCAACGTGCAGCCCGGTCACTAATTGAGATCGTGTACCTCTCGCCCTTTTCAGCTGAAGGAAATGACAAATTCAAATAATCCGGTTAAAAATCAGTAAGACGATGCTCCACATATGATTTGGGAAGTGTTGGCCTTTCTCTCTTCTTGCAGTCATCGGCCTTTGTATGACATTTGTGTTTACAGTTTATTAAAATGAGAAAATCAAATACATTTTTACTGACACTGTAAGCATGTGACATCATATTCATCACTCCCAGAGAAGCTGAGCGTCCGATGGGCGGGACAAAACCAGCATTTATCCAATGACTCGTCTTGTTTCAATGTATTGGGACTACTCTCTAGACGTCCAGCGTCCGCGCTGTCGACGCTCAGCGTCCACACAGTTTAAAGTACAGTGAAGCTGCGGGAATGAATGAGAAGAGAGTCGCGTCATAACCAGTTATAAGAAGCTGATTCGGAACAAAAGTCAACAAAACGTGTGACGGAAAAGTTGTTAGGACTGCGCGACTGTCCGTGTTTTATGTTATGTGTTGTGTTTATTATTTTACTGTGTTAACTGTTTTGTTAAGCACCTTGTTACAGCTGCTGTTGTTGTGAAAGCGCTATATAAATCAGCATGTATTGTATTGTATTGTGTTGTAGCCCATATTTAGTCAATGACACACAATTGTATGTACACACATATATTTGATCACTTATTTTTTGACATTTTAGGGGAAGCTGAGCTTCCCTTGCAGTCTTAGAGCAATCGCCTCTGATCCTTATGCTTCCGTGTCATTTACAGTGAAATGCAATTCATGGTTGTCAAATACAAAGCTTCAAGTGTTGATCTGTGGCATACATGATGCTGGTCATTGTTATTGATTTGAAGTATGCTGTAGCTCTAATCTTAGCTAAGTCTCTTGACTGTTTTGCAGAAAATCACATTTCATAAGAAAGAAAAATATATTTCACAAACTGATGGTCAAAGTTAAACCTGCATCATACATTCCCTTTTATTTCTCCACATTGCTATGTTAACGTTTTGGTGATGAGAGATTAAAACTGCAAAGTTGTGGCACAACCTTGGGGAGGAAACCAGAATAAATGGAACGTCAGCTGAAAATTAATATTTCTGTCGCAAACGCTCACCTATTTGAAAGAGCAAGGCACACATGAATGCCTGAATAGACAGGCTTGCATTTACACACATCAGCGCGAGCAGGTGTTGAATAAATGCTGGCACAATGTGCGCACATGAATATCCTCGTTGACTCACTCTGCCTTTCAAATAAAGTTTCAGCCCCTTAATTTACTGCCAAAATTGTCTCTTCAAAAACAAATCTCTTATTGCTTGGCCTTTTCAATCAGAACTAAGCAAAGGTGGCAAATCCAGGTCTAGAAAATATAAACTTGACAGGAGTTTGGCTTTAGCAACAGGTGTTTCACAGAAAAAATAGAGGCTCCCACTGTGGCCAAAGGCAAATGATGGCAGGGTTTTTATTTTTTACTTTTTACAAATTAGATACCAGTAGACCATGAGCAAGAAAATGATCCTTGCCCACACGAAGCACAGAAATGCGACAGCTTACGGCTGCCAGTTACAAATAAACTGATTTTGAGAAAGAAATTCCATTGTGGGCCTAAATTTGAAATGTCCATTTAAATTTTAATCATCGATCACATTTTTTGTCCAGTTTCCATTTTAAAATGAGAGGAAAACTGCAAAGCTCTTCTCGTACAGTCCCTGACATTTATTCCATCATAGTAGCAGCAGCAGATTCAAAGGGTCCAAGCATCTGTTTAGCGGTGCTGTACTATGAGTCCTGAAAGGTGTTCTGATGTTCCAACACCCGTCTGCCAACTCATCATCCATTTACTTTACTCTGGCATGCAGTAAAATCAATCAATGGGTCTCTATGGAGCAAGAAAGCAGATGCTTGAAGGGAGATGCTGAGCATGCATGCATGCCATACTGCCGTTTCTTAATTAATTACAAGACATTTCTTACAACTCATTTCCACACCAAAACAGTTTTTCAGCAAAATGAATTTTATTTCGGCTTTTCAATATTAAAAGACTCAAGATTTCTAAAAGACATGATTGATATTATTCCGTCGGACAAGACACATTGCCAAGCATTGATTGGTCACCTGTGAAGTGAACACCACACCACATGCCACAGTCGTTCCAGACGTTTATTCTGAGAACCGTCGTGAGTGTAACGAGTAGTCGTGTCAGGCATGCAAGGTGTAAAAAAAACACTCTAGCTTAACAATTCAGTCCTACATATTTCGAATTCTTTCCATGCTTTTAGCACTTATCTTCAAACCTATTTAATGTGTTCAGAAACAAACCATAAAAATGGCTTCACAGTGTTTTTAAGCTTTGGCTATATTGTCATATATCCGCTAATGATGAAAACAGTTTATTATATGGCTAGCACTTTAATGTATTCATATCATACTTTATTTATTTCACGTTGATTTGTTTTTATTGATGTTTCCTTCTCGTTTCTCGCCTCTTGCCTTTATGAATCCAGTATGATGGTTTACCATATTGTTTTTTTTCCCCACTGTTCACCTACGAAATATCCTCTGCTCTTTTTTATACCTTGTACCGGCTGCCTTCCCGCAGGCATGCATATTTTCTAACTGCATCCCTTCTTCCTTTTATTTTTTACCGCTCTTATATCCTCTTATATATATTGAAACATGACCCAGGTGCAATGCTGCACCATTTGCATACCAGCCATCAGAGTTTAGTCCGTGGTGCCTTGAGGCGGTCTGGGATATTGGTTGCTTGGGAGCTGGAACCCTTGGATGACACGCTTAAAAGAGTCAAGCTTGAAAGGGGATGAACCCATACTGATTGTCGATCAGAGTTTTATGTGTGTGTGGAAATGTTGCTCTTGTTGTAACCCCAGATCACATACTTTAGAAGTTAGATTCAGATTGATTGTATTCATTTTCTGCGGATGTCCTTGCAGACCATGTCATGATTGTGAACTCAAACTAAACAATTGGGCATCAGGATCTAAAATTGATGCATCCATCGCACTGATAGACATCACACCTGCACAAAAGAAAAGCTGTGGAAGGAATCAACTTTCATTTTTTGAGAGCATATTTTTCCCTCGAGTTTTTGATGACTTAACAAATAGTACAAGCGTTCTTTTACCTGACAGCAAACCTTTTAAACCACCCCTTCGAGCGTTCCTCACATAAAGTCCCTCATGAGCACTGAACCATATAACATTTTGTCATTTTAATGACACACAGACAACTCGCCTCTTACCGGAGTGAAATTCATGACTTTGAGGATCCAGATGGTCAGCGCCAGGTTGACAATCATGGTGACGACAAGAAGGAGAATGAAGAAGTACAAGCATCTTTTCCTCCAGCCGTAGATTCCCACCGCGGGGTACACTTGGGCTCCGCATACCGACGACCCCCGGTGGTGCAGAGAGTTTGGCTGCGCTGCCAGGATATACTGCTCCTGAGTCATCTGAAAAAGACAAATAGGAAATGCGTATTGAATGATTCTGTGAAATATTATATCCACAGTATTGAGCATTGGGAGCGTTGAGTTTTATTTTTGCGGAGATATTGTATCGAACAGATGGATGGAATGCAGTCTCCAAGGTCTTCTGGTAGCTGCTGTCACACTTTGCAGCTGTATACCAAACATGACCCGCCTCGCAACCACAAACAATAATAATTTACAGGTCCTCGGAATACAGCATCGAAAAATAACCTTGGACAAGCACCCACATGCTGCTTCACCAAGTCTAAATACAAATACATTAATTTTTGATCACATATAGCAGCCTCATTTCCAAACTTCTCACTTCACATATTTATTGCCTAAGTTTTGTCGCATGGTGATAACCTCCATTTCAGTTAACTTTGTCAGTTTGTAAAGTGGATATTGAAAGTCAATTTGGCAACACATTTAGGTAATGAAGATTGATTTTAGATGAAGGCGTATTATTGGGCTCTTATTTTGACAATTGTCATTTTACTCGTGTTTATGGTGAGACTGTGGGTAAGAAAAGACAAATGAAAATTCAATACGAGTAGTAGAAACAATGACAGGACGGATGAACACGATGGATAGGTGGAGAGCAGTGTTACTGTACTTTCACAAACAGTGGCATTGGCCAGATACGACAACAAATGCCCGTGGTGGATGCGTCGAGCCAAGTGAGTCCTATCTGAAACGGGATTTCAGAACCAAATAAAAAGGACAAACTCGGCGTGCAGCTTGAATGAACAAAAACGTGAGCATACAGAACATTTCATTACAAATTATGGAACAGTTGTGTGAGGGTATAAAACAATGTATCAACATAAATCAATTTGAAATGAGATATTAATGTTCTATATTCACAGCGGAAACAGAGTGGAAGACAGTCACTCGGTGTTTAAGACTATTGCTGATTTGCACTTATAAACATATTTATGTTTATTGTTGTTTGGTACTTGTTATTGCTGACTGTTTGGATCAGCTTTGGATCTTACCTGTGAGTATTTATAATAATGGTGTATATCTGTTACAGTATTTCTTATTTTATATCATCACTATGCAGTGTTTCATTATCATTATTACTATGTTTATTATCTTTAGCCTTATTATGACCATGGATGAGGAATAAAGATATACATTTAGAAAAAAATGGAGAAGTGGTGGGATAGAATAAGTCGAGTCTTTTTCCTACTGCCTTTTGCGCATGGAAAACTTAACAACATCAGATTGTTCATTGTACAAAGGACTCGTTTACAACATTCGGTATGACTCTAAACTTTAATTCATTCGATAGACTGATTATGTGTCTCGGGGCTGTTGCTTTGGTTAGGAGTGCGGTCCAAATGGGATCAACAGTTTACTCTCTAATATCAATGTGAGAGCAATTCTGTATATCAACTGAAGTAATTAAAGTTACAAGCTATTACCAGTCCTGAGGGAAAACGGGTCGTCTTTGTGAGAGTGAGAGAGAGAGAGAGAGAGAAAGAGAGATGTTTATTCGTCTTAAGTGGATGGCCAAATGCTGGACGGAATTATCCTGTGCTTTAGAGAAAATGTTTACATGTGGCACCCACAAATTTAAATATTTTTTAGACTCAAGTTAACTTTTACCAGATGCACAATAGTACTGTTGAGTCTCCTCTCCAGGTACTGCAGCTCCCCACACAGTAGTAAAATGCATGTTAAATGAATTGAAGATGATAAATTGGCCATTGGTGTCAATGTGGGTGTAATTCATTGTCTTCTTTCAACGTGTCAGCCCCGTGATTGACGGATGATCAGTCCCAGGCTCTGCCTCTCACCCTACGCCAGCTGGGATAGACTCCAAAAGACGAGTATCCGACACAAGGTAAGCTGAGATTTGATGGACGGATGGAGTTCAAGATGATACTGTTTATGTTCCTTAGATTGTCTGCACCACAACCCTGAACATGATAAGTGGTATAAAATGGATTGGTGGATGTTTTGACTTGTTGCTTTGACTTCCACACTTGCCGGACTTGTTTGTGGTCAGCATGGGATCGGTTCCCGCTCAGTGATGGTGTGCATGTTGTGAATGGTCGTTTGTCTCTATATTTGCCCTGCGACTGACTGGCAACCAATTCGGGGTGTACTATGCCTTCCACCAAGTCAGCTGCGATAGGCTGCGTCTACTTCCAGTGACCCTGTTCAGGATAAGCAGTCTTGAAAATGGATGGATAAATGGATGTCTTGACTTCCTATTCCATTGATTGTTTTTCTTGTTACCTGTCAGCACGTGCTCATCTTCTTTGTTTCAAGTACAGAGCTTGTTTATATATTGAGAACCAACGACAGAAAGAAGACTGGACCATCCCATTTCTTTCAAATTACCATATTTTCCGCACTATAAGGCACATCTAAAAGCATTTTATCAAAAGCAGACAGTGTGCCTTATAATCCGAAGCTCCTTATAACCAGATCAATATTATGATTTCTTGGACGTAGTATTTTAAATGTTCTGTGTTTTGTTCCAGCTACAGTGGTTGTGAAAGCCCGATACAAATAAAGCTGTATTGTATTGTATTCTCTTTAGCGTATCTCCATCTAGTGGATGCATAACGTAACCGCAGCCACGATTGTAGCTTCTATTCTATGTGCCTTATAATGTGGATGCACCCTATATAAGAAAACCGTTTTAAAATAGGCCATTCATTGAAGGTGCGCCTTGTACTCCGAAGCGCCTTATCGTGTGGAAAGTATGGTATTTACCTTTATTGTTGTCTACTGTGTTTGCCAACATGTTTGTCGCAGTTCCCATTATACTATGTCTTATCATGTGACGAAAGAATCTGAATTTCTTTCTTCATTGAGTATTAGGGCTGAACGTTGAACCGATACGAAAACGACTTGTCATTGTAGTAAAATGCAATTTTCAAATTATGAAGAAATTTTGTCCTTTGTCTTAAGTCCTCGTTCCACTGAAACCGAATCTGATCGCGAGGGAGCAGGGGTGAGTCTGGAGTCGAGAGCTGGCTAAGAATGTGAAAGAAGAGGTAGAGGGAGGTGGAGGACAAAGGAGAAAGCAGTAGCAAGTACAGAAAGGCAGACAAAAGTGGATGGCGAGAGTAGAAGACAGCGTACGAGAAAGTGGGAAGATAAGACACCAGAGGACGTTTGAGTCCATTAGTTGTCATGCAGCAGGATTCATCGGTGGCAGGAGATATGGACACTGGCTACAAGGCACCACTATCAGCCTATCTGTGTGTGTCGATGCCTCTATAAATAGCCTTGCACACTTGAGATACTCTTTCTGTGTCTTCCCCATTCACCTCCTAATTTCTTCCGCACCTCTTCATCACTGTCTCTCACAGACACGTTACTCTATTTGCTGAGCCTGCATGACCGTAAAAGGAGCTGGAATTTTCCTCTCTCACTGAAAGGCAATTCTCCATTCTCTTATGCGATGATACCAGCAAGCGTCAATGGGAATCCAGAAATGCTGACGCTTGGCTAGTCCCCAGGAAAAACAAAAGAGAAAGCTCTGACTTTTCATTTTGGTTTGTTGGTTTCAAACAACCTATTATCTTTTTCCCTACAGTGGCCCTGTTTGTCTTAGAAATGCAAGCCCAAGGTCTTATTATGTCCTGGCTATTACTCCCTTCTCAAAATAGGGTAACATTTTTATTTTTGCAAGGTTTAGGTAGAAGTTTAACGGGTAAGTCTGGATTTGTGATAACGGCCACCTGCTGTTGATACGATTCTCATTTTCTCCCTAAATGCTAGTGATTCGTCTCAGGGAATAAACACAAGAAAGTTAGGTAAACTGTTTAATTGAACTGAATTTCAACGGTAATCTGGGCAAACTTTTTATCCTCATTGAAAATGTTGGTTTAAACAGCTGTATTTGTTTGACTCTTCAACTCATTCATGCTCTTGTTTTCTGTCATTCAAAGCAGCTTGGCCAACCAACCCAAAACCGACATGCACATTTTGTACACTGTACACTGAAAAAAGGATCCTTCGGATTTACTTAACTCAAAAATGATCATCAGTTGCATGCTATCATTTCATTATTTTTTTTGAGGAAAAGGGAAAATTACATCAGTTTACCACATTTTAGCCATCTGCAGCTGAATACGAAGTCAGTTTTTTTCAGTGTAAATGTGTGTTTGTGTGTGTGCATGTGTTGACAATACAAGAGATGCATACTCTGTTTTTTTTACATTTATTACCTCTACTTCGACAATACACATCTCATGACTGCATCACCAGCAGTCTGACCAGTGTGGTGGCATGCTGCTCTGTTTTCTCTACTAGTGTATCTGTCTTTGCACTCCAGGGGTTTTATTTCACTTCACTGATCACATACACAGGGTGACTGAGCCGTCGTACGACATTAAGGAATGTACCCAAGATGAAATGTGGCAATAAACCAAAACATGTCCGCTGGTGCATTGCCCTATTCCGTTCCACAGCATATGTAAATGTTCATGTTTATTTTGAAGGAAATATTAAGAGACAAGTGAGATATATTGTCAATTATATCCATCCATCCATTTTCTAATCCGCTTATCCTCACAAGGGTTGCGGGAGCATGCTGGAGCCTATTCCAGCTGTCTTCCGGCGGTAGGCAGGAGGAAAACCCTGAACCGGTTGCCAGCCAATCGCAGGGCACACAGAGACGAACAACCAGCCGCACTCACACTCATACCTCGGGACAATTTAGAGCAAACCTCGGCAAATTACGGCCCGCGGGCCGAATCCGGCCCACTGGTCTTTTTAATCCAGCCCGCCGATGGTTGGCACAGTACACAATTAAGGTTCGATGTAAATGATTGTATTCATTTCATTTGGACTTGTAATGACAGGCATTTCAACGCCAGGTGGCGCAGTTACTTGAAGTTGCAGAGCACAGGGAGGGAGGGGGAGACGATACGGAAACCCGCAGTAGTAGCGCTAAATTAAGTAACTCCGCTCGATACGACGGAATAAGTGTGTCCGCGCCGCTATTTCCAATCATTGATTCCAAAACGACGACATGCAAGTGACTCTTTATTGCAGTGAGTTTTACTGGAATTGCGAACATTTTTACGTCCTGTAGATCATGGCAACCAAACGAAGAGGAACAGTAAGTGAAGTGCATCTGATTAAACGAAGTGGGTTACAAAGTACGAAACATTCAAGAGACGCTTGGAGTCTGAAAGACTCAAATCTACGAGACTTTGAAAAACAAGGAAGCGATTCTTGCTCAGTCCGATTCTGGGTGTTTCCATGCTCAGGGTGAATTGTATGCGGCTCGACGGACAGTCGAGTAAATAAACGTTTCCTGAAATGGTTTGACTGTTATCGTGCTAAAAACTTTCCGCAAACCGGACCGCTAATAAGAGAGCAATCGATTTCCATAGCGGTATGGGCATCGAAGACTTCGAAGCGTCCCGTGGCTGGCTTCAAAAGTTCGATGCACGACATCAGCTAAGCAACGCTGTCTTGTGTGGTGATCGAGGGGAGGTCAAGTTCGAGACAGTGAGTGGAAAGAAAGCCACCAGGTCTTTTACGTGTCTCATTTGGGAGAAAATAGTCCTAATTTTGTTATATTTTGTCATATACCTGTACTGTATGCTGCAGTTAATGGGCAATATATTGTTGCACTTTGTTGCTTGTGTTGTCACACATGTACAGTATGTTGTTAACATACTTGGACGTTCATCACAGTTGTTTCACTGTTCTCATTAAAAAAAGAAAAAGTATGGTAATACTTTAATACTTTTGTTCTGTTGATGTTTGGTATGGACTGTCAACATATACATTTTTTTATATGTACCGTATCTTGTGCTGACCTGGTCCACCTGTCAAATTTAGAAATCAATGGGGCACCCAAGCCAAAAGGTTTGCCCACCCCTGATCTCTCCTGAACAAGAAAAAAAATCAAAACACTGAAACATGCTTGCTTATATTTTTTTCTACATTGTAGTTAGGACAAAAAATGTGAGTTCTGTTACATTATTACTGGCATACAAAGACATTGTGCTATCTTCATGGGAAATTTAAAATCAGAAAGCATTGTAGTGTTCATCTTACTGAAAAGAGTTACAAGTGTTGCACAATTAGAATTGTTTTGCATAATTTCACTGAAGAAATCATTTTTTCTGTAAAATAACTGCACTTTCATTATCTAGAAATAATACATACTCTTATTAGCTTCTGTAAACAATGTCATTAACTTATTTCAACGTAGAAATAAAATCGAAATCAGGAATAGATTTCTAACTTTTGGCCCTTTCTGCTTCTCATTTGCCCCCCCCCCCCCCCCCCCGGAAAAATAATTGCCCACCCCTGATTTAGAGTGTTCCGTTAATCTGCCGTGCATGTTTTTGGAATATGGGAGGAAACCATAGTACCCAGAGAAAACCTACGCAGGCACAGGGAGAAGATGCAAACACCACACAGGAAGGCCGGAGTCGGAATGAAACCTTGCACCTCTGCACTTGTGCGGCTGATGTGCTAACTCGTCGACCACTGCACCGTCCTTATCAATTATATCAGCTCGTATATTCCAATATGGTATATGTCATATTCTTCACCAATTGAAACTAGTCTCCGTGTCATCTGTTCTTTTACGTGTATAATTAATTAGTTGAAAGTACCAATAACATCTTAAGAGCAAATAACTTTAATAGCCACTTCAACTTCTGAGAGATGTTATTAAACTCCACCTCTTCCTCCATCTGCAAGAGTCGTTATGTTGCCTCGAAATTGAAAGTCGAGATGTTTTTTAGATACCGTACCAAAGAGGAGAAAGAGTTACCCGTTGGTTCGATACATTTGAGTCAGCTTATTTGTCAAATATGGACAGCTGTAATTTTTTGGGTGCAGAGGGAAGCAGTCATCCACAACAGTACGTTGCGTACAGATTAATTGCTGTTTAGTCGGATTGTCATTTTATTCCTGGCAAGGCTCTAACACCTTGATTTGTTTTTGTCTTGTATTAAAGGCTTTTTGTCTGGTTGGGGCATTGGGATGTGTGGATGGCTTGCGCTGTGGATGTCTTATTCCGCCGTTTAATGACAACATGACAGGTGAGTGTTTTTTTTTTCAAGCATATTTAATAAGTGATTGAATCTGGCTTTGTTGTGTGCATATTGTGTGAAACTATGATTCGTTCTTATTCCTACATACTCTGCCAATCTGCAATATCCGCCAAATGTCAAGGAATCACATTTTTCGAATTATATTTGGTGTGGTGCAATTTTAGACCTAAAAATAATCCAAACACACACCACAAATGAGAGGGATAAATTAAAGACAGAGGATGAAAGGATTTTAATAGGTTTGATCATCAGTCACGAATGGAAAATTTGTATTTGCTCTCCATCAAAATAAAACAAACAGCCTTCATTGAATAAAAAACGAATACACTGACAAGATAGGAGAATATGCGGAAGATGATACCTTCTGAATTTATCTTTCATCTTTCTCGCAGATGCAGTTACTGTAAAAAGCTTTCAAAATCCATTAGCAGAAATTGCCAATCACGCTAGCAGCATCCGACAAGGGCTTCTTCAAAGCGGTTGTCAGATCACACCGTGTCATCCCTGTTGGCAATGTGGCTCTGGATATCTCCAAGTGGAAAAGTTTCATTTTGAAGCAAAAGGCTGCCGCCTGTCTGGCCTGAATTGGACAACGATGCATAGTCACGCTGTCTCATTATGTAACCATCGTAATATTAATGTATTTGGGGTATGAGGTAAATGTCAAGGCAGAGACTGCTTGGCTGAATTTTGCAAAAGGGTGGGCAAAAAAATTGGCGCAGTGTCGAGTACTCTATGTAAATTTGGTACACAGTCAGACAGTGGGATATCTGTGGATTTGATGGATGAAGAAGAAAAAGGTGTGCGGGAACACACACACACACCAATCGCAAAACTTAAGATTCCTAGTTGAAATGTGGATGGTAGTGTAATTGGTATGCATGAGGTCTACTCTTCCTGCTATACGTGAAGTGCTTGGGGCAATCCAATGTGTCTGACAATCAGCCTAACATAGCCACACTCTGCTCTCATCTTCTTCGATCCTGTCATTAGTTTGCCTTCAAATGTCTGACATTCTGTTTATCTTTTAACAGCCTCTTCAGTGTCATGTTTTAGGGACAGCACATTACAACATCCTTTGGGACACACCTCGAACGTAAGAGCTTAACCTCTTCACATTCAAATGCGCAAGCCGAAAAGAAAATAACACAAGCCCAACATACCGTATTTTCCACACGAAAAGGTGCACTGGATTATGAGGCGCACCTTCAGTGAATGGCCTATTTTGTCATTTTTTTCATATATTGGACGCACCGGGTTATAAGACACAATCTACAATGCATCCATGAGATGAAGCTACGCTCAAGGAAATGCCAACATACACTACACTACACTACACCCTGATTTATATTGTGACAATCAGATGTCAGTAAAACTTATTGAATAAAACAGAGACACAGTTCACTTAACCAACAGCAAGTTATAACATTGACTCGTTAATGTTGACCTCTCTTGCCGCTGCTCTATTTCTGTGTTCAACTGCAAAACCGATCGCCTTAAGTTTGAACTCTGCGTTGTAAGCATGTCTCGAGCAAGGAGCCATTTAGGGGTTGACATACAGTATTACCGTAATGACCATACACAAGGTGCATCGTATTTTAAGGCGCGCTGTGAGCTTTTAAGAAAATGGAAGGCTTTTAGATGCGGCTTTTAGTGCGGAAAATACGGTACCCATATACATCGCAAGACACCAGCAAGACGCCATCATGACACCAGCTAAATGCACCTTTGGCCAGTTAATCCAGACTGTTCAAATCCAGATTGGAACATTTCATTTTGTCACTGTCCACTGACAATCCCTCTTCATGATGACATTAACTTTTTAGCGTCATTTAATTCGTCCCCCTACATGGCAACCTCAAACCTTTTTAAAAGCGTCCATCCCAAGAACCGGTCAAAACATCGCAATGATTGACAGTGAACATATAATTAGTTTGAATGATGCATGCAGGTTAACACTGTGGGGCTAAATGAGCCATAAATAATGCTCATTCGATTGAAAATGTACAGTGAAAGCGTTGATGGTATCGTAAAGTTGTTGTTGGAAGCATGTCGTCAATACACAGACGACTCATAGCTATCACTGTGAACAGAGGTTGCCAAAAATATTAAACATACACCTACAGCTTGCAAAGAGCTTGTAAACACAGATCTTTGTTTCTCGTGCCACATCTGTCTAATAAGAGTCATTTGTCGTGTTTTAATATTGTTGCATCATTACTTATTCCCACCGAAAACAATTCATTGGACAGAAATGATACGTATTCCGCAGGTGTTGACGTGCTAACTTGGCCAGCATGGGTATGCTTTGTTCTTCCCATGCCAAGTACATCCAAGTAAAACCCACCAAGGTCAGCTTCCTGCCACACTTTGAAAAGACCGAGGCGGTGCATCAGCCTGCTGTGAGTACCTGAGAATCAAGGTTATATTGGCTAGAATTCTGTTGAATGTATTCCAAGTTACAATGCATTAACACAGAAGTTACATTTTCATTCACTGATGAGTGCAAGTACAGGCTGTGAGTATGTGCGCCAGTGATTCCAGTGTGTGTCAAATTAGGACTGGTGTTTCGCTTAGGGAAAAAAATGTCATGCAAATATGCAGACACGTACCTAGGACCATCAAGCATGCACATGAGCAAATAACAGGACACAAATACGGATAATTACAATATGAGAAGGTCTCTCCGGGCGCCATCAAATGGAGGAAAACACAGTGTGTGGAAATCAGAATTTTTTTTTGTTTTGTTTTTCTTAACATCAATGGACAGCCGGAATATAATGTGACTCAAGCCATGGTGGTAAGATTGTACAGCCTGATTTTGTGACATGCGACTTCATTCTTTGATCTTTTTCTTTCCACTCTGTCTTTAAAAATAAATAAATAACTAAAATGTCCACCGAGACCATTTTAGTCAGTAGTTTCATCTCATATTCGCTGCCAGTCATGCATGGGCTATAACACACAGAGCAACTGGCAAACCATTTTAGACAATCAGAAGCCTCAATAATGCCATTCCCCAAAAGGCACAATAACAATGGCCAGTTGTAAGTGAGCCATTCAGTGGAAAAAGTCGTGACAGTGGCCAGTTTTTCCCCTTTTTTATTTTATTTTATTTTTTAGGACTCCGTTCCTACTGATCTGAGAAGAAAAAAAGGCTGATGTGGAGCAAGTATGCTTTTTTAATTTAGTTTTTAAATATCATATTAAGATATCCTTTATTTGTCCCGCAATGGGGAAATTACAGTCAGAATTCAGAAAGGAAAACACTGGGTAGGGAGAGGGAAGAAAAAAAACACGCTCGAACTATCCTCTTCTGAGGATAATTTAAGTCCAGGATAAAAATAGACCCTAGCACATCTCTTCATCATTTAAATTCCTTCATCAGTCATTTTTTTTAATGCTGGTACAACGCTGGTGTTTGTTGAAAGCCGGCTTTGGTGTTAAACGATACTAACCTATTTATAGAAGTTCCTGAGTGAAAAGTTGTTCTCATTTGTCTCTGTCTAGATTTATCTCTGTCCAATGATGTCCCCCCCCCCCCCCCCCCCAAGACCGGTGAGACTAATTAGCAGATGGCGTGAATGGTGAGGAATTTTGGAAGGCACGACAAGAAAATGAAGGAAGCATTCTTTTTAACCTGCTTCGATGCATAATATGAGCTGCAAATCGACAACTAAAAAATGTCATTTTGATGACTTTGCCTAATTACTCTTGGCAGCGTAAAGTCTCAGAAGAGTAAAGTTTGCCATACATCAGCAATGAAAAGTAGAGTATTACTTGGCAAGTCATTGAAATTGGTTATAAAATAATAACTCAGCCGGAGTTTTTTGAGCATGAGTCACATTCCCACTCGGTCAATATCCAACAATACTTGGAGCTTTGCAAGGTTTTTTTTTTCTTCCTCAACATCCAAAAACCAGATACTTTGAAAGTGTTGAAGTGACTAGATGTTGGCACGAGAGAGCATTGATGAAGGTGAGCTGTCATCACAGATTGCTCTTAACTGACTGACGAGTCAAAAACGTCACCTGCTTTTAATCACATTTTTTTCTCGACCAAACTTTGCGAAAGTCTGGTGGCAAACGTGTGGCCGTTTCCTGTTTTGCACAAGTTAAGCCCGTGGAGAGTCTGTTCATCTCTTTAAGGTAAGTCAGCCCTCATCCCGTCCCACAAACTGCTGGGCCAATGGAAAGCTTGGCTTTCGTTACAACCAGTGGCCTGGAACTCATGGCTACTGACAGCTATTAGCCATCTCCTCTTCCGCCTCGCCCGGAGGCGAGTGTTTCGCAGAGGCCGGCTGCGTACATTTCTTTGCAGAAGCCAAGCCCACAATGTGGAACACAATAAGTGCTCTTTGCTTTAAGACAATGAAAACATTTTTATGGCACGTAACACTGCCAACGACAAATCCTACCCCGACATCGACAACTTATTAAAGCATGATCTTATAATCAGAAGCTGAGCTAACACTTGTTCGCTAATGATAACCTGTGCTAACTCTGCAGCTCGACTTATTTTTTGGCTTTGACACAGTAGTGCCTCAGTCAAAGTGGTTCTTTTACTCTGGAACTGTGGCCTGCTTCGCTGATCATGTCATGGGCGGTGGAACTATGTGTGGGCGGTTAGTGTGTTAATTCGAACACTGTTTGATAACAGCAAGGTGAAATTGCAGAGAAGCTCAGCCACTTTTTCAGAAATAGGCAGAAAACTACTGCTACATTTACATTATCCATCCTTCCATTTTCAACACTGCTTATCCTGAATAAGGTCCCAAGAGCCTATCCCAGCAGGCTTCGGGCGGAAGTCGGACTACACCCTATACTGGTTGTAAGATAACAACAGTGTGTGTGTCTGCAGACCGTTGAGTGATTCTGGGTCATATTCTTTTTTTCTTTCTGTTTTTTTGCTGCATCTGACTTGCACATATTCCAGATTTGCGTGTGCACCTGTCCAACTCATACAACGTCCATCTTTTTGCCCATGCAATATCTTCACTCTCTCTCTCTCTCTGTATATATATATATATATATATATATTTATATATATATATAAAAAACACACACACACACACCATGTTGTAATCTAAAATAGTGTAGAACAACAATATATTCGGCCTTCCTGGTAGTGCGTGAGTCAAAGATACCGACACAAAGGGGAATATACAAAGAGATCGCATGGAGAAAGCAAGAACAGGATTCTCCAAGGGCACACTGTGAAAAGTGTGATGGAAGCCTGCCTAAGGTATGTGAATGTGCGTGTGTTTAAATCTTTGCCAGCGACAGAATCAGCACATAGGCTTTATGACCCTGCTCTCAGCTGGCCTCCTCCATCATTACCCTGTCTCCATGCTTCCTCTTTTTGTACAGCACGGATGTATTTTTTTCCCCTCTTACAAATTCTCTTGTCTGAGCCAGCTCATGGGACATAATCATTATAAAATGTGTTTGTTGAGAAGGGCTTCCATGTAGTCAACATTCAATTAATCTGTTCCAACACAAAAAGTGTCTTTTTTCCATGAGAGACATTGTCAAATAATCTCAACAGTTTTAGTTACACTTTGCATCAATTCAATGTTTTTTTTGTGCTGCTACTTTCTGTGTGCTTTGGCCACCTATGGCACAGCATAAGACAGGAAGATACGGTACACTACATAAAGTCTGTTTTCAGGGCTCTAAGTCTCTGGAATAGTTGATTTGATTTTAAATGTAATCATAATTTATAATACTTCCATGTCAATGGCTACCTGGAGTCGAGAACAAATCACTTCTTTGATTGTCTTGCCCATAACCTCAAATTCGTTTTCAGGTCGTCCTTCCATGAAATCACTCAAATGTCTGAAATGATACCGTGAAATGGCTGTGAAAATAAAGAGCGTTTGCATGAACACGTACATTTTGAAGGAGCTATTAGTAGATCACTTGGTCTTATCATCGAGCTTCTTAGCTCAGTCTCGTTCTTCACCTTAGGTCAGTTACCCTGCTGGTTAAGTGTGTGACGTAAAAGCATGAAGCACCACCAATCGTTCCGCTATCTCCTTTTATCTCGGTGTTTGGCATCACCCACACTTTCTCAGTGTAGTTTATCACCGCCCCTGTGCCATTCACATTTCTACCTCTGTGGCCATCATTCACTCGACTTGCATTTTTTTTCTGACATCCTAATTGAGTCTTGTGTTGTCAGCCCCACAGCTCTGCTCAAAGCTCCCTTTCACAGCTCGGACCAAGGGGCGTGTGTGTGTGTGTGTGTGTGTGTGTGTGTGTGTGTGTGTGTGTGTGTGTGTGTGTGTGTGTGTGTGTGTGTGTGTGTGAGTTTGTGGTGTGAATGATGTGTGTGATGTATGTCCAGCAGTCACTCACGGCCAAATTTCTCCGTGGACTGGTCGTATGTCAACCTGTGAGCACGGAATGAAGGGAATCAACTGGCTGACAAGGCCGGCATGTAATAGAAAAGTAGTTTGAGATAAGAAAATGAGTATATTCATTCAAGACTCGTGTCCTCACTCATGCGATTCTTTTCGCTTCAAAATGTTTTTTTGGTGTTTTTTTTAGATGGCCTCCCTTTATCATTCCAATTGTTTTGCCCCTTTGAGAAATTAACTCATTGGGAAATTTGTGCTATTTGATAACTTGACATTAACCTTGGCCCTCAGAGCTACAAATACTGCACCCTCTCAGATGTGCTGTACTTTGTTAAAAGAGGCTTCCACTTTTTTCATAGTAAATAACATACTTGTACTCTCAATAATTTGAAATTGATTTGTCACAAAAGGAATGGGACACGACTGATGGTTCACTCGCTTGCAGGTAGTGCAGGGCAATAATACATTTTTTGGGCGTTTTTTTGGGCCTGTTTGAAGAGAGTCCAGGCTGTGGGTAGCGCTCAACTGGGTTGGAAGGTGACATGGAAAGGTCTGGACTTCCAAGCGAGACATGTTCATTCCTGTCTGAACGATAGACTTTGAGGTTCATTTTTCCATTCAAGAGACAAAGTCAAGACCAAAAGGAAACTAAAACTTGTGCGATAATGTCAGAAATCTTCAAAACATGAGGCAAAGAGTAGACTAAATTTCCATTTTGCCAGTACAGATGACGTTCGAAAACCACGCCAAGACAGACAAAAGCGAAAAATACTAACTCAACCAATGTCCTTAAATAATATACAAGATCGCCAAAACACATAAATATATGCATGATTTCTATAAAACTGTCTTTTCTGAAGATGTTAGACGGAAATTATTGTTCAATAGTGCTTTATTTCGAAAATATGAGAGATTAAGCATTCTTTATCCTAAGCTATATTCATAGCAGCCTCACAGTTGATACCTTTTACACTTGTTACTTTTTGGACACCTCGACACTACTTTTAACATATGTTACACAAAAGAAACTAACTTCAAACACAAATACAACTTCTGTCACATAGTCAAACCTTCTCGGGAATAAAACAATATTTGTTTTTGTTTTTTGTTGTTTAATATGAATGAAGAGATTTTACCATGTGTTATATCAGCAGCATCTATGCTCTTCTGCTACCCGCAAAGCACTTTGTTGTCTCGCTCAAGGACACTGTAGACTTTGTGATATTGACTTCTTGACAGTTTGACTCAAGGCAGTCCTCTAGATCTCACACACTGACAATAAATAGGAAGAAAAGTCCAAGGTAGAAGTGTATGCTGAAGTGTGTTTTTCCTGACGCAGTGTGCGTCAGCAGTACACACAAGTTGACAGGAGGTTGTAGCTCTACTTTAACTTTACCAACAACAAGCCTTTTGTTAATCTTGTCAAATATATACATATATATATATGAAAGAATGTACTCCTAGTCCATTCTATACTCACAACACATGGTGAAATTGAAGATTTTCTTTACTTATACAGTACCAGGTTTCACAATTACAGTATTTTTCATGAACTGTTGCTTTAAGGCAATGAAAAGGTTTGTTGGGGGTATTTAGTAAAATTGGAGCAGTTTAGCCCCTTAAAGCGTTCACTAATTCTGCTTAACATACTGTTGCTGGTGCATATAAGAGTGCGGGCACACAGACTCACAGCCACAGAACTCAGGTTTTTAGCAACAACAAACAGATGCCGTATTCCTGGCTTGCAGCAGTGACCTGCGCCTGCTGTTACTGTGCAGCAATAACGCATTAATTGGTCTGCTGTTGCAAAGGCTTGTTAAGGGACAAATTAGATGAGATACTTGCACAAGGTTGAGTGTGAGCCTGATTTATGGCTCCGAACACCCATTGGGAGTGCCCCGTGGACATGCACGCAAAAGTTCACAGAAGCCGTGCTGATTAAACATTCCAGGCCAGCGCAGTTGATGCTCAACATAGCTGATGTGTTCTTCTTTCAGTTTCAGACCAGAGCAGGTGCCCCAGGTGTGTATCTACATTCTAATCCAACCCATCTATGCCGAAATATACGCACACATCCACACACTCACACGATAAAACTTAAATGAATGTTCAGAGTGTTATAAGATATATCTACAGGATACACCAGTCAGGGCTTATAAGGCCTTCTCTACTGGCCGAACCACAATCAAAAGTTAAAAAAAAAGGTAAATAATCTTGCGACGGGCACAACAGAGTTTTTTGTTATTAGATATTGGTTGTTGAACTGCTCCAAATCATATGGGGGTGGACAGTTTTAGAGTTGATTGAAGGAATATAAAGGGTTAATTTTGTTTCTTGCTTTAATAATAACTGTATCTCTCTGAAATTCGCAGAATGCCCCTCTCTCTGTCTCTCTTGCGACACATAGCTTTTTAAAATATATTATTTAATTAGCTTGCAATGTTAGAGAGTTGGTATTAAGGGTGGATCTGAAATGCAACACCTTCCACTGCGATGTGCTTTTTATGTTATTGACTCCACACACATGCGGGAGCTCATGTCACTGTGTAGAAGTGTAATTGGGTAAAAAGTGAGTAAGTTGTATCTGAATGTCTTTAATTAAATTGTGGCGATAAACAACTGAAAAAGTCAAGAAGGCCAAGAGAAAAGATTTGTCGCAAGAACAGGAAGTGGAAGGAAAGAGAAGCAGGAAATTAAAAGGAAATCATAAAGGGCCTAAAAAGGTTTCAGAACTCAAAGAACAAAGAGGAACATGGAACACAGAATAGACTCAACATGATAGGGGATGGGACAAGAAAATTAGAAGAAGAAAACAAGGGCAACATGAGGGTGGATGAAAAAAATAGGCTCCACTCCAGTACCGTTGCAAAAGAGAGCATGAGTATGTGTATGTGACAGCCATGTGATGTGAGGTCTTAAGTGTCACTATACTGCCTCTGCTCTGCTGTCACAGCAAGCCATTCATCACTTCAACAGCTGGTGCCCTTGCGCGCGCGCACACACACACACACACACACACACACGTGCCACACATTTGTATCTTTCTGCCATGTCCTACAATCGTCCAACCCTCTCGGTTCCATCTTTGTGCTCTCTCACACACTTGCTTCTCATCTAGAAAATGAATTCAGTCTGTAAAACCAACATATTAAAAGATAACATGTTATTTCAAGACTCGTTTGACAGTCCTATTGTGTATTTTTGTTATGGTAGAGTGTGAAACTCAAAAGTATGTGGTCAAAAATATTTTGTTGGTTGTATCTTTTTTTTTTTTTTTTTTTGCCAAATGGAAACGAAAAGATATTTTTTTCAAATTCATTATGAGAAATGTCGGTCGGAAACCAAAGGACGAAACCACTGTTTTCGAGTGATGTGGCGCGCAGGCTCTTAGTCAAGTGAGGCAAACTCACTCCTCCTCCCTTCCAGAGGAAATTTGGGATTGAAAGAGAGCGGTTCAAGTCTTCGCTCCTCCTCTACATGACCTGTTTTTTTTGTTTTTTTTCAGGCGCTTGGGGACTACGAGCATCTTTTTGTTTTCCGGGTTTCCAAGAGTTTGGAACCCGTAACATGAATGAAAAATTGTCTTGCAGGATCCTTCTCTGATATATTCCTTCGATAAACAAATGCCAAATATTATTATATACTGCATTCAACAGCATTTACCGTATAATCTACTCTTTGTTTTTCTGTATGTTCTGCATTGGTCAAACGATTAGCGGTAAGATGCTCTCAGCGTCATGCCGTCTATAATTAGCTCAATTACGGTTGACTCTGGAATTCCAGCAGTACACAACAGCTAAAGATTACTCCACGGTCCCCTTGGGGAATCAAGCTGTGTGCTTGAAGTTCTGTCACGTTTCGGTTTTGCGGTCTGGCCAGCAGGTGGCATGAGCGGACTTTCTGCACACCTGCTGCCAATCTGTAATCATTAGACTCAGCATTTAAGGACTCCTCCGCCATTCACCTGTTGTGGGAGTATTGTTCTATGGCATTGCTGTCTTCGCTGTTCATTGACTTATTGGCTTTTGACCTTGTCGTGATTTTGCGTTATAGTTCTCGGTATCCATTTTTGAGTAAGTACTGTTTTGTTTTGATGATCTGGCTTTTGTGCGTGTACTGGTGTTACATTGTTTTTCGTTCGTATTTTGCGATCTTTATTTTTCGTCCTTGCTTTTTTGTGCAAGCGCTTTTTGTTACTCGTTTGGATTTGCCTCCTGGTCCTTATTGGGGACCAGCGCTTTATGTTCTCGCCTTATTTTCGGTGCGATTGAGACATTAAATTGTCTTTTTTCCTACGGAGACTTTGTCTACACTTTTTGGATCCCCCCAAACTCGGTTTATCCGAGGCATAACAAGTTCAGATTCAACTTGAGTCTCCTGCAAGTAACTTTCCACGCGAGGCCAGTTGCTTTATGTCTCTTTCCAGTGTTTGTTGCAATGAAAACTCATGGAACTTGGACTTGGTGTATGGTGCCGGCTCAAGCTCTTGATACCTCTGCTTGAGCTATTGTACCATATTATCCTTTTGTGACATTCAGTTGTCAGCATTCGTCAGTGCTATTCATTAGCTATTCTATTTTCCAGCTCCGTGTTATTCACATTAGCATCTGCTTGCTAGAATTTTGTGTACATTACTCTTTCAAAGCATCTTAGAGTGTCCAAAAGCGCTGTATAAATCCAATGTATTATTATTATCATGCCTACTTTTTGCACTGATAGAAGACTTGTTTTATGGAAGCATCCAAACTACAGGGTAATGTCTTTCTTTGGAGTGGGCATTGTGTGGACACTTTGTGCTTTTGACACACAAACCTTGCCGTTAGCAAATATCTTTATTTATTCATTTATTTTTTAATCAGCCAATGCATAACAATTTAAAGCATATCCACATTTTCCCGTTCAGGAGATTACACGCCTGTATTCTCACAAAACCAACTGCCCCACAAGGTTATCAATTGCCAAAGGGGCATGATAAACGGCTACTTCCTGTTTGCACTAAAACAGTATTGTGTTCAGATTTGAGCCATTACTTCAGCACAGAATGAATTACCGCCGTATTCATTTTTTCTCAAGTTTTATCTTGCCCCTACGGGATCTGTGTTTATTTAATTCAAAATATTTTATATTTTTAGACACATTGATAACATATCAATGTTGATGTCATCAGTTCATTTTATGCAGCCTTAATTAGGGAAATATTGTCATCATTTAAAAAAAGCGACTAACTGAATTTACGCAAAGGCATGCTCACACAGAGTGATCGAGTGCTGAGGAGTCTCTTGGCGGGTTGCCAGCGATCAGGGAGGAGCAGCGGAGAAACCAATCGGAGAGGAGTAAGCTGCTGCCCTTGGAGTGGACATTTATCACGTAGCCTAAAACACGTGCACATGAGCATGGAAACAAACACCTGAGCACATGTTAGGACATTATCATATCAGTATGAACAGTGATACTGTCATGATTCGGTTTAGGGACCAACAGGTGGCACTGTAGGGCTCGCCCGGCAGCTGCACACCTGTTGGCCATTTGGTAATTAGTAGTATAAAAGGACTCCTGCCCGAACACTCGGTGTTGGGTCATTGTTGCTTCTTGCTACTGTCATGTGTGTTGCTGTTTGCTCTTAGTTTCTCTCATGTTTAGTTCATTGTTATGTTTTAGCTTTAGTCATGGTTTTTTGTTTGATACTTTGGACTTTGTGTGTTTGGGATTTAGTTTTCTTTGTTTTAAATACAATTCTTCAAATACACCCTGCTCCTGCCTGCTTTTTGGGGTCCACCACCACCTTGCAAACGTGACAGATACAGGGAATATGTAAGTTGTGCTCAAAATTTTAAAAAGTCATTGTGATTTGGGGACTGCAGAATGTATTTATATGGACAGCAAATGCTTCATAGATTTAAAAAAAAAAGCTAACTCGTGTGTGTGTGTGTGTGTGTGTATACTGTATATATTCTGATATTACACGATCAGGACTTTTGGGCTCGATCAGTGAGTTCGATTTTTTTTTTTTTTCTTTTAAAGCAACCATCATTGGCATGGGGCTCTCAAATAAATCAACACTTTCTTGAGTTTTTCATCACCCGTTTCTTCGCTTTGTAAGACAAAGTTTGATAATATAGCTATCCTCTTGACAATTGTGTCATGTTTGTGTTTCAATAAAAAATAATGGAGTAGGCCTTGTGGCACCTCAAAATGCTGTTTGCTGATAAGAATACCAGAGGTGGTTGCGTGTGGAAAGGGTAAATTGCCTGGTGTGAGGGCGTGAGTCACGTTCTGATCTTCCAACTAGTGACGCAACCTGTTGGTCCGATATAGTGTGAATCATTTTTCTGTTTCTTTTACTAAAATGTGCAATATTTGAATTGAGTTTTAGCAATAACTGCGAACTGGGTACACAGAAACATAAAAAGCATAAAATTATGCACAGACTACATCTAGTATATTACTGAAATATGACTCTTGCTGTTACAAGTCAGTAACATTGAGACTTCCGTGAGTGCTTCATCTCGCCAAATTGAAATGTGATCTTTGCCTGCTGTCTTCATTTTCACCACCTACCCTGTCTCCTCTCTCGCTACATGATTAATTCAAGAAAAAGGCCCTGAGTTTGGCTCAGAGGAAATGAGGTATAGGATGCAGGGCTTGCAGCTGGTACCGTGAACGGATGCAGGGAATTGAAGAGATCCAGAGAGGACAAATACAGGAGATGGACAGATGAAGGCCAAAGTGAAATAGTGGTCCAGATCGAGGCAGAGGATGGGATAATGATGAGACTTCAACTGGGCAGAAAACTGTCAGTGGATGGGGAGAAGTGAAACTGATTGGATAGAGCAAGACTTATGGAGGGTGGAAGGGGGGAGAGTGGCAAAGAGCTGCTGGGGGTGGGGGTGGGGGGTAGCAGATGTCTGCTGTTGAACACTTGTACTTCATTAGACATAAATTCTTCTCAGGCATACAAGTGATGAACAAAGGCCCAGGAAGGATTGAGAATACATGTCTTCCTCTGTCTTTTCTCCTTTTTACATCAGCTTCCTCTCGTCTCTTAAGGAGAACATGGAAATAAATACAACAAGTCAGCAAGCCTTGACGTGATTTGAATGCTTGCCACAAGCATGCAACGCAGAAGCTTGCGTCAAGTCGCATGAAACGTTCAGTTGTGGAATACGATTGTCACTGATGTGATGGTGGTTCACAACTGTCTTCTCGAGCAAATGCTTCTTATCATCGGAGAGAGTTGCAAAGTAAATGCACTTATATAGTCATGTTTCAGCATCAGGGCGCTTGTATTAGTTATGGTGAAAGGATGGGCACGTCATCAACTCATTTATTGAACATTTGATCCAAAGTTTGCATGTTTGAGGTTATGTCTTTTGTTATGCTTTGTCCCCAAGCAACTTACAGTAGCTATAAAGCATTTCACTTTAGCTGTATTTACATGCACATTTTAAGTGAATGATACCCACATTTACTGTGTTTCTGATCATCAAACACATCATATCGCAGGCAACATGAAAACGGATTAAGTGTAAGTAAACATGACACTACCAAGTCTCAAAGCAGACAACATGATGGTAAACAATAATAATAAGAAAGAGTAACTCAATTAAACGTTCCATCCTGCTGGCCTGGGCTGATATTTTTCCCCTCGGTGAAAATTGGTTAAATGCAAGTACCCTCAACATTACTCCACGTACTTCCTAACTAAACAGTTTGTGCAACACTGATGTATCATATTGCGAGTATATATAGCTTTTGATATAGAGGGGGAAAAAATAACAGTAAAACATGGTATGTTGTCTCACCTGACCACTTGTTGAACAAAGGCAGGTGGAAAGTGAATGTCGTGCTTTATCCTCGGCTGGAAAAGGTGAGTTAATAACTCTGTACTGCGATCAATAGCTTCCATCAGGGGTTCATGATTGTTGAGATATCTATCAATAGTTTGTCTTAAAGTTGTTTTCCAACTTTTGGGAAACTTTCTTCCCCATTTTAAGATGCAGGCTATAAAGAAGAGAAAGGACCTGGCTGGATTTTTATGTGCAGAGGTCTTTATTTGCACAATTGATAATGTTGACAGCACACGCAGTCCCCCCCCCCCCCCCCCCCCCACACACACACACACATACAGCACTCTCTATAGATGCTCATGTTCCCTAAAAATGAGCATGCATTGTATTTTAAACTGGAACAATTTACAAATCGGTCACCAGCATCAAGTCAAAGCAAATGATCGAATAGCTTATGCTACCGTATCTCACTGAGCGGCGAATGCTTAAGGGTGGTTGCAAATGTTGCAAATGTTGTTGTTTTTTTTCCTCAGGGTTTATTAAACGTTGCAAAAGGTTGCGAGGAACAGTTTTTGAGCATGTTCAAAATTTCTTGGCGACAAGAAAAACTGTTTGTGACAAGTAAAACTGTTTGAGAACGTCTGGCAAGCGTCTTTGCAACGTTTAACCAATGCTGACAAAATAATAAATAAATAGATAGATAGATTGATAGATAAATAAAGCAGATATTTGAAAACATTCGCTGCTCAGTGAGATGCCACCTTAGGGATGAACTGATACACTCTCGCTGCAGGTTACCCTTGAAGTCCAAACAGGACAACTATTGACTGTCAAAACAAGCCAAGATTGAAAAACACATCTCTGGGCTTGATATGTTAACGCTAAAAAGCAAAGTGTCTGTCCATGCTGAAAAGCCATGGACACAGGCACACACAGACAAACTCGGACAAGAGCCATTTGTGCACACAGTGGTGCAGATAGGGGAAAAGTCAATCGGAACTCTTGCTTTAACTGTGCAAGAGGAGATGAGTCTAACATGGTGAAAATGTATTATTGATTGTGGTGCGGAAGATCAGGAGGGGCTAGTCATCACTTGTCTGCCTCAGATGGGATGACTTATGACATCCAACGTATCCTCGATGAAGTGAGCTCAAAAGCTCGCTTGAGCTTAATCCACATAATTTCGGCCCATATTAAATGGGAAACACATTCACTTATATACTGTATATTCATTTTTTTAAGAAGGTTAAATCATTCAAAATGTCCATCTCAAATTTTTGATACGCCTCTTTTAACCCTCATTTTACCGCTAACACCTGTAATGCATACAACCGATGCAGAATTGTCGGTAAAATGGTTATTGAAAGCTCGGTTAAACACAAGCATCTGCTGCATGATAAAGGTAACATCTCACTCTATGACACAATGCATTTAGTCTTAAACTAAAAACGAGGAACTCATTCCACATAATGGCCCATCTCAAACAAGAGTCAATTTCCCTTGGCAATTCACCGGCTCAAACGCACAAATGCAGCACACATGTCCTCCTGCCAGATGTTGTTGGCTTGCATTCCAGACATCTGGCTTTTCGGAGCTGGAAATGTTCCAGACTGCATCGGCTCCCACCAGCCGAGGGTCAGCATACACCATACGCAACACTGTTCCGCTCTGTTTCTATGAGCGCCATCACTCTTTACTCCTCACTCTTCTTCCATCTGTGTATCCCAGCTGCTGCCTCCTTCTCCTTCTAGTTCCGACAACAAATGCGTGTTCTATTTTGGGTCAGCTGCATGCGCTACATTGATTCTAGGTGTTGATGATCTCTGTCACGATGTACTATCTCGACACCCTCATTTTTGTCTTGCCTCTTGCCGCCCCTCAATTGGTTGCTTCTCCCTTTCGTCACACTTGTTTCTGCTCTGTCTACTCATCAACAGAGCTTCAGAGTTCAAATCTGCTGGCATCCACTCGTCTGCCAAGTGTATCTGTGTGTGTGCGTGTGTGCATGTGTGTCATGATGATGATGATGATGACCTAATTAGTTATTACACAGTCAACATCTGTCAAGTACTGTATATGTGTGCAATTTCTGTCGATTCCATATAAAAGTCACACAACAAAGCAGACTCCTGTTAACCACCTGTTCGAAGGAATACAAATACAGGTGTCTTTATTATTGACATATCCATAACACATTTAAATGTTACTTGAATTGCCACTTTACTGATGCAAACGTTTGTATTTTTGAACAAGCATTGCAAGACATTTATTGGCAAAACATGCCTAATAAAATTACTTGAGGCTTAAAGCTGCATATTAGTTTTGCTTTTTCTTCAGCTTACTGGTGAAAATGGTCAAATTAATAACCCTGGCAATAAACATGGCAACATAACGTGGCAAGTCAGTGTGCTTTGAGCCCAATGTGACATCTGGAGGAATCAAAAATACAACAAATGGTTAATGAAGCATCTTGAAGCTTCATTTTCCCTTTACTTACTATGACTACTACCAGTACTATTACTGCTGCTGCTACCTTTTTTCAAATGTATATATTGTGAAATCCATCCATCCATCCATTTTCCGATCTGCTCATCCTCACGAGGGTCGCGGGGCGTTCTGGAGCCTAACCCAGCTGTCTTCGGGCATTAGGCGAGGGACACCCTCAGTGGTTTCCACCCAATCGCAGGGCACACATAGGCGAACAACCATTTGCATTCGCAATCTCTCTGCACCTTGAGGCCGAAATATGAAATTAGATATGAGGTATATTGGTCATATATTGCCATTATATTCCATACATTATAATATACATATAATAGCTTTCCCTGCTTCTGTATCACATCTCGAGTTAAATAGCATCCTTGCTTCCTTTATTGCTCCCTTCTTTCATCCCCTTAGTTATAGCGAATAGGTACATTCTTGCTGTCATGGTGGCACAGAACACAAACCTGCCCGTTGAAAAAGTATAAGCAATAGGGCACAGTTGTTGAAATGGGCAGTACACCTGCCTGCTTAGCAACAAACTTTTTTTTTTTTTTTTTAAGCAAAAACAAAATTTAGTGCGGCCACATAAGCACCTAATTAAACCTTTCAGGCCCAAGCCAGGTAGGTCAACATGGATTGTATTCTTGCCCACAGGCACTAACTCTATCTTTGTTGCAACACACACACAAACATGCACTCACGGCGTGATTACAGAGTAAGGCCATCTGCTGCTTTGAAGAGGCTGAAGGGAAAACACAATCTCAGTCGATGCAAGCCTTGAGACATGTCATTTACATCCTCCGCTCCTAAAACCTCCCATTTGCCACCTTTCTGTCTGCACCTTCCTTTTCTCAAGTTAAGGCCACATCAAAACCAAGGAATCCATACCCCGCCATGATATTTGTAGATCACCTCGGCTGTCCCCGATGAAATGAATTAAAATGTGTCAAGCTCAACTCGCATTTAAATTGTAATCTCAAGGAAAAATGAATTCCATCTTGTGCTGCTTCTGAACTAAACCTTGAGATATGAAAAAAAAAAAAACGCTGCAGTTTCATTCAATAAGAAACGTACAACTTGATTTGGTCAAATATTTTCAGTCTGAGTTTAAAAATAAATAAATATATAAATACATATAAGCAAAACAAACTTCGGGTCAGGACCCAACACAAGAGACATCCATCCATTCATTTTCCAAATTGATTATCCGCGCCCGCTGAAATTCTTCTCTGATGAACCCCATATGATGAAAGCAAAAATAACAAATGTCATTGCTGTTTTATGTTATTTTAACACATATTGTAGAGATGTATTTATGATTGTTTTTGTTACAGTTACATTTTTGGGCAATGGGTACTTTTGTTTTTGCTCTTGATGAAAAAAAAAGTCGGCGATCAGAAGTTACAAACCATATCGTCAGTACTTGAAAAGTCTTTACACTGAATACTTGTTTGCTCCTACTCAAGTATTAATTTAGAGAGCAACTTTTTACTATTACTTGATTCCTTATATTCCAAAAGAATAAAGAATAGTATTTAAATGAACCGGAATAACTTGATTTTTGATCTAGATAATGAAAGCCCGCATAAGGTAAAGCGCACAAGACAATATGTGATTGCACAATACATTGAGTTAACCTGAATACTGAAACTATCCATCCATCCATCCATCCATCTTCTACCGCTTATCCGGGGCCGGGTCGCGGGGGCAACAGCTTTAGCAGGGAAGCCCAGACTTCCCTCTTCCAGCTCTCCCCGGGGGATCCCGAGGCGTTCCCAGGCCAGCTGGGTGACATAGTCACTCCAGCGTGTCCTGGGTCTTCCTCGGGGTCTCCTCCCGGTGGGACATGCCCGGAACACCTCACCAGGGAGGTGCTCAGGAGGCATCCGAATCAGATGCCCAAGCCACCTCATCTGGCTCCTCTCGATGTGGAGGAGAAGCGGCTCGACTCTGAGCCCCTCCCGGATGACCGAGCTTCTCACCTTATCTCTAAGGGAGAGCCCGGACACCCTGCGGAGAAAACTCATTTCGGCCGCTTGTATCCGGGATCTCGTTCTTTCGGTCACGACCCATAGCTCGTGACCATAGATGAGGGTTGGAACGTAGATCGACCGGTAAATTGAGAGCTTCGCCCTTTGGCTCAGCTTCTTCTTCACCACGATAGACCGATACAACGTCCGCATCACAGCAGACGCTGCACCGATCCGCCTGTCGATCTCTCGCTCCCTCCTGCCCTCACTCGTGAACAAGACCCCAAGATACTTAAACTTCTCCACTTGGGGCAAGATCTCTCCCCCGACCCGGAGGGGGCACTCCACCCTTTTCCGACTGAGGACCATGGTTTCAGATTTGGAGGTGCTGATTTTCATCCCAACCGCTTCACACTCGGCTGCGAAACGCTCCAGTGAGAGTTGGAGAGCCCCGTTTGAAGGAGCCAACAGCAGCACATCATCTGCAAAAAGCAGGGATGCAATACTGAGGCCACCAAAACGGACGCCCTCAACGCTTCGGCTGCGCCTAGAAATTCTGTCCATAAAGATTATGAACAGAATCGGCGACAAAGGGCAGCCTTGGCGGAGTCCTACCCTCACTGGAAACGATTCCGACTTACTGCCGGCAATGCGAACCAAACTCTGACATCGGTGGTATAGTGACCGAACAGGGGGTTCGGTACCCCATACCCACGAAGCACCCCCCACAGAACTCCCCGAGGGACACGGTCAAACGCCTTCTCCAAGTCCACAAAACACATGTAGACTGGTTGGGCGAATTCCCACATACCCTCGAGGACCCTGCTAAGGGTGTAGAGCTGGTCCACTGTTCCACGGCCGGGACGAAAACCACACTGCTCCTCCTCAATCTGAGGCTCGACTTCCTGACGGACCCTCCTCTCCAGCACCCCTGAATAGACCTTACCAGGGAGGCTGAGGAGTGTGATCCCTCTGTAGTTGGAACACACCCTCCGGTCCCCCTTTTTAAAAAGAGGGACTACCACCCCGGTCTGCCAATCCAGAGGCACTCTCCCCGTTGACCACGCGATGTTGCAGAGGCGTGTCAACCAGGACAGCCCCACAACATCCAGAGCCTTGAGGAACTCCGGCCGGATCTCATCCACCCCTGGGGCCCTGCCACCGAGGAGCTTTTTAACCACATCGGTGACTTCAACCACAGAGATAGGAGAGCCCACCTCAGGGTCCTCAGACTCTGCTTCCTCCAAGGAAGACGTGTTGGTGGAGTTGAGGAGGTCTTCGAAGTACTCTGCCCACCGGTTCACAACGTCCCGAGTCGAAGTCAGCAGTGCCCCATCCCCACTGTACACAGTGTTAGTGGTGCACTGCTTCCCCCTCCTGAGACGTCGGATGGTGGACCAGAATTTCCTCGAAGCCGTCCGGAAGTCGGCTTCCATGGCCTCACCGAACTCTTCCCACGCTCGGGTTTTTGCCTCGGCGACCACCGAAGCTGCGTTCCGCTTGGCCAGTCGATACCCGTCAGCTGCCTCTGGGGTCCCACAGGCCATAAAGGCTCGATAGGACTCCTTCTTCAGCTTGATGGCATCCCTTACTGCTGGTGTCCACCAGCGAGTACGAGGGTTGCCGCCACGACAGGCACCAACCACCTTACGGCCACAACTCAGATTGGCCGCCTCAACAATAGAGGCACGGAACATGGTCCACTCGGACTCAATGTCCCCCGTCTCCCCCGGAACATGGGAAAAGCTCTGTCGGAGGTGGGAGTTGAAACTCCTTCTGACAGGGATAACTGATTGAAATACTTACATTTCTAATATTCTAACAATGTATTTAAGGTTTGGTGTTTCATTGTATCAGTGAATTTTATAATGCTTTCATTCCAGGATTACTATTATTGCTATGTCTGATTGTTTTCCACTCGTTACAAAGGCATATTTTACTTGACCAGTCTAGTGTTTAATATATTCAAACGTGCCAAGCTATATGCTAATTACTGCATCAGATGATGCTGAACTGCTAAATACAAAGAAAAAGACCATCCGTTTGTCTCTTTGGGAGAGCAGTCATTTACATAATTAATTACTTTGAGCTAAAATGTGCTGGGCTCTGAGGGTGGCTCATTTCCATACAGCATCTGAATGCGCGCGTCTGTGTATGCCCTTTTCCAGACTTCTACTCAGGTAATCATCTACTGTACCAGAGCATTCATTAGGAGCGGAAAGGCTGAAAATGTGATTCTAAATATTCAGGTTTTTTGTTTTCTTTTTACCCTTTGACTCCCAGTTTCATCTGCAGATGAGAATGCTTGGATGTTCCGATGCATGCATTTGACACACTTGATAGAACTCAACAATATAACATTGGAGTGAAAATGTAGAGGCTGTGCTCGGTATCACTAACACTATCAGACCGGCGACATATTCATTACTAGTAATTTGACATTATAACAGCTTCCACATGAGAGGGGAGTGGGTAAGTGCACGGTTGCCGGCGTGTTTGTATAGCTGGTTTGTTGGCTTGCACCAACACCGCTGTTGTCATTAGGTGGCAATCAAAGACTAACAAGCTCCAGATAGAGACCACCGACAAACACGCCCCCTAGAGAGAGCACACCGACAAGCATCCTCGTCCACATTTCGGATCTAGAAACAAACAAACTGGACTCGATTTCAGGAGCTGTGAAATGAGGCTATTATATTAGCCAACAAATATGCGGTAAGACGAACATAAATCCTCCCATGCCAGACATTTGTCGTTGTGGTCGCGAAGTGTCCCTGACAACCCGTCGTTGAGCATGTCACACAACACAGGTTACGATGCATCAAGAGAACTCAAAGCCGGCTATAGGACGCTACATTTGTCTGTGACACGTCTTGCGGCTCAAAATCGGGCAACATTTGTGTCGTCTGATGTCGGTATTAGGATGGGAGACGGGTTACATCCCAGACCTCTGATCCTTTAATAAAATTGACTCTTTCGATTCACAATTGTGGTTTTATGGTCAGGTCTACACAATATAGAAACTCTTTGGTGGGCAGTACAAATGCCAAGAGGTTATTTCTAACAATGAATGACAAATATGTTATCTGTGTTTCATGTACAGTAATCCAGCGATCAGACCTTTTTGTGCTGATCTGACAAATGCACATCACCAAACGGCCAGTTGAAATGCTTACTTAAAAATGAATGCAGTTTTTTTAAACACTGACTGGTAATGCCTCATTGAGTGTGTGTTCTATAAATGCGTTCTTTAACAACACACGGTGAGGGTTTGGCTGAGGTTTCTAAAGCCCTGCCAACTGTTAAGTGTTGTCTTTGTGCCAGTGCCTGCTGTCAGCACCACCTGTGCCATGAAAAGACATCCGTTTCTTCGTTGGACAGGGTATGCTTCATGGAGTGACATTTTTAAAAGTAAGTTGAACGTGTGGGGTTCATTAGAAGTTAATGGGAATTTAAAATCAGAGTTATAGAAAACAACACTGTGATGGAGTTGGCTTTTTACACCAAATACTGTACTTTATTACAATGCTAGTGCAGTGCAGACTTGCAGATACCTGAGAAACATAAGATTAATGGGCACACCATTTATTATCCCTGTTTTTGCCCACCTTCTCATCCCTTGTGTCTTCAATGCTCATGTTTCCGTAACAGTACTTCAACCATATGTGCAACAGAAATACATAACCTTATGAAGTCCATCTATTCATATTCAACACCGTGTATTCTGAAGAGGGCTGCATGGAGTTGCTGGAGCCTATCCTAGCTGACTTTGGGCGGAAGGCAGACTACACCCTGAACTGGTCCGCCAGTCAGTCACAGGCATATGTAGAGACAAGCGACCAATCACACCCACATTCACACCGTCGTTGATTGGGGAGTGATACCACGGAAATTTAGTAGACAAGACTGGTTGATGACCAAGAAACAAATCAGGTTGCCATTGTTTTGAATCCATACCTGAAAGGCCAACAAATACCCAAAATGACACAAATGCAATTTATGCCGTGCATCATTTCTCCAAGGCTTAGCTTTGCAACCTTTGGTTAGCTGTGTTTTTCACCTTAAATGAGTGGACTAACGTGGGAAACCATTACAATCACAGCAAAACATTCCACTTTGTAAAAACCTACATTGCTCAGAATAGCTTAAGGGTTCCAGGCTATAAAGGGTTAAAAGTCTTTGGATGCAAGCAGTAGGAGACTGTTTGTACTGTATCTTTGTACATGTTTCATCTTGCTGTTTGATCCTGTCGGCCATCACAGCAAATAATTTGTCGTATTTTTGCTGTCGTTATGGCATATGGTAAAAAAATAAATAAATACACGTGGGAGCTGTTTGCTTTATTTACACAGCTGTCAGAGAAAGTTTTTGGTTACATATTATTGGGGGAAAAAAATAAAATAATGAAAAATTCAAAACAACACCTGCCAGCCAGGTTTTGATCTTGATGTATGGGAAGAGGGGCTGTGCTTGCCAAAAGTTCCGTCTGTTTCAAATATTCCAGACAAGTCACAATCTTACAATGCATTTATTATATTGCCATTTTGATTTCTTTTGATCACATACCCGAGCTAATTGAGGGTTTTCTCATTAACAATGAATATATTGTGTGCTTTATAAACAAATAAAAGCATGTCCAAAATTAGCATTTAGAATTATTGCGAGAAACTGATGACAAGGTAATTAAGATTGAAGAAGGGGAAGAAGTATGATTTGGGTTGATGGTTATAAGAATGGACAAAATTAAGTCTCTGCTTATTTTTGATGCTATAATCCAGTGGTGGTTGCATCAGTCAATTTTGACCGTTCGTAATTTGCCAGCGGTTGGCCTGCCAGCCCATCAGCATGAGTCCATCATTATTACAGACCAGGCCATATTTGAAACAGACGGACCAGGCCAGTCCATCACTCGTCGTCACTCTGTCATCGTTATTTTAACCGTGCTTCCGTCATCACTAAATTACAGTTCGTCAGTGCTATTCTTGGGCCGTCAGTAAAAAACAGTTTACAAGTTTACTTCCGTCATCACTAAATTACAGTTTGTCAGTGCTATTCTTGGGCCGTCAGTAAAAAACAGTTTACAAGTGTATCAGAAAACGATCGTAATCCTTTTGTTATGTTTCGGTCTGGTTATGTTTGGTTTTGGTTCCTCATGTGCCCTTTTTTCGCCACCTGTTCTCGTTATCAGTGTTCCTTGTGTGTAACCAATTAGCTCCCTCAACCCTTTGTGTCTTGTCCAGGTGTTTCTTGTTGTCTCGTCACTTAGCTTGTATTTAGTTCCCTGAGTTTCTGTCAGTCTTTGTTGGGTCATTGTGAACTGTGAGTATGTGAGCATACGTGTGCTCCTGTCATGTTTTGTTTCCTGTTATAGTTTGATTTGATACTTGTGATTTCCAGGCATTTTTTTTGAGTACTTCGACTGAGTGTTTTTTCCATTGTACTCCTGTGTGTATTTTTTGTTAAATACATTTGGTCAATCCACCCGGCCTCCCTGCTTTTTGGGGTCCTACACTTACCATCACGCAAAACGTGACACCTTTAGTATGTGTGACATGGCATTTTGGGATAAAAGCCAAACATAAATCATGCACTGCAGGAATCATAATGATACCAGAAAAAAAAATCTTAAATGTTTACCTACTCAATTTTTAAATATAATGGTATAATGTAGGCCAAATCCTAAAAAAAATAGCTATTTTGTTTTTTTTTTACTCATGCATGCGCAAGTCAAAATGCTTTACTTTCAGCATTTTGCCTACAGATAGTTTTGAACATATTTGTAAATATGAATTTAGTTTGGCAGTCAAAAATGTTTACTCCACATCGGCAGCTCCACACTTCCGTACCAATGTGTGGTGCAACACATTATTTGCCCAAGGTCGTCTTTTTTTCGGGTTAGCGACAGTTCGGGTGATGGCCAAAAAGCCTTCCTTGGGCCCTGATTCCATCAGTGTTTCATTTTCCGTCAGTCCTTAGTTCGGGAGCGAAATGTAAGTCCATTAGAGACGGATTGACGGACCGCCATCAGTATTGGATGTGATAAACCTTCATGCACCAAACTTAAAGAAGTCTGGCGGAGCATTCAGATTTAAAAACAGCAATCGACATGTATGTGACATGAATGTACGCACTGAGTGAAAACCAAATTATATAAACACATAACACGGTTACCCACCGTATTTTGCTTATGATAAGGTGCATCTGAAAGCATTCAATTTTTTCAAAAGCCGATAGTTTGCCTTATAATCCAATGTATTTTATATACGGATCAATATTCCGATGTGTTGGACATATTTTATGTGTCCTGTAAAGCGCTTTGTTACAGTTGCAGCGCTTGTGAAACTCTATACAAATGAAGCTGTATTGTATTGTATTCCCTTTAAAGTAGCTCCATCTAGTGGATGCATAACCCAACCACAGCCACGCTTCTATTAATATGCTATGCACCTTATGTGGTGCGCCCTAAATATGGAAACTATTTTAAAATGGGCCATTCATTGAAGGTGCACCTAATACTCCGAAGCGCCTTATAGTGCAGAAAATACGGTACATAAAAAAATGTTTTTAAAAAAGAACATTGACACTACGTGCTGGTCTTGCTAAAACCGGCAGTGAAAATGCTGAAAACCTACTTTCCATCTTCAATGCACTTTTTTAGTGAAGAAACATCTGATAAAACAGTTAGTCTGTGTCACGTTGCGAGGTGGTGGTAGACCCCAAAAAGCAGGCAGGAGCAGGGTGTATTTGAAGAATTGTATTCAAAACAAAGAAAACTAAATCCCAAACAAAGTCCAAAGTATCAAACAAAACCCATGACTAAAGCTAAAACATAACAATGAACTAAACATAACAGAAACTAAGAGCAAGAAGCAACAATGACCCGACACCGAGTGTTCGGGCTAGGAGTCCTTTTAAAGCCCTAATTAGTTATGGCCAACAGGTGTGCAGCTTCCGGGGGAGCCCTACAGTGCCACCTGTTGGTCCCTAAACCGAATCATGACAGTACCCCTCCCTCAAGGGACGGATCCCAGACGTCCCAAAGTTGTCCAAAAGCTTGCCTCGCCGGGGAACAGGAACTAAAAGCGACGGCAATCCTTGCCTCGTCGCAAAACGGGAACAAACGCGACGGCGACCTTCGCCTCGCCAGGGAACAGGAGCAAAAGCGACGGCAATCCTTTTGGCTGGGCGTGGCCTGATGTGGACGGAGCTCGACGTAACGGGGGACATGGAACAGCCGGACGTGAACAGGGGCTCGGCCTGACGTGGGCATGGACGTGGCACGGCTCATCGTCGACGTGAATGCGAATCAGCTCCAACAGACACGTGACGAGCCTCGGCTCAACGTAGACGCGGACGGGGCTCGGCCCACCGTAGACGCGGCTTGACGAGACGAAAACAGGACAGCCGCATCCCCAGCGCTGCCTGAAAGGGGAAAGGGGTGTCGGCCGCAGACGCGCTCCACCAGGCACATGGTGGAACAGGGACCAGTCCTTAGTACCTGCGGGGTCCAGGTGGTCGGGTCATTCTGTCACGTTGCGAGGTCGTGGTGGACCCCAAAAAGCAGGCAGGAGGGAGGAGCAGGGTGTATTTGAAGAATTGTATTTAAAACAAAGAAAACTACATCCAAAACAAACAAAGTCCAAAGTATCAAACAAAAACCATGACTAAAGCTAAAACATAACAATGAACTAAACATGACCGAAACTAAGATCAAACAGCAACACACATGACAGTAGCAAGAAGCAACAATGACCCGACACCGAGTGTTCGGGCTGGGAGTCCTTTTAAAGCCCTAATTAGTTATGACCAACAGGTGTGCAGCTGCCGGGGGAGCCCTACAGTGCCACCTGTTGGTCCCTAAACCGAATCATGACAGTACCCCTCCCTCAAGGGACGGATCCCAGACGTCCCAAAGTTGTCCAAAAGGGTTGCCTCGCCGGGGAACAGGAACTAAAAGCGACGGCAACCCTTGCCTCGCCGCAGAACAAGAACACACGCGACAGCGACCTTCGCCTCGCCGAAATACATGAACGATAAGCGACGGTGACCTTCACCTCGCCAGGGAAAAGGAACAAAAGCAACGGCAATCCTTTTGGCTGGGCGTGGACTGACGTGGACGAAGCTCGACGTAACGGGGGACATGGAACAGCCGGACGTGAACAGGGGCTCGGCCTGACGTGGGCGTGGACGTGGCACGGCTCGTCGTCGACATGAATGTGACTCTGCTCCAACAGACACGTGACGAGCCTCGGCTCAACGTAGACGCGGACGGGGCTCGGCCCACCGTAGACGCGGCTTGACGAGACGAAAACAGGACAGCCGCATCCCCAGCACTGCCTGAAAGGGGAAAGGGTGTCGGCCGCAGACGCGCTCCGCCAGGCACATGGTGGAATAGGGAACAGTCCTTAGTACCTGCGGGGTCCAGGTGGTCGGGTCATTCTGTCACGTTGCGAGGTGGTGGTGGACCCCAAAAAGCAGGCCGGAGGGAGGAGCAGGGTGTATTTGAAGAATTGTATTTAAAACAAAGAAAACTAAATCCCAAACAAACAAAGTCCAAAGTATCAAACAAAACCCATGACTAAAGCTAAAACATAACAATGAACTAAACATAACAGAAACTAAGAGCAAACAGCAACACACATGACAGTAGCAAGAAGCAACAATGACCCGACACTGAGTGTTCGGGCGAGGAGTCCTTTTAAAGCCCTAATTAGTTATGACCAACAGGTGTGCAGCTTCCGGGGGAGCCCTACAGTGCCACCTGTTGGTCCCTAAACCGAATCATGACAGTCTGGTCACGAATCAAATAATGAACTGTTGACAATTCTAGCAATTGTGTGCAACGGATTGCAGGCTGTGTCTTAAAGCAATCAAGGCAAATGGGATGTGATTCCAATGACTGAATGAGGATTCATTTTCGAAATTACTTTCACATTATTTGGATATGATTAAAACAAACAAGATGAATGACTGCAGTCTGAAACGGGGAATGCTGTTGTCATCAGCACTACTTGTATCTGTTGAGTTTCACAGCACTACAGTTGAGCGTCATTATTTTTTTGAATCCGACCTTGTCTCAAAGGCTACCCCCATTGGTGATGCATAATTCTTCTTCTCCTCTCCAAAGTACTGATTACAGTCGCTCTTCACGGGACAAATCATCTTCCACAAATGGACACTCTATTTTTAGCCTAATTTCTCGCTGTTCCTCTCTTCCCTTTTGCACACAAAACAGCGCAGGCTGTTTGAGGGTGTAGAGGACACATAGCACAAATTTGAATATTTAGATTTCGACAGGAACAAATGGGAGTCAGAAAACCACCTGTAACACAACATAGTATTTGTATTCATAGATTATTGAGAGGTAGTTATTCTGTAAGTAGAAAGATTACAAACATAGAGGTGTTGAAAGCTGGGGGGTCGGCAGAGAGGTGGGACCAATGCAGGGTAATATGGATAATCTAATGGTGTAAAATCTCACTCATCACACATCTTTTAAGCCTCTTTGTAAATGTATATGGACATGGTTTCCTTTTAGGATTAGAATAATACAAGAGAGTGATAACGCAAAGCTTTACCCTTTAGAGATCAATAGAAATGCGTACCCAGACTTCTTCTAGTCCTAAAGAGGAAGTAAGACACACAACGGAAACAAGCTGGAGGCTTTTGATGGCAGAACCCCCTTGAAAATTTGCTCTTTTGCTCCTTCCGTTGCGCAGCGAAAAGAAAAGCAGGCAGAATGCATGATAAGCACATCTAATACAAATCCTTCCAGAGTCCTCAAACATCACCACTATTGCAACGCACACACACACATTAAGGAAAATCGCTGATGGTAGGTATGCCGAGTGTTTTCAAAATATCTGGCTCTTGTTTACAAATCTCATTATCCTCTTTAGTGAACATTCATTAACACAAGCCACTATGGCAAACTCTGTTATGCCTCTGGATATCAGTGCTACTGATAAAATTTTTTTTACATGAATCAATGCATAGGAGCAATGCCTGAAATACTGCTACAAATTGCTTGATGGCTGCATGAGCCACGCTGATAACGCCTACATCAACCTGACACTTGCACACATGCACGGAGTCACCAATAGAATGACTCACAGAATTTGACCCAACAGAAACTGCCAGAACCCAGTCTTGGTTCTGACTCTTTGTAATCCAGAGTGAGATGTCAATTTTTCTTCATACGTGTATGTGTGTGTGTATATATATATTACATTCCAATAGAATACAGGAATCCAAATAATCATCTATCCAAGGGCTGAGCCAAGAAGAAGAAGCACTGGTATTCATCCTTTCACTCGTCCACCTTTAAACTCACGACAAATACAAGTGGATCTCATTTCCTCTGTCTTTCATTGGCCATGTGTTTCTCAAAGAAAGACAGCGAGCTAGTTAGCTTCCTGATAGCCTGCTGCCCTTCAACGGAAACACTCACAATTCTGCAGCATAGACGAGGAGGAGAGCAAGAAACTGAGGGGAAAAAAAAGAAGAAAGCAAAGCGGAAGATATTGAGAGCTGGAGATCATTAAGTGCATGTTAATTAGCCATTAGACTCACGTTGAGGAGAGACTGCCAATCAGACGGAGGCTGCTGCACCAGCTGCATGCGTTTATGTATACGTGTGCGAGTGTGAAGGCCCAATAGGAATCACCACCCATTAGCTTGCCATAATTTCTTCTTCATATTATTTTATTCTAGGCTACACTAGTGTAAATCTATGTTATATTGTTGTCATGTTAGTTTGACATTGGAATTGAAATACACTGTATGGATTTTTGATTTTAGATTTCTTCAACTCTTCAACTAATGGCAGTTGCAGTATTTTTCACTTGTAAGAACTGCAAGCTCATGCAAAGTCCTTGTCACAGGGAAGATGTTGAGACAGACAAACAATGGAACCTGAAACGTCTGCACTTAAGTCCAGCGAGTGAACCGCTACACCATGTGACCATCTCAAATTATCTCTTCAGCCAAATAATGAGCATGTTGATCTTGTGAATGCCAGTGATGATGAGTAATAGGTGATTTCATGTTTTATTAATATGTCTGTATGTGTGTGACTGATTGTGTGTGCTATGTTTTACCCATTGGCGCGAAAAAGCCTTTATATTGTCTACTTCCGAGGGTCCTTCAATATAGAGTCCTAACATTCGTGCACAAGTGCAAGAATGCAAGCAAGGATAAGCAACACGAGTCAAGCAAGTCATTGGATGGCTCAATCGCTTGACATTTCAAATCACGTGAACTGTAATTAATAATTCACTGAAGCAAAAGTGCAGGATGTTGAAATATTAATCTCAGCTAAACTGATGTGTGCACATGCATAGTACGTTGGTACATATTTCAATTTGCACAATGAGGAGGTGGCCTATGAGATGTCAAAGTGGAACTATGTCTGTCTGATAAATGCTTTGTATACTTAAAAAAGATAATATTTTCATTTTTCAAGAAGGTGAATATGAGAAACTGCTGTTATTAACAATTAGGAATGAGTTTTAAAAATTCTTCTGTTAACCCCAAAACATTCATAAATATGACAACAGCGTGGATCAAACCCACTAAAATAATTGCTGAAATCACTTAATTGAATGCATTATTATTATTATATCATCATCATTTCTGCATTTTTAAAAATGACCTCAATACTGACCAACTCTTCTTTATTTAGTCAACTAACTCAACTGTACTTTTTGTACATGGTATTTTCTTGACTAAAAGTAGGATGAAACTAAAACAGTTTAGATGATAAAATTATGACTAACACTAAATGACAATTACACTTTCTTTGCTTTCTCTTGTTTGAGTCCAAAGTCCACTTTCACATCCAGAAATTTCGTCTAAAGCATTATTTAATACTATTTGAAAAAGTGTTCATACTTTTCCATGGCAGGCTTCCCGCCGAATTGGTTGCTCCGCCTATCTGCAGCTGAGTAAACACCTACAGCCTCAACTTGCAAAAACACAGTCGGCTACTCGACTGTTTTTAGCTTTTGTGGAAATGTGTTCAATTTGTAGAAGCAGCTGAAGAACATTCTTCGTGCCATTCCACTGTGTCGACATGTCATTTGACATCACTGTCCTGTCGTGAAGAGTAGTCCCACACTGGATACGACAGTCCCTCTGTGTTCACATCTGCATGATATCTGTTCCCTTCTCTGCTACTACAACAGACAACCCATCAAGAAGCACTTTCATTTTTCATGAAGTCATCATTTGTTCAAGAACGAAGCATTCTGCGAAACGCCACTGAGGAGTCAACAGCTGCCCATTGTTGTCATTCTTGATGAAAAATTGATGTCAGCATTAGTTTAGTGATGTCTGCGTTGTATGTGGCACCGCGCCAGAAGGATAGCAGCTAAATATAAATGAAGCATCGGCCGTTACTAATGGCGCACCATTCGGACAACCTTTGGTGTTCTATCCTGATTTGAAGTCAGTCATTCTTATTTACCAGTTTTCATACATATTTAAATCTCATTTATACTTAAAACTACAGGAAATAATCAGTGATGCATGCAAAACTTTTTTTTTAAATTCTGGAATTTAAAAATCAGCAAACCGCTATCGCCATGTAAAATGTTTCAAATACAATGTGAGGCAAAATGATCCAACACATTTGTAGGTTAAATAAAAGGCAAATAAAGTGAAGCAAGAAAAAAGTGTTTTATTTTTGAAAACTACATATCATGCCATTTTTTTTCATAGAACACCATTTTGCTTTGTTTTTTTTTATAATGCCATTGTTTTTCATTTCTTTTTCAGTTGCTGCCATGAATTGGACTGATGAGCATCGCGCTTTCATTGTGGAAACGTCAATCAAAACAAACAAATCTGTAACTGCAACACAACGAGCGTTCCGTTTGCACTTCAATCTTGGTAGACGTGATCCCATACCAGCTTGAAACACGATCTTGTTCTGGGTCACCAACTTCAGAGCTAATGGATCTGCATCGAAACGAAAATCAACTGGCCGACCTCGCACCGCCAGAACTCGATTTAATTTTTAAAACATAATGAAACAGAATGGCATGATATGTACTTTTCGAAAATAAAAACAAATGTTTGTTTCTTTACTTTATTTGCCTTTTATTTAACCTACAAATATGTCAGATAGGGCGGCCCGGTAGTCCAGTGGTTAGCACGTCGGCTTCACAGTGCGGAGGTACCGGGTTCGATTCCAGCTCCGGCCTTCCTTTGTGGAGTTTGCATGTTCTCCCCGGGCCTGCGTGGGTTTTCTCCGGGTGCTCCGGTTTCCTCCCACATTCCAAAAAAAACATGCATGGCAGGCTGATTGGACGCTCTAAATTGTCCCTAGGTGTGAGTGTGGGTGTGGATGGTTGTTCGTCTCTGTGTGCCCTACGATTGGCTGGCAACTGATTCAGGGTGTCCCCCGCCTACTGCCCGGAGACGGCTGGGATAGGCTCCAGCACCCCCCGCGACCCTAGTGAGGATCAAGCGGTTCGGAAAATGGATGGATGGATGGATATGTCAGATAATTTTGCCTGACACTGGATAAAGCTGGCATTTTTTTTGGGCGAATGGGGTTCCCAAGACCTCAAAGGCTGAGTACATGACATGTACAGGATGGATTATTTCTGCTATCTGCTGAAGAATTGAATTCTGTTCTTCTTTGACCTCTTTTCAATTTCATTGTCTATCACTCAGAGGGCAGCCTGTGCTCACACACCTAATACAACATCTAAAATCACATGTGACCCAGGATGAGAATTTGACTACCTTACCAATTACAGTACTCCTTTTAGAGCCAATCATTGCCCATTAGAATTACCTCCAGAGAACACTCTGAACTCTTTCCATGCTAGTGTTGTAATGAGTAAATTAATGGTTTTGGCAGAGGTCTAGGAGGATAGACTGTAAGCCGACAAATGTGTGCTGAACTGCTCAGTGGAAATGTCCATTTGGACCGTCCTTCAGAGCTAAACATATCCCATAATTCTTTGCCTGCAACGACGGTGTTAAACCATCCAACCATCCATCTATTTTTACTGCTGATTCCATGTCGGGTCGTGGGCGCGGCGGTTTACGCATTTGAGCTTACCTCTCAAATGCTGCAAACATTTGTAGTTACGTTGTAGTTTTGGACTTCAAGATATCTGTAGAAAAAAAAAATCTTGTGGTATTTTGTAATTTTAATTTGATGATTTTCAGCAAATTTCGAATCCCTCACATTTAACTCGAAAACTGCGATATCAGGCTGACATCATCAACAGAATATTTGGCCGTTTTCCTTATTTTAATACGTCTTCCATCACGAGCAAGCCTGCGGGGTAATTGTCACTTACAAAGAAAGTCTGAATGCTTTTTTTTTTTTCAACAAATGAAAATAGTGACGTGAGATACATTTCAGTAGGCTTGTTTTATAAACAGCTGAACAGGAGGAAGCTGTCCCGACATCCCACCAGTACATGGGGGCATATCGATTTTGTAAAAGAGGCTGTCCCAGCTCAATTACTTAATCACTGATTGCTCCAAAATGGATTGATATTATTGAAATGTAGGCCCATCTGGATGTGAGTGACCTTGACTCAGGCTTCCCTCTCCTTGGCCGCTTCGACCAACTATTCCAGGGGAATTCTGGGACATTTTCCCCGGTGTGTCCTGGGTCATTCCTAGAGTTAAACATTCTTAAATAAAAAATTAAGATTGTAAAACAGTTTTGTGTGGGCCGATATCATTTCATGTTCATTTTTCATATTCATTTTAGAATCCGTGTGCTGTTGTCGCATGTTCTTAGCATGTAGCATGTTAATAGACCCAAATTAATTCATTCTATACTTTAAAACAAAAGCAGCGAATGCTGAAATATTTCCAGTGGTTTCGTTTCAGTTCTGCGGGCCACTCATAGTGCACCCCCATAAAATATCCAGGGCAATTTACGGGAAGCTATTATCTCACGCCTATGCAGTATAAAGTGGAAAGTACTTTTCTAGACTTTTTGGGACCCACTAATCCCTCACTGCAGCTTTCCTCACCATTAACGGCTGCCCTGGGTATCTTTCCCAGCAGTCAAAAAATAAAATAAAAGAAGAATTGGGACAGCGGCCCGGTGGATCCAGTGGTTAGCGCGTCGACCTCACGGTGTAGAGGTACCGGGTTCGATTCCAGCTCTGGCCTCCCTGTTAGGAGTTTGCATGTTCTCCCCGGGCTTGCGTGGGTTTTCTCCGGGTACTCCGGTTTCCGCCCACATTCCAAAAACCTGCATGACAGGCTGAGTGAACACTCCAAATTGTCCCAAGGTGTGAGTGTGAGCGCGGATGGTTGTTCATCTCTGTGTGCCCTACGATTGGCTGGCAACCGGTTCAGGGTGTCCACCGCCTACTGCCCGAAGGCAGCTGGGATAGGCTCCAGCACCCCACGCGACCCTTGTGAGGATAAAGCAGATCGGAAAATGAATGAAAAGAAGAACTGGGGCAGGTTTTTTTTTTCAACTTCAAGCTCTAAAATGTGCTTTTACCCCCTAATTATTATAACGGACAAATTTTGTTTATTGACACTCCCACTCATGCTACAGAGTGAAAATTGGATCGCTCCGTATACAAAACCAAGAAGTACCTTTTTAGCTGCTAGCTAAATTGATTGAGAGTGAGAAATTGTCTGAAGTTAATCGATTCAAGATTCTCACAGGAACCACACAGACCTCATTTCCATGTGCACAAAGCATTCCTTCTTCAATTATGTTTCAGTAACTGGATTTGAGCCAAACTGTGACAGGAAGAAAACACATTGCTCGCACTGCGTTAATAAAATTACAGCTGAACTACTCCTGCTCGTCCACATGCACACTGACACACACTGCAATGCAAATTCAGAACCGCACTGACTGCCAGCTGTTTAAGTGACCCATTGCACGATGCATAATGAGCCATGCGCAACCCACACAGCAATGCAGCCAGGAAGAAAAAAACACAAAAAAAACCCCACCCATCCATTTTCTACGGCACTTGTCATGTCCAGTTGCCCCCCAAAGCTGTTGAGTGTGTGTGGAGGACATTGGGGTATACTCTGCACAGATCACCTGTCAATCACATAGTTGACATACCCTGAGACACCTTGCTGCTTGTTTCCCCACAGATGGGTGCCAAGGACTGCCCCTGATTCCACCTTAGCCAATCTTATCTTTATGCATCTCGTTAATACAGCGGAACCGCCAAAGTTAAACACCATCTGTTCTGAAAGACTGAATACCAACAGTACAATTGCAAATATAAATCCTCTCCAACAACAGCCATTATGCTTGATGTATGTACTGTAGGTTATCCAGAATAATAAAATGGACACAAAAACATGAATGATGGCTGACCCAACAAAATAGAATACAGAGCTAATCAGGCTTGGGGAGTAACGGAATACATCTACCGCCGTTATGTATTCAGGATACCTCCAAATTGTAACTGTGTTCTTGTTACAGTTACAGAAATGCAACACACAATCACATGACAGGTACGTTGAATAAAGAAGTGGATTATTTTGGAAGATTACATTTTTAATGGGAGGAGGGCTATGGTGTGGTCCAGTCCTCGCCGCTTTGAAGATTTTTTTTCAAACAAACTTTCCCGGAGTGAAGGGGATAACTGGTCACAATATACTACAGTGGAATGCCGTTAGTCGTCTGATGTTCGGTTTTTGTTGGCCGGCAATTAAAGCAGACAGGTCACTGTCTTAGTATGTGTTTGTTTTAGCGAAGTCAGTTTCAAATGTGGCTCGAAGGCAAAGGATGGTGACGTATTTGGAGTGTATTCACTGCAGGATTTGTTCATTTGAGATGAGCATGGACAAAGAAATGTGTGACTAATTAAACAACATTAGGATATAATGTATCTGCATATTTTTTTAACATGAATACACATGCTTACATGGTCACCAAATGCTTTTGGAATGAGCTTTTGGTTTTGTTCCACACTTTATAAAGCACAAATTATCTGCTATCAGCCAATAACTGACTGTTAAATTTTAAACCCAAGCCTATAAGATTTAATACTCCAGCCAGAGAAAGAGTTAATACTGCGTTAACAATAATCGTGTTATGTTAAGATCATAATGGCGCCTCAGATGATATTTTGGCCTGTAAACCAAAATTGGAAACTTATTTCTGGGACATAGGGAAAGGCCATTACTGAATCCCCAGAGTTGAATACAAACGCCAGGCAGAACAACAAAAGCTCATAAACAGCCTCCAAAGATGACATTATTGTCTCAAGTACATGCAGGAATTGGTCAAAAATTAGCTGAAGCTTAGAAAATGTCCCGGTGGAGCAGCCTGAATTAGAGTGTCCATCTATTTAAGAATGTACCTTGTGGTTTTGGATTAAACTGTTTATGCAAGTGTAAAATTGGATTGCAATGATTTCTGGATCACAGCTGCAAAGGCTCCCAGGGCAGAAGTGAAAGCGCACAAATATAAAGTAGCAATGCTACTGTCACGTCATTATTTGTACAGCATGTCTATCCCACGTCCTCTCTACGGGCCTGCTTAACTCACCGCAGGCAGATTAATTCATGAAACGATATATATATATATATACAATACAATACAATACATGCTGATTTATATAGCGCTTTCACAACAGCGACAGCTGTAACAAAGCGCTTCACAAAACAGTTAACATAAAGTAAAATAATAAACACAACACATAACATAAAACACGGACAGTCACAGATAAGATAACCTTTATTTGTCCCACACTGGGGAAATTTACAATATTGTGTGTGTATGTGCGTATGCAAATGATATATACATTCATGCATCTGTTTTCTAATCTTATCCTCCTCCAACCTCTCTGAAACTTGGCAGCATTTTGCTTCCTATGACCTTAAATGCAATCTGAGTTCAATTTGAGTCACTTTGAACATTTCAATTACAAAGAGTGGGCAAAAACATGTTGACCAACCTCAGTGAGAGTTACAGTAGTTGTTTGATTGTAGCAATTTACAGTTTTATCATCTTGGGCTTTTCTGTCCTTAATGGAAGGGTATCAGCAATTGTGTCAACCAATGTCCAGCCGGATTGCACCATTGGGAGAAAATAACACCTCTTTGGAACTGTAAGATCACAGTTTGAGTCTTACTCCTGTAAAGAAAAACAGCAAGTTGTTGGAAACAGGTGCAAGTCTGCTTCCTCACCATTGTTGATGTGCCCTTGATCAAGGGCACATCAACTTGACCCACCGCCACATCTTCTATCTTAAGTAATGCGGCACTATTGTACTGTGCCTTTTCACTATAACATGACTCAGCATGGCGGCATGTGTGTGAACTGGCTCTATGTGTGCTGTGTGCAGAGTACAAGTTAAATTTTCCCCTTGAGGGATTACGATCAGTAAATAAAACACTAAATTAAAAATAAAAATATGATTCTACAGATTTGAGTTCATTCCTATTTCACAACGACTCATCTAAATAAATCATGGCAAAAATGTGCAAGGATTTGTGATGAAAACATCTGAGCGACAAGTAGTTTTGAAAAATGGGTGATTTGAAGCAAACCGCATTGGGACGTTCAAATTTAAAATGCCATCTGTAGATTTACCGCATTAATAAATCACTGTGAAATTAGAAACGAGTGACACATTAAAGGAGAGTCAAACTGTGTTTGTCACTACTGTTATTGCACAAGAGATCACAAGTCAGTGACAGCAAGGAAGTAGAGATTGTGACTCGGGAGTGCAGGCAGCAACCAAGACCAAGGCAGAAATTTGTAATCTGTGTCCTACACAAGCTGCAGCTGGCCCAAAATGAAATGGGTTCTTCCCTCTATGAGAGCTGTCAAGGAGATCAGAAAAAATGTCAAATTTGAACAGGTGACAAGCCCAACAGAAGGCAATTTAAACACAAGCGTCATCGCCACCGGTTCCAACACAAAGCAAGTACTGAAGAGGGATGCACAATAAGGACTGCATAAGAATCAACTTTGTTACAATCTTGTCTAGACCGTTGGACTTGTGTAACGAACATTTTCATGTCTCATCAGCCCCTCCCTGCTCCTTCTCATTCAGATTCAAGATACACTGGCGCTTCTATCGAGCTGCGTAAAATCATTATCGTGTGTATGAACTTCATATCATCGCTGTCTGCAACGTGGAGCCGCTAGTCACGCAAAAAAAAAAGACAAAAATGGACATTCGTGTTTTTCACAGCACTGCGGCGATATGGTTTTTAGAGTTAGAACGATGAAAATTGACATTTTGTTTCAATAGGCAGGAGCAGTTCAAGCAAAGGCTGAATATGAATCACCTCAGGCTCCACGCAAGTAGAGTTGCCAAGTGGGTCTTTGCAATTAGAAACTCAATGATCGAGAGGACATGGAAAAAAGTGTGTGCCAGTACAACCACGTATGTCATTTATGTTAATTTGAGCCTTTTAGTGAATATTTGATGATGGGCTGTGTTAGAAGTCACGTTAGCTGGCGATGTGTTGAAGCAAGTGGAAGATCAAGTGAGCACAGCGAGAAGGAATAATCACTCTGAACGCAGCTCACATCCACAGCGTTCATGATGACATGCCAGGCATTAATGATTCAGAGGCAGAGGCGCTGAAAAGAGTGAAAGAGGGAGACGAGGGAGGAGAGATGCCAGGTGGGAGGGAAAGTGTAGGAGGCTGTAGAAAGTCGAAGTTGAATAAGCAGAAAGAGAGGGAATCGAGTGGCAGAGGAGGTTGATGCCACAGGGACCTCATTGCGCTGAGCCATTTTAGTTGGATCGCTCCTTCTGCCTTATTTTTGGAAAGTGTGACCAGACAGAAATCCAGCACGGAGTTGGACACTCCAAAAGCTACCATATTTAGAATTTAGAAAAACAGTACACGATGGTGGGTTTCATACTAACCTTATCATGGGTATCATTTTCAACATCATACAGTGGAACAGGACACACATTTGAGTGTTGCTCGGAGATATCAGCGATTGATTAAGTGATTGATAGATTTCTCCTATGAAACTTATAATGTTGTCACCGTGTTGCGTGTCCCACTTTTGACACTAGTGGCGGATCTCGGAGGGGCCCTAGTGCCTGGTCCATCGACCCTTCAACTCATCTCCCCTTGTGTGGATCTGTGTGTGCGTGTGTTTAAAATTCTGACCCTCTGACAAAAACCCTTGCCCCCATTATACAATTAGTCTAAAACCGCCACAGCTTCCGTATTTGCCAATTTCCGCGGTTCAATGCTGCCCTTCTGTCGTGGAATCGCATCCAAGAAAAAGTACAGAAAGACAAAGAAAAAAAAATCATTTTCAATGATCACTTGTATTGAAACAAGTATTACAATTTATGCAGACCAATACTAGCCAATAATCATGTTTTTTTTTTTGTTGTTGTTCTAATATTCTTGCTGATAACAATTTCTCACTCGCGGGATGATAAAATGTGCAATTCACCGCCATCAAGTGTTGCATGAAAATGATCTTCAAAGAGACAACTGAGCCCTGCTGGCATAAAGACAAGTTGGCGAGGACCAGCAGCCAACCTGGTCAATGTGATCACATGCAAATTGGATTGTTCACTTATTCTGATTTGTAGGACAATTAATAATGTTGAATGAAACTTAAGACTGCCTGTACAGTGGATAAAGGTTTTATGATGGTGACAGTGTGGACAGTGAAAAATTCTACATATTTTCATATCTCAATGGGATTTTTTTTTTTACTTCAAGAAACTTGAAAGCATGAGGCAGTTCCGGTGGAAAGGTCAGGTGGCATAACAGTCAATAAATTTACAAGCTACTGGGAAAACACGAAATGGAAAAATGACCTCCTTATTTACAAAGTAAATATCTGATATTGTGTAAGAGAAACAATATACTCAGTACTTTAGCACGGTTGCTTTTCAAGGTCCAAATGGTATCAAAAGTTTTTTAACTTTGAAGACAAGAAGACAGCTCCTTGGGCCATCACTGCAGTATGTACAGCAATTCAACTCGGCTTTGAGTTTTAACAAGTTGAAGCTCCCCAGTGACCCCAAACTACAAAGGAGATGGAAAGTAGAATATGCCGAGACAAATTGCCCATCAAAACTAATACATCGGTCGGCGGCGGTCTGAAGCTGTTTTCCTCTCTGCTCCATGATTGTTCGTCAAGGCCCGGATTGAGAAACACTTTCATCTTGCCGGCCGTATACCTATACGCTAACCGTTGTTAATATTTTCTTATTTGTGGTGTTTTTATGACTCCAATTTTGTTGTATCTATACAATGACTAGAGAGGCTTTCCATTGTTCTCTATTGTATTCATGTTTAGTCTTAACATAGCGCCGCATTTATTTTTTTTAACATTCTGAAGTTGAGTGTCTCAATGACCAAGCAAGTCAAAGTAGACATCAACCTGTACAGTGAAGCTACGAATGCTTCATTAAATCAGATCTGGATCCTCGGACACTCCGATGATGTTTGGGAAAATGGAAACAATGTGTCACTCGCGCTAAGTTTAAGACTTTTCAAAAGACACCAAGTGGACTTTGATGAGTGTGACGCTGTCACTTACTGACCGGTAACAATCACCTTACATCAGGGGTCCCCAAGTCCGGCCCTCGAGAGCCCCAATCAAAGTCTGGTCCTCGAACGACACCTAAAACAGGCTGGATCGGGGCTCTCGAGGAAAAGACTCGGGCACCCCTGCCTTACACCAAACGCTGAAGTGCTGCCTTGCATAGAGTCCATCAGCATCGTGACAGCGATTCTGTTTTGACCTTACCGCTGTACCCTGATACTGAGATACACTGAAGCAATGGGCAGCTTCTCAGAGCCTGAGGCATGTTGTGCCATTGGGAACCTCATTCCTTATGCTAAACCACAGCTGCCTCCGCTGATCGAGGGCATCGATGAGGTATAACTCACCCCCACCATCCCCCTTTCCCCAGCCCACTCCCGACAAATGTGGCAACAATTTACATTTCCCAGTGCATTTGTTGAGCAAGATTTGTCATGCAAAGTGCAAAATGGACCAGAGCAACAACTATAACCATGAGCACCTGGTCACAACAAATTTTAAAACATGCTGAATAATGCCCCACTGCCCAGAGGCAAGTTTAGCTACAGCTGCTGTCAGATCGTGACTGCCTCCAAGGCAGGAACAAAAACACAGTGCTAAGCAAAAACCATTAGTAATGATGTAAAAATAGGTAAAATAACAACAGCAGACGAAACAAGAAATAAACGAGAATAACACATTACAGAGAGAAGAAATAAAAAGATAATGAGCTGATACGACTGAAATACATGGGAGAGCTCAACAACAGCGATTTCAATTTTCTTTATCCTTTGAATGTCAACATTATTAAAGACAGACAGCACAACACAACAACACAAGCAAAATCAATGGTGTTTAGTTGAAGACAAGACAGAGAAGCTAATAAGGCAACTTTTAAAAGTACCAGAGAACACAGCGGATAATGGTTGCTATGGATTCAAATATTGACCTTCCTCGGTGCAGTTGGCATATTCTTTTCATGCTTGTGCTTCTCCAGCAGTCCAGCTCCCTCCCACATTCCCAAAACATGCATCTAAGCTTAATTGAATTTGGTCAAAAATTTAACCTTGGGGTGGAATGTTTTTCCAACTAAGATATGCAGTGTGGGTTATCGATGCCTTGACAATCCTACAGTTGAGAAAGTCACTGGCCACTATTTGAGGATATACAATACATTCCGAAATGTCTGATATTTACAATACGAAGCATTTCAAATATTATAGAATAATATCGTAATGTAATCCTGTAAATCTTGATCCAAAAGTCATAATGAACACATTGCATCATAACCAATAAGTGAAGATTTGAACCAGATGATTTAAATTGCCATTGTCATTACTTTGCCACGTGCGCCAAGCTTATGTGCAGAATCAATACAAGTGTCATCAGCAAAAGTCATTGTTTTCAACTGAAATCATTGAGGTTTGCGGCGGTAGGCTGCTTCCACTTACTAACCCTTTAAAGCTCGCGAGCGATCGACCACACTTACTTAACATCCACAAACAACCACAGGAAGGGCATTATTTCCTATAAATACAAACTGAATAAAACGATGCAAAAGTCTCAACAGAGTCCTCGTAGAGACACAGTAAGATCTGTAAGTACCTTGAGCATTAATGTCATGCACAAGACCTTTGGACCCTTAGATTGCTCTGTAAGCGCTATTGATTTGGCTTTATTGGCTATCGATTCCAAGGTGCTGCACTCACACAAGCGGATTGGTGAAGAAACCATAACGGTGAACAAAGACGGATGATCTGAAGACACGGCCGAGGGAAGAGCCAAAGGTGTGACATAATAAACAAGAAATAGTCAAAGCAGTGGTTAGAGAGTGTGCCACCCTCACTTTGTATCCAAACACATACACGCACACAAAAATATATTCTCCGACATTAGCAATGGCATTAGGAAGAAACATCAAAATGAGAGCTGGCTTTTCTCTGATGATAGTAGATAAGGGTATTTGCATGAGGTATTAGAGCGTGGGTGTCACGTAGAGGGTAGACGTACAGAATGTGATTCCCCAGCCAGAAAGAGAAGCATTTTATCTAAGAGTTCAAATGTAGGATGAGATGAAATTCCCTGGGATGGTACATTTGGGGGGATATGACACAGCTAAATCCATTTTTCGACTAAGGATAAAAAAAAAAAAAAAGACAGTGCTCAACATTTTTACTTTATAGTCCTGAAAAATTGTCTTTCTAAAGTTATAGCCAAGTAGTCTATGAGTTTTAAGAATAATTATCTTTGCAACCATCCAACGGCAACCTGTATGGAAAGTAGAACTTTGCATTGCTCTATATAGAAAAAAAAAAGGCATCGGAACTAATTGAATAAAAAAACACATCAAATCAAATCAAACACTCCCTGTAAAAGTACAGACAGTGTTATTTAGAGGTTGTGAATGTCTTTCAAGTGTAAAAATAAATGTATTACTGATCTTACTATGTGACCACAATTAAAGACCGAAATCGTCCGGATTCTAGTCCAGATTACGTCTTATTCAGCAAGTTGTTTTTTTTGGTGTATATTTCATTGAAAAGGCAAAGATGTCTCATTTATGGAAAAAAAAAAATCACCCATCTCGTATCCTGAAGAAGATAAACAGGTAGATCATCGATGCATGATATGAAAATTCTTTCAGCGAGATGAGACGCGCACTTGAGTGTTTTTGCTTTTACTCATCTGCATAACGCAGCTGTCTTTTTAGTGCCGCACCACCCCTTGCATATATAACAAGATCTAATCTTTGCACTTGCACTGCTCAAATGCACAAACATAAAAGACCTTCTGCTTCCTGTACATGGACAAAATATCAGTGGATAGTTTGAAAGCACTTTTATTTTCATGTCAGTTCACAAGACTCATAAACAGGTTTTACAAAGTCAATAAAGCTGTGTGTCTGCTAACTCGTGTCCTCTATTTGTACTGGCGCTACACACCGGCGTTTAATTAAAATGTGTAGGTGCTCTAAATGGATTACAACACAAATTGGACCTCGCAAAGTCATCCGCGGTGGTAAACTCACCGCAGTCAAGATTGAATGAAATGATGAGGAGCACGGTCATTTAAAGATAGAAGATACATGTGACTTTCTCTTACCATTAACACAACAAATGAGATGCCAGATTGTCAGTGCAGATGATATTGCACATTTGATTTGTTTGCTTTCAAACGAGGGGCATGGTGTTTGACTGGTTTGCATGTCCGCCGAACAGTGCAGAGGTCGTGAGTTTGTTTCAGGCTACAGCCTCCCTTGTGTGGAGTTTGCATGATCTCCCCATGTCTGCGTGGATTTTCTGCGGGTGCTCTGGTTTCCTCCCACATTTCAAATACATGTATGGTAGGTTGGTTGGATGCTCCAAATTGTCCCTCGGTGTGAATGTGAGTGTGAATGGTTGTTCGTCTATGTGTGCCTTGCGATTGGCTAGGCAACCAGTTCAAGGTGCAACACGCCTACCCCCCGAAGACAGCTGGGAGAGGCTCCAGCATGCCCGAATTTTTTTTCTCCTAATTTGAAAATAAATACAGCACAATAAGTGAAAATATACTTCATTACAAAGGAACAACACACAAAACAAACAAGTGCTTTAAGTGAGGAAGGAAGAAGGACAATAACTTCTTCAATGAAAAAGAGTCTACTTTCAAAATAACTGAGATATAGTCAAATGTTTTTTGTTTTGGTTCTGTTCTTTTTGACACATACACACAAAAAAAAAAAACATCCATGCAAACATTGCCATTTTCTCTTAAAAAAAAAATCAGGAAGTGGGACATCACATAGTAATTTGAAAAAGCAACTGCTCTGTTGGTCACAGTTATTTTAGGGTGGTGCATGTTGATAAATGTTGGCGTTGACAGCCAACAGTAATTCTGGGGTCTAATTAATTCATTCACTGCCAGGGTTTATCTTGTGAAAATACTTGTTTCCAAGAAAATTTAGAAAAAAAGAGCTTTTTTTATGAAAGGATGCATTTTAAACAAAACTTTCATTTTGATGCTTTTTTTCACTTGATTGGTCAGGGAATGATTATTGCACTTCACAATACCACTCTAAAGCTTTCAGTGACTATGAACCAGTTGCAATACCATTGAAAGAAAATATTTGGGAAAAAAATATGTTGTTTGCCATGCTCTGGAGATGTTCTTTGTCTTTCAAAAAGACAGCACCTTGACAGTTCAAAATGAAACAGTCCATCTGCTCTGTCCCTGTGGCCTTGGCTCAGGTTCTGCAATGTCCCAGTAAAATCAAAGAAGGGTAAATCTTAGTCATCTTTGAAGCGGATATGCTGAATCGCCCAATTCCAACTCACAAAAAAAGACAGATTTCAATGATGCGGCCATGGCAAAATGTCAACAACACACACACACACACACACACATAAAACGCTATTGGTATCATCAATTTCTCAGTCTGCTGCTGCAGCAGGCAAAAGACGTCCGTCTCAACTAAATATGGCATCCGGTTTCTTGCATCCCATATGGGTCAGTTACTATGGCAACCATCACATGCTTATCCATGTTGCCCAATATTTGCTCAGCAGACAGTTTCCTGTTTGCCTCTGAGCTGGGTAATGACATTGGCCCACCTGCTCTATTCTATATAACAGACAAGATCTATAATATATGAAGGAAGCACAGGCCTTGACACAATCCAGGTCATGTGGCTGCTTGGCTTCATCGTATTAACAACACTCGGCATGGTGCCAGTTATCAAGCAGGGTAAGTAAAAACTATCACTCATGCAGTACCCGTCATAATATGCTCAGTAAACTATTGTTCCACAATGTAGTTTGGTTCATCTGCTGTCTTGATTATTTCCCTCACATACATCTCAGTTGGTCAGATGACTCCATTATTTATGTAACATGTTCACATGTTATACTATAACGTTCGCTGAGGAATTAATTTGCCATGACCACCCGGAATCATTTATGGAAAAAAAAATTGCGGTCTTCCATCAAGTCATACAGGTTGGAAATCGCAATACATCAGCGTATTGCGGTGGCTGAGAACGCTCAATGGAAACACTCAAGTGAAAGTCGAACTGAAAATAGCCACATAGCGAGGAAACACAAATACATTTTGCCACAATGGAAATGCAGTGAGGGCTCAAAGAAATGCAAAAGCAAAAGTGCAAACTGCAACTTTGGCTCGGCTAAAACACAAGTTCACCAAAGGAGGAATTGATGCAAATGAAAAGAGATGGAATGAAAATATTTTTCCAATGAAATGACGAAAAAAAATCTATACTCTAACAGTATATAGCCCTTTGTTGACTTATCATGATCAAATCAATCATGATAATAGAAATAATGAACTGTTTGAGTGTGCTCTGTACACCGCATCAGATCACAATGTGATGAAAAATTTGTAAGAGTGAAATGTTAACTAAATTAACTGTTATTTGTTTAACAATAATCAATTCCAAAATTCGTAACAGCTGAACAAATACAATGGCCCCTTTACAGATCGCTGGCATCGGACAAAATCCTCGCATCTACAAAGTCAATAATTCCCAGAAACCTCCCCAAAACAAAACAGTATGCTTGGTGATCCTTCAACATTGCATCAGCAAAGACAACAAGCCATTTTCAACACTCGAAATTGGTCAAATTGTAACCGACAAAAGTGTCAATTTGTGAGAAAAAAAAATTGAAGCTGATGAATTTTGGACATTTTTCAAGGTTTCTGGCTGACAGCAGAAAAATGTTTCTTGCAAGCCAGACACTGACACAAACATTGAATGTACGTATACCATGCACAATGCACAAAAAGTAGGACATTTCCTTACTTTTTAGATGCTTCAGGAACCAGGTATTGTATTTCTTTTTTTTACGCCTCGAGATGGCCCTGTGTGCCCTGCGATTAGCTGGCAACCAGTTCAGGGTGTACCCCGCCTACTGCCGAAAGACGGCAGGGAAAGGCTCCAGAGTGGAGCAGTCAAAAAAACACAACAACTGGTTCATGAAGTTTCTTGACACATCTTTTTCTCATCTCTTGCGCAGGAGTTACTTCACAATCCTGATGAGTGAAGATTGTGGTCTCCTCAAGGTTTTATTCACATCTACTTTTGGTTCTAGCAATGACTCATCATAATTCATAATAATTCAATGACTCATCATAATAAATAACTAAATAACATTTTCTTGTTGGCAGAGTTATGATTTTTAAGAGTGTAATTTCTGATGGAATATTATCATAACAGTTTTCCAATTATTTTAACTTTAGCGACTGTTTATAGCAGGGGTGCCCATTACGTCGATCCTGATCTACTGGTAGATCTAAGACAGGTCCCAAGTAGATCCGAAGAGTGGCGAGGAGAAAAAAAAAAACAGCCATTTGTGTGTCTTTGTACATGTTAGTAACATATTTTTTTGTGTTCATGTACGCTGCACTCTAATCATCTTATCAGTCTCATTTTCACCAAAAAATATTTAAAAAATAAAATAAAGCAGGTAAATCTTGAATTTACGGTGGTGCGTGATTACGTCACCGGAAGTTGTTAACGCTCAGCAGTCTGCAATTGCAGCTTGTGATCAGAGCTGTTGCGCTCTATCTTTTATCGTCATTATTCTCATTCAGAGTTTGCTTCGTGTACAATTCACCGAGGGCACGGGCAAAGAATAGGAATCTAGAAGGGTCCAGGGAAGCACTTTAAAACGGTACGTGTGAGCTACGATCGTTAACAGGCTGCAAAAGTGCGTCGCATGCCTCAGTTTCAGGCTGTTTCTCATCACGACGTGTGTGTGTGTGTGTGTGCGCGCGCGTGCCGGTAAGGGTAGATCCCGGGAGGTTAGTTGATCGAAAAGTAGATCTTTGATCCAAAATGTTTGGGAACTCCTGGTTTATAGGATGGGTGCATATTACTACACCCACACATGTGGAGAAGGCAGAAGTGACAATGTAATTATTTTTGCATCGTGGAGGACCTCACCAAACAAATCTGGAGGGTAAGATAACACAAAAAAAATTGCACTAAATTAGATATTTTGTGTATTTTTTTTTATGCAATACATTCAGCGCTATTGGCAAACAGCTTGCAGTGTGTGTAAACAGACATGGGAGCGATAATAGCGGAACATGCGAGTCTACTTAAGTAATAGGTGGCTGTACTGGGTTACCATAGCAATGACTTTCCTCAATGGTCTACTATCATGGAAACAACAACGACAATTGCTTTGATGCAACACTTGGGAACCAATGTGTATTGGCTCTTCCTGTAATTCAATATGAGCCAAAACATATCCAGTCAAACCTTGGTTTTCGAACATCTCTGTTCTCGACCAAATCGGTTTGCGACCAAAAATTTTGATTTTTTTATGCCTCGGATGACGACCGAATTTCGGTTCTCGAACAAACTGAGTGCACTTGAATGTGTCACTAGACTCCTCTTGCCTTCCTTACACGAGGAAGTGACGCTTCCTCGGGTAGACGAGGAAGTGACGCTTCCTCGTGTAGCGTTCCATTGTGAACAGACGTGTTCAATAAAGATTTTTTTTGTTTGAAGAGCGTGGTTTCGGTTTTCGAACAAATCGGTTTTCGAACAGCCTTCTGGAACGGATTATGGTCAAAAAACGAGGTATGACTGTACTGGACAATGTTTATGAATATGTTAATGTTAAGTGTGAAATTTGGCAGACCTTGGCATGCATGTGTCTGGCTATCAGGATGGGGCAGTCTGCAACCTATTTTGCAAAACCCAGATTTAAGAGACAGATACTGCATTGTGCAAGAAAGAGATTAGGTGAAGGGAAGGAGGTCAAAAGGGACAGAAATGGAGAGACTAATAGATGGAGACAAAGAGCAAGTGGAGGAAGATTAAGTCATTAAGTGGCACCTATATAAGAAGCCTGGGGTCTATAGGTCAACTCTTAGTCGCACGTGTCAAGTATCAGGCCGCTGACACCTGCACCTTCACGGGTAATTGCTCTTTGCATGCGTGTGTGTCTGTGTATGTGTGTTAAATGAGTCAATTGGGCTGCATCTGTCGCTCATCCATTCAGACACGGAGGCAACTGAAGCTATTTAGCCAGGTGACAGAGGCAGTCACTGCAATGATGGATGAAGAGAGTTGGAAGTGGAAACGCGTTCTCGCTCACTTTTTTTTTTTTTAATCATAGAGAGGGTCTATGAAAATACAGTCAAGCCTCTGAGGAAGACCTCCATTTTTTTTTCAAATTTCTTAAATAACTTTCTCACTGTTGCTTTAAGTAATATTGCATCACACACTAGTGACCGCCAGGTATGTAAACAACTTTTGGGTCCGAATCTCTGCAAAAAAAAAAAAACAGTACACACACACACATATATATATATATATATATATTTTTTTTTGAGGTTCAAAAAAATGCAAAAGCATGAAAAGGCACGTGCAACAGAAGGGAAAAGGAAAAAATAAATAAACGAGCAAGACAAAGCAAATGGATGCTTTCAAAGCCTGCCTTTAAAACAGCCGGAATGGCAACTATTGATTTTCCATTCTCTCTAATGGACATTATGGGCCTTGTATATCCATCTCCAGCAATTTTACTAATACTGGGTCACAAGCACTTGCGCAGCAGCATCCAAGGTTAACTCACAACGAGTCAAAAATGACCTCACCTTATGGAACTGTAGAAATGTGGTTTGTTTATGATGCACCGAGTTTGTCCTGTGTTTTAGATAGCTTCAGTTTATGTCAAGAACTTGAACAAAGACGGCAAATGCTCATGCTGATATGCTGATACATCGCATAAACTCTACCACGCTTAGACACACACACACACGCACACGCACACTTTCATTAATGTTCAGCTCTTGTCAAATGTAATAGAAGACATGGAAAGAAAGACAACAGGATAATAGGATTATTATTCCCTTCTAATCTGCATGAATCAGCAGCACTCAGTTTGTGTGTGCATGTGCCTGTTGTATTTAATTATATTAAACCAACAGCCAATAAAGAGATGGAAAATCTGGCAGCGCTGAGCAGTGGGTGATTGCTTATGCAATATGCATAACATACATCGTGCATTGTTAGTCACATCTTTTCAAGTAGGTTAGAGACAACATTAATATGTCTGCTGTTTCCAATGGAGTCAACATTCAACACACTACCAGAAGATGTTAAAGTGAATGGCCAGTGAATGATCATTGTCTCATTAAAACAGCTGGATTGTTATTAATGTGGAGCTTTGCTTCAAGGAAAAAATATATAGGCCCAGCTTTGTCCACGGAAACACTCACTTACTCACTAATAGATTAGTTCTATTTTTTCATTTCAGGAACTCGGTTATCAAAGTCCTAATGGACCAAGCTACTTTATCTTGCATGAAGCAAAGAGTGATTTGACCAAAGCGGCTCAAAACAGAATCATTCTTGGAAAAATAGAATTCACATTTGTCAAAACGTCAATTTGACGATCGAGTGAATGATACCAGTCCACCTTTATGGAGATTGTAGAAGGTCAAATGCAAAGATTGCCAACTTGTGATGAACATTTAGTGTGAGTGGAGTATCCGAATGTGTTGGCATTAACGCGAGGGGTATTTGTGCACATTTGGTTCGGAACACACTTCAGCCATTTCAGGGCCTGTCTACCTGATCCATTCTTCTATTTCATATAATTGGGCGTGCCTACAATTAAACTGCCATGTACAGAAGAGCACAGCTGAGCTGCAGAGGCCAGGATGACCTACTTCAACAGTACTTAGAAGAGGAGAGACATAAGAGAACACACTTCCCAACCTCTGAAATACAAGCAACAGGAATGAAACTATGATACCTAAAATGGATCCCAGAGTTTGAGTCTTTGATAAATAGAGTCAAAGGTAACCAGCCAAGAATTGCCTCTAGTGTTAGATGTTTGAGGACAGAGCAGAGGAAAGGACACGGGCCAGAAAACGTCAAGGCCCAAGGTCAAAACGACCAATCAAAGGTCCAAACGAGGAAATGGTGTACCGCTGTACTGGAATATAGTCGCAATTTCTCTATTAAGACACTGCGCCTCAATAAATCACTGGGTGTGTCATCCACTTTACCAAATAAAATGCCCACCCCGAGTATGCTAATTGGGTGACATTTCAACCAATCGGAACGCTCCAGTAAAGTAGGTGACATTAGTGATGTTGGCATTTCCACTGTGGATGAGTAGTCAAGATACCGATAGCTGGGTCTGTACTCTAAAGAGTGTGATATCAGAGCAGCAACGCAGCGTTTAACTTGCCAGTGATTTCAATAAAGATAAAAAAAATTGCACAGTAAACTGTTGCCCGGGAACCTTTTAGAACCTCTTTAATAAAAATAAAAAAAGGAACAATCTTTCTTTAATCTTTAAATCCTGTCCTTGTAACACACCACATGTTTTTAAAAGAACGCATTACTTTCCCCAATCCCCAATTGTTAGTGTCCCCAAGCAAGGAAGAGCTGGTGATTGTCTGAATGAAAGCTTGGTTGTCTGAATCCTGGTTGGTTTTGTTGTGTTTTGCTGCTGGTTTTACTGGTTTTACTAGACCAGCATGAAACCACAACAAAACCAGCATACTGTATGCTGTCCAAAACTGTGTGTGTGTGTGTGTGTGTGTGTGTGTGTGTGTGTGCCACAGAATTCAAATAACTCAAAGGCTGGGGCACTTTATGTCAAGCTACCACTGTTGTATGCTCTTACACCAATGTGGTTGCTGGTCAGGCAGGTGTGTCTATCATATGTGATGGTGCAAAACGATGTAAGTAGGGAACAAATACCCCCTCCTCCAGTTGCACTGCTTTATTTATTATTAAAAAAAAAACACGAGAATAGAAACTGCATCAATGGACGACAATGCATCAAAGTCAACCCAGACAAGAATTTGTTGAAATTGATGAGTTGCTTTATAATAATAATAATAATACATTTTATTTATAAGCGCCTTTCAAGACACCCAAGGACACTTTACAATAACAAAAAACACAAAACAATACAATACGCTTTAGTTCAATTACAGTCACTTGAACTTTCTGCATATTCCCAGCTAATATTTGAGGAAATATAGCATCGACAGTTTTTACCATGCCAAATTATGCAGGTGACACGAGAACACTTCCTGGGAATGTGTTGATCGAAGAGTGCTAGGATGTATTCTAGGCTGTAAAAGTCATGTGGTGTTGGTGAAAAAGTGGTGTTCTGGATGTACTCAATTTTATTTTGTCAGATACATTTTTAGTACACTACACATCCACTTGAAAAAAAATCTAAACACAGATGATTCTATTGTGTGCAGCCAATTGACAAAATAACATTGAATATATTCAACACAGCTTTTTATTTTTCAATGTCTACAGAGCGAAGTAAACATTCATTTTATGATATTACACTTTTTGGGATAACATCCAAGTTGCTCAAATTTAGCAAATTGACAAATGTAGGGCACACTCACAAGCCAACCTCACAAGCTATTATATTAGGGGATGGTATTATTCAGACCCTTCGTATTTTTTGCTCGCCTATTCGTCTTACAGCTCCAACTTCTCTCATCATTTCTCACATTTCACATCTCGTCACCGTCTTGTCTATCACTCTCCCCGTTCTATCTGGTTGCCGTGTGCTCCAAGTTACCTGCTGTAAAGTACAGTAGATAAGCATCGGTATTTCAGTGGCGGGAGGAGAGGGAGAATAATACACAACACGCTGGAGTGAAGGTTCGAACTGCCTATGTTATCTGTGTTTGTCTTGAGTGTGTGAGTATATGTTAGTTTGTGTGTGTATGTGATTTACAGCCCCATCTCCTCTGTCTTTATCTGTATTCTTATCCAAACCACGGCAACATTTCCACGGAGCGTATAGACACGAATAGTGCCCACACAATAGCACACCGGTGTGAAGAAGTGTGACATCAGAACAGAGTGGCTATAAGATGATGCAGTAAAGCACAACTGACATCACAGTTGCTCCTCTTTTTGGAATCCATTTTATTTCTTGCCAACTTTACTCTCTTATATTGTACCCCTTTGTCCTTTCTCACCGTAGACAAGAAATCACGCTCCATTCTTTAACTTTGAAAAACCTTTTGCAGTGAGTTTTTTTTTGTTTGTTTTTTTCTGTCCAGTCTATCGAACGGTAAATGTGAATGTGCAGACTTTGTTTGAGGTCATCATTGCTGGTGTCTTATCATACGTACCAGCCAGTAAACGTCATGTTTTTCACCTTAGTTTGCCTGCACGTATTTTGTTACGCAGACACTCGCTGCCTGCAGGACAAAAGAAAACACCCATCCATCCATATCTTTTCCGGGTTGTCTGGGTGAGAGTAGCGTACACACCGGGCTGGTCAGCAGCCAAACGCAGGACACATATAGACAAACAAGCACATTCATATCAATACAATTTGTAGTCTTCATTCAACCCAACATACATTTTTTGGGGAATGTGGTAAGAAGCCTGGAAAAAAACACACACAAGCACAAAGAGAAACTGCAACTCTATAATTCAAACCCCAAACACTGGAACTCTGAAGCTGACCCACTCAAAAAGGGAACCTTGTCACCTGCTATTTATTGGTCGAGTTGACACGGTAATCTGCATTTTTAGCCACACATTTAACTCATTCAGTACCAGCCAATTCTGGACCAAGTCTGAAAAGACGTTTAAAAACGTCTTTGGGAGTGAATGAGTTAATAATCGTAAGCCTGTTTTTGTGCTCCGTTTATCTTCAACAAACCGGCAGTGTCCGACTGCGCTGTGTTTAAGAATATTGATTACGCACGGCAGGATTTCTTGTGTTGGTGGCATTTAATGATCTCAATCACAAAGCCTGGCAAAAACAGCACAAAATAGTGTCCTCCTACACATATTATATGGCACAGCAATGGATTAAAATACTTCAACTTGTGAATGAAAACAAAAGTTTCTCCATATATTGGTAGACCGGTGCCATTAGGAAGAGGCATTTGCACTGTTGTGGGAGCAAACACAGTTGTCTTGCTTAGCAGCAAATGGAAGTGGCTCCTCTCATCCCCTTTAAAGTCAGGGCAGAGGAGGCACACAGTCTTTGCCATGGAGAAAGCAGAAAAAGATTTGTTGGAATCCATGCAGAAGATTGAAGCGTGCAAATTACGTTTATAAGGAACTGCAACCACACCTCCAAGGGTGGATGATGGAAAGTTGGCCACAGCGATCATTAGATCACTGCTGTGACGTGTGCAATTGGAGGCATATTTTCCATTCGAGCTTAAGTCAATTCCTTGCGCACCTTTCTTTCGCACTTATCTACTTCCGCCATTCTCCTATCTAGGCTTCTGACCCACCAGGCATAATCTGGAAATATGTGGGAATTTGTGATGTTCCTGATTGGCCAATCTATTTAGCATTATGATCTCGCTGGTTGTTCAGTGTTGTTGTTGTTTTTTTTTTTTTATATTATTAATCAAATTTATTTTTGGTTACTTGATGTGAGCATGTGTGCCTGTTATTGTGTGCACACATGCTTGAATGTGGGTGCACATGACTGTGTACGCTTGTGCACGTGTGGGTCTGCATGAGAAAAGCATGTGCACTTGCTCCTTGGCAAATCACTCCATAAAACTGACTTGTGTTGAGTCATCCGTGCCTGGCTGCTTTTCTGTATACTCACAATGTAAGAATTAATGTTTTCGCAATTTCTCATGCTACCATGTGAGTTTGACTGCAGAGCCACACACACGCACACACACATTCATTGAAACACAAGCACATGCAGCGACACAGTATTGGGGAGCTTCTTATTTTGTGATAAAAGGCAAGCCAGAGGCAGCCCAGTAATTGAAGTTCAGTGCATGAGGCGCTTAGAAGCGCCATGCATATCAAGGGTCGTAAGAAAAAAGTTATTATTCACCTCAAAGATGCATGAATACACACTCAAACTGGAGAAGATATATTGATTCCCATAACAAACCCGCCAAATCCACAATCTTGAGCTTTGGACTTTTCCAGCTGAACCAAATTGGAAAGATGATGAAAATCAGCACATGGTATTGTTGCATAAGCAAATAATCCTTGAAATTGTTGACTTTCACACTCTATATCCTGCTGTTCCACTGAATAGATGAGAGCCTTCTGTCTGTCTTGCTCTCCGGATGTATGAAAGACATTGGCATGAAAGAATTCACAATGTGTTCAGATTCCACTTTGGAGCACAAGCAAGAACTGGCGCTCACTCAGAGCCTCTTGTAATTCATAAATGTTCTCAAGCACATGACTGTGGAACGGGAGCACAAAGGTGCAGATTTTAACTGTGGCTTTTTGCAACACTTGAGGGGGCTTTTGGAGCAAATTTTAGGATTTACCTCAAACAGGACAACACAGCCACATCGTGATCCTTTACGGCGCAGTGTCCTTAATGTTTTAACGCGTCTCGCTGAAACGTTTTTAAATGTTTTGCTTTCATTTGGTTCTTTGCCGCTCATTCAAAATATGCCCTGACATGAAAGTGTCATGTTCTGTCTTGATTGGGTTCCAGCTCCAGCTGGAGTGAAGGGCGTTTCCCTCCAGCAGGTGCACCTGTGCCTCGTGTCCCCATCAAGCCTCGCCTTGGATTTAAGCCAAAAACGAATGTCCTTCCTGAAATTCATTCAACATCTCACATATGACCATTCATTGACTTTCCGTTCGTGAACTGCTTTTGTATTTAACTGAAGTGGATATGGGATACATATGAGGGGTCATTTCCAGTCCAAGCAAACTGCTGCTAATACAGACGATAATTATTTTATTACATTTGCAGTATGTGTGTACATTGTCATCATGAATCAGAAGCAGATGCATAAGGGTCAAGCGCTGTAATTGTACAACCCATGTCAAATAAGTGGAGTGCTGATTTACTGTAGCAATGCGGACCCCTCAGAGACGTTCTAATATCACATTTTCACCGATGCGCTTGTGTGATTTTGCACTCCCCAATGTCCATTAATTCATTTCAGGAAGGACACCAACTTATATCAGTAGGACTTCAAGACTATGTAATTGTGAGTGTGTGTCCAAGTACGGGTGAGCGAGCATTACAAATAATGAACGGATCCCTGGTTGGGATTTATTGAAAATACGGGCGCATGTCCAGTAAACATAAGGGGTAACATTTGCTTAAAATGGCAGCTTTAAAATTATATGGATGACACTGGCTTTGTCATGATTCGGTTTGGGACCAACAGGTGGCACTGTAAGGTTCCCCCCTGCAGCTGCACACCTGTTGGTCGTTAGGTAATTAGTTGTATAAAAGGACTGCCGGAAGTTTTTTTTTTTTTTCTTGCCACAGCCATGGTTTTGGTTTGTTACTTTGGAATCTTTTTGTTTTCATGACTTTGTTTGTTCTGGATTTATTTTCTGTGTTTTAATACAACTCGTCAAGTTCACCCTGCTCCTCCCTCTTGCCTGCTTTTTGGGGTGCACCACCACCTCGAAACGTGACAGGCTTGTTATGTGGAAAGTATCTTTTCGATTGTTGCCATAGCAACCCTACACCACACACTGTATTTTCTTCTAAGAATCAGATACGGGCATTCCATCAGTACTGTCAGAAGGTCCTCAATCCGCAACTGAAGAATGCTCCTTTTGCTGGCGATTGACAAAAGATTGGAATCTTTAAAAAAAAAAAAAAAAAAAGACTGACAAAGCACTGACAGAAGTGGGTTTTCGTCTGCCAGTGTAATCGGCAAAAACAAGTATCGACGGACCTCTCCAATACGCCATGCCACTGGCTTGCATCAGTCAGTTGGGATAAGGTTGGGCACAGCCGTAACCCTAATATGAAAACCCGGTACATGAAATAGATCACTGTCTTTTTGTATCCGTATCATAACGTACTGTAAGCAGTCGTCATCGGGTTAACAAATGTTTTGTAACTGCTATATTTTTGTATTGAATACTTTTTATCTACGGATGTTGCACAGTGTAGGCATCTTTCCACACTGGGAAAAAATGTATTCTAACCATACCTCACAGAAGTAATATACCTGGAAGGGGTTTCCACATCGATATACAATAAAATGGAGATCGTGATGGGTGCTGAAAATGTGACCGCTAAGATAGCGAGCAATTACATTGGGCTTGAAATGATGGCATATAAAGACAGGAGGATATGAAGGGAAAAGAAATGAGTTAGAAATGAAATCAGTCGTTTGAATTTTGGAGGGATGACTGGATGATTAGATGATGTCTCATGTGGGCAGACGAAATAGAAGAATGAGAGTGATGTCTCTGGAAAAAAGACCCGACTGGATCGAAATGTAAATAACTGCAAATATGAGAATAGTGCCTTGCAAGTAGCTGTTGTTTTCCAAAAGTCGCAGTGTTGACTTTATTTGCTCAACATTTGTAGTCAGGCATACCCATGAGAATTCTGATAACGACGTTTGTGTTTGCCTCCCCAATTATTGTGTCACTCTCTGCTTTTGACCGGATTAATGCATATGCACCTGTATCATATTCTAAAACTCAAAATGTGGATGGATTCTGTATCGTTATCACATTACACATAATTGTGGTTAGTCGAGCCTGATCATTTCCCAATGTGTGTTTATTCACATGACAAGCACAATAAAATATTCATGATATGATTATTGTCCTGTATTGTTGTACAGACAAGCGAATGTTTTGCAGGACACAATTAATATCAATATCCAAGGGATGTATTGTAAGTATAACGGCACAATCTAATGAGATCCAATCAAAGCGTTGCATCAACATTTGGTCTTTTACAACCATAATTACAAATGCATGACCATAGACCACCACAAAGTACCTCACTGCCCATCATCGACATTTATGAATTAACCACGTTCTTCAGGAGGCAATCACACTGCAAGTGAAGCAAATTGTATCATACTGACATCGTTGGAACTTCGAGATCCAGCTTTGTAAAATTTGAGGGTAATTTAAATGAGAGTCTTCTGGCTGCAAGTGGCGATTTGGAAGCTGGGTCAGAGATTGTTAAAATGATGATGGTCAAAGTAAATTAAATGGTGTGCTAAAATGTAAGGTCACCTTTGAACATACCTTTTAAAGATGTAAAGTGCATAATGAGAAAAGCACTGTGTGTGTATGTCTTGACATCTCTCACAGTGTCAGGGGCCTCGGCGCGGATGCCGATCTTCACCCTTTTAGGGATTGAGGGGAGGTTCACTCTTCCTTCACGTTTTCGCTTTCATCTTGACCCCATCACGCCATCCTCTAGGGGAGGGCAAAAAGAAAGGGGGAACGGGCAGCAAGGACCGGCTTTTTATTCATCCATCGCTTCACTTGTTCCTCTCCGCCTTCTCATTGCCTCGTTCCTCTGCATTTTTCAAGGCCTCAGCAGTCCTTTCTGACCTACAAACTTTGCTTCACTTTCCTCCAACGTATTTGTTCTCACTCTAGCCGATCCTATTCGGCCTCGTTGAAAAATGGTGATGTAGGGCAGCATGCGCCTTTGTATGATATTTCGCATGTCCTTCCAGTGCTTGCAAGAGTGACACCCACAGTCCAATAGCATAGAAACGTACAGTGGAATCTTTGAAAACATCATTTGTCGATAATATACAAAGGAAAAATAGAATAATCTGTTCCAGAGTCAAATTGTTTCCCTCGTCAAACTTGATTTACTGTGTAGGCAATATTTTAAGGTACAGTTGAACATCATTAACTGTTGTATGAGTTTAAAAATAAGTGAATGTTTTACAACAAACTGAGACTCAAATGATGCCTTGACTGGTTGTTTGTTATCTCTGTTCAGGAATTAGAAGATGGATGGATGGGCAGATCACATCAGTGAAAAGAAAGATTGGCATGTCACCTATTTTTGTCTCTTCCTTTGGCCATAAGCATCAGGAAGCGTGGGCATCAGGCTATTTCTTGTTCCATTTGTCGTCAGGCTATAATTTGAAGAAGAGCAATTCTCCTCCCCTTTCTCTCACCGTCCATCCTTTGGAACGGACTAAATCTGACAGTTCTCAGTTCCCATGAGTTGATGAAATTTCCATCATCATGACCTCAGGGATGATTAACACTCAAGTCTGGGATTGATCTCCTTTTCAGCTTTACTCCACACAGACACCCATGTATTTGACTGAGAGTTTATGTACGACAAGTGCTTTTTTTTTTTTTTTTTTTGGCCCCCTTTCTACTTTGGCTGCCACTCAAGAAGGGTTCTTCATAAACTCAAAGTTGCCTTTCATCCCCTGGAAATCTCATCGAAAGCTTTCATCGACTCCCGCTCTTGCAATATAAGGGTGGCTCTTTCTTGCTTAGACTGACTGCAACATTCTATTTTCACTCATAGTTTTCACTCAAACCATTATCACTGCTTCTAACCGTTAACACAACAAACTAACACGATCCAAAAACTGCAAAAGCCATTACACGCTTGTTGTTCTCATTTCTTAATTTTATTGGTATTTAGCTTTTGATCATTATTTTTTCAATTATTATTGAAGTGAAATGAAAAATAAAGCCATTCTCTTTTGTCACATTTCCTGGACGTCACAGAGTTAGCATCGTGTTTTTGACTACAATACTGGGACACACTGGATTGACTGAGTTGGCTCTTTTCCAACTCATCCCAAGTCAGGTGGAGGGAAAATTATACTGCCGTTAGATGTAAGAGACTTTTACCTATTATCACACCTACACTGTCATATTAGTGATGTCTGGAAGTAAGCACGTGGTTTGCAAGATAAAACCACAATGTATCCCACTGGACGGCCTATGTTATTTTTTGTTTTTTTTGTGATTTCAGTACTATATGTGTATAAAAGGAGAGCCCAGCTGCTCTTCCTAGTGGATAAGTTGTTACATTACAGCTTTATCATATTGAGCATAGTGTGGCGCGTTGTTGATTAGTTATGGGAAAATGAAGCTTCAAGATGCTTCATGAACCAGTTGATTTATTTTTTATTTTTACTTTTTAGATGGCCGTCACTGTTCGACACAGGGCTGAACGCACGCTGACTTGCCATTTGTTTAACCCATTTGCCATTTGTTTATACATTCCCATCTAGACGAGTCAAAAACATACAACTATTCATGAAGCATCTTGAAACTTCATTTTCGCGTCACTTCCATTGATCAACCCAATAATTTCTGTGCTGCAAGGGGGCACCATGACACGAAATGTGCCCATATTGAAACATTTGGATGGCAGTCCAATATGAGGACAAACGGTGCATATAAGAGGAGCGGTGGTGGCAGAGTGATTTTAGAGTGGCAACAGCAAGACATTTTTGTGCACCAATACAGTACAGTAAACAACACGGAGAGTGTAGTATCCCAAGCTTTGAGACACAGAAATAATGGCATTCTGTGACCCGATAAAGATGATACAACAATGCATTTAGATGGTTGAAAGTAGTACAGAGGTGTGATTTCAGCATTTTTGCAATACAAATGTTAGAATAAAACAAAACAAAACATAGACACACATGCTTCACTTGTATCACATCTGCTCATCCTATAAATAACGTCAGGGCTTTCCTTTGTATTTACTTTGGGTGAAAACCAGCAGAGAAATGCACCAGGTTAGCAACCAGTGCCCAACATGGGGCCACCATCGCCCTTGTGCTGTCCTGTGCACCACCTTGCAGTGGTCACCATAAAACAAAAGTGCAGTGTGAAAAGAGCTTAACAGTGAGGCTTCAGTTGCCACTTAGAGTCAATGTATAAAAGGTTGTATTTATATGTGCCCATTGATTGACCCAGTAGAATACCATAAGACATAGATACAGAGCATCAACAATATTTAGTTTATACAGCCAATTGCCAGTTTCAGACCAAGGCTACATGAGTGAAATTAGTCACTACTGTTTGAGGCAGAGCTGACAGATTAATTCGGGGGGCAACCCATGCAAGTGCAATCATCTCAGCCAAACTTTGGGTCACTTTATGAATTTAAATCCCCTTTCTGTTAATTAATAATAAATTAATAAATAAATAATGTTCTGTTTTATTTTGCTCAGAAGACAGATTTATTATTTTCTCTAGATACATACAGTATCTATTTTTTGCTGAGAGTCTGCCCTGTCAAAGCTGCCACAGTTGTGCAAAGATTCATTCTCTACTGCCACCCATGTTGATGTGGTGTATTTGTGCTCACTGCAGCTGTGGCTGACAGCTGATATCCTCTCACATTTGAAATGCGATACCAAATCATGCATAATCATGGAATGCCACTGGAAAGTGTCAAAACACCAACATGTGCGAGAAGATGGCCATGTCAACAAGATATTGCCATGCACTAACTACGCTGTCAGTGATGAATGATGAAAAAGCCAATCCTATTCAGCCCTTAAGTATAAAATGACTGCTTTTCCCTGCTGTGATGTCTCACCAAGGTATAAAGCATCTGTCTGCATATCTGGAGTCTGGGATGGAGCTTTCCACAGCGAAGCCAAAGCCAAAGGCCGTGATGTAAATTCATTATCATCTGTCTTAAAGATGAGAAGCCAATCTGTCTGAGAGGCGTCTGGAAGGCTTCGTAATGCCGGCATGACAGAATGAGCAGGAGTGAAATGCCAACACAGTCCCTGGAGACTGCTCTCTGTGTGCATGTCTTTTGGTGTGAATGAAGTGCGGGACAGAGGAGTGTTTATTGTCTATGTGTGTAAGATGGCTTTAATGCACTCATTGCATCACTTGAAAATCAATGGTATTAGTTAATACTGAGTAAGCAATCACTAAGGTACTGTTCTTGTACGTCATCTTAATGCATATGTGGCTTTATTTTCTTCCAATGGGAAAATGTTTGCAAGTGCATTCAACTGTAACCTTTTGGGAGCACCAGGATCATTCGTGAGGAACATTTCTGACCCAATTGGAGCAGCGATTAAATAGCAAGCAGTCACAAGGTATTTGCACAAGCACAGTTAAGTGCTTGCCTGACTAAAGAGATGGTGACAAGATGAAACACAGAGGGGAATTAAAAGTGATAAAAATGCCAAGAATATATAAACCTGTACAGTATTACATTAACGGAATGCAAGTACAAATAGATTGCAAATCTATCTCGGTGTGTCTGTCATGCAAGGGACTGGGGAGCCATCTTGAGCATCAGTCATAGAAACTTACGAAGCTCAGAGCACAGAAATTGCCGCCCCTTCTTACATTCAGATCACGCACTGGGTGTAGGGCCCTAACATCCATGGGGCCCCCCTGATCTTCCATTTAGCGTAGGGTGGCGCATTGCGACAGGCGACATCTGAGCATTCTGAGGGAATGCTCTGACATGTACTTCACATGTCTAAGTTTTTGCTCTTGCTCATATTCATTTATTTACTTACTTAATTACCCACCCATCCATCCATTTTCTGATCTGCTTTATCCTCACAAGGGTCATGGGATATGCTGGAGCCTATCCCGGCTGTCTTCGGGCAAAACTCAGGGGACATCCGGAACTGGTTGCCAGCCAATCGCAGGACACAAAGAGACGAACAACCAGCCGCGCTCACACTCACACCGAGGGACAATTCCAAGTGTTCAATCAGTCTGCCATGCATATTTTTGGAATGTGGGAGGACACCGGAGTACTCGGAGAAAGCCCACGCAAGCATGGGGAGAACATGCAAACTCCACACAGGGGGGCCGAAGCCGGAATCGAACCGTGCACCTTTGCACTGTGAGGCCGACGCGCTAACCACTGGCCTACCGGGCCACCGTCTTTGCAACAATAGGGTATACTGTAGGTTCGGGGAAATTTTATTAACTGGATTTTGTGGGCCTAATGAAAACAAGTCCTGTTCCTGATGCGTATTCAGTAATATGATTTACAAAAGGCACAGTACTGTACGTATTGGCAGAACATACGCCTTTATCCAGCTGTAAGTGTGGTTTTCAAGTGCTGCTTAAGCCACTCATTTGCATCAATTCCATCCCTCTGCTGAGCTTGTTTGGTTGAATGAAAACTTTGCAAGTTACCTATTAGTTTTTCAAGCGGCCAGCAAAAAGACAAGGAGGCTGAGTGAGAGGCTGCAGGAAAGTTGACTGACTGGCACAATGACATTCACTGGGGACAAAGGAGTAGAGAGACGGAGGGAGACTGAGGCGAGTAAATAATGATGGGCATGGTGAAATGTAGGATTGACACGGTACTGAAGGAGGGGAAGAATATCGGCTATGACAGTGATGGGTCGGGTGAAAAAAGAGTGAACAACAGAGGAAGGGCTTTGTCACTTAAATAGTCTGTATTTTTCAGGGGAAGCCATATCTTCCTGACAACTCAGAGTGATTGGCTATGCATCTTTCTCATCCTGGGGAAAGCTCTCTGTGTATACAGCATTTAGTCAATGTCTTCATCTGTGTCCTGGTCAGTCTTCACCACACGCCTCCAGTTTGACTCCCACATTTGAAGAGTGAATCTTCACCATGTTTTCTCAGAGTTCTGTCATTGCTTCTAAGCTCATGACATTGCAACATGATTGAACAAAATGTGATTTTTCTTTTTTTTTTTTGCCCCTTGACAACAATACATTTGGCCAGTGGTTCGCACAGCAAGAAGCTTTAGAGTTCATCTGGGGGGGTGTCGGCATATTTTTTTCCCCCTTGCATTTGGCCGGCGATGCAATTTAAAGTGTGACATTCATACCTGTCAACTCATACGGTTTAGCCATAGTTCATACGGATTTTGTGGTGAATCTTACATATATGGCCGTATCGCACAAATCATACGGATTCTGAAAATTTCAGGGTTTTTTTTCATCAACTCCAAATGATTTGGAGTTGGTAAAAAAAGTAACGCAGGAATACAACTCTGAACGCAGTAATGCCACTAAGTAGAATGATGATTAGACATTAACCAGACATTGTATTATGGAGATCTACAATATATATCATTGAAAATTTCGTGGATTTTTTTCTGCCGTTATTTTGACATATAAAATGCTTTGGTATGTTATAAGGATTTTTTGCTCTTTATAAGGATTTTTTTGGTAGTTTATACAGGTTGGCGCTCCGAAAAGTTGACAGGTATGGACATTGGTAAGTATTGTTACATCATGATGAATGTAAAGATTCTATGAGTTGCTTTACTTCTGGTCATTATGACCAGTATGATTTACATTCTTGGCTTTAGACAAGGTGTTTAAAATTAGTGCTTTTTTCTACAATTTAAAAGTGTGTCTTAAGAAAATGTCTGTGAAGTACATTGATCAAAACATACTGTACCGTGGGTCAAAAATTACAGCCTACTTTTTACCATCCTTGTACAGACCTCGACCAGTTTTATGGGACCAATGAGAGAACGGCTCTGCATTAGCGCGGTGAGCAGGGGCAGTCCTTTTTTTGAGCCTCACATATAAATCTTGCTTTGGAAGAAAGAAATACACCCAAGTGTTGAAGAGTGCAAACCACACCCAAGCCTTTATAACGACAATAAAAGCAGTGTACAGACTTTCACTGTTCCAAGCAGCACTTCATCACTTGTCATTTGGTGTGCAGATTTGTGTAAGTCACATATGCAGCGGAAACATCAACCAACACAAACACCATAACATACCAAAAGAAGATGAAAACATATATCACAATCATTTATAGTTTCATCATGTCCATCACCCTAACCATAACCCTTCTGTTATGATGAATCCATTCATTTCCGATACCACTTTGCTAGGGTCGTGTTGGAAGTGGAGTCCACACTGGCTGACTTTGTGCATGCATGCCTGTTTGTGGAATGTGGAATGAAAGGGGACCGGAGACAACACACGAGAGCATAGGTAGAGCTTAATCAGGCATCGAAAGCAGAGGCCAAGATTCAAACAGCTAATGTTACATCTCTGAACCAACGAGGTTATCATGCTAACTCCTGTCTTCATATTACTGTGCACTTGATTGGGAGTAAGGCCTTCTGGAAGTGCACTGCAGAACATTAAGTTGTAGATGCTCACTGGAAATCCTGGAAAACATTTTATCTATGAACAGAAGCATAATTTTGAGGCCATTTAAAGAGTGGCTGCAAATTGCCTATTGCAGCATATTATATTTTAGCTTTTCAGCTCATGTTAAATGGGCATCGTACTTCATATGTGTTCAAATGCTGGTAATGAGGAGCAATTTACAACTCTCACTTTCACTTTCAGGCGTCCACGTTATTATTAAGGTTACTCGCTCATAATTCCGCTGTTTCGTCGCAGTACCTCCCAAAGTTAGGAGGGATATCCTCGGTCAGTCACCTCAATTTTCACTGAATTTCAACATCTCGTTTGTCTCGATGTTCAGACAATCAGAGAAAGAAGTTCTGGCAACACTGCTGATAACACACTGATAGTGAGAGAATGGCAAAATACACACAGTATTACACACTCCCTCGACCTTCCCTAATGTTAGGTGTGTTTAGAAGGAGGGAATGCACACTCTGGATCCTTTCACCTTAAGGCGGAGAGGACACACTTGTTTATCACTCCGCTTAGCTCTCTCGCATGCTGACCTACACACATCAACCCACACGCACACAGGTAGACTCGAGACACAAAATCTAGGGAGAGGAGAGCAGAGGGGGAGACCCAGTAATGTTGGGTTTCTTTGCAGGGAAGATGAAAGAGGGAAGATCAAACACCCACTGCTACGTGATACAGGAAATGTCATCCCTCCCCTGACACAGACACACACAAACATAGAAAGCAAGCCCCGACACACATTTAAATTCGGCATGCTTAAAAATAAAAATGTCCGTACACCGTTAACGTGTGTGTGTGTGTGTGTGTGTGTGTGTGTGTGTGTGTCCATAAAATGGCATCCATGTTATCCTCTGAGTAATTAATCACAAAGCAAGTCAGAATAACTTAAAAGCACAACCATCATTCTTTAATGTCCCAATAGGGGCACAAACAGGAACCAAGAAAAAAAAGGGGGCAGCAATATTTAAATGATTCTTCAATTACACTTGGCCTTATCACACCAAAATAAATTTGATTTACCGCAACCTTTCTAGTGATAAACATCAGCTGTTGATGTCTATTGGCGATAAGATCTTACTGTCACTTCATCACTTTCCACAAACATGCGGGACAAAACAGCATTTATAAAGGATTTCAAAGGATATATTGTGACGATATTTCAAAATGTTTGACGTGGGGATAGATTTTATCGTGTTGAACTTAATTCATGAATAATTGGTGGAAACCTCAAAATGTTCCACAAGCCCAGTTCCAATGCAGATGGAATGTTGAATAAAATGTAACTTGGAATAAAAAAGAATACAATAATTTGCAAATTCCTTTTCAACAGATATTCAAATGAATACACGGCAACAACAAATTGTTTTTCATTATTTTAGTCAGTGGTTTAAAAAGGTTACATTTCCCCACAAAAAAAAGTAACTCTGTAAGTGGGAACGTTCTGCCATTTTAACGCCAGTGATCTCACTGTCTTCGAAACATACACTATGCACCGAAAACAGACTGTGTTGGCCTTTGATTCTGGCAGGATCCATCTGGTGACATAGCTGCTGAGGTGCCTGGGCTGTCTAAACTTTTCTCCCCCCTTCGTTTATCACATCAGCTAAAACCAATCCAGTCCAGGTCTAAATACGATAAGCTGAATACAGTATACTCAAAAACCTCAAGTCGATGTTATATTATGAGCGTAGGCGTACTTTTAAGAGAGCTGTTGACTGCATGTTCCTTCAGATAAATATTACAATGAATTATGTTCATTTGCATACTATCTCTGTGTTATCTATAGAGAGAGGTACACTCAGCTAAGAGGACTCAAGTTCTAGTTTTGCCATTTCTTATTACAAAGTACAATGTGTCTTGCTGTAGCATCATTACATCACAGCTGGCTTCAACTCCCACCAGCCATCAATCACTTCTAATTGTGAGCGGGGTGGGGGATGAAGCAAATGGTTTATAGCACCCTATTATTAATTCTTGATGGTGTTAGGTAAAAGGATTGCATTGGTTGAAAAAAAAAATACAGCGACAGAGACGTTGCTGCGTAATGAAGTAGATTCAATTCAATGTTAAGGGGAAAAAATGAGGATATGGCCTTGTGGCAAAGACTTAGGGTGAGGAGAAAAAAATAGAGGAATTGGAGGATGGAGGGCATTTGTGAAAATGGTCAGAGGTGAGTGTGATGTTGAAATAGAGGAATGGAACAGAGTGTCTTGGGATCTGCCACTGAGGGAATAAAGAAATCAATGACTGAGCGGTCCAGCGACAATTGGGAGGTTACAGAGGAGAAGAAGGAAGCCAGACAACATGGCTGCCTCGCAGTGGAAATGTACCGATGTTGGATAATTGGATAAAAGAGACTGGTGTTTTGGACTATAAAGGGCCGCAAATGGTGTTTATGTGGAGGACAGGAGCAACCACTGTAGGAAGGAGTGAAGCAATAAGCTGTAAAGCCTCACCTGTCAAAAATAATGGGGGGTGGAGAAGCTGCAAGCCAGCAACGATAGAATGGAAAGAGAGATAGAGGGCACAAAGCGAGGTTAAGAGTGAAGCTGAGCTGAGGAGGCATCATGGAAGAAAAATGTCAGCCTGAGAGGAGAAAACAATGACTAAACAAGGAACCAGAAGATACGGGGAGAAAAAAGAAAAATTTTAACAGGATAAGAAAATTTCATTGCCAGTTTTGCGTTGAGCAGTGTGACGCCTGGATGGAATTCACTATAAGTGTGTGGTGCCCTCACACTTGAAATCCCAGGCTACCTGAGAAGGCGGATTATCATGATCATCATTAATAAGCAAAATGCCAGCAACCCTAAGCTTGTCTGTATCTAATAAATCCTCCCTGATCCACACTGGAGTGTAATTAATACAGATGGTGGAGGGTGGGGTGGTGGTAGAAGGTTAGCTTCAGCTGGGCATGAGTTAATAAGGAGGGAGTGTCGAGCTATGAAAACAGACTAACAAGTCTCATCTCTCTCTCGCTTTTCAAGTAGAGACCAAAATGTTATGAAAACACTGAGCAAATGATTTAATACTTAACAATTTATGGATTACAATACACCAACACGGGCTGACAAGAGGTCAGTCTGACTTGAGCGGTCAAAACAGTCAAGAGGGCAATTACATATCATTTGTATTGTACAGTTAATTTCATCAGCCTTCTTTTTAAGGTGTTAAGAAAAAGTATTGATGATTTTTGGGGTGGCCAGCAGCCTTTTATCTCACAGAATATATCAAGCTGTGCATTTAACAGCAAGTGAATCCCATCTACATTCAGAACCAAAAAAAGAAAAACAAATTGAAGTAAGATGACCATTTTATGTTATTTGAGGATCATGAATGTGATGTCTACATAAATCACCCATATCAAACCAAATGGAAAAACCTATTTTGGTCTCAAAAATGTAATTGTCTTTATTCACTCAAGTGCTTTGAAGGAAAACGTTGTTATTCCTTTAATCATAAATAGTTTATTTGTGTCTTCAACTATAACGAAACGTTCTACCCTACTTCCTCCCTTCTCACTCTGCCCACCTTCACCTTTTTTAACTAACCTTGCGGCCCACGTCAAATGTCATTTTGAGTATTTTATATATATTTTGGGGAGGGGGGGCGGGGTCACGTCATGGGCCATTGAAAAATGGATGGCGGGCCACAAATGCCCTCCACCCCCGCACCATAGTTTGGACACCACTGATGAAAACCCTAAAAAAAAAAAAACTGAAACTGGAAACAAGTGTTTCAGTCTATGCAAGTGCAAATGCAAGTGCGTCACACCTCAATGGTAGCGGCAGAACATAGTGCCATTGTCGTATTTGTAGTACATTTTACGCTGTTTGGGTTCAGATAACGTGCTGATTTACGAAACTCAGAATGGCCAACGACAACCTTTGGCTCGGCACGAATGTGATAGTTTTCGGCTCTTTTTGTAGGTCGATGAATGTCTTGACAGTGCTGATGCCTGCATTTGAAGTTTTAAAAACGCTAATGAAAAAAAATGTCTCACCAGATTCATCACACAATACACACCGCCATCACCGATGATACTAAAGTGAAACTCATGAAGAATCCCGAGCCTCACCGCATCCACAAAGTTTGCCGGCCTTGTACACATCACCCAAGTGTTCCATCGCATTCACTTGTGGTGTTTCTATCGACAGCATCCCCGAAGCTCACCATCTCAATGATTCATGCCTGGCTCACTGTGCTCCCAGGCAGTATGGCTACACTCACCCTTCAGTATGGCTGCCAGAATCGGGGAAAAACAGGTTGAGCGGCACACTCAGTCCATAAACTCTGGCAGCATGGACTGTAACTTTTCTCCCAAACATCTGAGTGGGAGGAGGCAGATTGTTGAAATTGGCTACCCCAAAATGTTGCCCGCTCCAAAGCCAGGGCGTAGAAAACAAAGCAACACAGGTTGGAAATTTTTCCTCTTGGCAGTCATGATGAGGAATTGACTCCGTTTGGAGTATTCATGTGCATATGTTTCGGGAGCTTGGTTTGGGTGCTTTAGTCTGCGTTAGAAAAATAAGCATAATTTGTGTTATTTCCATGTTATTGAAAGCGGTGCTGCTGTATCATCTGATCAAAGGGGAAAAGTGGCAGTTTGTTGGACAGATTGCCGACTGCTTTGTGTGCACTGTTGGTAAGTGGTAGAAAATGGACTGAAAACATGACAGAAATACAGTTGTTGGTAAAAAATAAAATAAAATAAATGCGACGTAACTTTAACCTTGTAATTTAGATCATTTTTCAATCTGTGCAATCATCTGCTGTGCTGCTTGGTAAACTGCTGTCTGTCGCTGACTACCAGCCAAATGGCAAATAATTCTGAATAATTGAATACCCCATCTAGTGGTCTTTGGCTCACAAATATCACCTTTGAGGGGAGAATGAAATAGCAGGATTGTAAAAATGATGCTTGTTTGTTTGCAAGGTTATGCATTGTTTTTTGGTTTGTTTTTAACAAGCAGGTGGAATGCAGGGAGCCAATACTGTTAACTCTGCTGAAATCATGGGAAAATATTGACACATTAAGTATGTGAGGGGCCTTTAGCAAATGCACTGTTTGACTTTTCCAACGAAAGAGAGATTAAAAGGATTAAAATTAATCAGATGATTCGGAATTCAATCCAGCACAATTGATCTTGACTTTGTCATTTTGACATTTTGTCTTTAGTTGTTCTGGGAGGAAGGATGTTCACTTAGCCAATGCTGGGCACCAAACAATGAAACACTGGAAGATTTTGGTTTCAAAAGACGAAATACTTTCAGGTGTCAAACAGTAGATGTAAAATCGAAGAAATTGTTCCTGATTGATTTATTTATTTTTAATGTATCAAATGAATCACAGGGCCATGTTACAATGATACTTTCTGGCATGTAAAATGTAGCATAAAAGATGTCATGATGACAGTTGTCTGATTCAAGTTCAGTTGAAATGATTTCTTACGCAATCCAAATAATCAAGCGCAGTCCTCTGACAAGGTTGAACGGAGAAAAAGTGTAAAGAAACCATGGCGTGCTGAAACAACCTTGTGTCAAGCAGCAGTTTCAGCAATCAGTTGCGTGTGCTCTGAATGAGGCAGGACAGGTCACACACGGATGCAAAATACAGGATGCTTCCCAAAATGGGAGAAATCATTGGCTTGGCACATCTGCAGGCTATCCACAGTTTCATGGAAATTGCATTGCAATCAACAAACACATCAACAACCCCCCCCCCCCCCCCAACCCATCACCAAAAACTCTTGCCTTTGTGTTAGGCCAGGCAATCCTGCCTTTATTAGGAAGGTACAATTGAAGCAAGAGAAGGTGGATTTAGTAATGTAACATGGCAGAGGTCCCCAGTCATACTTCCATCTTGTTACGCTCAGTATTAAACATGTCAGCCCATGGATCCAATTCTTTTTTTCCTGCCTACTCGAAGTCACTTTGGGGTCACATAAGACTATTTGCTTCTTTATCACTAGTGAGAGTAGTCTTGGTCCCTTTACTCCCTGCACAATTTCGAATACACCTGCAGCCATCTGTGGGCCTGTGTGTATGAGAGCACACACTCACACTTTGGCACATGCACACAATTCAGTCAACCCACCAGTCTGACTGGGAGCCGTGATTAGAATGTTCTTCATGTTCAACTTTGGCCGTGGTTAACATTCAGCGGGTTCTCTCTTTCCTCCACTGCCCCCCATGTGACCCGCACCACAACCACACCTACACACTCAAACATCTGTCAAAAAACATGAGGTGTGTCAAATTCTTCATCTGCATGTAAAATGGGGAGGGGGGACAACCTACAAAAATGTCATACTTCTTGTCCACTGAGCTGTGCGGCGATAAGTATTTGTTCCTTTCCAGACCAGTGAAAGATTCAAAACAATGGAGACTTGGCCCGCGTGTATGCATGAAATGGTAAAGCCATCTCTCTACGAACAAATTGGAAATAAAAGAGATTGTTTTAGTCGGAATGTAATGGCTTTTGCACTGTACAGTGGATCCCGCAATGGTAAACGCAATCCTTTCAGAGACGCAGTGCTGCCTCTGGTTTGTATTTTAAGTTATACTCGATTTGAATTTTCAATTATCTACATATCCATCCATCCAGCCATGCATCCATTCATTTATCGTCAATCTTTCAACATAAGAAAAAATCTTTACGTGCGTGTAAAAGGACTGAAATCTGATTTCTGGTATATGACTTTTTAGTGGACAGATTTTCTCAAAATAGTTTGGGTGAATTCTTCAAACTTTAGGTTTGGCAGGTGCTATTTTTCTTGTTGATATGAATGAATTTTGGGGTTGGGGAATGTTTTACTGCAATCAAAAACAGCATCTCGACAATGGTTTGAGGTTTTGTTGACCATTCAGAATGACATGGAATATGAATGTATGATTCAGCAGCAGAACATCATTAACTAGACGGCTCGATACTACATTTGTGATTCAGCGTTTCAGCTGAATTAAATAACACTGAATGACTTTGTCAACAATTACCATTATAATGAAAATGAATGCTAAGGTTAATATAATTTGTCTGTTACTATTTGTTTTGAGCCCATTCTGTTCTACAATTTGTACATGTGTCTTGTCCAGGGAAACCAAGACAACAATTATTATAAAAATGATGATATTTATTTGAGAAAGAAAAAAATGGAGATACACCATTCACAGATCTGTCAAGGGAGGGCCCCATCTTTTTATCTCGCTTTCTTCTCTTTGGGAGGGGTTAAGGTCAGCGACACAGAATGCAGCCTATTGCATGAGCAGGCAACTTTGCTTATCTGCAAAATAACTGGTCAGCATTCAATGGTACAAACAGTTACTTACATTTTAGCACTGTTAGATGTCCGATTTCCATTACACATGCTCCTAAACAATGAGCTGACCAAAGTGATAGAATTTTAGATGCATCCTATGCAATGCTTTTGTGGCTGTGGAAAAAAAAAAACACTGCACCAAAGTCACACATCACAGGAAAATAAAAATACAGGACAATGCCATTGCTGTCTGTGGGATGGAAAGTTATACAACACTGTTTTACTTTTATTTATTTGGCTGTGTGTCAGGTGTGCGGCACCCTCGTGTGACGTAGTAGCAGTATGTCCGTTCTTAACGCCGATGATTCGGACTGGATTGTGCTGGCCTGAAATACTGAGACGAAATGATGCACACCTCCGTAAACTTACCAATCATGTGTAAAATTATGCTGTAATGTGTTAAGAGTGAATTTGTCCTGATAATAGGGTTCGCATCAGGTTGGGCCGACAATTTTTAATACTAAAGGTGTGACACACAACAGTCTTCTTTTTTTTTTAGTTTGGGAATTCAGCCATTCATCAATCTATTAAGTGAGCTGCCTATCTTCACTTCAGGTCACGGCATGCTGGAGTCTATCCCAGCCGTCTTCAGGCAGTAGATGGGATCCACCCTGCACTGGTTGCCAGCTAATCGCAAGGCACACAAAGACGAACAACTATTCACGTGCACAATCACACGTATGGACAATTGAGAGTGTTCCATTAACCTACCGTGCATACTTTTGGAATGTGGGAAGAAACCGGAGAACCCGGAGAAGACCCATGCAAACTCCACACAGGAAGGCCAGACCCGGATTCGAACCCTGCACCTCTGCAGTGTGAACCAGTTGACCACTGTGACACCCCTCCAGTTTTCTAATAGATGTAATTTATGATATGCAAGCCTCTCTTTAATGTATAGTTGTAGATGTCCACAACATATCCCACCAGCTTGAATTGCCCACTAGTCAAATCGGATGAACACAAAACGTACATTGAGTTCAAGTAATTACACAAAATTCAAACCATGTATAAATAAAACTACGACCCACGATGCACAAAATATCCATTGTGTACATTATTTGAAAACCAACGAGTCCTTATGGAGTAGAGCAAAATTAAATGACTTCTTCAGCATTTAATACGAGATGTTTATCATCATGGAAGCCAGGAACACAACAGGCAGTCACAGTTTAGTAAAAGTGTGTGACACCAAACGGCTCGTTGAGCACTTCTACAATTGTTCAAAACATTAAAAATCTCATCATGTTATGTCATTATATTCACATTGTTCATTTATAGTTCCCAGCATTGCCGTTCTTTTTCTTTTTTTTTTTGCCTTTGCAATGAGCATTATACTCACATCATGAAACACCACTTTAATTGGCCAAATTAGAAATTGTCAGATATATCGAAGTAGGAGTCATTTGGCAAATGGAACCAATCTGTCACTGAACTCATTGGATTGCATTTCTATTAACTGATTTCTATCTCCTTTCATTTGATGCTTCTTCTTCTTCTTTCCATAACCCCCTCTGTCCCCTTCACACGGGATTTTAACCATGCATGAGTCACGCCAACAAAGCCTCGAAATACCTCACATCTAACATTGCATTCTTCCCACCCTCGCATGCATTTTTATATTGCCACTTTTATCCGAGTCATAGGTTTAATTCCATCAGCTTTTGGTCTCGGTTTGAACTTAAGTGGCATCTGTTTTTTAAGAAGTTCACCAAAGAGGTGGAATAAGATGCTTTTAGAAAGATTACATTGAGAATAGAGGGGGCTGCTCGGTGAGCCAAAAGTAATTACACATGCTATTTTTTTTTGTTAGTCATTACAGATCCAGTTTACCTGTTGGCTCCAAGAAAACCTCCAGAAAACGAGGCGCACAATCATTTGTGAAAGAGCAGTGTGTGTCATTTTTGTCATCTTGTTTATGCTGTTTCATGCAACACATTCCAGCCTTCCGTCCGTGTATATATTTGATGGCTTAATTTTCCACGCTGGTGAGTTCAGTGTGAACATAGTTCTTTGTCGTTTGCACCCTTTTTCTTTGATTTTGCTTCTTAAAGCAAAACCTTTCATAGTTCATCAGAGCTTAACTATTTCTTGGATACTGCACAGACCCGCAAGCTCAAAAAGATAGAAGTTTAACAAATCACTGGCATTTTCAATAGACTGTACATGCAGAGGTGGCTTTGCGTCGGTACTCATGGAATGGCCATCAGTCCCTCACTGATGGAGGGCTGTTAAAATGAGTTCCTCCTGCTACACAGCCGATTCCAATTATCAGCCCATAATCAAGCGGTGAAAAAGCCTGAAAACGATCCTGAGTTTGGACACCACATGACATGCATGACCACACAAACGGTTTAAATCATGGATTAATGCCTTAGCGAGGCGTCTAAGAACACATCTTTCTACCACACTGGCTGACATACTGTTACACACAAGTACCGATGTCAAAACCACATAAGGACCCGGAGGTACCTCGCAGCATGTTAATGTGCTTTGGCTTTTTTCAGCTGTTTGCACAACACACATCAAGTTGATCTCAGTGTGCTGCCAGTAGTTAAGCAAAAATGATTGATTTCAATGTTTGAGCACCACATGACCTAAATATTTATTCAACATTTCTATCATAGAAAGGTTCTTACTGCTGCTTGCTGTTGAAGGTGTCCTGACTATTGTCCTGAGTTTTTATGGTGTAATAAACCTAATTCTCCTTTCCGATCGTTTTTTTTTTTTTAATTTCTCCACATGCCACATTTTTAGTTAACTAAATTATGTTGACAAGATACTTATATTTGTGGGGAATGGGAACGAGTGGTAAGTTTTCAATGAACAAAATGGCCAGGAATGCACACCGAAAAACCTTCACATTTCTCAAAAGCTGACAGTGTGCCCTACAATCCGATGTGCCTAATATAAAGAGACTGTAGCTAGCTTTATATTCCCCATTGAATTGTTTCCCTTATAATCCGAAGCGCCTTATATTGCAGAAAATACAGTGCTCTTAATTAGAAAATATAAATGTACACTTACCGTCAAAAATGTCCAACATGAACCGATAATGGCCCCCTGGGGGCAGAAAAATCAACTCAAAATACATCTATGACTCAATGTTTTGCTTTCCTTTTAATTGTATACCAATTTACCTTTTTAACTTCAGTAACTATGGATCACAGTAAGTTTCATTGTTTGGTCCGGGTTCACTTGGACAATCTCATAGTGTACCCTGAGCTTTTAATAGTCAGTGACTGTTAGGTCGTGTTGGCAGAAGACCTCACTGTAACAGTTTTTAAATATTCCCGCCCGCTGCGCTCAAGGTTTTGCTCCTTCCATGCTTCCATGTTGCAGATGATTAGTGCTGGCCATGCTTGTTATGAGCTGTGTTGGCTGGTTATCATGGACTCCAACAGAGAGACATCTGGAGCTGGGTCAATGGGGCTAACATGGCAGTTTGGATCAGAACTGCTGGTGTAATGGCCCTGATTAGCCACTGCTCGTGTTCTGTTTAAAAATGCAAAAAGATGTGAAGAGATTGCCCGTTACTCCTTCCCCCATCACCGTCAACACCCTTAACACGTGAGCATAAGGTGGATGCCCGAGGTCGGTGTTCCATACTCATTAGAATGTTGATAACATTACACCAGTCCAGGGCAGTTAATTGCCACTTACAGGTCATGCAATTGTATGGGTTCAAATTGGACAGATGGACAAATAGAGGAGCTTCGAAAGAGTGGACAATGTCAGTAAAGGTTTGCGTGTGCAAAATTAATTGCTCATGCAATCAGATGTGATTTCTAACTGGGCCCACCCAGGATTGTACCTGCCAGTCGTGCACTGCTGTGGAGTTCATTTTGCACATTCAAGGGGGAGTACATCACTGAGATTGGGCAGAATCTCTGCGCCTTCTCAGGAGACCCCAATCAAAGACACCATGTTTGTTCAATCATTAACGTTGCATCCTCAAAGAGAGCAAGCCATTTTCGACAATTAAGATCGGTCAATAATTTGAATAAATAAGACCCACACGTGTGGACTGACCAACATTATGGATTTGCAAAATGTTTTGGAATGTGGGAGGAAACCCAAAGTACCTCAAGAAAACCCACGCAGGGACAGGGAGAGCATGCAACCTCCCCACAGGAAGGCTAGAATTGCACCCACGACCTCTGCATTGTGAGGCGGGCATGCTAACTAGTCAATCAAGATGCCGCTCATCTTCAGTGATCCTTGCTAAAATCCTTGACAAAATTTCAAATTACTGGTTTTGTGAGTGACAAAAATTAGCATTGCGATTTTGAAAGTTTTATTTTTTTTGCCACAACATACAATTTATGGTGACTTGTGATTTCAAAACCATCAATTTGCTGTGTATATGTAATAATAGGAGAAGACAATTTGGTTTCATCATTATTGCAACCCTCTGAAAAAGTGGCCCTTGCCAAACATTTGTATGACCCCCCCTAATTTTGTGCATGCAGAGCTCTCCCAAAATTCCGATGGTAAAAAGCATCAGTGCTACCTAAATCTTTGTTATTTACTCTTGGCCACAAAAACTCAATGTAACATCCCAAAACACACTCTGAAGTCCCTGTTGATGACACAGGTGCTCCTTGATGTGTAGCCTATTTAATTAATTAGTTTGAAATTACAGTCGGACAGCTATCCATGCAGGTGTGAAATCCTCACCTGTTTTAGCTCTGCCAAGCACAGAAAATCACAGCTTGTTTTAATTGCTGCTTGTTACTTGGGGCAGTGATTCACCAGATCATCACCACCTACAGCACGGGAGTGGAATTGTATTGTTTGTCATTTGCCTCCTTTCAGTTGCCGCTCTACTCAGTTCAATTTCTGCTGGACACGCAAAAAATATATCCATCATGATAATAACCACAAAAGCCAAAATATGCCATGAGTTTTTAATAGGATTCAATTTTCCTGACAATTTTAGTTGGATTATTATTTGTTGATATTACTGTGGTCCACTAAGGTCTCCCTTATGTCTTGCCTCGCATCATTCACGGCAGTTGTTTGAATTTGTGTGACTTTAGAAATCTTCAATTGCACAACCAGTGTTATTCAACTTCAAACGCTTTAGTGTACTTGACAATTTGACATGACAAGACCTATGGTTCTTACCAATTTAGCCACTTGTGATTTCCTGAATTTGTGACACTAGACAGAAAAGTAGCCACTGAGAACTCCACATCTCCCTCAGCAAGGGCATTCCAAGTGCCTTGCATTCGGCATCCTCAGGTTACAGAAGGGGAGGGAGAAGATAGTGAAGACTTCAGGGAGAGGAGTGAGGTGGACCATGAGGAGGGAGATGAGATGAGAGCAAAGAGAAGAGGGGGATTAAAGAGTTTAGAGGTCTTAAAACTGGAGTCTGAGGAGGAGAGGCCATGCCAAGAAGTGTGGGGTGAACGAATGAAAAGTAGCCAGGAAGAGCGATGGAGAGAGAGAGAGAGGAAGGGGTAGGTGTGTGTTGAGGAATCCATTATGGCATCCCGTAAGCTTACTCTCCTCGATCCTGCCTCCTGGACTCAATACCATGTCCCCTGACACACACAAGCACACACGCACTCACACAAAGCAAGTCCCACCACATTTTGTAACTTTCCCTGGGGATCCACCAGACCAATTCTCTCTATTGATTTTGATGGAGACCTGAGAAGCTGATGTGAAAGACTCACTTTAGACTAAGTGTACCTTAGCTTCAACACACAGAGCCATGCAGAGCTATGCTGACTGTCTCTCCGGCACATTTGAATGTGTCCACTTTTGCCTCCCACCAGTACAGTATTAGAGTACAAGTGGAACCTCGCCGTGGCTGTGTTAAGTGAAGTCAGTGCTATTTAAATAGGTCGATGTGGCATTTAATGGCGGGAGGTGGAGGTTAGACATGAGTAGGTAAACAGACGCCAGATGCACACTCCAACCGACACATTCTGCACACAAAACTATTTGCACATTTTTAAATGTCACATTTAGGGGCAATGTGAGAATTTTGATGGAAATGCTTAAAAGCTGTTTGGGGAATATTATCCTTTCCAAATGGAAAAAATACCTGCTAAAACTGAAGCCATTACAGCAACATCTATTTTTTCAAAAGATAGATACAAGTGAGTGAAATAGTTTGAAACTGCAGCAAACGCCTTCAGAACATGATTTTCATCAGCTTTGATGTGCTTGGACTTAAAGTGTAGTTGTTCAGTAATGGACTGGTTAATAATGCAAATTGTGTGCTTGAAGTCGTGCCATTGATGTTTTGCGAATGTGAAATCAGGCATTTTCTCTGAAACTGGTGATAATAGTCAAAACCTACTTCGATGCAACATCAATTAGCCATCATATTGTGATCACTTGAACAATATAACCACATTGAAAACAAAAGCTGTCATAAATTTTCTGCATTTACGCAGATAGTAAACGTCACTTGTTATAACTTGTGTTTGTTTCCAGGATGATGCAAAAACTACGTATCCAGGTTCCATCAACTGTTAAGGACAGTTGAGATAAGGAGGAATCCATTACATTTTAGTATATAGTCTACTTAAAAGTGTCATTACTCATTCTCTTCAAATGCAAGTACCATGTTTTCTGGACGATTCGGTGCTTTGGATTATAAGGCACACCTTGAATGGCCTATTTTAAAACAGTTTTCATATATAGGGCACACTGCATTATAAGGTGCATAGATTAGAACAGTGGTCCTCAACTAGAAAGGCTGTAGGTCCACCTTTTTTTTTTTATAAGACCAAGGTCCGGTCCCATGGACGGCGGTCATGGGGAGCAGGGCTATATGCCAATTTAGTATGGTCAAGCCAAGCTTATACAAATCAACACTCCTCACAACCAACCAATAATGGGGTGCATGAAAATAACAATTATTCACTTTGCCAGTACACAGCAAATAATGAGAGGTATTGTGTTGAGGCAGAGGAACTCTTTTATTTTGTTAAGTTGTGCCTGCTTAATAATAGAAATAGCCCTTTTAGGGAAATAAGACATTTTTATTTTAACTTTGTAAAACAGTAGTTGTCTTTTTTTCCCTTAATTTAACAAAAGCAAAACAAAATACTAATTTTACCAAAATAAATACTAAACATGAAAACAAAAATATTATTTTCATTTGTACAATTCCCCTTTTCACATCCCCTCTGAAATCACTGAAAAATATATCAGAAGAGGAGTTAAGAACCATTTTAAATACTGACACAATGTGCAGTGCTGTTCTTCCACTAAAGGTGAATGCAATGTCTGAGGCATGCAAATATTATTTGAGGACGCCATTGGGATGTTCATTTACCATGTTGCGGTGTTCTGCTGTTAAACAGCTGCAAAGATCCCCGGGTAGGCGGGAGCAAAACTGCACACAATCGAAACCTCCCGCGATTCGTCTTGTCTAATTGTCTGTGTGCGGCTCTCCTGTGCTGAAGCTGTGAGCACACTGTGGCGTCGCGCATGCCTCTGTGACGCTTATGTATGGGCACACCTTAAGTTCAGAGGAGCCAATCAGCGCATCGTTATCGCCACATGCCCTGCTCAGCCAGGGTCTCCAGTTCGTCAAACATTATACACACACAGTCGCGCTGCTGCGTCCTCTGCAATCTGTTCGTGCACGCAAATAATACAACGGATAATTTTAACAAGCGATCGCGGTAATGCGCAGATTATAGTCCAAAAATATAAAATGTATAACGTAAAAATCACTTTATAATTTATTATTTTATACAATTTGCCGAGGGTCCGGACAGAGGAGGTCGGCGGTCCGGTCATGGATCGCGGTCCGCCAGTTGAGGAAGACTGGATTAGAAGCTACAATAGTGGCTGCGGTTGAAACTATGCTAAAAGGAATACAAGACAAAACAATACCGCTTTATTTACACAGAGCTTTCACAACCGCTGCAGCTGTAGCAAAGCGCTTAACAGAACATTTAAAATATTACGGAATATTCATCCATATAGAAGGTGCATTGGATTATAAAATGCACTGTCAGCTTTTGAGAAAATTGAATGCTATTAGGTGTGCCTTATCATGCGGAAAATACGGTAAGTATACATTTTCGTGTGCATTCACGAAGTGGTTTCCATCAATGTGTACAAATTGGTTCAAATCCAGATTGGGATTTTCTCTGGCCTTTGGCTCCTCCAGTTTCCACTGCTGAACATGAAAGTGCAAAAGTGGCAGATATTGTTCGCTAATTTGCGTGATTCCACACACAAAAAAAGTGGATCGGTGGCCCGTGTGCATTGCAAAAACCCATTAAAGTGGGTGCACATCTGAATAAAACAATGGATTAAGGATTTTTTTTCCCTCTTGTTGGCCTTTGCTCTCAATAGAATGTAAATGATACCGTCTCGTTCTCACGCTACGCAGCTGTACGTAATATTATTTGTGACATCACGTAACTTTGTGATGCTGCTAATAAAGATACATGTCATTATTGTTATGTTTTGGTGAGTAGCTGTGTGAAGGTGAAAAATCTGTATTTTCCCATTTCATGTAATTTTATGACAAGGCTGCTTGAAAGCTTTTTGTTGACTGAATGGAAACAATCTATCCACCATACCAGAGGCTTGTTAAATGCCATTCTTGTTTTGTGTTTTTTTTGTGTTCAAGCTGTTGTGAACAGGGGCTCAACTTACGGAAAGTGTGCACCTGTCCTTCTCACTGTGTTCCTACGGGGCTTTTGAGTCACGCAGCAATAACCCTGAGATCTCAACAAATTTGCTGCTTGATGAAACACCAGAGTTTGCCATCTCTCCCAAGGCCGGCCTATATTTTTACCTCATATCCCAACAGGAACCAGTGTCAAAATGGCTTTAAATCTGCTTCAACACGTGTCTTCGCACATCCTGTCCTTGCCCTTTGCTCCGTCTTACTACTTGAAGAACCATCATCAACAACCACTTGCTGAAAACATTGCGAGCCAAACATTTATGGATAGATAAACTTACTTTACTCGGAGATATGCAATACAATAATTTCAACCAAGCTAACCTGTTTTTCAAATGTTACTCTTTTACCACCTTCGTCCGACATGAAAACAAAGTAAGTGAATAGTCTCAGCAGTGCCTTCGATGAGCAGCAATCCCATTAGTAGTAGTGGTTTATATAACAGATTATCACATAATTGATATGCATTATATATATTTGCAAGGTCCAATTCAAAGGTGTTTCTCCTTCTTTGTGCACCATTGATGTGCAGCATCAAAATTGTCTCACTCAAACTATCAAACCATAAATTGTGTTTTAGACATCAACATTTTGATGCAGAACCACAAACTGGAGTGGCAAGTCAGTGGCTTATTTTTGAGTCAGGTGTCGAAAGAGATCGTCTCTTCCTCCTCTAGGAATTATTAGTGAAACTTCCAACAGATAGGGTAGAATTTCAATCCATGTTATAAAGGTCGAGGTGGATTGTAATTGAGTACTGCAGCATGTCAGAACTCACATGAACCATACTAAGACTTGAGGTGCTGAGATGAACTCAGTCGGGCAGGATGAACTGCGTGGTCAATTTGATACAGAGCTGCTGTAGAAATAGCAGCCATGGTAGACGTGTGGATATAGACGTTTTTCAGCTGGGCCAATGACCCGACACGCTCAATACTTGACTCAAACACCAACTCCACTTCAGAAAATAAGAATAAGCCGGTGGGCAAATGATGGTGCACAATTAGATCACATCACCACCACACTGCAGAACATGCCAACAGTGGTATTTAGCAGTTATACACCATATTCCTTACATACAGCATTGGGATCGGATATCATAGTCTGGTCCTTTTTGAAAGGTCAAATTTATATGCTTCTCCCATGCTGTGTTAAATTACAGGGAACTGCTACTTAAACATATACATTTACTAATAAAACAAAGGCAATTACACCCCCTCCGCCCCCCCCCCCCCCACACATATATGTATAGTTTTGGATTGTCCTCTCTTAAGAAAGAGGTCTCTTTGTTTTGTCTCTTTCATTTTCAAAGCGCACAATACCGTATATTGAGTGTTTTCAAAGCAGAGATTTTTAATTGAGCATTAAAAAATGTGGCTCGAATGAGTAGGAGTTGACACAAATCTACATACAGATGCACAGAACATGTACTGTACCGTAGCATCTTGAATTGTTATACATTAATTCCGAACACGTTATGTGAGATTCAATCACAAAAACTGTCAGTGAAGGAATTCAAGCAATTCAAGTACAGCTCCAGACATTAATGAACACCATGGGTGCTATTGCACGTTATATGTGAGACTCCAATGTGCATGTCTGTGGTTCCACTGTAACTGGATGCAGTGTTTTATTCCATTTGAAGCTGTTTATGCTGCCTGGTTAAAATTTGATGAGACCTCTAGTAGTAAACGAAGAAAGAAAAGATGGTTGCAGAGACAGTCGCATTGCGGGAAACTTCACATCTGGAATTGTGTGGGCATGCTTTTACCAAAATGACCCCACTTTGACATTTGTGCATGAGCATGCATGTGCTTTATCCCCAAAGCTGATTGACACAATTGTGTTGGTGCCTCTTTGTGTGTGTCAATGTGGGGCAGAGTGTGCGTGATTGGCATACAATTATCAGAGTGCCGGTACACTTGTACTCTCCTGGGTTGCTCCAATACCCACTAGGACTCTGTTATATTGAGAGTAGTTTGAGTGCATGTGGGTGTCAGGGCCAGAGGCCTCCAGTCTAAACTTTGAGAAAGATTTGTCTAAATCCAGCCATCCACTGTCTGTACTGTTCATCCTCACTTGGATGTGCTGGAGCCGAGACCAACCGACTTTAGGCAAGAGTCGAAGAACACCGTGAACTGTCCTCCATCCAGTTGAAAGGCACATATAGACAAACAGCCATTCAAAGTCACATTCACACCTATGGACATTTTATTATCTTGAATAAGCCTACCATTTAATATGGGAGGAATGGTAGGGGCTGGGATTTGAACCCACAACCTGTGAACTGTGAGGTAGATGTACTAACCCAGGATGGGCAACTGGTGGTCCATGGGCTGCATGCGGCCCCCGACCACCAGAGGTGGCAAATCCAGATTCAGAAAGTAAAAACCCTGCCTAAAAAGTCAGCTCATGCAAAATTGACACAACAAAAACAACACGCATAATTCAATAACACTAAATATATAAAGTAAATATGAGACTCTTTTCTTGTGTAACATGACTCAAATAGTAATAGCTGGCATTAATCTGAACACAACAAAATGAGAATAGTGATGCATTACTGTATGTTTTGGTCTCTCCATGTTTACGGAGTGAACACGCTTCTTGATTTGACACGAGGCATTAATCCAACACATCTGACAAGCAGCAGAGAATTCTGTCACGGCTCGACACACCGCTGATGTAATTCTTATTAAGTTTGTCCATCCAAAGGCAACACTGTCCTTGACTCAAGTTTGTCATTGTCAAGAAAAGTTTTTCGTTTGTAGTTGCCGGGCTTCAAAATTATAGCGCGAGAGGACTCCCCCATAAATTGTCAAAGTAAAGTGGATGAAACTGGATGGAACCCAAACCTGAAACATTTTAGACAAATGAAACCCAAAAAGGCTGCCAATATGAATACAACTGTGTTTTACTTTGAAGTATTACTTCCTCTTGCTGGTGAATTCAATATTCTATCTCACTCGCTGGAAGAAAATAGTCCTGCTTTAATTGGGTCATGTCATCAAATTCAATTATAATCCGTTAGAGTTGTGGGCTTTTCTAATAATGACTTGCTCTCATTCATACAAACAGTTTGTAGTTGTACCCTGAAAATGTATGCGGTGCAAAGGAAAATAAAACAAAACAATCTTGGCATCATACGTACGCATGCACGTCAGTAAAATGAACAAGCTTTAAAGTCCACAATATATGAGCCAGACAGATTTGTGACAGTAATGCCTTTTTGTTAAAGCATCTACTTGTGCGCCAATCTATACAAGACAGAATAAAAGTCAGTAAACGTATTTGTAAGGCATGAATTATGCATCTTCTAATTCCCTGATAGCAGCCTGCAGACATTCTGCGCTTACCAACCTGTGTGTTAGTTGTTTGGTGCCCTAAAGCGTTACAAACTCTCCCAACACTCATTGTCAACATCCTGCATACCGTAACGTACTTTAAATACATTAATATTAAAACTTATCAGGAGACACTAAACTAAACATGCTTCAGGAATATGTAATTTAAAAAAAACAGTTTTGGCTTCAGTTTTGCACTATTACCACCACAAATGCTAATGCTACCCTTTGTAAACTCTAAACAAATAGGTACAGTACTCCTTCCCCAGGTAGCATCAAAGAGGAGCCACAGATGTGTTTGCTGACGACTCAGGCAAATCTCATGAGATCACTTCTATCCCTGATGTCAGGATCATATAAAATAAATAACGTACATTGTATTGGAGCGGAAAATAATCATTGATAAAACACCACTTAATAGGACACTTCATGATGGTGTCGCAGTCGAGTCCTAAAGACCCATTCATCCATCCATCCATTTTGATTACCACTTGACCGCATCAGGGTTGTGTGTGAGTTGAAGCATATCCGAGATGACTGAGGAAAGCGCAAGAGGTGAGGCACACCCTCGAGTGGTGTCCAGCCAACCAAATCGTGTTTTGTACGCTGTCGTGCAAACTGGAAAGTTTAGGTTGAGAAAGGGAGACGATCTCATGATGCCAAAGTATGCAAACACAAAACTTGCTTCAAACCACCTCAATTCTTTTTTTTACCCTATGTGTCGGAAGAACCACTTCTGTGGTTAGAATAAAAATTTGAGGAATTGCCCATAAGCAAGGAAAATTGTGCACTGGTGTGTGCCAATACCGTGTGTGTTTTCTTTTTCTACGGCTAATTAGAAGGTTTTTAATACTTGATTTGTGTTCATTGTTTTATTGCAGCTTTCAGGTGCATCATCATTCTTTCATGTTTGGTTACATTTTTAACAAATGGTTTTACAACACATTTCATATCATTTTCATACTCAAACAATGATAGCTACTTCCTTTGCACATCTGTCTAACCGGCATTGTCTTGCCAACTATATTCAATTAAGAACTGTTGTTATGATGGCAATCCTCTATTATGAGAAGCATTTATCTGAAAGTCGTTTGGAATTTGATATGTAAGAAACCAAGATACACAATTAACAGCGGGGGATGCACCGTGCCCGATCAAAATGAATGCAACTCTTTCTCTAAAAAAATAATTTCACACTATATTTTCCTTCGTCGTTACCGTGTGGATGCCTCAACATGTCGCTTGCAGTTACAATTTACCTCATCGCAACACAGAGTCAGTCCCTTTATTTGACCATGTTCCCCATCAAGGGACAAGAAGAAACGATCAAGCGAATCTCATCTTGTGTGCGGATAAACATGCGTGGATGTCTAAGAAACATGGCGGAGGTCATCTTGTCTGCAAGAGTACTTTGAATGCAAACATGATGGGGATCAATATAAGGCAAAGAAAGTCGTTGATGGAAAGCAAATACAAACACAAAGGATCCAGAGGGAGGTGGAAAGGTGTGACTCATGCCTCTATTCCTGACACCACATTTAGTGATTCCAAAAACAAGCTAAGATGATGAGAGTGAGATCTCGTTCCTCCACCTTTCGTGTCATTCATCCTCTATCTCGTTGATGGCTGCTCCAATTGCAGCTTATTTTATTATTATTATTTTTACCTTTCTGTTCTGCATGCCCTTTTCATCTCCTCCCCGCCGTTTCATCTCCGCCCCCCCCCCCCTTCTCACAGGTTGTCTCATCTAATCTCCTCTCATGGCATCGTTCCCCCGACTCTCCTGCGCCCACCTCTATCTACAATCAATGACAAACTTGGCAAAGGGCTTACTTTGTTTTTGGATTGATCAACCCCACTGCAGGAAATCTTTTGTCAAGATGACTTTCGGAGCTGGTTTTGCTAATTGTACTAATTAATTACACAGGGGGAGTGGGGGGTATGAGCCATTGGCAGCACACAAAATGAACTTGATCTAATGGAGGGCTTGCTAAGTGACATCATTTAACACAATAAAATCAACTTGGTAGCTTCTGGAAACCCAGTCGTCATAATCAGTTTTTTGGAGCTATGCCATTTATTTACGCAAGTGGACGATACGACTGGCGATTAATTGGGGCATGCCGTCTGTTAGAGTGGAGGACCAAGCAATCAGAATCGAGTTAATCTAGGGATGTCCAGCAGTTTTCTTATGATGAATCAATAATACAAACATCTGCTAATATAGCCACAAGACCAGCGAGAAATTGTAATGATCCAAATGCAAAGCCATTATTCAAATCAAGTATAAGTTTTAAGTACTTTTAAACAAAAAAAAAAAAAAATTGGTCAATACATTAACGTGTTCAAAAGACATGTATTGCCTCACATGAAGCTCCTGATTGTAAAAATAAGAATAAGAAAACCTTTATTTGTCTGACAATGAAGAAATTCCCAATTTACAGCAATAAAGTTATTAAAGGAGGAAAGTAGAAGAACAAAAAGTATAGGAGCTGCCATTAAAGGCAGCCACTCTCATGGCGCCATCTTGAAGATCCCCTGTTTGACTCCAATATGGTCCATGCTTAACCGCTGACTTTGGGGTCTATCTGTGTGGAGTTTGCATGTTCTCCATGTCTGTTCGGGTTTATTTTGGGTGCTCAGGATTATCCCCGCTACTAAAGTTACTTTTCTGTCACTTTGTTGACAAATGGGCTGATATGAGAGCTCATTCGGGGATAGGTTGAAATACATTTTGCTCTCCATTTTCAATGTGACAAATTGACTCCCAAAATTACCTTTTAATGATCTTACAGTAATGTGGATTTGAAAATGTACTTGAGTTCTTCTTCCTGGTCATTTCACATTATTGGTAGGCAGAATTGATTGTGTTCAATCTTAACAGCCCCATTGACTAATAGCAAGATTGACATATTCCAGTCAAGCCTCGAAGGTACTTTGACTATGACTATGCTGTGCCCTTGGATTGGCAGGAACAAGAAGTCAGACAGAACACCAAAGACATTACCCCATCATAAAAATAAACATAAAACAAAAAAAACTTGGAGGGTTATGAGACACTTTCATGGTGGATTTATTTCTTCTTTTTTTATGGACATTCTTCTGTTTTGTGTCCTGCATGAAATAAATCCTTTCTAAAAGCTTTCTGTCCAACATCGGTGAGGCACACTCCCTTCTCGTCAGCTGACATCATCTTTCCTTTGGTGAGTTTCCATTTCCTAATTCTTTTGTGACAATGATTTAAAAAAAAAAATCTGATTTTGTTGAGGAATATCTTCTACTGCATAAAGCACTCATGAACTCAAATGTAAACTTGAGCTTGACAGATTATCGTGTATTGTGGTATTGTGGCATTAAAAAAGAAATTACACTGTGAAATTACAATAAATTCAACCCTTGCAAACATACATAACTTGTATTAAATATCTTACAGCTGTATTCTCTGATTATTGTGGAAGGCTAAAAGAGATGGGGAGGGAGGGAGGGAGAGAGAGAGAGCGCTTCACAAAGTCATCTCGAGTCTAGTGCCTTTAATCAACTTGAGTCTAGTCTCCAGCATAGGCTTTTCCATCCCATTTCGGTGGCTGCTCAAGCCTCCCTAAATTCACTCTCATCCCTCCAAAAATGAGAAAGGTTATTTATTTATGTTTGTTTAACTGTATGCCCTTTTTCGACAATTTAGAAAAAAGCCACAAAAATGGTTGTTCTACCCACCTAGTCCCACCTCACCTCGCCTAAAAGAGTACTGAGCACGCTGTCTGCGCAGAGCAACACACTGACCTACAGTGATGCTGTACATAGTCATGGTGTGAGTACTTGACTTAAACCAGGATATGTGGAACTCTCTCAATACCAACACACTATTATCATTACCTGGATTTAATTGCCGGTCACTGTTTAATAATAATAATTATTATAGTATTATTATTATAGACACTTTTCTGTACCCTGCAATAGGCTGTCAACCAGGTCAGGGTGTACCTCGCCTACTGCCTGAAGGCGGCTGGGTTAGACTCCAGCATGCCCACGACCCTCATGAAGATAAGCGGGTAAGAGACTGGATGGATGCATGGAGGATTTTGTGTATCTTTAATTGTGTGCAGTGTTAGCAGTATTTCATACAGGATCACCATTAGTTGAGGAACTTTGGCACTGCCGTTTCTACACAGAGCATGTGTGCACTGACTTGGATTCACAAAATGTTGAACTTGTGTAGTGAGCAGCTTCACCTGTCATTTTGTTCTACCCCTCCCACGAACAGTTGACTTTTTCCACTTAAAATTTTGTCCTCATCTCCTCACGTAAGTGAAGTTCATATTGAGCGCACCATTCTCAAAGTATAAAAGAGAAGGGTCACCATCAGCAGCTCCTTCCCACTGCTTCTTTATTTCTTCACACCGGTCTTCCTTTTCATCTTACGTGAGCTGTAAAATCAATAGAACAGTTATTTGTGAAGAAGGTGTTGAAAAACGGAGGCTCAGTGGCCACCAGTGGAGGCAATGATGACTAGGGAGGAACAGCGGTCTTCTCCTACTGTAGGTTAAAAACCATAACACTGAATGTATTCCATTATTTACCGGATTAACTAGCCCACAAAAAAATCCACAAACAAATACACACATACGGTATACGTAGATCAATAGTGATGAATCATGAGCAGACTGTAAAATAAAGGGCAGACAATGAAACCATTAACACACATAGAAAATGGCATGTGTCTGTCAGCCATCTTGGGTAAAGACAAACAAGTACGTCGAAGGGTACGTTCCCGAAGGTAGGATGCGGTTAAATTGGCCCGGACGCTGATTGATTGCTATTGTTGGAGCTTCTCTACTAGCATCATCAAGTTAGTCAGTGTCCTCAGGAGGGACATTCAGTCTGAATAACAATTTAGAGTGAGACTATGAACTCATTATGGATACTCCAATGTGACGTTTTGAAAAAGAGTGAGTTATGACTTGCAGTGGAATGTAACCTCTGAAAATTCCATGAGGTTGAACTCATTCAGAATTCACCATACATTTTGGATAATAGAGCTCTAGTTGCACAAAATATGAAAGAATTTGTAAATATTTCACTTTACTTTCAGTCCTTGTCGGTTCATTGTCCTTGTCACCTCTTGTTTTCCGTTGATGTTTATTCGTTAGCTGTTTGTGTTCAAGCCACGTCAAGCCATTTTCCTTGTGTTTGTTTAGTTACTTTGATCCTTGTTGTTTTGGACTCCTGTTTATTTGGTTGATTCACCCAAGAACCTTGTTTGCCTTTTTGTTTTCTTTAAATTGAATTACTTTTTGAGAGCACAACTGTCTGGCATCCCTGCTTCCCTGCAATCGGGTCCTCAACCATGCCAACATATGACAAGAGGTTAATTGGATATCACCTTTTTTGTCAGAGTATTAAGCTTTATTTTCGCATCTGAGCTTTGTAAGCGGGACGTGCAAGAAAAATCACGTTGTGTTGCGTGACATGATGACGTTTCGTTGCCCTCTTAACTGAATTCCTTTCTTCAGTTATCTAGATAGTGTGAGAGGGTCGATGTTCCAATACATCAATTATCACTTTATTATGGTGTTTTTGGTAAGACTGGCATGTCATATCATGAATTACTCTGCATTTCCCCACCTCTAACATCACAGGTTGCCTCACAGCGATAAAAAACAAACAAAAAAAACACAAAAACACACAAAAACCCTCTTTCTCACACATACATAGGCATAAGCCCACACACACATACACACACGTACACTTGGGAAAAGACAAAGAGAGTGCTGGAAAGGCAGGACGATGGAAAAAGTGGCAGAGCAGAATAATGTACAGTATGTTCTCTGCACGAGTTGGTGGTGCACTATTTTACAATTTTCATGACCTGTCAATCACTTCCGACTTATTAGGTTTCTTTGTTTTCTAAACCAGTCCCGATTGCTTGTGTGATGTTCTTTTTGTCCAAATGAAACACAAAACAATGACTGACCGTTTAACAAAATTAATGTTTTGTTCATAACATAGTTGTGATAACAAATTACAGGACTTCGTATTGGGGCTATGTCAGAGTAAACCTCTGAAGGCACACTTGAACTTCCCTTAACTAGCCACTGTTACATTCAAAACAAAACAAAGAATGAGAGGCAAATCATTAAGGCGGACGTGTGAGGCGGACGTGCTAACCAGTCGACCACCGTGCCGCCGTGTGACACTTTCCAACTTTTTTATCACTTCCATTTATTAAAGTATAACATAGAAACTTTATGTGACCACTTTATTCTCCCTCTCCTACTTTTTCCTTTAAGACGTTCTGCAGTTCTGCGTGCACGTGTTTGTGCACGTGTGCATATGTCCGTGTACTCACAATCCGTGATCTTGCCACTATTTTCTCTTTGAGTGGGATGAATATAGAAATCCAAAGATAGAGAAAGGACTAAAAGAGATTAAATTGACACTTTGCCTCACAAACCAGCCTCTCACTTGCGCGGCTGCTTATATTCACTTTTAGACTAACAGTGTTTGGAGAGTTGAAATCATAGTTTGGTGCTCTTTCATCTGTAATGACTCATTCACTGGTGCCTGACTGAGAAACAAATTTACACCGCTGTCTTGGTTGCTTGTTGAGAGAGAAATGTTTTGATCTTGCCTCTCCATCCCACATTTGGAAACACTGTTGGGATAATGATGATAATGATGATGATGAGAAGAAGGATGATAATGACATCACAAAAGCCTTGCGTGGTGGGTTGCCTCCGAGTGGCGCGAGGGGGAATGCCGGGGCTCTTGGGCCCCAGATGCGGCTAAATGCCCACCAGCCGGCGGGGAAGAAGATGGCGTCTCACCGGAAGGTGAGGCGCCCAGCGCTCGCCCCGCCGGAACGGAGTGGAGTGGGAGTAGCCGCCCCACAACCCTCCTTAAATAATAATCAGGCGAGGGCCATTCCGGGGCCCATTTGAACCTCGCGAGGAGGCACCAGCGAGAGTCGTACCGGGTGTGGGACCCGGGGAGGGGGGGGACAAGTCCCTGATGGGGGCCAATTGCCCAACAGGAGGAGGATCAGGAGGACAACACAAAAGATTTATAGTGCACCTTTCAAGTACATTTTCATATCCAGGCGATAGTCATGCCTGTAGGTAAAGAAATTGCATGTCAACAGTTTTTCCTTCAGAACGTTAGTCATCTCAAAACCTTTTCAAACACCTCATCTTGGCATATACCATATACGGCTTTAAAAATCGACTGCTGGCAGTTTTTATTAAATATAAATGTTTGTTTCCTCGCAGCTTGTTGTACTGTCCAACTCTTAATCCAAAAAAAGCTTCACGGCAGACCTGTCGTACACCATTTTTGTTGACACATAGGAGCACTTTTAGCTCTTCTTCCATTCTACACTTTCCAATAAAAGTACAGTTTTCAAATGTTTTTATTTTCTGGCACCCAACAAAATATGTTTTAGTTGAAACAATATTTAGTCCAATTAAGGTATTCTTAAGAATGGTCTTAGGTTTGATTTTTGTGGGAATATGATGGTATTCAAAACCATATATAAAAGAATCACAAAAATGAACACAAAAATTACTTTTGCTCAGTCGTGTATTTTGTGGAGTATTCTTAAGAAAACTCAGTAGGTGAATGCCGTCTTCTCGAAAAGCTTACAGGTGGGACTTGTTCTTAGGAAAGGGTTGGTGAAGGAGCCCAAAACGTATTGTAAACAGCCCCCAAGATGAGTTAGACAAGGCAGAACAAGTCTTTCAGCCCGTGCCTGGCTTCCCGCTTGATCTCGAAAACCAAGCAAGCCGAAAGTTGACACGCATGCTAATGAAAAAGATGATGAATGTGCTCAACTCCTCATGAACTAGCACTGCAGGATCCTCAATTAGCATGTCTCCTAAAACAGCTCCTGATAACCAAAAGCCTTAGTCAGCATCTGCCTCCTGTCCTGTCTTACGCCACTCATCAACGGTCTTGATACATTGACGATGTCAACATTCTCTCTCCATTTAATGCAAAGCTGGTGGAACTTTCCCCTGACTGAAGATTACAGCTCCATGCACAGAGGCTTAATAGGTTTAACATCACCGTTTAGAAAATACCACTTCCGAATCGTGCGTCATTTTGTTATTGGGCATTCTTTAGTGTTTTTAGCTGTCAGTTTTGGGACTTGATTCAATTGGAGGACAGGTGAAGCTTTCCGACACTGACCAGCACATTTTGCTCCAGATTGGCTTGAAGGGATTTCATTGTACACAGCACAGAGTCAAGACCTTTGCCCGATGTAAGAAAGCTGCCAGAAAGAACACGTTGGAGTCTCCTCCATTTTCGCCCCAAAATAGATACATTGGTCTTTTATGTGTTTCATTTTTCTGCCTATAAACAAAGAGCTGACAAGCCTTGCGAAAATACATAACTCCACTTTAAGTAGAGTAACAGCAATTTTGCCACTGTGAATAAATACTGAAGTATGAATCATGAAATATTGAACATTTCAAACAAGAACTTCAAAATAACAAGTTTCGAGACATGACTTGAAGGGTGACTCAAGACTTGAATAAAAAGGATGATAATTTGGATGGTTGTATTAAGTTCCTTTTTAATTGTTACTATTTAATGAATCCTGAAACTTCGAATTGAGGATCAGGTTAGCATCGACTTAATTCAATTTTATTTGATACGAAAATAAACTTTCCAAAAAATATGGCCATGTCTCCATCTTCTTCATGTGCGTCACAAGGATGACAAAATTCTGAAAATATTACTGAAGGCCTATTGGAATTAAAACGCATAGTTAAAGAAATGAGCGGTAGAAGCAGTGTCCCGGTGGTACCGATGTAGGGGCGAGAGGAAGACCAGAGGAGGGAGATGAAAGACAAAATGTATGAGAGTTGAGCCCCAGAGATGGCAGATTGCAGACTGGCTAAGCGCAAGTCTCCTATGACCAAATATGTGCGTGCACACGCACCGTGCCTCTGTTTGTGTGTGTACACGTGTCAGTGCATGGTCTTGAATAACCTTGACCACATTCTCCATCAGCAATAAGAAAAGGTGGATGAATGAACGGTACTATACTTGTGCACGCATGTGCGAAAGTGTGCGCGTGCATTCCAGCCACGGACGTTTAAGCTGTCATGTCTCATTCAAATAGTCCCTTTGATCAAACGTCTTTGTTTTCTCCCACTTTCCTCAAAAGCATTGTAAAACGGATAAAGTGGAGCACTGAGTGGGGGAGGGACTCAGGGAGCATGTGAGGTGAAACAATAGAGGGAAGGGAAAGGATCTTGCTATTTGGTAATAACCCACTATCATCTGTAATAAAATGCTTGGAAAAAAAACACCACACAAAAGCACATTGGAATACAAATACAGAGGTGTCATCATCGAAGGTGTGAGCATACTCTGTTTCTCCACCTGGATATGCTCTGTCCATTTGTATACCAATTAGATATTATTGTCGGTCATGGATAAACTGGAGCAAAGTGTCTATTTTTTTAATAATACAGTATATATATTTTTTTAATTATGTTGTCAATAAAATTAATCAATGGCATTTTCATAATAAATTAATTATCTGTAATAGTTACCTATCTGTGGCGGCACAGTGGGTGACTGACTAGCACGTCCGCCTCACAGTGCAGAGGTGCAGAGTTCGATTCCAGCCTTCCTGTGCAGAGTTTGCATGTCGTCCCTGTGCCTGCGTGGGTTTTCTCCAGGTACTCTGGTTTCCTCCCACATTCCAAAAACATGCATGACAGGTTAATGGAACACTCAAAATTGTCCCCAGGTGTGACTGTGAGAGGCAGTGATTTTCTGGCAACGAGTTCGGGGTGTACTCCGCCTACTGCCCGAAGACAGCTGCAATAGGGTCCGGCTCACCCGCGGCCCTCGAGAGGATGAAGCGGTTCAGATAATGGATGGATATTTGATATCCTTTTATTGGGTTGGCAAGATAATGGACTCTGTGCATGGCAGTTTATGATGTATTTCTGGTGGAAAATATGGAGGTGTACAAACATTTGTTTATTGCAAGCGACCGTGACTACATCTTTAAAATTGTGTTAGTGGGATTTTTTTTTTGTAATCAATATATTCTATAGCTTGGAACTTCTGCTTTTGTGACTTTTTCAACACTAAGGAATCCCTCCGCGTGCGATCACTACGGTGTGCCTGCTATTATGTTCACCTTTTTATTTGAACAATTTTACCAGTGAGCTGGAACAACAAAGATAATATAAAGTTTATAGGTATAGTGAGACAGTTTAACTATGGCGACATCGAATTGACAAAAGTAGTCTGTCCAGCTTTCTCTTTGTGTCTCCTTGCTCGGGTCCCCGGTAAGCCACAAAGCTGCGCTCTCCCCATCGTCCATGTGAGGCATCCGGCTCGGGAGGCAATGCTGGCCACTCCATCATGAAGCAACATTTATTCTCTTTATGCAGTTTGTAGTGTATGATTGTCGTGATTATTATTTTATGATTGGTTTTCTTTTATGTTTTCATTTGCTAAAATTTGTTGCATCTGTACTATATAACGTGACAATAAAGATTTTGAATTCCACTTTGTGGTTGTTTGTGTGCCCCTCGAAACAAAGTAGAGGTGAGCGTGTCAAAATAAGCCATGAATGTGTATGTTCACACGGACTTGCATGTACTGCGATATGGAAAAAGGCTCATGAAATGACAATATGATGCTTTGATCGCTTTGCCGACACATGGATAACTGGAACAACAACAAGGGAATATGTCATTTATGGTAACCTGACATGATTCAAGCATATTGCGAGTATATTTTAAAGAGTTTGATACTATGTTAGTATCTATGTCTATGTTAGACTTGCAACCAGAAGTTAGCACACATCCGTATGAATGCGGAAGTGGCGCGTGCAGATAGTGCATACAGAAAAAACAAATTTGAACTGCCTGTTTTCTCATTCACTTAAAAAATATACAACGTGTAAATAAACTTTGATTGGGTCTCTGATTTGATACAGAAAAAGTGTTTTCCTCTGATTAGTTAGTTCCTGATATGTGGGCGTCTTGTGTCTCTTTATTATGTACGCTCCATTGAAATTTACCGGCCCATCAGCGTAATTTGCTTGGTCCTCCTGGAGGAAAACTTTTTCAGCTCCATGATGAGACAGTGAACATTCTGAGGGGGACTGATCAAAATCGATCAAAATAAAGCCATGTTTCCCAGTTAGTTATCAATGTAAATTATACATCTAAATGTACTACACACGCACACGCACACACTGTACATACATCCTGTAATGCGTGAAAACTTACTTTTACGAAGCCATCTTCCACACAATGTGCCCAAATAAAGCACAGTTCTGGTTCCGAGACGCTTAGGACTTTTTTCCAAAAACAAACGGAAGCAGTTTATTCATCATCATCTCTGAGAATAGCAGCTGATGCAAAATTTTTGACAGTGGCTCCTAGTTTTGGGCCAAGCGCAAGTCTAACATAAAGCCCAGTCCAATTGTTATTCTTCTTTTGTTATTTTGAAAAATTGTAGAAGTGGCATAATGGGGCAATTGCAACCGTGAAGTAGGCACTTAAATATTGAGACACGATCCTATGTGTCAGTGGGACCGAATTCATGTCAGAGCATTTTGCAAGGTGTTTGCCTTTTATTAGTTATTGCATCCGATGAACAAACCACACAGATGTCACACTTTAAACCTGCTCATTTTGACATATAAGTGATGCATAAAACGGAGGAAAAAATTTTGTCATGATGGAAGGTCACCTTTAAAGAGTTAATATTGTTTTACTGATTAAGGACTAAAAGTTTTAAATAATGTCATCAAGTACTTATTTCACTCAAAAATAAGTTGGACAAAAAAAAACAATACACAGTACATCCAGTAAACAACAGAATATCACTGATGATGTAGTCGTTGACGCTCAAACTCCATTTTGTTCTGTTAACCGAGCTGCAAACATTTGGGAATGAAATTGTGATGCAGCGATGCCTTGCAAATAGGTGTGAGAGCTGAAGTAAAACCAGAGCAGGAGGAGGAAGTGGAAGAGTGAATTCTGATGAAGACAGTGATGGAGTGAAAGAAAAACAGGCTGATGGAATAGCAAGTGGCCTTGAGAAAAGCTGGAAAGCGAGAGAAAAGATAAGTGAGTGTACGGTGGAAGAATGCTTTCAAGACATGGTGTGATTTAAAAATGAAAGGCGAGAAAAAGAGGAGGAAAAACACTGAATTCAAATGAAGGAGTGTTGTAAGTGAGTTGGAGTTGAGGTGGGAGGTAAATATGAGGCTATACTAAAGGTGGGAAAGCAGCGTGACTGTGGAAGGCTTTATTGATCCAAGTAGTGACACTCAGCCCCCTAACATGGATTACTAAAACACACCGGAGTTCCACAAAAGAAATGCACACACACACACAAATTATGAAAACTGTTTTGAAATACTGACAACTATATGTCATTTACACAAATACAAAATCTGTCTGTCTCTCTCTCACTCTCTCTTTCTCTCTCTCTCTCTTTATCTATCTATCGCGTAGTGCTTCCTGTGGGCAGTATGTGGGACACCATTCTTTGTTCTGTGTTCATTGATCCAGAGCTGGAAAAGTCAGACCACTCAAGCTGTGACACAATCTTGGCTCCCACACACACTTATACTTAAGACCGTATAATATACAGTTCACACACCAACACACACAGGGTCTGTGTGCGTGTGTGTGTGCGAGAGAAAGAGAGAGAGAGAGAGCCTGCATGAAAGGGTGCAGGCACAATGGTGGTGGAGGGGACAACTGGATGGAGAAGAAAGAAGGAAGGATAGAAGGAAGAAAGCAGTGGATAAGAGGAAGATGAGGGATGAAAAATCACAGCATCATATATGACAAGAGGAGGCAGAGAGCAAATGAAATGCTGAATTATTTGCAATACAAGCTAAATTTTTCACTCTAATCTGTGTCTGAGTGTTTGCTTGATGGACATGTATTGGCGCATATGTGTGTGCGGACGTGTGTTTGTGAAAGGGAGAGAGCCAGAAGGCTAAGCAGACACCGAATGCTCCAAGCCTGCAGTATATAGATCATATCCCAATCACTATATTATTGCCTTCAACTCAGGGTGGAAGAGAGATGAACAGAACAGTTTTACAGCCTTTTCTCATTCAAAGGCGCACACACACACACACACATACACACACACACGCACACACACACACACACACATACACACAACCACTCTCTGACTCTCTTTTCCAACCATTTTCGATTCTCAATTTCAACAAAGTTACTCAGCCCAGCGGGACTACTATTCCTCTCTACTACTTCAGACACTGTAACAAAAACTATTTTGGAAAGTAGTAAATATAATCGATGAAAATCAGACAATTTCCCTTGGTCATATATTGAAATTGAGAACTAACTAATGGAGGCAAACAGCTGTGCCTTGGAAAATCTGCAATAGACCTCCCAGGGGTCCATTTGAAAAGGCTAAGTAGGCTTATATTCATCATAAAAGCGAGTTTCACAAGTATTTTTCCCTCTTGATTGATTGTCGGATTAATTTCGTCTCAATTACCTCTTTAAATGTACTTGAATAAAATCTCTGAACTTACATTTGCATGACCTCCACTTTGACTGCATTAGTTCTCATCCTTAAAAAGTTTGTTGAAGGGTTTGAACTCAGTTTCAACCCCTTCACGGAAGGGAGCACTAAAAACAACGTGCCGATGGGCCTTGATAGAAGCAGGAGACACACTTGGATGGTGGATTGTGCATGGCTCAGGAGAACAAGGGAATCATTAACATTATTTGTTTATTGGCGTGTTGGCTACCAAACCTTACAAGCTGAATTCAGGCGATGCAGAAAACAGTGAGTTCAACATTTGCCCGGAATTGAATATTGATCAGGGATTCGTTTAGTTCATCGGATGGAAAAATGCTATTATTGCTCTCCTTCTGCTGTCTTTTGTCAGCATTTAATAAATGCATTTAATAAATGCTGACAAAAGAATGCCATTTATCCAGATACCAATGCAGAAGACTGTTTTGGGGAGGATGGTGTGGAAAATCACGCAAAAAGTAATGCACATCCTTCATTGAACAAAGATTTATTTTGGGGTTGGTACAGTGGAATCGCTTGAAGTTTGGGGTATGCAAATCAAAGTTTGTAGAGGTCATGTGAGTCATGTTACATTTCCCTTCAAATTTGTCACATTCTACCCCCCTTAAAAAAGTTTCACCAATTTTAGTTCAGCTGATAAGTTGCTGCCGCATATTTTAAATGCAAGGCAAGCCTCTCACTTGATACGACCCAATCAGATATTCACGTTTAGGTTGTACACCTTTTTTACTTCCAATACAATACCGATATTGCAGCTTAGTGGACAACTGATACTGATATCGATCAGAAGAACAATACATGGTTTTATTTGTACAGTATTTCAGGAAGAAATTTGAGAAGAAATCATGCGATACTGTTCAAAGTGAGAAAAATAGACAGCAACAGGAGGTATGAGAAGATGAAAAAATCTGACCAATTCATTCCATTTCTGCAAGCTCGATCCACATTCTGCTGGAGTCAAATGTTGGATGTAGAACAATATCATATATATATCTATATATATATATATATAGATATATATATATATAAATTAAAAATTCCTCACCTCAACCTTCGGGTGGTGTCCGTCCCACATTCAGCTCAGGTCCTCTACCAGAGGCCAGGAAGCTTGAGGGTTCTGCACAGTATCCTTGCTGTTCCCAGCACTGCGCTTTTCTGGACTGAGATGTCCAATGTTGTTCCCGGGATCTGTTGCAATCACACATCCAGTTTGGGGGTCACTGCCCCGAGTGCTCCGACCACCACAGGCACTACTGTCACCTTTACCTTCCAGGCTCTCTCTAGCTCCTCTCTGAGCCCTTGGTATTTCTCCAGTTTCTCGTGTTCCTTCTTTCTGATGTTTCCATCACTTGGGATCGCTACATCCACTACAACACTATATATATATATATCACACGCACACACACATGTACTGTGTGACTCATATGCGCTTTGATAGTCAACCATCAATGCACGCATTGGCACTTGTTTTTATTGACGTATCATTTCTACAATTCATTCATATTGTTTGTGTTACTGATTTACTTTCTTCTTATTAAATATCAACCTATAATTTGCATTTTAACCCACGACCTCTGCACTGCGAGGTCGACGCTCTAACCACTGGACACCGGGTCACCCGCACTTTAACCAGAAACACAAAAGGCTCCTGACTATACTGAATTCCAAATTATTTAATTATAATAGCAAAATATTCAAACCAAATAATTGTTATTTAGCCAATTATGCAGGGATGTTAAAAGAGATGCATGTCTTGTTTTGGGAAGGGCCGCTTTGTCAAAACATAAAGTACAGCAGACTATCTACAAGGTTATCTTTACCTCCTTTTTCCACACTCTTGTTGGGTGTGATGAAGAGAGAAATTGAAAGTGGCAGGAATAAAATGTGTTAAATGTGGCAACAGTCAAGGTGGGAGTCACATGGCGAGACACTTACTGTGATGGATCTTTCCTTTGTGCTTGTAAATCTTCGTTAGACGGAACGGAACACACGTCTTCACTTGCAAGAGAACATGGTCAATTGTCTCCAGCCGTTTTGATGAACTGAATTATGTACTCTGTAAATGAAATTTACCTTTACTTGCATGCATTTTTTTTGTTAGTTTTTACTTGTGAGACAAATAAAGGTTTTCTCGTCTTATGCCATCCAACAATGTCATGGCCCATGACATAAGGTCATTTCTGTACACAACTTTCTATGTCAGTGAAAACAAAACAAAAAAAGTGTGTTCACAAAGCTCCTCATCTTTTTTTCTCCTCCAACAGAGGCTCTTCCAATTAGAACACCTCATATGCCTTACCCTGCAAGCTGCGCTGCACAACCGCTCCGCTTCCATGCTTGTAATAAAATGACAAAAAGAATACCCTTGGTGTTTGCCAGTATTTATTACAGTAATCTAAAAAAATACTACCACAACACACTATAAAAAAATCTATTACAAAAAGAAATGCTGATTTGGGGCAGTTTTTGCAAGGCAAGAAGTCTTTATTTATATACACAAGATTATGAATGCAATGTAATTTACATGACCGAAGGTACAAATACCGGTACATGGATAAAAGTGTAGTAGTTTGTGCACCTGCCTTTTGTGCTTTGTAGATTTGGTTCCCATTCCATAAAAGTGTGACTCTAAAGTGAATGTTTGTCGCTATCAGCTCTATGATTTAAAGGTACAGTCAGCCTTTTCACCAACATCAGCTGGGATGCCATCCAGGAAAGTTTGAAAAATGGATGGATGGGTTGATGCAAGTTGATGTAGTCATGCAACAAGAACTAAGTTGCATTTTTAAACAGCAGGTCCTTTCTCTCGCTGGAACTGCTGATTGATCAATTAATAGCAGGTATGCCTTCAAACTTGCGAGATTGCAACTTATATTATTGTCGATCTTGATGCAACATGTGCTTAAAAAAGGTACTTTCAGCACATTTGTTATTGAATAAAACTTTTTCTTTTTTCAGGAAAATTATATTAGCCTCCATTTTTCAATTTTATCAAGTTGTTTTAGAGAAATCATTAAATAACGCCATGAGAATGCTCACTGGAAATGAGCACTTTGGTCACACCCATCTCCCCTGCCTCCATCTTGGAAATAGTCATGCCAGGGGCTGGAGAATACAGATCAGAAAATGAAGCTTCAAGAGTTGGTGATGAGCATGTAGCTTAACCCTCTTGGAGTATGCGACAGGCCAGGGGACCAGTTGATCACCATTTTCCTTACATTGCAGTACTGAGTGGAGGAATCAATTTAAACTGCCCCTTTTCGTTACCATTGGTTTTGTAATTAAATGAGTACACCCCTTCGAGGAGTTTGTTTGTTTGTTTGTTTGTTTTTTGTCGCGAACACTAGGACAATTTTAGAATGTTAATGATGATTAGTTCAGCCTGGAGAGTTTGGCAGGAAGATTAAAAATGGCAAAGGGGGAATGAAAAACTGGAATTCCAAACAAGAAAGTCAGGAACAAGTGACACAGGTCAGGCGAGCGAAAAAGATAAAAATAATCATTAAAAAAATAATCATTTGTGGGGAAAGCAAACTCATTCAGTAACAGCCAATTTTTGACCAAGTCTGAAAAGACGTTTAAAAACGTCTTTGGGAGTGAATGAGTTAAAATCAGCTCACGTGAGAACTACTAGGAGTCGGGCAAACTCACATTTTTTTTGGAAACTGAGGCTTATATAATGACAGTCATGTCGACTTCAACTAATTAATAACGCCATTTATGTTTGTTTTTGAGTCATCAACTCGACATGCACGCCTCGAAACACAAGCTGGGCGCCTCATAACTGCCATTGGTTTTACTCACTCTCTTCGTAGGTAGGTAGGTAGGTAAGTAGATAGATTGATTGATAGATACGTTAGGTTCACCTCTGTTTCTTCAGGGAAAATGTTGGAAGAGTCCAGTGAATGGAAAGAGGACTACAAAACCTTGAGTGGAAGGCAAACTTTGACATCATTCTCACAGTCACAGGCGAGACAAATGAAGCAACAGCAGGTATAAGGGCAAGATCAAGAGACTTTTCCCCATGAAAAAGAAACTGCATCATGCGTCCCATATCAAAACAAGTCTCTTTCATGTCAAAAAGAAAAGAGAATACGTTATTTTCTCTCAGTGTATTTTCAATTTCGGGAATGAAAGTAGCATGGGCTGCCTGTCGTCCTTTGTGGCATTGAGGCAAAGGTGCAGGGGCAAAGATATGAGAAGTTGATTTGCTTCGAGCTTAAGATGAATACTCTCAAACATCAAGACTCAACCTAAGCAATCAATACCTGCACTGAAGTCACTCGCGAGAGGACCTTTTATATATACGGCGTTTGCTGTGATTTGGAAAGCCAGGGACAAGTGATGCTGCGTTGACATTGATTGACAAAATGCGTCACTTTCCTTTGTTCGTTTATTATTTTGTTTTCCAGAGAGCCAAAATGAGAGTTTTGTACTGTGGTGCATTTTGCATGGTCGGTTTTAACTCGACGTACCCGACATTCAAGTTGACGTTTGCAGTTGTTTGGCTCTTGCCGACGAATAGGACGAACTGGGTCAGTCTTAAATACTGACAGAAGCTCAATGATGGACTCAGCGGACTGACAATGCACACCTCTGTTAAATACAAATAAAAAAAGACACAAAACTCGAAGTCTTCTCCTCGTGGAAGCAAGATGTGTGTGGAGGAGTTGCTGTCCTTCTCCCCTCCTCACTTAAAGTTGAAGCACTTGTTTGTTTTGTGTGTTATTTCTTCATCGTGAAGTATCTATCCAGCTAATATTTGAACCGCTTTATCCTCATGAGATTCTTGGGTGTGCTGGAGCCTCGCCCAGCTGACTTTGGCCTGTAGGTTTGGTATACGCTGAACTGGTTGCAAGCTCATCGCAGGGCATCATTGTGAAGTATCCATCCCATCCATCCATTCTCCGATCAGCTTATACTCGCAATGGTCGCGGGGGGTGCTGGAGCCTATCCCAGCTGTCTTCGGGCCGTAGGCGGGGGACACCCTGAACCGGTTGGCAGCCAATCAGAGACGAGCACCCGTCTGCGCTCACACTCACACCTAGGGACAATTTAGAGTGTTCAATCAGCCTGCCATGCATGTTATTGGAATGTGGGAGGAAACCGAAGTACCCGGACAAAACCCACGCAGGCCCGGGGAGAACATGCAAACTCCATACAGGAACGCCGGAGACGGAATCAAACCCACGACCTCTGCACTGTAAAGTAAACACGCTAACCACTGGACCAGGGGGCCGCCCCATTGTGAAGTATATTATCCCTTATTTTTATGTTGTACAATATTTATTTTCATGTTGATATCGTTGAAGCAATAACTCTTAAAAATTGAGCATTGCTTTTCTCCTTATTTGTTTTTTTTGACAGAATTTTTGATACAGCTCTTGAATAAGATTGTGTAGGTGTAGGTGTCAAACTCAGGTCCTGGAGGGCCGCTGCCCTGCATGTTTTCCAAGTCTCCCTGTTGCAACACACCTGATTCAAATGAACAGGTTCAATGTCAGGCTTGCGCAGAGCTTGCTGATGATCTGATCATTTGAATCAGGTGTGTTGCAACAGGGAGACTTGGAAAACATGCAGGGCAGCGGCCCTCCAGGACCTGAGTTTGACACCTATGGACTGTATGGAATGTTTTTGTTAGAGGGGTATATTTCGAAGCATTTTTAGTGTCTTAATGGATGATTAGTCATAGCTTAGACTTAGAAATGTACTGTGTCATTATGCTAGTTATTTTTTTCCACATGTATGACTGATTTGGGATGCTACATATTAATTTCATGGAAATGAAATCCATTTGCAATGCCACATTGTGGTCATAAATGATCATGTGTGTCTGCCATCTTAACTCATAAAGGGAAAAAACGTCAGCCTGTCTCAGTTTGAGGAGATCCGATAGCATATCGACCTTTTCTGGATATACATCTCAGCCAAAGGCAGGCTTGTGTTCTCATTCACTCATTGTGGGCCGAGCTCCCACTCTCAGGTTTGGTAGCCACCCCTGCATGACCTTCTCCCATCAGTCACTGCCTCATCCCCTTAGTCTCAAATTGCCAAGTGTTTACATTGCCTGATGCCGCAGTAGTTTAAATGGTGAGTGTCCCCCATTGCTTTGCTGAGTTTATTCAAGCTGTCAGCCACCTGTACCTTCCTCTTAAATCAGCGTGTTTGCATTGAACAAACACTGTAATCACAACCCGGATGACAATTAGATCATGTTAATGGCACTGTGGAGGCCATCAAACTAAACATTAAATGCAGGGTTATATGCAGCGTCAGGTTAATTTATTAAATTAAATGCCCTCGGAATTCCCCCTTTTTTTCGGATAGGGGGATAACGTAGCTTAAAAAAAATACAGTGTCGTTCTTGAACCCTTAATACCCTTTCTTTAGTTTTGGCCTTTGTTTGGAATGAGCAAAAACAACACCAAAGAAAAAGCAAAATACATGTGTAGTCAATACTTTGAATTCACTGAACTGAACCGTGTTCATTTTTGTTAAATCGGAAGAGTTTAGGTTTAATTTGTTCTTTTTATGCAGGCTCGTGCCGTCGTAGATTGAGAATCTATTGAAATTTCGAATTGTAGCTCTTTGTACTTTATTTTGTACCATGGGCTCTCTTCTCCCCTCTTAGGGCTTTCTGGAGGTATTATTAGTGCTATATATCATTAAATGAGCAAACACTTGACTGCTTTCCGACCTGCTTTCTCTCCTCAAACAATCCATCCCCCTTCCTTTCTTTCTTAAACCGGTCAAGACAGCACATTTAAGTCCGTTTCACAACGACAAATCAATAACACAAGTGCACTCTATTTTTATTAGGCTGCTCTCTGCGACCATTGTCTTTTCTTTTTGAATATAGACATTTTTCTTTTTTTCTTAATGTGAATGATGAATGCATGCATATTGCTCTCTGTGTGAGCTGCTGCAAGAGTATTATTTCTTGAACAGAATCAATAAAGTATCAATCGATCGATCTATATCTATTAGCATCAGAACATTAGTCGAACTGTATTTCTTCTGACTCTGTCATTCTACGTCCTTGCCTCTACAAACTTATTATATATACCATTAGTCTCCATTTAAGGCTATGCAACAAGTATAGCCCACTGTTGCTCCTAAAGCCCCTTTTCCATCAGACCAGTACAACTCCGAAAACAGGCTGGTTCGGTCCTGTGTGGTCGCTTTTCCATTACACTTTTTCAAGGCTGTGTGGTTACAAAAGAGGTTGCATTCTAAATGTGTATGCTTGACAGAAGCATTGACCGTTAAATAAGGAAAATGGTTGCAAATTGTAGGGAGCGGAACAGTCGGCTTTATCTGCACGCATCACTATGTAACGTTTCATTGTTAAAATAAATTTAAACACAGTTGCAAGGCACCTCAATGTAAATGTCATCACTCAATAGATTGGTCATCAACTCTATCAAAACCAAGCATTTAAGTCATCTGTCAAGTCTGAACAATTTGAAGTAGCACCAGATAAATTCCTGCTGCCAGACAAACATTTTCTTCAATGTTAACCAAACAGAAAATACCTTCAAGGGACTTTTAGACCACTTTTATTCAGACCTGCGTTGAAGGTAATGTTTGTGATTATGTTTCAACTTTTATATACTCTGGTTTGTATGTGGTATTGCTAAACAAGCATATAGTGAACGAGCTGAAACAAACCTGACAAATTAAGATCACATCCCATATTGTGTGCAAATGCCCAATAAAAAAAAAAGGATCCAATTTATTCTTATCCTGATTTGCACCAAAGAAAGATAAAACAGTTAAGCAGCAAAATGGATTAGGAAGCACAGATTTTGGGTTTTGCAAATACACTGGGAGGTTAAAAATGTGTTGGCTGATTACTTGCCTGCTATCCCCCTTGCCTGCTAGATATCTGGGACGAGGAGACAAAGCTCTGAGTTGTTCTTTGAATTAAAAAAAAAAAGGAAAAGAAAAAGAAACGAGCACCAAATTTAGAGTGTTGATTTGTATCCGAACTGGGGCTAGTAGTGTAAGGTCCAACTCGAAAAAACATCCACTAACATAGAGAATAATGCATTGTCAGCCAGTCACAGATACTGTAATGCTTTTTGTCTCACAAAACTAGAGTCTTAGCTTTTAATCTCTTATTTGAGATCTTTGAAGATGCAATCCTATGACTCAAAAACCATCCATGCCACCTAGCTTGCCATACTTCTATGATTGCTCTTCTTCCTCCTCTTGACACACTGTGGCTCATTCAGTTGGTGATCAGCCCTCTGCTTTGTCCTTGAGTGAGAAAAAAAATCCCCAGACAAAATATTTTTCACACACATTTGTATGTGTGTGCGTGTTTGTGCGTGTGTGCATGCGTGTGTGTGTGTGTGTGTGTGTGAATGAGTGACGTGAGTGTGACATACACGGGCAGTACACATGCGGCCCAGCCTGGCCTATATAAGTGGCAGGCATGAGTTTTGCGCTGTCAAAGCTGGAGAAGCGATAAGTGACTTGTCAGGAGAGCAAATGGCAGGCGGATAGATGCATGGAGATGCAATACGCTGTCGGTGGCTTCATGTAAACATGCTGTGCCATTCTGGTCACACATATGGTGTACCTGTGGGGGAAGCACTCATGTACAGCGAGATAAAGAGGATATACTGAACGACTGGTCCCGAAATGTTTCTGTTCTTTCCAAATATACTGTAGAAGGGGCATTGTTTATTTTTTAGACAAATTAAGCGATGTATTAGAAGTAAAATTATACTTACACATAAATAATGTATACCAGGGGCATAGCCAGGCATAAAGCTCTACTAAGGCAAAAGCCCTCTACTACATCGGTCTGCAACCGCTGGTCCGCGGTCCGGTACTGGTCTGCAGACCACTCGGTACCAGGTTGCAGAGATATTTCTATTCATGTATTTTTTTATGTTCTGTAGTGTTGCAAATGTGTTGAACAATGAACTTGGCAGAAAAAGGGCTGGTGACCACGGACCTGCTAAATCCCCAAACACACACACACACACACGCACACACACACACACGCACACACAAAACCCCACTACTATACTCTTACTAAAACTACCACTTGAGATATTAATGAATGTACGAACACATAGTTTGTATTATACAAGTATATTTTAACAATCACTTTGGACAAGATGATAAATGTATAGCAAAGCAGTTTTTGTGTCACCATGCCAGACCTAAAACTGCATTGGATTGCAGTGCAAGCATGGATCTGCTATGTATGTGTACAAATTTAGAGAGATTAATTAAATTCCCAAACAGGTGCAGCAAGCACAAAGATCAAGATGTGCTCGGTTTTACACTCAAGTTCAGCTGCGATGTCTATGAAAATGGAGCCCTTCGTGTTTTTTAGTTGTTTTATTGCTCATACTCAGCGTCCACTGGAGAAAGGACACTTTGATCCTCTCCTCTTTCATCTATAACTGCTTCAGACAACAAAGTGTATGCAGAGAATTGGTGAAGATTGCACGACTGTCTGTGTCCTATGTGTTGTGTTGTGTTATTTTTGTTATTTTGACTTCAAAATGGCGCCGCGAGAGTGGCTGCCTTTCCAGCAGCTCCTATATTTTGTTGTTCTACTTCTTCCTTTCATAACTTTGCTGCTGTGAATTGGGAATTTCTCCGTTGCGAGACTAATAAAGGTTTTCTTATCTTATCTTATCTTATACTTTACTCTTATTTGAAGATACATTTCTGGGAAATGTTTTAATCATTTTAAACACATTTTCATCTTTGGCTAGAGCAACTGCATGGTTTTCATTGATCTACTACTACATAGTCAACATTGGTTCCTGATTGTATGGTAAAAATGTGTATTTGTTTTTAGAAGGGCATGCAAGTCATCTTGTGAGTTGCTGCCTTCATTTAGTGGTTTGATCCTCAACTGAAGGAGCCCATTAAATAATGCTAATTAAATGAAAATAGCATTGACACAATAATCAGCTCGACTAGACTGGCCTCATTTCTAATCAACAGGACTAAATTGCATATAGTAAAGTCAATGTAATTACCAAAAATAAAATTAAGCCTCATAATGAATTAGTGTAGCTAAAGTAAATAGGAGAACACTGAATCATGAAATGAACAGTACACTTTTTCCCCTACAACTGCACGACTTTTTAATTAGCCTCTTTCACACTGGCCATCGATGCTGTCATTTTCCTGACTTTTACCCAGCTCGATGTCTTCTGTGTAAGTACCGACGCAGGATGTGGCGGTTAAAGTTGACTTGGGAATTTGATGGCTTTCGATCAGAGTTTGAGAACATACAAGCAAAGAAATTGGGAATGGCCGTGTGAATGCACACTTTGGACATGCAATATCCCGCTTTGGCAAATTCTGCCTGAAAGGGAACAACTGCTGTACACCCCTGATGCCCAATTTACTGAGCATTCAGTATGAACATTGTTACAGTTGCTCTCTTCAATATCTATTATCGACCTGCAGTAGCTGTTACAGTAGAGTTGGAGTTTTGGTGAAGGATGGGGTGGCAGTCTTTGACAAATGAAGATTTACTGTTCCAATGTCATGTCAACAATCAGACTGTATGGCAGCTCCCTCGTTACATTGGAATGACAAATTAAACAGTAGCAGGGGGATAATTGTCTTCAGGTAATAAAGGGGACCACCTGCTGAAGCTGACAATTGAGAAGAAAGTTAGAGAATAAAATATGATAAGCACTTAAATTGCTCAGAATTTTAAGATGTGAAATATAGATAAAAGTATTGGGACACCCACATCTTGTTATGATAGTGTACACATATTACACTGGGTTTTTATAATCCTTCAAATGTGATAATTGAGATGGAATCAATCTTATTAGCATAATTCTGGCCACATCATAGAAAAAAAAATAAATTTGCTCTATAGCTGTTGGCACTGAAACATCAAATAAACAATCTGTCGCCAGGCGTTCCATATAAGCTACTCACAGAGCGTTGAAGTGTTAATGATTGAAATTGGGGTGATTTATGCAGTATGTGAATACTGGATTGCACTGCCATTATATCAGAGTCATGCAGTGAAGCATGCATTGTCGTAGCAAGGCTTAATCACTGCATGTGATATGAGGGAGATCTACTTTGCCACATGCATCAATGAAATCACCTGGAGCTTGTCCAAAATCCATTTCACCGGGTTTGGGAAATGATGACAATTGCTGCCGCACCCGTCAATGACAAAAGACATCAACATGATCAACAGCAGCGTTACATCATGGCCAGATGGAGTTTTGGAGTTTTTAAACATGGTGTATTATCTCAACAGCTACAATTATGCAGATCTGAATAATGTCATTCACCAGACGCACTTTTTGGGACCTAGAATAAAAAACAAAAAAAACAACAAAGCAAGTCACCTTTTCTCTACGGTGATGAGTGACCTCCATAACTGGAAGTTGTTAGCAGTCAGCAATCTGCAATTGCAGTTTGCGATTAGAGCTGTTGCAATATTGCTTTTTTTTTTTATTGTTATTCTCATTCAGTTTGTTTCATCTGCTATTCACCGATGGCACTGGCAAAGAATGGGAATATGGAACGCCAGGAGAAACATTTTAAAACGGTACATGTGAGCTACGATAGTAATGCTCATGCATTTAACTGCTGCAAAAGTGCAGCGCATGCCTCCGCATCAGGTCTCCCACTAAGGTAGGCGGTGTTTTTCTTTTCACAAACTCACAAAATTGACTTTTTTTTCTTTGTTAATGTTTAGGCGCGTTATGGCTGTTGCTCATCATGGCATGTGTGTGTACATGGGCGTGCACGTGCATGCGTGTGTGTGTTTGTATGTGTGCACGTGCGGTAACGATCGATCGCGGAAGGTTGGTTGGCTTGAAAAGGAGATCTTGGATCAAAAAAGGTTGGGCACCTCCTGGTTTTGTTCAACACTATTTTATGTGAAACTATGGACCGATACTATGGGTACGTAAAAAAAAGTAATTGCATTTGCCCTTATCACACCATAGCTCATTACCCTTTGCTTTGACCTTCAATGTGTATTGGATGTGATATTAATAATGGTAACAGATGGCATGTAGGTTAGTGGCCTCCACAAGCTTTTTCTTTCGGTACAAATTTGGACCTGCACCCCAAAGAGAGACTTAACGCACACCTCTGATTTCAATATTCACGGTGCCATTTATTTTCCTGGTTTAGCATCAAACTCATATTTCAATCATGTTTTTTTTCCAAATTTAAATGAATCACAGTGCTTTGGTAAAGCTATTGTAGCAGTCTAAATGCGCAATTGTCTGACTAATGTGGTGCTTCGTAATGCCCCCTTCTCTATCAACACTTCCAAACGAAGTCAACCATTTTCTAATCCCCTTATCCTCACAAGGGTCACGGGCGTGCTGGAGCCTATCCCAGCCATCTTCGGGCAGTAGGCGAGGGACACCCTGAACTGGTTGCCAGCCACACAGAGACAAACAACCATTTGCGCTCTCAATCACACCTCGGGATAATTTAGATTGTCCCATTAGCCTGCCATGTGTGTTTTTGGAATGTAAGAGGAAACCGGAGTAGCCGGGGAAAATCCACACAGGTACAGGGAGAATATGCAAACTCCACACAGGAAGGCCGGAGCCAGAATCGAACCCGACACCTCTGCAGTGTGAGGCCGACTTACTAACCAGTCGACCACCGTGCCACCCGAAAAGAAGTCGAATAGCTTATGTTTTAAGACAAACATTAATTTGAAACAAGTCACAATTTAAAATATAAAATGGAACATTTTCTTCATTCCATGACTCTATCGTTACTGTCAAACAAATAATGCGTGTGACTTGGTGTTGCGATACCTAATTGGACAAATCCAAAACATCAACAACTTCTCTGTCTCCATTCCCTCTGAATTTTTTTGACCTTTTTTTTTTCTTTCCCTGCGCTCTGGACCGTTTTGGTTGTTTTAAAATGCTTACCGAGTTCTCTGGGGTCACATCAATAAATTTGCTCCTCCCCCCACAGATAGCGAGCTGGATACCAATCAGCTAGAAGAGGGTGTAGGCCTATTTGGTTCATTTGTAGTCATATTCATTCATTCATTACTAACAACCTTGTTTTTAACGGGTAGCTAGTAACTGTATCCTATCCACTTACCCGTCAACACCCTCCCAACGACCACCCAACCCAGAACGCCGACCACTCGAATAGAAAAGTGAGTAGGGTCCTGTCACATGTTCTCTGGGTAATGACTGAAAGCTAACTCAGTGCACTGACTAATTTCAACACTTCAGCAGCACACATTTAACATATCGGCATAAAAGTACATTACTGTGTGTGCAGTCGATAGAGCAGTAGGTACTGCTTAGTAATGTGTGCGCACAGTGCTCCCCAACAACCTATTTTTAGTTAGAGTGTCCTACAGACCCCCAACTCCCCCACCCTCTAGGGCCAAGTTCAATGCCATCATATTTGCTCTCTGGTTGGAAAGTGCATCATTCTACAGCTTTCGCAAAGTCCTTCACTTAGAAATATACAGGAACGACAGAAATCTGTTCTCTTCTGTTCTGTTAATCCTTGGATAGGACACAACAAACGCTTTACTATCAAACAATAACGCATGTGTATTTGGTGAAAGTTGTGTTAGTATGCCAGTCATTTAACTGATTCATGTGCAAAGTAAAAGACCTTTAATTTTTAATTGCAACGGTTCATTATCAATAAAGCAATGTACAAAACGGTATAGGTAGCACACGTTGGCTTTGTTAAGAACCGGATGTCTACCTCACTCGTGAGTAGAATGCAGCCCTTTACAAATTGGGCTACTTTCACATTGCACAAAGTGTCATTTGCACAACACATTTCAACTTGAGGTTATACTCGTTTTGGTTTTAGAGCTTTATTCCCCATCATTGTTGTGCAACTCATTCAGAAGTGCCTTGGACAAAAAAAAAATCACTGAACCTCTAATTGCTCAGTTTTTGGATGCTCAGTGCCTACAAACGCATGACTGAACTAGCCTCAAGTGGCTACTGAATATTGGGGGGAGAAACCTTGGTGGATAAACAGCCACCATGCGAATGTTGATTCTTGCTGGCTGTGATTTAAAAGGCGATATCCTTTTACAGCCAATTTAATGGGTAACTAACCATCATTTGGATGTTCTGAAACTTGACTTGGCAAGTTAGGAGTATTTTGACCAACACCCACTGAGGGTACTATCTAAAACTGAAAATTGATTTGAAAGACAAAAAAAAAAAAAAAAAAAAAATCCTTTTTAACTTTAATTTAGTTTGACCGTTTGTATTTAATACTAGAAATTAAAACATTTGATAACAGGTATCAAAGTGGAACTTTTTTGTAAACAATGTGTTTAGGCCTGGCATTTGTAGATATCTCAATACAATTTCCTAAGAATAAAAACTTTGAATAAGATCACAATCACTGCAGTGGGAACTAATTTGTGTGTGACTCACTCTCACAAATTGCATACGAAGTTGGCAAATGGTGTAAAAATTGGTGGAAAGAGAGTTTTGAACTTTAGTCTCCATCATGGAACGTTGGGGGAGTAACACAAGGGTGGAATTAAATTTTAAGTGATGGAATTGGATGTGTTAGTGACATATTTTGCAAAGAGATCTTCATGGAATTCACGTCTCGTGAAAACTCCACAATCTGGGAATAAAGGCGACGAGGAATGACTCGCGCCGAGTTAATAAGCACATCAGCCTTTTGCGCACAGTGGGTGTGTCAGAATTATGGATGAGCGAATCGAAAGCGCGCAAGCCAGGCATGTAAAAAAAAAAGACTTAAAAGTATGCGGGAGAATGGGGCCCGCTGTGCGTGCGGATTTTTTTTCATGTCGCTGCTGTTGCTGATCTTTTCCTTCTGGCACTCCAGGTACAGCAAGCAGTTGGCTATTAATCACACCTTTCTTGAAATGCTTTTGTTTTCACAAACACAGATATTATGATTATGCAACACCTGGAAAAGAGCTCTGGGAAAGGCAAGTATGGCAACACCAATTGTCGCAGTGTACTAAAGTGACCCATATGCAAGGAAATGCAGAGTTCAAAGGAGGCTTGTCGTACGTGACATGGCATGACGTCTTCTTGTGAATGGCTGCACGTTAGCCCTTATTCATTTATCATTTAGAAGTTGCAAAATGGAATTACTGAAACCTACTTGGGCCTGCCCTTCAGATGCTCTATCAGCCAAAATCAGCCGGCACAATTTGTCTCAGTGTTAATAAATCACCTTGCCCGTGTTAAATGTTTGCATATAGTACTCCTACAGTGGGTGAAATGAACTGTGCGAAACATTCGGCACATTTGGAAGATGCAATCCTTGTTGTGCCCGCTTCGCAGATCCGCTTTTCCATCTGTTTGCCTGCGCAATCAAGTCTGCATGTGTCACCCTTCTGTGAAATCAGCAATGAGGAGATGAAAAATTTAAGAACTTTTTAAGGACTAAACTTGAGGTTTCAAGTACCAACTTAAACTTATATTTGCTGATATAACTTGATCTGAATCTTCATTTTGGTAGAAATGTATTCTGCCTTTGATAATGCATGGAATTCATAGCCCAGCTATTTCTAGCCATCAATAGCACCTAAACTTCCCAAACTGATATTGAAACCTGAAGTGATTTACCAGCAGAGACACTTTAATCACAATCACACGCACACACAAAAAGTCCTTAATATTGTATATTGGATCTAAAGTGGCGTTATCCCAACGTCCCAAAAATTGTCCTTGTTCATATCCTCTGATTGCATTTGTGGAATACAGACACACACACACACACACACAGAAAAAACAATGTATTTGACATGACTGTGTTGAAATGTTTTAAGGGAAAATTCATTGGCAATGCTACCTATTCGACTTGACACGTTTCTGTACTCAACATGTACAATTGATAGCTCTTGCACTGCAATCATAAAGTTACAATAGTCTATGCTGCAATAAATTTTGAAAAAAGTATTTTTTCGACTTAATATGTCAATTTAAAATGTCAAACGCAAGTGCAAATTGTGGCATCAGGAGAAAGAAAGACAATCAATATTGTAAGGAATGAATAGAATAGTTTCTTGGGTCAAGTGGACTGACTCACAATTTAGGTCTTTTTTTTTTAATCCGAGTGTCAATTTTCATCTCATGTGTGTGCAACCAGCATGCCAAAGAAAAGTCAATTTCTTCCCAGAAACATGATCAAATAAAAACCTGCTCGAAATGTCAAACCCCAGGCGAATGGCATCGATTCGATTTGCTGATTTATTCAATCGTTAGTTACAAGTAACAGCAAGCCACATAAAGAAAAGGAACATTTCCTCCCACCATTATCATCTGCGTTAATATTTACCCACACACACATACTCACAAATATATACTGTATAGTACACACAAGACAGTATTGTCACTTTACCTACACATCAAAAATCGTATGACATCCAAGACAAGAGTTTTGTGTTAAATTCAAGCCTTTACAATGGTAGTTTTGATTGACAGTTTTATTTTATAGCGCATACCCTCATCAGGGTCGCCGGTGATCAGAGCTGGAGTCGATCCCAGCTGATTTTAAACGAGGACTGGGGTGGATTCACGAGCCAATTGAGAGGCACATATAACAACCATATTTTCACTCCCATTCGCACCACGAGTAATCTAGAGTCTTCAATTAACCTTCAGTGCAAGTTTTTTTTTTGTTTTGTTTTTTTTTGGAATGAGGGATGAGGGCCGAGTATCCGGAGAAAACCCACACAAACATAGGGAAACAGGCAAACTTCAGAGAGATATGTCGGTGTAGAACTTCACTGGATCAGACTTAGAAATTGTTTTGTTTTGCCGACCTAGCTAAACAGGCAAATAACAATGTTGGGAAAAGCTCTCAATATAATATGGCACAGTTCAACATAGCAGCAACCACAATATTAAACACTATAAATGGAAATTAATGGGCCCTACCTCTGACTATTATTATTTTTGGATACATTTTGATACAGCTTTTGTATTAGATCTTAATAGATTGTGTACTGTGCAGGTGTGGCCAACGTTATCCCCATAATGTTCAAAGAGTGTATAAAAATACTGTATAGAGCCTTTCTGGTCAAAAGTACAAACAACATCACACCTACTCCACCAACAAGTGATATCTTTCAAATGGGTTTTGTGCACTGCACTTGATAATGATCAGGAACTGGTGGTATGAAGCATCACTACACATGAGTGCGGGAAGAGAGACAAAAACAGCAATTGGGTGGACCCCCCCCCCCCTTCACTCCCCTTAAATTCTTACACAAACCCTCTGAGAATCAGCCCCATCCGACCTTTCCAGCCAGTTCTTCAAGCATCCCACCGAACCACACAGCAGCTATGTGCAAGCCAAGCATTATTGAAATTCGCCCCACGCACTGACATACCACGACTGCAATCCATTTATGCCCAAACCAGAGCATGATGAGCGTGTTTGGAGAACCACACCAGCACACACCTCTAAATACACATACACACACATATATATATATATATATATATATATATATATATATATATATATATATATATATATATATATATGTGTGTGTGTGTGTATATATATGTATGTATATATATATATATATGTATATATATGTATGTATGTATGTATGTATATAAAACCCATGTCAGAATATGTAACATGTCATCATCCCGGTGACCTGATTGCCCACTTGCAGGTGCAGGTCAAGTTAAAAAAAAAAGAAACTGAAAAAAAAAAACAAAGAAAGGAAAAAGAAACTGTTGTCATCGAACTGGCCACTCATACATCCATTTACCGAGCATCGAAGCGCTCTGTCCCCGAGGTGAGCGCATACTCGTCGACTGGGCTTACCTTGAGCGCTTCTATATCCAAAGATGCTGAGCGTTCCATGAGGGGGGTGAATTGGGCTGTGCCTACTCAGGAACCGGCACAGAAGTCCCGTACGAGGACCCAAACAACGAAATAGTATATAGTCCTATAAATAGAAATTGAGAAAAGTTCGGATGCTCTTCGGAGTGCCAAACTCTGCTACAACATCTCCCTGATAGCCATTATTAGACCGCAACAATGGAGTCTCAGAGGAGTTGGTTTTCCTGCGCGGACGTGTTGCTAAAATCTGGACTCCGTCATACAGCCAAGTGGTTCAATCTTCGCGTGCAGAGGATGCGCACTTATCGCCCCCCTTGCTCTCAGTTACATTGGAGTGAGAAATCCCTTTCTGCAGGCATGAAGCCTCGATCTCCAGTGACCCGCTGCTTTGCGGTCCGGTGAATGCCGTTCCATCCGTGTGGCATGTGTCCGTGCGGCAGTGTTGAAGAGTCCGGAGCAGATGAGTTTTTAGCGACCATGCGGCAAACCGCCAGAGATAGCAGCTCTCCCCGAAAAATGAGGAAGAGAACAGAATGTGAGGGAGCAAGAGAGAGGGAGTCAGTGAGGAAAGGAAAGGGGGCGCGGGGGGCACTCAGCTGTGGTGCTGAGGAGACGATGCGAGAAGAACGGCAGAGTTGGTAGACAGAGGAGAGACAGACACAGGCTAATGCTGTGTACGGTGTATTTTTATTCCTATCACCTATAATATAGTTTGTGTGTGTGTTTTTGTGTTACAGTATGAGAAAAATAATCAATTAGCTTGGCGTTTCTTTTGAAATCCTCTTTATTTGTCAGGTTGGTGTTTTGTAGGGTTTGAAAACAGTTTACTTCAAAACTTTATCTACCTTATTCCTTGGAAACAATTATGGGGGTGGCTTCCTGTCAGACACCGGAAGTAATGTGAGACATTTCTTACAGCAGCTTTGGTTTCCCAGAAGCCGTTATATTTGAACAATTGTTAACACTTAGTTTTGCTAAACAATCATAAACCTCCATAGCATTTAAAAATGTCTTCCGCAGCTTGGGAACTTGTTGACCAAATTGAGTCGGTGGCTACCTGCGATGTGTTTTGAACATGCATCCCAAACAAGGAGACAATGTTGTAATAATAGGTACACACTTTCCAGTGTCTTAATTTGAAAGAATTGTCACCAAAAAGGGAAAGGAGCACACAAACAAAGAGCCTGCAGAGTAACACACACAACAAACTTTGTGCTTGTGTTACAACAAACCACCGGAGAAGGTTTGTTGGGTGTCACATTAAGATTGACAGCAGTGAGTGAACATCAGGTATGAGTTCATGTGTATGGAGGACACAAGACTTTATTATTAGTCAGGCAGTAATATGGAGTTTTACTTCTTGCTGAACAGATATGTGTTGGTGCTGGTCAGTAATTACCTAAAATGCAATCATGTGAATGCAATATAAATTATTCAATGATTCCGTTTTTTCATTCGAAATCTCTTTATAATGTTGCTGTACATCATCATCATCATCATCATCACCTTTATTGGGAAGCTCAAGGTTCATTATTATATCTGACTATTTTGTCTGTCCTCACATCTCCAATATACTGTTTTCAGAGACCTGTATTGTGCACGCTGATTTTATATATTGTAGTCAGGCTAATGTATTCAATCATTATACAATACACTATACTTATGTGTTATGTATCCAGTTTTGCTGAACACCTAAAACCACAGATAAAGTGTGGGCTGAGGCAAACAGTATTTTGCCTCAACTCTATGGCAGGCCCCCTTCCTCATGGCTGTCATAGGATGGCAGCCAAGGTAAGATAATTAAATGTTTAATTTGACCTTATATGATTATAAGACAATTGAACAAGTACTGTAAGGCAAAATTCAAATCAGGAACTAGATTTCAATGGAAATATTTTAGTTTGGCTTTGAACAGTCAAGTGTTTAAAAAATTTAGATGGCTTTGCGCAAGACTTGAGTTTGGCACAAAAATAGGGCGCAATATATCTAATTATCAGTCACTACCGATTTGGCCATTTGCTATCATGATTCATTCATTTTGTCTGTCCTTCATGATGTTCAGTTTTCACTCGGTAACAGTGTTAATGTGGCTAGTTGTCTGTGCTCTGTGATTGACTGACAACCAGTCCAGGTTGTCAATCAAATGGGATAGACTCCAGCTCCTGCAAGTCTCAACAGGATAAGCTTATAGGAAATGTTCAGAGTTGATACACGTCTATAAATGATAATTCAAGTTCAACTTTTACAATGGTGTACTGCGGTAAATAATGTCTGCCCTGCAAAGGTTGCTGTCTCATGACACATATGAAATTCAGGAACTGCAAGCAGTTCATATGTAACAGACTAGCGACATTATTGAAAGAACTGATAAATGTCAAGGTATTCATCTGCACTCTACTCTCAATAATATATACGTACAGTGCATAGTATATAACTGTTGATGACAGGATGTCTTTCGTTCCCAAGAGGATATTTTGGATGTAAGAAAAACAACATTTAGAAATACAATAAAATGCCGACATAAATCAATGGGCAACTCACTGAAACATTGAAAAGATGCTTCATATTTAGAAGATAATTTACAACATGATGAAATACATTTTGCATGAAGGAAAAATGTATCTATATAATTGTACTTAGTCTTACTGTGACATAAAAGCAAATGCCAGAATCATCTTTTTATTAACTAAACTCTTCAAAAAGAATTGCCAATGGTTGAATGTTTGTCACTGAGTTGTATCCGATCAAATGTTAAAACACAGTCCTACAAGTTTTATTATAGCTTTGGGTTTTGTTTTGATAACGAACACGAGAAGCAATAGAGTGCTTGATGAAAATAATTGAATAAAATTACCTTAAACTTACAAATAAATATGTTTCTCATGAGTAGGGTGTGCTGATCTGAAGGTGTAGCATTGAACATGTCATGTAACACAATTAAGAGTGTTTCCTTACTGTACTGTATACCTTATTTTTGTCTTCCCTGTGCTTTGTAAGAATGTCGCCGCCTGCCGACCACCAGAGTATTTATGTTATCATTTGTCACACTGGAGAAGAAAAGAGCTGAAGGAGAAAAAGAGAAAGAGAGAGAGAGAGAGAAAATGACTGCACCACAGCATTTATCATATTTATCCTAAAAATACAGTCCTGTATATTCTTTGTGTGTGTCTTTTAATCTTGATGTGAGAACCCCTGATTGACAAATGGAAATACTGCATCATAAATTGCAGAGAAGCTGAACTATTTTTAAACATTCTAGTTTTTTTTAAGCACTGGATAAATCACAGAACTGTACAAGAGTGGGAATAATTTTCTCCAAAAAAGGCATTTGATAGCAACCAAAGGACTTTCTGATGAAGCCACATCAAAACACAAAACCAAAAACCTTTGTTCTGTGATAGCTATTTACAGCAATTTCTTGAGAATAACACACACGCAAACATGCTTTGTTTGATTCAACTAAGATCCACAATTATATTGCTGAAAAGATGATATAAATCATTTTTGATGATATTTCAAAAAAGTTTACGCGAGTGCAAAAGTTCCCCTTTCCACCTCCTTTTATCTGCACTTTGCTTGCACTACTTGGTGGGTTGGTTTAGGCCAAGCTTTCAGATGCACTGTATCTAAAACATAAAAACAGCCAGCAGTTTGTCTCAGATTTGATCATAAGGGTCATTCCAGAATTGATGGCGTTTTACATCCCCACGAATCAAATTTTATAAAATCCACATACAAAATATGAAACTTGTCCTAAGACCAAATCTAAAAAAAAAAAATCCGAGAAAAGAATGCAAAAGGTTTCCAAGTCACAGGACTTGGCAACCTTGACATATTTTGGCCCGAAGTGAGAACTAACTCGGGAACACTGGTCTCGTCGTAGTATATTTCTGAGCACTAAAAACAACAACAACAAACTAATCAGAGCACTTCTTCCTTTATACAGCTTGCATTTTTGTGCTTGGAAGAGGGCACACATCACAATTAATTCTGAATTCTCTTTTTGCTACTACCTCTTTTGCCAGTCGCATAGCTTGAATATTGTGTCAGATGTGTAAAATAATACATTCATATGTAAATGACATACTTGACGAGGACACGCACATAACGGGTGGGTGACTGAACAACATGCCAGACTACACGATAGAATATTTTGTTGAGGGAATCAGTGAGAGACAACGAGCATCATATTCATGACTGCCTCACTCCTTCTCTATATGCCTTCTCTTGTTTTTCTGCCTCTCTTCTATTTTTTTATACTCACCTCTCACACTGTCCCTCTTCAACCACCTCAACCTCTCTTAACGCTTCGCCCGCAATCCCACCCTTTTCCAATATCTCACCCCTCCGCACTCCCTCCTTTTTGATGTTGTGCTTGCTCAACCGCTTTCACTCTCAATAAACATTATGCTGTCTTTCGGGAGACATTTTTCTAAAGGCTTTGTCATATTTTTCAGAAGGGAGCAACTGACCTCAAATGCAGTCACCTGGTCCTGTGCCAGCGCCATGACATCACCGACCCCACGTCTTTCTCTTGCCTCCATGTCCCGAGGCTTCTTCTTGTATTTTAAAACACAATAAACAGTTTCTGTCCCTTAATTGTGTCTGTCATTTACTTGGCATGTTCCCCCAAGGTGCTTGCTCACATATGCAAATGTTCCAGAATCATAATTTCAGTGCCAAAATTCTTCATCAGAAACAAAGACGTCGAAGCAATTTACTTACTTCTCTTATGGAAATGTGGAAAATTATAAATGAAAGGAACAATGATACACGCGTATACAGCATGGTGTAAACTGGTTAGTGAAAACAAAAGCTGCCTTTGGATACCTAGAAACATACTCTTTATTCCATCTAGAAAATATAACGTGGTGCAACAGTGTTGGTAGCTTCTCTGCATAATTTGTCATCACAGTGAGACTTTTCAAGGCTTTGGGTGCAAAGGATAAAACCAATGAATTATTTCAGTGATAGTAATCAACGCAGTACTGATTTGTACAAAGAAGTTGTAATGCCTTCATAATTTATGTTGAAGTACGCTGTTTAATGCAACTTTGATGAGTGGTTCGTGTACATATTATCCCTCAAAGTTAAGAGGCTCGGGGTTAAAATCCAGGCTCAGGTCTTCCTCTCTGGAATTTCCCGTGGGCGGAGACAGAAATTTTTTCATTAGGGTGTCCAGGGTGACACAATATTTTACTGAAGGGTGGCCATGTGTAAATTCGCATGTGCGTAACCCCATCTGTAACTGGGGCTCGTACACAGCCACGTTGCACCGCTCTTCTTTCATACGTAATACCACAGCAATACCAAACGAAGCAAAGAAACGTCGACACTGCCGGAAATGTGAGAGAAGAAGAAGCGTTTTGGGTAGCGTTGTCTTTGGGTCCTCCATGTTTTAAGCGTTGAAGATTGTGTTGGAAGGCGCAGAAAAAGAGCGAAGCAAAGAAGGCTAAAAAAGCTGCTCCATTGTAGCCTTTAGAGACTCCATGGAAACAAGGGCAGATTTGAAGGCTGGTTCTCGAAGGATGTGTGAATTTGGACACTCGTATGTGGTGGAGTCGCACCGTGACTTCACGTGGCTGCCTTTTCAGCGCTTGGAAGATTCTGCCTATCAAGATTTCCACAGATATTAAGCCTGTCCAAATTTGCCATGGTGTATGAAGTCGACATGAGGGCAAGCCTCTGAAATGCCCAGCCGACAAATTTTTCTTTAGAGGACCCAGACTGTGAATTTGGACAAAACCTGAGAATCCATTTTTTATCATACCATCACTGGTTGGGGTTTCATTAAATAAAATGCACATTTAGAAATGTGCTCAACACACTCTGATAATAGAAGCAGGATCAAGTCTAATAAAAAAGTCTGTTACTGATCTTAACTTACGAGATAATGTTATTTTATTATCCATTGCTTTGCTTTTGTGCACAATCTCACAGTCTACTTTTATGTCATGCGATGATACCTAGGTAACAGCCACTATGAGTGTTCAACTGCCACAGACGGCAGACACCATTTTGCACACTGTGATTGATGGCCCATTCATTCAAATCAGATCAAAAAATCACAATGACACAAAAATCTTTCAATTCTAATTCTTACATTCCTGCTCGTATTATGAATGTATCGGGCAAGGTTATGTACGTGTTTACATCACATCACATAACTCTAATACAGCGGTCTAAAATATAAAACCTATTTTGGGCTAAAAAAAATTAAAAGTCAACCCAAACTGAATGAGCTGGATGGATGGAAGAATAATTATTTTAAAAAACTTCAATACCCAGAAGCGTTTGCGAGTAAAAATACTCACGCCAATTGGTCAAAGCAGCGTCCAATTGCTTGTCACAGACGTGTCTCGCTGCCAGAGCATCCTTCCGTCATGGCGACTCTTTGTATGAAATTCTTTAATCACCTCCCTGTTCTGTGTGTTTTCTTCCTTTTGATGCTCTGTCTGCCGTCCGGAGGAGGGCAAAAGAAAAAAGAGGTAACGTCTTAGCCCCCAGGATGCATTTGTTGTTTCGATAGATGATGAAGGTTGAATACGCGGTGGTGCGTCAAGCGAGGTTTAACCGGAAGTACCAATGATACTGTATGACAATTGAACGAGACGAGAAACCATTCATTGGTGCTTCTTATTTAAATATCAGAATTTTAGCTGAACTGTATGTGCTACGGTGTGTTGTATATTGAGCTGTCTGTACTGCTGTCTTCATGATTTTCATCGAATCGTATAGCCCATTGCGAGCAAGATGGTTTGATGGACATATTGTTCATATTACGGAAAAGCACTACAGGATATTACCACTGTCACAGTAAATCAGTTTATTGAGAATAAAAAGAGAAACGTTAACTCTGAAACGGATGAAAAGTGAAAGAGAAAATGTGTATGCACTGGCTTGGTTGTGCTGTCATGTGGCGTTGGATTGCCTGTGTTCTGCAACATTTCAAAGATTAATTGATCTACGTTGGTGACGCTTACTTTTAATCTTATAGGCCACTCCTCCCGGCTAACAAAATACAATTCATTTCCGGTTTCGGCCCTGTTTAGGTGCGTGGTACAGCATATTATTCTTTCTCCACACAGTTATTTAACTGCCCGCTATTTGCAATATAAATTTGCATAGTATTGTAGGGATGAAACAAGTTATTGAGCAATCCGGTTACCTTGATTTCAAAACCCCCACACACACACAAAAAATAAGTAATAGTAAATGCTTGAGAGTTTTTTTTCTGCCTTGGGTATCCATTTGATTGGTTGCATACCAATGCACTAACAGGTTCAATGTCAGGCTTCCGCAGAGTTGCTGATGATCTGATCATTTGAATCAGGTGTGTTGCAACAGGGAGACTTGGAAAACATGCAGGACAGTGGCCCTCCAGGACCTGAGTTTGACACCTATGTTCTAAAAGGTAGCTCCAACCGCAGGCATTGTTACAGTTTTCTATTCATCAAAACATCGTCAATCAAAAACCATCGCATTAAACTTCCCTGCTGCATTGCCTCATCAGTACTGTTCTTCTGAATTAACTTTGCATGTAAATAGAACACTGATTAAGTGTTCAAATAGAATGGAGTGCATAAGGAAGGTATTGACAAAACACTTCATGTGTACATACATAATTGATTGAACAAGTTAACAAAGTGAATATGTTAAGAGTGATTTGAAAGTTGAAAGAAAAACAATGAACTAATAAATCCACGCAGTGACTACTCGCTATTCGAAAAGGATTTAGAAACGGAGTACCGTATTTTCACGACTATAAGGCGCCATTAAAAGTCTAAAATCTTCTCCAAAATGGACAGGACGCCTTATGATGCGGAGCGTCTTGTCTATGTGCTGAGTTCCAAAACCTGACTAACAGCCGACACGCTGTTTATATAGAGAAAAGGCGGAAGTGACTGTGGACAGGCATGCGGCAAAGAAGTCGGCCAATCAGTGAAGGGTGGGCGTGTATATATATACACATATGGAGAGCGAGAGAGAGAAAAGGCAGATGTGAGTGAGGACAGGCATGCGGGGAAGAAGTCCGCCAATGAGTGAAGGGTGGGCGTGTAAGTGGACGCTAAAGGGACGCCCCAAGCAGGTACCAACACCTGTATAGAGTGTGGCTATGTGCATTGTTGCAAAACAACTTCGGTTTTGGTTTCTAAGAACCCCCGAAATTAAATTCTACAAAGAGACACGCCTACGAAGCTCAGTTCAAACTTCAAGCCATCGGTTATGCTTTTGGCATGCGTGCCCATCTCACAGCAGCGGTGAAAAACCAAGTCAAGCAAATTAACTCTGAGCTTGCCGTTATTCCCGGAGGCTTTACTAAAGAACTCCAACCGCTGGACATCGGCATCAACCGGGCGTTCAAAGTAAAGTTGCGAACGGCATGGGAACAATGAATGATCGATGGCAAACACAACTTTACAAAGAGTGAGAGGCAGCGCCGGGCGAGTTACGCCACAATTTGCGAATGGATTGTGGCTGCTTGGACGAACGTGTCTGCTTGCACTGTTGTTCGAGTTTTTGGCAAAGCCGGCATCATTTCTGTGGAGCCACACGGCAATGAGAGTGACTGACAACGAGAGGGAACACGACGTTTTTGATGGATTACCGGTACTTGCACAATTGTTCAATTCTGATACAGAGGATGAGGACTTTGATGGATTTCTGGGTGATGATTGATTGAAAAACGTGAGTACATTGTACGATGGCTAAATAAAATACAACGGAACTCAGTTTTCCGTTGCCTTTTTAAAAACGTGTTTTTAGCTTGTATCTGTATGTCTTGGCATGCTACCGTATGCTACAAGCTAACGTGTTTTTAGCGTGCGCGCATGCATGCCGTATGTTTAAGCTGGCGTATGTTTTACCACTTTAAAATTGCGCCCAATAATACAGTGCGTTTTGTCTATGTGTAAAATACAGAAATAGCACCCATTAACAAGTACGTAAAAGTAGACAACGGTGCGTAATAGCACTCTGGATAATACTATAAGTAACTAAGGGCACCATGTTGTCTATGCTTCATTCAGTAGGAAAACTAGACCTTATGAATGCACTGGATAATAACAGCATTAAATGCGTAAAATACGTTTATGCATGAAACACCGTAATGTAGAAAGTCATCATAGCACCCAAATTGAGCAAATAAACCTATAACATTAGTAGCTAAAAATGCACTCTAAAAACCTTAGAAACATCGAGGTGGAAAAACATTCTGTCAATCATGCATGCCCTTTATGTTCCTGATTATAAAATGGCCACAAGAAGGCACCTTGGTATCGGTGACTGGTATTGGCCGCCAATGTAAGTACCCGATGCGTTGGGCCCATCCCTCGAAAAACTTTAGTCAGTTTTGTCTGTTATTATTATTATTCATTACTTGCAGTCATAGTATGAATAACCTGTAATTGACGTAGTTAAGCTTCAGAAGTGCATATCAAACGAGTAGCCCATCATATCCATCAGTACCCAAGAAGTAGCTCTCAGTAAAAGAAAAAGCGTTGAGTATAACACTTCCTCTCGAGCGAGAGTGGTCTTTCACTGCTTGCCATTTGAGAAAAGAGAACCTACTGAGTGAGTGCCAGCCAATTTAAAGCATTCTGACTGATTTTGCAAGTTACTTATAGTATTATCCAGAGTGCTATTACTCACCGTTGTCTACTTTTACGTACTTGTATGTCAGTCGACTTTCTGTGAACAGTAAAAGACTTAATGTGGCAACTCAAGATGTTGCATTTTAAAAGAGAAAACATTTCAATCCCGCATCCTATGAATGTAGCGGGCTCGGACGATGACAAAGAAGTGGCGAGTGAATAGTGACAATGTACAGTCACAATGAGCAATTTCAGGAGCTTTGATGCCTAACAGTACCTACACAGTAATAAAGTTGATGGTGTTTTATTAAGAGGGTGGATGCAGGTGAATTTACCTTCTGGCCTGCTGCAAATGATACTTTTGCAAGTCCACTAATCGGAATAATATATCAGTCATAGAATATTGTACCAGCAAGCATATGTTCATAAATAAAAATGCCGCTTTCAAAATAGAAGCAGAATAATGTACCGTATTTTCACGACCATTCGGCGCACCGTATGGTTGGGCGCAGTCTCATTAATGGGTGCTATTTCTGTATTTTACACATAGACAAAACGCACTTTATTATTGGGCGCAATTTTAAAGTGGTAAAACATACGCCAGCTTAAACATACGGCATGCATGCGCGCACGCTAAAAACACGTTAGCTTGAAGCATACGGTAGCATGCCAAGACATACAGATACAAGCTAAAAACACGTTTTTAAAAAGGCAAAGGAAGCAAAACTGAGTTCCGTTGTATTTTATTTAGCCATCGTACAATGTACTCACGTTTTTCGATCAATCATCACCCAGAAATCCATCTAAGTCCTCATCCTCTGTATCAGAATTGAACAATTGTGCAAGTACCGGTAATCCATCAAAAACGCAGTGTTCCCTCTCGTTGTCAGTCACTCTCGTTGCCATGTGGCTCCACAGAAATGATGCCGGCTTTGCCAAAAACTCGAACAACAGTGCAAGCAGACACGTTCGTCCAAGCAGCCACAATCCATTCGCAAATTGTGGCGTAACTCGCCCGGCGCTGCCTCTCACTCTTTGTAAAGTTGTGTTTGCCATCGATCATTCATTGTTCCCATGCCGTTCGCAACTTTACTTTGAACGCCCGGTTGATGCCGATGGCCAGCGGTTGGAGTTCTTTAGTCAAGCCTCCGGGAATAACGGCAAGCTCAGTTCATTTGCTTGACTTGGTTTTTCACCGCTGCTGTGAGATGGGCACGCATGCCAAAAGCATAACCGATGGCTTGAAGTTTGAACTGAGCTTCGTAGGCGTGTCTCTTTGTAGAATTTATTTTCGGGGGTTCTTAGAAACCAAAACCGAAGTTGTTTTGCAACAATGCACATAGCCACACTCTATACAGGTGTTGGTACCTGCTTGTGGCGTCCCTTTAGCGTCCACTTACACGCCCACCCTTCACTCATTGGCGGACTTCTTCCCCGCATGCCTGTCGTCACTCACGTCTGCCTTTTCTCTCTCTCTCTCTCCATATATGTATATATACACGCCCACCCTTCACTGATTGGCCGACTTCTTTGCCGCATGCCTGTCCACAGTCACTTCCGCCTTTTCTCTATATAAACAGCGTGTCGGCTGTCAGTCAGGTTTTGGAACTCAGCGCATACACAAGACGCTCTGCATCTTAAGGCGTCCTGTCCATTTTGGAGAAAATTTAAGACTTTTAATGGCGCCTTATAGTCGTGAAAATACGGTACATCGATTAATACAGGTTTTTTTCTATTTCTTGACCTCTGGTCTGACTTTAGGGTGCAGTAACAACTATGGATGTAATGATAATGACGATATTTTTTTTCCCTCCTTGCCTAGTGTACAGCACTTTGTACGCAGCGATGGCTGTTTGAAAGTGCTCTATAAATACAGTTGAGTTGAGTTGAGTGTTTACTTTTCTCAACTAAGATCTCGGGGCGCTGTACATACAGCGAGTACCAACAGGCCCTTCACACTGTATCCCATGTTCGTCATTGTTTTTCATGTTTCTTGTGCAGAGCGTGCCGGTTAAGTCCAAATTACCCCATGGGGATGAATAAAGTTTCCTGAATCTGAATGGCGATATTGAAATTGCTGCAAAATTGTCATGTCATGTTATGGTATTAATCCCAGCCCATCTTTGTCAAAATAAACAAAAATCATTACTTTTCACATGCTTCATCCGAATACAGCATTGTGAAATACATATACCATGGTTATATACGCCGCTGTGCCAATTTGAATGCATGACACACATCATGAGGTTCATATTGTGATATCGGACATGACGTTTGGGTGTCATTAGATCCCTAGTAATAACGTATGAGAGGAGAATTGTTCTTGACAAAAGCGTACCGAAGGAAGATGGTCATGGTGGACAGGCCGAGTGTGCTGAAAATGGCCACAAATGTTTTTGATTTTGGAAGTTTGATGTCTACTGACAGGAGATCCTTTGCAAGGAGTCATCCAAGATTTATGTAGGTATGGGTAATAGCTTAAGATAAAATTGAGTCCAAAGGGAAAAGGTGAGAGTTCGTCATTGAGATTCTAACAGACAGCAGAAAAGAAATGAAACAAACTTTTGAAAAGGGACTTCGGGCAGCAGTGCTAGACCCTTGCCTCTCTAAATCCTGTCGTATACCCCTCAGGAAATGGAGGATATAGTCATGGAGGGTGAAGAATAGTTACAGCCCTTCAACACTTGCTCGTTCATCACCTCAACTTTGCTAGATATTATATCTGGCTTTTTGTGTTTCTGTCTTAAAGCTGACTGCTGCACAAATAAAGAACCAATGTAAGCACTTCCTATATTGAGGCGTCCGGAGTCAGCAAGGGGCAAAGAGAGGACAGAATATCCAAGGCAGCGAGTCAGATGCAAGTAGAATTATGGATATCTTGAGACTTGTATATTTACAAAGTGACAGAGTTTGCAAAGTACTGTTCCTAATACTGCTCCCAGGGACCAGTATAATCGTTAAAATAAAGCTCTAATAAACTACAGAGTAAGGCTTTCATTTTCAGGTCATAGGCCAAGCAACCTGCTGAGTTGGCTTTGAAATTTTTCACACTGTGCAAGCACTATCGACTGACTCTTAGTTTCATCTGTGACCTGTACTTAATTGAGTGTTTTCCTTGCCCTTTATACAGTGGTGGGCAATTATTTTCCCGGGGGGGCCAAATGAGAAGCAGAAAATATTGTGGAGGGCCGGGCCAAAAGTTAGAAATAGAAAATAAAGAAGATAGCACAATGTCTTTGTATGCCAGTAATAATGTAACATTCTCCTCCACCATCACACTCAGCACCGGTTCTCCTCAAGGATGTGTACTGAGCCCCCTGTTGTTCACGCTCTACCCATTTGACTGCTCTCCGACTCTTATTAGCGGTCCAGTTTGCGGAAAGTTTTTAACATGATAACAATCAAACCATTCTAGGAAATGTTCATTTACTCGAACCACAAGCAATTCACTCTGAGCATGGAAATGGCCAGAATCGGACTGAGTAAGAATCGCTTCCTTGTTTTTCAAAGTCTCGTAGATTTGAGTCTTTCTGACTCCAGGCGTCTCCTGAATGTTTCGTACTTTGTTACCCGCTTTGTTTAATCAGATACATATCAGATACATATCACTTTCCCTTCCATGGTCATTACTCTCTCCCTCTTTCTTCGTCTTCCCCTCCCTCCCTGTGCTCTGCAACTTGAAGTAACTGCGCCACCTGGTGTTGAAATACCTGTCATTACAAGTCCAAACGAAATGAATGCAATCAAACCGTAATTGTGCACCAATCTTCGGCGGGCCGGATTAAAAAGACCAGCGGGCTGGATCCGGCCCGCGGGCCATAGTTTGCCCACCCCTGTGTTAATAGGTACTTTGTTCTCACATTTTTGCTACAGTCCTCATCTATTAAAGGAATACATTATATGTATGCCATTTGCACTCGTAAAAAGTTAATGATTTGTCTATAATTGATAATGTCATTATTTTGTTTAATTTAATAACTTTTAAAATGATTTTAAAATAATATAGCGGGATGGATTAAGGATAAAATATAATAACCATTCATATTACAAAATATGAAAATATAAAGTACATACAAGTACGTAAAAGTAGACAACGGTGAGTAATAGCACTCTGGATAATACTATAAGTAACTAAGGGCACCATGTTGTCTATGCTTCATTCAGTAGGAAAACTAGACCTTATGAATGCACTGGATAATAACAGCATTAAATGCGTAAAATACGTTTATGCATGAAACACCGTAATGTAGAAAGTCATCATAGCACCCAAATTGAGCAAATAAACCTATAACATTAGTAGCTAAAAATGCACTCTAAAAACCTTAGAAACATCGAGGTGGAAAAACATTCTGTCAATCATGCATGCCCTTTATGTTCCTGATTATAAAATGGCCACAAGAAGGCACCTTGGTATCGGTGACTGGTATTGGCCGCCAATGTAAGTACCCGATGCGTTGGGCCCATCCCTCGAAAAACTTTAGTCAGTTTTGTCTGTTATTATTATTATTCATTACTTGCAGTCATAGTATGAATAACCTGTAATTGACGTAGTTAAGCTTCAGAAGTGCATATCAAACGAGTAGCCCATCATATCCATCAGTACCCAAGAAGTAGCTCTCAGTAAAAGAAAAAGCGTTGAGTATAACACTTCCTCTCGAGCGAGAGTGGTGCTATAGGTCTTTCACTGCTTGCCATTTGAGAAAAGAGAACCTACTGAGTGAGTGCCAGCCAATTTAAAGCATTCTGACTGATTTTGCAAGGCTCACAGAATAATGCGTTTTATGACTTTTATGTAAACGCAGAAACCACCAATTGAAAAATTAGACTCTTTTTTTCCATCACACGCAAAAAGTTTGTTTCTAAATTATTCTATTTAAAAAACATCAGAAAATACCCTTTTACGAATATCTACCGTCGTTTATCCGAAACAATGACTTACTAAAATAATTTGACATCAGAAGCACAAAACAGAATTTAATTTGTCAGGTGGTGTTCATTTAATGACAAAATAATTAGCCTTTCAGTGTACCTGTCAATGATGTGAAGTTGCGTATTTCCCAAAATGTCAAACATCTAGCCAACATATTCAAAGGTATCCTGAAATTACTCATTATTTTAGATTAGATGTGGTTGAACTGTTCCAACAGATTGTTGGCAGTTGAAGGGGTTTCAAATCTGTATGGTTGTATTTATCTTACAATTAGTGCAAAGTAGAGGGACAATCAGTAGTTACTTGGATCATCTATGAGACTGGTAAATACATTTACTGTGCCGGTAATTTCCTCTTTCTGTTCAACCTTTGTTATTCAGGTCAGAGGAATCGCCCTTTCACCTTTTAAGACATATAGCTGCAGCCAAGTTTTTAGTCTGTACTTGAGCATCCTCATTTAGACGCTGGTCACTCTGAGACGCCTTCAGATTATGTCACATGATCTACTTATTTTTCCCTATCCTGGGGTCAGTCATGTCTTATGTTTTAATGTATTTTCTTCCTGATGATTGCAAAGAGAGTAGCCCGATTATTCCCATAATTAAACACACCGTTGTCTATCAACAACACATGAAACGATGATTAATTGACATGCTAACGTGCATCTACAAAATGTGTTTTTATTGTGCTTGTTTATGTCTCACCATCCCTCAGGGGATTTGAATCCAATCAAAAAGGAACACGGTAGACGTTTTGGGTGTGCTTTGTCACTTCGACAATGTTTAGGAAGCCGACTTGCACCTCCACTAGTCCCCATTTCCTTGTTTTGGGGCTAAAAGTCTTTCCAAGCTGAGCTGCTTCCGCCCCCGCCTTAAAGTCCATTTTCGAGACAAGGCAGTGACTGTGATTGTGATGTGTGGAAAACTTGAATTGTGGATTTGTGGGTGCTGTTGTGAATGTTCACTTATCACCCGCACTTCAGCATCAGTTGCTTATTTTACAAAATGAAGGACAGAATCTCCTTTCACGACTTTTTCCTCTCCATTCCTTCTTCTGCCTCAGTTTCTTTTGTCTGTTGTGAAACGGTCTTTTTTAGTATTCCACCGTCTCGCTCCTCTCTTATGCATGCATGCCAATTCTCAGTCAGTCTCTGTTGATTCTCTCCATCCCTTTCTGCTCATTAAAATACATTTGTATGTTTCAAGTGTTCAAGAGATGAATATTGCATCGCATCCCTTCATTCCCTCACTTTAGTGACAATCCAAGTCAAGCTACAGCTAAAAAGCGGCAGTAATTCAAGCGTGATTTGTTTGGATCGTACTCATTAGGTGTACTTGTGTGAATTATTGATGTAGTAGTACCATGGTTGTTCTCTGAGTGACTGATGGCTTCCAAGATACTTTACTCCTCTCTTATTCCTCCCTCTCACCCATGTTATGTCCAAAGACAAGAAACATGTTACCATTCTCACCTTTCCATAGGAAATGCTTTATGCGCTGTAGTGCAGATGAGTGTGGCTTAACTTTGTTGAAATGAATGATCATGAAACACCTCCGATAAGATTTTATCTATCACCCGGAGGCTGTACTTTGCAGCGTCTTTGCAGTGTACCGTCCCCCTCCTTAACAAGTACTTCTGGTTGAGAGATGATGAAGCAAATATTGTGTATCAAGAAAAATGGCATCCAAACGCGTTTTGGTTACATCGGTTGTATTGTAAAGCACGTTTCTGATCGCTCATGGGACCTATCTGTCTGAGACACCATGACAGCTAAACGCGTGGTGACATACTTGTGTCTTCTTGGCCCGCAGAAAGCGGAGCCGTGACGTAGCGCCGTTGAAAGGTGAATCTGGATGTAGATTGGCGGCCGCTGGCAGTACCTGCTCGCACGGGTTTGCGGTCTATGAAAAAGCGATGGATATCTCAATGACAAGCAACAAAAACAAAGCACTACTTTTGCGTGCCTAAAACTGTTCTGTAGAATGTGGAGGTTATTTTAATCTCTGCGGATTGAGGCATACACAGTAATTGCGTTGACCTTGCATTCACCATGAGTACAAAAAAAAACATTTTTACACTTGCGTTGAGGACTATTTATTCTGCATGAGGAGGTCTGCTCGTAATTCTATCCAGTGTTACAAAAAAACACAGGCGCTGTATGTTCTTTTACTATCACGGGGTCACCTTTCGGATTATTTTAATGGACGCATGGAATGCATAGCAGCGTCCTGAAATGTTTTACCAATGGAAAAATGTGCACAAATGCTGTCCGCGTACAAAATCTAAAGCAACCATCTTACTCACACTGCTGAAACCAGAAGTTAAGCATCAACAACACGGAAAAAGAGGGTAACTTTAAACCATAATGTCTCAAACAGTGTCTGTATTGGTGGGACCATTAAAACATATGCACCTGCACAAACGCGACCCGATGAAAATCTTATTGGCACACGCTGACAAACAAGTCACAGTTGTGACCAATTTGGTTGCAGACTCCAGTTCTGAATTCAGAAAACTAAAACAGCTGAGACGAATTGGATGCACTGTTTTGTTATTGTTTTTCATAAAGTATTGGTGATGTCTCAGATGAGGACTCAGTAGCAGACACCCAAAATCAAGTGACTCGGACTAAGGTGCACCAAAATATAATATCTTATGGTATTCTTACTCCATACCGTTGCAAACAACTGACAAATGCATTGAAATTGCCAGTAATAAAGACAAGCTTGTTTTTCAAATTATAGCTGAATTTAACATTGTGTGATTATTATATAGTATATTCCGAAAACAATGGGGGGAAAACACAGATAGTATAAGTGGTAAAAAGGCTATGAATAAACTATGACACGCCGGCAGCTGCGACATCCTCAGCATCCCTTTACTCACTTTTATGGGCTGCTTGTGGCTTCCCTCCTGCATGAGTCACTGCTGCCCTCTCCTCTCTGTGCTGCTCTTTTTCTGATGAAAACATTAAAAAATATACACACCCTAACAGTTAGTTCTCCTGGCGGGTTTACACCAAATTGATGCAACCTGCTTTGTGTTGGGCACCTGTGGTGAAGCGTCCTCAGCACCACAAGTAATCCTCGGTTTGTGTCATGCTGCTTTCAGTTCAATGGCAGGCAAAATCTGTGTACTGTACTTGTATGTACCGTTTTATGGTCAATACATCGTGGAAAACCTCTGAAGTCATACATTTTGGAATCTGGCCTTTGGAAAAATACGTTTCGACAGCCACAAAACATTTGAACCACGTTCTTGTATGACATTACTTGATAGTTCTGCAAGCATAATGATCTTTTGCTTTTTCCTTGGCTTTATATGGCTATTTATTTTTTTGCAACATTTATTCTGAAAAATTAGACTGGCGCCATGGATGACTTTTACCTACCGTCCTTCGTACCTCACAGGTGGTAAATTCAGATGGCATCAAATGATTAACATTGAATGCACTGGACAGGGTTTTTCTTGGCTCAAATTGAGGCAGAGGTGATCCCTGCATGTCTTCTGTAAATTCAACTGACTCACCTTCCTTTTCTGTACTTTAAGAGTTGCAATAAGAATATCATGTGAAAGCATTCGTTTATTCAAACTTGCATAATAAAGGCCGCTTCTGAGAAGTCACAAACTCGTAAGGATTCATAAAGTGCACTCACTAGTACTGTGATGTGAAAAAGTGCAGTATAAAAAAAAGTCAAACAACTGACCACTGTGTATGACTTAAAATGAGCTAATAAAGCTAACAGGGCTAACGTCACCCGGCCATAAATCAGAAGTGAAGATCGTGTCCGTATTTCCTTCTGTCAGGGTATCCTGATGATGATATCTCCTGTTTCGGAAGCCTAATGTCGAATACGTTTGACGTTATGTTTCACAAAGGCTTTGACGTCTGACTAGAAATGATGTCACACATCTATATTGTCAATTATTTCCGATGAAAATATACCAATATTCAGGTGATCAACCGGTGTCCCCGAATGGCTTTTGTTCCAAGTCCCTATGGCTAGTCTTGTCTGCTCTGACGTCCTCCCTGTCCCCGTTTCTCATGTGACTTTTCCAAAATAAGATCTTTAAGATAGTTTACTGGTTTCACTAAAAGCCCATGGTTAGCCATTCTGTGTTGTGCTCAGTCACGCCACCTTCTCCAAATTATTCTTGGGCACCAAAGAAAAAACACCATTCTTTTATCCACTTTATCCTTTACCATCAATCACTTCTACTGACCTCATCACCTTTGCATCCTTCAGCCCTTACTTTGCAGCCCTGTCCCCCAGGCCTTTACTCCTTTCCTTCTTTCGTCCTGCCTGTTGCACATAGCCCCAACACCCCTTTCCTAAAAGGGGACAAATGTCAAGCGTGACTATATAGCTGATATGATGAGTGAGTGTGATTTCCTATTTTGCACACTATCTCTCGGGTGTGTGTGTGCGCGCGCGTGTGTGTGTGTGTGTGTGTGCGCGTGTGTGTGTGTGTGTGATCAGGATTGTATATTTGTGTGTGTCTGGCTTTTGGCTGATAAGACGTCACACTCTTATCCTCCCAGACAGCCTTGTGTTACTGCGGCACTTCATAGACTGAACACACACACACACTAAAACTTTCACTCAGCTTCACATCAAAATTCATAACTACACTTTGACACACACTACCACAGGCAGTCACAAACACACAGGGCTGACTGCAATGTTTGATTGAAAGGTTTAACGTGGATCAATATTGTAACGCTGTGTATAGGGGGTTGTAGTGGGTGTCCATGTTGCCTGTCACAGTTAAATGTTAAATCTTCTATTAAACGATGGCACAAAGCTTCTTAACACTCTGCGTAAGGCTTTAAACCAGGGGTCCCCAACCGCCGGTCCGCGGACCGGTGCCGGTCCGCAGGGCATTTGGTGCCAGGCCGCACAGAAAGAACTTGCCTTAATTCCGTTTTATTTATTTCGGAATACGAAAGATGTTTTATTTTGAAAAATTACCGGATTCTCCGTTACATCTGTCTGTGTCACGCTTGACTCACATCAAGCCACGCTTCTCCGTCACGTGACCGATTACGCTAAAAACAAAACGCTGGAGGTCGCAAAATGAGTTTAAAAAACTGCTGGAAATCGCAAATGACGGCGGCCTTAAAAGTACGTTCGAGACAACTGGATTAAAGTTATGGCTGAATACTCTGAGATCGCCACAATAGCATTGCTATTTCCAACATCCTACCTGTGTGAGGTGGGGGGGTTTCTGCAGCAACGGCGACTAAAACCAAATTACGAAGTAGACTGGACATAAACCACACACTTGAGGTGTCATTGTCTACTATTACCCCGAGATGGGACCGTCTAGTTGCAGAAAATCAAGCTCAGGGCTGTGGTGAGTTGTTATTTTCATGCACTTTGAATTTGTGTTGTATCGTAATTTACATTAAACATTACCATAGCGATCAGTGTTGCGGCCAGATTAGACGCTCCTTGTGTTTATTATTATATTTCGAAAACACCACAGTTTTCATGCAGCTCATACCATATTATTTTGTTGTATTAATCTGCCACATCTTAAATGCCGGTCCCTGAAAATATTGTCTGACATAAACCGGTCCGTGGGTGTGTGTGTGTGTGTGTGTGTGTGTGTGTGTGTGTGTGTGTGTGTGTGTGTGTGTGTGTTTTATATTAACTAAGAAATTTTCTGCTTCTCTCTTTGGTGCTACTTTGGTACATTTTTTTTTGTACTCTCAGGATGGCCTGTGATGGCGACATGCAGGTTCACTCACTGGAATACTCGTATGATCCCCACCTCCACCCCAGTGTTTGTGTTTTTATCACGCAAAGAGCTACTTGACAGTATTCACTGCATTCTGAGGACCTCTTTATACTATCTTCCAAATGCCCAAACAAAAATTGGGAGAAAGGCTTTTGTCTACTCTGCACTCTCACCCTGGAATCTCCTGCAGAATGACTTTAAGCTCTTGAAACAGCTGGCCTTGAATGTTTTTAAATCAAAATTGAAAGAGATGGAAACAGCTTCCTCAGAATGTTAAAGTTTTATCTTGGCTGTTTCAGCAATGTATTCATAGTTATGACTCATAGATAGTTTAGTCAAAAATGTTTTGCTGTGTAAATTGTACTTTGTCTCTCTTTTTATGTGTGTAACTTTGATTTTCTTGGCCAGGGGCCTTGTTTGTCAAAGAGTGTTCAGAACAGTTTTATTTTTCGTTTAGTTAGTTAAATTTGTTACATTTAGGGAGTTTATAAGTACAAACCATTCTGCATTTCAAAAACGTGCAGACAGCTGTCATACATACACCAGTGATGATGCTGCGCTGGAATTTCGGCTAGGAATAAACCGGCCATTTGGAAAGCTCCTGAAATTCCCGATGGCCACCACGCCCCTGCATCCACCCACAGCGATTCTGTAGAATTAATGAATCGTGCATGAATTAATTCCTCTAACATGTCAGGACTCAGTTTGTTTATGCATTGATTGAATGAAATCATTTCCTATTCAGGTAGCTGAATTCATTGTGTGTTCATGCTTCCATCGTGTGTGTGTGTGTGTGTGTGTTAACCTATGGCTCAGGCTATGTTTTTGGAATCCTTTTGTTTCATTTCGGCTTGTGAGTGATGACTGTCGAGTGTGTTGCCGTTCTAGCTGTTGTGGTTTTGTATGTATGCATGGTGAGAGCTGTGCATAAATGTACCTACATCCTTGCGCACAAGTCCATTTTGATGAATCCCATACTTTGAATGTGAATGTGTGTATGCACGCTTCACGCACACGTCTGTAGGTAGGCATGCTTGATAAAAGAGGCCCCTCGTCTCTCTTGAAAAATATATTCTTCATCTCAGAAGGACCAACAGTTTGACTCTGGAACACAATATTTTAATTTTCATCATCTCCTGATTTGACACATCAATTAAGAGTTCCACCATCATTCTGGAACAGATTGTATTGGACCTTTAACATTACACTGTTGTGTAATATTCAAGCCAACATTGGTTATTTGCCTTAATTTGCTTGTTGTCGCACACATTTCAGGATCCAACTGAATGTCTGCGGTTGAAGGCATTGGAATGATGTTGAGATATTAACCATATGCCAATTGCATTTTCTTGTCAGTTTGTCTCTGTGTGTTATTGTTTCCATCTGTCACCTCCATTGAATTACAACAAAACTTCATATTCCGGCTTCAAGTCCCACAAGCTGCCATTCCCAGAAATAACATGAGCTGTCAGTGAAGGGAGGGGATTTGTCATCCTCGCTGGCAAATAACAAATACTTTAAATCAAAGCATTTTTCGACTGCCATTGTCCATACGCCATCCTGCCCATCACCCCCGAGTGGGATGATCTTGTCTAATTTATTTTCTCTTTTTTTTTTTTTAAACATTTTGTGGCCACATACAAATGGAGCTGTGTTTCTGTCAGTGATGCCCAGAAATATCTTTCCGTATTGGGTGTGCGCTCAGTCAAATAGACGTAGCTTTCATCGCATGGTTTGAAGACTACTTAGGAAGAGATAAGAGGGGAGGGAAAAACGGGGATGAGAAAACATAATGCATAGGCAGACACCTACATGTGGAAGAACACCTAATTATAAACGCAACAAAAAAGCAAGAGTGAAACAAAGAGAGAAATGTTAAGACTTGGTTTATAAAAAGAAATCAAAAGCTTGGTTTTAAAATAAATCCACAAAAACAAGGGTCAGTTTGAAAGGCCAGCAGATATGAGAATCCAGACCAGGCATGGCAGTTTTTTTTTAATTTACTTTGCATTATTATCATTATTTATTTATTTATTGTACCTTTCTTGTATATGTTAGCAATAGCATTAGATCAGACTCATAAAAAAAATGTCCATGTGAAAATATGTCATTATTTGTTTATTCGTTAGGCTCCCCATTAGCTGGGCCCTTCCTGGGGCCCTCATGTAAAAAAAATGGTACATAACTTTAAAAACATTATTTTCGAAAGAAAATACAAAAACAGTGTACATTAAAAATAAAAGGGACATTGGAGAGGGGGCAGTATGGATTAAATCCTATAATCCATTTGAACATCATTTTATAAACAACATTAAAAGTTTCCTTGAACATCCGACAGTTACAGTACATTCCCAGATGTTTCTTTGTTTGACTTTTGAAGAGTTGTTTTTGTGTCACTTTGGTCATTGACAGTGATAAAGTATTCCATGTTTCCATTTTTCTGTAGTCAACTGTTCACTTCAAGTAATTTGTATTTGGTTTCTGAAGTAAGAAGTGTTGCCTGTCTTGTGTCATATTCATATGACTCTAAATTGTCTTTCAGCTGCTTGTCCCTCCATGACGGAGTTTTAAATTGTGGAACCTTCCATGTTGAGAGGAGCAGGGTAACTGTCATTTTATCTTCAATTTTTCGCCATCCTAAACTGGAATGCATAGTGTTGATGTTTGTTCTAAACGGACACCGGAGAGCAAACCAAGCTGCCTAATTCTGCAGTCATTGCAGTTTGAATATCATTTGAATTAGTTCAGGAGTCAAATATATTCTGCATCGCTTTAAGAATGCTAGGGACCTGCCTATTTTCTTAACAACGGCATCTGTGTTTTGACCACAACTGTTAATTGTGAAGGATGAGACCAAGTAATTACAGTATTCTGTATTATGGTAGCCACACAATGTAAACACATTTCCTCAAGGATTATATTCAGCAATATATATATACAGTATTCCTCAATATATATATTGCTTATAATGACAATAAACAAGTCATATTTTTGAACATTTCCAGGCTGTAATAAATTACACATCAGTCAAAATAGTAACCAGTTCTCAATTTGCTTTTTTTTATTTATTTAAATGTTTGGTTAACTTCTTCATAATCTGCACTCTATGTAATCACACAAACAATATAAACATATTTTGCATTCTACTCAGTAGTAATTCAAGCAGCATGGGTCAACTGTAGGTGGTCCAATGATTTCATTAAGCAACGCAGCGACAGCAGAAAAAGAGGCACATCCATCTAAATCTACCCAATATTAAGTTAAACAGTGAGTGAGTGAGAGAAGTGTGTTTAATAAACCAAATTTAAGATTTTTCAATGGTCTAGATTTTAGATTGATTAAAGGATTTCATTTGCATCCGACCCTCAGAGTGCACATGAGAGAAATTGATGTTTTCAGTCTATCACTTCTCAATTTACGGTATGATTGATTACTTTCGATTTTGATTGTTAGAAAATGTTTGTTTATTAATTCATGAACCTGGCCAGCAATGTTCCCTCGAAGCTGCGCGCGTGGGGAATAAGCTCACTTTTCTCACCCTCTCAGTGTACAACCATGACGCTGGTGCGCACCACGCACACAGTAAATTCCTACACTCATTCCTTCATTTCCATCCATCAATGAGGTTATTTCACACATTTCGAAGGTCACATGACTAGGATATTTTTGTGTTTTATTAAATGACATGTTTTTGGTTGAGGTTATTGCTGCCTCTGGAGGCCTCACCTTATTAAATCGTAATATGCACATAGCGGTACTTTTTTCCATGCCATTATTTACTGGACATGTGTTCAGGAAAAAACATGGAAACATAAATGTTTGTGTGTTAGGTTAAGAACACAATTTACTGTTCTAACAAAAAATAAGATCAGATCACATTTGATAAGCAATTTATACTGAAATTCAAGTAATTTTAATGGGGGTTTTTTTGGGCAATTTTGGACACTTGGGTGACTCAGTCAAAGGCTGTATCCGAAAAATACAACCATGTGCGGTATGTTGATTTTACGTGAACAATGCCAACTTTTTTTTTTACCAAAGCTTACTCTTAATGCCGTCAACTGGGCTTTGACCAGCAGTGAGTGATATGTCAAATCTGTAAGTGATGCGCAATTTGCAATGAAAAAAATAGGGCTGACATGCAACTTTAAGTACTTTTTTCATGGTCGATAAAGGTGCGAGAATGACCATAAATGAGGAAATTAAGACATCCATTGCGGGACTAAATTTACCTTGATGGATTTGGCAGTTTAGAACATGTTAAAACAAAGAAAGGGGATATTATGATATCCTGTTAAGGTCTTTAGATAATGTCCACGAGACACATCAGCCAATGGTTTATGGCAACCTGAGGTTGATGAGGCAGTTAGACATGAATGGACCACCGTACTGACAAAAGAGCTCAAGTTCTCTCAGAATGAGCCAGCAATAAAATCACTCAAGAAAAGCTGCTGTCCGGAACCTTACTTGTTTTATTATATGGGGTTGGGGGGGGGGCTCCTTTTGAGTACTGACAAGGCAGTTTAAGAGACTATGGTAACTTGTAACAAAGGGGAAAGCTGTGTTTGCCTTGGGTAAGTAAGAAGGTACGAGGGTGCTTGATCTAAGTCTCTGCTGTGCTGCACTGAGACTAATTGGCTGGTGAGTAATGGGAACAGCTGCGAGGGGGTGTGGCCACCAGTTGCTCAGTTGAAATGAGGAGTGCAATGATCATCCGCAATCAAGCTCCTCATTAGAGACATGATCTGTCAACCACGGTTGAAAGAGTCTTTCTTCTCACTTGTTTATTTCAGTGATGTCTGCACTAAAGATCGTACAACCTTTTCTGCAATCATGTGAATAATTTTCCTGGCTTGGATTTTTTTTTTTTTTTTGGATGATTGAAACTGCAAACCCTGATACTAAAAATTATCAAATGTGGTGGACCCCGCATACTCGCAGTTCAGCACGTGGTTCGCATTTTCGTAGACTTGGAGTGAAATTCTGAGGACTTGGAAAATTTGGATCAATCAAAATCTAAAGTATTGGTGGGTAAAATAAAATTTGAAATAAAATGCATAAATGCGTGATACGATCATCTGTACAATACATTTACATACATGTTTCCTGCACATTGATCTAATTGCATATTTAATAGACCCAGTTCAAAAACTAAATTCAAACTACCTTGAAGACTGGAAAAATAGCATTTGTGGTCTAAGATTAAGTGTTAACCTGAAATATAAATGAAAACATCAAAAGGAAACAAGCATTTCCTTTATTTGACTTCATCAAAACCCTACTCTGTTTTGGTACATGACTCTTTTTGTCCTCTCAAACCCTCTTTGCCAACTTTTTTATTCACATGACTCAAAGTATAGCCACAGACGCTACGCTGGCCATATATCAGATGGTGCCTCGTTCGTACATTGGTTTCCAAATTTGAAAACGGAGAGGCCATTTTGACATGGAGGTTCCACTGTAATTACTGCCGAGTCAGTCGTATCCTGTCCTGCATTTTCAACTCACTGGACCAATCTTGCCGCCTTCTTTCTGGCATTTGTTGCCTACTTTCACTTCTACTGAGCCATATTAACACTTGCTTAAATTAACCACTTCTTTTTCTCTCACAAAAAAAAAAAGAAGATAAAAACTCTCTTCACTCCCAAATGAATTGTTTTTTGTGGGAGAAAAAGATAATACATGACAATTACATTGAATTGCAGTGTTTTCTGTTGCTCCTTTCGAACTACTTTGTGTGCGTGTGTGTGCGCACGCGTGTATGTGGGTAAGAGAGGGAAAGATGAGTGTTTTGCTCGCTGTTATACTGAGCCAATTTTATGTAATCCCTCTTCTGAATGGATGAATTTGAGGAAACAGTTTTGGAGCCCGATGGCCAATGCTGAGATCCATTCACTGACAAAAGAATGAGTTTCAAAGCACAATGAGCAACTGATTGTGATTTGAACAAATGCTGGTTCCTTTTCATGTGGGAAGTGCACAGAACAAGTTTCTGACTGGTTTGAGGAAAAAAAAAATCAATGCTGCCCCCATTCAGTGGTTCAGGGACCACAGAAAGATGGGCGGGGGTTAAGAGGAATGGTTATTTGGGGCCGATTATATGCCCTTCTAACTCGTGTACCCTAACCACAGATAATGACAATCTTAAAATGACACCTAAAGCTGTCAACATTTTGATTCCTTCATTATGTATGACCTAAAGATTTGTGAAGATCAGTCCTTCCATAAATGCATTTTCACTTTGATAAGGAACTCTGGTAAGCATTGCAACTCAGGCAGAGCATTTTTTTACATTTTCTTGTTTTTCTGAAGAAATATATTTTATGAACAAATGGAAAAAAATAATTTGCCTTTCATTTCATGTAATTTTTAGGAACAAATGTTTGATTGGGCTGCTGCTGTTTGTCTGACATCAGTGGGTACGCACAATTTATCGAATTGTGATTTGTGTGTGTGTGTGTGTCTGAGTGTGCGCTACTGCTTATGGACCTTATCTCTCTCACATCTCCATATACAGTATATATATATATATATATATATATATATAATTTTTTTTTAGAACATTGTCTATCACCTTTGTAAAACCTCACTTCCTGTCCCTTCATATACAGTACAATGCTTGAGCTGGGTTGAATTTTAGCTCACTGGTCAGACTGAGATATGGTGGCAGCGGGGGTTGATCCCCTAGTTTGGTGGACGCCGCAAGAGTAAAGCTCCACCAGTTAAACACATACACATAGGGTGGGGGCTCTCAAATTTGATGATGGAATGTGAAACCGTGGGTTTTCATCCTGCTTATAAATATTCCACGGAATTTATGTTGCATGTATCCCTGGCAAATTCCTGGATCAGATGCTAATTTGTAATTATTATGTAGGATTCAGTTGCATGATTCCAGTTGGATCCAGGGCAAATTTGAATCTGGGCAAATGTTGAAACCTCGTTTTCTTATTCAGAACTCAGACAAGAACTATTCATCACCCAAATAGGTTATTCAGACTATGACTGACTGAGTAATATAAGAAAAGAGAATTTTGGAGATACACATACAAAGACTTTGGAGTGGCACAATGTCTTTCAGCCACCTTATAATCTTTTCAATGCATGTTTGTGAGAGAGAGAGAGAGAGAGAGAGAGAGAGAGAGAGAGAGAGAGAGAGAGAGAGAGAGAGAGAGAGAGAGAGAGAGAGAGAGAGAGAGAGAGAGAGAGAGAGAGAGAGAGAGAGAGAGAGAGAGAGAGAGAGAGAGAGAGAGAGAGAGCACAATATCTGCAGTAAGGGTATCATAATCACTCACTCATGCATGTACGCTCTCATCCGAGACGTGATTTATTTTTGTGCCCTCTGTCCTCATTGGGGTGAAAAATAAATATTTTTAATGGCCCTCGCTAGGCTATTTGGATTGCATACATATTGAACATGTTTTGTGTGTGCCTGCCAGCAAACATAGGGAGTCATAACAATGATGTGTTAGAGTCACTTGAAGGTCTGGTATAAGAGCATTAACAATACTGTGTTGATGATGTGATAGGTGTACCACACACACACACACACACTTTTTTCCCCGCATGACCCTGGTAACAGCATACTCATTGAAACAAAACTTGTGTCGCTTTTAGTATTAACATGCTGAGTTTTGTTGCACTGGGTCTCCTTCTATATAGCTTTGCCTAGAGCTCCCAATATCACAAGCTCACAATTTAGCCTTGAACTTTGGCAGATGAAAGTGTATGTCTCCTTAAAGGGGAAGCCCAGTCAGATGTTTTCCTGACAATAATATGTTATATGTTCCCCAACAAGTCTAAACAACACATTCTGATTAATATTACTGTGCACGATGAAGGAAGCAGCAAAATCCACCGCTTAAGGACCATAGAAATTAAGAACTTAATCAGAAATAGTTCCAAGACTAGACTTTTCACTAAACCTGGTGACTCTTGTAATGTGTACAATTGTTTACAATTTATTGAATATTAGAAGAACAATACAGTGCCATGATATTGTATTGAAGTAATTAAAACTGAAATTTTAAAAAGCAAATCATTTGTCAATATTATGTCACTCAAAACCATTCAAAGGGAATATTTTGAAAATCTAAAGAAAATATAGTGTTGTTCAGTCTTTCTGGTGGCGTGTTTTTTTTTTTTTGTGTTGTTGAGATGCAAATGTCCCTGACAAAATATCTGTGCTCCCGAGACATGATGTTCAGGGACATTTTTCAGACCCTAATCTTTTGTTTCTTCCTTCTTTATTTGTAGAACCTCCTGTCTGAGAAAGTTGACCAGATGATGGAATGGTCCTCCCGTCGCTCTGTTGTACGAATGAATGGTGACAAGTTCCGTCGTTTTGTCAAAGCACCACCCAGGAACTACTCTGTCATCGTCATGTTTACGGCATTGCAGCCTCAAAGGCAGTGTTCTGTCTGTCGGTACGTGCGCTTACACAAAGCTCAAGATCAGTTCCCAGGCACATGCTGCATTCCAGCAGTACTTAGAGTACGAGCCATTCATCCATCTTCTTGTCAGTAGAATGACTTGCGTCAGTCAACCCTGTAGGAGTCAGCATATTAGACATGAGATGCGTTGCCGAAGCGTAGCACAATGTTAGACGACACTTGGCTCGTTAACGACCAAAGAGGTCATGTTTTCACGAGTGTTTGGTCTGTTTCCTCCTAAAGTTACAATCAGAAGGAAATGTATCACATGGAAATGTATTTCATTTACCAGTGCCTTAGGTCAAAAAAGTGAAAATCTTCACAAGCATCCAGATTTGTATGTATTGAAGAGAGGGCCGTGTACAATTGCTGTTGATTATAAGAATTCTTAGAGTGGTAAATGTTTTCATATGAGAAAAAATATATATATATATATATATATATATATATATATATATATATATATATATATATATATATATATATATGTGTGGACAATCCCTTCACTGAAATGGATTGCCACTACTGCACTGCAGTCTAGGGGTGTGAGAAGGTACGTAATAAATGATAAAAGTGTGGCCTGTAGCAGAGATTTGAACTCTACCATCCAATCACATTAAAAATGTATCACCGGCCAGGAGGATTGTTGAAAAAAAAAAAATAAAGTGATGTGTCAGTGATTTCGACTTGAGTTTACCTGGATAATGAGCAAAAAATATATATTTGCTATCTGTGTCGCGTGACAGTGCCCGCAAACAAAGGTAACACAAACAATTTGTGCTCGCATTAATAAACAACACGTGCAGTCATACAAATACCCAGTCAGTCTCAAAACACCACGGGAAGAATAAAGTACCCATACGCCCTACGACTCAACCGCATACATCGATTTCACAGGAGATTTGGAAAAAAGTACACAAAGGCATGGTCCTTTTTCCTATTATGTCTTTGTTCTGTGTTTTTAAATCAATTTACAGAGTTGGTAATAAATTTTGCCTAACACATACGATAATAAGCAGACAATATCAGAAAATCCAACCGTCCATCAAATATCGAGAATCGTCAGGTTGGGAGGCTGTTCTGGAAAAAAAATCTATCAGAATGTCGGCCATTTTATATCACAATAACGATATACCAAAATATAATGATTCAGTTATTCAATTAAAAAATAAAGTGAAGAATTGATTACCTTTTCTCTCTTTATCTTGAAGTGACATGAAACAAACCTGTGTCAAATGGTTGCTTAAAACTGCAATTAAATACCTTACGTTGTATGTTATGTTTGTCCTCATTATTTCTCCATTGCGAGATTAATAAAGGTTTTCTTATCTTATTACTGTTGTTTTGTCACACTTTAATGTTCCAGGCAAGCAAATGAGGAGTATCAGGTCTTGGCAAACTCATGGCGCTACTCATCTGCTTTCTCAAACAAGCTGTTTTTCACCATTGTGGACTATGATGAAGGAGCGGATGTTTTTCAACAGGTTACTATTGAATATTTCATTGCTTTTTGGATGTTATACATTCTACAACTGCTTTATTCTTTTGCAAATATGCACTCTGCACTCTTATTGAACAATTTCTGCAAAAAGCAGAGATGTTATACTGAGGCCACCTGACCAGACTTCCCCAAGTCCTCAATTGCACTCAATTTTGTCCATAAATGTTATGATCAGAATCTGTGACAAAGTGCAGCCTTGGGTGGGGTCCAACCCTCACTTGAAATAAATTCAAAATACTGTCAGCAGTGTGGATCAAGGAAGGGACCAAAGGGCTTTTATGTGGGAGTCGGATTTCCCATATTCGAAGAGCATATCCATAGGACACTTAAGAACATGAACGCCTTCTCCAAGTCTTCAAATGTGTTTATTTTTGTTTGTTTGTTTGTTTTTTTTTTTTAAATGGCTCTATCCATGCTCACAGTTCTGTTAAGATGGCTGACACAATTTCTAGGACATAATTTAACATCATCATGAAGAGATGCAAATAAGGCCATTTGTTTGGATTAATTATAGATACATTATCAGCAAAGGCAGAGTATCAGTTCGATAATAGGTGAATAAATTAAGACAAAGTGAAGCTGTTGGAAGTGTTCATGTTATGCGGCTGCATGTATTGTATTGTATTGTCTTTGTCATACTGAAGTCCTGCGTCGGTGCAACAGGTCCTCGAGGCATTGAAGGCATCAAAGCAATGATCAAATCAGAAGATTATTGCAGCATCTCGGAGCAAAATGTATGAGCCACTGTTTTATAAACTAGTTTTCAAGGCACAGATATCAGGCTGAATGGAAAACCACCCAGCAGCATAAAAGCATAGTTGGAAAAGAAGCAATGAGCCTTGACCTAAATAAGTATTGAAATCCTTCAGAGAGGGAGTAACACTTTCTACGGAAAAAAAGAAAAAAAAGACTTCTGAAAACTTTAAAATAGCTTGAACACACAGAAATGGGAAAAGGGTTGAGAGTGCCGGCAGGATTACAGACTTTTGCCTTTTACAGTTCTTTATATTTTATGTATTCTGGAAATTAATTTGATGAAATGATTTTCGCAGTTAAATGGATATGATGCAGCTTATACAGCAACAAATAGGATATAGTCCAAGTGATTTACAAATTTGTATGTGCCAGTCTTGATGATTAATTGCAGGAAACCTGGAAATACAATCCCACAACTTGCATAATGTATATCTTAACTTAATACTTTAGATATTCATTTTGTGTTCTTGTTTCTAGCTGAACATGAACAGCGCACCAACCTTTATGCATTTTCCAGCAAAGGGAAAGCCAAGAAGAGCGGACACATTTGACCTACAAAGGATTGGCTTTGCTTCAGAACAGCTGGCCAAGTGGATTGCAGACCGCACAGATGTCCAGGTATGTTATACACATGAGGCTTGTTTATGGCCGGACGGAGTGAAGGCGGGCACACATGTTAGCAAAATGGCTGTAGCACACTCACTTTGTTAGCATGCCACCAGCCTGGAGTTCAAAAACAATGTTGAATTTGTCATCTGCTGTGTGTGTGTTGTATATGTGTTGATTGTTGTACAAGTGTCGTAAGAGTTAAACAATTGCTCGTGTCATTCTCTCTAGATCCGTGTCTTCCGTCCACCTAATTATTCAGGGACCATTGCTTTGGCTCTGCTAGTGTCTCTTGTTGGAGGTCTATTGTACCTGAGAAGAAACAACTTGGAATTCATATACAACAAGACTGGATGGGCCATGGCAGCACTGGTAAAGGCAACAGCACTCACTACTTAAAATATATCATATTTTAACATGACTCAACTTTATATATATGTGTGTGTGTGTGTGTATATATATATATATAAAGATATAAAGACAATAATATGTTGTGATAATATGTATATATTTCCTTCTCTCCCCCACTTTGACTCAGTGTGTTGTTTTTGCGATGACTTCCGGTCAAATGTGGAATCACATCAGAGGCCCTCCCTATGCTCACAAAAACCCCCAAAATGGACAAGTGGTAAGTGTTCCATTGTGCTTGCAGACACACACACACACACAATACACATTCACTACTCCCTTGAGTCTCTTTTTCCATTAGTCCTATCTAGTGTTTGGCCAGCCCGCTTGAGTAATAATGCACTTGGTAGTGTTGCCACCTTCCAGTGGGTCAGTACTGTGACAATTATTTTTTAGTGCATGTTTTTTCCCGATTCGTTTTCCCTTGTGTTTCTGGGCAGTTGACACTTGAGACTTATCACAGCAATGTGTGTGTTATTCAATTTCAGATTTCATATTTTTCAGACGCTATTCGTAATTAACTGTAGCTGGTCATCATTCCATATTTGTTGAACTAAATTAAATCATGAAACAATAAGAAAAAAAGTGAATGAATTGGTAATCAAAGAGAATTTGTTTAAAATACTTCATCCTAAAATTGTCTTATTGCTAAATTATCATTCTTAAATTATTATCTTCATGAAAGGTGTTGTACAAAAATGTTTCAAAAAAAAAAAAGGTTCATTCAGATTGGATTATTTTGGTGTTGATTTCTAACTAAAGTGTCCCCCTGCTATAGTGCAGTTTATCATTCAGGCCCCTACTGTATTGCAGGTTTTGCGATCGTTTTTTTATGATTTTTTTTCTTACAGTATGCTATTTATTTACTGGAGTGCTCTCCCATGTGGAAAAGGAGACCTAGAGTCACCAATACACTTTTCAACTATTTTATCGAATGCCGAGAGACCACTAAAACTTAGTGGAAACACAATGGGCATGCAGGACAATGGGCAAACACACTCATGCAGGAGCTGCAATCGACCACAGCCCATATCCAGATGCTTAGACGCAGACTGGCCGACGTCACATGCCACCCTAGCGGGCCCCACTTCTTAACGGGACAGGAGACTACAATCTATAGTAAGATAAGCAAGACGGATGAATGGATGGATTCTCATTTAATAATCAGTTCCATTCTGTTACACAGAATGGTCAACATATATTGTATAAGTGAGGGGGTACTATGACAAAAACATTTAGGGTTACACAAGCGAAAAAAGATTGGGAACCACTAACATGCAGTGCAAGCCAAGCTTCAACCATTGCATTTTCTCTCGAGCTTCTTGTCCAAATTGCCTCTTGCCAAATATTCAACCAAAATAGCAACAACTATTGTTTTGTTAGATCCGATGCAAATTGCCCTGATATTTTCATATTTGACCACCTTCTTTCTTCCTTCTGTGATATCCTGAAATCCCTTTTTCCCTTCATTCCAGCAGTTAATAGCTTCCACCTGCCGGACAATATTTAAAAGATCTCTCTTATCGTCTTTGTTCCCCTTACCTTCCCTCCTCTTTTTATCTTACTCCCTTTTACATTCCTGTTTAATTTTCCACTTTCCTCCCCATGTGTGTCAGACTCCTCAGACAGTGAAATTCTTTTAAAAGGATGAGCGAGTAAGGTAGACTTTATTGAAAGGATTTTTGAGTGAGGTAGACTTTATTGAAAGGATTTTTGAAATGACGAATAGTATGAGCGGGTAGATATAATTTGTTTCAGCTTACACACTGTGCAATGCACAAATATTCTGCCTGTTAATTTTTGAAGGCACACACACACCCACACACTCACACAGACCTGTGATCACAAGTTGGCCATAGTGAGCCTTCCCTACCCACCAACTTGCTTGCACCACCTTGCTTGAAGCACGGTTCTCTAAAAAAGTTCAGAAAATAATAATAAATTAAATAATTGTAGAAAAAGCTACAAAGTAATTTCTATGTTAACCTTCACTACGGATAGCAATTTCTATACTTTGTATAATGTCACGTGACTTATGCATGCACGATGTCACATGTGGCTTCAGGAGTCTGCGACACAGCATGAAGTCTGGGGCTAGCGTGTGCATTGGGCTGTGAGTTCGTTTATTGCGTGTTGATGGCCATTTAGTCATTCAGTCTTATGTGTCTTTCAGCACATTGTTAGAATTGGCCGTAGTCTGTTCCACCAAAATGTTTTGTCCGAATGTTTTCAGTGATATTTTCCATGTACCCATGTTACTGCGTAGCGATGGTGAAGTTGTTGTCGCATCACAAATTTAGGTACCAGGAGTGGTCACAATTCGGTGTCACAATTAGGGATGAGTAGCAAAGATGGTACTTTTTGGGGTATGGACGGATTTGTGTTGGTAATACCAAGTGCCGATTCATGTGAAATCAAACCTTGCCAAAGTTTCAGTTCTGTGAAAGAAAAACAATTGTGGATAGAGTTGCCCACCTACAAACAACTAAATTGTGAATAATCCAATGGAATGAATGAAAAGGGTAGAAGCGCAATCAGTCAAATTAGCAAGAATGCATGGAATATTAATTGAGCTATATCAAATAGACAAGCTAGTTGCACCCTTTGAAATATTCAAGTCTGCGTTTTTGGCTTCTTATCAAGCACTTCTTTGTTTGCATACTATTAGCTGGGGAGGTTATTACCATATTTCCAGCTGATTTCACAAGGTAGGAGGAAAACATTTTTTGGAAATAGTTACTGTCTTACAGAAAAGCCATTTTATTTTTATGTTTTTCATCCCAAAGAATCATCAAAACACTTTTATTGCCTTGCAAATAGTAGACTTTCAGTTTGCAGAAGGACACCACTGTGTTTGTTATGTGCAGCAAGTTATTCCTTACACCAGTGTGTGTTCATATTTGCTCCATCTCTTACTGTTTTTTTAAAATCATATGGGATGACTCCCAACGGTTCAGTTAGCAAATGAAACAAACTGGCCTTCAGGCGAGACTTCCACCCAAACCAGCAGATCATGACCAATAGTCACTATGAAGTGAGATGTGAAAGAAAAAAAAAAGATAGGGCATTAAAATAAATCTATATATGCATTTACATTGCTTTGCTTTTGGGAACAACATGGCTGCCTTCTGAAATCAACTGGCAGGGTTCACCCAGCCAACGAGCACTGATGCCTCAAGCGTATGGCAATATTTTACTAAAAATGAGATCAATATCACAATCAGTTGCAAAACATGCGATCCATCCATCCATTTTCCGAACCGCTTGATCCTCACTAGGGTCGCGGGGGGTGCTGGAGCCTATCCCAGCCGTCTTCGGGCAGTAGGCGGGGGACACCCTGAATCAGTTGCCAGCCAATCGCAGGGCACACAGAGACGAACAACCATCCACGCCCACACTCACACCGAGGGACAATTTAGAGCGCCCAATCAGCCTGCCATACATGTTTTTGGAATGTGGGAGGAAACCGGAGCACCCGGAGAAAACCCACGCAGGCCCGGGGAGGACATGCAAACTCCACACAGGGAGGCCGGAGCTGGAATCGAACCCGGTACCTCTGCACTGTGAAGCCGACGTGCTAACCAGTGGACTACCGGGCCGCCCGCAAAACATGCCAATCCTTAAATATAACAAAACCACAAGTGTCGGGCTATCATAAAGAAGCCGCTAAAGCGAGATGATAAGCAGGCTTCAATCCCCACATCAGCTGTGAGCCTAGTCACTAAATACAATATACTTCAGTGATTGACCTCTTTATTGTAAAAATAAACAGTTTATGTTGCCAGAGAAAGCAGCCAACCAGCATTTATCTCAGCCGTCAGCCTTTTTCTCGCAGACTCACATGCAATCCTCTTCCTCTTTCCACTGGCCTCCATTCCCTGACTTACCTAATTCAACTGCAGTTTTGCTACATTACATTATTGCAAAGTATTCCCTCGTCCTGTAATTTTTACAAATTATAATACGATGCATATCTAGTGTTCCATTTAACAAACTTGTGGTTGAGTTATGTGAGTTGGTTTTACTTTTCCAAGGTTAGACTGTCTGAGAAGCCACGCGGGTATGTGAATGTGATAGGATGATCAAGTGTCTGTGAAATGTGCTTGGCATAAAGAGAATTGTGATATAAAATTGCACGAAAGCAACTTCCCTGAAATTGTGGCTAATTTGAGTCGTTCAGGTGACTGTGATCAGACAAAAAAAAAATCAGGGCTACATTGGGGGGGGGGAAAAGAATTAGGAGAAAAAAGGTTTACAGCAGTGGGCTCAGAGTAGACAATACAGACTTTAGATATCATGCATGTTTGACCATGGTGTGAATTGCGTAATATGAGGGTACCCTTAATAGGTTCCAACTCGACTTTATTTGCAGCCAGGGATTGCAATTTTCAGGGGACAGTCGCATCCACTTTGCTTGGCTGATATGGGACTTTGTAGTGAATGTATCGCTTTCAATTCACTGCATAATGTTGTTCTGTCACGGGGTTTGTCTGCCTTCATTTTGACGTACCACCATATGGTGTGTCGATTTATTGTACACTATTCTGGAAAAAAATCATGGGCCAAAAAAAAAATATATATATATATATATATATATATATATATTTTTTTTTTAAAGAAACTAAACGCATTATTCTACTTCATCGCTCCTTCAGTCCATTGAACACCCTCCTCCACGGTCAGCTTTGTCGACATGATTTTCCCCTCTTCCTGTCTGAGTGCCTCCTGACCTTTTGCAAACTAAACAGACGCACACATCCACACTCACCAAACACATGATACAGTCTAGAAATGGAGGAATGTGGTTATTTGCAAAGGTTACATGGCCTCTGGCTATTAACGACCAACACTGTTGTGGGTTTGGATCAAGAGGAGAGCAGTAGCCATAAACACTCAGCATACCTACTGCCCACTATTTACTGTTTCTTGGTGCTTATCATGTTGTCTGTGGCAGCAAAAATGAATTACAACTGACCAAAATGTACCGTTTCTTATCCTTTTAAAGTATGGCTTTTAAATTGGGGTGTACCGCTTATGTGTTCATACATTTTGTGTGCTGACTTTGCTCAGACTCCTAATTTGCTTCACTGTCTTGACCAATGCGATTCAATTCTCATACAATCACGGTATCTTCATGTCAATGTATTCAAATGAATGTGTGCGTAATGCAAGGCACTCACACTGGCAGATCACATTTTTATTCTCGTGTCAGAGACAACATAAACACATATTCTAGAAAGCTTGCTCTAAAGTTATGCTAAGGAGAGAAAAAAATTGCCTAGTGAATTATACTGAAGCAAGTTTTCGAAAGGTTGTAGCCTCGATCGACTTTCTTGGATAGTTTTTCAGTTGACTCTGCTCAAGTTTTTACAGTCGGCTTTTTTTTTTCTTTTTTTTTTTTTAATGATTACACCTACCTGCAGTTGAATTTCTGAGTGTTGTGACTTTTTAATGCAATTTAGTTTACTTGTGGGATACATTCAAGGCTTTTTTTTTTCAAAGTGTAGATTTATTTATTTTGAACACAGTATAGTATACGGCTTTTGCATAGCTTCTGATCATTGAAGGATTGCTCCAAGTAGATTGATTTGTTTTTTGTTTTTATTCTGGTTTAATCTCTACTGTGGTCACAAAACCATAACATTGCAAATACCGTATTTTCCAGACTAAGCAGCTATTATTTCCCCACACTTTAAACCATCTGGCTTTTAATGTGATGCTGGTTATTTATGAATTTTTACTGATGAGCTTCAAGATGACAATATATTTACGACACATCTGACCAATGAAAATACATATGAGAGTGGACCGATGAAATTGTCCCGAGTCCGCCCTCATACTGAATATTCATCATCCATTTGTTGTTGGAGTGTGCACACGGGCTGCCTGAAACGCAGAGGTCTCTGTGTATAGCAATTCGCGGGCGTTTAGGAGTGAACATGGAGGATATAGGAGAGTGAAAATAAGCATCTTGATATGTGTTTAATGAGCATATGGAACAAGTGCCATAAATACCGAAATCTCTGCAGTGTACCCCCATCTTTCTGTTGTTTGTTTGGCAAATGACTCCCAACATCGCTGGCAACTGAAAACAAGCGCTGACGGCTAGTCACGCAACACAGCATTTCTGGCCATGGAGTGACATCCCATGCGCTTCCAAAACACATAAGAAACGGCTTTCCAAAGGCTAAACTGCCACAGACGTACGTGCACTGCTGACTGGGGTGTGACTGAGAAAGGTTCAGCTGAGTTTGGCATTGTTTAGGGGGGAAAAAAAGAGTTTACCGCTGTTTGAGATAAATAAATCTGTGTGACCTCTTTCCTTACCATTATCACATGGAGACCCGTGGCTAATAATAGGAATCGGCCAATGTATGTACCAATTTTGTCTTTCTGGCTAAATGTAGCTGTTGCAGCTATTAACCAAGTGCATTTTATAGTCCTGAAAGGATGGTGAATGATCTTCATTAATTTACATCCGCTTATATGATGTGAAGATTTACATTAATTAGTACAGAGCTGCAAACTATGACGTATTTTGTTTTGCAAATCTCAACGCGGCCACTTTACGGCCCTAAAATGGTGTTCCGGATATTAAAAAATAAATAACAATAACCATGGGTCACATTGCCCAAACACATTGAAAACGAGCAAAAACACTCAGTCGATAATTGACAACAGGCAGCTTTTGTCCGTGGCTCCAGTAGCATAAGCATTGCTGTGGAAGCTACGCGGATGCTAGCAGACGAGTCCAAAGTTAGCTGAAAGCTACCGACTTGAATAGATTCATATCAGCAGCGAGAAACAAGTGTTTGCACTCAAAGTGAAGCTTCATTGGCAGATTATTATGTCCATTCATGCACAGACAACAATTGTGTTCTCATGACAACTTCATCCGTAATAGAATAACATCGCACTGTGTTGTTATACTGTCAGTTTCATAATAGTTGTTGGAATATGCCAGATGGCCACGACTTAGTGAAGCGTCGCAAATTTTAATCAATTGTTTTTATTTTGGTCCTTGAATGTCTATCTTCCCATGAAAATAGTTTAACTAAAAAAGAAAAATGTTCGTGCATTGTATGCTGTCGAAATGTCGCTGCCAAAATTGGAACTTTTTTTAAATTGATTTATTCTTTGAAGCAATAATATGAATTTGTTCAGTATAGTGCCTTGATTTTAATGAAGTTAGTACAATGCAATTGTACTCCTATTAATTAATAATTATTCTCCTTAGACATATTTTGTAAACTACGACTACACAACGGAAGAAAGATAAACAGGAAGTATCAGTCACGCTAAAACATGTAATTAGCTCTTACCAAAGCCGTTGGAAAATTTACAAATGTCCTCCTTTTCTTGTCAATTTCAAATGCTGTTGACAAACAGGTTTTATTACTCCAACCAACCGGAAATGTGGAACCCGGACACACTGAAATATTTATCCAAACCTAACGTAAAGCGATTTGATAAATGTTGACAGCTCTAAGTAGGATTAACCTCTCCAATATTACAACCTCAATTTGTTGTTTTCTACTTTGTTTTTCTTTCACATCTCCCAATATCCTCACATTATTTCAAATCACGCGGACTTAATTATTTGACCTAGGCATGGCTTGATAGTCTTTAACGAGAAAAAAAAAATCCATCACTATATTGGATCTGTGGAAGGTTAACAATGTATGAGATGTCACCAGCCATTAATATTAAAAGGAATTAGTTGACAGTATCCCGTACGATGAAATTAGATCAACAAGCAAGATGAGATGTGTTTTAAATATATCATTTGTTTTGGAATATAGATTCCACTCCAGCCTGCTAATGGTATGTGTTTTTGTTTTTACCCATCAAGTGCAATTTTCTTTTTGTTTTACAGTTCAAAGCTTTCTATTGCAATGACGCGTTGTCTCTAAACTGTCCTATCCACGAGCATGCATTTATCTACTAGCTATTATTATACAGTCGACATGTGTGACTACAAAGGAAGAAACACACGTTCAGCATCGCACACTAACGAATGGAATTCCCGCATTCTAATCCATCAGATTAATTGGAAGTGCCCGGCCATGGATAGAGGAATTTTTCATTCCAAGCACCGCTCTTCCGTTAAGGTTTTATTTGCAATACTCGTTTGGATGAAAACTCGGTAGACTACGGCAGCAAACATTTAAATTAAAATCTTATTTTAAAGCTTCCAAAAATTGCAACTCAAGGTACTGTATTTCTCTCTGTTTATATATTTGTTTTTCTTCTGTGCTTGATTTTTCCATATTTAAGTTGTGTAAATGTGTTTTGAAAATCAAGGTTAGCGTGGTAAAAATATGAATTCACAAGTTAGCTACTCTTTGTCCCCCAATGTTGGAATGTAGCCAAATAGGTCTTGATGTGCTGCTGACTTGTCATGCAAATATACTGTACAAGAATTTCCTCCCACTCACAGTAATTTCAGTGGTGAAGCAGGTGACATTGTATTTTTGTGTCTTTGATGTGGCTGCACGATATAAAAGCAAAAATTAATGCATGTACTCTAGAAACTTAGTAATGGCTGTGTGAAAGGCAGGCTACAGCTTTTATTAGATATTTTTCAACAAACGAGACTTGCATAGTTCAGCTCAACCCACGTTTCCTGATGGAGTGTTCTTCAACATTACAATTTATTGAAAATGGGAATTGAAAAAATGTCAGGAGGATAAGCAGTGTGCGTAATGGATGCATGGATTAGGATTTCTGGTTTAGCATTTGGCTTTTTTTTTCTTTTTTTAAATTTCATCGAGACATTGACAAAGAAGTAGTCGCTTTTCACAGCACTCTCATAATATTAGGAAAACTAATTATCTTTACCCATTATAGAGCATATCATGCTATTTAAACAATTCCATCGTCACTCTGCGGCTTGATAATAGAAGAATCAAACAGCAACTTGCAAACCTCTCTTGTCATGCCACCAGAAGCAACCTTTTGTTCTTGTGCAAATAAGGGTTGCTTTGTTGGTTGATGAGTAAGGAAGGCATCTTGATAACAATTCAAAAGCCCCATCTTGTACAAGACAACAGTGTCTGCGGGGAAGACAAAAGTCTCAGCTCCAGGCCTGAGCCTTTGTCGGTTGTATGCCTGCTTTCAAGTGCGAACATTCCTAATTTCCCTCCAGCGAAGCAAGAAATATCTGTCCGCCTTTTTTTACTCCTTCTTTGTCATCTTCTATTCATCCGTCCGTCCTCGTCCATGTCTGAAAGAAAAAGAAATAAACACCGCTCAGTCAAGTGGGGAAATGGACGTTAGATGTGCCGTAAACTTGGGCGCTAATAATCTGGAGAGGCTTAAAGGACTATCAAACCTTCATTCATCCGTTTTCTCATTTCCAAAGGACGGCTGCTTTGTCTGTCTTTCTGCCTTTCCTCCATCACATGGAGATGATCAGCAATGAAGTCAAATTTGGGTGTGCTCACTGACCCGGAAATTATGGTCATCAGAATACTTTTCATTAATGGTCTTTTTGTTTTTAAATGTACTTTTTGTTGTTGTGCTTTGTTTTTTTTAACCAATCTGAAATCCAAAAAATATCTCAGCAGGTGAAGTTATATTTTCACATAGAACGACTTATTTAGTAGTAGCTTCGCAAGTCTGTTCAATTCATCTCAAGCGCAGAGGTGCGAGATTATAAAGAAAGCAGATTTTGAAATTTAAAACAGCCTCGTGGACGCACCTCAAACATGCAGCTACCGAGGACAATCCCAAATGATGTGAAAGTGGACAGGGCCACCAGTAAACCATCCGTTTAGAGTGCTTCATCTTCTGTGCTGGGGTATGAAGGAATGAAGTCGAGTATTTCCAGCTGTATGGCCTCTAGGAAGGAGATCTTGTCTGCAAATACGGTCTCTTTCTCCCACTCCTTTTAAATTCTGACGAATGCGATGTAATCTAGAAATAGATTTTTGTCACTAACTGCATATTGGAATTTTTGCAGAATATATGTGAGGCTCTTATGAGGGAGTTGTACCACATCAGCACACATAACGATCAGTGGGGGTCTCCATTAGTTGGCAAGATCTTGAATGTGATACTATATTTAAGTGTTTCTGCAGGTCTGCATTGAACCCGCTGCCCACTCAGAGATACAATTTCACCCCTTTGCACCTACGCAGTACACGCAATAATTTTCTTATGACTCACAAACACACAGAGTGCCTGAGCTCACTCTTTTGAACACATGCAGTATATTATACACCAGGGATCACCAACACCCACATGAGTAGCACGCGGGCCTGTTCCAAAAATAGCTCACCGATGATGGGACATTGTGATTTTCTATTAATGTTTTATAAGTAAAGATTTGAAAATGTCAGCACTGGCAGAGATTTAAAAAAAATAAAGTGTCGCATGTTGATATTGATGATTCCTAATTACGAGATGTGAAATGAAAATTTATAGCGGCAACATTACCCATCCATCCGTCTATTTTGAACACTGCATATCCTGAACTGATTTTTTTACAGCAACATTATGAAAAGTAATTTCCCAGCCTTTTACAAACGTGGAAGCCACAAGTGTTTGGTCAGTCGTAGAACCTTAAACGATGTGTAGCTGTTGAAAACTGGAAAACACAACGCTATCTCCAACACCCGCAAGCCACTTGTGGGCCAATGAAAAGGATAACATACTTTTGGTAGCTTTGTTTTTATGCACAACCATAATAGATTTGAAATGTAACAGTCCAGATGATAAGTGGAGACTTTTTGGCATGAAGTTGTAATTTAACTATTTCAGGGATCGCAGTTACGACAGTGGACAACATGTTATCAGGTTACAGGGTGCATTAAAGGGTTCACGAATGACAAGCACTTCATGCAGAATACCACGATTTTCAATACAGTGGTACCTCTACTTACGAACGTCTCTTCATGCAAAATGTTCAAGTTACGAAACGTCTCAACAGGAAAATACTGCCTGAATTGAAAGAAATTTCAAGATACGAAAGGTAAAAATACAGTTATGGCCTGCGAGATGTTATGGCCTCGGAGCTGCTACTCGCAGCTCCGAGTTTCCTGAACGCAACATACTTCTAGCTGCTCTGCCATTGGCTATTACCGAGCATCATCCTGGCATCCCATTGGCTAAGAGGGACCTCTACCGGATGTGTGTATGTGTGCAAATAGATAGATATGTGTCTATGCTGGGTCCTCATTATTTGCCCCTCAGGCCATGAGGCGTTCCGATTGTTTTACGTAAATGTGAATCACCCAGAAAAAGTGTTCACCAGCCGGGCGATCGTTCACTGTGCTGATGTTTGCCTTGGACATTTTCGAAGGATTGTTAAAAGCCGACAAAAGCAAACATCCTTTGACCCGTTCTTGACAAAACGGCAGGCAAAAAACACTTCTGAGAGAGAACTAAAGAGGGCGAAAAACGATGAGGATGCAGTGACCGTCATTTTTATTCTTTGTTTTTACATTATGCACAACTCTCCTTTATTGTGCAATAATCTAATTGTAACGTGTTTGTTTCATATTTTGATGCATTTTTATGATTTAAGAAATATTTATGTCTGAATCTGGGGGGAGCTTGGAACGAATTAGGGCATTTTCATGGAAAACGCGTCTCGACTTACAAAATTTTCTAGTTAAGAAATTTCTTCCAGAACCAATTAATTTAGAAAGTAGAGTTACCGCTGTATTTGTCAATGATGAGCCCTGACTGTCTCTCTCCCCTGCATTTCTCTTACAGAGTTACATCCATGGCAGCAGTCAGGCTCAGTTTGTGGCGGAGTCCCACATCATCCTTCTCCTGAGTATCCTTTAGTCAACGTGCTTCTCTGCATACATCGAGTATGCAGCAAATTGCAAATCAATTAAACACCCTGCGAGGTGTACGACAGCTCATTTGATCAACAAATGTTTTCAATTCTCCACACTGTGTTTGTGTCTTAATTTGCGAGCACTCACGCCAACTTTTTATTTCAGAATCAACATCCAAATGTTGTCACTCATGCTTGTTTACGCTGAAATGAAAGCTTGGTCATCAGAAGGTTATCTGGGAGGCTACCTCGTCGGCCACATTGTACGAAGACACGCGTGTTGTGATTCCCTATTAAATTATTGTGAAAACCTGAGTCGTTGGGGTTTTAAAGAAATGTTTTTGTTTGTTGTTAGTTATTTTTCTTTTTTCCCCTCTAACCACTGTACATTTCGAATGGGACATGTGGATTTATATGACATAGCTGTCAGTGTTTTTGCGTGTACTGTACATCGGGTAAATTTGAGCGGGACCTGTGTCTGTGACCAACGATCTTGGAAATCTGATCGGCATGACTCTTACTGTGATTGCAACAGTTTCTCCTCGGGCAATATATACTGTAAGACTGAGTATATGGGTTTCTTGACAAACATTCCCCAGATGCTGCTATCACCATGGGGATGGTGCTGCTGAATGAAGCTGCTACCTCCAAGGGTGATGTCGGCAAAAGGAGAAGTAAGTAAAGACTACTGTTCCGAGTGATCATGTTTTTATCCTTTTCTCCTGGCCGGTAACGTGTAGCAAGGCTAAAATGTGGAAACTGAGGCGAAGCATGAATAAGTCATTAACTTCACTTGAAGTTTGTCCTTTGCAAAATGTATTAGCGGGGGATAAAATCAAATGTTATCCACTAAGTCTGACATTTTTTTTGCGAGTCAATTGTTAGGATACTTTAACTTCATCGGCTTTTTGTCTCACCGGGCTCAACTGAATGGATTAAAATAACTGCATGCTTTCTCAGCCACTCCAGGCTACACTTGATACAACATATGTCTTCTGAGATGCCTCTCATAGTTTGGGCTCACTGGCTTATGTTTTGTTTGAAAACGTGTAAATGTTACTTGAGGAGCATTTACAGGTTGTCTGCGGCGACAGGGGATCATAATGATGGTACTTAGTGTTATGATGTGCGCCGAAATTGACATCCTTCCTGGGATACAGCGCTCATGCCACTCAACATCAAGGCAAACTGATCTAACTGTAGTTGGTTTTGAGTTTAATATTCAAGTGGCCTGCACGTGACTTTTTGCCTTCCGGCAGTCGTTCAAACACCTGGAGCCACCAATATTCTTTCGAATTCGGGCACCCTAAGAAAAGATTTGGAAGATGGAGGACTTGATTCTACACGACCTTTTGGGGTCGATTACTGCTTGCCGATCAGCAACAAAAAAATAAAAATTAAAATTAATAATCATCATTAAAAAAATAACTGATTCAATCACAAGACGGGGCAATATATCGATTGAAATAATTTGCTCATTGAATGTATGGATTTTTTTTTGTATGTATTCATTGACAAAATTTAAGAGGGCAGTGTAGACTAATTAACCTTAATAAATGTGCTAGATTATAGCCCTTGGCTAGTTTCCATCTCGAGTCCCCTGGCAGGTTTTTTTTAACCTATATTGTGTACCGTTTACTGATCATCACGAGAAGTAGTTGCAAGCATTTTTCCCCCCTTAATATTTTCCAATCGTTGCAATGCCCCAAGGAGGGAAAGTAGAAAGGAAAAATCTGTGATTTGAATATAAAACATGAACTCATTAACAAACAAGCAGAACTTGATTTTTAGTGCCAATGGAGCTGCTTTCAAAACTTCCAATCAAAAAAAACCTCACTTGTGGATTTATGAGTCGTAACACCAACACTGCAAGATAGAGTGAGGCGGAACGCTGAACGAATACCGCAGTCTTTGGGACTTTGGCTTATGTATCTTTGAAGACAGGGAAAGCGTTATGAAATGAGGTCCTCACATTGAGTTACAGTTACATACATACCTATATTTGTTTCACAAAAATAATTTTAACAACCGTAGAACTGTGGACAATAGGGAATGTGCATTGCGTCGTCATCATCGGCGCATGCGACATTGTGGATCCTACTGCGCTCTTGTTTACGATGCAACACATGGTCTGTCGTGACGTTCCCTCTGAGGGTTCGCAATACGGTATCAACAGGGTCAACGAAGTTGTTCTCTTTGAAATATGCGGCAAACTATATGTCAGGCAACAACAGGAACACCGAGTGTTCTGTGACAGTGACGAGACGGCCATTACATCTGCTGGAGTGGCAAGGGGGATCGATACTGTTTGACGTGATACCATTAAGAACGATTACCAAACTCAAATCAGTGATACGGTCCTTTAATGCACTCTATTTGCAGTGTCGTGCCACAAAGGAAATCGGAACTGGTATTAAGGAGCAGACTCACACAAGGACCACCCAAGCAGCAGAGCGGCTTTCTGTGCACCAATGAAAAGTTATTCCTACAGTTACAATTTGACAGGGAGCACCAAAATCTCTCACTAGTCACCAAAATTAACATTTGGTGGCGCGCCGCAAGCATCAAATTAGTGTCTTTGTGAGAAACCCTGCAGCTGTAATGATCGGTCGATTTTGATGGTCAAAATGTGTATAAAATGCCAAATATAGGCCCTTGTCAAATCACTCGATCAGATCAGTGTGAATTTTATAAAGGACACGCCCAACATTGGTCACTATGAACGATTGTTCAACCTTACACAACAACAACCATAAATGGAGCCTTCCACTAAGTCATTCTTGACTGAAGGGCACATGAAAGCCTGCTTGATTTTTATTTATTTTTATTTTTTTTTCCTAAAGGCATCCGCGCTATTCTCCAACGTGGAGAAGCAAGATCAAAGAAATATCGAAATAATTTGGCTTCAATTTTGGTGCCATTTGAGGAGAGGCACTCAGAGTAGTCTCATTAATATCATCATTCGTGAAAGTTGCGGCATACAACTTGGAAACTTTAAAGATAGAAGGGAAAACATAAGGTCCTGGGAGAAAACTAACCGTGGTGCTCACAATCTGAGGCAAGGGCCACGATTTACACAAGAGTTGAAGAAAACTCTGAAGGTATCGGAAAATAGATGGAAGATGATCTCCTTCCAAGATCGCCGTGCCAACAAGAATAAGAGTCTTCAAAAATAAGACCAACTTTTGAAATTTCCTCTTGACGCGCCTGGAGTCTCTTGCATCTCTTGCACATATGCTCCAACCCAAAAAAATGAAGTAAATTTTTTGCAAATAACATCGATTGTTTGTCAATTACATTGAATCTTTAGAATCGATTTAGAAACAATTTAAAGAATTATCATTGAATTAGCCATTCGTATTGTCCTGGTTCCATCCATCCATCCATTTTCCGAACCGCTTGATCCTCACTAGGGTCGCGGGGGGTGCTGGAGCCTATCCCAGCCGTCTTCGGGCAGTAGGCGGGGACACCCTGAATCAGTTGCCAGCCAATCGCAGGGCACACAGAGACGAACAACCATTCACGCCCACACTCACACCGAGGGACAATTTAGAGCGTCCAATCAGCCTGCCATGCATGTTTTTGGAATGTGGGAGGAAACCGGAGCACCCGGAGAAAACCCACGCAGGCCCGGGGAGAACATGCAAACTCCACACAGGGAGGCCGGAGCTGGAATTGAACCCGGTACCTCTGCACTGTGAAGCCGACGTGCTAACCACTGTTCACATACCTAAAATAAAATCAAAGTCATACTCAATGACCCTTTCCAAAACATAAAGGGATGGGCGAGTGAAATTATTTGTAACAATACTTTCACGAGCTGAACAAAAAGACAAAAGATAAACATTCACTCTTGGTCCATTTTCATGGCAGTTTCCACCCAACTCAAACTCTCATTTGTTCTATTATGTCTGAAAACTGAAACTCGTTTTGTTCCGCCTTCATCTTTGAGTTCATGATTGTCTGGCAGGGAAAATATTGTGCAGTCAATCAAAAAGGGGGAAAGAAATGAATGCACTTACCATTTCCAGGCAGATGATAAGCATTTCCGTGTCTAAATTTACAAGGGAGACTAATCTGTCAGCGACAGTCATCGTTATCACAAATGCGGATAGCACATGAGGCATTGGGTTTATTGAGCGCTACTCTGTGGTTACAAAACTAATAATAAAAATGTCAACATGTTTCGTGTGTTGTTGTTTTTTTTTTTTGATAAAGATGAATAATGAAGACAGCTTTAACACGTCTTACTTTTCTAGTAAGAAACAATATCCTGCTGAGGCATCTTAAGTCTCTGTTGTTGATGTTTGGCTTCTTAATAAGATGACTTGATATTTTCATTCACGAGTTTTGACACAGTGCTCCAGTGGTTAGCACGTCGATCTCACCGTGCAGAGGTACCGGGTTCAATTCCAGTTCAGGTCTCCCTGTGTGGAGTTTGCATGTTCTCCCCGGGCCTCCGTGGGTTTTCTGAGGGTACTCCGGTTTCCTCCCACATTCCAAAAACATGCATGGAAGGCTGATTGGACACTCTAACGCAGGGGTGTCCAAAGTCGGTCCTCAAGGGCCGCTGTCCTGCCTGTTTTCCAGCTCTCCCAGGAGCAACACACCTGATTCAAATCATCAGGATCGTTCTAATGTTGCTTCAGAGCTGGCTGATGACCTGATCATCTGAATCAGGTGTGTTGCAGCCGAGAAAGCTGGAAAACAGACATTGGCCCTCCAGGCCCGGAGCAGGACATGCCTGCTCTAAGGTGTGAGTGTGAGATGGTTGTTCTTCTGTATGTGCCCTGCGATTGCCTGGCAAGTTCAGGGTGTCCCCCGCCTACTACCCAAAGACAGCTGGGACAGTCTCCAGCACCCCCCGCTACCCTTGTGAGGATAAGCGGATTGGAAAATGGATGGATGGATAGTTTTGACACAGTAACCAACCCACAAATGTAGAATACAGCGATGAGAACCACAGATAGTGTGAAGTTACAGAACTTGGAAAGGTGTTCGGCACGCCAGTAATAATTCACGGAAATAATTATCGCCAAAATCTGTTACACACTGTACATAAACTTGCAAGCTCAAACGCTATCAATTGACTCCAGGTTTTAAGTCTTTATCATAACCCCTGATTAACAATATACGTTGTTGTTGTTGTTGTTACGTAAAGTAAATGCCATAGTGTGGCTTTCCGGATTAGCCTATTAAGAAGGATGGATTTCCTTGCCTACACAGTGTGAACACACAAACACGAGATAATGCTTGTGCAGTTGAAGCATAATAATGACCACCAAGGACATGAGAAGGTAATCTGCAGAAATGGAAAAAAAAAACAGGCTGATGATGGGCAAGACCTAAGGACATGAAGATTGAGAAAACAATCAACGCCAGGGGAAGGCCGTAGGCCTACTGTTCTTCATGGATGAATCTTGGACATTTTGGTTTCGCAGTTTTCCGATGTCCAGTTCAAGTTGTTTTGCTTTCCAAGTCTTTTCAATTTGAGTGTCTGCATGTTATTTCTTTTGCAGTTATTTGCTTGGTTGGCCTTGGACTGGTCGTGTTTTTCTTCAGCTTCCTGCTTTCCATTTTCAGGTCGAAGTATCACGGATACCCTTACAGGTAACTATACAGTCAACAATCTATTTTATGGATCAGTCATTTTATCAAGTTTAGGGTAGCATGCAGTTAGTCACATAAATCAATGAGATTGCGTCCAAGTGAATTAATTTGTCATTAAAAAAAAGCATGCTGAAGCAGAATCCTCCTACCACATTTTAGAGGCAAGTCCTTCTGTCGAGAGACCAGCTGTGACATTCTGTTGTGCACTTTACGTTCCTCCTGAATATAATCCTGAATGCATTCATTGCTGATTGACCCCAAAAACCCCCATCGCGTAACATCGAGTCAACACTGGATGAAGAAACAGTACTGGAAGCTGAAAGCATACAAAGGCAAACGCAAGTAATGATTCCAGGCCCAATAAATACCCGTCAAAAGAGCTTGAATCCTCTTGATACATGTGGCTTCAATAACTACCACAGCTCGATGTTCGCCTGAAGGACTTTTAGTCTGACTGTTACCGAGCGGAATCAATGCAGTGAGGAAAAGCACAGCCATGGCTTGTGAAAAGGGGTGTTTTGAGTCAAAAAGCCTTAAATTATGGTGATGTTAGGAAAAGCGGGACCGGTAGAAAAGCTTTTATGTTGCTGATTCTCATCATTTTTGTTGTGTACTTGTGGTACGCTTCGCCTTCATGTGTTTTATCTTGTGGTTGAATACTTAATGATAAATGATTTTTTATATATACTGTGTATATATATATATATATATATATATATATACAGTATACAGTCACTATAATCTGCAGTCCATTTTCAACCTAAATACAGTGGGACCTCTCAATTCAAACAAAAGATTTTTGGCGGATTGGCTTATTTTCCCCTGAACTATATAATTTCAGTGCCATTTGACCGCAAACTGTATTCAATATTCAGTTTCAGTGGGTTTTTTGACTTGCTGCACTCTTCTGTCCTTCTCACTGTCCGCCTTGCCTGTTTTATATCACAAACCCTCCCCCTGTCTTTCAGTTTCCTTATTAAGTGAAAACAAGGAACGGTAGCTCATTGAATGGCCGAGGTGGTACGTGAGTGAAGTAGACCACATACTTGAAGAGGCGGAAAGCAGCCTTGCTGTTGGATCTCCAATTCATATTGTAGGTTTTATGTTATTTAAATAATTATAATAAAAATAATAATTATAATAACTGTAAACCTTTAATTATTGGTAGTATTGTTTTTGTTCTTGTCATCGTGGTTGTTGTTGTTGTTGTTGTTATCATCTCTGCTAGCTGAAAAGAGAAAGCTCTTACAATGGAAAATAAAAGCATTTGTCAGAACTCGGTGTCTTCGTCATTTGTTAGGATCTCTGTTGGCGGTCAAGCAATACAATATACTCACCATACATACTGATGCAGAAATGATACACAGTTTTCTCGGCATCATATTTAAACTCTTGAAATATCAGACCGGTGGTCAACTGGTGAGCACGTCCGCCTCACGATGCAGAGGTGCAGGGTTTGATTCCGGCTCCGGCCTTCCTGTGCGGGTTTTCTCCGGGTACTCTGGTTTCCTCCCACATTCCCAGAACACTCATTGCAGTTTAATGGAGCGCACTAAATTGTCCTTAGGTGCGTTTGTGAGCGAAAATGGTTGTTTTTCTTTGTGTGCCCTGCGATTGGCTGGAAACCAGTTCAGGGTGTCCCCCGCCTACTGTCCGAAGACTGCTGGGATAGGCTCCAGCACACCCGTGTCCCTCGTGAGGATGAGCGAATTAGAAAACGGTTGGATGGATGCAATATCGGCCTTTCTTTCTTCTCTATCACAGTGTGAACAAAATCTCCATAAGTAGCTGTTTTGCAGGTTTGAACATTTTTGTTGTTTTCTCAAGCTGCTGTTGTCAAGTCCACACACTGTCCATGATGTGACAAAAAACAAGAACAATGAACGTGCGCTTTTAATTTCATGGCAAGAATCATTGCTCCAGCTCCAGCCGCTCAGAAATCTAATTTGCACTGCACAAAAATGTGTTCGCCAACTTTTCTGCAAGTGGATTTCATTTAATTTTCAACTGACTAAGACCCTTGAGACATACAGAAAAAAACATGCATGAATTATCTGTCTTGCGCAGTGCCCAGTGAAACACTGAGTGGGTTGTGGAGCATTGAAACCATTTATGTAACTGCTTGCGAGTGGGCAAGAATAACAGTGGTGTGGCAAAAAAACACTATTTTTGACAATTGTTAGCAAAATATCCCCTATTGTTTCATTTAAGCCTCAAATCTTATAAAGGGAGGAAACACTACCAATATGCAAAGGCATTTGCAAACACGGCGTGCAATAACTTTGAGGCTTTCGATCTGTTCTGGAGTGCTCAAACCAGCAGCAGCAGTCACGCGCTCCTGTCCTCCAGGTGACGTTGTTTGTGCCATTTTCTGGCTCAGAGGCTGACAAGTACTCGGTCCAGTCTCACGCTAGCTTCACCTTCCACCGGGGCAGCCGAGTCGAGTTTTTCCATCACAGTTGGACTTGAGTCGATTGTGTTTTTTATATTTGTGAGTGCTAATATATGAGTTTTGAAATCTCACTGGATGTTATTGTGCAATAATCTAAGTTTCTACAGAAGAATATACTATACTTTTCCTTTTTTTGTGTAATTCTGGAGACCCCATGGCACCCCATCGAAGAATTCTAGGACGTGGGCCTCTGAAGACCACACTGTTGGGTGTATCTTATTTACAGATACAATGAAGACATAAAACAAAGTGGATGAGCAATCTGCTTGTGGCATCTCCTTTTTTTCCTAAAAGGTACAGTATTGATAAAGAATTGAATCGTTAAACAGACTCCAAAATGATATTGGGATTGTAAAAATTCGATTCCCATCCCCACCATTAATGCCAATATCATACATTTGCAGGTTTTGGCGTGGTTGCAAATGCTGCATTCTCGTCGGGGTTCGTTCACAGTCACAAACGGTCGCCAGGGAATTTGGAACATGCTAATCTAGTTGCATTGATGATGACATTTTCCCCGAGCTCCCCCTTCATCTGTTGGCCTTTTTAATGTGGGGAAAATAAATGAAGTGAAATGTCACCTACAAAGGTGACTAATATCAAATGAAACAAAATCAGTTTGGCTATTATGTAATCATTAGCTCCTGTGTTCATAGTATGTATGGAAAGCATGACATTCACTGTATACAGTATAAGATACAATATGAATTGACTGACTGACAGCCAAGAAATGCAAACTATCTCTGCAATCCTTAAAATGGAAAAAGAAAATCTTATCTTTTTGAGATGGCAACTGAAAAGCATTTGTTGTGTGTCAGTGTTGCACTCCGTTGAACTCCTTGAAAGGGCACGCGAGTGCAGACTTGTGCGCTTATATAAATTAAAAAGAAAACTTTTGAGAGAAGTCAAGACTGCCAGAACAATCAATGCAAAGATGGAGTGCTGAATTTATGGAACAATGTGAAGCGGAGCTACTTTGCTGCAAATGAACAGAACACGGATGCTCGTCATATTTTGGATTGGCAGTGAAGGTAAAAGGTAATAACAACAACAAGAAAAAAAGTTCTGATTAACTGAATGCCACACCCAGAAAAAAAAAAAATTGGCTCACTCTATACTTGCATTTTCTTCCCCTGCGCTTTCACAGGTGGGTCTCAAATCTATCATCTGCACTAAACGGGGATTCACCGTAACTGCTCTTTTTTGTCCACAGCTCCCTCCAAATGCCAAGACCTGAAAAGTTCAACAAACAAACTTTTAGCACCCTCCTTCGAGGCATTTTTTTTCTTGGCTTGGGTGCCAGCTCGGACTGTATCGAGGTGGTGCTGCAGGCTGCCATGTGCTGCGTTTCTGACTCTACTTTGCTGTGACCTCTGTGCCAGCATCCTGTCGAGCCTGACAAAGTTTGTCGAAAATCCTGCTGTTTGTCTCTTTAAGGCCTTATGCCACCTCACTGTGGAGCCTCCTCTCATCTCGGTGAGGGGTCGTTTGGGACATAATTCAGGATCACCTTTCACACTTACTGTGTAAAAGCTCTCATGCACATGACTGAAATGTTTTCTGCCCATACGCGATACTCAAAGCCTTTCACACAAACTAGTAAAACGCTCTCACACATAACTAAATTCAGGATTAGCCCTCACATACAAGTTAAACACTCACATGCATCTGTCAAGTTTTCACAAGCACCTGTCAAACGCTCTCACACACACTTGTCAAATGCTCTCACACACACTAGTCAAAGCTTTCACACACACACACACACTTGTCAAACACTCTCACAACTCTTAGAACGTAGTTTGTGTGTCGAATTATATACTACACAAACCGTATTGGTAACCCAGCAAATACAATTAAAATCATGGTCAGGATGTGTAGTCAGCAACAGTATTATGAGAGCGTTTGACAGGTTGTGTGAGAGCTTTTGACAGGTGTCTATATGTGAGACAGAATTTGGCAATGTGTGTGAAAGTCTTTGACTAGTGTCTATGAGAGTGTTTGACAAGTGTGTGTGAGAGCATTCGACAGGTGGAAATGAGAGTGTGTATTGTGTGTGAGAGCACTTGACAAGTGCACGTGAGACCGTTATAAAAAAGTGTGTGCGTTAGACAAGTGCATGTGATAGAGTTTGACGAGTATGTGTGAGAGCATTTCACAAAGGGTGAGAGTTAATCCTGAACCATGCGAGTGTGAGAGTGTGACGAATCCACCTGAGAGCCTTTGAGTATTGCGCATGAGGGCTTTACTAACAGCCCCTCATACACCACATCAGTCCATGCACACTTTCTTCAGGCCGCACGAGTAATTATCGTCCGGGTGCTGCTGCTTCGGTTGTTGTTGCCGTTAGGTTGCATCACTGTGTGTGTATGTCTGTGCACAATCACATGCGGAGCATTTGGGCATCATTCTATACAAAGAGATCCTCTCACATCCCAGAACGACAACAAACAATTTCATAATATGAAAGACTTGTGAATTGTGTTACTTTTTAAAAATAACGTATACATATGTGTCAATATGTACGCTGTCAGGTTTGTCCAATTTGGCACTCAGGAATAAACAAAAGGAGGAGACAGGAGACTCGATTCTGGTACCAGGAGGGAACGAGGAGAAGCGTTCGGTTTCAGTTCTCCGCACGTAACCCTAACGATCTCCCCCTTCACCTCCTCATTTATTGGGAGAGCTACTACATAGGTGTGTCCAACCTAAAGGGTGGGGGCTGTTGACAACACACTGAACTTGTTTGACTATGTGTGTGTATGTGGGTGCAAATTACGTACATGTGTGCAATTGTCACAAAAACATCACGCCGCAGCTGGTGTTGATGGCTCCATTCACTGTTCACCCTTGCTCACTGTTTAGTCTTCACACTTATCTCTTCCCAACCACGTCCTCGAAAAGGTGGTTGCGTCCCTAAACTTCCACACAGTGCACCAAGCATTCTTGATTATAAAAGTGAATATATAATGGATAAAATGTGGGTACATAATAAAGAATGTATCTTTATTAAAAGCAGAAGCGTTCTTCATTGCAGGCATAGTCAATTAATGATTGCAAGCATAAGCGTTCTTCTTTGCAAGCATAATCAATTTATCATGTCAGGCATAAGCGAATGTATGATGACTAAAAATAATCAACCCAACATACGCTATTCAATGTTTGTCTAACATTAGCTTCTCTTCTCCCTGTGCTTGACATCCACTGTCAAGGTATGACTGAAGGACAGACCCATTCCACTTGACGGGGTTGCATCGAAACAGTGCAATCGAATGCATTCTTTTAATCGACACTCACAGGCCACAACCATCGATCTGCACATTAAAAAAAAAAAATCTGATTCAGCTTTTTATCCAAAATCCAGCCTTTACAAATATGGGTATTGAGTTGTTTTGTTGTTGTTTTTGTTTTCCATCACATAATATTTGAAAGAGGTTTATGATGGTAGCTGTATTCTTTGCAGTCATCCGCTTCAGTATTTTTTTTATTATTCTTTTTATTTTTAACTGTGGGTTCCTTAAAAACATGTCAGGGCCTTATTTGATGCGGTGATTACACAGTGCCATTCCGTTTCAAACTACAATAATTAGCGTACGGTATAATAAACACTGTCTCATAACCCAGTAATGCGCATGGATACGGTGCACGCCTGCTGTATCTAATCCTGGATTTCCATGTATCATTGGGTCATTTATTGACTAAAATATGGTAATTTCTTTTAGGGATCGTCAAGCTGGCACGCATGATCTGAAAAATGGGGATTCGGATCCATTTTTGTAGGAATAGTTTTGTGTTCTTGTTAAACTATTTACAATGTATTTCAATGGGAACAGAGAGTGTGTTTTCGAAAGTTTTGAAAGTCCGCTCTTTAGCTGGAAGAAAAACTTCTGTCATTCACTTCCCGTGACACTGTATAATCTGGATGCAGTTAGCATGTTAACTTGGTGAGATCATAAGAGTTGCATTTCATTTGATTCAATAGTGCGGGGCACACTGTTCGTATCCCGTCTGTACTGGCAGCCTTATGAAGATAAGAATGATGACTTTTGGTTTCTGATCTGGAAGTCATATCAGTGGAAAAGTCCAGTCATGGACCAAGACCCCTGCTACAGTAAAGTAGTCCAAACATACAGTGTACCCGCTAAGAAGGTTTAAATCAGTGCACCACACAAGCCCAAGGCCAACAACACCCCACTTTCCATTGCCTAACAGAACCAACATCAAAGCACAAGTCCCTGCATGCTGGGTCTAAATCCAGCAACATCAACGCTTCAAGAATCTTCTTTGAAATCCCATCTCCTCACATGTCAGCTATTCCCAACAACCCAAGACTCTCCTAATCACCCCGTCGTTTAGGTCGTAAACAGCAACAGCTGGCTTTTGGACTTGAATCTTTTTTTCCTTATTATTTTTTATGCCATATAACGAAAATTGATTTGACTAAAATAATCAAGAATGAAAATATGTTTTCCTAATTTACAATGGCCTGACATAACCCTCCAACGGATGTCCCGCCTGCTAGCGTTTGGGTGGATGGCTCCTCCGCTCCCCGGGTCACTCTCTAACGCGAGAAAGGCCGCGAGTAAGCGTGCCAGCATCACCTCCTCTCCCTCCCACGGCGAACCGGATGCCCCGTAAGCCCACCACTTCGTTTGTTTAAAAGATTAAGTCACAGTCAAGTAAGTGAAGTCTAGCACACACGGGTCGTCACCTAAACTTCTAACCTTCCAAGCCTTTGAATGAGAGCAAGGACTTGTCATTGCAGTCTTCCCAATCTGCTGTCGCAATAGTTGTAAAAAGCCCTCTTGATACTTATGAGGGATCTGTAATTTCCAACCTGTGCACATGTATCTCAATATGTCCTTTTCATGACAGTGAGATGTGAATTCACTTGGACGGAATGTTTACTGATAAACATAAATGTTATCATCGATCTGCATTGTAATTCCCCTGGCTGCTATTCTGCCAGTACGGCTCCGTAAATGAATGCAAACATGGATCGGTCATGTGAACACTATTGGTGCCAGGTGAGGCACAACCATTTCTTTTTGAAAGAAGGGAGGGTCGAAGTGAGTGTAAAGTTTTTTGACGTTCTATGGAGACAATTTGAATGTGATATTGATAGGCTTATTGCCAATGGTCAATTAACCAAAGAAGCAGCTGCCACCCCTGGCGACCTTTAAGACAGCTTATGCCTCTATGCCATCACTCGTATCCCTCTGTGATGGTACCAGAATAAAATAACATGTAAAAAAAAAAAGAACATTCCAAAAAGCCAAACACAGAATCAACTTATGCTGTTTTTTTCCTCACATACATACAACACCCACCCATCCATTTGCAAATGCAATTGTTTACACTTGCATCCTCACTAAGTGAGAAGTGGACTGGAAGTCAGGCCAATAGACCAATAAACCATCTGCGACGTAAAATACTGCAGATCACACTCAACCATCAACAGTCTGTTCAGCTTCACTCTCAATTTGTATTGATTTTTTTTTCACTTTCTATTAAGTATGCAGCAGATTCCAGTCACATCTCACCCACGCCTAGAGCAGGCTATATGATAAGTATAATGGTTGCTGATTGGTAATAATAATATGTAGCAGGAATTCAATTTATTCCACCCATCCTTTCCCACAGGACCGGTAGCATCGAAAGCTTCAATCCATCCCCGCGAACAATTACGCATCCCCTCTGACTTCAAAGCGCAACATTTGCAAAAAGTTAGTAGCCATCCTCCGAGCGAGCGCTGAGCTAATTTTCTTCCGCAAACAAACTGTCAAAACACACATGGCATACAACAACCAGAGGGCTCCAAGATCATCATCATCATCATCATCATCATCATCATCATCATCATCGACGTAGCAACTTTAAAGCCAAGTGCTTATTTAGGAAAGAGACCTTCAAAGGGCTGCCTTCAAAGTGGTTTTAATTATTACTGGGAGACTCGCTGAGTCTCTGCTGTCTATCCTGCTTTTGCGCTAGTTCGCTTTGCCCACTTTTTGTTGTTGTTGCTGTTATCATTTTTGGCCTATCGCTACGACCTGCCAGATTTTGATGAATTCAGGTGTGGAGGAAGCAAGACCCCTTAAAATGAGCTTTGGATTGTATTGACACTCAGTGTCTTTTACTACACTTACTAATGAGGTAAAAAAAAAATTATGGAAACATACGCTTGTGCATCAGTACTTAAGTGGCTGCCAGACCAGGATAGCATTTGCAAATAACAGCTTGGACTAAAACAACCGTACAAAATATATATATCTTTTTTTTTTAATTGGTACAGTTGGTACTACCCTCTGCTACCAGTTGAGAAGTAAATGTTTTGCATGAGCATGCAAGAATAAGTTTAAGGAGAAGCAGACTGCACATTGCAGCCCGCTATTGAGCATCACCAATTTACATGATTGCTTTATGCTATCTCAGATTCACCGATGGGTAGATTTTATTTTGTATTTTTCTGCTCCAAATACCTCCAAAGGGTTCTCAGTGTACATTGCTGTGTATTTGTCATTTATTGTTTTTATTGACTGTACTTATTATAATGCACCATGCACCAATTCAACACACACTTGCCATATACGTGTTTTTGAATCAAACTGACAGAGAAGCAAGACCACACTCTCATTCAAATGACATGCTCAAGGGCATCTCACAAGTAGACAGGATGCAGACTAGTATCTCTCCGACCAAGAGTTGCAATTTGTTTGGCCAAAAGCATAATCCAAACCACGTTTGGCACCGATCCAGCACCCTCTATTTCCTCCTAAATCCTTGCGGATTAGCTACTTCTGCACAAATTGCTCTACAGGCACTTTGTTTGTCATTTCCCTGCTGCCAGCTTTTCCCAAGACACTTTTTTTGTTGTGTAAAAACATCATAAATATCTACGCTGTCATTCCCAACGGTCACACCGTCCGCTAAAAATCACCGACATCAGACTCACTTTTATAGTGACAGCATTGTCTTTTTAAAAAAAAATAAAAATCAGTGTGCACATAAAAGTTTACAATGCAGAGGTATCGGTGTTCAAACCCCTACTCTGCAAATCGTTATCAGTCAGATATTCACAACAAAGATTCAAACGGCACACTTACAAATATGTGCACTAAGTACAAAACCAAAATCTTCACAGTTGTGATTGGATATGTATTGTTGTGGACAGGCGTAAACTTTGTGTTATGTTTCGGTCTGGTTATGTTTGGTTTTGATTCCTCATGTGCCCTTTTTTTCGCCACCTGTTCTCGTTATCAGTGTTCCTTGTGTGTAACCAATTAGCTCCCTCAACCCTTTGTGTCTTGTCCAGGTGTTTCTCGTTGTCTCGTCACTTAGCTTGTATTTAGTTCCCTGAGTTTCTGTCAGTCTTGGTTGGGTCATTGTGAGCTGTGAGTATGTGAGCATACGTGTGTTCCTGTCATGTTTTGTTTCCTGTTATAGTTTGATTTGATACTTGTGATTTCCAGGCATTTTTTTTTGGAGTACTTCGACTTAGTGGTTTTTTCCATTGTACTGCTGTGTGTATTTTTTGTTAAATACATTTTGGTCGATCCACCCTGCTCCTCCCTGCCTCCCTGCTTTTTGGGGTCCTACAACTACCATCACGCAGAACGTGACTCTTTGAGGTGCAAAACTTATTTATTTTTTTCCTGAGACGTTGCACGTTTCAATGATGTGATTGTGCAACCAGAAGGACGTTTGTATCGTATGCAATGTTAAGATGGTCGTTGTCTTATGTGTGCATGTGCATGGACAGAGAAACGCTGACATTATTGGTGTGTATGAATGGGTTTCTCACAGTCGCGTGGCAACTCACTTCTGTGTCCACGTATACGTACGGACAGATTGATATTTACGTGGGTACAGTATGTGCATGCGTGTGTGTTCGTGATAAAAGCTCACGCTTGTCTGAACAGACACTCGGATATTTGAAATCCGTGTGTCTGTGAATTGACAAACATCACAATGTATGTGTGAATAAATATACGAATACACAAATCTGGTGGGACGGATGCATGATTAGAAACAAATTGAATCTCGCTCACTGGACTTTGTCTGCATTTCTTTATTGAAAAAAAAAATTCTTTATTGCTTCATGAAAGCACAAATGCAGTCTCATGTCTCTGTTTGGTGGGGATGTTGGTTTAATCATTTTGCAAACCCTCTGACAACAAGTGGAATACATTCAAAGTCATGCCTTTGGATGCATTTTGGCCACAGCTACAGTCACAGTTGTCTGCAAAACACAGCCAACAGTGTCTTCCGTCTGCTGTCTATTGCCTTTAAAAGGCATCTGATCTCTTTTTGCGCCTTCGAGACATCCGCTTTTGAACAACCTGAACGCTCCCAAAAGCCCTGCCAGCTTTGACGTCAAGTCCGCGGCTGCTGAGACAGTGGAGGGATAAAGTTGCCATGTACGGATGCGGTGAGGAAAAACTGTTACGCCAAACCTTGACAGGGGCATTCGCGACCCTCGCCTTGGAACCACTGCTTCAAAAAGTATCGTTGATTTCGATATCATATTAAATAATATTACTTTGACCAGTGAAGATTTTCTTGTCAATCAATTCCACGCGATAAGGTTAGGTCATGACAAAAAAAACAAAGCTTAGCCTAATATTGAACCAACGGTGAAGAAAAGATGAAACTAGATGGTATGCATACATTATTTTATGGTAGAACACGTCACTGTTATTTATTTCCGCTACTCTCACAAAGCGGCAAAACAAGGGATTACGGTACTGATTTACTAAGATCCCAAATGGCAGGCGCCAAATTGCGTGATCACTCACTCTTGACAGATTGCGTGCACTGTTGGCAACAGATGTAAAAGTATTGGAGAAGGCTTCATTTCAAAAACGCTTTTGCCCTTTATGTAGTGCTGATGGATTTCACCATGTATAATTTGGGAGAATACTATAAGCTACAAATTAAAGTTTTAGGTGAAGGAATTTTTTTGTGTTCGTGGAAGATGCAAAGAACAAAGAAGAAAAGAACACTATTGTTATGTCAGTTTTCAATAAGCCAGCAACGGCTAGCATATGTTTAGTTTGATTCGACAGTGAAAACTTTGGACAGTAACTGTCCACCCGAAAAGCTACTTTGGTAGATCCCTGCAGCAAGTACGCAGGGAAATTCAGACTTGAACGGACTTTCGTCAAAGGTGATAAGGCATGACTCCTTCTTATGACTGGCTCCTAGTCAGCACTTAAAGAATTCAAAAGATCCTAAATCGAATTGCTGAAAAGGTGATATGTGGCAGCGTTTCATCCTAATTACAAACGTGGAAATGTTCTTACCGCCGGATCTCATTTGCCTGCGCAACATTGGCCCCACTGTGGGCACCTGCCTTTCACACGTAGTATTTAAAAATGCATAAATCATCCATCAAAATACATCTCAGCTTGGATACATGACATCGCACGTGCTCAGTGAATCTGTTTGCACTTCGTCACTGTCTTGTGACAAACACGTGTCTTCATTTTTGTCATTTTCTAATCATCCTTCTCTTAATGGCATATCCGAAAGGTGGACACTCCATTCACATAAAAATGTTTTTAAAAATTACGAAAATGGAGATACGCGTTTTTCACAGGACACCAACATACATAAGGAGCTCAAACGCAAAAAGTGCCCATCGCCATTTCGCCCGAAATAGAGGAACACCTCCGAGCAGACTACCTATCACAGCATCGTTTGACGCTGTATTACCCACCCATGCAAAACCAAACAATTACTCTCGGTAAAACTCTTTGAGAAGAAAGGTTTTATTGCAGAAACGGACATTCCATCCGTATTTTATTGCAGTTACCCTCATCTCCATTGAAGCCAATCACGACCCCATGCATATTCACATCCTCATTCATGTCCATGCCCATTATTTCTCCTTGACCCACTGCTATTATAGCTTCAATTATGCTTGAAAGTGGGCATAAAACATGATCGCTTCATACAGTCCCAGAGAGAGAATATCATGAAACTCATCAGCATCGTGTCAGCCACAAACAATTCCATCACCAATGCAAAATGTTTGTTTGGTTTTTTTCTCATCATTTTACTGTTTCACAACCAACCTGCTTTGGGCATGTGCGTACTCTTAACGCATTTCCACATTTAGAGGGGAAAAGACCTGCAACGGAACCTGCTGTTAATGAGTGTCCGACTGTGTCTGCTGCAACAGTTGCTGCTCCTACAATGGGACCTTATTTTCCGCACTCAAAGGCGCAACGGAGTATAAGGCGCACCTTCAATGAATGGCCTATTTTAAAACTGTTTTCACATATGAGGGGGACCGCATTCTAATGCGCATCGAATAGAAGCTACGACAGTGGCTGCAGTTGTGTTATGCATCCACGAGATGGAGCGATGCTAAAGCGAATACTTTTAGGCGCGCCTTATAGTGCGGAAAATATGGTACATCCATACAAAAAAGTAATAGTTTTTGGGTGGTCCTTTGTGTTCGTATTTTATGGTGACATCAACTATGGTTTGGTTAATGTAATTTTTTCTTTTTCTTTTTAATAGAGATTACTGCTTTTGCATTTGAACTCCTCATATATTTCTCTCTGAACATGCAAACTAAACTGCAAGTAGTTTTGAGCATTTGGAAGACCCCCAATATAGAAGAGCTCCCATCTCTTTGTGTGCTCAATCAAGTTTGAGGAACTTTTAGTGTTGAAGGTCAAGCCCTCAGGGAAAGAAAGTGGACCAAAATGGCCTTTTCCTTCAACTGCAAGATTTTGCTTCCACTTCTCTGTGGGACATTCCCATAATTACTCACATCATTCAGGGTCTTCAGCGCAGTAATTGTGGCCTCGCACTCAGGAGACATTTACAGTACATTCGCTGGAGTCAAATACTCCCCGCTGCACACTTCTTGGAATACATTATTATAATAGTCTGATTAGAGATCTAACGATTGACTCGCATGCACTGTGAAAACTAAAATGTGAATGTCTTCTCTTCTTTTCACTTCCTGATCCACTAGACAGCTATTTTATCGCCATGATACTACATGTCTGCTGTCCATGAATGTGTTAGTTGGGGTACTCTACAAACCGTTTAAAACATATAAAACGTACTTGTCACGGAGGTGGCACCATAGACAATCTTGCTTCAGGCGCCACATTCGCTTGGGCCGGCCATGGTCTTAGACATTGTTTTCATGCATCAGTAGGTATTGTGGTCTTGTTAAATCACAGATTTGAAATGGGCCAAGCATTTTTTTTAATGTAGATGTGTGAATAACCGAGGCTAGTAGCCGACCTCCTGCAGCAAAAAGGAGAAATTGAAGACATGACACATACCGAGGGGAAAGGCCATTATTGCCAGAAATATTAAAAAACAACCAGGGACCTGGCTCCTATTTAATTGTCTTTGCTGAAGGAAACACCAATGCTTGCTAATAGAATTCCACCAATACCAAAGGTTTTTTTTTTTTCAAGTTCGACGGGTTTCACCATCAGCATATTACCTCTAAACTGTTGCAAGTCATGGTTACTTTGATGCTTACAAAGAAACACATTCATTCCGGTAAGATCAGAAAATAATAACAGGTAGATAGATGATCCGCAGAGCGGGTCTTGTGTTATTGAGTGGCTGGGCTGTGCGCGGGTGTGGAGAATGCATACGAAAGGGCCAACAACAATCTGGAGCCATCTTCTAGATTTGGTCCTGAGGCGGACTCCCTCTTATATCGAAGAGCAGAAGGAAAATCAAGACAAAAAGGTTCCAAAGTTATGAAAGCTACATTTGAAGACATCTTTATAAGACGTACAATATATACCAATAATTATTTTTCACTATCTGACCGCCCTGGTTTTTCCAGTGTTTTTCAGTTGTCATGCCATTTCACTGCCAAATGCCATCAAACATTCATTGCACTGTAAAGAGCTCAAGTCCCTGTCGATGCTGCTGATAAGATTTTACATTCACTCCCGTCACCAATTTCAAGTGATCGAGGATGTGATGACTAAATATGTATGTGCCTGCATACACATGCAGAACGTAAATGTCTTTTCGATGCTGTGGAGGATCTGTCTGTGTGTGTGTGCGTGTGCGTGTGCGTGTGACTTCCCTCATAATTTTCTACTTTTATTGGGTGCTTCCTGACTGTTAGAAATCTTTGGAGAGGCTTGCCCCAAGGTCACAGCGAGATTCTTCAGAATATTAACAAACCGCAATGACAAATGGAGAGGTCAGGATTGAGAGAGGAAAGCAAATAAACACAAAGAAAACAAATATGTTTGAGGAAGGCTTATGCACACGACAAGGTTTTTTGTATATTTCACTGCATGGTAGGAGAGTGTCACCATGTACTGTGTTCGATTTATTCTAATTTTAGCAATCCATAGACTGCTTGTGTCGGGTCCAAATGACGGTAATAGTAAGACAGCAAAAGATTGTAACTTACATTGTTAATTCTTTTTTTAATCAGGCTTCTTTTTACATCATGTATTTGATAAAGTTTCATAGTATTCATAAAGTTGCATAAATGTGTGATTTTAATAAATAAAGACCAGATCATTCATTTTAAATAACTCTTTATGTACATATGTGGTTGTGATTAAGTTCTCTTATGTCTGTACTCGCGTACACTGTTTCACTTGACTGATTGTAACAAAACAGAAACTAAACTCTACCCACTGTCATCCATCCAAACAAGAATGATTTGCATCTGAGTAGCTTGTGTGATTTATGGCTAATGGTTGTTGTTGCTGTGCGCTTGTGTCAGTGTATAACAAACTAATAACCTGACCTGGACTAACCCTGCTGAAATGAGTCCATGAGCAGTAACAACATTCTGTTTGCCAAATATGAGACAACGCTATATATATACAAGGAAAATGATTCTGAACATTGGAACCGACAGAACATCGTTCTTGCACGTCCCCTCGCGCACAGCATTGCCCCACTTTGGATAACAATTCACATCTGTCTCGCCAGTTGGATAGGAAGTGTTCCAACTTTATGGCGCACACTAACCGTGCTTTACAACGAACAGTTCACAATGATCAAGTTAGTCCGATGCTACCTAAAATCTATTCCTTGTTGAAGACTGAGTTGCTTTATTGACGTGTCTTTGAACATCGTGGTCAAAACTATGTGCAATTTTGTTTCGAAATACGTTCATTATGTTTGAAGGTCTCATTTTGGAGAGTGTGGAGTTGGGGGGCATGAAATATTTTATCCTTCATTTTGCAAGAGAAAATAATCGAGCAGCACTGCACATCTGCGCCATAAAATGGGCATTTGGAGGTTGTCTCGCGACCCTCGATCGTTCTTGTGCCCACAACCATAGCTGCGTGGGGGTTTTTAGTCATCAAAATGCCTGCATCCTGATCAAATTCACAAAAATTGCATTCGTTTAGCTGTCTACCCCGCACCCGCACTTGGAGATGAACTGGCCAGGTTTACCTTTAGTTTGACTTTCTGCCAACAGACTGTCCCTTATGAGGTTGCATCTCCAACAACACTCCCCATGCTGCCCCACCAAACCCAACTTGGCAGAGACCGGTCTGCCAATGAAACACTTCAGCATGCCTTGCGCTCACACGGAAATCAGATTACACAAGCATTTGCTGCACGCCGCAGGTGCACTGCCGATGAAAATAGATACCATAGTTTGATTCGACATGCATTGTGATTTGGAAACATATATTTTTTTAAATGTCATGGTTGAAACGAAAAATATTATATAGAGAGTGACTATAAAAGCAGGCTTGAACATCAATTCCAAAAAGATATTTATGTATTGTATGTGGTTGTAAAGATGGGTATTGATATTGTCCATAAAGTTCTGGGCCGTTTATTTACGCAAAGACAATGGCTGGAGTTAACCAATGACAGTTTTACAATCACAGCTTATTACAGAAATTGTTTTATCAATGCTCTTATAAGCATCTTCCCAGTCAAGGATCATGCATTGGCTTTTAATTGTGCATTCCTGCCTGTGTATACGTGGGGGGAAAACAACTGTATGCATTTGAGTGGGACTGTGTAGCACAGTGCTCTTGAGTAAGCCAGATAATAAAATTTTAATGTGATTTTATATTCTTACTTTTTATACGCGGTTCTCTAGTGGGACATGAGAGGAGAAGGAAACAGACAGAGTAATCAATGAAATTATGAGGGCTGAACGCAGTGGTGAGTTTGTAAAAAAAAAAAAACTTTTTCTACACTGATGTGACTCACAGGGCTCTGTTTTCATGCTGGTGCAGTATAGCGCAAAGCACAGTCTAACTGTGCTCATGGGTGGAATTTGGTATTGGTATTTTGCTAGACTTTGCACTGGTAGAATTGGGCACAGTGAGTTTGAGTCTCTGTGCACCGTTGTGGGATGGAAGTCGACTTTTCCTGGCCAATCCTCGAGGCATCCCTTATTTGCATCAAATTCAGGGCAGTCATTGTGCACATCTGAGCACGCCGTGCCTGACATTGCAGGAACAGAAAACCACCCAACATGGGCATTGAAACCACACTGTCAGCTTGGGAGCGCAGACTACAACCCAACTGAGTTAAATCCGATTCGCCTTATAACTGGGGAAGGTACAACACAGGTTGGCATTTGTTTTACATAAACCAAAATGTTTTAATATTTGGGATGTGGACAGACCTTTCTCAACGTGTATTCACCCTCAATCACAGCAGGATGCCTACGATACAGAGATGGGCATTTCGTCCCTGGGACGGAATGAGCCCCATTTGGGGACATAGAATGAGATTTTTTTTGGAAAGAGACGGATTAAAGGACGGAAGTGGGTTTTCGTCCGTCCTTTTCATCATCCCTAACTGGGGTTAAGTATATGGTGTCGGGAGGTAAAATAGCAAGCCCAGAGTGTAGCCATACACTGTATTTGATTAGCATGACAACATTTTTCCATAGCAACACCGCCACCTAGTGTACAGTCAGAGAACATAAGGTGCCTATTGAGGTCTAGGCCTCTCAGTTTGGGTTGCTGCTGCTTCGACATAACCCCAGGTACAATAAGCAAATAGAAAATGGAAATAAAAAAATTGGTTGGTGGAATGCTTGATTAATACTTGACGGATTGTGATCCTTGGTAAAATATTGTGGTTTGTACCAGAGTGTCATCTCAATGACTTAGTTGAGTTGTCAAGTCATCCTTTTTACAGACAGTGCCATGAAGGACAACAAAGGTGCAGCCTTGTAGGACCAAGAGCACTGGAGGAAGTCAAAAGAGGCCCCTTAAGCACAGGTCAGCAAACACGTGACCTGGCATGGTTGTACTTTAATAACGGCACTACACAATAACGAGTCTCTGAAGGGCATCTCTGACAACAAGGCTCACTCGGCCTTAAAGATAATTGGATGCAGCAGAAGAGAAGATACACGTGAGCTCGCCTCTTCCACTTTGCTTCATAACTGGAGTTTATAGACCCATCCTGTGTGGCACAATCCACTTTTATTGGCACGCAAAAGCACTTTTTATCAAGGGAGTATTATAAAACGTGTATAACTGTTGCACTACCGCAAAGCTAAAGTCTATTGTTTGGCATATTATCTACCATGCAGCAAAGCTTTTTTGACAAGCTATTTTGATAAAAGCAGTATTGATATTGGGTTCACTTCCCAATTCAGTGTCCTTGTGGCAACCTTTTCTCGACGCAATGAAAGCGAGACTGGATTTTGACCCAATGGTAATGGGAAACGATTGAACAACAACTGTGATTCATTCGTCTATTTGGTCCCATAGCTCAGTGTGTCCAAACCAGCCAACTGTAGCACACCAATGTGCCGTGAGAGCCCATCAGAGGTCCCGCTCGAAATTAGCCCATAACATTTAATTTACCCAAAAATTATTTATTGATAAACTCTAATACATAATAGATAGTAAACATTTCCAAGCAAAATTGAAACCATTCGTCACCAGTATCTAGGGGTTGTGAAAAAGGTTTATGGAGAACCCTTGTTTATCGTGGGGATTACGTTCCAAAAAGAACCCACATTAGGCAAAACCCGTGAAGTCATCAATGTAACTGCTCCAAAAGGTGTTCTTCCTAATATAGGAAGACTTGATGAGTCGGCCAATGTTCAACAGCCTTTATTGTCCACACGTCAATCGCTGATGAACACAATTTTTGGGGGTAAAAAACGGTGACCAAAATAAACAATTATACCATGTACTACATACCTACACGCATTTCAACAATATAAAGTACACACCAGTCATGGCCACAAACGGTTTTGCATTCTAAAAAGGAATTCAGGAGTAATTAGAAAAAAAATCGATGCTCTTGCCGCATGCACCTCTCGCTTTCGTCTCGTTCCTCAAACTGACGGATCTCCTAATCAACATTACACACTTCCTGCTACTCGGAAAATACTTTCAGGCAACTTTCCTTGAATGGTGGTCATTTTGGAGGATGTGGGGGATGGGGGGGGGGGGTGTATATGCCTGTATGCTTGTGCTGTCTTTTGAACACACATGTAACGTCTTCCCAACTGATACATAATTAGCTGTCAGTTCCCTGCCCATAAACCTATCAGGAACATTCCTTTTTCCCTGCGGATCATTTCTTGTCAGCATTTTTGACATGTTTTTTTAGCACCTAATGAACACACTGTGTTCCCCTGAGGGTTCTGCCAGATGCTACAGGTGTATTCAATTCCCAGCTTTAATAAACAAAGGGAGACGTGTCATCTTTGTTGTTTCCCACCCCTTCAAGTATGGAACACGTCTTCAAATGATTGGACTTCCACAAAGACGTTAAGTGTCCTGTCATTATCCGGCCATTTCAAGTTATACTCCTCTTCTCTCACAGTCTATTGGGATTGGCTCCAGCTCATTCTGACCCTAATGAGGGCAAGTCAAATAAAGCAGGGGCATCACTGGGTTTTATGGACGGGGGGATGCAAGCAAGCCCTCAGGCGAGACACAGGATGTGAGTGAATGTCAAGCACAAAACTTCACAAATAGCTAACAAAGACTCATAAATTGATTTTCAAAATTTTGTACAGATTAAACAAAGGCAAAATTTGGTGCAAATACGGTGAAACGGATTCCAGCTGACTTAACTGTGATACAATCGGTATGTGAGTAAATAAAAATGCAGCAAGATAACCTACAATATCTGGCCTTCTATTTATCTATTAGTATCTGTGGTTATAGGTGACATAGAACACATACCTGAATGAATATTAAAATTAGTTGACGATTCTGATTGTCAATTGTGCCAAACGTGGTATGCATTTCGATTCAAAATACAACCCGCCAAAGTAGCTAGTTGGATTGGTGCTGTCACTGACCGCAGGTGAAATTCACGAGCATTTGGCGGGTTGGAGGGTCATGTCAGTCCCTGTTTGTAACATAACATGTATTCCAGCCTCAAAACCAAATGTTTATCTTGTTGTCATGGGTTTAGTTTAAAAGGAATGCAGAAATATATGATGGCTTTGTTTCCTCTTTGTTCTTAAGAATAGTGCACCTAGGCGTGGGCGTGTGTGAACACGTTGTGGCGAGCGGGAACTTCTTGCCGAGTGGCCAGACAAGCCACCAGTGGTTGGTTACCCAACAGTTGCGCAGTTGTCACCATGCCAGACATGCCGTTGCACATACACTTGGATCCGCAGTGGATGAAGTGACTTCAGCCCTCACAGTGAGCCGTTGCGAGGCAAAATAGCAGGTCAAAGCGAGAAGCCCACAGAGCTCTTTATGATAATCTGCTTGAATAGAATTATGATGCCAGCATCCAAGATTCTAAACCGCCATTGTAGTCTGTCAACAAAAGCTTTTGTTAGCTTAAAATATTCCAGTAAACGGTTTGTTGTTTGTATTTGATGAAGTTATTTTGTTCATTCAAGCCCCCTTTCAATTTTCTTATTTTTCTCATTTTGTCACTACGTCAGCAGGGCATGAAGGTTCCTGACTTGTGCCTTTCTGTGAAGGGCCTTTCAGTTCAGCAACGATGGCAACAAAAGCACAATGTCGTTATTGTTGAACAAACAAACAAAAAAAAAAGCTTCGCTTGAATTCCTTTTAATTCCACTTAAACACAAACTATTAAGGCGTTACAAAAAAAATGACAAACATAACCGGCTAGTGTAACGCTTGCACATTAACACGTTTACAGGGCTAGTAAAGTTTATTTTGGTGATCACTCTCTGGCATCGCTGACTACTCAGACTCCGGCTTCGATTTGAAGTCTGGACCCATCATCCATGTCAATCGTCAGCCCTCTCGAAGCGTCATTTGCTGGGTGTTCACATACCTGCATACATGCGTCCGATCTGTTTCGAATTGTAGCGACCCGATTAGCAACAAACTTTGATATTGTCATGTTTTGGTTTGTGACCAACAGGTGGCACTGTGGGGCTTTTCCCTGCAGCTGCACACCTGTTGGTCGTTCGGCAATTATGGCTATAAAAGGACTCGCACCCGACCACTCAGGGTCGGGTCATTGTTGCTGTTGGCTACTGTCATGTTTGTTTGTGGCTGTTTGCTGCTGTCATGTTTTTTCTGGTCATGTCTCGGTTATTGATTGTTTTTGCTTCAGTCACGGTTTTGTTTGATACTTTGGATTATTTTTGTTTTCGTGACTTTGTTTGTTCTGGATTTAGTTTCTGTGTTTTAATGCAATTCTTCAAGTACACCCTGCTCCTCTCTTCTGCCTGCTTTTTGGGGTCCACCACCACCTCGCAAACGTGACAGTTATCTTGTACTTTCATTTTCAAGGTACTGCAGGACTGATGTGCTGTCCAAAAGATAAAGTCCATCAAGTTCCTGTCCAAACTCGGCTCTCATTGTCCTATCCTTTCTTGCTGCCACAACTGCAGCAGTCAGTTCGAGTCGGAGTATCGTCACTGGCTTCAATGGTGTAACGCTGGCCATTCCCAAGATGAAAGCACACCAAGTCTGGTTTTGACAGTTTCTTGAGACCAAATACGTGGCTACACCATACCTTTTCTCACTGGTGTCAGTGAAACAAGTCGTGCAGAAGTAGTTTCTCCAAAGCTGGCTGGTTTCATGCATCTTTGGACTTTAAAAGTGGTTAAACGGTACAAGCTTATCATTTACTGTTGCCAATGCATAGACAGAGCCTCACGCATGACAAGGCATGCCGTGCGTGCTTTGTTCTACATAGATCCTGCAGAATGTCCATCACTGGGAGGATAAGTGGAGGCAAGAACCCAAGCGGATCATAGGTAGTGCTCAGCATTGAAAGCACTCCTCTTATCGTGAGTGGCTTGCTTTGTGTGCCAATCCTGAACTGCAAGGTCTCCGCCTCCACACACCATTGGACTCCTAAAGCTCTTTCGATTGGCAAACAATCATTCTCCAGATCCAGCATCTTGACTTTGCCGGCTCTTCCCTCCTCATGTACTGATGCAAGCTCAACTGTGCTATTGGAAACCCACTTTGCGAGGGAACTTGGACCTGATTAAAAGATACCTTCAATGTCATCCATGAAAGCTATCGGTTCCTACCGGAATCTTCTCAGCACTCTTAAGAGAGAGCCAGTCACGTTGCAACAAACATGATTTTAGGGAGGTGCCTCAATATGCTGTATGCTTAGTTGGGTGGTAAACCCCATGACGTGGGATGTACCATGTCCTCTTGCTATCTTTACAATCAGCTGCTGTAGGAACCTCCTGAGCATAGCCCTTCACCAGCGTTTTTGCCATGAATTTAGTGTAACCCTGATGAAGCTCCGGGTTCCTCATCATCATCATCATCTGCTTCAAACTGTCTTCCCTCTGTTCTGCAAAGACAGGATTATTTGGGAAAACAACGTCTTTGTTCTTAAAAGGCTGGCCAATGCTGTAATGGCCGTCAATCAGCTTCACTGATTTTAAGACCGTGAACTGTTTGTCTTCAAATGACATTTCTAGTTTTTCAACCATATCATGTTCTGGGAAGTACAATTTTACCTGCTGCTCAATGAGGTATTCTAATGTTGCCTCTGAGATTTTGTTTACTGCTACTTGTGGCCACTCAGAACTCCCCTGACTGGCATTTTCTTCCTTCAGAGAACCATTGATAGTCAAGCCTAGGAGAGTTTTCACTACATATGGGCCATTTTCATCACTGTTTATTACTTTCCTGTGACATCTGAAGCAAAAATGCTTTTCTTTTCCCTATGTCTTTTAGCATTTTCCTTTTTAGCCTTTTCACCCCTTTGTTTGTGAAGCAGGTTCCTGTATGTTGCCAGACAACGGATGGGAAGCGATTTTTGCCTGTTTGTCCACAAAACAAACCACATCTCTGAACCTGGCCATCTCTGAACCTAGCTCTCATTCCTGACTTTTCCTGGATGTCTCAAGCGACTCCCCTCCATTTTTCCTGTGGCTTGAAGGGGAGCTTAGATATAATTGTGTGCATGTTGGTAGGGCTGTCCATCTCATCCATATAATCCACACTCCACTGTGCTGCAGAAACTTGTGAGGAAAACAGCTAATTCTGTAAGTGCATCTCCATTTTCTGACTTAATGACAAGCCAATGGTATTCGCGCTAACTTTTTTAAGCAATAACTTTTTTGGCATGAGTTAAGCTGCGCCCCCGCCCCCTTATTGAAGCAATGTGTGTGGGCGTGTGGGAGCTTGTTAGCTTGCTGGTCCCTCCACGGAGATGGCACCATCAACAGGGACACGTTGCGTCAGCGGCGGCGGGGAGTTGGTTCGCAGCCTTGAGCGGGTCGGGGTGCCTTTTTTTGAAGGTTTACCGACCCCGTCAGCTGTTTATTCAGACACGTTATAAGGAAGCAGTGACAGCTTAGATGAAGGCTGACGTGATAGCCGAAACTGTCAGTTCGTTAAGATTTTTTTTTTTCCACTAAAAAAAGCCCTTTGTCTGCTAAAAAAGAGAGAAGGACCAGGAGAGCAGTTGGGCGAGTGGACATTATGCGCCTGAGAGAGGAGTTTGTGCGTTTCAATGATATGCCTCAGGCTGTTGTTGCTCTCTTTTGGCATCAGCTAAAGCCCACAGTAGCCATGTTTGTGATTTATTATGGAAGGTGAGATAAACAACTAACGTCTGCCAATACGTCTTTGAGAGACGTTGCAATGTATTCTTCTATCCATTATCCTATCAGCTTATCCTCACGATTATATACATATATTATACACACGCCTATAATTAACTGTGGAAAGTTGAAAATAGCCTGTTACAGACCCTTCATTCCAGCCCTCAGCAAATGAAATAAAGCTAACAAAATTAACAGGATCTGGAGAAGGTGTCTGATGGGAGAATACTTGTACCATATGAAATGTACGGCAATTGCAACTTTCAAACGTGACTGGCTCATTACACTAAAATTAATTCACATTAAGGGATTTATTTGGCCTTCACTGAACTGTGAAGGGTTATTAGTGAACATACAGCCTAAAGAATAGTAAAGGATGACTCACTAAATGTATAAAAAAGAAGACAGACAGATTTTGTTGTGTGTCCAAAGAATCTGGAGAGTTGCTGGGCTTTAACTGTAAAATGCATTCCCTGATGATTTAGGCAGTGCTTTACGAACAGAAATACAATAATCGTCACAGAATGTTATCTTTGCTGTAAGAAAAGGAACAGGGCTGTCTTAAAGTGGCACACTTCTGAATAGGATTGTTTACCTTTGGTCAAATTTACAATTGGTATGACTACCATTAGCACCCGTTTCCTCCTGTGGCAAATTGTGTGACTTTTATTTTCCCTTTTTTTGAAACATTTAAGTATGTATTGGTAATTGTTCTTCCTCGAAAGGAGCGCTTGCTATGTAGTACGGTGCATCTCATAAAAGTGGGGTGGCAGGGGAAACAGTGCGGTGTTTGGAACGGGAGCGGCAGTATTTAAAGCATGCACAACAGTTCCTCTCGCTTCCATTAAACATTAACCGCTGTGCTCTAAAATATAATTGGAAAAAAAAATTTCTATGTAAATGCAAGAGACAGGCCTGAATCAGGTACGCAGTTTAATTTTTCCATTGCACATGAGCACCACCAATGTGCGCGCGCGCACACACACACACACACACACAATACATTTCTCACGCTTCCTTACTCTTCACAAATGCTCTCACGGCCTTTCACAAACTGACAGAGGTAAACAGCCGTTTAAATCACATGCTGGCCCGATAATCAACCACTAATCAAGGACTAATACGCTCTTTAAGGCTCTTGAGTTACTGATAATGCGTTGTACAAATTGTAGCCGTCCACTGCCCCATAATCATGAGGACATTAAGACGCAGACATTGGAATTTCCATTGATGATGTGATCGGATCCTTTGTACTTCTCTTTCATCCTCCAACACCTTCATTAGTTCTCTAAATGTGTTGTCTTCTTCCCGCAAGATGTGTGTGAAATAGTCATCTTATCATATTCTGTAATATGCTAATCAGCATAATCAGGCATGTAAATTGGAGGCTAATCACAGGCATGCACAAACACATGACCACTTTTACTGAGGTAGAATTGCCAACGGCGGTCAAGGGCCATCTCGACTTACCTTCCTTTTGTGTGAGATCACGCACGCACACGAGTGATCTTTCTTTTTCTTCGGTGTCTTTGTGAGTTTGTTTGAAGTGCGTTGCCATTATGGCATTGCTTTCATTAGTAGAAAGAGCAGATGAGAGTGGATGGCGCATCAGAAAAAAAAGGTCTTGAAAGGCAAGCTTCTAATTTAATCGCAGCATCCTTTCATGCTACCGGCAGCACACAAGCTCACGACCTAAAGCACTACTCTTACTAATGCCTGCATATGAATTTGACACAGGAAATGTATTTTTCTGCTCATCGCTCTTTAAACTCAATCAACAAAAAGTCCGTTTTCAAATCTTTCGCATCCATATTTAGCAGTATAGCAGTAGTAGTTGTAATAGTAGTGGTCTGAGCAGTTGTAGTAGTAGTAGTACTGGTGTAGCGTGACGCGAAGTAATGTATGATTACCGGTACCTAATTTACTGTTTAAGAGCAGAATGACTGCACTTTACTTTTGATCTAATAAAAAAGTATCACATAAAAAAACAACAACAACAACATATCGAATTAAGAAATATGCTCGTTTAAATTTTCATCAGCGTTCCAAACAATTGTAAACAGAGAAAATGAGTTGAGTCTTCTTTTTGAAGGTTGCTACATAACACAGAAACCAATTTATCCGGTGTTACGTTAGTTCAACAATTCATTTATTAAGTCGAGAAAATACGACGATATAACAGGGAGGTTGAATGCAGGGCTGCAGCTATCAAATATATCAGTATTTGAGTATCCTCTTGAAAATTCTAAAGAATTATTATATATTTGGTTAAAGTATATTTTACCGAATACATCTCACTTTATAACAAACAACGAATTGGTTTCTTTTCTTAAATCCAAACTGTGCATAGGAGCAAACTGTATTTTAGTGTCAAGAAACATTTTCAGTGGGGCAATTTCAAACAAACAAATTTAAACTTAAACTAAAAAAAAAGTATTATATCGAAAAAGGGTTCAACGGCCTTTGTGCAACTTCACTTGAGCATTTGGCATTTTAAAATCCAGCATAATAATACGGTCGACTCACGGCCGCGCAGTTATGAACTTAGACCAGCTAAGAGGCAAGAAGACAAATATTCAGTCGCACAAGATTTGGAAGTGTGAAAGGCCCTAAAATGAAGACACCAACAGGGGAAACACTTGATCTTGTAAACGATATTAACTGCCAAGTGTAATCGATCTTTGAAATGAAAACTCAGTGGCGGTCAGCTAACTAGGAATTGGACCAACAATTTATATTAAATATCATGTAAAACCGAAACTAGATTCAAGAACAGATTTTCTTTGGCTGCGTGTTTGTGTACACAGTATGTACACAAAAGAGAACAATAATGTTGATTGCAGGAATAGCAATTGTCACGGTTCACTATGTTCATGCACTACAGTTACCATTCAGAGGTTCCACTTTCCGCTCTCAGAACAGGCGTGCATGGAGACAAAATCTCCCCAGCAGAGTTTATCTGTAGTGAGCAAACAAAACATGGCTGACAGGAATGCTATGATATGCAAAAATTGATGGGCACACAGTGGCATTACAACAGCTATGAAAACGGAGGTTTCTGAATGCTGCTTCAAAAAAAAAAAAAAATCATGAATAATTCAAAACTTTCACCTGGAATGTTTTTTTTTACCTGTGCAAAAGTACATATACAGTATACACACCCCAGGCTCGAAGACTAATAGGATCAGGATAAACATGACATGGCCTGCGAGATAAGAACATTGAGTTTTGTAATTCTTTACTCGGCTAAATGTCATCCCAAGGTTAAAATATTTCTCGCTGCACTGTGTATTGCCACTTAAGTTCGAGTAAACAAACCACTAAATGCAGATCTCTATAATGGATGTCATGGAGGCCGTTCATATTGACCTTGTTGCCTACTGTGGAGGGCAGGCACATGAGATTAAATGCACATCTTCAGGTATAGGAGCATCTAATGTAATAGCATTCTCATAAACATACAAGCACACACACAAGTATATGTACCTGTATACGTTTTAAAATAGCCCCATGTGCTGAATAAAGCTCTGTTACCTTTTTTGTTGTTACATTGCTAAATCCTGATTACATCTCAGCATATGTGAGCCCCAAACATTTGGTAAACATTTGCACATCAGATACACAACCCCACTACATTTTTGGGAATGCGCACAGTTACGCTCCGGCAGAAGTATCTGAACCAAAGCCGTGAGCGACCGCTTAAAGCCGTACATCAAATACAGATGGGTTTATCGAAAGCAGCAAATATGACTTTTTGCCACTGCACAACACAACACTCCGACAAACAGAAAAGTGTGCTGCGCAGTATGGCGATCAATCACTCTATGGTGGCGTGCTATGCTCCACACTAATATTTACTCACAATATAGAATTGGTGAATTGGTTCAACGTGTCATTTGATGGCTTGCTATTTAATCGATTTACAGGCAGAAACATGACCATATGCCCCGGCAGGATTTTGCTGCTGGATTTGTGAAACAATCCATATCAAGGTCGTAGCACCTGCGACTTTTAATCATTAGAATGACGTACCCATTGCAGCTGAATCCGGTCACAAGATCGAATCAACAGGTGACTTATTTTGTCAACCTTTTCCAATACGATGACTTTTGAGTTTCCCTCTTACCAGGTGTTCTTTTCCTTATGATGGCAGTGTTCTCAACTTTATTCCAGAATGTGACTCTTTGGCACATCTGTACAAAATGCCCTGTCTAGATTATACTGATCCCCACAATCCCTGCAAGTTGACGTGTGTTAATTGTTAATAAAGGCTTTCGATAACCACACAAGATCGAAGCTCTTATGGTTTTGATACAGATGAAGGCTGTCATTTGGATTTCTTTGACCAAGAAGGGTATCCCTAACTTTTAGAATGGGCCAATGGTAATGTCATGCTTCACGTGGCTTTCTTTAGTGCAGCTGGTGAGGGATCAATTCTCGCTCAATGTGCTGTTCACCATCACCCTGTGATTGACTGGTGCTGGTGCGGGATAGATTCCAACTCAGTTCTCACCGTGTCCCTCCACAGGCTAAGAAGCACAGATCAATAACTTTTCTGCACTCTTCACATTTCGATCTCTTGCAAAATCAGTTCATTCGCCTAACTCTGTCCGACTTCTCTGGATAATAGTGGCTGCTAAGAAAATGACCGAAAAAGTATTCAAAAGTTGGCTTTGACATTGAGTCAGGCTTTGGGGAAAAAAACAAAAAACAAAAACAAATTCTTTTTACCCAGCGGGAAGTAAAATTCTGGTCTAATTCAAAGAGCAGCAAACCTTCTCTGTACACCAAACAGGAGGTTAGTGTATCTATGTGTGTGTGTGTGTGTGTGTGTGTGTGTGTGTGTGTGCGTGCGCATCTGTGCAAAGTAGAAAATCAAAATGTCATTGATAGGTATTCTCATAGCATACATCAACCACACAATTGAACAGTGACACAAACACGATTTGTTTACTGTAACACTGAACGTGTACCAAAAAAAAAAAACACGAGTTTCAGACCAAGTGAACGGTATCAGGTGCCTGAGCAGCACTAATTATATTGATAACAAGTGGCTAATGTTCTCCTTGTCATGTGACACATCTGATCCCTCGTTATATCGCTGCTGCGGCTTTGCGGGTGTTGCTGTTTGCTACCTCATGCTGCGGCGGCTGATTATGTCGCCGCCATCTTCCTCCTGCCTTCTTCTTAATCACACTTGATCGCATCTTTTGCCTCGGGAACTGTCATTTTTCTTCACTTCTTTCTCTCTGGTGGCTGTTGTTTTTGTCGCCAGACCCCCGTGGTTTTTTTTTTTGCCGCACTCCCGACTGAATTACGCTCAGCAATTTGCATGCCTTTGTGCAATGTGCCAAACACAACTGTCTAATCATTTGTTGATGTAAGTGGCACATTTCATTTAATGCTCAGCGAGGCTTAATGATGGAACAAGTCTCACAGGATTGGCAAGACTATTAAATTGCAGGGTGTGAAGGACAGCGAGTCATAATCTAAGATTTAAGAATTATTCATTTATTTGGTGGTTATGACTCTGCAGTCACCGCAATTTTTGTACTTTCAAACGACTCCTCACACCCACCCTTGAGACAACATTGAGCATTTTGGAAGGCTTGCGGAATACAAGAAGCACCAAATGTCTAAAAGCCACAATGGTCTGAGAGGAAGTTTGAGCGCCTACTTTATGTCCATTTTGGGCCTACAACTGTCTACATTCCACAAAGAAGCTGTTAAAAACATTGATCTATGGAAATGAAAACAAACCATATCCTTTTGATAGGGATGATGCTTTTCATAATGATTATGACTTGCCATTACCTTGACATTTATAATGTTTCAAAATATTTCAGAAAATATACATTTTATATTTGTAATATATCGAATGACATTGCTTGTGGCTGCTCGAGAAGGTTGGAGATCACTTCAACTTCATCCACCCTTGAAATCTACAACCCGGAGGTTATTCTCTACGCTACAATGCATCTTTCCATCTATCCATCCATCCGTTTTCTATACTGCTTATCATCATTCGAGTTGTGTCACGGGTGAGTTGGCGCCTGTCCCGAATGACTTTGGATAAAAGGTGGTGTGCACAGTTGACTGGTCACACTCTCAGATCAGTGCCCAAACATCCTGTTTGAAGCATCACAATGGCAAGGTACTGTTGATCCATTGTTCGGTGTCGTCTTGCTCTCATGAAGTCAAAATGTGAACAGCGTGATGACGACGACTGTTTAAACACCGGCTCTAATTGAACCAAGGCATTTAGTGGTAGAGAACAGCAACTTGTGCAAAAAGTAATGAAACGTTTAACAGTTGGACATGTGCATTCAAAAGCTTAGAGAACGTCACATAAAGTTCACCTTTAAAGGTTTGAATGCATTTTAGGCTCGTCCTGAAATTTCATCCAAAAGAAGTACTTTTTGTGTGTGTGTGTGTGTGTGTGTGTCTGTGTCTGTGTTTGTGTGTGAATGTGTATGTGTATATGTATATATATAATATATATATATATATATATATATACACACACACACAGAGAGAGAGAGAGGTGGTGGTTACTAACATTTTGTAGCATGGCTATGTCAGGTAACTTATGAGCTCAGGTTTTGGACTTTTGGCCAGGTCTGATACTGGTTTAGCCACCCTGTGAATGTCTAATGTTCCTCACCATCACACACATCATGGGATGGCAGACCATGGCAATCCATATCTGCGCATGAGTTTGTGGATTGTGCATGAGAAAGAATGAAAAAATGACTAGCGGGGAGCTAAAGAACACAATTATTAGAGGAAACAAATGCAGCTGGGAACAGCATTCATCAGAGCTGATGAGCTGCACCGCAGGTGACGTGTATCTCGCTGTGCATTCATTTTCATGTGCAAGACACCGCAGCACAGATTACGCACATACACACACACACTTATTCATACTGAACAGTCGTGTATATACAGTATATATATATATATTACTCTATATACATACTGTACATGCATACATACATACACACAGTATATGCTGTATATTTGTGTGCGACCGTCAATTGGATAAATATTCACCCCTTCCCACACATGACCTGAAACAGACACAAACACATTTATATCACCACGCATTTTGTTACGTGCACGCCTACACTAGAGATCGGCACCAAAGCCCTTTTTTTGGTTTGGACCGCTTCGGGTCGGTACGACTGAGCGCCGTGAAATTAAGGTTCAGTTCCACAGTACGTCTTTCAAAGTCGTGACTGTGTTGGAGGAGGAGAGTTGGCAATTGTTCATGGCACACTTGAACACGGGACAAGCACACCAGCGTAGTGACGTTGGATTTAACATATGGTAAAACTGCATTTCCAGGTTTGGAAGAGAGCAAGACATGCCCGCCGCCAAACCAAACTAAAACAGTTTATGAGGTATATTGTAGTAAAGCCTTTGCTTTTATTTTTACTGCATTCTTTTCGGCTCATTTGATTTGAATTATGTTCATTTGTTACTTGTCAAATTTTACATCTTGAAAAATAATTGTTAAAATGCTTTTATTTTATTGCTAAATAAATTAACATTTGTTATCACAAAAAACAGAACTAAAGTACTGAAAATTGGTACCTCCGAGTACCAATATCGATTCCCAGGTTCCGAGAATTGGAACCGAACCAGCTCAAATGTGAAAGGGGGTACCTTTCCCTAGTCTATATGCACACTAACACACAATCGCATCGATCCACACCGGATTCAAACTTAAAACAAATTTCCACCACCTCTAGCATTTTATAACCTTAAAATGTTTGATTGTGTCACATTTCTATTCAGTCATGCTGAATAAGATTACAGGATGTCTCTTCCAAACAACGACCGTACATTTATCACGTTTCTTCAAGCACTTGGTGTAACCCCGGCCTCAAATATACTTAATCACGGTGTGCCCACGCCCTCAAATAGAATTATGCCCAAGTACAGTACATCATGATCACATCTTTGCATATGAGCTAAGATGATAAATAGCTGCTTAGTAAATGCTGAGGCGAAACTCCATTCCCGAGAGAGCCAAGTGATGTGTGACTCAGCTGTCATGAATCCAGTTTTCTTTCCAAGGACAAGAATGAACTGTGATATTCCCACCTTCTTTGTGTTTTTCCCTACAATCGTGTTTATTCATGATTTTTATCTGGAGCCGAATGTCTGATCTTATCCCTGAAATACTTAACTGCTTTTTTTTTTTTTGTTGGGGGGGTAAATCAAATGTGAGCCTTTGTGATGAATAATGGAAAGCCCACGTCTTTTTATATCAGGTATGATACAGCCATTAGCATGCATTAGCATCGGAACGTGCCGCTTAACTAAAACTCATCTTTCTTTCACATACTTGGTGTGAATGCTGTGAATCCATATCATGCGGGCGGGTGTTTGAATGCTTGTCAGAGCAGGCACGAATGATGACGAGAACGGATGGCAGGTGGCGAGTGCGTAAACGCGCTTGTGTGTGAGTGTCGACTCACAATGGATGCTCTGCGTAGCCATAATCATCACTCATCCTCCTTTGGCTTTCAACTCTTGAGTGGCACAGCCGTCTCACAGGCTACTCGCGAGGGAGTGAGCCTCTACATGACTTTGTTTATGCTCCGTGTTATTGCGTCTGCGGACGCTCTTTGGCCCGTAAAGGTCATTGACCTGAACAGCAGACAGGATGACATCTGGCCTTTCGCTTAACTTTTTCCAGTGAATTTGTCCTGACAGAAGTTCAGTCAGGACATAGTGAAACCGAGGTTTTAAAAATACCTTTCTGGAACCTTTAATATCACCTTAATAGTTGTGCTCAGCAAATGGTCTTCTCAAACCATTCGACCTTTTTGTCGTTAATGACAGTCACGCTGTCACACTACTAGATAAATATCGTTCCGTGTGCCGGGCTGGGCGAGATATGACAAGTCTTTCACAAACCAGACCCTGCAGAATCATTGCGCGCTTCCGTCAAGATGCAGTCCATCGGCGCGGGTCCGTCGGGGAGGCGGGACAAGCAGCTGTCATAGTCATCACACAGCCGCACACGCTTCGAACTCTGCAGCCATGAACGGCTGTTGCAGATTAGACTCCCATTCATCAAACAAAATGCCATTGTTTCTTTATATTTTTTCATTTCTGACTGATACATAACTCAACAGTTTTATTCATTAACGCAAAATAACTATTGTGATACAAAAATGAAAAATAATAAATGTTCATTTTTACAAGGCACAAGCAATTTGGTGGGCTGGACCCCATCCGGAACCCCCCCCCAAAGGTGACCGGATCTTCAAAATTAAAAACCAGGACGTTACAATTTCACTAAAAATCAAATAAACAATAAATTCTCCCCAGGAACTATTTCTAACAAATGTAATGTCGAGTCAATCTGTTGACCTGTGGTTGTGTTCGGGTGATGCTTCTTGATAATAGCAAACTCAAAGCGGGTTTGTTTTCATAAAGGATGGGAAACACCCTTCATTCGGTAGCATTAGAATGCGTTTCCAAAGGTTTCACTGCTACTATGTGTTAAAATACGATACAATTTCACTGCGTGAAGCATGAAGCCCTCAGATTTCACTTTTGACAATTTTTAATTGAATGATCACATCAAACTCCATCTGTTGTTGCCCTCTTAGTCACAAAGCTTGGTGCCGGTGACACATTTCAGCATAGTTTCATCCCCGTTGGTGACATTGGAGCCTCTTGTCGGCACGCGGCGTCCACGTCATGTCCCACATGATGGTTGGTTTGAATACTTTGGCCTGGAGCATCCTCGCTAGCTTTGCTGTTGTCATAGATTGCACTCAGCACGTTTGGCAGAACATCAGCTCCCTTCAGGATTCAGTGACACGCAAAAAATGTTCCCTTCCCTTTCCTTCCTTGCCAAATCTCAGCACTCAACAGCAGCAAAGCCAAGCCTGTCAACATTTGCAAAATATCTGAGGGAGGAGCGCGTTTGTGAAGGTTGGCACAATGATATTCAATGAAAGCATCAATCTGACTCATTTATTTATATTTCAAAAGCTATTTTCTGAGGAAGCCATAAATCAATTTGAACTAATTTGAGAAAACAACGTAATTTTATACAGAATAATGTTATTCCCTTAAAACAATGTATTCATTCAATATACGTTGGTGTTTTTTCTGAAGATACACGACATGTACTTAACTTATGATTGTTCACAATTTATTTTGACCGTTCCATCAGCTTGTTATCATTTAATTGTTGCTGCTGTCTCGCTTATTGATTTTTGAGGGCGGGGGGGGGGGGGCAGTTTCACTCTTGGTTGCCCCTCGGCCGTATGACATTTTTCTGATACAATAGACCAGGAAACAAGTCCAAAATTAACAGTAGCATGAAGCAGCATGCATGACTTGTAAAATTCATCTGCGTTGGAGAGTGCTTTGCTCTTCCGACTGCAGGAAGAGTTACAAACTCTGCTTTTCTTGCGTAACTTCAACACATCGGAAGTTGTAGCGCATCATCAACTAAGCCATCTAAATAGCCTCTGTTTTACCAGAGATTTTTTTGTCAACTTAGGTGGATGATGATCATCCTAAATCTGAGGGTGACCTGCGCCAATGCTTCTCCGTCTTCTGTTATCTCTCAAAACGATACTTGAAAGAAGCGGAGCTTATTTGCTACCATAGAGGCGATGATGACTGCTTAGGAGCGACTCCGCAGCGTATTTAGCTGCGATAGTAGTCAGCCCAAATGGCTTTCCATACTATAGCCCAATCTCGTTGCTAGTGAACCGGTGTGGCATAAGAAGCACCTGTGCATAAGTGACATCAGTGCAATGCAGCACATTAACATGCTTGCGTCCAGCCAGCGAAGCATTTGGGAAGAGTCTCCGCAGATTAGTTATCGGGAAAAACTGATTCTCTGTTTTGTTGCTATTCACTGTGCTTTAGTGAGGCATGGCATGTGAAATTTGCAAATTGCAATGCAAAATGGCTTATTTTGACAATATGTATGTATGTAATTGTCTATATATAATGCAGTGGGACACTCTATTATACTGGCACAACCTTTTTAAATTAAAACATTTCACATTTGCAGTCTGCAAAATACCTCAGCAGATCTGACTGCAGACGACACAACTCTTCAAAAATGTCTTTCAGCATTGAGGTTACGACTGAGGCACTGTCAATCAAACAGCCCGTGACAACCGTCTGTCATATCGGACATGTCAGACAGCAGTATCAGACCACACACACAAACTCCCACACACAAAAACAAACGTACGCACACACTTAGCCAGTCTGAGAAATCACTATGTTTTGCTGCTTTTGTTTGATACTTCCCGACACAGAGCAACAGTTGAGCTCACCCGCAGAGACCAAAACACATTCAAAGGTTGTCACAGAGAAAGCCTGAGAGAGTGAGGGTCTTGTTTGTGAGGGAGTGGTACAACAACGAGGAAGGCAAAAAAAAAAAAAAAAAGTGGTGAAGCAGTTTGCATAAGAGAGATTTGATGACCAGGGCTCACCTGTAAATAATCCTTTTTCAGTTTTATGAGTTGCACATAATTCATTCCCATTCATCCATCTATTATCTGAACCTTTTTACCCTCACGAGGGTCGTGGAATCATTTCCATATGAGTGAAATCCAATCTTGGACAGTAAAAGTGCTGCGAAGGATTGAGGCGACCTCCGGATGTTTGCCAACATTCGCCAGATGAGTGGGATCTAACATTCGCTACCTGGCAGTCATTCGCCACTCAGTGAGATCCCGCCTTTAACATCTCTTGTTCAAAATGACGTGAACTGTGGAGAGGTACCGTACGCTGACTCGCATCGTTCTAACTCGTTTTTTTGTTTATTCGGCCATGTTTATTCTTTGATCATTCTGAATTTTCAGTGTAGTTTTTAAAACCAGATTCAGAAAATTATTATTTCTATTGTGGGGAGAAAAGACTGCTAACCAGTCCAGCATACAAAACAACAATTTTTTTTGGGAAGTGACAAAGAATCTGTCCGTGTCATGTTACATGTAACGGAATGTCCTCATTTAGTTTTTACAGACCGGTCTTTTTTTTTTCCTCTCTTTACTGAGAAAAAAAATTCCCTCAAGCTCTTCTCACCCACACGGCGAGAGCTAGTTCAGAGAACATTATGATAATGTGATGAGCACTGACAGGTTAAGACCCCATAAAGTGAGAAATGACTTCTACAGGTCAGCCAGTTTTCAAAAGTAATGTAACAGTCTGCTCCTCTACTTGCAGAGTTTCATTTGCACATCTTGGAGTTATTCGCAACATATTGTTACGAATAGAAATGTGGCTGAGAGACATGGATCTGGGTTTTTAAGAGGAATGCCTCCTGTGTAAGTGTTGTATGTAAATACCATATGCAACTTCTGAAAATACCAATAATTTACATTATGTTACCGCTTAGGTTTTGATCATAATGATTTGCAATCTATTCATTTATAAAAAGAAGCCAAATCCTGTTTATTTTTTGTTGGTTTTTTTTGCGCTTTCTAGGAAAACACTTATGCTTCATGCCTTACTGTGTGGCCCCGCAACAAAATTAGCATCTTCTGGAAGCCAAGCATCTGGGATTTGTGCAAATCCAGTGTTGCTATTTTTACTCGCTGCTTATTATGTGCCTGAGGTCTGCTCTGGTGTCAGAAATTAGGGAGAATATAGACACGAAAAACATGCTTGTGTAGGAAGATCTGTGCACGCGCAGTGTTATTATTCATCCATGACAGAATTTACATTGTCCTCTAAGTCAGCAGGGAGTTGCAATAAAGGCATACCTGTGTGTGCGTTCGCACGCTGCTCTGTGGTCTACTTGACCTCCTCTCCACCTCTTTCCTTGTCTTCCAGCCTTCATTACCACTACCAGGTTTCACACAGCTGCTGTCTGCCCACACAACGTTTGCAAATACAGTTCAGCACAGACCGAAGCGACGGGATAGCCCTCCGTTGCACGCGTGTGCACGCGTGAGGAAGTGTGAGAGCGGCAAGAAGGTCCATGTGGTCACTGTCAAGCTGAGAACAAGTCAGGAACATTCTTGGGTTGCTATAGAAGAATACGTTTTAAATGTCATTGTTTAATGAGATATGGTTTTTATAACATTACCGCCATTGGGGTGGAGAGATGAGTACAAACACCGCTGTCTGTTTCTTTTGTGAAAGCGCTCCCGTTTTACTTGAAATAACTGATTCATTTATGGTACTTTCTACAACTTACTGAAAGTCACCGTCTGTGTAACTTTTCCATGATTGCTGTTTGTTTTATATTTGACTGGCATGGAATTCACTGTTTTCATATGCTGCAAATAAAAACATTCAGTGGCATAGCAGTAGCATCGCAAAATCTCTTTCTAGGATGCCCAATAAGGAAAAAGATAATTCAGCATCAATTATAAAATAATAATAACAGAAAGGAATGCCGAACTTCTTTTTCCCATTATATGACTGAAAATACTATTTTTAAGAATGTGTGTGCTTGTTCAGCCTTAGACGTGGACTAGCATCCCAGAAGGAATATCTGCTACTTCTCTCACGATTATAATACACTGACCAAAGTATTTACTCATAAAGTAGTAGACGGTATATTATTACCCATGGGCAGCAGGTTTTGGTTTTTTGTTTTGCGCTCAACTGAGTACCGGTATATATAATACCTATTTGTCTTGAGGGTGAATAGATGAGGTGGGCACAGCAGCTCCTATTAACCCCCATTTCACAGTCCACAAAGTGCAATAAACGTGGGGCTGGAGACAAACACACACACACACACGTGCACACACACACATGCACACACGCACACACACACACTTATTTGCCATCCCTTCAACACATTTAACAAGGAGGAGGAGGTCATTGCTTTGACTCCCCCCATGTAATCGCACCATTTTAAAGGGGCCTCCAAGGCCATCCCACACACTTGCACATAAAATGCTCTGTTTCATCTTTTCTTTTGGATTTGGTCTTTCGAGCATAATGCATACAATTCAAATTGTTAGTGTTAGAATAGGTTACCCAATAAGCCCCATAATTTATGTGCAATATGTGCATCACACACCATCAACCCGTCATCAAGAAAAATAGATGTAACTATATGTGGTGGCATTGTCCACAATGTGTGTCATCTTCAAGCGGAGAAATGATTGATGGTAATGCGAGTAGGTTGATAAGTGATGGAGAGGTAAATGGATAGAGACGTAGGCAGATGGCTGGCTATTTACCCTACCACATACTGGATGTAGATGGATGAATGATATGTGGGTAGATGATTGGATGGATATGTAGGGTGGTGAATGGCTAGTTCACAACATAGATTGATAAATATATGCTATATATGTATTGTACCGGAAGGTAGGAAGGTAGGCTGCCCATTTTGCATGACAGAGTGGCCAGATTGCCACATAAAGGCAGATCATGATGCCCAATCCAAGCAAACGCTCAAATATTCAAAGTGAAACACAAAGGTTAAAAAGAAAAAGTGCTGCACAGCATCATACAATCACACAATGTTTTCCCAAGCAGATGTGATTGTAGGAGGTGTCCCGTTTGGACAGATACAGTAGCTATCGAGCCATTTAAATGACTTGTGACAGCATACAATTGAAGATTATTCCTGCTTTAACATTTGAAGTCCCACAGGCCGGTTGCGGTTCAGTCATGCGCAATGAAGTGTGACATGGAAATCAAATCATCAAAGTGGTGGACCAGTGGTTAGCACTGCCGCTCCTCATTTGCGGAACCGAGCGAGCATCTCAGCTGATGTTGGTGTCACTGGCAATAATGTGCAAGTAAACAGCGCGGGAGCCAGTGAGACAACTGCTCATATTTGTATACTGTGAAGTCAACGAGAGGTTGCTGTCACATGTCACCTGAAGGAGATAAAGAATGAGAGAAATAAAGAGAGAGGAGGCAAGTGGGATGTGTCGTTTGTATGAGCATTTCCTTCCCTGTATTTATCCTTTGTGCATATAGATACTGTGGCTAACATTCTGATGGTGCATCTCCAGCCAAAAACTGTCACTGTCACCATTTATTTATTGACATGACAGGGGTTTTATTGAAAATTGATCAAAACTCATTTGGAGCACCTCAATAACAGAGGCCATGGTTGGGAGTGAAGTCCTATAGATGGTGTGGTTGTCTTCTGTGCCTTGTTCATGAGTGAGAGATGAATGGATCAAGATCGGATTGGGATTTATGCGCTAATAAGTATTTGTATGGAGGGTGGGTGGAGGTTGGGATGTCCCACATTGATAGGATGCATGTGGTATTTATTCATCCTTGTTTTATGATCAACACAGCCTGTGTCGCTCAGCTTGCGGCAACCTTCCTCTAAACTCCTCTCCGGAGAACCACTAAAATCTGCGATGTGGCATCTAGTTTACTGTCAGCGCGATTTGGGCAACTTCTGTTTCTATGGTAATTCTTTTAGTAATTGCTCCTTCGGCGCGTTAGTCATGTTATGAAGATGCGGCTGCTGGCATTCGGATCACTTTGGTGTCAACGAGGCCTCTGCGATAGGCAACATATGTCTTCTAGAATGAAGTTCAAAAATTCCTTTGCGGCTCTTCTTCCTCACTTTTTTTTTCTGTAAATTAATTCTTGTTTCCCTCACTTGTTTTCCCACATTCTTCCTTGTACCTGGTGACCAATTCCTGTTCTCCAGCTCCCTTTGTCGATGGCCTCCCTCTTACTTTGACACATTTCTAATTCTTCACACATCCCCTCCCGCTTTTCTCCTTCGATGACCTTTTCCTCAGTTGCACCTTTTCTTCGTGTGCCTGCCATTACACTAAACTAGACTGCACTATACATTACACTACACAAGCCGACAATTCACGACCCTCCACTACACACTTTCATTTGCAACTCACATCTTCACATCTGTTTTTCCCCATTTACTTTTGTTCTACCCGCTACATATTTCCTATCACCTGTAGGTAACACTTTGGGCTCTTTATATTACCTCTTCCACCTCCTACGTCACTGTCGATCTCCTGTGCAGCGCTTCTCTCCTCAGCCTATTCCCTTTCCAATCTCTATTTCCTATGTCATTCTCTGAGGAATGCTCCCCTGTGCCAAACATTTTCATTCTCCACCGCCCTTCCTCGCCTGTGTTCTTCTTGGCTTTCTACCAGACCTGCGCATTTGATGACAACGACTTCAAAAGCTCTATTCTTGTGAACCCTCACTAAAAATCTGCCACACCGTAACCCCAATCATTTCTCTTTACTCACTGAATTGCCAATTAGTCTTTTTGAGGGATACCCGCTCGCCTTTTTGACCTATTCCTCCCACAGCTTTACCATAATGTTGTGTAGTGGAGTCTAATCAAAACTATGCCGATGGTGGATATAAATGCCCTAAAGTGAAGTCCAGGCAGGAGTGTTCCTCATTGCGAGCCAAATTCTTTCACAATACTGCCATCTGTTGGGGAAAGGTTTCACAGGCGGTTCAATCACGTCACAGACTTCAGACTCAAACATAAGGTTTTTAAAATGAGTACAGTACACCACTCCATTCCTGCAGACAGGCGCAGAAAGAAAGTGCACGTGGCGACAAAACGGACATGGTGGTTTAATTTAACCCTTTCATGCACCCTGTATCTTGATAACATTGTAAGCTGTCTACCGTAGTAACCACTGTCCCTGAAATGGTGAATTCTCTTTAGTTCTCGGCTCTCATTCGAGGTAATGGTACTTTATTTTGTCACATGTACTGCAATGTGCAGAGAAATACAGCTGTTGTATGTAATCCTCCCTGAGGAGCTTTGGGCGGCAACTGTGTCGGCTCCGTGGCAAAAATCCAGATCTTGTGTCAGTATCTTAGGAGAGGGAACTGACTGGAAAGAACCCGTACACAAGTACACAGTTAAGGAAGAACAAGCAAAGCAAACTACACATAGATAGGCCACAAAGTCTGTTAATGGCAGTCCAAACTAAATTCAGCTGAGGGCATTGTCGCTGTGCAGCAGAAAGGTTAACCATTCTTTGCTTTGAGCTGTTTATTTTTGAAACTGTTAAATATTCCAGGTCATTGCAATGTACATAACATTTCACAGGAAGCACGGTGAGCTAAAGTTCATCCATCTAAAATGTACTTACGATGGGGAAAAAAAAAACTTTTTTTTTTGTGAGTAACATGCAGTACTGGAGTCAAGTCTAACCCTGGAGAACCCACGAGGTCAAATTTGGCCCCTATAAATTCTGCTACTCAAACGCTACCCTTAAATTCCAACGGGTCAAATTTGGCCCTCATCCTAAATTAGGATTAAAGCATTGAATATTTGAATAAACATATATTTTGGTGTTCAGTCAACATATAACAGTCATTTAATGTATAATTCATCATTTTCCAAAGAAGAAAAAGGTTCTTGGGTTCTCCAGGGCTAAGAGAGTGCCTGAGCTTGTACAAGAAGTGATTTCTGGTGAATGAGACAGGTTCTTTTTAGACTAAAACAGTGGTGATAATTTAACAGATTCATGTTGATTTTTCTGAATGTGTAAATATGGGGTGTTCCGATCATGGTTTTATGCTGCTGATTCCGATCCCGATCGTCCATGAGTGAAATCAGCCGATACTGATTGCGGTAATGATCACATGGATTAAATGCACATTTTTCAAATTTAGAGTGACTCACTAACGACTATTTAATAATCGATTAATCTGTCAATTTTTGTTTTCCGATTAACTGATGAATTGTTCTACACACTAGTCCAGGGGTGGCCAACCAGTCATAGCCATTTACTATGTTACTGCAAAGAGCCACACACACACGCACGCACACACATGTGTGCGCGCACGCACACACACACACACACACACACACACACACACACACACTTTTTTTTGCCCAAAGAGTTTTGGAGCGACCAACCTCCCACGAACGACCCGATCGCGCACGTGCAAGCATATGAACACACACACACGACCACACAGTCGTGCACATATGCATGCACGCCACGACGAGCAACAGCCTGAGCGCCCAAACATAAATGAAACCTTAAGACACAAACACACAAATCCCCTCCCCCCCCCCCCCCCCTTTCCTCCTCCCACCGCTCGCGGTCGACTTGGGACCACTCTGCTTGCTCCTGGTCGATTGTGATCGACGTATTGGGCACCCCTGCCTTAAAAACAGAGGTAATTCGCTGACTAGCTAAGCACTTAGCACCGTTGTATGTCATGCGGTGATTCAGTCATCTGATTGGTTGCCCTCTATGTCAATCAAGTAACGGGATTGGTGATAGGCTGACGTAGTACGTTCTATGTATTAAGCACTGTTGTTTTAATGGCAGCGCTATCGCCGAGGCGTTTTCGACAATTGACGTGTGAAAGCCCGGGAGCCGCATGCAACCATGATTGTTGTACTTCTTGATTTTGAGTCACCGTTTTTTGAAATGGTTGCACCAACTACAAATCTTTAGCTCCTCTATGAAAAAGAAAAGCTTCTTGTCCTGTTCTGCGCTTTGAAAGAAACACTTGATGGACTTCAATTTTCAAACTTCTGAGGTGGGGGTTTCAAATGCACATTGAATGGCTCGAGATCAGCAAAGTCACAAATGGAACAGTACCAGTTTTAATGTTGTAATTACTTTATTGAAAATTTAGTTAGAATCATTCTAGCAGTGGCACTGCATTGGCTTTACTTTGTTCTACAATGGAGACATTTCCATTAGGTCCCATACAGTAAATCGGTCAAAAGGCTCCATGCTGCATATTCGTATACAGTATATTTTGCAAAGACAATGATGAGAGCTCAACTTAATGTCTTAGGTGTGACAGTTTAAAAGTCAATTGGTTCATCTTACATCGTTCAACACAAGTACAATGAGGGGAAAAGGTACCGTATTTTCCGCACTATAAGGCGCTTCGGAGTGTAAGGCGCACCTTCAATGAATGGCCTTTTTAAAACAGTTTTCATATATGGGCACACCACATTATAAGGCGCATAGAATAGAAGCTACAATTGTGGCTGCAGTTACGTTATGCATCCACTAGATGGACCAGCACTAAAGGGAATACAGTACAAAAAAAATGCAGCTTTCTTTATATAGAGCTTTAACAACTGCTGCAGCTGTAACAAAGCACTTTCCAGAACATTTAAAATACTACGTCCAAGATATCGGAATATTGATCCATGTATAAGGCGCACTGTCCACTTTTGAGAAAATTTGTTTTTTAGGTGCGCCTTACAGTGCGGAAAATATAGTAAATATTCTTAGGTTGCACATGATTCAAACGTGCGAAACTAAAATGTCCCTGCTTTTCCTCGAAACTGAGATAGTTTATGTTAGTTTGACACATTTTTATCATGCACATGTTGAAATTAAGTAATTCGAATTTGTTTTTTTTTCAGTGTATGGATACACAAAACAAGTGATGTTTATCGAGCTACATGCGGCTAGAATGAGATGCAGAGAGGTGCAAACACATGAGCACTGTATATGTGGTCAACTTTGTTATCTGACCTTTATGAATGGCTTCTGTTTCAGGTGAGAGGGAGCGATATCCACTCACATTTTGCAAGAGTTTTCTTTACATTGTGAAACGCTCACTCAGCAATGTCTCAAAACCAAAACCATCTGTTTCAGGCCTATTGTGTCAACAACTACAATCAAGCAGTACTCTGATATGGGTCATTCCTGTCCCCATTCAACTCTCAACCTCAAGTGGCATATATGCATAGTTATCAAGAGAGTAGTATGCCATGCAAGTTATGTGTTCACTGGTTTCATAGTCTTGAAACCAAAATCTCTCGCCTTTGGTGACATTTTGACAGGGCAATTTTACGTTTTCAGTGAATTTTTACATATATCAGTTTTTTTAACGCTGCAAATAGAACAAATAACACTGGTCTGCATCAAAAAGTGAACAAGAATGACACATTTTCTCAATCTTTTTTTTTTGTGCTGTAGACAATGTTACTGTTTATTTTGGCCCATTTGCTCCAGTTTTTCAACTACACACTGTTATATATGCTAGTTTTGTGTGTGTGTGTGTGTGTGTGTGTGTGTGTGTGTGTGTGTGTGTGTGTGTGTGTGTGTGTGTGTGTTGGTGTTTGTATGTGAGTGTGTGTGTGTATATATGTACTGTATATATATATTACGTTTCATGTAAACTGTCCATTTACATGAAATGCCTGAAAAGTAAATAAATGTCCACGTTCAACCTTTCATCACATAATAAAATGATCAATTACCTTCATTACTGTCTACCAAGTAAACTCTTTTTACCCCTGCACTGCTGTAATATTCTTACAATTGTACAAAAATCAATTTCCATCCCAAATATTGTTCTTGCACCAAAAAAACAAAAAGGATCACATCGAGAAAAACGAATGAGACATTTGGATTGGACATCCAAAACTGCCCTCTCAAAATGTTGTCTGCTTTGTTTACGCATATTTACTTATTTGTTTGATGCAGACCAGAGGAATGATCAATCCACAACATATGATGTGGAACAAGAAAGCTGGCGTTCCATTGCTTGACAGCAGATAAATGATTATCCATTCCAAAAATGCAATGTATGAATGTGAACGGGCATTTTGCTTTTAGATAGCTACATAATAAGGCACAAAGTTAAGCGCAGCCTTCGATTATATGCTTGCACATGAACATTTATCTGAAATTATAGAAAGACCACAATCATGTATTATGTATCTTCAGGATTATGATTCCTTCACTTTGTCATCATAAGAGCCGCTCCCCTTGTAAGCTGCGACGTAGCCGCTCATTTCTGGGATGTCTTCACGGCCAACCTTTCCCTTCCCTTTGCCCGAATCGTCGAATCGCTCCTTGTGTGTTCCTGTGTACTTGGACGAGTCGGTCAGTCTGTCCACAGCCGCTGCCTTTGCTGGTCTCTATAAAATCATAAAATGAATGCTGTAACAAAGAATTCAATTGACCTACCGGTATATTTATTCCCCAACTCAAATGTCAAAATTGACTTCTGAAACCAACGTGACATGATTTCTTTAGAATAACTTCAGTGATTTAAATTGATCAACATAATGAAGATTACATCTCCATTGGCTGCCCATAACTTTATGAACAGTGTTGGGCAAATACTTGTAAAAATGTACATTACTACAGAAGCATGGAGCTGCCAATTGTGGAGTCAAAATATTTTGGCTCGCAAATATATTCCAACGTACTGGCAAATATGTTGGAAAACATTTAAGTACGTTCCAACGTACTCGCAAATATGTAGTATTTTCCCAAAACCATAAATCTTTTATTATTACACCAACATCAATACATTTGAAAATTAAGTATGTACGCATTGTTTGTTCGTAATATGTTTTTTATTATGGGTGTATGGCATGATCAATGTTTGGCCTGCTTTTTCCACGCGGTATTGACGGGCTTGCTCAAGTAAAATAAATAAATAAATAAAAAACATTTGACCTACACTGATACGTTTTAAAAATTAAGCTCGTAAGTAAACATTGTTTATTCATAATTGTATGTTTTTTATGGCTTAAGTGCATGATTTACATGGGGGGGGGGTTCCACAGTGCCACACAATACGCGCATGTGGAAGTCAATATAGCTCGTGGCAGTACGGGGCAAAATGCAGAACGTAAATCATGCACTGCAGACGTAATGAAATAATAACATTCGGAATCATAAACAATGTTTACTGACTTAATTTTTTACCGCATTGGTATACTGTCGACTAAATGCTAAAAAGAGTTTTGTTTTTTTACTGGAATGATAGGAAAAATAGCTTATGAGTACCTTCGAATGTATTTATGAGAATGTTCGAACGGATTTGCGACGATGTTCGACCCTACTTGTACGTTTGCGCGTATTCGCCAGTCAAAACATTTTTACTCCACTTTGGCAGCTTCACGCTTCCGTACATTTCTCTTCTTTGAAAAAGAAAGAAAAAAAATCCCTTCCAGTTTCGATATGCTTTACCGAGGCCTTGTTTCAGAAGATGTATTTTGGCCATGTAATATTGACTCTTTCTAGTGATTATCTGGCCCTTTATAAACTGAAAAAAGATCATTTGGGCCAGCAGTGCATGTACACACCCTGAATGACACACGATGAATCACAAACATATAAGTGGTTCTGCCATCATTATTCATGTCTATTTTGTCTAATGAGGTATCAGCAGTCTCTGAGAAGGCAGCTAATAAAGGCACAGGCAGTTGCGTATAGATTTTGAAGTGTATTCAAGAGCACAAAACGTGGACATGGGCCATTGAAAAGGGAACATCAGCTCACTCCAAGGTTTAACCCCTCCATGCACCCTGTAAACCTCATAACATGATAAGCTGTCCACTGTAGTAACCTCTGTCCCTGAAAGGGTTCAAATCATTTTTAGTCCACGTCCCTGAGATTGTAACAGGTTTCATTTGACTGAAATTGAAAAGCAAAGTCTCATCGCTTCTGTGCTGTAACTCATCCGGAGCCTCTTCAGCCACACAAGGAGGCATGAGTGCAGTGGAACTAATGACAATGTACTCACAGTGATTCCAGCATTGGCAGGCTCCTTGCCAACAATGAGACCATAGAGGAGCTGGAGCGCTTCCTCTTTGCTCTTGCCTTTGAAGCGCTTAGGGCCCAGCTCAGTCAGAGCCATGATGAACTGCTCAAATGTGATTACACGAGCTGACTTGGACCTGAGGAGACAAATAAAGCTGTTGTAGGCTGCTCTGAGGAAAATCTTTCAGGTGCCAGAGGACGGATATGCAATCATATTCTTTTTTTTTTTGTAATGCAGGAATGTGAAATTGCAACGACCTCCTGAAATAGTCAATGTAATCTTCGTGTGGCACCTGCGTGTGTTCAAATAAATTGAAATAATTTCCGTGATTTGCCATTAAGGGTGGTCTACTCCGGTGGCAAAGAAAAAGAAAAACACATTTCAGATCAACAGTAGCCAAGTCACGGCTTGCTCACAACAACCGTTCTTTATATGTGGAGTGAGGAATTCTTAGATCGCATCTGTGAAACTAATATGTGGCCAACCATTAATTGTGATGGTGTGGGTTGTTTGTTTGTTTTATTTTGATGCTTCTTTCCTGGCCCACTGTTTTACTGGCCGTGTCAATAAACTCTTCTCCATTTTTTTTTTTTTTACATAGAGCCCAGCAGAGGTACAATATTGCTGTTTGAGCTTTTACACAAAGACGCAGAATTCCACGGCATCCCATCATATTTGTGCCGTTACATTAAAAATGCTTTCAACTCAACAGTGCAGACTAAATGAGTATTGAGTGCGAAACGGGAATCTGTGACTGGCTTGTCATGTCAACAGTCTGTGACCAATTTAGTTGCTCTGTTATGACCGCGAGACTACTTTCGCTCCTAAGGACTCTGCATCGAAAAACATTACTTGACTTTGGTGAAGACGATGTCAACGTCTGTGGTGGTGACATTCTTGCCGTCAATGATGAGACAGTCCTTGCAGATCTTGGCAAAATTCTTGCCGTTCATCTCCTTCCCCGTCGCCTTGCTGTCACCATGAACGGCAAACTTTTGGAAGGACGTCTCCACCTCTGATGTCGACACAGGGCCCTCAGCCATGCTGACAAACACACACAGCTTAGTACTCTTTGGGGGGACTCCCGTTTTTGCTGGGGAAAATCTTTTCCAAACTCGATGGGCATGTCAATCAGTTCAAGTGAGCATTTTATCTCACTCAGAATTTGTTTCTAAGCACGCAGGCGCAGTTTCTCATCCATCACTGTGATGTTTATTACTTAAACTGATGGCAGGCCAATTTCATTCAATCATCTTCATTTCCTAATGGCCCCTATGTTGCTCATTCTGCAGAGGATGCACAGGAAAGGTAAATTACTTTGGGGTTTTTTCCCCCTCAACTCGGGACACGGACGCAGAATCGACCGTTGCTTGTTCTTTTCTCATTGCACTGATATCCGTTTTTAGTTACGCAGATTGTATTTTTCCTAAAATTAGATGTCACTTAACGTCACCTCGTTGATGACAGAATAGATTAGCTGACTAGAATATTCAAACATACCCAATGGTAATAGTGACTGAGAAAAATAAAAACAGGAAAGTAGTAGAAGTAAATCGGTAAATAACACCAAGATACAATTCTCAACATCAATCTGCCCATGTATTATTTTGTGTTGCCGGAGCAAAGAGATAGCAAGCCTTTTCGATTGGTAGATAAACAATGTCACAATGTCCTCCTTACAGTATTCCCTGTTGCATTGTCCCTCAGGGCATCCACTGCAAAAACAACATGAAGTGTACCTGCTGCTGGAGGCTGCAGGATGCTTGCCAGTGGCGAGTTGAAGGAAATCCCGGAAATCGCTGACGGCTGCTCGACCTTCTTGTCCTCCTTCTTCCTCTTTTTCTTTCACTTCCTTTCCTCCTCTCTGCCACTCCCAGGCTCTTGAGCGGTGACGACATCGATGCTGATGCGTGGATAGGAGGAGGAGGAGGAGGGAGAGAGTACCACCCAGCACCATCAGTGACATCACTGCGACTCAGCGACTCTTCTGTCTGTTTGCGCTCATAAAACAGTCTGTGTATTATTAAGTCATTTAGTCAGTATTATTCTTCTGGACAGCAATTTTGTGACCCGCCATACTCCAGTGTTCTATGTTTTCCGTGGTGCAACTATCCTGTTATACTGTCCATCAGTCATAACTTTTATTTGGGTCCAAACCTTCAGTTCTTCTTATGATGATGATGATATTGATGATGATGATTTGAGCCATTCAGAGGCAGAGTTTCTCTTGTTTATTTTATTTTATTTTTTTATTATTATTGACTTGACTGTACAAGTTAAGAGTTCTTCAGCATGATTTTTTGGCTGGTGCTTCTGATTGCTGTTCTTTGGACTTTCGGCTTGTCCCATCCGTGAATAACATTGCCATAGTGAATAGACGGCATCATTTTTTGGGAGATAGTTTTTGCTCCAGATGCCCTTCCTAAGGCAATTCAACCATTTTCTAGTCCTGGCATGAGAACGACTGGCTGGGAATTGGGACACTGGAACTGATTCAAAATCGGAACCCCTGACCTCTGGCGGACATGCTAACCAGTTGTGTGTGAATGTCAATATCATTTTTAAGAAATAAAATAATTCCGTAGAAATTGCATTTTGTATGTATTTGGGTGGCGGCCCGGTAGTCCAGTGGTTAGCACGTCGACTTCACAGTGCAGAGGTACCGGGTTCAATTCCGGCTCCGGCCTCCCTGTGTGGAGTTTGCGTGTTCTCCCCGGGCCTGCGTGGGTTTTCTCTGGGTACTCCGGTTTCCTCCCACATTCCAAAAACATGCATGGCAGGCTGATTGGACGCTCTAAATTGTCCCTAGGTGTGAATGTGAGCGTGGATGGTTGTTCGTCTGTGTGTGCCCTGCGATTGGCTGGCAACCGATTCAGGGTGTCCCCCGCCTACTGCCCGAAGACGGCTGGAATAGGCTCCAGCACCCCCCGCGACCCTAGTGAGGCTCAAGCGGTTCGGAAAATGGATGGAAATGGATGGATGTATTTGGGTTTTCTTTATGAGGTACAGTATTAAAATTGGTTTGATGATGCAAAAATGTTATGTGTGATACAATGCAAATTTGAACTCAATCGGTTCAGTAAGTACAGTATTAGGTACTAGTGAGAAGTTGTAATGTCAAAACGACTATCATCCAGAATAATATTTTATACATTAAGATTTTGGCTGTTTGTCTTTTCACATATTTTTATCCTTGGTGGAAGTTTTGTGATGAACGGTTCTACGTCTTGGTCAAAGGACTTTTTTCAGTCTGACTTGCTCTTTGGTCACACAGTCAGAATACGGTAGCTTCTTTCCACTTCGACTCGTCTATCTACCGCCATCTCCGGTCTTGCATCCTAAGAGAGCATCGGAGCTGGGTTGCCCTCCTTTAAGCATCGCGTTATCGCTGCTGTTTACTCTTTCTGACAGATGCTCGCACAGCCCGACTCCCCGCCCAGCACTCGTTTGTTTCCACAAACACATCAGAGGAATCCAGTGCATGCATGTGACAGACCTCCATCTCATCACAGCTGTTATACCACATGCTCCTCATGACTCATCCGAGAGGTTCCACCTACATACTCTACTTTAGCAACACCTCCACCAACTGATTCATGCATAACCTCAATTATTTTACTCCTGTGCAAAGCACACTGCAGATGGTCTCACAAATTGTAAACATCAAATTCTTCATCGTCATACTTCTATGACCCGCAATATTGTTCTTCTGATCCAAGGGAACAAGCTGTAAAATGATCCTGGACAAGGGCAAGTAATTCAAGGCCTCTAGACACCAATCCCATGTTAGGCTTCGGGAAATCGGAAAATGCCGTCTGCTTGGTGTAGAACACACCGTCGTAAAGTCGGAGCCGTTGTCGGGGTGTCTGGGGGGCACGTTCGAGGGGTACTAGTACTCCTGAATGCGCAGCAGGTTGTCGTCTCTGCTGGTTTTGCAGTGTGCACGTCTCGTCGTTTTGCGATCTGAAGTGCCTACTTCTTGGTCGACGCAACAGTCATATTCAGTATAAACATGAAAAAGGTTATTCTGTGTATCAACACTTTTACAATGCATGGAGTAGCACCCTTTCAAATATGTTACTAAAAAACAGAATTATATATGGAGGACATCAGAAATGTTCAACCTTTTTTATCATATGTGATAGAGAGGAATATACGGTGTTATTTTGCTGCCAAATGCACACGTCGTAGTATAAATCCTGCGTACCGTCACCTTGCACTGTTTGTCCACATTAGCATGTATTTGCGTGGGTGCCCACATCCTGACAGCATATTTTCTGTTCAGGGTAAACAGAGTTGTTTTGAAAACATGCACCGCCACGAAACTCGCTGCTCAGTCACATGGAAACTGGGAAACAGCTGGAAGCGGAGGAACACTCATTTTGCTGAGAAACTGTTGCATAAAACCCACAATAAGCGAGTCGTGTGTACTTTCTCAAGGGAGCGTGTATCAAGGCGCCTCAAACTGAGCCACAATTCAAGCCTGTTCATTTACAGTACATTGCAAACATCTTGCGTTGGCGCTGATTTAAAGACCTTTTTCACAATCAATCATTTTCACATCACAAAACTGTAAATAGTAGGGGCATGCAGATGTTAGCAATCCCGTGGGTTACGGGTTACGTTCATTTGGGCTTTAGAGATCGCTTTTCGCAGCATTTTTGTTGTTGCACATTTTCTTCTGCTGTAATGCTTGGGAGGAAAAGCAGCGTGCACAATTGATTGATATAGACCACACGATTTTTTTCAAAAAATGTGTACCGCAAGAAGCAGTGTATGGATCATTAGTGCAATCGCACGTTCATCACTGATTTGGGGGGGTTCCAATAGTCCGAAAAAACCCTAAATCAATAGTTATTTTGAAGTTTGAATTTCTAAATGCATGCTTTGTGCCCACAAAATTTAAATGTACAGTACAGTATCTTGTTGAGCTGTGCATTACTGAGTAAACTTAAATGTGCAAAGATTGCTGACTGCTACTTTAACTCGACATTCGGGAAAAGGCACCGAAGGTGAGAAGATGCGTGCTATCTGCTTGTAGTGTACACAAAACCTCCCCTTCTTTCAATGTCAGCATAAAAATAGCAGAGTGTCACTGTGCTTGGGTCACTCCAGCTCTGTTTGGCTCAGATACTTCTTGATTTTACAACAGACCTATTAGGAACTTCATAAGTAAAAAAAACGTCCGCTTCAATTTCTTGTAGGATTGTTATGGCTGAGTCGAGTTTCCCTTTACCCCCAGAAGCCATCTGCCCTCTTTGTGTGGATCCACAGAGAGACCCGGTCACCATCCCATGTGGGGACACTTACTGCTTGGAGTGCATCAAGATCTACTGGGATCAGTTTGACCATATGGGGGTTTACAGCTGCCCTCAATGCAGAGCAACCTTCACGCCGAGGCCCGTGCTGCGACGCAATCTACCGGATGTCTATCACGAGCCCCGCCAACTTCCAGAGCTCACGCCTTTCCCCTACATGCATCGGGAGTCCTTCTGTGATTTCTGCGTGGGTCGGCGCAACAAGGCGGTCAAGTCCTGCCTCATGTGCCTGGCTTACTACTGTGAAACCCACGTCAAACCACATTACGAGTCATCCACCTTCAAGCGTCACAAGCTGGTGGACGAAACTGGCCACCTGGACAGGAAGATCTGCCCACAGCACGAGAAGGGCCTGGAGCTGTTCTGCCGCTCAGACCAGATGTGCATATGTGTATTGTGCACTGTTCGAGAGCACCGCAGCCACAATATCACCTCTGCGGAGGAGGAGCGCATCGACAAACAGGTACAATACAAGGGTCTCATTTAAGCTGTGAGTCCACAAGACATTCTGGACTGGCTGCGAGAAATCACGCCTGGTAATTAGCTGGGATATGGCAATCATTATCCAAAACAGCAATGATTGTTTACCTTATTCAGTTGTCATCGGTCAAACTAAACATCAATTATCAGACACAGTAGCAAGACTTGCTCTCTCTACGTCACTGTCTCAGACGTCTTCAACAAGTGTGGGTGGCTACACTGATCAGACACTGGCCAAAAGTCATCTCGAATGAATGACTGAATGAACATATGTATTGGTTTTGCTCCATAAGTTAAAACAATGCAAAATCTAAATATGCTCAACCTACAGTCGCTCCAAAGGGACAAAGGAGGAGATGAGATTTTAAAAGTTCTTCTTATCTTATTTTCACTTTGTCAGAAAGTGCTGGTGGTGACGCAGTCTGAGGTCCAGCACATAATTCAGGAGAGGACGAAAGAGCTGCAGGAGCTCAAGCATAATGTTGATATTCTCAAAGTAAGACCGGTCAAACTTAACACTCCTTCACACAAAGCAAGTCATGCCAAGCATATAATTTGATGTACCTTAAGCATGCTGACAAAGTGCCCTTGCCTGATAGAGCTGCGCCCAGCGGGCCCAAGCCGAGAGTGATAAGACGTTCCACGAGATGCTACAGGCGGTGGAGCGCTGGAAGGCTGAAATCCATCAGATGATAACAGCCAATATGCAGGCGGCCATGTCCCAAGCTGACAGCTACGTGGAGCGTCTGGAACAGGAGATACTCGAGCTGCAGAGAAGAGATGCGGAGCTGAGGCAGATTCTTGAAACAGAAGACAACATTCACTTTCTGCAGGTGACTCACTGTCATGCATTTCTTCACAATTTGTGTATGAATTTAGTATATGAGGCTGTTGTGCCAGCAGCGCCCTTTAGTTCCTTTCATCAAACTCCAATTCATTTCCCTTCTGACAGAGCAATCAAAATCAATCTGTCTGAGAATCCCAAAAGTGGTGGTCTTGATACAGTGCGTCCACAAATCAATTGCACCTAATTATTCATCCCCTAACTTGATTAATTGAGTTATAACATCAGTGGAGATTCGTAAAACACCTGTGAACAATTGCTCAAGTAAGTGTGGGTTAGCGAGGTTAGTGGTGATCCAAAACGTTAGGGAAGGCTTTTGGCTGTAATGTTAGGCAGAACCTAAAATGCACTATGACCTAAACAGGTGATCTGAATTTGATTTCTCAAAACTTTAGAGTGGACATATCCCACTGTTTAATGTTTGAGTACTTTCAGCTCAACTTGCTGTTCTCCAAAGCAAAATTCACAATAGTGAAACTCTCTTGTAACTTGCTGATCTCGCACTTGCTCAGTGACTACTTCCCTCTGAGAATATCTTGTTTGAAGCCCGATAATGGTGAAGTATGTACATACTGTTGCCCACACAGCAGAATTGGCTAATGCCGACATCAGACTACACGTATGCAGCCTGATTTTGAGCCAACGGACCTGTCGCAAACAAACATAGCCAATTTGGAGTTGTCTTGATGAGTTTTAGCCCGTGATATGAGACGTACTCAACAATTAGTTGTGAGGCATGTGTGGCGCTTTCCCCAGAGAGCGGCACTATGTTAAATGTGCTATTTTAAATGAATTAATTTTTAAACTTTTGATTATGGAACTCTTGTTGTGTTGTTGAATAGAATTTCCCAACCCTGTGCGTTGCTCCGGAAGCCATGGTGCCCAAAGTGCTCATCAACCCTCAGTTCTCCTTCAGTGAGATGAGTAAAACGGCCTTAGAAATGAAGGAACATATCGATGATATTTGTAAAAAGGAACTCGGTAAAATCTCCAAGACAGGTTTGTCCAAATAATCCAAAACGCTGTGTTTGCACTTCAAACTGCTATCACTATAGAGCAGACAAATGTAACTTGCATCCTTTTTTAACAGTGAGTGAAACGCCTGTGTACATCCTTTTGCCAAGAAATGGTGACAAACGGCTCAAAGGTAAGTGTGAATCAAAACATGAATTTATAGTATGAAAAATGAAGCAAATACATATATGAGGGGTGTCCCGATCCGATCACATGATCGGAAATCGGGCTCAATCACGTGATTTTCAGCTGAACCAGTCTCGGGTGAAAAAAGATTGTTTTTTAAAATTATTTTCTGAACATTTCAAGGTCACAAAGCTACAAAATAGTCCAAATGTGCAATTATCTTGCCAATAGGAACAGGATCAAAGTCACGATTTCACGTCATTCATTTCCCAATTACCGATTTTGCTCACAATGAACACCTTTACAACGTAAACTTGATTATAATGACCGGGTTTTCCCCACAAAATCGTGCAAAGGCCTTCGTTGCAACGAACCGTGAGAAGCTAACTGCTACCACGACCTTGCTTATGAATAAAATGTCGAGCGCAGGATTCCCCGCCTTTGTCTATTATCAAATTTTTTATTTTTTATTTTTTATTATAAATAGCAATTGGCACTGATTTGGTGGAATTGTAAGTTATACACACTGATGTATGTACAATTTTATATTAATATGAGGAAAATTGGACGCACGCTCTTTTTTTTTTTCTTAATGACTAGACGAAGTGTTGAATTGGTACTCAGTATCTGCCCGACTCAGGCTCGGGTGCTGAATAGGATCCGACATCCCTAAAATATTCATTCATTCATTCATCTTCCGAACTGCTTGATCCTCACTAGGGTCGCGGGGGATGCTGGAGCCTATGCCAGCTGTCTCCGGGCAGTAGGCGGGGGACACCCTGAATCGGTTGCCAGCCAATCGCAGGGCACACAGAGACGAACAACCATCCACGCTCACACTCACACCTCGGGACAATTTAGAGTGTTCAATCAGCCTGCCACGCATGTTTTTGGAATGTGGGAGGAAACCGGAGCACCCGGGGAAAACCCACGCAGGCCCGGGGAGAACATGCAAACTCCACACAGGGAGGCCAGAGCTGGAATCGAACCCGGTACCTCTGCACTGTGAAGCCGACGTGCTAACCAGTGGACTACCGGGCCGCCTTCCCTAAAATATATGAACATAAAAACAAAAAGTTCAGAAATGTGTATTTGGCTTAGTAGTTCTCCACTGAAACAATGCCTTGTGCCAATAAATCTTATACCGTAGCATAAAATGCGTCTACACTATGATAACTTACTTTTATATCTGTTGCTGTGGACTTTGTGTTGATCGGTCGATACGACCACTATCACACTGTCCCCACCAAAATGTGGTACTCCCTTGGTGCTGCAGTAAAGCACCTCATAGAAGCAGTGAAAATTTGCCCTATTTGAAAGGTTTTCAATGTGTTCTTAACCACATTTATGTTACTTAAGAATGAGGCATAATTTGAAAAGGAAATAAAGTGTGTTCCCGGTTGCCTTGGAAGTGGCATAAAGGCATTATGACATTTTTTTTTTTTTTAAGAAAAATGAGCTCATGGGATGTCAACTAAACACAAAAATTATGTTTCATATTTTGATGCTGAAACAGTTCCGAACAGAGTGGACTTTCAGGAGCCAAAATCAAGATCCGACTTCTTAAGATGTGAGTACAGTAGTTAACTGCATTGTTTAACCTTACTTTCTACATTATTTGGGCCCAATGCCGCAAATACTATTATGCTGATGATATGATGATTCTCACTGGCCCTGAGAATCATCATCATGTTTCTACGTCAAGGGAATCTCTGTTCCTACCTAAGACAACTAGACGACAGATATGGATGCATCAATGTCAATAGCGGGTTATTACGGATGAATTGTAAATTTTGATTGTTCATTTTAGTGAAGAAATGTGTTTGCTCTTAGACTCCTGTAAGATGTCCTTCGATGCAAATACAGCCTATAAGGAGCTGGTCCTGTCAGATGGGAACCAGAGGGTCACCAGGAAGAAAACAATCCAGTTTTATCCTGATCATCCAGAACGTTTCGACGGCTTCTCCCAAGTGCTGTGCAAGGAGCCACTTACTGGTTTCAGATTTTACTGGGAGGTTGAGTGGAGCGGTGAGTTTTCCCTCGGAGTGGCCTATAAAAGCATCAGTCGCAAGGGGAAAAACTCACACAGTCTGCTGGGCTACAACAGCAAGTCTTGGAGTCTGCTCTGCTCCGACTCTGGATATTCCGCTTGGCACAATAAAGCAGACCGTGACCTTGCGAATGCTCCCCGTGCATCACGAATTGCCGTGTACCTGGACTATTCTGGTAACACGGTGGCGTTTTACTCCGTCTCAGAAACGATGGAGCTCATCCATAGATTCAAAGCTCAGTTCAGTGAACCTTTGTATGCAGGCTTTGGTGTGGGGTCCTCAGTTACCCTTTGTCAACTCAAACAGAGTCTTACACCTTACTAAGATATCGTTTGTTTTATATAGTGAAGTCCATGTTGTATTATTTTTAAAATTATAAATATGCAGGGGTTTTATTGTGATAGTGTCGTAAAAAAAAAAAATCTTAGGGTAGTGTTTCGTTTTGTTTTTTTTAAGATGTGAATATCTTCGTTTTTTGCAATCATTGCCCTATTCAATGTTGACTTCGAACAAGTCAGTGAAATGATCACTAATTCAAATAAACAAGTATGTCATGGATCTGTTTGTGACCAACGGGTGGAACTGTAGGGCTCTTCCTGCAGCGGCACACCTGTTGGTCATGATGTCATTAGTAGGTTCTCTGTTAAAAGGACTCCCGGCCCGACAACTAGGTGTCGGGTCATTGTTGCTGTCACTGTTTTCTGTTGTTGCTTCTGTGTGTTACTGCCATGGATTTTTGATTGTATTGCTTTCACTTTATTTTTGTGTCTGCCATGTTACTTTGTATTCATGTTGTTTCAGGACTTTGTTTGTTTTGGATTTAGTTTTCTTACTGTTTGATGAATACATTTTGTCAAGTTCACCCTGCTCCTCCCTCCTGCCTGCTTTTTTGGGTCCTCCACCACCACGCCCGTGCCAAAGTAGACAATACAAGTTTGCAAACCACCTCACACTGAAGTTTCTTATCGGTAGAGCTCTTGTCTGTCTTGATGACCTCATGTCGCGGAATCAAGACCACCCCCCACCAGACTCCCCAAGTTTAAAGTACTGTGAGATATCAGCTCCAGACCATGTAACTGATTTTGCATGTAATATCTCAACACTGGTGTACCAGCCCATTGAGCTGGACGTGAAAGAGAATTGATTTGTTGAGCATGTCTTGGTAGAAGGATGTGTTCACTCTTTGGAAGCTGGTTCGGTATTATTCTGCTGCAGGACTTTGTGATTTCAGAGTCTGGATGGCATATGTCAAGAATAAATGAAGGGGGTGATACCTGAACATGGTTTTGTATTAAAATATCTGGCTTTGGACAAAAGCATTGAAATATATGTCGACAGTGGATTTGTCTAGGGCAGGGGTGGGCAATTATTTTCCCGGGGGGGCCAAATGAGAAGCAGAAAATATTGTGGAGGGCCGGGCCAAAAGTTAGAAATCTACTCCTGATTTCGATTTTATTTCTACGTTGAAATAAGTTAATGACATTGTTTACAGAAGCTGATAAGAGTATGTATTAATTCTAGATAATGAAAGTGCAGTTATTTTACAGAAAAATTATTTCTTCAGTGAAATTATGCAAAACAATTCTAATTGTGCAACACTTGTAACTCTTTTTCAGTAAGATGAACACTACAATGCTTTCTGATTTTAAATTTCCCATGAAGATAGCACAATGTCTTTGTATCCCATTAATAATGTAACAGAACTCACATTTTTGTCCTAACTGCCAAACAATGTAGAAAAAATATAAGCAAGCATGTTTCAGTGTTTTGATTTTTTTTTCTTGTTCAGGAGAGATCAATCTAGCCCAGGGGTGGGGAAACCTTTTGGCTCGGGTGCCACATTGATTTCTAAATTTGACAGGTGGACCGGGTCAGCACAAGATACGGTACATATAAAAAAAATGTATATGTTGACAGTCCATACCAAACATCAACAGAACAAAAGTATGAAAGTATTACCATACTTTTTTTTTTTTTTTAATGAGAACAGTGAAACAACTGTGATGAACGTCCAAGTATGTGAACAACATACATGTGTGACAACACAAGCAACAAAGTGCAACAATATATTGCCCATTAACTGCAGCATACAGTACAGGTATATGACAAAATATAACAAAATTAGGACTATTCTCTCCCAAATGAGACACGTAAAAGACCTGGTGGCTTTCTTTCCACTCACTGTCTCGAACTTGACCTCCCCTCGATCACCACACAAGACAGCGTTGCTCAGCTGATGTCGTGTATTGAACTTTTGAAGCCAGCCACGGCCATACCGCTATGGAAATCGATTGCTCTCTTATTAGCGGTCCAGTTTACGGAAAGTTTTTAGCACGATAACAGTCAAACCATTTCAGGAAACGTTTATTTACTCGACTGTCCGTCGAGCCGCATACAATTCACCCTGACCATGGAAACACCCAGAATCGGACTGAGCAAGAATCGCTTCCTTGTTTTTCAAAGATTTGAGTCTTTCAGACTCCAAGCGTCTCTTGAATGTTTCGTACTTTGTAACCCACTTCGTTTAATCAGATGCACTTCACTTACTGTTCCTCTTCGTTTGGATGCCATGATCTACAGGACGTAAAAATGTTCGCAATTCCAGTAAAACTCACTGCAATAAAGAGTCACTTGCATGTCGTCGTTTTGGAATCAATGATTGAAAATAGCGGCGCGGACACACTTATTCCGTCGTATCGAGCGGAGTTACTTAATTTAGCGCTACTACTGCGGGCTTCCGTATCGTCTCCCCGTCCCTCCCTGTGCTCTGCAACTTCAAGTAACTGCGCCACCTGGCGTTGAAATGCCTGTCATTACAAGTCCAAATGAAATGAATACAATCATTTACATCGAACCTTAATTGTGTACTGTGCCAACCATCGGCGGGCTGGATTAAAAAGACCAGCGGGCCGAATCCGGCCCGCGGGCCGTAATTTGCCCAGGTTTGGTCTAGGGTGTAAATATAAATTACCATGACTACTTCTTTCTTGTTCCTTCCCTGATCCACTGGAGGATTTCTTCACTTTCTTACGCCGCTGTGTTTTCTTATTGTACTTCTCAGCTGGAGCCAGGGCTCACGTTGACAACCTCCACGTGGTGAGCCCTGGTAATCTACAAATCTGTAGAGCGAATGTCAACAATCAGAGACAGCAACCCCCTCCGGGGTGGTAAAAGGATAAACCCTCGGCCCCGGAGAGCTGTGAGAAGAACCGGCCCAGAGCACGTGCCCTTATCAGGGCATGCAAATCCATCTGTTGCATGGGCCGGAGTGACAATAATGCAGCTAAATGTGGTAGGCCTTACTAAAGCAAAATGTGCAATCATAGAACACCTTAAGGAAAAGCACAATGCAACAGCAATCCTCCTGCAAGAAGCCCACTCACTGGATCATTCCAAACTCAAGATCACTGGTTACAACCTGGCTGCTTGCACCAATAGCAGCATACATGGAATAGCCACTTTTGTGAAGAACTCTGCCACCTGGAACCCGATCAACTCATCGCAAAGTGACAGTGAAGTGGAATGGACGGCAACGGAAATTGAAGGCACCACCGTAGTCAATGTGTACAAACCACCAAGCACTAAACTGCAAGGCAATTCCATCCCTGCCTTTGTCTCTTCTTGCATATATAGCGGAGATTTCAATTCCCATAGCACCACATGGGGCTACCAAACCACTAATCCAGATGGTGAAACACTTGAAAGCTGGGCCTCAGCCGCTGGCTTGCAACTGCTCTATGATCCAAAACAACCGGACAGCTTCCACTCCAGAAGATGGAACACAACAACTAACCCGGACTTGGCCTTTGCCGACATTAATGGACTCATTCCAGAGCGGTTGATCCTCAGTCCGTTTCCCAAGTCACAGCGTAGACCATCACTCATACTCCCGGCTAATCCAATCAGGCCAATACCAAGCAAAGCTGTGAAGAGATGGAACTTTCGAAAAGCCAACTGGCCTAAATTCAGGCGCTTAGTTGATAACAAGATCTGTCACCTACCAGACCCAACATCAGCAGACCTGAATACGTCTTATATGTCATTCTGTAAAGCCCTATACAAAGCCGCAAAAAGAACAATCCCACGCAGTTACCGTCACCAACTCATACCAACATGGGACGAGGAGTCTGACAGCCACTACAAAGACTTCCTGTCTGCCGCAACCAGTGAAGAAGCAACCAAGACTTCCACCGATCTAGTGCAATGCCTCGACGCGAAGCGTAAGAAACATTGGGAAGACACGGTCCAAAGCATAGACTTCACTCACTCCAACAGAGTAGCTTGGAAGACCTTCAATTGCCTCACAGGACGCAGCTTTCAACCCAAACACTGCCCTGTCACTGCCAACTCGATTGCACATCAGCTATTAGCTAATGGAAAGTATAAAGATGCTGACAAAGCCCATGACTTTCGAGTGAAACAAGAATGCACCAGATTATGGAATGCTCCAAGCGTTGATGGCTTCCTCTCAGCTCCCTTTTCCACCAAAGAGCTAACCTCTGTCATCAAACAGATCAAGACTGGCAAAGCTCAAGGCCCTGATAATATTCCATCTGAGTTCTTGAAATACTGTGGCCCAAAATGCATGAACTGGCTATGCAAATACCTCTCAGCGTGTATGAAGCACCAGTCTATACCTAAGATCTGGCGGAAAGCTACTGTGTTTTCCCTGCTGAAACCACATAAACCTCCCGATGACCCAAGGAGCTACCGCCCTATCTCACTGTCTTCCGTATAAGATCTTGGAACGACTTCTCCTGACCAGACTTGACTCAGTGGTTGACCCCCAGCTGCCTAAAGAACAAGCTGGCTTCCGACATGGACACTGTACCACCCACCAAATAATCAAGCTGACCAGTAATATTGAAGATAGCTTCGAGAAGGGAAACAAGGCTGGGGTTATCTTGGTTGACCTAACTGCGGCATATGACACTGTATGGCATCAAGGCCTGATACTGAAGCTTCTCCAGATGATTCCGGACAAGCAAATGGTACGCTTCCTGAGCAATATTCTGGCAAACCGAAGCTTTGTGCTAAAGACCAGCGCCGACAATGCAGTCGACCCCGCCGCTTGAGAAATGGAGTACCACAGGGATCATGCCTCTCGCCTATGCTCTTTAACATCTATATCAGCGATATGCCCAAAACCAAGTCTCATCAATATGGATATGCTGACGATCTTGCACTATGCTACTCCCACAAAAGCTGGCGCATGGTGGAAAAATCACTAACTGCTGATATGGCACTGATATCAGAATACCTGAGAACGTGGAGACTTAAATTGAGCTTGGCAAAGACTACCACCACACCTTTCCACCTAAACAACATGGAATCCAAGCGCCAACTCTCTGTCTACCTGCATTGGACTCCACTCCCACATAACCCATCCCCCCACGTATCTAGGAGTGAAGCTCGACCGACAGCTCACATATAAACAGCACATAGATGCTCTTCGTGCCAAAGTAACAGCTCGAAACAATCTGCTGAGACGCCTAGCTGGCTCGTCCTGGGGTGCAAGCACTCACACACTCCGTACAAGTGGTCTTGCGCTTGCTTACAGCACAGCTGAATATGCAACACCAGTGTGGTGCCGAAGTACCCATTCAAAGAAGATCGATGTTGCCCTCAACGACACCATGAGGATAATCACCGGATGTCTGCGTCCCACCCCCAGAGAGTTCCTACCAGGATAGGCAGGCATTGCCGCAGCCAGCTTACGGAGAGAAAAAGCTACCCACTGCCTCGCTCAACATGCTGTGCTGGACAAAAACCATGCCCTAAACCAGTTGATCGCCGAGGTACAACCTGGAAAGCGCCAAAGGCTAAAATCTCGTCACCCTTTTCCTCATCATGCTGCAGAACTTCATGATTCCAACTTTAACATCCTGCAAGCGTGGAGAAGTAGTTGGGATAAAACTGCAAGACCCAACCAGTTCATGGTCCAACCTAACACCGAACCCCCACCTGGCTCAACGCTACCCCAGAAAGTCTGGGTACGACTCAACCGCCTAAGAACTGGGGTAGGCCGTTTCAACGACAACATGTTCCGATGGGGTCTTGTCGAATCACCATTCTGCGACTGTGGACCAGAACTCCAAACTGCAGAACATCTCATCTACTATTGTCCCATTCATCGACCACCAGATGGCAACTTGAACCTCACAGCACCTAATGAATCCACTGTCCAATGGCTGCAACGTCTGGACATTTAACACCGCAAAGCTGCACTCATACGCGAGAGAGAGAGAGAGAGAGTCAGCTTGAGCCCAGAACAGTGTGAGGATTTGGTCTCGATACTTCTCAATGAGTAAATAGTTCCTCGCAGTTTGTCTCTGCAGCCTGCAGACAGTATGTTCAGCACCACAGCCAGGTCAAGTGAAACATAACCTGTGAACCAGTGTTCTGACAACTGCAAGAACGTTAGTGTTGAAACACACATGCAAAAAAATAAAATAAAATATAAATCCGCAGCCCTCTAATTAAAGGCCAGCATCAAGCTTTACAAAAAGAATGATGGGTTTAAACTAGGCTTAACAATTCCAGAAACAATAGCTTTTACAGAGCTCTCAACTGTTACGGATTGTGACCCAGAACATGATAAGCATCGGAGACAATAGATGGATGAATTTGTAGTAATAAAAAGAGGATAATAAGAACAAGAATGACAAGAAGAATAATTATTATGCTAATAATAATAAGATAAGAAAACCTTTATTTGTCCCACACTGGGGAAATTTGCAGTCTACAGCAGCAGAATTGAAGGTGGTGGGGGGTAGAAAAGAAAAACAAAGTATTGCATGCACAAAATAAATGTTTCAGAAAAAAAGAACTGTACACAGTACAGAACGCAATATAAAATATAGATATAAGCATATATGCAACTGCATGTAAGCTGCATAAGGTGGCTGTGCTATTGACAATGTATGGATGGGTGAGTCCAGGTTTTCACGTGTGTTTATTTAGCAGCCTGACAGCAGTCGGTACGAATGAGCGGCGGTATCTCTCCTTCTTGCAGCGTGGGTGTAACAGTCTCTGGTTGAAGGAGCTACCCAGTGCTGTCAGGGTGGGCTGGAGGTGATGGGAGGGAGCCTGTGTAGAAATACATCTTGACAACAGTTAGTCCCAGAAAGTTGATAAACAATATCAATTGAAAGAGACCAGGATAACTCATACCACATACAAAGCTTTTCAGTTCAAAATACATCAGTTCATGTCCAAAAACTCATTTTGAAGAATTCAAGCAAAGACACCATTGTGAAATTCACTCTTGACATCTACAAAGTAATAAGATCAATAAAAAAAACTGTCTTTACGAACCTGCGACTAATTGACTGTCAATGAGGTACCGTATTGGCCCAAATATAAGACGGTGTTTTTTGTATTGAAATAAGACTGAAAAAGTGGGGGTCGTCTTATATTCGGAGTCTAGACGTTATACCCATTCACGACGCTAGATGGCGCCAGATATCATTGAAACGAATGCTGAACTTGACTTCCCAGGCCAAAGCGAACCCCTGCCACGAAGAATAAATATAAAAATAGTGGTAGCACAAAGAAGAAAAATAAAACAATAGCGGTAAGAAAGAAAAGAGAAGAAAATAATAGAAGAGATAACAGAAAATGGAGAAACATAGCGACAATCTGGAGAAAAGTGGGTCAAGATCAGCCAGGTTAACCGGCAGCTGAGGAGAAGTTATAATGTAATTTACATTTCAAAAAACAGAAGCCATTCATTTGCAAATGTGATTGCACTTCAGTTTACATATTTAAATGGTCAGATATTAAGATGTACTGTAATTATTTTCTGTATAAAAATTATTGGTGTTCAAAAAGTCTTTTTTCAAACTTGAGTCTTGAAAAAGAGGGGGTTGTCTTATAATCAGGGCCGTCTTATATTTGGGCCAATACGGTATTAACCCTTTCAGGGACAGCGATTACTAAAGTATACAGCTTATTATGTTATCAGGTTACAGGGTGCATGAAAGGGTAAATTTAACAATACGTTAATGATTTTTTGTAGTGGTGCAAAACTGCATTGTTTCATCCTGAGAGCCGTTTCTTATATTTTGTTTGTTATACAGTTTATGATGGCGCCGTATTTCGTATTACCCTGTGCAGTTCTACACCACTCGAACCACAATCATAAACATGTTGTTTACATGATGAAATAACCCGCTTACACAATTTATATGAATGTTTGTATTATCTGTTTTTTTATTTTTGGATTCAGCTCTCCCCAGGGCATTTTTGTGTTTTGCAGTTTGTAGGCAGCACTATACCACTGATCATTTGTGAGTACTGTACATTACTGACAGTGAAAACTTTGTATGGAAAATTTTACGCTTGTCCCTGTGGCTTTTAGATTTGGTACTTAAATTTTACAGACCAGACGAGTCTTGAACACAAGTGATTTTGGAATTCTTCTTGCTCGTCTTACCGCCTTTTTTCCGAGTTGTTTCATCTCACGCGATATGTTATACATCAGGCATGCTGACTAAACCTGCAGATGAAAAAGCTAAATCATGTATGCAAAAGTTGAATATTTTTTGCCTTACCTTTTTTTCCTGTGATGTGCCTTTGGAAAGCATATGCTTTTAAAGCAGAAATTTGCATGTGAAGCAGCAGCAATGAACTCTCAGGAAACGGGATTTGTCTGAACCTAACATAAATTAAGGTCAGCTTTCACACCTGACACATTTCTAACTATCTGCACTTTGCATTCTCGCGATATTCAGTCCCAGAACCAGTAACAGTAGATGTGATGTTTTCAAAGGCATGCTGCACAATGCCTTCTCACAGTTAATTATGATTCATTGTAACTGGGTAGTGTGACCAGATTCAGGAAAAAGAGACACTGACTTCAGCACTGGAGTGCAGGGTGTGGCAATACTAGCGGATCCAGTTTGGCATCTCATTTGAGCAGGATGGTGAATGAAAACATACAAGACCAAAAAACAGGTTGCATCTCAGAACTAAGAAAAAAAACAAAAACACCAGCACCACAGTGCTTGTTGTCATGGGGTAAGATCTACAATGAATTATTTTTGCGTGACGAACCAAGAAATTTCTCGATTTGATTTGTGCCGCATCCTACGGATCGTTCAATCTATTGAATTGTTAAAGACGCCAAATCAAGCAAATACACAATCAACGGAATGCTTACAAATGCTATGCCTGAGGGTGTTCTCAAAACAATTCATTGTGGTCAGTGTAAGTACAGTAGATTCATTTGTAAGCAAAACAATTGTTTAATCAAATAATAGTTTCATAGAAGCTTCCATGTTTGGAGTTTGGGGTGGGGGGGGGGGGGGCTGCCGAATGTTTTATGTGTTGTGGGATTTTGCACATTTGCACGGAGCTACATAGCCTACAAATTACATCCTGGAAAACAGCTCGGTGTGTGCGTCACGGTGCTTAACTTTTGCTTTTTATTTGATGTGTCACCATTTCCTATTTCATTCTCATGAGAATCTCTTCTCAATACATTTTCTTCTTCACAAGCATGGCATACTGTATGTGCAAGCCGAGTGGTGATACCTAAGAGGTAATTGACTATAGGGTCCAAGTACAGTGGAAGCTATTAGGTGGAATAACCATCCTTTTTTTTTCCCTTTCCAGATGTACTTGGCAGAGGAACTTAGCATGCGTCATTACTGTATCTCTTCTCATTACCTGCCTGCTGGTGTCAGTCATTATATATCTTCTGCCCCATTGCCAGTGTGTTTCTGGAAAGGTAATTTAATAAAATTCCTCAGAGAGAAGACTGCATTGCCATCTAGTGGATAAATGCTGAGCACACCATTTCTCCTTTTGTTGAGAATTCGACACAGGCCTGCGACTCCGGGGAACGCGGCTGCAATACAAAACCCATTGTATTGACTGATGTGGTCGTTGTCGAGACAATGGCATCCCATACAAACTTCAGTCAGGCTTGGAGCAATGCGGAAGAAAAAGCTCGGAGGCCAGCGCACGCATATATTGAGAAACAACATGCTGTGGCCATATACATGTATACCAAGTCTATGCTGAAGCATTCCAACAATAAAGTACACGCTGTGAATGTAAGTGGACAACAAAGGCGCAAAGATGAGACAATTCATATGGATTCAAAGCTTTATTCTTCTCTTTGTGAAGCCATTCAGGTTTTAAAACACAGTCAGCCAACATGTCTCATAACCATCTACTGAACACAAATGCATCTACAGGTTGACATTTCTAACAAGCAAGTCCGGTTTGGCTCCTTTACTTTAGCTTCTGACAAAAGGAGTCTTGAAAGGAGCTGCACCTGTTTTAAAGTGAATACTTGTTTCTGTGCTGACATAAGCCATTACTCTGCGTTGGAAACAAATCATCAGGTGCTTATTCCTCCATATGAAGTCTTCCAAGTGTTTCGTGTTCACATTGACTTCACAGAGGACTGTAAAATCACCTACAATTGGAGAGCAACCTCAACTGCGTGTATGACGTAAATAGAAAGATGTTACAGCCGATATCTGCATCATCGGCGGAAGGATTGTGGTGCATTGTCATTGTCACTTTTGTCATCGCTACTTGGCTTGTGGTCGCTCTCATCTTTGTGAAGGCCTATCGAAAGAAAACTCACCTTCACAGTGTTTCTTATGTCCAACCAGTAAACCGCTATCATGCTTGACGTCATAAAAACGCCATGATCTAAAATAAATTTCATTTCCCAAAACAATTTTGTTCTGCATCACCTTTGATTATGGGGTTGGGGGGGGTATTTGTGAAAGGTTATGGTTAAGATTGTCTGTGTGGGTCTTGTTTGATCTTTGGGATGAGTGATGCTAAACATCTCAAATAATTTCAGTTCCAATACTTTTCTTTAATAATCTGTATTTTTGATGCATTTGTACTGCACTGTACAGCGATCCATACATCTTTATCTACTCTATGTGTACATTTTTGTTGTTGTTTTTTTGTTTTTGTTTTTTTAGCATACCGGTATACACTATGATCATCTACTTCAAACGGATGAATACAATAGCTCGTGACAAGGTCCCAGTTCATTTTCGACTGTCATCCTTTTATGGCTCCTTGGCATGCTATAGCCGATGTGACTCACAGTCTAACAAACATCAATGAATACACAATCACAATCAAGTTGCAGAGGTTCTTCTTCATGAGCCCCCATAAGTCAAGTTATTTATGGGACCTATTGCTAATATTTTGGTTGTGCCCTTTTGACGTGAGACCACTTCTGAATAAAAATGGATGAAGATGGCGCTCGTTTGAAGAAGAAAAAAAAGCTAATTTTTAAAAGCTGGTCTGAAAATGGCACTTTTTGGAAATGCCAGTGTCTCACTCATGTTTACATCAGAAGATGGAGAAGATGCAAACGTATCAGTATGTCATTTTGCAAATGTGTGCATGCACAAGTCAATAGCAGTTCTCTTCCGAAAGGAAGTGTTCTACATCTAATATACTTTGGTGTTGAATAAACAAGTGGAACGGGTTCTCTTGGCAACTTAATTGGCCTTTGTCAAACACTCTAGAGGTGCTTTACTATTCCAGCTTCCAGAACGGCCTGGCTCGGCTGTGGACCGGCCTCGCTTGGCTTCTCGCTTCTCTATTACAACAGGCATCAGTCAGTTGGGGCAGGAGCAACTGAACTGTGCGAGCAGTCGGCGGGGTTCTGCCGCAAAATTTCAAAAGTGGTCAAGTCATTAACATGGGTCGACATAGCATGTGGCTGTGACTTAGCCACTAAAGAGAACCCAATTCAATGCTAAACATCATCCGACGCATTCTGTTAGATCCTACGGACCATTCAAATACGGTAACTTTCTGCATTGTCGTAACAGTTCTCTGAATGCTGCGTTGATCCTCCATTGCAGAGCATTTCTGAGATTTAAAAGGACATCCCTTTTCATGTTGATATCTGACACCAACAAATACAGGTGGCTGAGGTCACAAGGCAGGCCACAGCTTGTTCTTTTTGACCACCACCAGCCGCAACTTTTTGTTTACCAAGAGTCAATAAATTGCCTTGTTCAATTTAAAAAGAATGCCATCACTGATTATGCAACCTAAACAAATGCAAAGCATTCCACACCTGGTGAGCCCAACCTCTCCACAAAGTGTGTTGAAGTGGTAGCTATGTGCTAGCTATGCCTACATCATCATAAACATACTCAGATGAATGTTTTATAATTTCAACAATAAGTGTAGGTAATATCAAATTATTTTGATACCCATTCTGTTAAAGTGCTGATGACAGATCCACTATACGTGCATTTATTCGTGGCAACAGGGAGTCTCATTCTTGTGCTAAGTACATAGATTCTGGAAATTGAATAATTAGTCATCTTTCTGTTTGTTTTGTGTTCCAGTTCCAGCGGGATTGGAGGGCGTTCCCTCCAGTGCCGCACGTGTCTCACGTTATAATCTGCCTTTATAAGGAATTGAACGGCGGCAGTCAGATGTAGGATTATTCAGCCTTGCTCACGACTCTCATGCCCAGTATTTGATTATTCAAGACGTTTCATCACCATGTTTCAAAGCTTTCTTGTGTATGTATTGATGTTTCTTGTATAATAGTATTTTGTATACTGTTAATCTTGTTCGCCTCATTCTCATGTGATTGGATTTTCTTGTCTTTCGTGACTTTGCATTATTGTTTTTCCTTCCCTCTTGCAAGCGCTTTTTGTTTGTCTCATTGTATCCTGATTCCTTTGCTACCAGCGGCATTTGTTGTACTTTGTCGGGCGTGTGGTTTTTGTACAATAAATCATTTTGTTCAATTCTTACCCTTGTCTACATCTGTAGGATCCGATTAGTTTTGAAGATTTCCGTAACCTGCCATAATTAGCTTCCAACTATCCAACCATCCATTTTCCGATCCGCTTATCTTCACAAGGGTCGCGGGGGTCCTGGATCCTATCCCAGCCGTCTTTGGGCAGTAGGCGGGGGACACCCTGAACCAGTTGCCAGCCAATCGCAGGGCACACAGAGCCGAACAACCATCGATGCTCACAACTCACACCTGAGGACAATTTAGAGTGCATTCATTTGACACTGACATGAACACAACGTAGCCAATCAAACACAATGTAGCCATGATTGAAGAGCAATGAAGTAGCATTGTATAAACGTGTGTTCCCCAGACGGCAGGAAGTATTTACTAAAGCAAGGGGGGGGGGGGGGGGGGGGGTTCTTGCCGACATCGCCATTTTACAACGCACACATCTCAGGTCCTCTTCAGAAACACTCGACAACCATTGGTGCATACCTGGAATCGTCTGCTCGTCTTTGTGTTTGTGAGATCATGTGTAATCACGTGAGAATTGTGTTGCAGAGGACTGGGTTGTAGACAAGTGGTGCCACAGAATGTTCAAGTGTGAGGTGTTCTGTGTTGAGATTACTGGCGCAGACAACACACACACAATATGGCCAAAACTATGCATGTCGGATTTTCTATCCTGATGTGCAGTTTGTCACAGGTAAAAAAATAATAATAATAAAAATAAATCATTCTAGGTTTGAAAAATGGTGATGTGTATACCAGACTTACGATAGATTGGACTTTATTTTTTTTTTTAAACAAATGCTAAATGGATGTACTTGGGACACTTACAAAAATATATATGTTAAAACAAGACACGTGAGGGTGTGGGCAAGTTGTTTACATTTCAAATCATTCAAGCAGCCTATAAGTCAACGACAAGCACACACTCAAACACACCAGTGCACCCATTCAAACACACACACACACACACATAGTCCAGCGACTCGCAGATAACACAAGACCCACATTACACAATCTACTTGTGTTGATCCTTCAAACTGGAATGCACCCATTGGGCGACGGAAGCCGTCCCAACCCCCAAACATTTTTGTCAACAAGAACTTATTAAGGTGAGGCTGATCATTTTATTGCTTTCTTTTTTTTTCTCTTCCTTCGGTAAAGTCAATATTCCCGAATTCTTCTGATTATTGGTTACACCATCACATTGTTCTAGCAACTGATCGTTTTACAACACACTGAAAGGACGGATGTTGGTTTGACAGAACATTTCCATTGTGATTTAGGTTTCTCCGTGTCACCATAATGAGCAACAATTGGTCAGTCTCGCTGCTGGTGTCTGTGGTCCTTGTCCTCACAGACCTAACTCAAAGCTTCCAACCACTCTTTGTGTCTGATGGAAATTCCACTTCTCACCGCGACATTACCCAAAGGGCAATACTCCGAAAGACTGCCGAGGTCTGTCGAGACATTGCTGTAGCAGAGGGAAGGGACTTCATTCTGACTGTAAGAATCGGGGCACATTTGTCTAGTTTTATACAATCTCTTTTTTAAACTCCACAAAGAACTTTCAACTTTTTTCTTGTCTTTAGGTTGATAACAGTCTAACAGTTGACCAAGTACAAGAGGCATGTTCGTTTACAGACAATTCCATCTCGCTTCTGTCCAGTGTCTTGTTCCATATTTCCATTGCCAATATGTACTTCAGCAATGCCAATGTGGATTTAGCGTCTATGCTGAGTGACGAGCATCATTTTGATGGTGAGATGTTCCAGAAAGGGAGAGACCTAATAACAAAAGGTACACAAAACCATCTGCTTGAGTTGATGATCCACCTGCGCTGATTTCCTTTCTATTCGGTATGCATTCTACATGTAATACAAATATATGTTAAAACAGAGTATACACAACCATGTCTCGTAACACATAGAGTGTTGTTTTTGGAGTACCGGTAATTGCTTTACTATATGTCTGCTTCATGTCTGTTCCTGGTGATGCTTTTTCTGCTTATATACTAGAATACTATTCAATTCATAACGTTATTGGTACTGGAAGGTACACCTTTAAAAAATGACACCAGAAAGAAGGAGCGACTAGGCTAGACAAAGTGTCGTCGTATAACAGGGTTGTGTGGATCCACCTACATTGTGTTTGTGTTTTTTTATTTTTGGTTTTCTAGACTGAGCTCATTTGCGCATTGTCTCACTGTTGTACCGTGAGTGCAGGTGTTTCTGCTGTGAAGGCCAGTGTAAAAATGGAGAACTTCATTACAGGGCGCTGGACTCTTGGACGTGTATGTCACACTCTGCAAGTGAGTTTCAGGACTAGTGTAGTTTAGGAGCTGTGATGTAATCCATGAAACACATATGGATGTATGAGTTACGATGCTGTTTATTAACAGGACTTCTACAGCCACAGTAACTGGGTGGAGTTGGGAAACACGTCTCCTTACAATGCCCTGATCAAACCTGACCAAACCATTGAGAATGTTGCAGGTGAGATTCTGTTGTTTACATTTACAAGATGCTTTCCATAGCAGCTAGTGCTTTGTTCGAATGTCCGAGTATATGCTTCAGTGAAATACCACAAACGGTGTCTGTCACCTAATCATCCATACATCATTGTGAGGTGAGGTATGACTACCCTAGGATGGTTTGTTTTTAAACCGGTCCTGATACAATGAGGCTCTTGAAGCGCACTTGGGGGATCCAAAACTCAGTACATACTTTAGGTGTGTCACAGAGGGCTCATGAATGGAGATTTTCAAGTACATTGAGTGAATTGACTTAATCGTGTTCAGGATCTTTAGCCCATTGACAAATATTTGCATATCTGCATTTTGGCCTCAAACATTGCGAAGAGCATATACTGAAGTCACCTGAAAAACGGAAATTGCAGTGCCTGGGAATTGACGTATGGCATCAAAGGAACTTGCTTCCCAATTCCTGTTTCTACTGAGCCATTCTGCCGCCAACAAAATGTTCTAGGAATGTTTCATAAAAGTATTCAGGTCTAAAAGCTTCAGGTCTTCAGCCCGCCCAAATCCAATCTTCAAGAAATCTGCTACATCAAATTAATTAACCCAACCTTTGGTGAAAGTCCCAATTTGCTTAAAATCCACAACTCCCTAGTGGGCTAGGAAAACCACCCAGCAGTATTTAGTACAGTATATACATTAATAACAAAATTGTTGGCTTGTCCATTTTCAATCAGTAGTGGACATATATCGCATTCTACATATCCTGCTTTTGCTGTGTTTTTCACAGTTGGGAATATTTTTGGTTTGAGTTCTTTCAATTCTATTAAATCTATGAGACCCATCCCAAGATCTCCAGCCTAATCTACAGCACTACCTCTAGACACATTGTTCCTCCCAAAATTGTGTAGAACTTTGTCTTTTAAACTCTGGTTATTTATTGTTGTTGTTTTTTTAACTCAATTTTCTTGTAGGACCAAATATTTCAACCTGTAGAAACTGTACTGGAGAGAGCTGCGACAATAACATTTTGCCCGACATACTGCAGCAAGGGCTTCTTACTTCTGGCTACTTCAACCTCATATCCTCGGAAAAACCAGATGGTAACTTTGTGAGAACTTATTTGTTGCTGTATGAATGATTTGCTGATTTAAAAGAGCATTTTGACGAACTACTTGGATAGCTAGCTTTGCTCAACCTTGAAGAAAACCTAAAAAATATATCAGACCATGGTCAAATCATTCATGTAGTGCTATTGTAATCAGCAATCATCCAAGTGAGTGGTACACAATCCAATGTTTTTCTTTGTGCTTCAAGGTAAATGCAGCCATGGTGGTTCTTTTGACCAAACGAGTAAACGTGACCCAGTTGGGGGCATCAATAAAGACCAAAATGGGTCCAGCCATGGTTCACTACACCATGAAGCAGCTGATTTGGCCGTAAATGCCACTGTGGAGCTTCTGGAGGACATCAGATCAGCTATAGGAGACAAGAACTTTCTTCGGTACACGACAAGCACACTTTTTTTACTTTGCATTCTTGGTTCCAAAGTCTAACTGGTGATGAAGACATGCAGTGAATAAATATTGTCTCTTAAATACTTCCAGATTGATGGGCCTCTCCCAGTCCTCTGTACTGTGTTTTGTCATCGACACAACTGGCAGCATGAGTGATGACATAGCTGAAGCAAAAAGAGTTTCCTTTAACATCATTGACAGTAAGCGGGGAACCCTACAGGAGCCTTCAGCCTACATATTGGTTCCTTTCAATGATCCAGGTAGTCAGAAAGCAATCACTAAAAGTGTTATCATGCTTCCAACCTTTCTATGGGGTCAGGTTGTAGGTTGTAGTGAAAAATGAACTGTTACTTCCTGCAGGATTTGGACCTCTGCTAATAACGACTGATGCAGACAAATTCAAAGAAAGCATCAATGAGCTGACGGCCAGCGGAGGCGGAGATGTCCCAGAGCTTTGCTTGTCTGGACTTCAGGTGTTTGCAGCACAGTGAACCCTTTCTCAAAAAATACAATTTCTAATTTAGACACTAATTCGCTACATCCGAATTACACCACTAGACTTTGCTGTCTCTGTTTTGGGGAATTCAAGAGAACAGAATGGTGTTATATCACATAGAAATTCATGTGCCTTAAGTGCAACAGAGACAACGGATACAGCTTGACTAGTCTGTTTTTGGCTGACAGCTTGCCCTGACTGCTGCTCCACCCTCATCCGAGATATTCGTTTTCACTGATGCTCCAGCAAAAGATGCTGACTTGAAAAGCACCATCACTGCCCTTATAGAGAGCACCAAGTCGGAGGTGAGTCACCTACCCATCCATCCATCCATTATCTAAGCCGCTTATCCTTACGAGGGTCGCGGCTGTGCTGGAGTTCCGCCAGCTGACTTAGGGCAGTCGGCGGCGTACACCATGAAGTAGTTTCCAGCCAATCGCAGGGCTTACATCCTCAAATATCAAAACACAGCAAGGTCTGAGTTACATTAGAGCCAATGACAACTTAGTGCCCAAAACAATTATTGCCACTAAAAGGAATAACTGGGTTTCTTCGAACAAGGTACTGCCTTATGCCATGTTTATTTGTGCCTTTCCAAGATGATCAGGAGTAGTCGTTGCATTTAAATATGCAACAAACCAAAGGGGAAAAAAGTGTTTCATCTCAATTGAGCTTGGACACTAAAAGTTTAGAACCTTATACAATGCTCCGTTTATTACACAAACCACCAGTCTGTTTGGTGGACAGAAATTTTTAAAATGTCTGTAAATATGACATTCTTGATGGGTATTTTGTTGCTCTCTTGAATTTTCAGGTCACTTTCATGTTGACAGATGTCTTGACCAGTCGACGCAAGAGAGCACTGAATCAAGCTGACGCTCAACTGTACCGTGACCTTGCCCGAGCCTCTGGCGGTCAGGCTATTGAGGTCAGCAAGTCAGACCTTGTTCAAGCTACAAGTGTTATCGAGGATTCCTTACAGAGTGCAGTGGTAAGTGAAAAACAGAGGAGGAAAACAAGTAAAGAAAAGTACAATATTGTTTGAAAATTCTGTACACTGTCTTTTTCAGGTAACTGTCTTTCAAATCATGATGAACCCTGGAAAGCCTGATAATTTTACATTTACTATTGATAGTTCACTGCGAAACATTACAATCTACATCACAGGAACGCCGTCTCTCTCCTTTAATCTGACCAGCTCTGCGGGTATTATAGTTTTTCTAGTCCATTTTTTCTTTTTACTACATACCAGCCCCTCTAAAAACAAAAGGCACTGACTGTTTATTAATATCAAACATCTTTTTACTTCACTTTACAAGGTGTATCTCAGACCTCCAGTGAGTCCAGTGGCCCTCTTGCGTCTTTGAGCTTGGCAGGTAACCTACGACGACTGATGCTCAACAATGACAATGAAACAGGGCTTTGGGAAATCAGCATAGACTCCAATGACCCCTACTCGGTAAAGGTCGCAGGTCAGTCGTAAATTATTATTAAGAGGGGAAGATCAATTGTCTTTTATAAATGTTTTGACCATTGTGAATGTTGATGCTAGGTCAAAGCTCAATGAACTTCATCTACAATCTTGTGGAAGCACATGAAGGAGTCCATGCAGACTTCTTTCTAAAGGAGGGACGTCCTCTTTCGGGTGATATATCCATCGCACTCTTTCCCCTCTTAGTTATCAATCATCAATGTCTCCGGTCTTTTGTTCATGTCCCAAGATGTGTAAACAATGACATGTGTCTTTCTTGTGTTAAATGTTCAGGCGGTAATGCCACCCTCTTGGTCACAGTGGCAGGGAGTGACAGTGTTAAGATTCCAGAGGTCACGTTGTATGACAGCTCAGGGGCAATGGAGATCACCGGGGCCTTGCAGGCATGTTGGATAACATTCTTAAACACAAATAACTCAATCCTTTGATCACAATGCGAATATGCCACAGCTAATCATTTTAACACTAAATACATGATATTCCTCAAAAACTTTCACTGAATGGCTGGAAAGTGAAATCAGTATCTGAATATTTGCTGACAGGAGACCGCTGGGAAATGTTCTTTTTTTTTGTTGTTTTTGTTTGGTAGGACAGTGTGCCAAAATAAGAGTCCCCATTTGTTTGATACAGATTTCACTAATGAGTTCAGGTGGATATTTGCTATGCTTTTACGACGTTGGTTTTGTTCTTTTCTCTACAGTCATTAGGAGGTTCTAACTTTCTGGTGACGTTTAATGAGATCCCAGCGGGTGAGTTTGTGGTTCGGTTGAGAGGAGAAGAGAGCAGCTCATCATCAAGATCAACTCCAAGCAGTTTCCAGAGGCAGGGCTCCACTCAGATTAAGACTTCAAGCATCTCAGTGACTGTGAGCTCAATCACTCTCGGGCATTCATCGCTGTTGTCAAGGCTCCTAATGATTTTAATAACTGCATCAGTTTCCTATGTATACCTGCAGACACCAGGTTCTTTGGTCTGTTTTAAACAAACTCTAGTTCGTTTTCTCTCTCTGAATTTCAAAATGTTTATGGTCGATTCAGTGTTCATGAAGCTGAACTGATCTAAACTGTAGCTGAGTAAGTGAACCGAGCCTACCTCTTGGTACTAAAGGCCCAACCATCTGATAAAGTGCAGCTGACTTAATTTGCTGTCACCGATACAAAACTGTGAACGCACTTTAAATGGCTGTGCCCCTTTTTTTAGGCTCAAGCCAACAGCACCAACATCGAACCAGGTTCCACTGTCTCAATCCCTTTTATGGTCTCCACAACAACCAGTGGAGTCGTTAACGAGACCGCCACTGGGACATTCATAGTGCGTGCTACCAACGACCGCAGCTTTGACTCCACATCGCCCGGTTCTGTCACCATAGAAACAGACAGTGAAGGGAAAGCCAACGGCACCGTGACCCTAACCGCTCCTGACAGCGTGGCATCGGGAACCGACGTAACGCTTACGATTGAGGCGGAAGATGCAGCTACGACTGATATCAACTATATCGTCCTTAGATTTTCAGTTGCTCCTGAGGTAAGGGAAACGTTCTCAAACGGGTCAAGGATCCTGATTGACATTAATATGGCTCATGGGGTTTTCATGAATACCGTATTTTCCGCACTAAAAGGCGCACCTAAAAGCCTTCCATTTTCTTAAAAGCTCACAGCGCCTTAAAATCCGTTGCGCCCTTTGTATGGTCTTTACAGTAATACGTCAACCCCAAAATGGCTCCTTGCTAGAGACATGCTTACAACGCGGAGTTCAAACTTAAGGCGTTCGTTTTCGCAGTTGAACACGGAAATAGAGCAGCGGCAAGAGAGTTCAATGTTAACGAGTCAATGTTATAACTTGCTGTTGGTTAAATGAACTGTGTCGCTGCTTTATTAAATACGTTTTTCTGACATTTGATCATCGCTATATTAATCGCGGTTTAGTGTAGTGTCGTGTTCTGTTGGCATTTCCTTGAGCGTAGCTCCATCTAGTGGAGTGGATGCATTGTAGATTGCGTCTTATAACGCGGTGCGTCCAATATTTGAAAAAAATTACAAAATAGGCCATTCACATAATCCAGTGCGCCTTTTAGTGTGGAAAATACGGTATTGCATATATGCTGTGCAATTAGCAATTATAATTTCTTGACTGTCTGCCTTCAGGTGACCGATGTTAACAGACCAGTGTGCCAAGAGGTCAGTACATCCACCAACTGCTCAACTTCATCGCTCTGTGACTCCTCCCAGTGGATATTTGTGGCCAACTTGACAGACGGTATCAATGGGACGGGTATAGAAAGAGTCACCATCCGTAAAGGGTCCGGCACCCTCAACACGACCACAGTTGTGGGGCCAGGGGGCGAGAACATTACTGTGGCCTCATACCAGGCCTCCTGCTGTGCAGACAGAGTGGAGCTGACTGTTGTGGACAATGTGGGAAATGTTGGCATTTGCGTGGGCCAGGTGAGACAGTCCACCACAGTTGCGGCTGTGACTGCAGCTCATGTGACTCCTAACACCACGTCCACCGTAGGGGATAGTCTGAGCACAACACTTTGGGTCTGGACCACTGTTGTGGCACTCACACTTTGGAAATGAAAGAGATGCATGGAAGTATATTGATTGTAGTCCATTATTCAGATACTTTGATTGACAAGCTGTAACAAAATCGAATGATATTATTCTATTGGTGTTTGGATGTGAACGGTAATCATAATTTAGTTTTATGAGATTTATCTACTCAAAACATGTTTATTGCACACAATAGCATAATGAATTGTATAGCATAATATATTTTTATGAATGTTATTGAATTTCTGTATGGGATTACAGCAGTCCACTCTCACTTAAAAACCATTGGTTGAAAAAAAAAACGATATGTGGAAATAATGCTCAGTTTTGTAAGTTTAATAGTGTGGTAGCAGTTTGCAGTGATGTGAAACTGAGCATGAAAAATATAAATAAATCATAAACTCAGTTTTGACTGCTGATGTAGTTTGGATTATGAAATAGTTGCACTGAGAAAATCATAGGTTCATCAAATTGTATCCACAGATGCGGTGGAGAAAACGTCTATTTACTGAATGTAGAAATATAGGTGTAGTCAAGTCAAACATTTTTATTGTATATTTTAGTTTGCTGCCTAAATCATATTGCACAAATGCAAGATTCATGCTTTGTTTCGACTAGTGGGGGTGGGTAGAACACATTATTTTAAGGAACATTTTTCAGGGGCGATCTCCACTCTGCAACCCAGTTATAAAAGTTGATTTAAACTTACTCCTGCTCCGACCATGTCAAAGTGGCAACATAGAGTCAACCGCTGGTATTTTGGTGAATTTGATTGCAGGGCAGGCAGACAGATACTGTGAGCTCAGTGCGGCTCCACTTCAGGACTGAAATTGCCTACCCCTAGGATAGAAGGACCGATGGACAGACAGGGAGTTATTGTAGCTCATGTCTAATCTGTTTAATTCAAGGATAATACTGACTGTAATATAGCCTCAACATTGCAATACATCTTCTACAGTCGCAGACACTGCAATATTAAGATCATACACAGTCATTCGGAGGTTATAACTTCTCTGTGACATTCGCTGAGCCTCCCAGGGGTGATTTTGTTGTTTGACTGTGGGCCAAAATTTCTCCACAGCGATGTGAAAGACTCGTCATCAATTTTCACAAATGCTTGATTTCAGTTGCTTCACAACCCATAATTAGGTCCAGTGGCAATTACATTTTCCTGCAGGTACAGATATGTTTGTGTTTTTCTTTTGTGCTTTAATAAACTGGTATTTAGAAACTGCATTTTGTATTTCATTGAGTTGTCTCTGTGTGATGTTAAAATTGCTTTGATGAATTGAAACCTTTGTGTGTGATAAATATGCCAAGAACACAGAAATCAGGAAGCGGGCAAATACTTTTTTATACAGAAAGATACTTATAGTAGACTCTTAAAACTTAATTAGTTCCCATTTAAGATGGAAAAAGTACACCTTATGTACTTATATTCAAGTATGCTTTTGAAAGTATACTTCATATATGTTTTGTAAGGGCTACCCCACTGTACAACAGTAAAGTGTCTGTTGGGCTTTGCCCACCTGACGAGAGATGTTTGTAGACCAGGTAAGGTCGGCTAAGATATGACCCCAATAAAATCAAAGCTCTCCACCCTCTCTGGCTCCTTGGCTGTTGGTGTCACACTGTCGTCTCACATGCTGAGCTCCCTCCCATTCGGCTTATGCCTTGTTGTCATTGATCAATCCTACAGAGGTGATGTCTTTGGCAAAACTGAGGATCATGCTGCTATAGGGTGAATGGAGTAACAGGCAATGTTGGTTTTCGGCCTCTGGATTCTCTGAATTGTCGGTATATGTTCTTAAACAGTTGAGTGTTCACAACACACTGTTCACAAAGTAATGAACCACACCCTGTCTTTCAAGGTTTCACTTTCTGTGCTTGCAATTATTCTAAAAATAAGTACCTAATTATACAATTACAGCATTGTGTTATGGCCATCTACAGGAATGTGTCATAAAAATTAAATGCGTAAGGGTGTGTCGTTGTGTCAGGTTGTTTCATTTTGTCTCTCGCCGCTCAATCGCCATTCAAATCGTCAAAGAGAAAGTGAGGAGAGTACCCAGCCAAATGCTCACAAGGGGACTTGGGAGATAACGAGGAAACACACATCGTGCTATCTACCTGGGACGTTTGGAATGTTGTCATGGGGAGGCTGAAGCGGTTCAAAATCGGACTGCACTTTTTTCAATGAGTATTGAAGTGAGTATGCCAATTTACATTTTGGGTCTATAAAATGGAATTGCCCCTCAACAGTCGTTCAATGTTAGTGTTATCAGCGAACACAGGAAATATGCTTAGTTGTGTATTTTTATTTGTCCAGTCACTGCTTTGTTTTCAAAAATGTGGGGGGGGGGGGGGGGGGGGGGGGTTCTGTCTCGCTGTTTTCAGTTCACCCGCTAATGTATTTCCAATCTCTTTATTTTACTTGGTAACACCTGGTTCACTTATGGACCTGTAGTGTTGTTAGTTAAATGCAGTGAGCTGGCATGCTGTAAATAATAGTTTCAATAGCTTGTGCATAATAGTGACATTTCAAGAACGTTTCCATTGTAATTTCAGTTTCTACTCATCTTCCGTCATCATCATCATCATCATCATCATCATCATCGTCATCATGAGGAATATGTGCTCATTCCTGCTGCTGGTGGTCCTCACCTTCACAAGCCTCACTCAAAGCTTCAAACCATTCTCAGTGCCAGATAGTATCTCCATGACTCACCGTGACATTACTGAAAGGGCAATTCTCCAAAAGACGGCCGAGGTCTGCCGATATCTTGCTGCTGCAGAGAAACGGGACTTCAGTCTGAGTGTACGATAGCACTTGTGCATGCAAGTATCGCAATTAGATGCCATACATCTTGAAGTTCAGAATTGTTTCGAAAATGTGCTAACTTCATCCATTGGGCTTTGGAACCAGGGTGTGATAGTTTGGATCTTGCAAACTAGGTTGAGGCAATAGCTTGGGATAACAATAATGATGATATTGTGATATTAAAATTGCCACAGTATTAAATGAAATTTTCAGATTATAAAAGCAGCACATCTCTATCAAAAACAACTTTCTGCCTGCTCCAGCCATAAATTGTGAACTACATAGACCATGTTGCTTTGTACAGCTGAGCCAATAACTGAGCAAGCCAGAAAAGTTCACACTCTAAGAGGATATTCATTCGCCCATCCATCCATTGGATGGGCGAGCTGGAGCCTATCCCAGCTGTCATCGGACAGTAGGCGGGGTAATGTTTTTGAAGGTGTTAGTTTTGGAAATTAAATTTACACAGTGGTTCCGTAACTTTTCCCTCCGCTAAAAATGTAACTGTTACAGAGGTAAAATGATTCTTGTCAAACCCCACATCACAGGATAAAGAAAATCCATAATGAGACAAATTTGTCCCAATTGTTCATTCACTTTACCAACTAAACCATATTTTTAAAAAAAGGCACTGACAGTTCAGGGTTAAACCACTGTCACTGTGAAATATGAAAATCTAAACAATAACACAGACGTTAACTCAAATTTCAGTTGGTCATCAAAACTTTACCATTTACACCAGGGGTGTCAAACTCATTTTAGTTGCGGGCCAATTTGGAGTTGCGTTTTCCCTCGGAGGGCCGTTATGGCAATGAAACCACCAAATTATTACTTGTACACAACAAATGAATAGCTTACTAGTTTTGAAATAAGTCAAGTAAATTCTAATAGTTTGTTCAATTATTGTTCAAGTGAGTGTAAACAGGGTATCAAAATTATTGCAAAATCTCAACGTTATTTATTACACATGTATTACATTGTTATGATAGTTTGACATTTCGGTACAGATTTTAACAAGTTGACACACAAAATGATTTGGCGGGCCGGATCTGGCCCCCGGGCCTTGAGTTTGCTACCTGTGATTTACACTGTTGTGTCTTTTTTTTCCAGATTGATGACAAACTAACAATTGAACAAGTTCATGAGGCGTGCTCGTCCTACTCCTCAGATACTTCAGGCTTAATGCTGTCCAGTCACTTGTTCACCGAATCCCTTTGGAATATTCACTTCCGTAATGGACTCGTGGATTCAGACTTTTTACTCATTGCAGCGCGCCATTTTGATAACGAGGCATTCCGGGAAGGACGGAACATAATCACACAAGGTACTTCCTGTCTTCTTACCACATACCAAACATAGAAATGGAGACTGGCATACGTGCACGCCTTAGATTGTTCCCTGTAACTGAAGAAGAGAAACTGATTCTAATTTAGCTGGAGAGGAGTCTATAGTCAATGCTACAATGCGCATAACTTTGCATTTGCAAGTACAGCAATGCTCCACCGTATCCAGCAGATGGTGCTACTTTCACATTCATTCTGAATAGAATTGCTTCAATTGGGACGGTAGACCAACCTTCATTCTTGTTTGGTTTTGTGTGAACATTGCTGTTGAGAATAACAGGAATTAACAGAAGCACATACAACAGAAAGAGAAAGTTCACCTCTAACTCACTCTCCTCCTGTTGTATTCTGTACTCCTAAGGTGTGTTTAATGTGAAGGCCAATGTGAGAACGGATAACTTCATGACAGGGCGGTTGTTCCTTGGATATATATTTCACACTCTCCAGGTGTGTTGCAATATAATCTTGTTGATATTGGTGAATTCTGAAGTGGTGTCATTTTGGAAGTGAGATCGTATCAACAAGCAATGTGAAGTGTGTGTGCATGTATTATATCATTGTATCCTCCAAGGACTTCTACAGCCACAGCAACTGGGTGGAGTTGGGAAACACGGCACCTTACAAAGTTTTGATTGAACCTGACCAACCCCTTGAGAATCTGGCAGGTAGGAAACTGGATTTCTTCACATTCATGGGCATCCTGTCCACCACAGCAGCGAAGAGCGGTATAACCGTAACCATCCCCAAGAGCGTAGATAGCACTGTGGTCTCTTTCATTCTCGGCACATAAGGCAACAAAAATCTCCGGTAAAAGAGAGGCCTTTGAGGCTGCATAGCGTGCTACAACTACGGAGGCATTGAAGTGACACAACAATGTCTAAATTTATACTATTCCATGATATATATTATGTCCTAAACATAAATATATATTCGGGCTGTCACTATACTGAATATTTTAAGAATGATTATTAAAGATTCGTTATTACTTAGTTATTTTGCATTTAAAAAAATATTTTCCCATTCAGTGATTACTGTTGTTTGTTTGCTCTCAATCATTAAATAAAACCAAATAAACACCATGCCATCTCTCTCTCTCTCTCTCTCTCTCTGAAATGTCCTAACCTGATTTATTTAAAAAAAGAAAATGTTGCCCTGCTTGTTATGCTGCGTCAGGTAGCTCCTTGTAAAACATGACACCCTATAAATGTAGCCGTGGAATGTATTATTATTATTGTAATTGAACTTTTACATTCCGACACAGAAGGGGATTTCACTAAATTGTCAATGTCCATATTTTGTGTTTTGCCTAAGTCAGTGCCCTCACAGTTGGGAGATTTAGGAAAAAAAATATTGCAGGCCTTATATCCATTACAAATTTGCAAGTCACATACATGCAACAATAATAATATTACTTTTAAGGAGTGCATTATTATTTTTATTATTATTGCAGTGTCTTTCATGAAACCCAAGGATGCTTAACATAATTAAAATATTATTTTTAAAAAAAGTTTTGAAACATCATCATTATGGGCTGAGTTACTGTTAGCAACTTGCCTCACGATGGTTGGAAAATCAAACTGACAGCATCTAAATGTACATTAGGGCCATTCAGAACTGATTTATATCATTTTAGGGTGTGATTTTTCTCACATTTGCTTCATTTGTTTGCAGGGCCAATAATGCCCACCTGTAGAAACTGTAATGGAGACAACTGTGATGACAACCTTGTGTCTAATGTGCTACTCCTGAAGCGTATCACCTCAGGCTACTTCAGCCCCTTCTCCTCAGAAAAGCCACGAGGTAACTAACTGTGAGGAACTGCGTGCAGAGTCTTTCTTTCATGGTTAATCATCAATATATTTACTGTAAATAAAATAGCAAACCAATCGAAAAAGAGGGCCTGATTGACTAAGATCCCAAAGAGTGGACCCTAAATTGCGTGTTTACTCTCACAGACTGTTTGATGCAGGGCGTTATGCACCTGATTTAAGATTGGGATCTTTTACAAAGATCCCAAAATGAAGGTGCAAAATTGCTTGTTCACACCGACATATTTCGAGCGCTGTTGGCAACAACAAAGATACTACTGAGTGTCATAAGAGGGATGAATTTTCACGAGCAACCACATAAAAACCATGTTTTGTTTCACCGATGTCATCCTGAGAGCTCATCATGCATAATTTTGCTTTTAACGTATGGCTTGGCACTCCCAAAACAGAAGACGCAAGATGAATTCAATTCAACTTTTTTCGGTGAAAGCAATCCCGAGTGTATCCGGTTTCATGCCGCTCATCGCAAACTAGTTGAATGTGGGATGGTTTTAACCTTGAAAAGGTTGACTGGCATACAATTTTGTTGTGTCTTTTTCTTCTGAGGTAAATGCAGCCATGGAGGTGATTTCGACCTGACGAGTTTACGTGACCCAGTGGGAGGCATCAATAAGGAGCACGTTAAATCTAGGCATGGCTCACTTCACTTTCAAGCAGCCAATTTGGCTGTGAATGCTACAATGCAACTTCTGGAGGACATCAGATTAGCTGGAGGAGACAAGAACTTTCTACGGTAAGGGAAAGGTTCCAAGGACAACTGATGGTGATCTGTTGATCAGAATAAAGGCATTTAAGAAAACAGGGAGAAATTCAAGAAACCATGATCGAAACGTGCTTTCAGTGTTTGAAACGTCGTTGTTGTTTTTACTTCCGTATTTAAAAAATTTGAGCCCAGGAATTATTCTTTGGCTTCTTCCATCTGACACACAAAGCAATACACAGAGCTGAAGAATGGAATGAGACGAGGTGAACCGTCAAAAAAAAAAACAGGGCGCATCTCATGGGGTGAAGAAGAAAACAATGAAACAAAATGCATGTCACAATGCTTAAAAATATGGCAGAAGGCAAGGTGGAAAGTGGCTATGTTTTTTTCCCCTCATGGAATGAGGAAATAAGGGTGCTGTGTCTTGGCCTTAGTTAATGATTTCACTGTTTTCACCATGACTGTAACAGACTTGGTGGGGGTTAGCATGCATAGAAATTTGGGTTGTGATTTGAATCAGAACATCGGTTTTGATATAAATGATGCGAGTGCATCAAATTGAATCGTTCCACTTTAATCGTTCCACTGAAGAAAAATATAAATGTGAGACTTTTGTTGTTTTGCTCTTGTTTTTCAAGAGCTGGACTCAAAGTTCTAAAAGGTTTTCCTGCAAACACAAAAGGTCATTTCCATTAAATATCGTTCACAAATCTTTGTTAGTGAACATTTCCCCTTTGTCAAGATCATCCATCCGACCTCACTGGTGTGGCATATCAAGATTTTTGTATTTGTAATTTTTGTTCGGTGTATATAGCGAGATACGTATTGAACTGTCTTTTTATTGGAGAGAGACTTTGAAATTTACCGTTGACATACTGTGTATTCGCAATGTGGTAGGCTGGATATCCCCTTTTGTAATACGGGTGCCCCATGATATAATTTCATTAATGGGAGTGGGGGCGGCCAGAAGAAATTTGCCATCAACTGGATGCCCCAAAGAACGGTTTGATGGCCCTTCAAAAAGATGAAAAAGACGAAAGATTTTTTTTTGTTTTTGTTGATTACACCTCTGCTTCTGATCATTTTGTTGGGAGAGTAACTGCTCAGGCGGATACGCCACTTTGCACATCTCTGTGTTCCTGGAGTGGAACAGTATGTGAAACAGCTGAGAGGAGATTCTGAATCTCCAAATCTGTTCCTCAGCCAGAGAAGGCTCTTCTGGTGGCACTCTATCCTGGAAGAGAGTCAGCAGCCTGTTTCTTTTGGCTGCTGCCTCTGCGACCCGGTTCCAAATAAATGGGTGGATGGATACAACGTAATGCTGTGCTTGTGTATCTGGCGTATTCTTCTTTGCATTGCTTTGAGCAAAGTATATAAAGTTCTTATCTCTGTAATGATAATCACGTTTTCCTCGTATTCCTGCAGACTGATGGGCCTCTCCCACTCCTCTGCGCTGTGTTTTGTCATCGACACCACACGCAGTATGGGTGCAGAAATAAACGAAGCCAGGAGATTCACTTTTGAACTCATCGACCGCAGAAATGGAACCCTGCTAGAGCCGTCGGCCTACATATTGGTTCCTTTCAATGATCCAGGTAGGGGGTGTTCCAGGGGTGATTCTAGGAAAAGAGGTTTAGGGTGCCAGAGCGAGGTCAGCGAGTGCTACCAAGACCAGGGGGGTAGAGGGCTGCGCATCGACCGACAGGGGATTGGGGTGAGGGGGCTTGCCACTACAAAAACACGCACAGGAAGTCTGTGAGTAAGCCATATCTGACAACGGCAACAGGGAAGGCGTAGACAAGCAGTTATAATCGTCAGCTGCCAGCAGGTGGATCCCGCTTCAAGAACTCGCGGACATACGGCTGTGGTGTCCTTGAGCAAGGCACCAATACCCCAAATTGCAGCCCCCTCTCCAATGGGTGCCGCTAACAGTGTGTTGTCGCTCTAATGCACAAAAAAGTGAAGGCCTGGGGGCCAGATCCGGTCTGCCACGTCATTTGATGTGGCCCACGAAAGAAAATCATTTGTGTCAACTTTCATGATCCTTGCTTAAATCTGTACCGAAATCTCAATTTGTCATACGTAAGAAATAACAGTGACATTTTGCAATAATTTTGTGACTTGGTTTACACTTACTATCATAATTGAACAAATAAACATATCCAGTAGTTGACTAGTAATAGAAAACTAAAAATCTATCTTTTTTTGTTTTTGTTTTTGTGTGTGCAAGTTATAATACGATGTGACGATTAAACATTTATTTGGTTTCACTGTCGTAACGGCCCTCCGAGGGAAGACGTAATTCCAAACATGACAAAAAAAGGTTTGACACCCATTGGCTCAAATGCAGAGGTCAAATTTTGTGAATGCATTTACGGTATATTTGACAAAAAAGAGGATCTTCTGTTCTTCATCATCAAAAAATATATTGAAATGATTCATCACTGTCATATTTGTCAGCTGTCTAAATAAAGTTGCCTTGCGTTGCCTAATTTCTGGGGGAGGACAACTTCTTTTGAAACAGCAGACATAAACATTGACAGTATGCATGTTTCTGGAAAAAGCCAGCCCCCAACACTGAATTAAAGAAAAAAGACAGAAAGAAAGAAAGAAAGATCCAAATTGGAAAATGAACCAAAACAAAAGATGCTTCAAGAAAAATCCCAAAAGAATGATGACCAAAGAGAAAGTTTTTGAGAGATTCCGAGCCCTGATGTTGATCACATAAAAAATTGAATGACTGCGCATCTATTTTTTAAGGGCAGGTATAAAAAGTTTGTGTTGAACAGAAGAAATGTTTAAATTGGGTTGTGTTACAGAAGTTCGAAGAAACTTTGACTGCTGTTTCTCCAAGAGGCTATTGCATGTTGCTGTGTTGTACCAACCATGAAACAAAAGCTACAATAAAAAAATACTGAATATTGATCTGGCAAATGTATCACTCTTTGCAGATGTTGGACCTCCACTCATGACAACCGATGCAGACACAATGAAAGAAGGGCTCAATAAACTGACTCCTAATGGAGGAGGTGACAACCCCGAGATGAGCTTGTCTGGACTGCAGGTGTCTCTTGTTATACGAGTATAAATTTCTAATTTGGAAACGAAATGCATAATCAGATTCCATCTAAATTAATTGGCTTTTTATTCAAGTCAGTTGAAATTTGAACACTTGTTATTTTGCAATGTACTGTTTTTTGTTTTGTTTTTTGCTCACAGCTTGCACTTACCACGGCTCCATCCTCAACTGAAATATTTGTCTTCACTGATGCATCAGCAAAAGACGTTCATTTAAAGAGCACCATCACTGCTCTTATTGAGAGCACCAAGTCTGTGGTAAGACTTTTGAAATCCTTTTCCCGCATAAATTGTAACCCAGCTTCCCAGCACTTTGACAGTATGTATTACGGCAAATTAGAGCATGATCATGCTTTCAAAATCATTGACTAATTGTTTGAACTGCAACGTCGTTGACGATCTAGTGGTACACCGGCCCGACTTGTAATTCGATGATATACAGTAGTGGTTAATTAAAACTCACAAAACTCCAATTATAACTTCAACTCTTCACTCGGTGTGTGTTTGCTGGCATTTTCAGGTAACATTCTTGCTGACAGAAATACTATCCAGTCGGCGCAAAAGAGTGGTGACCCAAGAAGGTGCTCAGCTTTACCGTGACCTTGCCAGAGCATCTGGTGGTCAGACCATTGAGGTCAGCAAGCGAGATCTCCCCATGGTTACAAATGTTATAGAGGATTCCACAGACAGTGCAACGGTAATAAAAGGAACGAGGAAAAACACGTCTACAAAGTAGATACAGAAAATATACTGTATATATGCCCCATGTTTTTCAGGTGACAGTTTTTCAAGAAATGAGCAGCCAGCCCGAAACATTCTCATTTACCCTTGATAGCTCGCTAAGGAACATAATTATCTCCATCACGGGGAAATCATCTCTCACTTTTATTCTGACCAGCTCCACAGGTATGATGGCTAGTCTAGTCCAACTTTTCCAATTGACTAAACATCAGCTGGGAAATCACCAACCGTTTGTGCATCTTGAGCATCCCTTTCCTACCTTTGCAGGAGTATCTCAGAATTCTGGTGAGTCCAGTGGCTCTCTGGCGTCTTCGACCTCGACGGGTAATCTACGACGATTGAGGCTCAACGATATCAATGAAACAGGACTGTGGGAAATCCGTATTGACTCTAATGATCACTACTCAGTTAAGGTTACAGGTCAGTCAAAGGATGGAACATAAATGGTCTCTTACAAAGATGTGTTGAAAATTGAAAATATTTGTTTTACCAACGTTGACATCAGGTCAAAGTCCAGTGAACTTTATTTACTACCATGTGGAAGAAAGTGAAGCACCCGTTGCAGACTTCTTTCTGAAGGAGGCACGTCCTCTTACAGGTCAAACATCGTCTTCGATTGCAAAATCACACACCTTGTTATTATCTATCCATGTCCACATTCATGGGGTTCGACAGTGTACTTTACTTGTACTTGCAACTCAGAATATTGTAGATGCATGAAAGTAGCTCTTGTGCAAAGTAGATGACTGTCCCCACGAGTGAGAATACAAATGCTTTTACTTCCTATGCATGGAGCCACACTTTTTTTCCTTCAAAATCCGGGATCAGCATCGAGCTGAGTCATGTCTCGGATTCATTTTGATCATGTGCCGTTTTCACTGGAAAAAAAATGACATTTGTCTCTCTTGTGCAAACTTTTAGGGGGTAATGCCACTATCTTTGTCACAGCAACAGGAAGTGACAGTGTAAATGTAACAGAGGTCACACTGTATGACAGCTCGGGCTCAACAGCGGTCAACGGAATATTGCAGGCATGTTGGATATATTCATTAAAAAGAGAATAGACCAAAGGCTAAGCCTCAAACACCAAATAACAAACCCAGAAATATTTTGCCCCAACTTAGAGCAGTTATCTCAGAAAATGTGATGGTTGTTTGAAGATTGACTGATTCAACTCAACTTTCCATAACCAACCTTGAGAATTGACAATATTTCCTCGAGGATTCATCATCAATCCAATTAGCTGTTTTAACTTTGACTTCTGCTTCAAGTGGTATGACATTGGATATTGTGTTAGGTAATCGGTAAAACCTAAAATATAGTCTCTCCACGAATAAATGTTTTGTGATGCCAACAATTTTCCTGATTAGGAAACGATTGGATGACAGAGCAAGACGAATTCAAATCTAACCCCTCATAAAATTGCAGGTAGAATTGCATTTTTTTTTTCATTTTTCTTGTCCTTTCTCTCAGTCATTAGGAGCAACTGGCTTCTTGGTGACATTCAATGAAATTCCAGCAGGAGATTTTGTGGTTCGATTGAGAGGAGGGGGCAGGGACTCATCCTCACAGTCAACTCCAAGCATGTTCCAAAGGCAGGCCCCCACTCGAATCAGGACTTCGAACATCGCTGTGATTGTGAGCCTAAACTTTTTCAATTCTCGACCAAATGATAGCAGATCTCACCTTTGCCCTCAAGCTTGAACAAAATTTCAATCATGTTTTATGAATATTGGATTCAGTCACAAGAAATGCATTTGCAACAAGGCCCAGAACAGTTCTTCAAGCAGTCTTCGACTGCTCCATTTGCTCGATACCCACCAGGGTTTGGATGATAGATAGCTTTTAAGCCAAACAAACAAAAACATTTAAAAAAAATCAAAGCTGTAAGTTATGAACAAACTCTAAAATGGCTGTCCCACTTTTTCAGGCTCAAGTCAACATCACCAACATAGAACCGGGCTCAACCATCTCTATCCCTTTCACTGTCACCATTATGACCGGAGGAGTCCCTGACGAGACTGCAAACGGGACATTCACGATGCGTGCTATCAACAACCGCAACTTTATTTCGTCATCGCCAATGTCTATCACCGTAGAAGCAGACAGCGGCGGGAAAGCCAACGACACTGTAACCCTAACCGCTCCTGCAAATGTGACATTGGGAACTGACATGACGCTTACGATTGTGGCGGAAAATGAAGATGCGACCGATCTCAACTTTGCTGTCCTTCGGTTTTCAGTTGGTGCTGAGGTATGAGAAGAGTAATCAAGGTTATTTCAGATTTTGATCAACAGTGTCGTATAAGCTGGTTGCGGGAAGAAAAATCCTTAATGTTGTCAGAAAGATGTTTTAAGTGGTTTTCCTTGTTGATTGTGTGACTCAATCACAGATACATACAGTATTTTAAATGAAACTGCAATTTTGAGACACAAGATCTGCTAATAACAATTTCACCACTGATATTTACATTTTGTTAATGCTTCTACATTTGTGTGTCTCCAGGTGGATGATATTACCAGGCCAGTGTGCCGGATGGTCCGTAAATTTGCCAATTGCCCAGCCGATTTGTCACGCTGTGGCTCTTCTCAGTGGATGTGGGTTGTCCAAGTGACCGACGGAGTCGATGGGACGGGAATTGACAGCATCGTTATCCGCGAAGGGACAGGCATGCTTCGTACGAGAACTTTGGTGGGGGAAGGGGGCGAAATTATCACCGAGGTCTCCTACCAGGCCTCCTGCTGTGAAGACAGAGTGGAGCTGTCTGTTCTAGACAACGTGGGAAATGTGGCTCTTTGCATGGGCCGGGTGAGACATTCTACCACAATAGCACTTGTCGCACAAAAATTAACTATTGCATTCAAACAACTGAAGACTTTCGAAAAACATTTTAACACCCGATAATGAAGATGAGGAACTCTTTTAAAGTTGATTTTACAGACTGTTTCATTGGAAACAAAGTAGGCTTCATCAACCCACACACACTGAATAAAACACCGCCCACTGAAAGACAAACAGGGTGTTATAAGAACAGTACAACACAACTGAAAGTGTGCCAACCAGGCCACAGGCCTCAGAGAAAGAGCATATTTTCGTGAGGGAACCTCAAAACCTCCTGTGGTTACAGCAACCGGTCATTGTGAAAAGTACATCTACCTCTTCAAGGGACAAGAGCAAGTTGGATACGGACAAAAAGAGTGATAAATAGACGCAACAGTCTCCTACTGCCTTTGGGTGGGGGAAATACCTCCGGACTGTTGTTTGCGCTTATGCACCAAAGAGTAGTTCAGAGTACTCGCTCTTTTTGAAGTTCCCGGAGACGGTGCTCGACACGGATTAGCCATAACAAACACCATATTCAGAGATAAGGGTGTCCACATCTGCGCTTAAAATAGGGACACTTTAGGCCGCAGTTCAATAATCAATTAAAGGGCGGTAAAGAGAGAGGCGGAGCTGTCAACTGTTGGCTTCGATTGTAGGGGAAAACGCCAGCCTGAACTGGCAGATCCAAATGTTTTGTGAGACTCTGATGGGAACATCTAGCAGAGTCCACTGTAAGAAAGAGCAGAACTTCACGGGGTAGGTGGGGTTCATTGAGTCAAACTACAAGGGGATACAGTTACATACTGTATTTACATAATACATACCATAATTGTATATGACGAATAAGGTTGATAACAGGCTAAAAAGTTGCAGCTATTATAACAGTATCCCTCACTATCTTTTTAAATGAGGGTACTGGGACGGCACTCATAGTGAAGTTTTAGCACAAAGGGTCAGTACAGTATTTCTAGACTGTTATGACACACCCGCTTGAGCTTGTTCATTCGCTTTCTGTAATCCAGGTGAGCGATGTTCTCCCTCCGATGTGCCAGGAGGTCAGGACATCCACCTGTCCATCCTCTTCATCGCCTTGCAACTCCTCTCAGTGGGTGTTTGTGGTCAATGTGAGTGACAGCATCAATGGAGTGGGCATCGACAACGTCACCATTCGTGCAGGCAACGGCACCCTCAACACAACCACAGTGGTCAGGCCAGGGGGCGAGAACATCACCGTGGCCTCCTACCAGGCCTCCTGCTGTGAAAGTAGAGTGCATCTGTCTGCTATGGACAAGGCCGGAAATGAGGTCATTTGCATAGGCCAGGCTATCCGAGAATCCACCACAGTTGCACCTTTGACGACAGCAACTAACATTTTCACAGGCAATGGAGGGCACGCATTTCGCACGTCACATTGTCTCTGGATAAATCTTGTCTCAATCGCACTTTGGAGATGAAACTAATTGCAGTGTTCCCACACGATTTGCATACTGTAAAAGGGCTTATAATTGCTCGTAGATGGTGTTAAGTCACTACTTGATGGTCCTCAGCTCACGTCAATATAATTTTTATGCACTAATGTACTACAAGATGGCGGCAAACCAATGTTTAACGAGACAGTGCTTTGGTCTGAGCACGAAACAGCCGATAGGGGAGTTGATTTTTTTTTTCTTTTTCCAGCAAATAACAGAGAACAGAGTATCCCCCTCCCCCAAATCAGTGGAAAGGTGTGGGAACACTGTATATCAGTTGGAAGAAACATATCTGGTACTTTGAGCATTTGTATCTAGTTATTTATGGATAGAGGTGTATGCAGTTACAGTTGAGTTAGTTTGTCTATCAGGAAATCAAATGATCCGATATTGTGTTTTGATTTAGTGTGTAAAAGTACATTGTAAGAGCAGTAGTTCTAGTCAAGTTGTGAAAGTGTAACTTTAACCAACGCATGAATTATGGAATGAAAAGACACATTAGAACTAACAACTCTGGTAAGTTATGACGATGTTGATGATGATTGGAGTGGGGAGGGGGGGTGGACCATTTAGAGATTGTATGGGAAATAAGTTTCAAATCAAAATATGAATATAGCATTATAAATGGCAAGCAGCATCACAAATCCTCACAAAGGTACCTCAGTGCGCTGGCGGATATACGGATTGGAAAGGGGTGGCGGCTGCCACCTCCACTGAACGCTTTGCCACTCCAGTTGCCACCTCTACTGTTGTCAATGAATCAATCAATGATAAATTAACACATCCATTCCCAAACCACATGTGAGCGCTTTTTTTTTTTATTATCCAATCGTTATATATATTTTTTGGAATAATTTTGTTTTTTTATGCATTGGAGACCCCTGGGACCGAGTCAATGTGGTGCCCAAGGCGAGTTTTATTTGGCGGCCCTCTCCATCGACGTTTTACATACGCTTACAAGAGAAGCAGAATTTTTAACATTGCCTTTAATACCATCCATCCATTTTCTAATTCGCTTATCCTCATGGAAACTTCTTTGGCAAAATAAGAATCTGAAGAAACCCTTTCTCTCGTGGTCTGGTATCTTGTGTGGGAAGAGCACCATACTTCTTTGACGCATTCTGCCAATGGAGCTCAGCACTGCCACCTGTCAGCAGCAGCACTGTGCTGTCAGGGCTCCACCGTGCATTGTCCATCCGCCAATCACAAAGACTTACCATGTCACACACATTCATCTAATATATTAGACAGACTGTTGAATGTCAGCATGCTCAGTGTATGAGTGATAAAAACACTGTGTCATAACACATTTATATTGCTGACATGAAGCCAAACAGCAATGCCTCTTGTCTGAGGGAACAGGCCAATAACTTCCTGCATTGATTAATGTGTGTGTAGTCTCTTGAAGCACAAAAAGCCCGATGACGCTTCCTTTCTTGGCCATACATTTGAACAGGAAATATAAAATTCAGCTGTTTAAATGGTGAAACATTTGATATTGTTGGATTGAAAAAGAAAATCAATGTACCGGTAAACCTCCAGACCAGAGAGCTAAAATAGATTTTTTTCTTTTAACTCTTCACATGCAGAGGAGGGGAGCCTCTACCTCCCCTGCCTGTCCTAAGTGCAGTTCCCTGAACCCCTGGTTTCAGAACCATTTATAAAATAAAAGTATCTTTGTTTTTCTGCAAAAGTGACAATGTGGTAAATCTGATGAAGAAAAAAAAAAAGAAAATCTTCTGATTACATAATACATTTTATGTTGCCTACCAAGACTAATTAAAGCTGAAAAACAAACCTTGAATTTGGGAATGCCTGCCAGCTGCCATATTCATTTAAGTTGAAGCAACAGAATGCAAATGTCAAGACAGAACAAAGAATTGTGCATCAAATAGCTTTTTTATTATTATTATTATTATTATTTATCTTGCTCAGAATAGTAAAACAATAACTACTAAAGAACCCGGTGAAATATATCAGATACAATTATCAAAGTGGAAGAACTCAGCAACTATCCGATCAACAATTTTGGGGGCATACTGCACAAACCAGAAGTGAACAAGGATACACAGTACTTCAATCATTTACAGCTTCTAGTTTGTGGGACAGGTCCCAATTGTCAGGGTAAGCATGAAAACAAAATTGGAGCAGAAAAAAAAAGCTGGGTCCTTTAAAATGACTTAATCCTTCAAGTTCAGCCACAAAAAAGGTTCACTACAGAGCACAACTTGAAAAGTAAAAAAGTAAATCACCTCACCAAAAAGAAACCCTTTTACTAAAAAAAAAAGCAGCTACTATCATACGAAGTGCACCACGACCACCGGGAGCGTCACTCAATGGAAACTTAAGACAAGGCATTCATCTTAAAACACTGATTCCTTCTTCGATACAGACATGTTCATGAAGCTGCCGACCGCATCACGTGACAAAAAGACCCTTCTGTCTATTTAAAGACTTTGTTACAACAGTGAAGCATCTCTGAACACATTCAGTGTAAGGAAGTTCCTCTACTAATCAATAACAACAGATTTCACGTTACTCTTTTAAACAGAGCAGACCATTTTACATCGGTTGAATTTTATTTTATTTTTTTAACTGTAACAGCTCATGATAAGATCAAGTGTATCCCTGACGAGAGGCGGTAAATACCAGTTGTCTGTGTACTCTTTACAAAAGTTATATAAGATGATTTAAGACAAAAGCTGCAGTTAATGATAAACAAATTCCATTTTGTTTGTTTTTGTTCAACAAAAGCAAGTCAGAAACTGTACAGAATATTAAAGAGATTTTATGCCAAGTAAGACAGCAAGAAGGCTCTCATGTTGCCACTATAACAAGATCTCAATAGAACACCTTGTTCCATTCTCCAACAAAAATGGAGGGTGCCAAACGCGCATGGGATGTCAATCGCAAAACCAATAACTCAATGGAGAGAGGCATAAAAAGGGAAATTGAATAACATGTTAGCCCTGACACATACAAACAAACCTCAAATGATTTACGCCCTGGAGAAACTGAGCTAACGTAAATGTTTGTGATCTTTTAGTCGACATAAAAAAGTGGAAAAAGCCTGTAGGCCATTGCATTAAGAACATGATTTAATCCAGGCATATGGAATGTTCTAAATGTGCAGTTGATTAGAATGCTCTGTATTAACGTGACAGAAAAATTGTGAGAGATGTGAATTACTTTCATAAGGAATAAACCACTGAGACAAGCGCACTTTGTCATTTGCTACTTTCACGTGCCATTTTCGGCCAGCAGATCTTCAACACATGCAAATTCACTTCAAACGTTTGTAAGGTCCGAATCATTTGGGGCATTAAGTGCATGTCTCGTGATGCCTAGCTCAGTTTACCTGTGACACTGTAGCCCACGTGCGGATGAGATCACAGGACTCGAGTGGGATTTCATACTAAGAGGACTGCACAAATAACAGCAAAACAGACTTTGGTGGCTAAATCCTGTGTCCTAGCATATGCACCATGTTCGGTGAGGCAAATGCATTCGCACAAAATTGTCCAGTTCATGGGTATTGTGATTACGTTTTCTTTGTATGATTACCTGCTAAATTCTCTTCGCCATTCTCAAAAACTGTGGTAGAAAAGAGGTCAATAAAGGCCATGGAAATGTGATAGAATTTAAGTGCTGATATATGTTGGATTACATGTTCTGTGTGACAATGCAGCTGTGGCATGCAGAGGCACCGAGTTGTATTTTGTTGTCTTATATTCTCTTACATGCTGGCAATCTCACTGAAAATGTCTTTAATATAAAATGATAGAATTGCATCATCAAATGCATCGAGGCGTGCAATCTGATAACTGCATATACAAACACACTTCTTGTGATATACCGGTACATAAATTAGCAACATTCCATGCAGCATATAGAAGCACTTTGTCTTAACTATTCAATAACTCCCTGTAAATAATACAGTTTGATGTTCATACTGTCTCTATTCATTGAAAAGTCGGCATCTGCATATTTTTTAGTTTATTTCATTGAGAAAAGATGTTCTTGTTTTTTTTTCCCCCTACTAATGGATATTGTATATAGTTTTCATCGGGTCGAGACAATATACTGGTAACATGGCAGTAGAGAATGATTCTTCGTTCAATCACTCGTCATACGACACCGATGCAGTTAAATGCAGGCTAAAGTGTCTGCTCTGCGAAGAAAGCACATTCTCAAGTAAGCTTGATGCACATGCCCCCATCTTGAGAGAGAGCTTTGAAGTGAACCTGCCCTCCAGTCCCCCCACCCCCTACGCAATACGACAAAGTGATTTGATGAAGTCGGTTCACATTTACAGTACTGTACAAAAGCCGCCTCAAACGATTGTTGTTTTAATGACCTCTTTCACAACAATCATTTTGACTTGTACAGTTAGCGAGGATTAACCCCCCCAAACCTCGCAAAAATATAAATAAATAAAAATACAAAAATGATTCCCAAAGAATTTATAGAGCGACGGGTCAAGTGACCCATTAAATCTTGGTGAGACTGTATAAAGGTACTGATTGATTATTGTCATTCCTCACTACAAAGGAGTTAACGGGACTGTCTTGAACCAGGAAGTAGCCTGTCGTGTAATGAGAGCGAGAGTTTTGTGGAGCACTGCGTGCCACATGAGCCGTCCAAGCATACATACTGACCAAGAGTTCAGGTACGGTCTCCTGTCATGCCAAGATCGCCTGTACTTAATGGCTTTACGACGCATAGGCAAATTTAATGATTGTAAACATTCTGAGGGTTCAGTATTCGAAGGTATAGGCTGTGTTGGAATATAAAACGTGGCTGTTTGGCAACAAGCAAGGAGAGGAAGGTTACGTGACATCTATAAGTAGAAGAGTGGAGACCTGAGGTATGAACACTGATCTTGTCATCCTTTCTCTGCGTATTAAACGAAATGATGATAGCGTAGGGCCCTAAAAACATAACTGTGCAGCCTTTCTGATGCTACTGCACTTTGTGTTATGACTAAATGCAAAAGGAAACCAGTGACTCTGTGGCACTAGTATAAGGCTAATATATAAACTAGTATAATTTCTTCTAATACCAAGTAAGGAAAACAAAGGAAATGGCAAATGCAAAGGAGCTCCGTTCAACAAAATAATGATGAATCCTCTGAAGTGGAAGTAAAGGTCAGACAAATCAGGATTTGAGCCCAAGGAGTTTCTTATAGAGGGCCGTTTTCGACTAAAACCTAAAAAAAGCCATTTGTGTTGTTTTCACCATCCTTTTGAGAACGTTACGAAGAGTAAAAATTGTGTCTCAAACTGTCGGATCATTGTTCACATGACATCATCAACGCTGAAAAATTGCTAAGCTAATTTGTTACATTCTTAACAACAAGAGTAGATCATCGGAATAATTACGCATGTGCACGTATCGCTCAAAATCATGAGCTTGATAACAGCTCCAATGAGGTGTGAGATGCGCTTTAAGACAAGTCGTGCATGGTACGGTCTTGGCATGCCAAGTATAGTGCTGTGTGAATGGGGACAGTTTTGTTGTCTTCATGTTTGAAGGAAAAACAAACAAAAAACTTTAATCGACCTGCAAACATACGCTAAAATCACAAGGGCTTATTTTTTAATATTCAAAGCCTGACAAGCTCTCATTGGGAATGCCGAAAGAGTCTGAATATTTGGAGGTTAGACTAAATTGAATGAGATACTGGAAAAGCAACAGACCATAAGTGCGGGGAAGACATTCAGAGAAGTCCATCTACTGTTCTCCCATCTCAGCCAGATTGGAACTGGAGGAAGGCGACGTAGAAGATTGAAGGTGATTCAGAGACGGAAGTGGGACGGTAGCGGATCCCTGCTGCGCACCGCTCGGAGATGGCTCAGGAAGAGTCAGGGTTTCTGGAGCTGACTTTTTGCGGGGCCGGTCCTTGGAGACCGAGAGGGAATCGGGCGCATCGGTGCACAGGGGAGTGGATGGGGCGCTGGCGGGGCCGGTGAGGGAACAGGAGGACAGAGGGGTCTCGCTAATGGAGATCGATGGGGGGAACATCCCGATCTTCTGGTTGGTGGCTTCCTGGATTGTCCGCTCAAATTCTCTCACCTCATCCATTGTCATGTCTGGGTTGAGAAGAGATGAAGTGACAACAATGTGTTTGGTAAAAACTGAAAGAAGCTGAGTGAAAGTGGCACAAGACAAACCGACGGTAATATTTTGTTTCTTTTTGTATGATTTAACTGGATTTGGATGTTCTCAAGCAGAACACAAATCTTTCCTTGTGAGGATAAAAACAAGTGGGGGATCATAAAGATCATCACAGATTAAGGGTTCAAAATGAGCAAAAAGTGGAATGATGGAGTGAAACAAAAAAAACAAAAAACAAACAAACAAAAAAGAATGGAAAAAACACATACGCTTGCTTTGTCATGGATGTCTATGGCATCCAGTGAAGATGGATTTGTTGTGGAATGCTCTGCCTGTTCATGGCAAACCTTAATGTTGGTTTGCTCATGCATTTTGCTCTCGTAATTCCGGACGTCATCCCAAGTCATATCTGGAAGAAGGAGGAAGGGAAGGAGCAAAACTGATACCTCCTCTCAAAAGGCACTCCGGTCAGGTAGTGGAAGGAAGGAGATGAAAGTGGCAAAAATGCATTGCGCAGAAAGCTTAACTAGAGGACTAGTGTGTAAAAGTACAAGCATCCCAAGTAGAAGTGCCACACGGAAGATTTTCAAGATGCAGACAAAGCACAAAGCCCTGAGTCCAAGGATGTAAGCTGGGATGGGTTTGGTGATTCTCCAGCCAAAAGAAATCCATATGTTAAGATTAGCAGGGGCGGGGAGGGTAGGTGAGTGGAGAATGCACAAGCACTGCAGACTGAAGTGTTAAAAGTCATTCCAAAAGGATAAACTCAGTTCTGGAGGTGTAGGACGGGTAGCTGTTTGGTTAACATGTGAGGGTTGCAGGTAAGGTAGAAAGTACATGCACATTAATAAACAATAACATTTCTGCAATATTCATAATAGATGTTTAAATATCTGCCTAGTCTCATACACGATATGGAAAAAAAGGTTTTGGGAGCCAAAGCCATTACACCCTCAATACGTGCCATTAGTTTCTCCATGTGGACATAAGAGCTTCCATATTCCGGATAAATTGGTCAAAGATGATATTGCCAGATTCAGAGTCTTGCGTAGAAGGAGTCAAAAAGGGTCTACCCTAAACTATACCCACAAAGTTGGAAGTATACAGTTAGAACTCTTCAAAGTGTTTAAGAAGATGAAAGATTTATATTTATGGGAGACAAATGGGTCGTACTCACGCCCTTGATTGATTACTAATAAAATCACGTTTCAATTCAGTTAGTTTTTTGCCACTAGAATGAGCAAGTACACTAATAGTGAATTCATGCACTTGTGTAGTGGAATGTATGAGAAAATCCAGTCGCTCAGTAAGACCTTTAAAAGTGGCCGATAGGGCCTCTGTATTATACGACGATTCACTGACCTACTCTCTTTTCCAATACTTTTGTCTATATTGTACGCATGAAATCTGTAAGCATTATCCTTATCATAGAAAAGATGACATTTTGGAGCCTGAAGGCCGACTGACCCACCAATCCATTCATCCACCCAAGCAAAGGCCTGTCTGTGTCCAAGCAGCAACACATCCCGAATCACCTGCAACACAGAAACAGTTTTGCTGAGGAATGTTGTGCAATATGCCCTCGTCAATCTTCAAATTTACATACTTCAAAGTTGAGAAACACGCGGGCATTTGCAGCACATGCACAATTACCTTACTTATGTTGTTTTGGTTGATACTTTGGATGGTAAGCAGATTACATTCGCATGCAGCCAAAATAGCATGTTTGAATATGTGTTTTATCAATAATCACCGCCAATGAAGCTCTGTTTGTTCAACCTACTTCCTTGTTGGCGGAATGATTTCTAAACCAAGTTTGACAAAACGTTGACTCTGACCTTATGCACAAACTGTTCCACACGTGTCTGCAGACCCCACACCTCAAACTTGACTGTGACCAGTTTGTACGAGCACATAATGGGATGCTGCGTGTCCCTCCATCCCTCCTGAAGCATGCCCCGCGACGTCTTCTCTGACTTGAAGTACCGCAGGTCCTGCATTGGTGCATTAAAGATACGTGTCTTGCGATGAATAGAACAGAGGGTGAGGCAGTCTGAGTGTGTTTCAATATTATTTTTTAATGAGACTCAATGCAATGGAGAGAGACGAGTAACGCATCCTAGAGGGAGAGCACCATTAATGAACAGCTCATTGTATGTATGGAGCGTTTAGCCCAGAGTTAGGCCAACTTTGGACTTAAATTGTAAATTGTCGAGTGACGCTTCAGTGTAACCTGCAAACAGTTTGAAAATTGCAAAACTCCCCCTTTAAAATATCGATTCATACATTAGGTCAGAACCCCCCCCCCCCCCGCCCCCCCAAGTAATCACTTGTATTAAGATTGAGAAATGTCCATATCCACATTCTCTGAAGAGTCATGTTGAATGTTTTAAATGTATAGTCGATTAGAAGACTACATTAGGCTAGAGTTTACCATGGTCCAAAAGATGTTGTTTCAGATAAAATTGGCCACTAAAAGTGAAAGGATGGATCATTTTCAAAATGTCAACTGCAATGAACCTGGTGAATATTTTCATTTGTGACTAACACGATGTCTAACAGTCTTTTACGGCTTTCTTATGTAATTGCCAATGAGAAGATGCTGGTAACAGACACAAGGAAAACGCCCACCTCACCTCTGACTCCTTGTAGTAGCGGTCAGGGATGTCGTCGTAAGCAATGTCGACAAAACACACTTCCCTCTCCTGGTCCTTCAACTCAGAGTCAAAGATCTATTGAAAACAAATACTTGAGTTGACCTCAGTGAATATGACGACAAAACAACTCAGAATTGCTTTTGAGATAAAGGGTCGTTGCGTACTCACAAAACGAGGTCTGAAAGCTGTGCAAATTTTCAGATTTTGTCAGTAGACTTTTAGTTTGTATTCTACGCACTCTTGATACGTGAGACCCCAAGGCTGGACTGTGATCATATTGTCAACACCTGACATACCCTTTAGGGGGCAGTATGTCCACGTTTATTTCCTCACAATTACCTTCAGCGCTTCAATGACAGTGATGACACTGACACTGATGCGCCACAACAATAAAAATGCTGAAAGATTCAGTGTAAAGTCAAATACAAGGGTCCTGCAATAAATTATTTATTCATGCAATAAATTATTTATTCATGGACTCTGCTCTTCACTACTATGTGTTATGAGCATAAGACCTTCCAATGGTCACCAAATAAATCACACGGTTCTCTGTCACGATAAAGTAGGGGCTGGGTGGTGTGTGTGTGTGTGTGTGTGTGTGTGTGTGTGTGTGTGTGTGTGTGTGTGTGTGTGTGTGTGTGTGTGTGTCTCACTCGGTCTCCTTTCCGCAAATTAAAATTGCAATTTTCTAGGCAACTTGTCTGTCATTGGGCCAAACCTCTATCCTATATGATGCCACACAATGCTTTTACCAATGTGTGATCCCACCACAAAAGAGGACAAGAAATACCAAGAAGGAGAAGTGTTCATATTCCCATAGAACCAGTAAAGGAATTTCTACCTGCAGTTGCTGGAACTTAAAGATTTCACCGAGAAACTCAGCAGTACAAACCCCACCCCAAAGGTTCAAGGACATTTCAAATCTATAACATAGGGTCTTCTTGTCCTTGTTCTCGTCTCCTCGGCCCCAGTAAATTACCCCAGAACAACATTTAGACAAATTGGAATACAAATTGGTTAGAAGAGGAAACCAGGCTATGTGTGTCTTTCGCACTGTTTAGGTACAGTGTCGACATTATGCTGTACATCATCTTCATCTTTCAAGGAACAGCATTAATCCTTCAGTATCCCTCGAGGGGGAGATTACAGTAGACTGTTACATTTTTATACACACATACACGAGGGATACTCATGCCGATAAGTTCGACAATTTCTTTGGCAGACTCAAATCCCACGCAAAGTGATCTTCAATAATATAAATGGCTCATGCTGTGCCAAATTTTATGATATACAGGTATAATGTTATGTACTTTAAATTCAAAGTGCACTTACATTATCATTGATGCCTTTGTTGTCCTCGTATTTCGTCTCTATGTGAATGGAGAACTTGGGAAGGAACGAGCACTGTAATCATGGGGGCGGGGGTGATGGGAGGGGAGCAACAGACTGTATTTAAACATGTGCAAGTCGACTTAATTTGTTACTTTGCTCGATAATTCACATTGCCTTTTTCTATTTGAACTCTGGTTTATGAATCGTACCATTAAAGCGACTCGTAAACTAAGCGGTGCTTTACAACTTTATGGTACTGATGAGAAGAGATGCTGCAGAAGATGCTGTCACCTTAAGCTTGAATGCATTTTGGCACAGAGTCACTTGACAGAGTAAATTCAGCCTTCATGTGTCAACACTGACACATGCATGGCAAATTACTCCCACACTTAAATAAATATCAGGCTTTCTGTCACTGTCTTGTCACTGTCTTATTTTCCATCCCATAAATGGCTGTGACTCATGGTGTTGACATTTCTCATCGACATAACAGACATCCAGAAGTAAGGAGAAGGCCAATATTACACCGTGATTTTTCAATACTTCTATCAATGAATCACAGTGCCCTCTTTGTTAACAGTGTCATTATTTCAATCATGTATCACGTTATTTTGGAGGGGAAATGATCTCTCTCTCCCCCCACTGGCATGTAATAACTTCAAAGTAATGTTGTAGTAAAAGTTAGAAAATAGTGAGTCAGTCTTCTCCAAGGACATCTGGACTGTATGTTCGAGTTTAAGTTATTTGCAAGTATATTGAACGTTGTGTAGAGGAAAAAAATATATTTTAATTGAATGCCGCTGATGTGTTTAGTTTCTAAAGACACACCTAACAAGCTTCCTCTCTCTCTTACATTCATGCACAATTAAGATCCAATTTGATACATGTCCAAAAATGGTAGAAAATATACTTACTGTATATTCTACAGGGTGGAGAATCCACATCGGGTCATGTCCAGAAATGCACAAAAACAAAAGAGAAAATTAAACACTCACAGCTTCCCAAATATCTTAAAATATGAAAGCCTGTAATTTGATAACATAAATGAATGAAAAGTTTGCTGAATCCATGTTCATATTTTAACGCTGCTTGCCAACTGAGGCCGAGGGAGGAACCCAAGCTGCACAAGTGTGACTTGCGGTGCCATCGCTGCGTCACCATCAATCTAGTCGTTGAGTGTCAGCATGGCATTCAAGCGCGCACTGTCTGTTCTATGGGCTTTTCTCTTAAGGTACCTTGTGCGCAGGTACTATAGTTGGCAGCTTTATCGTAGCACTGGGGCATGCGCCTTATAAGCCGTGTGGCTCAATAAATGAATAACTCGTAATCATGTCATGTCACCAAGGAGAGTTCTGTTTTTATTGGTGTGGGTTTCCTAGTCTACCGTTTTATGTAAGGCAGCATGCTGTGGAGTTTAGATGTTTCCCTCGATGCTCGCGTGGGTTTTCTCCAGGTAGTCCTCTTCCTCCCACATTTCAAAAACGTTAGCCTAGTTGTGAATGTGAGCATAAATGGTTGTTTCGATATATGTGCCCTGTAGTTGACTGGCAACCAGTCCCCTGGTTGCCAGTCAACTCTCGCCCAATGTCAGCACTACCGAGAAATTCCAGCCCACAAAGCCACTCAAGTACAACTACAATTCAATTTGAACCAGGCATCTCAAACAGATGGATGATAATAAATCTAAGTTTGGGTGTGGCTGGAGCAAGGCAGCAAAGTTGGACTTGCCACAGAACAAAAATCTCTCTTGGGGGTGCAAAGGCCAACCCCCTTTAGCTTAAAATGGTCCAAATCTGATTTCTCAAAAGTTAATATTCTTTGATTTCTGTAGAGCAGGCTGATTATCTTTGCATTAAGTCAAAACAAGATATTTATAAAACATTAGCTTTTATTTTGGAGAACAATGATCAACATTTCCCCCTATATTCTGACATGGTACGGACTAAACCAAAAACTCTATGATAGTCAACTCATGGAAAAAAGCAATAATCATTTTAATCTATTGGATAAATGAATGGTATTTGCAGTCACAATAGGAATAAGCTGAACTTGACATGTAGTTGAACCTGAAACCGAGAAGTATAGCGCTTCTCATTAAACAATTGCCACGAAGTCGCTCTCAGTTTCAAAAATGTTGGCAAGTACACCACACCCACTTCAGGGAAATTGTTGTTTATTTTGATTAATCGATGGAATAACTAACACTATAATCAATTGTAAAATTATTTGACAGCCCTAATTCAATATAACTCATTTTCCAGTAGCATATATTTGTTTTATTTTCAAAGGTCACCGAATTAATAAAACACTGTCTAATCATATATGAATAAAAATTTATCCCGCAATGGGAAGCATTTCAAGTTAGAGTTCGTATTGTTTGTGCAACAGCAGTATGCACTTTCCCACTTTGAGTACCAAACACTGTCGCTTCCTGTAAGGTGAAACCAAAGGTTGTGTCATTGTTAAGTGTGCATGTGGAAGTCACCTTCAAGACAGTAAAAGTCAAAGCAGATGCTGATGGTTGTAACATGCTAACCTGTGATGGTGTAAGGGTAATAGTTCCACGCCTTCTCGGTCACGTAAAAGATTTTCGGAACCACTGCTCGAGCCCAGCTGGGAAGTTTACTGCAGAGACAGAAAGCCATGAGGTCCTGCTGAAGCAGACTTAAGGCTCGAGTAGCTACTGTAATCAAAGCAGTCATCTTGTTCGACTGGCTGACAGCACAGATTCGTGGATTCAAGAATTGTGACTTCCAAAGTTGCTCGGAGACATGCACAGAGGTTTTCGCCCCGCACTGTGCAGTGTTTAGGTTCTTTTCAAAACACAAACAATCAGGCAAAACAATTAAAATTCAAAGTGTAAAATATATTTTTTTTAATGGTTACAAAAAATCACTGACATAATTCAAAACCATAGACACGCAGAGGAAGACAACCATTCGCACCGGCAGACCACTTTAAGTAATTACCTCACAGGTTTTTTGACTGCAGGAGGGAGACGTCTGAAAATAACAGTCAGTTGTGCTGACTTTTAGAAGTCTATGGGCTACACTATCAACTAAATTAACCCGCAGCGGGTGGTGGATTTGCTTGAGCTGTGGACTAAATACTGCACTGTTTACACACACACACACACACACACACACACGCACGCACGCACGCACGCACGCACGCACGCACGCACACACACACACACACACACACACACACACACAAGTAGATGGAAGTAGATGAATGGAAACGGCTCCTTGAGCTTTTACTTTGCTCCTGCAGGCTAGCACTGTGCCGAGTCAGCATGAATGGTCCGCCTGCATGGTGAATGCTGACACAGGTGATTGTGCTCCGATCAGTCGCCGGCAACGTCTCTGTCCATCTCTTTTCTCCCTTCTCTCCTGCTGTTGTTCTCTCCTTTTCCATCATATGCGGTACTTGACTGGTTTAATGCATGTTAAACTTTACATATTAAACTGTATCATGCAGTTGAAATTTTTCTTGGATGAACATAACATCTTGGAGGTCTTCCAGTCAGGTTTCAAGACGATGCATAGCACGGAGTCAGCCCTGTTACGCGTTTCTAATGACATCCTCCTGGCAAATGACTCTGGAGACCACGTGTGTCTAGTTTTATTGGACTTAACTGCAGCATTTGATACAGTGGATCACAGTATTCTGCTGACTCGTTTGCAGCACTTGGTGGGCATTGGAGGCAGTGCTTTTGAGTGGTTTAGGTCCTATTTAGCTGACAGAACCTTCTGTGTCAGCCTTGGCTGCTCTGAGTCACGCACTGCTCCCCTGTCATGTGGTGTTCCACAGGGCTCAATTCTGGGGCCTCTGCTGTTCTCGCTGTATCTGCTCCCATTGGGTTCCATCTTAAGGAAACATGGTATTCCCTTCCACTGCTATGCAGATGACTGCCAGATCTGTGTCCCACTGAGCAAGAAAGACGCCTTCTCATTAAGGCCACTCCTATCCTGTCTGGAAGAAATCAAAACCTGGATGGCACAAAATTTCTTGAGATTCAATGAAAAGAAGACAGAGGTGATATTGTTTGGTCCCAGTGGCCCTTGTACATTCCATCCTGTAGACTTGGGCCCCCTTTCTCCTTATCTTAAGTCAACGGTCTCAAACTTGGGCCTTAAACTGGACAGTGATTTCAAACTCGATCGGCAAATTGGTGCCGTTGTTAAATCCAGCTTCTTTCACCTTAGACAGCTGGCCAAAATAAAACCTCTCCTCTCACGTGAGCACTTTGAGACAGTAATTCATGCCTTTGTCACATCCCGGCTCCATTACTGCAATGCCCTTTACTTTGGAGTCAGCCAGTCCTCCATTAAGCGCCTTCAGCTGGTCCAGAATGCCGCTGCTCGCCTCTTGACTGGTACTCGTAAGAGGGAGCACATAACTCCTACTCTGGCATCCCTTCACTGGCTCCCCATTCATCTTAGAGTTATTTTCAAGATCCTCTTATTTGTTTTCAAATCTCTGAATAATCTCGCGCCACCTTACCTCTCTGAGCTCATCCGCCCCTACACACCTGCCCGGCGCCTCAGGTCTGTGGACCAGACTTTATTAGAAGTACCAAGAACTAAACTGAGGCTCAGAGGGGATCGAGCCTTTTCTGTTGCTGGTCCCTCTCTCTGGAATGACCTCCCACTGAACATTCGGCAAGCCTCCTCGCTGCCCATCTTCAAAACCCTCCTCAAAACTCACTTGTATTCTTTGGCATTCGACTCAGCATGACTTAGATTTGTTCTTGGTTTTACTGTTTGGTGCTTTCTACCGCCTTTATTAACGATTTGTCTTACTGTTTATTGTGCATGTTAAATTGCTCCATGTACAGCACTTTGTATGCAGCGATGGCTGTTTGAAAGTGCTCTATAAATACTGTTGACTTGACTTGACTTGACTTGTATCGCAGAGTAGATCACTGTATTTTCATTTATCCTCTGTAATTAATTACCTGCACAACAGGGATTTTTTTTGTTTGCAGGATTGTGCAAAAAACAATTTATCCACAATTACACTTTGTTGGGGAGTGGGCATCCCTAATTTCCACGTTTGCTAATCAGCAACTAGCTTTGCAGTTAGCAAACGTAGCATGAGTCGAAATGCTAGGTATACCTTCCAATATTTCCCCTTTTGTTCAAGTCAGTTTTAAAATACTGCACACCACAGTGTGATTGTGTGCGACACATCCAGTCTCTCGTCATAAGTTGGAAGGCACTGTCTTCCGATTGGTCGATGGCGAAGAACGACATCGTACATGTGATACTATGCGGCAAGATGGAAAAAAAATTCTGCCATGCCAGACTTTCGTCGTCGTGGTCGTGAAGCACCCTGGAGTGTATATTAGAGTGGGTGACACTAGTTAAGAAAAATATATGTATCATAGATATCATCGAAAACACATTGAGGATCAAGGACTTCTGAAAACAGTAATACACAAGTGACAACCAATGGTGAAAGAAATACGCTGTCATTTTCTTCTACACGACAACTACAAGTGAGTTATGAGGGGTCTAACCGACTGACCTGTTGAGGTAGACCCGTTTTTCTGTGAACTGCCCCTGGCCGTGCATGGGGTCCTCAAAAGGTTCGTTCTGGACAACTTCCACACCTTCCCCTCGGTCGCTCTGCTCATGGCTGTGTTTGCTGATCATGTAAAGCTGCCCAATACGATACTGGAAGATGGAAAAAGAAAAATGTTACCGGGAAACACTGCAACATATCTTGGTATGTTTGGTCTCAAACAGATAGAACAGAAAATCCGTGTTGTTTGATGGCTAGTGACTGGCGGGCTGCTGTCGAGCAAAACAAGGCACTGGTATTACTGGCTGTCATGGACAGACCAAAAGCCTGCAGAGACGTGGAGGAACAACAACAAGCAAAGCAGCATCTGACAGACCACATGGGACACTTTCACTGCGTCTGAAGCTGCTACAGTAAAATCAGAGTCCGCCCACCTCTTCGTCCATCGCAGGATTATCGTGCATACTTTTAGTAGTGAGAATAAGAATGACTGTCTCCTCATAATTTCAAGAATGATTTTATTTATTTGAAGCAACATTTCATCCACTTGAAGGTCACCTCATGTTTGAATTGTTCAGTTTCAACCATGTTTTTCTCAAATGATTAACACACATAATCGTCAGGTAATCATCTACAAATGCTTTAGTTTTATCTGATATAATAATGTAAAGATTTTTATCTCCAGTATACTGTGTGGAGTTTGACCATTCTCCCTTTCGACTGGGAGCCAAGACCAAAATTAGGACAGGCGGTATAGAATACGGACGGATTGATTTGTTTTCAGTCACATGCTTTAAAGCAGCAAGGGCTGGAGGCCTGAAGATGGAAATTTAAAGCCAGCACACTCCCACTGCTGCTCTCTTTCTCTCTGACCTTTACCTGGCATGTAGCTGTGCTGGGAAATGCTGTCAGAGGGGAAAGACTACGCAGTCATCTGAAATACATTTAAATACGTGCCAACTCAGCACCCGCCTCTGTTGCAGATCACTCAAGCAATTTATTCACACTTTCGGACAAAGATCAATACAACAAACGCCTTCAGGTCCAGCCGGTCATCGGATGATGGCGAGAAATATTGCAGAAGCAAGCAAACACTGCAGCTTACTCGAGCATTTGCTGCGGCATTACCCAAGTGTACAAATGAAACATCCACTTTTCACTTTTACAAAGCCCCCCAAAAACAATGAAGGCGTTTCTAAAAGCAGCTGTGGCAAGAGTGACCGTGCCAACCACAGAGCAACAACTTCTTCAGGCCTCATAAGAAATGAGGGATTGAAGGACACTGATGCAGAGGACGAATTAAGGGTGAGAACACAGAGCAGAGTTGACGAAACACAGGTAGCATGACATCAGCCTCATTTCATCAAGACCTCAGCAGTTCCTGCTGGTTATCGATTCAGATTTCCAAAATCGATTCCATTCACCGTTCACTTTGATTGATGTTCGATTCAGTAAAGGAGTTCACATACCAATATTACTTTCATACAGAAGACATTCTCAGAAGAAGCAATGCTACACAAATAGTCAAAGCTTCTTGCTCTATTGGTAAAAATATGAATATTGACATTAAGAATTGAACCCAAATTAGGAACATGAATCATTTATGCCTTATTGAACATGACCTGATCAAAACAGTAAATAATCATTTAAATCGATTCCAACCACAAGGTAGGCTGTGTAAATAAAGTGGTGAAAACACATTACGGCTAATGACATTCACATTCCTATGACTGTCTTACAACGTTTCAGTTTACTGCTGACTTTGTGTTTCTTTAAAAATAAAAATAAAAATAAAAATAATCTGCCTTCAAGCTTGTTGCCGCTGATTTCAAGTGCTTCGCCCATCTTGTTATGATATGCACACCTGTCAACTCATAAGGTTTAGCCATAGTTCATACGGATTTTTTGGTGAATCTTACGTATATGGCCGTATCGCACAAATCATACGGATTCTGAAAATTTCCGTTTTTTTTCCCCCCTAACAGGTAGTTCCGTTTGTTTTTGCCCAGAATGGTGCTAGTCTACTCGAATGCTTTCATTTCCGGTAACTTTCCACGGTATGTCTAACCAGACATTGTATTATGGAGATCTACAATAAATATAATTGAAAGTTTCGTGGGTTTTTTTCTGCCATTATTTTGACATATAAATGCTTTGGTATGTTATAAGGATTTTTTGCTCTTTATAAGGATTTTTTTGGTAGTTTATACAGGTTGGCGCTCCGAAAAGTTGACAGGTATGGATATGCTACGCTCGCGTCGTGACGAGACCTTGTGTGAGGCAAGAAGTCACATTCATTTATTGGGGACAAGATGTATTAAAAGGGTTGATTTATGGTACGAATCGATATCGGGCTATAAAAAGGAAAATGGATTTGATTCGGTGAATTGATTTTTTAAACCCAGCCCTTCTCCCTGGCGACATCAACTAAAAATTACGAGGAGCCGTGCACAGTACATTCATCATGATTATTTGAACAGCGTGATGGCCACACATGCGATGAAAGATTACACAACAGCAAATGGAAGCTTGTATAAACTGATTGAACGGCTCTTCTGTTTACAGCCACTCAAGTAAAACAGGCAATCAGTCACGGGAATAATGCAATAATTAAGTATTCGTAGTTTGTTCTTATCTGGGTTCTTCACAAAATAATCATGTCGCAGTCCAACATTAAAGAGGCCTGTTTTCCTTGACCGTATTTGCCACTCTGATTTTTTTATTTTGTCCTTAAATGAATGAGTGGGTTGTTATCATGACACACCACAGCACCAAATACATTGATAAAACACACAAGTGCTCCAGAACGGCTGGTAATATTGAATACGTTTTTTTTTCTTTTTTTTAATCTGAGAAATTGGAGTTTGAACATCACTCGTCAATCTGATAATCAAGGATTCTTTTATTGTTTTGGCTAATGCTAAATGCTATCATGGGTGACAGTTCAACAGCTGTCAACAAGTCAATGCACTCATCATTATCCAACCATTTTGGTCCGTGTCGGGAGCTAGTGGTAGCTGGCTGTGCCGTTTACCTCGCGCCAGTCCAGTCCCACATTGCAACACTGGAAATATGCCACGAGAAAAACTCATCCGTCTCATTTCACGTCTAGCTTTTTTTCTATGTAACTGCACTGAGCTTTGTCCCGCCTGTGAGAATGCACCGAAATCTCAGAGGCCTTGAACACATTAACAGAAATGCTGTTTCACATCTTAAGAGGGCTTAAAAGGGTCAATGGGCTTGAGAGGTTACCCATATTGTTGGCAGAGAAACACACAAATATAATTTGATTTGTTAAGATGCATCAATCAATATGTGGTGTATCTGTCTCTCATGCTACACCCTCCATTATATAGAAATTCATCGAGACAGCATCAGACAGCATCAAGTCCAACATGTCCAGAGGCGGTTTATCCGCAGTGATGTAATGGCTTCACTGATGTCTTTCCATAATAAAGCAAGAACTCTTTTGTTTTCTCATTATAGGTGTCACAATATGGTCTACAAATTAACTCATCAGGTTGTATCGCCATTAATTTTGTTTAGCTTTTTATGTCAAACACATCTTACTGAAGCAATATTGTACTTAATAATACTATAATAATAATAATAATAGCATAGTTGCTGCCAGTTTGAAAGACCATTTTGCTGATGGTCACAAAATCTGAAATCTGAATTGTGGCGGGGGTGGGGAGCGGGACCTTTCTTGTGTTATTTTAATTGCATATTTCTGTTTGGGACCAACAGGTGGTTCTGTAGGGCTCCTCCTACAGCGACACAGCTGTTGGTCATCATGTCATTAGTAGGTTCTCTGTTAAAAGGACTCCCAGCCCGACCACTCAGTGTCGGGTCATTGTTTCTGTTGGTTATTGTTTGTGCCTTACTGTCATGAGTTTGTTTGTTTTTTTTGTATTGCTTTCACCTTGTTTTTGCATCTGCCATGGGTTTTTGTTGGTTACTTTGGGTTCTTGTTGTTTTCATGTCTTTGTTCTGGATTTAGGTTTCCTCAGTGTTTTGTTAATACCGTTTGTCAAGTTCACCCTGTTTTTCCCTCCTGCCTGCTTTTCGGGGTCCTCCGCCACCACGTTCGTGCCAATGGAAGATTTAAAAATTGCAATAGCAGTGACACTAACAGCATAAAAATAACACTGGGCTCAGTATAGTAACCAAGTTACTTTTAATATCAAGTAATCAGCGAAGCAGTAGTTACTTTTTCAATGTAACTGGCAAACTGTTCAGAAGTGGGAAAAAAAGGGAAACACTATCTTGGCTTCTTCCATGACTCATGAAATACATGGTGATAGACAGATACCATCAGGTATCTTCTATAACTATGAGTAGAATATGTTCCCAAAATTGAAGGGGGATAAAAATGACAGTTTTCGCTCATAATGTAAACTGAGAGTACTCGGGGGACAAACTGGGAAGGCAGACAAACAGACATTGCGGTACAAATACCATGTGGCCCCCATGTAGGATATAAAATGCGTAGTTCAAATAAAAATAGGAGAAAATTAATTATGTGAAGTGTCTTTTTTTGTGTTGAGCCGATGTCTGCCATTCACAGATGCCTTTATATGGTTATCTATTCCAATAAAGGAAAAATTTTACCCAACACAAAAAAAGGAGGCTTTGGTAATGAGAAGAGCACTCAATTGGCTTGTTCAGGGAGAGGTGATGCTTTAGAGGCTCTTGTCGAAATTTGAATCATGCAAACCTTCAGTAGCAAGTCCTAAAATAAAACCATGGAAAGGTGAAATTTGCATGAAACATCTCCATTAACAGCACTTACTGGCCACGTTGTGAAAGGCTTGGTAAGTTAAAAAAAACATAGATATTGCAAGCATTTTCTTGTTACTTATACCCTTATTATATTAGTGTAAATGGTATTAATGGTGCAGACTCCTTTGCACAATTTCATTTGAGGTGTCACATAGAGTTGTTATCATTTATTTGAACAAAACTAAGACACACACAACATCAGTGGCATACTCTCAAGTGCTGTTGCATTACCAATAAACATGACGTTGCACTTGTCAATTTGAATTTTAACCCCCCGTTGCACCATTTGATTTATTTATTCATGTATAACTTCCAAGTTTTTCATGACTGTTCGAATACTGCTTAAAATGACATGAAATGAAAGGCAATTCTCTGGGATCCTTTTTCACTTTATGATACAATGTATTCATAATTTAATATGGACCACCCAATAAAATGAAAACAAGAATATAATAAATAAAACACAAATATCAAGAGGCCAGATAAATACCAAAAAAATGGAGAAGCCCCACCGTAGGTGCTCACCAACAGCAGTGTGTAGAATCAAATAGCAACAGTTATACCGATGCATTTACTCATCAGAATAATTTGCCCTGGAAAGGAGAGGAATGAAGGTCAGTCGTAGGAAGACGGAGTACATGTGTGTGTGAATGATGGGGACCCAAGTACAAGAGTGAGGTCACAGGGAGAAGAAATAAAGAAGGTGGAGGATTTTAAGTACTTGGGGTCAACTGTCCAGAGCAATGGAGAGTGCGGAAAAGAGCTGAAGAAGCGTGTACAGGCAGGCTGGAACGGCTGGAGAAAAGTATCAGGTGTGATGTGCGATAGAAGAGTTTCAGCTAAGACCAAAGAAAAGGTGTATAAAATGGCGATGAGACCAGCCATGCTGTTTGGACTGGAGACAGTGCCACTGAAGAAAAGACAGGAGACAGAACTGGAGGGAGCAGAGATGAAGATGTTGAGGTTTTCGTCGGGAGTGACCAGGTTTGATAGGATCAGGAATGAGTACATCAGAGGGACAACTCCTGTTAGAGGTTTTGTAGAGAAAGTCAGAGAGGCCAGACTGAGATGGTTTGGACATGTCCAAAGGAGAGAGGGTGAACAATATTGGGAGAAGGTTGCTGATTCTTGAACTGCCAGGCAGGAGGCCAAGAGGAAGACCAAAGAGGAGGTTTATGGATGTAGTGAAAGAGAGCATGAAGGCAGCTGGTGTGAGAGAAGAAGAGGCACAAAACAGGGTTAGATGGAGGCAACAGATTCGCTGTGGCGACCCCTGAAGGGAAAAGCGGAAAGGAAAAGAAGAAGATACATTTAAATCTTACTTAAGTATTTCTGTTCAGGATGTGTTTGGTTTTTTTTTTTTGTTTGTTCTTGTTTTGTTTTGGGTTTTTTTTGGTATGATGAAGGTGCAGGTTCTATGAATTTTCTTGTCGGTTACATGGATGTTCATTGCAGATGCTTTTATTTCAATGTCGTGATTATCGCATAATCACTACAGTGTTGCATTGCTATTGTTGGCAAAATATCACAATACCATCCTTTGAAAGCAGCAATTTGGAAGTTGCAGTTCCCCTTTTTTTCGATGTAAATGACATTTTAAAAAATGTAAAGAAATAAAAACAAAATAATGAATAAATGCTCTCACTGCAACTCCATGGTAAAGGTTGGCTTGTGTAACACAGCTTTGGAGCCTTTCCCACAATCATTAATCAGACGCTTAAATAATCCCGTACGGCTGTTGGCACTGTGATGGACCCCCATCCCTTTGCACTTTCATTACCTGCCACAGCACACACATAAAGACGCTAACGCACACACACTTTCTGTGCACATTTAATCAACTGGGCAAGTGTACCGTGCGCTGGGCAGCCCTCTCTAGATAAAATTATTCTTGAGCTGTAAGCCTATGAGTCAATAGGGGCACCAGGAGCGTAATTAGTAGAAGCGTACATGACAGGAGGATGGAGCAGAAAAAAAGGGTAGAATGAAAACTGCAGCAAAGATTGTGCATGAGTACTTGATCGTGATAAATGCGATTTAAAAAAAAGTAATTGGTGTAAGCCATCTGAGCATGATAACAACCAATCTGTGACATCTGCTGTGTGTGCACTCGCAATGCCTCTACCTCCTGCTGCAGATAAACTAAGACTGAACAATGGCTTGGAACAGCAAAGATCCAACATGCTAAAACAAACCTGGTTGACTACTGGTTCTTGACATGAAGGTCGTAGCAGCGCCTTGTGAGGTACACAGCCAGCACACACCTGCTGCAGCCTGCCCAAGAGAGTAGTGTGACAACATGACATCATGAGCACGAGGGTCTGTGCATGCATGTCGGTGTGCGTGCATTTGTGTTGGGGTGCTTTCTCACTTGCCCTTTAATATCTCCTCTGTGATTTTCAGTTCTAGCCATGTCATTAAGTGGAAGCATTAAAGATTCACACAGTGTGCGTTCAGAACAATTAATTCATGACCACGTTTAGTGGAAAAAAGATGGATGTGCCAGACCTCCCTTCAGGACTAACGTGAATAGAGTTTAGCACTCACAGCAATCCCCAGCTTAGTGTATGTCGGGTCCAACTAAATATGACAATGAAATATTTGTCTTTTTGAGTTGAGAAAAGAGATCTCAGACCTAATCAATAAATACAGTACAATTTACAAACATGGCTTGTCGAGAACAAATGAGCTCATGAAGACCAGAATCGATCTGAAACGTGAATCAATCCGGCAAGAGTTCTAGTAGATGTTTTAAGTAACTCTCCAACTCTCCATAGTGATGATCACAATTTAATGGACTTTATGCATGGCAGCTGATGATGTATTTCCGGTGGAAAATACGGAGAGGTACAAGCTTCCGGCTTGCGCTTATTCCAAGAGACCAGGATGCCATCCACGAATAATAAGGTACCAGTGATACATCATTTATAGTAATCGGCATTATTTAAATAGATTGTGAATATATTTTAAAGAGTTTGATACTATCGCTATGTGTTAAATTAGGTTAGCACGCGTCCATGGCCTGAATGCAGAAATGGTACGTGCATTTAGTTCACTGAGGTGTTACTGAAGGGGCAAACAAAGACAGCACTGTAGCAGGAAGTTGGCTCTGGTGCGGGTTGCAGTCATAATTATAAGGGGGGGGGGGGGGGGGGGGCTTTGAACTGTATGACACTTGCATACAACTAATTTATGAATCAGTAAAAGACAGAAGGAAGAACAGACAACTAAAAAATATATAGTGATAAAAGAAGGTAGGGGGTTATGTCCCAGCGAAAACAGGGAGATGCCATGCAGGGAGCGGAAGGATGAAAGAACACTGGATAAATGGCAAATGTGATGGGGCAGAAAAAGAATCAGACAGACAGCGGGGAAGCCTGAAGAGAACAGAGACAATAGAAACCTACATTGAGGTGGTGGAGTTCTGATAAGTTTGCCAAAATTGGGAAAAAAAAGAAAAACAAACCCACAAAGACTACAGAAAAAAATGTAAATATACATGGCCACTTAGTTGCTTGATATTAGGCATGGGCCAGGTACTGGTTCAAAAGTTGCAAAACTTTCCACCAGCAGGAGGAGCTGTTTTTCTTCTTCAGTTTTCAATTAAGCCAAAGTCACACGACAACTATCCTCTCCCATTGTTGCTGCGAGCAGTCAGTGAGGGTACCACGGCTTTGTAGAGGCAAGATACAGTGAAACTCCTCTACAACGAAATCATGTTTGCAGAGAGAAATTTTTCACAACAGATGGTTTTTCACTCAGAAAGAAAAAAAAGGGAAAGAAACTGCGAAATTTACAATCAGCATTCACTTTCACTTACATCAATTTCTTGGATAATAATTTTGTTTCCGCCGTCTTTCATTTTGATCACTTTTACCCTCTCTTCCAGCATCAGAGCTCTTCTTGTCTTAGCTGCTTGACATCCAAGGGTCCGTTTTGTAGCCATTTTAGCAATGCAACATTCTTGCTGCGTCTTAAACTAACAATAACAAATATTTCCTGGACTACTGCGCATGTGTAAACCAGTGTGGTGGTTGCTATTGCCGTTTCTGAACGAAGCAGTAGAAGTCCTGTTGGATTAGACTTCGTTGTAGTGAATCTCGTGGCGAGGCAAGAGCAGAGAAAATGATTTCGTATAATGCATCAGGGGGTTTTGGTTCGTTGTATGGGGGGCAAGAAAGTGGGAATGGTGTTAATACATGAAGATTTTTTTCACACTAGGGGGTATTTTCGCCCATGTAGGTTTTGTTGTAGAGGGGTTCAGTGTATTATATTTACCAGCGTGCCATCCACCGCCAATTGACAAAGGCAATGTTTATATTTTACTCAAATGCTTCTCTGAAATTATCAGATGCAACCAGCTACATGAATGTCTGTCTTTTTTTTCTGCCCCTTAATCAACAAAACAAAAAGGGCATTCTTGTGAGCTCATTTCATACTGCCGCAAAGACAGACATGCTCCCCTCCAGAATCTGTCATTACAGTACCCTACAACTGCAGAAAAGGAAAAAAAATAAATCACCCAACCCCTCACCGGCTTCAACAACAACAGTCATTTTGTTCCAAGACCCTTTTTCTCCCTGGCGAAGATGTTTTTTTTTCTCTGTCTTGAGCTTCCCATCACGAGCTCCTCAAACGTATCCATTATCAAATGGCTTCTCCCGTTTTCCTTTCATCTACTTGTCATACTCACAGGCTGCTCTTGAATGTTCAAATAGTCTCTTACATACTTCTGCCTTGCCACTGTCACTGTGACCGCAAGACTGTCAAATACTCAGCGGAATAAAAATAGCCACTCGGTTGTTGTTGTTGTTGCAATGATGCAAAACAATAATAAGAATATGAAGAAATTCACAGGTAAGTCGTAAAACGTGTAATTGTTCAACATGTTTTACAAATACTATGAAAGGGGAGGAGAGAAATGTGGATATGCATTATGGTTTGCTCTGTATAAAATATGGCACCCTATCTTGCGAGGCAAGACATCGCACAAAGCAGTTTGTGCCATCTTGAGACATTGGTGTACTCCAAAGTGCCTTTTCACTGATTCCACTTTGTGCTTGTACATTTTGTGTCTGGATACTGTTGATGACCCATCTGACATATTGTCTTCATTGGTTTTTGGAGCCGTCATTCGTTTCACTATTACATATGAAGCGTCTGTGTGAACATTTGGAAAATGGTCCTGCAAGCATGTTTTCATGAGTGACTTCATTTGCTGTGCAAACACTGGCTAATCATGTGGTTAAATGACGAGGGAGGGACTTGGTGAGTAAACGTAACTCAAATGAAAAGGTCAAGCTGAGTGAATGCAGCTTTGATGGGAATGCCCACTGGGAGAGAGAGAGAGAGAGTGTGTGTGTGTGTGTGTGTGTGTGTGTGCTGCCTGCTCTTTCACCCCTTTGTCACTTTGTGGTCTTTCTGTAGTTCCACACAGTTTAACGTGCAATTCATCATTTTTTTCTGGCACTTAAATACCCTTGTATAAAAACTCAAACTGAAACAAAACAACCCAAAAAAAGGATGTTTTTGCAAGTTATAGTTGCTTATCTTGAGTGTCAGTATATACTGTCCTTGCAGTTTGACAGATGTTTACGCCAAAAATCAAATCGGAGTGACTTCACTGTTGATCTATCATCTGCATTGATTTCAATGGGGCTTTGAAGTATTTTTAGACTGCCTGATGCCATCTGGAATTGTAAAACAGGCATCACAAGACAATGACAATTTTTTGTATACATTAGACTAAGTAGTATGTACAGGTCAGGTACTGGTCAAAAGCATAACGTCTCCTGTACACTGTATCCACTAGCTAAACATGCACATCTCTCTTCCTTCAATCTCTCTCACCGCTGATATCAACACCCTTTGTCGTGCACATTGCTGATGTTCTCGTGAATGGCACTTCACACTGTGTTTGTGCACAAGGCCAGTGTTACCTTCTCTGCACAACAGAGTACTGTACATCAGAAAGCAGCCACAACCATGATCACAATATTTTCTCTAGCACCACGTGATGGTGGAAAACATTTTCTGATCAATGAACGGCAGTTGAACATCCATCCACGTACCGCTTCTCCTCACTCGGGTCGCGGGTGCGCTCACTCTTGAATTGCAGCTATTTTTAGCTGTGTGACTGGGTGATAGAATAACAACAAGGTGCAGAACTGCCTTTTTCACATCTGTCAAGATGTCAAGCTCCAAGTACCTTTATTACAATATTTGGACACCAGACGAGAACTACTGGTCACACAAATAAGGAACGGATGTCCATTCACCCACTTACTGTAATTCATCTCTACAAACAAAATGACAGCACTCCTCAGATATTGCGCAGAACAAGTTTGCAAGCGTGCATGCGTGTGAGTGTGGGCGTGCGCGTGGGTGGGTTGTGGGGGCGCTGAGAAGCAGAGCCTCAACTGATGTAAAAAATGAAAGTCAAAAGTATTCTTGTATTTTGGGGGAACAGTATGTTTCTAACTTGTTTAAATTAATAAAAGCGGCTCTTTCTCGTTCTGCTAGGATTAGTTAGCCCAAGGTACTACACGGTCCTGTTTCTAATACCTCATCAGTCAGGGTTCCAAGTGTTCCTTTGCTTCAATGGTCTGGTTTTGGTTTTTGGTTTTTTTTGCTGCCTTTAGTCTGCTCTTCATTTAAAAACTCAAATTCCAATGAAGTTGGGACATTGTGTAAAAATTTTATGTTCAAACTGGTAAGAGGTGTTTTGTTTTGTTTTGTTTTTTACGCTTTTGTTCATTGTAAACACCCACTGTTTTGGAATTTGATGCCTGCAGCCATTCCCTAAAAATTGGGGCAGGGGCATGTTTACCACTGTGCTATATCACATTTCCTTTTAACAACACTCAATAAGTGTTTGGAAACTGAGGACAGAAATTGTTGAAGCTTTATCAGTGGAATTATTTCCCATTCTTGCTTGTAGTACAACTTCAATTGCTCAAGTCTGTGTTAAGTTTTGTGCATCATAATGCACCACACATTTTCAATGGGACACAGTAAATACTCACACTCTTTTACTACCAAGCCAGGCTGTCCGAATCTTTCTTGGAAACGAGTATTTTCAGGAAACTTACCAATCGACTGCCGTTTCATAAAGAATGGTAAAAAGCAGAAATGTACTTTTTTCCCCTGATGAAAAAGAAGAGGGTTAAAGCTTTCTTTTGGTAGGTTCCATGCTGATTTAGCTCGAGAACTTAAATTTAGGGAGTTTGCATGTTCTCCCCGGGCCTGCGTGGGTTTTCTCCGGGTGCTCCGGTTTCCTCCCACATTCCAAAAGCATGCATGTCAGGCTGATTGGACGCTCTAAATTGTCCCTAGGTGTGAGTGTGGGCGTGGATGGTTGTTCGTCTCTGTGTGCCCTGCGATTGGCTGGCAACTGATTCAGGGTGTCCCCCGCCTACTGCCCGGAGATGGCTGGGATAGGCTCCAGCACCCCCCGCGACCCTAGTGAGGATCAAGCGGTTCGGAAAATGGATGGATGGACTTAAATTTTGTGTTGTCATTTGTATATACCCCAAATTATCTCTATACGTCTGATGTAGCACCTATTCCACCTGCCCAGAAAGTATGTGCGAGGCTGGTGAAATCTGACATGGTGTAAATATACAGTATTGGTATTGATACTGCTGTTAAGGTAGAGGCATTCCTACCAATTCTTTTGACCATCGCTTTCTACCCCCCAGCCATTGGAAAGATCTATTTTGAATTGTTTTGTACACATCAAAGTCCAAAATAGCTTTGTGTGTGTCAATTCAAATCGCCCACACATAGCTCTGTGACTTTCACAGCCTCCACAAAATCTGTTAGTACAACTGCTTGCTTCCATTTTTTTTGCCACTTATTAGCAGTACATGGTTGAAAATGTGAACCGATCCACAGTACGTAATTACTTTTCATTGTTGATGTGATCTTAATGAGCCATTTTATGAGGCTCTTTTATCATAAACCACTAAATGTTTGAGCTATAACAACGGTGAAATATTCACCTCATTTCTGCTGATGATTGGAAATCTGCAAACAAAATTCATCTGTTCGTTCTTAGGTGTACTGTTGCAATTTATGCTTTTGTGACTTTGTCCCAAATTGTCCCCGATGTCTGTCAAGCTAAGAGAAACCGATGTGCACTTCTTGAGACCTTCACTCACATATTCAGACACTGTCACAAGACGTTAGTGGCGCTACTAAGGCCACTAAAACAACAGTTAATTATAGTTTTCGCTATAGAGTTCAAGCCATTAAACTCAAATTCAAACATCTATTCTCAGTGCTGCTTCTCATTACTAGGGTTGCGGGTGTGCTGGAGCCTCCTCCTCCAGCTGACTTTGGACAGGAGGTGGGGTACATCTTGATCTGGTCATCAGCCAATTGCAGGGAATAAATTGACAACTTTTCACACACACATACACAAATATGGAAATGTAGTCTTCAATTAACCTGTCAAGCATGTTTTTGGAATGTCTGAGTGAGGAAAATGGAGTACCCAGAGAAAGCCCACACAGGTAGAGGCAGAACATGCAAACTCCACACAGGAAGACCAGGGCCGGGATTTGAACCCACAACCTCAGAACTGTGAGGCGGTTGTGTTAACCAGTCCGACGCCATGCCGCCAAGTATAAACGTACATTTATTGTGTTTGAGCTGTCAATGCAACCAGTTGGCTCCAAAATTAAGACACATGCACAGTATGAAGGCTTGCCCAGGTTTGTCATTTTTCAAAAGCAGATATTTTCAGAAGGGGTCATAAAAACAAGTCAACCGAGTTGAATAAGGCAACCAAAAAATTTGTTGCTGAGGCTTTGCTAGCACCGTCCATACGGACATTTCCAGTGCACACATCTGATCTGCTGTTTCTAAACGACATGACCTTTGCACAGCCTATTAGCACTCTGTCGGTGGAAAGTTAAGAATGCAGTCAATAATGTCTAGTTGGCGCCACAGCGATGATAGTAGGGACAGTTTTTAGACGGGATGCCCTTCCTGATGCCACACAACTATTTTTATCCGGGTTTGGGACAGGAAGTGGCTGGGAATTGAGGTCTAGCGAACCCACAAGGATGTTACTGTACCGACCAGAATTTGAACCCTAGTGCCCTGTATCAAAAGGTTGATTACTTGACTACCATCGCTATTTAGAACATACCGTTAAACGAGCATCGCTAGTTGGAAATAGAAATAAATTTGTCTTTAAATGAAAGAACATTTAACTTGCATTTTCAGAGCGAAACATTGTTACGATCTTAAAATTATATCATACATTATAAAGAGTTAACGGTTAGAAAAGCAGAATAATGCAGTACGGTGTTTTCTATTCAAAGGCTGACAAATGTAAAAATAACTACGCCAGAAATGGCTAAGAACACACAATACGGCACCTTACAAGAGCTCACAAAAAACAAAAGAGCCTCACCAACTTCATGACAGCAAAAGAGTTTCCTTCTTGAGCCACATTTTCTTTCGCCCTGATGTACAGTGTGCAATTTAATCGAGTAATGCCGAAACAATTTAAATAGAGATGACTGAGAGATAAACTAAGTTACAAAACTGTTTGGACAAAAATCCCAGGACACAGCACACAAAATCCTTCGACACAGTTTTGTTTTGTTTTTTAAAGCAAATGATCCAAAATGTGAATGCCTGGAAACATTTTCCTCTCGGTGCTGGAGCTTTTGCTTTCAGAGTGAAAGCCAAAAATGGTCCAACTAAGGTGTTCTGTCTGGAATTCCTTCACTTTCTGTCAAACACATTCAACTGCACAAGTGAATTAGCAGTGGGAAAATAAATGCAGAGACAGAAAACAGCAGCTGAAGCAAACACATTCATTTGGCATAGGACCAAAACAGAATGCAATCCAAATTGGCTCTTGTTTTCCTTTCACTCATTGCGCATTGACGTGATTTCTAGGAACCCCTTAATGGATTCTTAATGCTGCGCTGCTCCTTCGCATATACACAACATGGCCTCAGTGACTGTGAACAGGGTTGCAGTATGTCAAGTATGTTCACTAATAAGATTCAGTGGTTCTTTAGCAGTGACTGGATTCACCATGAGTTGAACATACCACACAATTTGCTCTCTGCTTTGGGAATAGGGAAGAAAATGATACATAGCATATTTTGCATTGCACAACTGGCTCTGGCATCTGTTTTTCAACTGCAATAACAGCTGCACGATAAAAAGCAAAAACAGGTCAATTGTGAAACTCTAGACTTCCTTCTGTTTGTTCTCAGATGTGTTTATTAGCTGGCGACAGATATGGACTTTTTGAGCATTTGGCAGCTTTCAACATGAACTAGTCATGCTACCAATACAACATCCTTGGCTAACTTTTGAGATTACATAGTGCATATTGTGCACACAGCTTCATGTGGTGTGCAGGTTTGTGAGGGGTTCAGGATGCCCGGGGGGGCGGGTTACTAAGTGTGGCTATTTTAAATCTTGCTTGCAGCTCGAACATCACTGACTTCACCTTGAAATTTGAAATCTTGGCGTTGGTGGAGGAATGTGCTTTGAGTGTCATTTCCCATTCTTTTCATCTAGAGAATCATCTAGCTTCATTCTGTTCACTATGACAGCATGAAAAAGAAAAACAATCCACATCTCAGCTAACTGAGTCATTTTGGCAGAAAGCACATGAAAGGGTTGTGTCCAAGTGTGAGGGAGGTGGAAAAGTAAAACACGCGCCCACACTAAGGAATGTCTATATAAAGAGAAATGTGTGGGAGGTGATCAGCTATCTGCTCCCAATGAACAAACATTCTGAGCCAAAAAGTAATAAACCAGGGGGAAAATATCTGCAAGACGATTGATGGATGAAATCAGTGACTAGATGTATCTAAGGCTGCCTCCCACTCTTAGTAAAGCTGTGTTCACCACCGCTCCCGAGCCACTCGCAACTCCTATTTGACTCTGGCTGGAAATTTTTCTTTCCGCTTAAAAATCACGAAAGGTGGCCATTTCTGTCCATTACCGTGGCAACTAAGCACAACAATAAAAGCTGACTTCTCGCGCCGCGTTGTGCTGGTCCCCTTCTTCTCTGCAGCGTGGTTCAATGGGATGTCAAAAGTGCGCGGCACCTCTTTTGGGGATGTGGTTGGGCGGGATGAGTTTGTCTGCAATCTTTTTTTTGTATTTCAAAACGTAAAGTACACTTGTCCCTCATCCATAGCCCAAGCGAGTAAGCTAGGAATGTGGGGATTGGTTGAGAGCAAAGTCGGTAATGAAAGCCAAGTGAGGCTGGCAGAGCGGCAGAATAAAGGATTAAAATCTTCAAGAAAGTGTCTTTATTTAATGTAATGCAGAATGTTACACTTTTTACTCCAGTAGAAAGGGAAGATGGCCAGCAACACATACAGCTAAACAGGAAGCAGCAGTTATGGTTGTTAGGGCATCCTGGACGTCAGCTAAGAGGAGTGGACTACATAAAGTACATTATTATTGAGGGTAAGTGATCAAGAAAATTGATGCACATCATAGATTGAACAGAATACATATAATTGCAAGAAAAAAAAGCTAAATAATTTTATTTTCAGGCAATATCGCTCAGCCTTCAGTGGAACACAAACACACACAAACACTGCAATAAGAGTCAATCCTTGTACTTCCTGAGATGCAGGGCGGCAAATGTGACCTACTTTTATTTAACAATGAGGTGAATGATTGTAATTCAGCCATTACATCCACTGTCTATCACACACGCACTTTTCTTTCTGCTGCCAGATGCTACCACTGACAGCGTCCACCTGTGAACCTCTTACAATAAGACAGCAGGTGAATTTGGCATTCCATTGTAACAAATCTCACATGGGGAATGAAGAACGGGGAACTGATATGACCTTGCACATTCTGGCAGGCTGTTAAACACCGCCGCCCAATCTCGACTGAAAAAAAAAACATTGTAAATCCAATGGGAAGCTCAGACACACGGTACAGGTACCTTGGATACCAGTGCAGCATCACTGTTAAAATGCTCTCCAATGAATGTCACAGCAGCTATTAGGGGTAGTAAATTATGTGAATGAATGTCTGTCTCCATCCATCCATTTTCAACATCACTTGCCGTGTTCATGGTCACGGAGTCTCAACTAAATTTAGGGTGAAAGACAGACGACAGCCTGAACTGGTCACTTGGCAGGGCACATCGAGACCAACAACCATGTACACCGTCACTGAGCATACATCAAGACAAGCGAGTTTACCGCTATACAATTACTGACCTTGAATGAATCACAATAAAAAAAAATTTGTGTGTGTGTATATATATATATATATATATATATATATATATAGAGAGAGAGAGAGAGAGAGAGTTGCATTAAAAATGCAACTCTCATAATTAACTCAAATTCACTAAAAATTAATCGTGATTACTCACGCATTTTTGATCATTTCTGAATTTCCTTTTATAATTTTTTTGTCCTATTTTTCCCCATTTTAATGCTCTCATCAACATGGAATCATGAATCTGTTTTCTGTGCAAAATGCAAATATTTACTGAAATAACAATTTCGATTTTCAATTTTACATGAACATTTTTCACTTGGAGCAGTTATTCACACATAATCTCTCACACAATATTACTGTCCATCAACAACAGTGAAAAAAATATTTTGTCACACAACAGCTGCTTTAACAGCTCTTTTTATGGAATCAAAACAGAGCAATATAACATTATAAAGTGCCCATCTAAGATAAACTAGTACTCAGCCTATAGTGGATTTAAGCCATGGTTGCATACTTCGTTTTTCTCAAGTTTGCTTTGAACACAGCAGTCAGGCTATGTTGATTCTGTTGGTCCTTCTTGCACGGAGGTCTCTCTACGGTTTTGTGTAGAGATCATTTCGGATGACTACACTTGGTTCGATGACAACACTGGAGACGTTTTATTTTCGCAAGGTCGCTACCACTGCACCGCTGAACTTTCGTTGTCATATCACCGCCTCAGCGCACCGTCGCTGTCAGACGAACACAGAGAAGCTCCACCCGCTCCATTTATATGGACACGGAACACTGTAACCTTCCACACAAAATAGTTCCAAACAAGTAACAATCGCGTCAGTGGCATACATCGTATACCTATATGATACAGGTAACTTTGGTCTTGTCAGTGGAGCAATCTGGCAACTTTTTAAAAGTAAACTTTCCATTCATAAACTCTTTAAGTATTCATTTTCGGTGTCTCGCGCTGCCGTGGCTGGCAAAACAAACGGGCGTGGACCTATGCGGCGTGCTTGTTGTTTTGTTTCTGGATTATTTGTAGAGCAACGTAACATCCGCTGTGACGTGTGCCGCGTTAATCTTGCGAGAGAAATATTTATCCCGTTAAAATTCATTTAAATTGTTTTAATTTAAAAAAAATAATTTAAAAAAGTTTAAAAACACGCTAAACTGACAGCTATAAAATATATATATAAATACAGTATATATACTGTATATATAAAACATTTTTTTCATGTCTGTACCGTGTGCACACACTCACTCACACTTTGAATACATGGTTGGATTTTGTTTTGTTGGTATTTTTAAGCTAGATACATAAACATCATGAGAAGTCAAGCCATGTAAGGGAATGCTGAGTGAAAATAAACATCCTAACCTATTTACATGAACGTGTCCAAGCAGGGGGACTTTGAAAACACACTGCAAAAACCTGATTGGTGTAGTAAAGCTTGAGGGAAGGTAGGACTTCATCATCTGCCTCATTATTTGACAGTTATCCTGGGGAGGGTCTTACACTATAATCACCGCAGCCCTATAATCCACCTCGCTATGGGGTAATGGCAAGGACGGATAGCGATGGTTGCCACAGAAACAAGAGATCATAATGAAGGGTGAAAGCATATAGCTATCGATAGCCTGCTTTACATGTGTGTAGTTGAAAGAAAGTCTTTCTGCACTTCTTAATGACAAACATAAACATGCTCATTTATATCAATACAGTGAAACCCTATTCGTTGTTGGACATACATTTAACACCATGGGTGCAGATAGCACTGTGGACGAGTCAACCTCAGATTTATTATTACCACGATTTAGCATATGTTATGCTACAACTACTGTTGCGTTTAAGTTACAAAAGAATATCATATTTTTTACTTTTTAAACTGAATTTTAATCACCCCTCTTGTTCCCAACCCAAAGATGGTGGTTCGATCCCAGGCCATTGCGACCATGTCTAAGTGTCCTTGAGCAAGATGCCGAACCCCCAGTTGCTCCTGCTGCGTCATCAGTAGAGGCTATCCCAGCCTTCTTTGGATGGCAGGTACACAGCCCCCAAGGTGACATGGAAGGAAAAAACAAACTAAACTTTGCATCGCTGTTGTGAAAGCGCTATATAAATCAGCATGTATTGTATTGTATTGTATTCCCTCACAGTGATTGAGATATAACACCAAGTCTGAAAATAAAATGACTTGCCTTGTTTTAAATGCATGTTTATGTACTTACGGGTCATCTTCCGAAAACAAAACCAACAAAGATGGAACATTCTCTCTTTGTGTGCATAATGTCCACGTGTTTACTTTACAACTTGCAAACCAAAGATAGAAGGAAAAGCTGGAGTCTGATTGGCGGCAGTCAGCCACATTTCCACTGTGTCTGATGAAGTAAATATGCTCACAATTTGCAGCTGATCACATGATCAGGATTCTCAATCATCGCCCTGAGCTACTGATATTGCCCTTTGGAAGGTGACCGATGGGGTGGGGGATTGTGGGTGGCTGACACTTAGAATTTGTTTTTTTTTTGGGGGGGGTTTGGGGGGGGGGGCCGCTGCTTATATACAAAACACCTTTTTTCAACACATTCATTAGTCTAAACTGATCTGTGCTTGGTAAATCTCGAAGTTCAAATAAGCTGAACTATGTTATGTGTTGGGGCCTTGGGGAGGGAATAGTCAGGTTGTTAAGTTGATCAAACAACAATTGACTCACTCTTCCACCATCATTTTCCTGTTTCTATGCTGCATGTCCTGTTTGTGGTCACAATAATGGTTGGAGAGTATACCAGGAGTCTCAGGGTGGAGGACAGACTTATGAAAACGAGTGAACAACAGTGGCGGTTCTGGGGGGGGGGCAACGTGGGCCAGTGCCCCTGTAGCACCGATTCTGGCCCCCCCTGTGGCCCCCCCTCCGAGCGCAGATTACGCAGTCGTGCCGAGTCGCCGACGCGAAAGGTGGAACCAAAGTGCGTGATTTAACATTCTAGTCGGACCCTTTAGTGCGCTGCGCCATTTAAAAATGAGCGGGAAAATGAGAAGCAGTCCGCAGAGAAGGAAATTACCACGACACGAGTGCTATTTGCGTGTGTGTGCGCGTGTGTACGCGCGCGTGTGTGTGCGTGTGTGTGTGCACACGCGTGTGTGTGAGTGTGTGTGCGTGTGTGTGTGTGCGTGTGTGTGTGTGTGTGTGTGTGTGCGCGTGTGTGTGTGTGCGTGTGTGTGTGTGTAACTTTTTTAGTCTCCCTTTTTATTTTCATTTTTATTTAACAGGATCAATATATAAGACATTGCCTTTTAAAATTTGGATAATTATATGCATGTAAAACATCTAGCTTCAGTGTATTTGCAATTTTTGTCCCCGGCAGGCTGGTACCATATCATCCCCTGGCTTGAATATTCTCAACAGACGTATTGTTACGCTTGCAGACATTTTAGCCCTCCTAATAGCGGGTTTTTTCTCATCACTGTAATGTTATGACTACAATTTCAAAGTCTGAAGAAATAAAAAGTCAAATAAGATTTCGAATCTGTCTTTTTAGCCCTGGGTTGAATGTGCCCCCCCATCAAAACCCCTGGCCCCAGCCCGGCCCCCTCAGTGAAATTGATCCAGAACCGCCCCTGGTGAACAATGACAAGTGAATGCATGCATATCACTCGGAAAGAACAGATAATGAGATGAGAAGAAATGTTAAGGCAAAAGCGAAGTTGAGGGAAAATTCTGTTCTCTGTGTGGTTGCCAAAGAACGTTAGGCTAGGCAGGTCACCAGTTTTATCAATACAGTGTAGTCATTTCAGATGCATCTCAGGAGACTGGTGAGAATGAGCTGGAAATAGAGAGCGGGTAACAACAAAGTGCTTCAAAAGAGCTCAGAGGAATTTACTGAGTAAGTCGAAGAAAGACAGGTTACAAAGGGCACAAACTTTGCGGTATCTGGGGGGGAAACTAGCAAACACTGTTGTAGAAGCCACAATTGAAGGTACCACAGGCAAAAGTGCATGATGGAAAAGCCCCATCATCAGATCTCAGTTTTTATATACATGAAATGTACGGGCGGCGGGGGCAATTAATCTTACCCTTTAAACAACTGCATGTATATCTCGAATGCAAACACACAATACATGCTTCAAACCTACTTTGCGGCATGATAAGCTGTTACACATTACGATTCCAATTGATCAAACAAAACACCATTGAACTGAGTGATACGCAACTCAACACAAGCATTTCTTAGCCTAAAAATAGATCTTATGATTGTAGGGGAGTTCTGCTGCTAATTCACTGATTTAGGTAAATGAGCAGTCTTCACACCAGCGTGTTTGCCAAACACCACTTGAGGCCAACTCAAAATGATTCAGAATAAATACAAAGAACAAGCATTTGTCTTTCCTTGCCCTTCTCCAGTTTTCCTCATTCAATTGACTTATATTGCCATAAAACATTGGCGCACTATTGTGGGCTATGGGGTATGTTTGTGTTTATGTGGCTTTCCTAACGAAAGACAAATTAGGCCAATAAATGTGTGTACACCACATAGGTTAAGACACTTTCACATAACCAGTCATATTAAACAAAGTGGTTAAGCTAGCAACATTTAAGCAGTCTTCTGGTTTGTGCTCTTATTGTGACAGTGAATTGGTGCCACTTCCAGCACCTGACTTTGTGACGTGACAACAACTTAATGATCACTATGCGGTAGCGTGGGTGGTGTTTGAACAGATTATGGCCAGTTCTAACAATGTGCTTACAGACACGTAAATAAGAATGATATAATTTACGGTGATCAACACACACTCCTGAATGAACTCACAACACCGTGCCGTACTTCCCGTCTCCAGTGACACCAAGCATGCCTATCTCACATGAACTCGCTTTTCACACAAGAACATTATATAAAGTATGAAAATTTGTAACTATAGTAAAGGTTAATATACTAGCACTTTGTAGCCTTTTCAACAATGATAAAGTAAAATAAGTTATTATTTTCGGTTTTAATCTGAGAATGGACGGATGGATAATTGGTATCACTTGACCTTTTACTAACCAGTACATGTGTGTGAGTGAACATAAAAATGCCACACATCCCAGTCCAGCCACTTTAGTGCATCTTCCAGCACTGACCGCTCCCAACATCACTGTATTAGAAAATGTGTTTCAGGCCAAAGTGCCTGCATGGTTTGCACAGACTCATTTCCCAAGTCCTTTGGATGTTCTCTCCACTCTGGTCAACGATCTTAAGATAACACCCTATTAAGTGCTTCATCTTACACTGCTCCTTGGTACTTAGCTCAGTGTGGCAATTGAATTACTGCAATTTAAGTACTACTGTTCATCTCACATCAAACTCCATAAACGCTTATCATCACTCCACCGTGTCAATGTGACAAATTGTATATGAATGTGATGAAAATCTCATTATTAGCACAGTCTGTCAGACGTCTTATTTGTCCAGCAAAAGCAACAATATCAGCACGTTTAGTTCTTGAGCAATTATCGGGATTGTGTACTGTCAATACAGAGAGATTCAGACATGCCTTTAATTTGAAGCCTTTGGAAGAAACCTGGTAAACCTGATACCCCTATTATGTATACATATCTGCATGACATATGTGGATAGGTGTGCTAACCAGTAAGTGCCCTTTATAGGGCAATGAATCAGATTTGCCTCACCATGAGGCAGAAGTAACAGTATTTCTCAGTTACTTTATATAAGTACACATTCCAACATGGATTTTTATTTCATTTATAAGGAAGGATTTAACCTGACGTGTCTCAGTATATTTTTCACCCGATTACCGGTAGAGCATTAAAACATGCACGAGTTCTCGTGCTACCTGATGAAATTGAAAAGTTGAGCGTATTTGAGAGCATATTCCTCACACTGCGGAGCCGAGAGATCGATTTTGCTATGCAGCTAAGAAAGCGTTCTGCTTTCAGTGTTTGATATGTGCAAAGCTCTCATGTTGCTCTTGTGTTATGAAACAAAGGTAAAGCACACAGGAACACAAACACTCAAGCACATGCACATAAAGGAAATGAGAATGGTTGGATAATGGGCCATCACAACACATGATGGTTTCCTCCAGAGAAGTAAATGGCAGTAAATGGGATTTTGATCGAATCACAGCATTGTCTTGTATACCAGATGGCAAAAGGCCTTGCACCTCACCATGACACCAGAGAAACAAACAGCCCATTTCCTAAACAACCACTGAGTGAGTGGATAGGAGGAATCTGACCATGAGGGGTGGGAAAAAAAACGTACCAAGTGAAAAATGTTGTCGGAGTGGAATGAATAGACATTATAGGTTCCAAATCAAAAATCTTTACTCCTGTTAAGGGAAGAGCTAGATAACTTTGGTTTAAAAGAAGTTCAAACACTTTTGATATAGAAATGGTAAGACAGGTCCTTTTCCAGATCTAACATTAGTTTACCCCACAAATGTTCTCGTTGACTAAACATACATTCCCACAGGCGCACTCGAAAATGTGCAAAAGGGGGTAAGGGCTCTCAGTTTTCATGTACAGTAAATATTCCCATCCCCGGAATTCTATGAAAAGGAATATCCTTCACCCGGAATAAAAACCTATGCATTAACATTTTGACTACGATATTACGTGTTACCGGAACTTGCGTAAGCGGAAATTCCACTACCCGTAACCCGGATGGAGGTGTAATGCCGCGGGAGCTTAAATACACGCAACGCCCACCCGATGCGACGGAAAATACACAACGCTGAAACAAGTTTTCACTTCGCGTTTTTTGATCATCAGATTCTAAACCACGACGAGTTTTTATTGCCGTGCGTTTTACTGTAATTGTGAATGATTTTAACTTTATTCACTTACGTCCTGGAGAACGCGGCACTAGCTTAAAAGCAGCACCCACTCGACATGACCAAAGAAACGTGTTCACTTCGCGTTTTTCGATCATCAGATTCTAAACCACGACGAGTTTTTATTGCCGTGCGTTTTACTGTAATTGTGAATGATTTTAACTTTATTCACTTACGTCCTGGAGAACGCGGCACTAGCTTAAAAGCAGCAACCACTCGACATGACCAAAGAAACGTGTTCGCTTCGCCGTTTTCATTCATCAGATTCGAAACGAAGACGTGTAAGCGACTTTTTATTGGCGTGCGTTTTACTGTAATAGCGAAAGATTTTAACTTTATTCACTTACGTCGTGTAGATCATCACATCGAAACGTAGAAGAACTGTAACGACTGGAGCGGAGCGAGTGAAATGCATCCGTTTGAGCGAGGCTGGACACAAAGTTAAAAAGATCCAGCAGACACTTGGAGTCGGAAAGACGCAAATCTACGAAACTTTAAAAAACAAGGCATCGATTCAACTCCTGATGACAAGCCACCATCCAGTAAGGAAGCAATGCAAATGGCAACAAAAATCCTTCAGTATGCACAAGAATTACCAGACATCGGTGATCAACGGGACAGTTACTTGCAACTAGCAAGAAAACTGTATGACACGCAGGCAAACATTGTCATAAACCAAAGAATGCATCCAACAAAACAATCCAAAGAATGCATCCAACAAAACAATCCAAAATACAATTTTTTTTCCCAAGACAGAAAAAAATAAACATTAAAATACTGTACGTATTTTACTGTTGTGATTTTTTTGGGATACACCTGTATTGCAGTTTTTGTTATCTAAACAGTTTTTGGACAGTATATTTTTGTATTTTATTGATTGTGTTGTTACACAATACAATACAATACATGCTGATTTATATAGCGCTTTCACAACAGCGGCAGCTGTAACAAAGCGCTTACGTGCATTTTGTCAACATACTTGCAGGTTCATAAAGGACATGTACCATGCTCATTTCCCAAATGAGAAATTCCTGTTATCAGGACAAATTGGACAGCGCAAACACGAGTCCGTACTAGAGAATATTTACTGTATTTCAAGTTATTTGGTGAGTAATTGTTTCCCAATTGTTTGTCCATATAGTGGTGTCAAGATGTTCTGAGTTTAAATCTCAAGTCATATCCTTAAGCGCAGAGAATATGAATGACACTAAACTGTCTCTTGTAAATATGATTTTTTTTTTTGTCTTAAATGTGCCCTGGGATTGACTGGCAACCGTTACAGGGTGTAGTCTGCCTCTCGCTCAAAGTCAACTGGGATAGACTCCTCCTCACTTGTACCCCTGAACAGAAAAAGCAGGACAAGTTGAATTTAATGGAATTTTATGGCCATTCCTAACCCCGAGCTACCACGATGTAGACAAAAATACATGTGGAGAAAAAAAAATGCCTACGGGCATCTTTAAACCTAATCTAGAGTCTGAGTTTCGATTTATGATTGCTCAAAGCAAGTGATTCGTTTGTGTTGCATCAAAGGACCCTAATGGTCAATGTCCTTCTCGAGTGATGATACCATGTATGGAAAAACATGAACGCTTCATGACAGATAATCCTCCGCAGGCCAAAATGACACTTGTAATCCTGTTACAGTGCCACCACCAGGTGTCTGATTCAGGTGTTGACTGCATGTCGATGTGCCAGCTGCGTGAAGACAAACGCTTCTTGATGCATGCATTTTCATATCAACAACATCAGCAGTCTGTCCCCATGCAAGTGGTCAGATAGAGTTACGAGGCTGAAGCTAAATGAGGTTTTAGAGGTTAACTGGATGTATTCTTTGGCAAGTGAGGGATATATTAAATTGCTAGATATTCATGATGTGTAATCGGTCCTGGGTTCTCACTTATCAAAGAGTGAGTAGGATTCCAACAAAAATAGTTGGACAAACAGCTGTACAAAAAACAAAGACCTATCCAAATTGCGCTTACACCTGAAAGACAAGTTGCCGTGATGAGTCAAGGACATGGAAATCTGCTCATTGATCCCGGCCTTGACATGCCCAAATCTATCCATATGTAATCAATGCAAAGCAGTAGATGGAAATTAAGGAGTCATTTTGGCCAATATGTTGTGAAGGGTGTATCATGACGTCAATGCCTATCACTGCAGTGGAAATATTGTTTGGTGTCCTTGGCGGTTGGGCTGAGCGATATGATGCAAAAGTCAGTCACGATTTAAGTATTTCATATCAGTCCATATCGATATGTATTGAATATTGTTTTATTTTTTTAACTCTTCAAAATAAGGATCTGGAGGAAAAAAAGCTGCATTTAGGTAATCTTATTTGAAAATGTAATATTTAACCTTAAATAAGAGGTTAAAAAAAACGCTGAAAAAGGTCACATACTTGTACACAGGATGTTGTGTGCGCATCTCTGAGACCCTGTTGTGTGCGTACACAGCGTTGATAAGTGAGACCCCTGGTGAGGTGACTCATGATTAAAGACGCTCGTGTGAGCCAGCAGCCCAGGTGTCCCTCCAGTTATCCATCTGGACACTGACTCACCAACTTTGGCCTCCTCTTATTCAAAGAGCCTTACATCTCCAAGTATCTTCAATCCATTTAAGTTAAAATCCCTTGAATTTAAAAAAAAAAAAAAAAAGATTCCAAATCAGGATATCAGGGGTGGGGTTTTGGTAGTATCATATGCAGAGTTTAATAAGAAAAAAAAATGTTTCGCTATGTTTCAACATTCACCAGTACCTAGTTTGAGGTAAGCAGTTGTGGGGTGACTTTATCTGTGGTTAAGATGTTGCATAAAGCAGCACTTAAAGTTGATTTGATGATTCGAAGCCTTTGTGTGTGATAAATATGCAAAAATAAATAACTAAATTCAAAAATAGAAATCAGGAGGTGGGCCAAATACTTTTTAACGGCATTGTAGGCTTCAGTTTGGGTGAATATGAAATCATTAATGCAGCCAGATGCGTATGCTGACTACAGACAGTTAATGGTAGTTTTGCATGATGTCAGCATTTTGGGGGTGAGCTCACAAATGAGCATGTCAGCTGAAGACCTCTCAGTCTTCAGCTGACATGAAAGCAGGGAAAGACGCAGTGGTATTACGTCTACTGTGATCTTTTTCATTTTTCATTCTTTGCATGAGCAGCTAGCTGGATGTGGCACAGATGCAGTTGTCTACCCCCGCTAGAATATGTAAAGTTATCCTAAATTGACTTTATCCAGTTATTTGGCTTGATCTTACTTGATTTGTCGTGAAATCCTGTGTACTCATACTAAAAGAGAGGATCCAGTGAGATTTTTAAAAAAAAGTTTCAGATATTGCATGAGTAACAGCACACTGAATAATCATGGCTGTTCATGTAAAATGAAAGGAAAAAGTCAAAAGTAGTGATAGCAATAGATATTAATCATTTCCAATCTGGTCCTTCTTCCAGCAGAAAAGAAAATGTCTCTCTGACAATAAATCAGTTGTCATGGAAGATATGTCAAAAACAGCTAGAGAATAAAACCCAGTTTTTAGAATGGGATGTGAAATGGTCAGAACAAAATATATAACTTACCGGTAGTTATTTGCAACAAGGTCAAGGTCATCTTTATTGTCAAATGTGCTTTATTTGACATATAATTCATAATTCACAAAAATACACCCATGTGAGGACGTACTACATCCATCCATCCATCCATCATCTACCGCTTATCCGGGGCCGGGTCGCGGGGGCAACAGCTTTAGCAGGGAAGCCCAGACTTCCCTCTCCCTAGCTACTTCTTCCAGCTCTCCCCGGGGGATCCCGAGACGTTCCCAGGCCAGCTGGGTGACATAGTCTCTCCAGCATGTCCTGGGTCTTCCTCGGGGTCTCCTCCCGGTGGGACATGCCCGGAACACCTCACCAGGGAGGCGCTCAGGGGGCAACCGAATCAGATGCCCAAGCCACCTCATCTGGCTCCTCTCGATGTGGAGGAGAAGCGGCTCGACTCTGAGCCCCTCCCGGATGACCGAGCTTCTCACCTTATCTCTAAGGGAGAGCCCGGACACCCTGCGGAGAAAACTCATTTCGGCCGCTTGTAACTGGGATCTCGTTCTTTCGGTCACGACCCATAGCTCGTGACCATAGATGAGGGTTGGAACGTAGATCGACCGGTAAATTGAGAGCTTCACCCTTTGGCTCAGCTCCTTCTTCACCACGACAGACCGATACAACGTCCGCATCACAGCAGACGCTGCACCGATCCGCCTGTCGATCTCCCGCTCCCTCCTGCCCCCACTCGTGAACAAGACCCCAAGATACTTGAACTCCTCCACTTGGGGCAAGATCTCCTCCCCGACCCGGAGGGGACACTCCACCCTTTTCCGACTGAGGACCATGGTTTCAGATTTGGAGGTGCTGATCTTCATCCCAACCGCTTCACACTCGGCTGCGAAACGCTCCAGTGAGAGTTGGAGAGACCCGTTTGAAGGAGCCAACAGCACCACATCATCTGCAAAAAGCAGGGATGCAATACTGAGGCCCCCAAAACGGATCCCCTCAACGCTTCGGCTGCGCCTAGAAATTCTGTCCATAAAGGTTATGAACAGAATCGGCGACAAAGGGCAGCCTTGGCGGAGTCCTACCCCCACTGGAAACGATTCCGACTTACTGCCGGCAATGCGAACCAAACTCTGACATCGGTGGTATAGTGACCGAACAGGGGGTTCGGTACCCCATACCCACGAAGCACCCCCCACAGAACTCCCCGAGGGACACGGTCAAACGCCTTCTCCAAGTCCACAAAACACATGTAGACTGGTTGGGCGAATTCCCACATACCCTCGAGGACCCTGCTAAGGGTGTAGAGCTGGTCCACTGTTCCACGGCCGGGACGAAAACCACACTGCTCCTCCTCAATCTGAGGCTCGACTTCCTGACGGACCCTCCTCTCCAGCACCCCTGAATAGACCTTACCAGGGAGGCTGAGGAGTGTGATCCCTCTGTAGTTGGAACACACCCTCCGGTCCCCCTTTTTAAAAAGAGGGACTACCACCCCGGTCTGCCAATCCAGAGGCACTCTCCCTGTTGACCATGCGATGTTGCAGAGGCGTGTCAACCAGGACAGCCCCACAACATCCAGAGCCTTGAGGAACTCCGGGCGGATCTCATCCACCCCCGGGGCCTTGCCACCGAGGAGCTTTTTAACCACATCGGTGACTTCAACCACAGAGATAGGAGAGCCCACCTCAGAGTCCCCAGGCTCTGCTTCCTCCAAGGAAGGCGTGTTGGTGGAGTTGAGGAGGTCTTCGAAGTACTCTGCCCACCGATTCACAACGTCCCGAGTCGAAGTCAGCAGCGCCCCATCCCCACTGTACACAGTGTTAGTGGTGCACTGCTTCCCCCTCCTGAGACGTCGGATGGTGGACCAGAATTTCCTCGAAGCCGTCCGGAGGTCGGCGTACATGGCCTCACCGAACTCTTCCCACGCTCGGGTTTTTGCCTCGGCGACCACCGAAGCTGCCTTCTGCTTGGCCAGTCGATACCCGTCAGCTGCCTCTGGGGTCCCACAGGCCATAAAGGCTCGATAGGACTCCTTCTTCAGCTTGACGGCATCCCTTACTGCTGGTGTCCACCAGCGAGTACGGGGGTTGCCGCCACGACAGGCACCAACCACCTTACGGCCACAACTCAGATTGGCCGCCTCAACAATAGAGGCACGGAACATGGTCCACTCGGGCTCAATGTCCCCCGCCTCCCCCGGAACATGGGAAAAGCTCTGTCGGAGGTGGGAGTTGAAACTCCTTCTGACAGGGGATTCCGCCAGACGCTCCCAACAAACCCTCACAATACGTTTGGGTCTGCCAGGACGGACCGGCATCTTCCCCCACCATCGGAGCCTACTCACCACCAGGTGGTGATCAGTTGACAGCTCCGCCCCTCTCTTCACCCGAGTGTCCAGAACATGCGGCCGCAAATCCGATGATACAACTACAAAGTCGATCATCGAACTGCGGCCTAGGGTGTCCTGGTGCCAAGTGCACATATGGACACCCTTATGCTTGAACAAGGTGTTCGTTATGGACAATCCGTGGCGAGCACAGAAGTCCAATAACAAAACACCACTCGAGTTCTGATCCGGGGGGCCGTTCCTCCCAATCACGCCCCTCCAGGTCTCACTGTCATTGCCCACGTGAGCATTGAAGTCCCCCAGCAGAACAAGGGAGTCCCCAGCAGGAGTACTCTCCAGCACACCCTCCAAGGACTCCAAAAAGGGTGGGTATGCTGAGCTGCTGTTTGGTGCATATGCACAAACAACAGTCAGGACCCGTCCGCCCACCCGAAGGCGGAGGGAGGCAACCCTCTCGTCTACCGGTGTGAACCCCAATGTACAGGCACTGAGCCGGGGGGCAATGAGTATGCCCACACCTGCTCTGCGCCTCTCACCTTGAGCAACTCCAGAGTCAAGTCAAGTCAAGTCAAGTCAACAGTATTTATAGAGCACTTTCAAACAGCCATCGCTGTATACAAAGTGGTGTACATGGAGCAATTTAACATGCACAATAAACAGTAAGACAAATCGGTAATAAAGGCGGTAGAAAGCACCAAACAGTAAAACCAAGAACAAATCTAAGTCATGCTGAGTCGAATGCCAAAGAATACAAGTGAGTTTTGAGGAGGGTTTTGAAGATGGGCAGCGAGGAGGCTTGCCGAATGTTTAGTGGGAGGTCATTCCAGAGAGAGGGACCAGCAACAGAAAAGGCTCGATCCCCTCTGAGCCTCAGTTTAGTTCTTGGTACTTCTAATAAAGTCTGGTCCACAGACCTGAGGCGCCGGGCAGGTGTGTAGGGGCGGATGAGCTCAGAGAGGTAAGGTGGCGCGAGATTATTCAGAGATTTGAAAACAAATAAGAGGATCTTGAAAATAACTCTAAAATGAATGGGGAGCCAGTGAAGGGATGCCAGAGTAGGAGTTATGTGCTCCCTCTTACGAGTACCAGTCAAGAGGCGAGCGGCGGCATTCTGGACCAGCTGAAGGCGCTTAATGGAGGACTGGCTGACTCCAAAGTAAAGGGCATTGCAGTAATCGAGCCGGGATGTGACAAAGGCATGAATTACCATCTCAAAGTGTTCATGTGAGAGGAGAGGTTTTATTTTGGCCAGCTGTCTAAGGTGAAAGAAGCTGGATTTAACAACGGCACCAATTTGCCGATCGAGTTTGAAATCACTGTCCAGTTTAAGGCCCAAGTTTGAGACTGTTGACTTAAGATAAGGAGACAGGGGGCCCAAGTCTACAGGATGGAATGCACAAGGGCCACTGGGACCAAACAATATCACCTCTGTCTTCTTTTCATTGAATCTCAAGAAATTTTGTGCCATCCAGGTTTTGATTTCTTCCAGACAGGATAGGAGTGGCCTTAATGAGAAGGCGTCTTTCTTGCTCAGTGGGACATAGATCTGGCAGTCATCTGCATAGCAGTGGAAGGGAATACCATGTTTCCTTAAGATGGAACCCAATGGCAGCAGATACAGCGAGAACAGCAGAGGCCCCAGAATTGAGCCCTGTGGAACACCACATGACAGGGGAGCAGTGCGTGACTCAGAGCAGCCAAGGCTGACACAGAAGGTTCTGTCAGCTAAATAGGACCTAAACCACTCAAGAGCACTGCCGCCAATGCCCACCAAGTGCTGCAAACGAGACAGCAGAATACTGTGATCCACTGTATCAAATGCTGCAGTTAAGTCCAATAAAACTAGACACACGTGGTCTCCAGAGTCATTTGCCAGGAGGATGTCATTAGAAACGCGTAACAGGGCTGACTCCGTGCTATGCATCGTCTTGAAACCTGACTGGAAGACCTCCAAGATGTTATGTTCATCCAAGAAAATTTTCAACTGCATGTGCACGACTTTTTCCAGAATTTTGGAAATGAAAGGCAGCTTGGAAGAGAGTCCAACCCCTCTCGAGAGAACTGGTACCAGAACCCAGGCTGTGTGTGGAGGCAAGTCCGACTATATCCAGTCGGAAATTCTCTGCCTCACGCACCAGCTCGGGCTCCTTCCCTGCCAGAGAGGTGACATTCCATGTCCCAAGAGCTAGCTTCTGCAGCCGAGGATCGGACCGCCAGGGTCCCCGCCTTTGGCTGCCGCCCAGCTCACATTGCACCCGACCCCTTTGGCCCCTCTCATGGGTGGTGAGCCCATGGGAAGGGGGACCCACGTTGCCTCTTCGGGCTGTGCCCGGCCGGGCCCCATGGGTGTAGGCCCGGCCACCAGGCGCTTGCCAACGAGCCCCACCTCCAGGCCTGGCTCCAGAGGGGGGCCCCGGTGACCCGCGTCCGGGCAAGGGAAACCTTGGTCCATATATTTTTGTCATCATAAGGGGTCTTTGAGCCGTGCTTTGTCTGGCCCCTCACCTAGAACCTGTTTGCCATGGGTCACCCTGCCAGGGGCATAAAGCCCCAGACAACTTAGCTCCTAGGATCATTGGGACACACAAACCCCTCCACCACGGTAAGGTGACGACTCACGTACTACAGATCAGGTCCAATGTATTATTGTCTTATAATGTCTTATTTATTGAATTTACTAAGATTGCAGCAAAACATAAACTGTCTTGACAAAGAAAAAAAAAGGTTTCCTTATCAACACCAAGCATGCCATGTGACGTAAGGCAGCCGACCATGACACCTACTCCTTTCAATCACATAACGTTAGTATAGCGCCACAATTTCTTAAAATGTTGCACATTTTGGGTGAACCCTCAAAGAGACAGACACACAACAGGAAGAAGGTTGGAGAGGACAAATGACAGGTGGCTCAGAGATTACCTCATCCAGTGTGACATCGCTCACTGGCTTCTTCAATGTTTACAGTGCATCTGAACTAAACACTGTGAAGAAAGTCTGTCCTAAATCTGCGGTTGTGATGACACAACAGTGTCATAAAGCAGGCAGGGACCTCGTTTCCAGAGAATATTACAGAGAGAGACATGACCTTGTCTGACTGAACATATGCAAGCACACACATATGCATGCACACACAAACCAACATTTGGTATTACCTCAAAACTGAAAGAAAAAAAAAGTCATGAAAATACCTCTCACAATTTCCAAATTAACACACCTTCCCTTATTTACTGCGATCCACCCTTTGTTTAGCTTGAACGCTTAAAAGTCAGCTTCAGTCACTTTTTTTCACATCAGTGCATCTGACGCTTCCAGCCTCCTTCCTTCCTCTTGAGTGGGACAGGCAGGAAACTTTAAAGACACAGGGGTTGGCATGACATTCTGTGCTGCCATGATAAGAACAAACACAAGAAGTGGCTTCTTTGTCTCTGTCCTTGTTCATTTCAACCTTGGTAACTAAAGGGAAATTAAGATATGCAGTAGCTTTCGTTGGGTTTTTATTGCAAGTAGAGTTGAGTAACAGACAACTGCTCAGTTCACTTGTTCCGCTGCCTCCTTCCATTTATCTCATCTTGCATATCGTCGGCCACATAGCATAAATGCTGAAGTGTGTTTTCGGAATAAAAAAAAAAAGTCTTCCAAAAACATTGAAAATTAGCATTTTTTTCAAACCTACTGATTTCTGCTGGACAGCAGAAGAATTTTGACATTGCGCATAATGATGACCTGAAGAATAAAACGAAACAATGAATTGCTTCACCATAATATTGAAAGGTTTGACCTGTCCAGCCAGAACCCAGGCCAAAATCTAATTGAAAATATGTGGCGTAACCAGAGGAGGACTATGACTTCAAAAAAAGATCCTTGGGAGAGCTTTTTCAAGGAAAGATGGGGAAATATTTCCATTGAAAATAGTAAATCATTCCGATGTAAATCACTCCTACCACAAATGAAAAATGAATTTTGTAATTGAAGGAAAATATGCTTCAACGCTGTCAATTACCAGTCAGTTTCACTGCTCCAGCCATAATATAATGAATAATTTTTCATGCGATGTCCCAGTGTCGCCAGCTATGGGACAGATGTTGTACTGTGACATCCTCAAGAAGGCAAAGTTTTGGGAGGGAGATCGTTATTACTTTTGATGTACCAGGTTTGTTGAAAATGGTAGAAAATGAGAATTTTTATTTTTTTAACAAACATGTTGGCTTAAAATCAAATAAAGCAGAGCACACAGGCTGCCAAACTGCTCCCTGCTCAGTCTGACATACAACTTGAAGTGGTGTTCATGGAGTTGTAGTTCACGGACGAGTCTCTACTCCCTGAGATTCGGCTTTGCTTTTAGGATCTCATGGAGCCAAATCCATTTTTCGCTGCTGTTTGTCTCCTCCTAACTCCTCATTATTATAAGAAAAGCCAAGCCATGCCATTAAAATACTGACAAATGCATATGGCCGAGCTGCGGTCTACTTTATGTCCAAACCAGCAGACTGGAAAAATGCGTACTTTGGTCACAAATGCCAGATACTGGCACGCTACCACAATGCTGCTGTCCTGCCTGCATCATTCTATCCCTGCCCTGAGGTGGGTACTGCACAAACTAAGTACAGTGTGAACACACCTGATGGCTTCTCACAGGTCAGTCGTGGTAACACCAGACTCTGGGTTAGCTCATATTCAAGTTTTGCAATTATTTCATCATTGGGTTTTTCAGCATGTGAAATTTGACTTACACCAAGAAGGAAACTGTTTTCAAAGCAGCAATTTATGACAACAGGAAGTTGGTCACAAGAGCAGTGATCTTCTGGTTCACTGTAAACTTCCACATGGACATGCAGGCATTTTGTCAGTACTGTATTGGTGAGACTCGTCAGATGCACAATTCACTGAAAAGCCATCAGAGGAAACACATGCTTTCCATGTGCTATCAAAGCATGACTACCTCCAGGATGCTCCATTTTTTCCTGTTGTGGTTGTCTTGTTTCAGGTGGTGTCAACAGACACCGATGAGACAGGGGCACCCAGGCCTCAAAAACGCAAAAATGATGAACAATTAATGACAGGCGACCTCATGATGACAATTGACGGAGAGAAAATGGTGTTGTCATGTTGTTTGCAATCTGCATGCAAGTGCAGGAGAGCAATTATCCTACGTTTCTAATTTTAGACTTAAGTCGAGACCTGATAGACAATTCAGAATGCACACAATGGGGGCCGTCCGTCAATCAAGTGTGTGGCTGCACATCTCAACTCTGTATGTGCATGCGTATATCTGGGCACTATAAAAGCTAATGCATGGCAGTTAGTGCTATCCAGCATCACAGTGTGGTGGAACACATTATAGTGATTTGTCAAATGACTTCTGAGAAATAGAGACATATAAATAAGAAATAAATGAATGTGTTTATGCACTTGTCAGTATGAGTTTGTATCCACCCTGTTTTGGGGACATACCGGTGGTTATATTTCTACATCCCCGTCAAGACAACCATATATATATATATATATATATATATATATATATATATATATATATATATACATACCTGTCAACTTTTCGGAGCGCCAACCTGTATAAACTACCAAAAAAATCCTTATAAAGAGCAAAAAATCCGTATAACATACCAAAGCATTTTATATGTCAAAATAACGGCAGAAAAAAACCCATGAAATTTTCAATTATATTTATTGTAGATCTCCATAATACAATGTCTGGTTAATGTCTAATCATCATTCTACTTAGTGGCATTACTGTGTTCAGAGTTGTATTCCTGCGTTACTTTTTTCACCAACTCCAAATCATTTGGAGTTGGTGAAAAAAAAACCCGGAAATTTTCAGAATCCGTATGATTTGTGCGATACGGCCATATACGTAAGATTCACCACAAAATCCGTATGAACTATGGCTAAACCGTATGAGTTGACAGGTATGTATATATATATATATATATATATATATATATATACACACGCACGCACACACACACACACACACACACACACCTTTGTGACACTCTCAGCTCAGTGGCCACTTCCGTCTGAGAACATCTTGTTTGAAGCATCACAATGGCAAGGTACTGTGGAACCATTGTTAGGTGTCGTGGGTATTCCCTTTTCATCCCACATTCCAGAAATGTGCACCATAAATCAATTGAATACTCCAAAATTGTCCCTAGGTGTGAGTGTGAGTGTGAGTGTGAATGATTGTGTGCCTTGCGACTGGCTGGCTACCAGTTCAGGATGTCACTCGCCTACTCCCCGAAAACAGCGTTGATAGGCTCCATCATGCCAGTGACATTCCTGAGGATGAAGCGGTTCAGATAATGGATGTATTTTTTTTTCCAACTCTGCCCTATTGTTTTCTTTTCACACCTAAAATATCGGACAGCGAACCGCCCGGCGTCCAGTTCTGTCTCCCTCTGTTGGTCATTGTTTTTGTTTAGGTTTCTCTGAACAAGTTGGAACTGGGAAAGTAAATTCCTTGTGTGTTTTTAATAATTGGTCAAAAAAAATCTAATTTTGATTGATTGATTGATTGATTGATTGATTGATTGATTGATCAGAGATGGGCAATGGAGGGCCGGCCAGCCCACTTTGAGTTGCCCTTTGATTTTTGTTTTTTAATTGACGGGGGGAGGGGATTTCCCCCCCCCCTCATTTCAACATATCAAATTATTCTTCAAAATAGTCATACCTCGGTTTTCGGCGATAATCCATTCCAGAAGGCTGTTCGAAAACCGATTTGTTCGAAAACCGAAACACGCTCTTTATAAAAAAAATAAAAAATCTTTATTGAACACGTCTGCTTACAATGGAACGCTACACGAGGAAGCGTCACTTCCTCGTCTACCCGGGGAAGCGTCACTTCCTCATGTAAGGAAGGTGAGAGGAGTCAAGTAGCGCATTCAAGTGCGCTTAGTTTGGTTGAGAACTGATTTTTGATCGTAATCCGAGGCATGAAATACTCGAAATTTTTGGTTGAAAACGGATTTGGTCGTTCGAAAACCGAGGTTTGACTGTACACTGATGGAGATTCAATACAATAAGTATTCCCACCTACGGACTTCTGTCAAACAGAAATTCCCCCAATCAGAATAAAAACCAATGCATTCAAATTTCGCCTAGGATATTACATTAACGATCGATTCCTAACAACGGAAGCTCCGGTACCTGGTACCCGAAAGCTCTACGCCATAAGCCCGCAGTAGCTCAAACTCAAGCAAGTCCCGCTCGATACTACTGAATAACTGTAGTTGTAGTGGATCCAAAACGGCGACATGTAAGTGACTCTAATGAGTTTAACTGGAATCGCGAACAATTTTTTTAAATTTACATTTACATCCTGCAGATTGTGGCATAGAAATGAAGAGGAAGGATAATGACCGTGGAAGAGAGAATTGCTTGTGGCTCGGCGGACAGTCGAGTAAACGAACGTTTCCTGGAAGGCTTTACCTGTTATCGTGCTCAAAAAATCCTTCCGCTAACTGGACTGCTAATTAGAGAGAAGGTGAGTTCCATAGTGCTAACTATGGGCATCAAAGACTTGGAAGCGTCCCGTGGCTGGCTTCAAAAGTTCGTTGCAAGACATCAGCTGAGCAATGCTGTCTTGTGCAGTGATCGAGGGGAGGTAAAGTTAGCGATAGTGAGTGAGTGGAAAGAACAGCCACCAGGTCTGTCCTAATTTTGTGACATGTCTTGTTGTACTGTATGTTGCAGTTTTTGTGTTATAAACAGTTTTTGGACCATATATTTTTGCATTTTATTCCTTGTGTCGTTACACACGTATTTTGTGAACATACTTGCATGTTCATAAAGTACATGTACCATAGTCGTTTCCCCATATCAGGAAATTCAGTTATAAAACAAGATTGGACGATGCAAGTATGATCCCTTACTAGAGAATAAAAAATGTGTAGAGGATGCGAGGCAATTCCGCAAAAACACATATATACTGTACAATAATATAATAGATAGCGTGGTGCTGCTTTGACATGTGGCTGTCTCGTATGAACTTAGGCGCGCAGACGCAACGCGCGCGCAACGCGTGCACACACGCACATACACTCGCGCACGCACAGTGCCCAAGTTAGCTAACAGAGTTTGCTAAACGACACCTACCTTTCATATGAGCATGAAAACGCCACTAACGCGTAGAACTCACCTCCTCCACAGTGAGCGGCATGCATATCCTGTACTCCTTCAGCAACATCTTCCCTCTGCTGCGTGCCGCTGAGAACGTGCTTCACAACGCTCCCTCCTCACTGGGATGTACGTTCCACAAAAAGAAATCTAAAACTCCTTCGCTTCGTGTCAGCGCAGGCGGGGGGACGGTTTCCAACAATGGCTCGATACACGGAGTTCGTTCATCTGAACCAGCGAGGAGTGTGTCCGCTAGCGGAATGTAACAATCCCAAACCAGCTCAGTTTGAAGGATTTGTCCCCTCCTTTACAGCTCAAGAGTCAGGAGTTTGTAACAAGCTCGCAGTAAAGCCTTGCCGGAAATATTAAAGATTTGAGCTTCAAAATAAGAGCGTTACGAGGTTTCGCCCGCAAAAAATCAATGATTATCTCTCGTAGGTTGTTCTCGATGTTCATCATACAAAACTTCAGATATCAAAGTCTGTCAATTGTTCCAGGATGGGGAGGTGTTTCCACTCTATTGCAGGGGTGGGTAACTCAAATGCTGGAGGGGGCCTCAATTTTTCATCAGTGATTCTGGGGGAGCACATTGGACCACTCACTTCTTAACCATACCATATCTATGACAAAAAGGCTATTTTATGGACAAAATGCGCGCATGCGTGCAACATACGTGTTATTAATATATTTTAGTATTTGATAATACATTGTCTAATACACGTTTAAGAGATATTTGATCCTAACACAACAACAAAGGGTTTGAAACAAACAAGAAAATAACCACATGCTGGAGTTATTTTCCAATGCAAAGGTCTTTCTTGCATAAAAATTACATTTCAAGGATGGCATAAAACACCCGGACAAAATAAAACAACATAAAGTGCAGGAACTCATTTTGTGCATCCCCACCCCCACTCCCACAAAAATCAACTCACTCAAAATATTCATATTATTGAAGGATTTTGGCTAGGTTCGCACTGCAGGCAAATGCAACCCAGATTTAATTTCAATTTAATCCACTTAAAACATGAATCACACAGATGGTTCATTTATTACGTATCAACACAGTTAATGTAACCATACATAGTAAGTGCCCCAATTTTATATGGGCCTTAATAATGCACACCATGTTTGGCTTTTTAACCCTTCAGTGTTTATGTTTGGAATTCATATATTGCTCAAGCCTTCAGGGCTGTCACTGATACAAGCGGGGAAATTGCTGAAACGTTAAGGTCCTTTATGGCCTGTGGTGCTGTTCTACCCAGTAAACGCTACAAAAAAGAGACCTCTCCTGGTGCATAGTAGACATTGCATGCCTGAGTTATTCATGTAGCAAAATCTTGTCCACAGCTGTGTACCCTTAGCAGGGTCCTCGAGGGTACATAGGAACTCTTCCAACAAGTCTGTGCTTTGTGGACTTGGAGAAGACGTTCGACCGTGTCCCTCGGGGTGTTCTGTGGAGGGGTGCTTCGGGAGTATGGGGTACCAAAACCCCCTGATATGGGCTGTTTGGTCCCTATACCACTGATGTCAGAGTTTGATTCGCATTGGCGGCAGCAAGCTGGAATCATTACCAGTGAGGGTTGGACTCCATCAAGGCTGCACTTTGTCACCAATTCTATTCATAACCTTTATGGACAGAATTTCTAGGTGCAGCTGTGGAATTGAGAGGGTCCGGTTTGGTGGCCTCAGTATTGCATCTCTGCTTTTTGCAGACTATGTGGTGCTGTTGGCTTCTTCAAGCGGTTGGGATGAAAATCAGCACCTCCAAATATGAAACAATGGTCCTCAGTCGGAAAAGGGTGCAGTGTCCTCTCTGGGTAGGGGATGAGATTTTGCCCCAAGTGGATGAGTTTAAGTATCTTGCGATACAGTATATTGTTTACGAGTGAGGGCAGGAGGGAGCGGGAGATCAACAGGCGGATTGGTGCAGCGTTTGCTGTCATGTATCAGTCTGTCATGGTGAAGAAGGAGCTGAGCCAAAAGGCGAAGCTCTCAATTAATTAATATCGATCTACGTTCCTACCCTCGTCATGACCGAAAGAACGAGATCTCGGACACAAGCGGAAAAAAATATTTTCCTCCACAGGGTGTCTGTGCTCTCTCTTAGAAATAAGGTGAGAAGCTCAGTCGTCCAGTAAGGGCTCAGAGTTGAGCCGCTTTTCCTCCACGTCGAGAGGAGCCAGATGAAGTGGCTCGGGCATCCTACTGGGATGCCTCCTGGACGCCTCCCTGGTGAGGTGTTGTCATGTCTCACCAGCAGGAGGCCTTGGGGATGACCCAGAACATGCTGGAGAGACTATATTTCCCAGCTGGCCTGGGAACGCCTGGGGATCCCCTTGGAAGAGCTGGAAGAAGTAGCTGGGGAGAGGAAAGTCTGGGCTTCCCTGCTAAAGCTGTTGGCCCTGTGACCCAAATCCAGATAAGCGGTAGAAAATGGATGGATGGATGGAAAATCTTGTCCATTCACAATGTTGTAGTTGAAGTGTATTTTTTAATAATCTCACTATTTAATAATCAAGATGGTAATGCTGTCATTTATCACTTCTAAAGCATAATTTGCCTGAAATAATCACGTTTATGTATACAGACTTTTAATTAAAATGAATAAAACACTATTTTTAATCTATTACTGCACACAAGGTACTCGTGGCATGACGAAAGGGACAAAACAACAGGGTTGGGAACCACTACACTATTTACTATCATCAAGTCAAGTACAACTTTATTGTCAAATGTGCTACAGCACAGATGGAATTTCTTCCCTCTCAAGACAACATAAAACAAGAGGAGCCGCTGCGGTTGTCCGCGCCGCCATCAAAAGAAACTGCTCCTGTTTTGGTCACTGTAATTGGTTTATTGTAAAACAAACAAACAACAACAAACACTTGTGTAACTATATGCAAATTTAACATGTTCAATTCATTTTTAATTTTGTAAGTAAATACGATGATGCATCTACCTTAATGTAAGGTAACGGTATCGGTATTTACACCGACGCACACCACGACTGAGTGGACTCTGCCACTCCGAAAACACTCACTCTCAGTGTAGTACATGGCCGTCATCGCGAATGTCTGAACACGGCCTAATTATTAGTCAGCCTATTTGTCGTGAAAATATTTTGCACTCATAAGTACACAGGAAAACGTTTTATTGGTAGGGCTGACTAACATCACAGCAGGCATGATAGCAAGGCACCATAGTGGGTCCTTTTACGGTCCTTCAGGCGTGCTGAACACCTTTAACACGCTCGTAACTGATTGGTCAATTTCCAGTTGCGTTCAATTGATAGGCGAAATACTTGTGTAGGAGCCTGACGAACAGGACACCCATTGTACGTTATCATTGACGAGACGTCGCAAACATGGCAGAGGAACGATCGGAAAGATCCGATGGAAAGATTGTAAAGATGGAGATCGACTACAGCTCAACTGTGGATCAACGTCTCCCTGAATGCGAGAAAATGGCTAAAGTAAGTGGTCGTGCAAGAGGCTACCGCCGGCTGAGTCATGGTGCCAAGAACTAGACTTCTAGCATTTGAGCTCATGTTACACGCCTGAAAAATACTACCCTAGAAACCGAGACAAATACGTTGAAACAAAAAGGTTATAGTTCTTAAAATGTCAAATTTGCTTACACCATTCAGTTTCTATCTCTGTGCCTTCAGTGAGTTTGTAAAATGAGACCTACTAGCATGCTAACAGACCTAGCCGTCCGTGCATTGCTCAACATCATCCCGGTTTCCAACAATCGTATTTACCTGCATAAAAGCTCTGTGCAAATGCTTCAAGTGTGGCAAATGTTATAAGTGTGGAAGCGTGTGCTGTAAAGTCTGTGTGTTTTCTTCACCAGGAAGGCAAGCTGCAAGAAGCAGTTGAAAGCTTGTTGTCATTAGAAAAGCAAACTAGAACGGTAAGTCTGATGGTTAACTGCATTTTTACTGTTCACATTCTCTGTATAACACTTGTTATATAAATGGAGAGGTTTGGGATACATTTAGTTACAGATATTTCTTTTCATACTTGATTGGGTGTTTTGGTGCTGATCGCTGATGAAATGTCAATTGTTGCCCCAACCCCCCACCCCTAAAAAAAATTCTATATAAAGGCGTCTGACATGGTGTCCACGTCGAGAATCCTTGTGGCTGTGGTCCAGATGTGTTATGCAGCAAAAGACTGGGATGCCCTAAATGAAAACATTATGCTCCTTTCCAAAAGGAGGAGTCAGCTGAAGCAGGTCAGACATTATTTTTCCATCAGTCTGTTTCTACCAGTTAGTCATTCAATAATGTGTTTTTTTTCTAAAGTTTTCAGAATTATTCCCAGACATTGTTTAGTGCTCACAATGTGCTGTTTCTCTTATTAGGCTGTTGCAAAAATGGTTCAAGAATGTTACAAGTATGTCGATTCTGTGACGGATTTGACCATCAAGTTGCGGCTAATTGACACGCTTCGCACAGTGACTGCTGGAAAGGTTTGCTATGTGTCAAATACTCATTTGCATCGTAGCCATCAGATGTGAGAGACTTGAAAGGCTGGGTTAATATAATGATATATCCTGTATAGTATTTTCCCTGAACATGACTTGAAATTATTGGCAATTGTATTTTATTTGTTTCTTCATTTGTAAAATACATATTTTATATAGACCACACAAGAGTTGCACCAAGTCTAGTCTTGTATCATGAATTTTAGGGAGCAAAGATAACAAGATACCCTAATTAAAAAAAAAAAGTTCGATACAGCTCTTTTAGGGTTGGGGGAATTGACCGCAAGCGCTCCAACTCTGTGGCACCAGACTGGTGCACAGCACGTCCGCCGCGGAAGCCCGTCTGTAACATGATTTGTTTAAAATCTTTCCATATAAATAAATGTTAAAAATGTACATAATTTCCGGTTTACAAAGCTCACCTAATTCAAAGCCTTACCAGTTTAAAAGGCGATTAAAAAAAAACTGCTGTATATTGGCTGCCTCGCTTTATTCGCTGTGGCTCTCCAGGTAATAACACAGGATATTTTCAAAGAAAGGTGTCTCAGATGGATTTTTAAAAACTTTTAATTCCTTAAACATAGTAAACATGTTTTGTTCCACCCCAAGCAATGCAGAACACGGTTAGTTACATGGTAGCGTCCCAGTAAAGGAATTGATTCTGCATCTGGTCTGCGCATGCTCTGTCTTGACATAAATGCATATTGACGTCATCGATGACGCACTTAAAAACGTTAGCATCCTACCAGAGCTAGTCTGCAACGGGAAAACTTGTTTTAAACTACTTTTAACTTTTTTTTTTTTAAATCAAGCTGTTGCTTTAGTAAAAATATTGAAATAATCACAGCTACTGTGTTAACCAGACAAATGAACTATTGTGATAAATTACGTGATGTTTACATCGGTCTCCAGATGTTACATGGGTGTGAAATGGCTGTTCTGATAAATGTAGCGGTGCATTTAAACGGTTGGTTGTAATAGATCATATCACACGAAAACAAAATTTTTAATTTCATTTGGTCATTTGATTCTAATTTGAATGGAAGGCTCTGTGTAAACCATTATTGAAATGAAGAGTCAATATGAGCATGAACTCGGACGGTTTCACTGGTCTACTCTGACATTTTTGAAAATTTCACGTTTTTGTATAATATTGGTGAAGAGTGGGCTTCTGATAAGTTTTGAAATGTCCCCCTCCCAGATCTATGTCGAGATTGAGCGTGCCAGGCTCACAAAGACCTTGGCTAATATCAAGGAACAAAGTGGAGACGTGAAAGAGGCGGCATCCATTCTTCAGGAGCTGCAGGTAAGAGACGAAAAATGGGATTGTGCTACTATGGTAATAGTTGCCAAATTTATTTTGGTCCTCCTGCAAACAAAATAATTAACCACTTTTGAGCCTCATCAGTGTTTTTGTTTTTGTTTTTTAAACCCCAGGTTGAAACGTATGGCTCGATGGAGAAAAAAGAAAAGGTGGAGTTCATCTTGGAACAGATGAGGCTTTGTGTTGCTGTCAAGGATTACATTCGCACACAGATCATAAGCAAGAAGATCAACACCAAATTCTTCCAAGAGGAGGGCAGTGAGGTAAGACACTGACACAATAAGAGATTTAACAAAGTAGTATATTTTGTCCAGTAGAAAGAATGATGTACGGTGTGTGTTTTTTGTTTGTTTGCGTGTTTTAAGAAGAGTTTGATTCAATGGAATTGACTAGCGACTAACGATTGCTCAGTCATCTGGGATCAGCTCTATCTGAATTCCAACCCCAATGAGAAAATGTGCCTGACAAAATGTATGGATGAAGGTTTAACGGAAAACTATCTTTTGTTTGAACAATTTAGGAACTGAAGCTGAAGTACTACAACCTAATGATTCAGGTGGACCAGCATGAAGGGTCCTATTTGTCTATCTGCAAACACTATCGGGCCATTTATGATACCCCGTGCATCTTGGAAGACAGCAGCAAGTGGCAGCAGGTACATCTGCGTCACATGAAATGTATTTGCTCCTGATGACTGATCCATCCTCATGAACAAACGTCTGCACAAAATGTGAATGTGTGTTTTAGGCCCTGAAGAGTGTCGTGCTGTACGTGATTCTCGCCCCATATGACAATGAACAGTCTGACCTCGTACACAGAATCAGTGCAGATAAGAAATTGGAAGAGATTCCCAAATACAAGTAAGTTCCCTGATTTATACACTGCATCTCCAAAGTATTCAGAGCACTTCACATTTTCCACATTTTATGTGACAGATGTATTCTGAAATGGAATCAATTCTTTTTTTTTTTTCGAAGCATTTTACATGTAATGCCCCTTAATAACAACGTGAAGAAGTTTTTTTTTTGTTTTTTTTTTTTGCAAATTTCTGAAGAATAAGAAATTAAAGTCGCTGTACCTAAGTATTCATCGCCTTTGCTGTGAGGCTCAAACCACGCTTTGCTGAATCCAGTTTACTCTGATCATCCTTGAAGTGTTTCTGCAAGTTCATTTCGCTATGGCAAATTAAGTTGTTTGGAAAATATTTAGACAGGGAGATACCTTTTTATGTAAGGTCCTACAACTGACAGTGTATGTCAAAGCACAAACCAAGCAGTAAGCCTAAAATAATTGTATGTAGACCTTCGAGGCAGGAATGCGTTGAGGCACAGGGTCTGGGAAAGGGTATTGAAATAAATCTGCTCCTTTGAAAGTTTCAACGAGTACAGTGGCCTCCATTTTCTGTAAATGGAAGTGGCAGCAGGTACAATGGGAACCACAAGGACCCTTGCTAGAGCTGTCCGCCCATCTAAATTTAGCACTTGATGGAGAAAACTTCTTATTGAGGTGACTAAGAAGCTGATGATCACTTTGTTACAACTCAATTATTCCTCTGGATAAAGAAGAGAACCAGAACAACCATCCCTGCAACAAACCACCAATCAGGCCTTCATGGGAGAGTGAATTAGAGGTGTCAAAATTAATCAGTTAATCAACCATCAAATTCATTGACAAGTATTTTATAATCAATGAATCATTAAGAGCCACTGTTTAACTTAAAATAGTCAAGATTTCAGCCACAAGAAGAAAATATTTGCTGATTTCTGTCGTCTTTCATAAAAGTAGATGGATTATTGTTTTTGCTTAGTCAAAATAAGACATTTGTGAACGTATGCTTTTCCTTTGGAAAGCAATGAATCAACATTTTTTCCCGAATTTCTGACATGTTTACAGACCAAAGCAGTACCTGAGTGAATCATAATCAATTTGCGGGGGGAAAAAAATCAATTGAATGTATTACAAAAAGAATCTTATATCAACAAACTAGCAGCCATTCACATTAACCAGTCCCCAAGAAGGCTCCCCTTACTTAATTGTTTATTTATTTCTTCATCTTTACACAATAACAAATATACAACAATCAGCGGTTAGTAAACAGTAAACTGAAAAAAATATTTTGCAATACATTTCAATGCAAAAGGGATTTTTATTCCATTAATCGATGAAATAAATGATAGAAGAATCAACTCTAAAATCATTCAGTTGTGACAGCCCTACTTTGAATATTTGCGTATGTCCTCAGTAGTACAATGTGATATCGGTGGTCCATTTACTTGTGATTAATCCCCAGGGAGCTTCTAAAGCAATTTACCACTATGGAGCTTATGCGCTGGGCTGCCCTTGTGGAGGATTATGGGAAGGAGCTACGAGAGGGCTCACCCGGGAGTCCCGCCACAGATGTCTTTTTGTATTCTGAGGAGGGGGAGAAACGGTGGAAAGATTTGAAGAACAGAGTGGTGGAGCATGTAAGTTTGAGATTTGGTGACAGACATTGGTTGAATCTCTGACATTGACATTCATTGTTTTAGCGATACACACAAAGCATTAGCCTTTAAATAAAGTGAAGCCTGGAGAAATGGATACCAAACCCAACCAGAACTGTTAATAAGATATAAACGTCTTAAAACGCACTTAAAATTATTACAACATCGATTTTGAAGTATTCGTTAGCGGTTGTTTTTTTTTTTTTACTCTTGGTCACAAGGTTCTCCAAATAAGAGACAAAGCAGAGTTTCAATTACATCTGTAGAAAATACGTACTTGTTGATTACAGTGTACAACAAATGGTTATTCATTTCCACAGAACATAAGAATAATGGCCAAATATTACACCAGAATCACAATGAAGAGGATGGCTGGGCTCCTTGACCTCTCCATCGACGTAAGGACTGATTAGCGGGGGAGGGCGTCTTTTGGGGCTGCAAACATGTCTGCCCAAGTTTGAAAATGCTGCGAGGAAAAACGTGATATTTTATATTCTTCAGGAATCTGAGGAGTTTCTCTCCAGCCTTGTTGTGAACAAGACCATCTATGCCAAAGTGGACCGCCTGGCCGGAATCATCAACTTCCAGAGGCCCAAAGATCCTAACGACCTCCTCAATGACTGGTCACAAAAACTCAACTCCCTCATGTCGCTGGTCAATAAGACAACACATCTCATCGCAAAGGAGGAAATGATCCACAACTTGCAGTGAAACATCATAGTTTTTGTTGTGGTTTTAATTTGTTGTGTTTTCCCTCCTTCTGCTCAATTGTATTTGAATATAACATTATGTTGGTCAACAAAAGATCTGCAGTACAAACACAGTGGTGTCTAGTTTTGTCCATCAAAAACGGATAGAGGACCCTTGTGTTCCTGTCACGCTTTCTTGCTAACCAGTAACTTCATCTTGAATTGTTAGAGCCTTGACCATTTATTTACTTGTTGACAAAAAAAATACAATCTAAGAAAAATAAACTCACATTTGTGTACCAAATGAGTGATCTAGTGTTTAATGACAAACATTACAATACTAACGAGCAAACTACTAACTACATAATAAATGGAACTTTCATGAATATTCCAGTTAGATCCAAAAATATGTTTGTCCATTGGGAATACTGTTTCCCAACCTTTGAACCAGGGCACATCTTTTACATTAGCAAAATGTTGCAAAGTACCTGAAATGATGATCTTGTCTCCCTTTACTTGCAAATTGAAATCCAACACAATTCTGTTGTCTGAATGTCAGCCAGTCTTTTATACCTACTAGCGTTAACGGGAAGAGCATTTAATTGTTCTGCTTGTCACATTATGTCACTGGCAGTGATGGATGAACAGAGAGAGAGTTAGAATTGTGTTGTATGCTATGCTTTTTCCAATTAAATGAAATTGGAGAAGTTCTTGTGTCACCTGGTGTTCACTCACAGACCTCTGCTGCAGCACAGTGGTTGGGAATGACTAATTTGGAGCAAATTATGAGAACCAGCGTATTGAATATGAAATATGTCCTGGTTGTACACCGTCTCATGCTCAATGGCAGCTGGTTACAGCTAACCTGTGACCTAATAGGACATGATGGATAAATGGAATATAAAGAAATGTATTTCCCCCCTCAATATTACTGTCAACCTACCTACCCAGGCTTATTTTTACTTTCCTATAGCCAAATATTTCAAATGCAAACTGTTGATATTTTCGAGTTTTTTTCCCCGGACCGGGAGGCAAATCCCACAGGAGCACTTGGACTTTTTGAACAAATGAATGTCACGGAACAAAACGCGTACGCACCCCCTTCAACCTTCAGATCGTTTCATCCCATGATCCTTTGCGCGAGTCTGACAAGTGGATCCAAGATGGCGTAGAAGTAAAGCTAGGTAAGTGTTGACTTCCCATTTTCAAACCTTTCATTTTCTGCTTTATTTTGAGGCTGGTGTCAATATATGCTAATGCGCAGCAATAGGAAAATCACGCATGTTTGTATTTTATGCGTTGGCAACAGGGTGATGTCATATGAATTATATGCGCCAGTATACCGTAGCGGAATCACAGGCCCGAACCCGTTTTGTTACGGCGAGCCCAGCTAGCCAACCTAGCTTGCTAACGTTAACCCAGCAGCCTTCTACGCTTTATTCGAGCTTTCAAGGTTTGTGCTGCGAAGATGCACGTTCTGAAAAGCGAGCAAACTGCAAGCGTTGCGTTCCCTTGTTAACGGCATTGGAGTTGTGCCTGTGGAAACGCGATGCAGTGGAGAGATTTTCGAGGCTTTGAAACGTCACCGTTTGTCATAGTCAAAACAAGTTTGCCTCACCAAAGAGAAAAGTGAGCCCTCACACGACAGCTTCTAAGGATAAACGTTCTACTGGTCTTCTCAATTAGATCAAATATATCGGCTGGTTCTGAAAAAACGTTGCACCATTATAGCAAATTAGATATTATTACTTTTATTATGATGATGATGATGATGATGATCATAATTTTATTATTCAACTCACTTGTCCATTACTTCAACCATTTTTAAAATCCCCTGTGCAAGCGGGTGTCTCACAAAAACATTGTAATCCTCCCATTGAATCCCACCAAAATATTTGTTGTGGCGTCTTGAAAGCATCATGATCTCAACTGAAATTTGTTTATATAACCCTTCATAACACACGCAGCTGTAATACACGAAGCACAAAAGCTACATATATAAAAGTGAAGTATTACAATCATAATTCGCCAAGCAAAATCCTCTCCAATGAAAATACAGATGTTCAACGCTGTTAGCAGAGGAGAGAAGTCTCCATTGACTGGGATGAGGGTGTCCTGATCCTAGATGTTGCGATCACAGCGCGCAGGATGCCACTCAATTTTGCTTCAAACTAAGATTGAAAATAAGCAACACCTACGACTGTAGTTTTCTAACAGCTGATAGTTCATCCGTTGGCAAGTGATAATAATACAGAAACAGCGCGCAGGATGCCACTCAATTTTGCTTCAAACTAAGATTGAAAGTAAGCAACACCTACGACTGTAGTTTTCTAACAGCTGATAGTTCATCCGTTGGCAAGTGATAATAATACAGAAAGATTGGTTCAATTCTGCTACCCCATTTTGTCGTCTCTCTCGCTTGATTTTACTTTTTTAATGCCTATTTTCATCTGTCTTCATCTATGATCTTCGAGGCATTCAACTCTACGTTTGGGTGGGTGAAGAGCCTTTCGGTCCTGCTCTTAGTAGTCCTACCAACGCAGATGATCCAGTCATGCTGACACTCTGAACACAAGCAAAAAATGGGACCTTTGCAAACATACTGCCCGTGAAGGCGCAAAACACAAAGCGCCAATACTCGACACATGATTGTCCCGGCCAGAAATGCCAAACACACTCCACAAAAGGTTTACATGACATCATATGATGCACAATTAACTTTAAAATGACAAAAAGGGTGAAAAAGTAGAAATGAAGTATTAGCGCCGCTTCTGTAAAAGGCTGCCAAATTCAAAGGTGGCTTCTTTGATCTCCAGTATAATTCTTTATCCCCATATAGTATCAAAAGATGTACTCTTTCACTGTGTATATATTCCTACCCTTTATCGTCTTGCAACTGCACAGCAAGTAATTTGCCCTTAATTTTGTGGTTCCGGTCGGTGATGTTTCTCATTTGCTGTGATAAAATTTTTTACGTCATCATTATCAACGGCAACTAATTCAAGTAAGCCAGAACGTCAATGTAGAAATTGATGTCGCATGCAGCTGCCACAAAATATGGTAAATCTGCAAAACTGAACATTTACTTCTGAATATTTCATGTGAACTAAATCAATGTAACACTCCCTTTGGGAGAGAAAGAGTCTTCAACCTCATTTGTTGTCAACACCATAACTATGGTTGTTTGTAGTTTCGGCACACCAAAACGTGGTAATAACATTTGCTTTACATTGTTTGGTTAGCGTATTGTTTGGTTAGCGACATGATAATAACCACACTAATAATGGTGATTCCATCCAAATGTTGACAAACTTTGAAGCAAATTTAGTGAAATTGCACAAAACGAATAAACGACCATTGCCCGTTTGTATTTGTTCTTGTTTTGTGACTTTTGAGATTAGAGGAGACTGCCAGTGCCTTGAGATGACGCCATAAGAGTGGCCCTCTTGACTAACTGTCAATAAAAGAGATCATGGACAAAATGTTGATCAAGCTTTCATGGTTAAAGCATACAGAGACATCATAAAAAGGTGACGGCAGAGAAGACTGTCTATGTTATGATATATATGGATGAAAACCCACAGTTATAATTGTCTCAACTCGGGCTGCCACAAACAACAATTTAGCTACTGACTAATCAGATCATATGCCAATCGTGGCATATTGCACCAGCAAGCAGCTGCTCTTATATAATCATCGTCTTACAGTAGGGTTGGCTATCAATTCAGATTTCCAAAATCGATTTGATTTGCTTTGCAAGGGGCCAATTTGATTCACGATTCACTTTGATTTTTGATTGAGTTAATAATTTCACAAATTATCAATTTTACTTTAATATGGAAGACAGAAGAAGAAGAGAAACAAAAATTATAATACAACTGATTCATAAAGCAAATTTTAAGATTTCTTTACCAGCAATCTCAAATGATCCCACATTAATGAAAATATTCAGATGTTTCATGCACTTCTGGTCAACTTAGTTCCTCTTCCATCATGCAAAGTGTCCTGACTTGTGTCCATAATTGTCCTGAATGCTCTTAGTGTGGCAGCTCGGTGACCAAGTGGTTAGCATGTCGGCCTCACAGTGCAGAGGTTCCAGCTCCTGCCTTACTGTGTGCGTGTTCTCCCCGTGCTTGCGTGGGTTTTCTCTGGGTACTCCAGTTTCCTCCCACATTCCAAAAACATGCATGGTAGAGTAATGGAACGCTCTAAATAGTCCCTCGGTGTGAGTGTGAGCATGGATGGTTGTTCGTCTCTGTGTGCCCTGCGATTGGCTGGCAACCGGTTCAGGGTGTCCCCTGCCTCCTGCCCGAAGACAGCTGGGATAGGCTCCAGCATGCCCCGTGACCCTTGTGAGGATAAGTGGATCAGAAAATGGAAGAATGTATGTTAACAGTGTAGAATAAGAAGGTCAACCGTCATCTATTACAGCCTCCTGCATTGTCATTTTAAAAGTATACTTTCCAGAAATAGTTGGGTGCGGAAAGCCGGACAGTGGCCGGTGATATGCACAGGTTCTTGTGTTCATTGCAAAGAACGTAATGTTTTGTAATATGAACTTTTTCATATTATTTGTACATTATTCATTTAAAAATGTTATCTTTATTTTTGCTCCGTCCTCTTTGGCTCATTTGTGTTAAATGCATCATGTTTTATTTGCCAATGTTCATGTACTGAAAAACAAATGTTAAAAAGTGACAGTCACATTTATTACCATGAATACCACAAAAGATACCAATTTTCAGTACGTTGTACTGGATTTGATTCTCAGGTACCGGGAATCGGAACTGACAGGTTTAATTGTGAATGGTATTCATCATTACATGCCTCGATACATCCGCACGTCTGCTGTTGTCGATGTGATTTTAATTTAAAAATTTTTCCCCCCTCTCAGAAGTTTTGTCCCTGAGTCATGGCGGACAGGAGAGCGGAGAAATCATGTGAAGAAGCCAGCAGATCGTTAGTAAGGCGGGAGTATGAGGCGGTAGTCAGTCACAGCACAGACACCTTGGCGGTCCTTGCTCCCCAAGTCCAATCCACAGGCATCCAGCTGTCAGCGAACCCGCCTTCCGGAAGCCTCCGCAGCCGCGCCCTGCTTTATCGCATCGCTGCGTTTCTTCAGTTGGTGAGTAAAGTACTGGTCCAATGCTTTATCACACACTGTAGAAATTGTGTCCCTGAATGAACACTTTGTAGCTTTTTTTTAAAGAAAAATATATTTTCATTTATCATTAATCCTTGGACAACAGAGTGGAATACTATTTGCCATGCATTTGAAAGTTTCTGGCTTTGAATCTGCTCAGGGCCACTTGTGTGGAGTTTGAATGTTCTCCTTGTTCGTTTTCTCTGGATACTCCAGCTTCCTCCTAAAACAAACAAACATGCACATCACTGTAATATATGTGCTGACTGACTGTCTCTGAAGATACGTTAGAGTTGTAAAGACAGCTGTGTGGGGAAAAAGACTTGCCATGGAAAATACCCATACTTCTAACTGGCAGGGAAACCAACTTGTACCATCTTTTTGATTCTATTTACGATTGTTTACTTGTTTCTCTCCCTGAACTGTTCGGGACAAATCCACTCACAATGGCCTCATGATACTTGATGAACAACAAACATGTTCTAATTGTGGAGCTGAAGAAAGGGAATTGTAGGGTAGGAGATATATTGCAGAACACTTTACAGAAAACGCTTCTCGAAACTACATGAGGCCCGGACGTCCGGTACGCCAAACACGCAGATATGGAATATACTTTGGTGGAGTTATGTCAAAACCAACATGTTTATTAGTGTTGCAACAACAAATCGATAAAAATTGATCATTAAGTGTTGACAACTAATTTCATTATATTTGTTTTGTCGTTGAATAATTACATCAGTCACCCGCTGTGCCGCACGGTTATAAGGTCAGTCAGCCGCTGTATTCTTGTGCTGTGGGACCCACAACCAGCTCTCATGGGTCTAACATGACACAGTCTTCTCCAAACCAGTGCTTTGAAGTTATTTTGTGTTATTCTAGTGTGGCCAAAATTGCCAATACATTGCTGGGCTGAGGCATCGGCTCTGAATTTACGCTCACTGGTCAGCTCAGGTCCTTGTCAAACTGCATGCCTTTTTTGTTGCACTGTCAAGACAACCAGATAAATATCATTTTGTCTTGGACTGGGCAAGACATCACACTACAAGTCCGTCACCGACCAGTGTGATTTGTTTATGTCCTTGGTTTATGACGGCGCCAAATTCAACTGGGATTGACCTCATCTCTACCCTAAACCTGCGGACAAGCGCTGTTGAAAATGGATGGATCGGATTAAAAAAGACAAATGAAGATAATATATTCAGATCACTGTTAAGCTCTTAAGCAACAAGAGAAGGTTAAATGAGAGTAATAAACATGTGTCCCTCAATGTTCTCTTCTCAGAGCAGTAAAATTATATGCTATACAATTATGGAAACAATTTAAGATTTATAATGATCGTGGTAGCTACTCCATTGTGACGTTGAGATAGTGATTCCCTGAACCTCTGTGAAGGTTTGACCCCGGGATGTCTAAAGTATATTTGTTGCCGCTGTTTTTCAATTTCTTCTTTGTTGGTGCTGTTGTTCAAATTTCTTGTTTTTTTTCCCAACAGAAAAAATATGATGAAGCAGATCAAGACTGCAAACATGGTAAGCAGAAATGTTTACCTTTAATATAAAACTTTAAGGATTCCCAGATCAATATTTGATTAATTTCACAATAGAAATGGCCCAGTGGTTAGAGGTCGTGTGCTCAATCCCGCTCCGGCCTTCCTGTGTGGAGTTTGCATGTTCTCCCTGTGCCTGCGTGGGCTTTCTCCGGGTAGTCCGGGTTCCTCCCACATTCCAAAAACATGCATGGCAGGCTGATTGAACACTCTAAATTGTTTCTAGGTGTGAGTGTGAGCGCAGTTGGTTATTTGTCTCTGTGCCAATTGGCTGGCAACTGGTTCAGGGTGTCCCCGGTCTACTGCCCAAAAACAGCCGGGATTGGCTCCAGCACCCCCCACTACCCCAGTGAAGATAAACCGGTTTGGAAAATGGATGGATGGATGGTTAAGAATCCTGTTTTACTTTAGTTTGAAGGCACTCTTTGACCAGATTATTGATAGGCAATATAACACTAAAGCATTCCCCACACACGAACCTTGCCCCCCAAAAGCTCAGGTTCTCCTGAACCCTTAATCTGATTTTCTAAACTCTGTGTGTTGTACTCAGGTTGAAGTGGCCATTCTATCATTTAAGTCTGGTTGACTTTGCATTTTGACACAATGGTCATTTTGGGCAAATCTTTACAAGTTGCGACGAAGTGCATAAAGAAAAGTTGCACGGGTCATAAATATGGCTGTGATTTTGCACATATACCTAACTTGTGTGCAGAGTATGAACATTGTACGCTTTTATTAGTGACTAGGCCCTATGTTCTTCCTCTTTTTTCTCAACTAGTCCTGGCAGAAGATAGGGCGGGGGGAGACGGTTTACTCCAGGCCATCTTGGGCTCCATGCAGTTGGATGGCAGCCTGCAGGACGTGGCCAGCATCCTTTCTAAAGCTTTGTTTGGAGAGCCAATGGTATGTTGAATGGACAGTAATTACTTGTATGTGCAGAGCCACCTTCGGTCAGGATAAAAATGTACTGCAAATTTGGGCTGGACAATTTATCGAAATTAACTCATTCAGTACCAGCCAATTCTGGACCAAGTCTGAAAAGACGTTTAAAAACGTCTTTGGGGGTGAATGAGTTAAAGCCATGATTTAGAATTTGGCTGCTCTCGATCTTTCAAATATTAAAATTGAAGAAAAAAGATTAATGTGCAGCATGGTGCAATGCATTTACAAGTTCTTGATGTTGTCAAAGTACCCTTAATGCACCATGCTGCTTGTGTAGCAAAATGTAGTCTATGTGATTCTGCTGTCCCTGACTGTGCTTTAAGATGGTTGACACCCTAGTTGGAGTTGACTGTAAAACTAAACGTCCAACAAAAAGAACTACATTAATCCCTCGTTTATCGCGGTTAATGGGGTCCAAAACCACCCGCGATAATCGAAAATCCGCGAAGTAGCGTTCATCCTGCTCGTTTCACAGTAATGCTTCGTGTCATGACGTGCTTTCATTCTACATGGAAAATAATTGAGGTGTCGGAATCTGTCGATTGCCTTTGGGCAGTAGTGAATGATGTCATATCATCTTCTGATTCATGTTGACATTTTTATTTCATCTCATACTGTCATGAACTCATGTAAATATTAAAGCATCTGATGATTGCTGTATTGAAAATCACTTTTTCCTCCACTCCAAACCAAAACGTCCTTAAATCCTTCATGATACAAATCATTTTTGTAATGAAATTGTCTTCATCTTTTTTTTCTCTGCAGAATGGCATTGTTGCAAAAGACATATCCAGATTAAAAATTCTGTTTTCAGAAATAGAGGTGAGTATCAAGTCGCCATACACCACATTGGCATAGTTACGTCCTTTTTTGTGCATGCCCTTTGCCATACTTTAATTACTAAATGCTTCAGGCTGGACTCATAATGGCATAGTTGTCACTATTTCGTCTCACTCAGTCTAGTTTGTAGCTCTTTTGGAAATAATATGTAATACTCTTGTAATTGCAGTGGTCAGACTGCTTGTTTGGTTATAAAGTATTAAGAGCCATGACACAAAAATTTTCTCCCGTGTCCACCTCCCCATCACCGCTTCTTTTTGTCTGTCAGGCTATAAAGAAGAGTGCAATGGCACCAGAATACACGGATGACCAGGAGGAGGGTAGGCAAAAAGTTGTACCCCACTTTGAGGTGTCCTAAAAGGTTTTCATTCAGCCTCGGTGACCATTTGATTTTATGTGCACTGACAGAGGTCCAAGATGGCTGGCAGTTTAGGCCCCCACCTCGAGGAGTCACCAGCAGTGAGGAGTACACTCTCTGTAAAAGGTGAACAAAAAAAGCAAGGGTTTGAAGTTGTGAATGTATTGAGTTTGGAATAGGAGTTTTAAAATGTCAGAGCAATGTTATATTTACCACTTTCCTGTGAATAAAAAACCTGTAGTAATGTCAAGAATCATCAACTCGATATGAATAGCACACATGTCGCTGGGGTTACAATGTCTGTAAATTGCTCTTTAAATGCCACTATACTGTTGTTCATTTGCTCTCTGGTAGCATTTCAATATGTCATGTTGGACCAGTATAGGAAAGCGGCATGAAAGTCAGACTTTGTCTTCATACTGCCTTTAATTGTATAGTTTCACAGGCAGCTGGTGTAATTGAAGGGAAAAAAAAGAACCTAGCATCCAACCACACTCTTCACCTCTCCGTTAGGTACTTAGAGCAGGGTCTGTGTCGGTACGGGGCCCAGTGTACGTCAGCACACTCGCAGGAGGAGCTGATGGAATGGCAGAAACGCTACGCGTCACGCCTCATCCGTCTGAAGCAACAGCAGGAAAGCAAACACTTCACTGAAAATTACATGGAGACACTAATAGAGAAGTGGATGAACTCTCTCTCCCCAGAGAAAGTGGTATGTGACTCGCTTGATAGACAACACCAGATACTGTCCTTTATACACAATGTACTGTATGTAGTGAAGGTGCATAATATATGCATCTACAGTATCTATCTTTTATCGTGAATCGCTACACAACTTCAGATTTAAATCTGTTCCACTGCTTATAGTGCATAGCATGTTCACAATTGTTGCAAACTGACCACAGGCCATAGGTTGACACTAGCCTTCGTGCAATAAATAACACGTATCAAACATGCATTTAAAAGAAGTCTTACTACAGGTGGTATAAAGCACTTTTAATCCCTTTCGATCTTTATTCCCAAAGTGGGTGTCGGAGAATAATTTTTCCGAAGTCTGCATTATTTGATCTATAGAAGTAACAATTCTTATTGTTAGGGTTTTCAAATGCTGTTGGTATTTCACCTATTTTCCTCTTTCCAGCTAAGCGACTGTTTAGAAGGAGTCAACGTTGAAACCAGCACAAGCCTCTCTCTTACTGTTACCACCAAAAAATCTTTCCAATCTTGGACCTTCTCACTGCTCTGCAAGGTAGGAAGAAAAATGATTTGTTGGCAACCATTGTAATTTGGATCAGCACCCTAATTATTAAGGATGAGCATTTAATTTTCCTGAATTAAAAAAAAAATTGCATTAAAACTTCTATCCCTTCATTACACAATGACAGTGCAAAAAACGAACAAATTCAACTAGCAATTTGGTCTATAATGTGCATTGTTAAGGAAGGGGAAGCTAGACTGCACACAGGCTGGTATCTGGTCGGTTGTAGGGTGCAAATAATGAGCTGCAGGTGATCGATTTTTGTGACCAGCCATGAAAAGTATTGATTGACATATGCTGATCATGTACTTCTTCACAGGAATTAGCCGATCAAGATCGATACCCGATCAATTGGAGCACCGATACATTGGAATGATATTAGGTTGTTTCGAGAACATGATTTGGGCTGACAGTTTGCCGCTTTTTTTTATGCTGTTTACAGCAGTAACTATTCTCCACAAATACCAATAGATAACTGTAATTAAGACAGAATCAACACCATCAGCAGTGGCTGAATTTGCAATAGATTCCATGAATTCTTAATTGATGTTGTTTTTGGCAGCCATTTTGGATTTAGTCTTCAGTCTTTTGGGGAAAAAGGCTTATTAGTTTTAGTCACGTTTTAGTCATTCCTATTCATGATTGTTTTAGTCGACAAATATTCAAAAAGGTTTGTCTCGCTTTAGTCAGTTTTAGTTCAAAACAGACATACAAGGTTTCCACCCAATTGCAAAGACTTTCTGATCTACTAAGTAACAGTGGAATCAATGTTAATTACTCCAAAATAAGCCAATAACCAAAACATTTTCTTTGGCAATTGTTGTGGCTTTATTTCTGTGAACACACCTGCTCAAGTGCAGTGAGCATACACATGCCCAAAATGTATGTTAGCAATGTATGAGGAACACTTAAAAGTATGAAACAAACATGACACTTAAGCAAGGTAAATAAACAAAATAAAAGCAACAATGTTTAAAAAAATGCAATGTATTTTCTGTTCTAAACCAACATTTTTCTGTCATCTGTCTGTGTGTCTTTGAGCAGCCTCCTAGAAAACTATATCGCATTGCCCTGCTCTACGATGCCCACAGACCACACTTTTCCATCACAGGAGTCTCTGCTGGGGAGCAGATACAAACTGTGTCCACTGGCTCTCAAGAGTGGACTCCACGAAAAGAAACAGCAGGTATGTTGTTTGGTGTATGATGCCCAATAGTCGAGAATATAGGTGTTCCAATCACTTCAAGGCCACAGACGTATAAAGTCGAGTCCGACAAACATTTGTGAAAGAATGGGTCGCTCTCTTGAGTTGTGATCAGATGCCACCTTGTGCAACAAGCTCAGTTGTGAAATTCCCTCAATTTTAAATGTTCGACAGGCGAACGGACTATATATTATAAGATCGTGGAACTGTTTGGCAATGACAGCAACTCGGCCACAAAATAGTAGGCTACATAAACCGACGGAGCGGTGTCGTATTGAACCTTATGGATTCAATGCGACGCGATGCCACCAAAAGTTTGCATTTGCAAAACCCGGTGAAATGGGCGAAAAAGCCAAATTTTGGCTTCACATGCTTCATCCACGCTGCCCAGCACACAACTGCATTCACTATACATGATAATGCGCCACCAGGTCAGCTCGTATTTAGTCAGACCGCAGCCTATGGCCAGTGTTTGCCTGATAACCATACCTGGGATTAGTACTCGCCTATCCCCAGTTACAGTCCTTGACTGATCTCTTATATGATGCAAGTGTACTTGCTTTTGTTTTTAATCTTCATATGTTATATATAAATGCCATACAAGGCAACCTGTCACATTATGTGAAACGGTTCATCAGTAAATTCAGTTCTTTGCATTCCTTGTCATTTGTGCTCTACGGACAGTGGCAGCAGACAATGGCATAGACCACTGTGTCTACAAGGTCACTGTGGAATTCACCACAGAGATCTTTGGCACCTTCAGACAGACCATCGTTTTTGACTTTGGCTCCGAACCAGTGCTGATGCAGCGAATCATGGTGGATGCTGCCTCTATTGAAGGTATGCCAAGTTCTCTGTACACATTGTGGTAAAAAGAAACTACAACCAGTTGAATTTAACTTATTGCTGTTTTCTAGATATAGAACATTTGATGGCAGCCAGACAGCAGCTCTTGATGACCGCAAAACGTTGGGACTCTTCCTGTAAGACTATAGTTGGATTCACACCTAATGAAACCATGTGTGATCTGGAGCGCAGTCTTTTATCCCGCTATCAAATCCCACTGTCGGCGGACCAGCTCTTTACTCAGTCAGTTCTGGACAAGACTCTGACCAGAGAAAACTACCAGGCCCGGCTCCATGACCTTCTCTACATAGAGGAGATTGCACAATTTAAAGAAGTGAGCAAGTGAGTCATTTGTTTTTTCCTGGTTGCAGGGGGGGAAGGGCTTTCCTATAATTCGGGAAGTGGGTCTAAATAAATAATAGCACAATCTACAACAGTAAAGAAGGCAGGGGGTTTTTTTGTCTGCCTTTCATTGAGGCTGTATTTGAGTAGTTTTCATTTACTATGAGCTTTCTTGTAGATATTTCACCATCTGTCTTAAGTCACAGTAAATACAGGCTCAACAAGATGAAGAGTTGTGTATTGTGAAATATATGCTGGCAGATGGGATAATTGTAAAACTACTCTTCCCTTTGCCATTTCTGACATACATGCTAAAATTATTGTGAATTTTCCATTTTGATGTCAGACTGAATACCAAAACTGTATGTTTTCAAGCCACCACAAGGTGTCAGTCTTGCTCTTCATTGTGAACCTGATATTTGTCTCACACACAAGGCGACTTCGAATAAGGTCTATTGACATGCCTGAGGTCAAATCTCAGAGGGTAGGTGTCAAAATCCAGTCCTGAATGACCGATGTCATTTTCCATCTCTCCATATTGCAACACACCTAATTCAAATTAACAGAATACCGGGCTTCTGCAGAGCTTGCTGATCATTTGAATCAGGTGTGTTGCAACAGGCAGAGATGGAAAACATGCAGGACGGTGGCCCTCCAGGACCAAAGTTTGACACATATGTCTCAGAGGACACTGTTATTTATTTTAATTTTTTTTAAGCCTAGAATGAGCAGACCTGCTTTATTTTCTCTGTTATCCAATCGCTTCAAGTCTTAAGACACCAGGTGCATTTCTAAAGTGCAAGTACATCTCTGATGCTTTTCAGTAGTGATTAATTTCATCAGCAGATTACTTTTTAAATTAACTACAAATGTTCATGACAGAGGACATTTTTTTAAACTCTTAAATACGAGGCTCAAATACATTGAAGAACAGTCATTAAAAGGTATGAATTATTTTAAGCGACTTGTAGAAGATGTGCCAACAGCATTTCAAGTAAAGTAAAAAGTATTTTTAGTGTTCAGCTTCCAATAAAATGTGCCTGCACATTTTCCTCTTTGGTATAATCAAAGGTATCAAAGCTGCACACCATCATATTTGGTGTACCGGTAATTGAAAAAGCCCTCCATTTTCTCTGTAGGACATAAAATGGATTAATTCATTTGCATACAGTGGGTGGGAAATATTCTGCTTTACAAATATCCCCCTCAGAGGACCATTTTGAACAATTGGTACTCAGGAGGATGGAAATCTAGAATAAAAATGTCATTGCATTTATAATGGTCGTTAATTACACAAACTTTGTTTCAGAAGTTGAAAAAAATCAAGAAATACAAACAATAAATTGGATGAGACTAAATAATTTTCAACGTTTCAACTCCCGGGAATAATTATTCTAATTTAATTGTATTGTTTTAGCTTAGAATTTGCATTTGCAATTTCATCAGATTTAAGGATGACCAACATCCTGGATCGTTCCAGTTCTGAGGGTCCACCGTTTTTTAAATGTCAGTTGGTATTCTAATTTAGATTTTTTTTTTTTTTTTTTGTCTCCCAAGGTTTAACATCAAAGTAAACCTGCAGCTGGTATCCAGCTTCATGCTGACTGGCATTTCAGTTGGAGCCAAGTATGCCCAGAATGGACAACTCTTTGCACGTTTTAAACTCACGAAAACACTGTCTGAGGTATTGAGGGAATGGATTTCACATTGTAGGCTTACTACTGGCATTCAGTTGCTTTCTCTCTTAGTCAGTTCAATGCAGCAGTGTTTCTATCACCTCTAGGACACACTGGCAGGACGACTAGTGATGACCAAGGTGAACTCAGTTCTCTTCCTCCCTTTGGGCTTGGAGGGCTTCAATAGCCAGCCTCCTCCGGGGGTCAAAGAGCGCGTCTACGAAGCTGTTATCGAAGAAAAGACCAAGGAATACATCTTCCTCAGGATCTGCAAAGACTGCTGTGATGAACTTGGACTACTGCCTGACAGAAAAATCCAGGTTTGTGCTTCACAATGTATCTAAAAAGTCGACCCACTCCTCTTCAAATGCCATTGTTTTGTGTTGCATAACATGAGATCAAGATGAATCACTTCCAAACCTTTTACACCGGTATTGTGACAGACAGTTGAAAGCATTAATTGTACCATACTTTAAAACTTCTCACTGTCTGACATGAAGTTTAGGATCTCACTGGAGGCTGCACTCACTACTTTAGGCAGCTTTATGAGGCGATAACCATGCATTTGTCCCCTGGTGGTTAGCTGACCGGTGGTTGAGAAAGTACTTAGATATGGAGCGGAGCCTGCATTTTTAATTTAAGTGCCGCCAACAATCAGGTTAATGTAATCGTGGCAGCCACAATCGTGGTCATGATTAAAATTGTTTTAATTGTGCAGCCCTACCGCAGACATCACTAATGATCGTTGTCCTTTTTGTTTTTGGTTACCTTTTGCCTCTTTTTTTCTGCTCAGAGCCCACATTTAACAGTGTTTTGGTGTTATGCGGGTTAAAGCTGTTGATTATATTGTCTGTTTAGTCAAACAGTGATGTTGCTTCTCTATCAGGTGGAACTCCAATTCCAGCTGAACAGGCTACCACTGTGTGAGATGCATTACGCCCTGGATCGCATCAAAGATAGTAAAGACAATAGCATTCTTTTTCCTGATGTTAGCCTTGTCCCAACCATCCCCTGGAGCCCCAACAGGTAATTCACACCGAACACACACTTTAACGTTGCTCCATTCCTCACTTCCTCCAACAAACCTAGTCTTTCTGTTGGAACAGTAGTTATACACAACTTATAAGGGTAACACATCTTGCTCTCATCACGGAGGGCCTGCAACGCCAGTTTATGAGATGATCAATCATCCTTATGACAGGTGAATCCAAAGAGCAGAAGTGTGTGACAATACATTCTACACAAAAATGCCCTAACATCATTTGACTTATTAACTCATTCAGTACCAGCCAATTCTGGACCAAGTCTGAAAAGACGTTTAAAAACGTCTTTGGGAGTGAATGAGTTAAAAAGAAGCGCGGGGAACTTATAGAATGTAAATGGATAAATATGCCTCATTTTCAGTCATTTAGTTGTCCCCCCACTCTTATCTATGCAAAGATTCTTATCATTTTGACCATCTTTTTTTTACAGTGAAATGTGCACAAAGAACTCCACACACACACACGCACGCACACCTTGCAAATTTTAGGATCACGTGTTGTTCGGAAATTCTCTTATGTCCCACCAAAAGTAATTAGATCATCCAGTCAAGGTTGTTTCTCATGCCAAAGCCATCTCCAGTTAATATGCAATATTTAATATTGTTCGGTCAAAAATGCCTCTCTTTAGTGGGTTCTATTTCTATAAATCCCTTATCTAATAATTACTGGGCCCATCTTCCTTTCACTTTCAGGCAGTGGGATGAACAGCTGGACCCTCGTCTGAATGCCAAGCAGAAAGAGGCCATTCTAGCCATCACCACCCCCCTCTCTATTGCCTTGCCTCCAGTCCTCATAATTGGACCCTATGGCACTGGCAAGACTTTCACCCTGGCACAAGCTGTCAAGCACATCCTACGGCAGGAAACGAGCAGGTATGTTTTATTTTGTCAGCATTTTTGCAGTCCCAAACCAAAAATTTTCCCAAGAAGCATTCGCCATCAATTTATTTACTGTAAAGCGCCCCCCCCCCCCCCCCCATGAGCAATTGACCTTGATATTGGGATTACGTTGTGTTGTTGACGTCGGTGTCAACAGTTATGAGAAACGGCGCAACTACATTATTTGAAGGAAGAATCTTTAGGATAATTGATTCAAAAATGATTTGATCGTGACAGCCCTACATTAATGATGGAATGTGACAAACCTTAGGCTATCTACGATTGCTGCTAAATATAGTGGGAATTGGCATCCACTGCCAAATCTCATTTCTTCATTCGAACCTTTCTTGTTCCTTGCGCCGCTGTTTATATTAAATATAGACATCCTTTTGAAGAAATAATGAACCATAGACATACATACCGGTATCATCGTTTCCTGGATAATTAAAGATGATCACAAATCAGTGGTCTCAGCCTCTTATTTATTACTATCACAGTATATATCCCATTTTTTAATGTGGAATTTAAATTCAAATATGTTTTGCCCGAAGACAGGTAATATAGGCTCCAGCACGCCATGACCCTCGTAAGGTTAATAATGGATGGGTGGATGCCACGTAACATGAGGCCATTGCACAACGTTTCTCAGTTCTCTCCCAAACATGAATGAACTACTTTGTTCAATGTTTTGTTAAGTGCCAGAAGGCTGACTCTATGTAACATGAAAGCGAAAAGAAAAAGATCTTCGGGACAAACTGGCAGCAAATTTAATATATATTTTTTTGTTTTACTCTGAATGGATGCAATATTCAATATTAAGTGTGAATTATAGATGTTTTAAAAGCCAAGACAAACAGAGGGGACCATTTTCGTTTAGTGACATACACTCACGTTACTCTTAGTAGTTGATGTACAGGACAGATACATTTTTGTTCAGCTTTCATGTAGGTTGACATTTTAAAAGCTGTATGGGAATTGAATACTTGTGTTTTTGGAGTGATAATTGAATTACATATAGATAATGTTGCATTTCGGTGAGAAATAAAATAGATGTTGCATTGCAGAGCGCCCTTAATATTGCTTGGGTAGCTTAACAAAATGGTAATCAAGGCTTTACACTTTGGTTCATCTTTGAGCTGGTTAATGCTTTTTTTGATGTTTTTTTTTTCGTTTTTTTTTTTTTTTTTGTCGTCAATCAGTCAATGGTTCTCCCAGGAAATAATTGGATCACAATATTTGCAGCAAGTCCAGTGTATAATTTCTCTCTGGCTTGTCTTTTGTCTCTATAGGGTTCTGATCTGCACCCACTCCAACAGTGCAGCTGACCTTTACATTAAGGACTACCTTCATCCTTATGTTGAAGCAGGCAATCCACATGCCAGACCTCTCAGGTAAAGGCATGATGGCTGAAGTCCAATTCAATATTCATTTGGCTTTGCACATGCTATTTATTTCTTATGCATGTACTTTGAATACTTGCATCTTAAAATAAGATGGTTTTATTTGTCCCTAAATTTTTGTAACGCTAGATTCATTTATGCCAATGCTATCAGATTTAAATACATTTAACTCATTCACCACCATTGATGAGTATACTTGTCAATTACACCTTTTCAACGGGTGATGGATGGGGGAATATCTGTTGCTACTTCACTGTAAATGTCAAACTTGGAAACTTTACTGGTGCACCCACCATCAGGAGATGACATCAATGCCCATTTTTTCTTTTTATATGAGATAAGTAGAGTTTGTGACTCCACTGGGAGAATATGCAACATTTTGTGCAAACTACTTTTCTTTTCTATTTTTAATTACAAAAGAATGGAAAAAGGCAAATTCACCTTTTTTTTAATGATAATCTCTAACTTGGGGATCTCTGAGTAAAAAAGGTTGATGAAATGGGGTTGAAATGAAGGGCAAGAAAGGTGGCTGGGAATTCTGATCACAAGACCTCTTAACCTAAAGACTTGATATTAAAATAAATAAACGGAGATCCTCAAGTAACCAAATGTTGCTTTGGTACATTTATTCTTATTTTCTCTCTTTCCAGGGTATACTTTCGGAACCGCTGGGTGAAGACTGTCCACCCAGTGGTCCAGCAGTACTGTCTCATCGCCAACACACAGGTCACTTTTAAAATGCCCACAAGGGATGACATCCTCAGGCATCGTGTGGTTGTGGTCACCCTCAGCACTTCCCAGTACCTCTGTCAACTTGACTTGGAGCCCGGTGAGACACATTTCATCTCGTGTATATCAGTCAAATCCAATTCCAAGAAAGGCCCGTCACAAACACATACCGTGGCGGAATAAAGCTCACTTAAAGCGTACATTGGGGACCACCACGTTTTATGTTGCGATTGTTACTCCATACTCCAAAATTGGCAGCTGTTAATTATGAAGTTGTGAATCTCCAGGGTTTTTTTTTCTTCATTTATTTTGGGTGGGGGGTAACATTTATTTTTGCTGTGGTCATGCTGAAGACCTGTCTCATAACACTCTTGCTTAAGTGCTATCTTGGTGCCAAGGAAGTATTTTGAAGTAGAATCACTTTGCTGCTATCTTGTGAAGTCTATAGGAAATTAGAAACATTTAAAAAAAAAAATACATGTATTTATTTGCAACAGCATTCGGTCCCAAATATTCATGATGAAACCCTCAACTTGTTCATTTTGATATCAGGAAAATGCTAATGTAAGAAAATGAGAACTCATATTCCAACAATAGTCATCAATTAAACATTAAAATAATCTGCAACAGAACCTCATATGCTGCTTTACATTCACTTCCCACCTGTCTCTGTGTAAACGATTATTTACAACAAATGACTTTTTTTTTTAATGTCCTGCTTCTCTTTCCAATAGTGTCCGAAACAGTTGCAATGTATGCCTTTATGCTACACAGAGACGAATAACCATCTGCGCTCACACTCACACCTAGGGATAATTTACAGTGTTCAATCAGCCTGCCATGCATGTTTTGGGCATGTGGGAGGAAACTCATTTATGTCACCTAAAAAGATAAGGTAAACGAACCACTTTGTCAGAGCAGGCAAATGACTGCCACTTAATGTTAGTGGAGAGGGCGCTTTGTTGCATGGGAATGCCATCTGCCAGTTTTAATATATTTTACATCATTAGCCTACTCCCCACATTCCATCTCTTGGGCTCGCCTAGTGTTTGATAGCGATGTAAACAGTCAGGAACAGGGGCAATGGCTGCTAAGACATCTAGCAAGTTGCTTTCACAAATTGTCACAGCTATGCTTGGATACCCCAGAAAGATGTTTAGGCTGTTTTATGTTACTAAACATGTTAATTTATGGCCTCTTAAGTGGGATTTTAGCATTTGGATAAAGTATCCATTGCTGATTGTCCAGATAATGAAATAAAAACTTAAATTTTGATCATTTATCCGTAGAATTAAGGCTCTTAAAACATGGACTAACAATATTTAAGTGTGTTCGTTTTAAAATGGTTGGATTTCATCTGTCACATATACTGCACTAAAATGAAAGAGACTTGAAAGCGTGCAAGGGCTTGCATGTGTAAAGTGAAGGACTAGTCGTGTATAATTTAATATTGTAGTTATCTTTCCCAAAGTGCTGATCATTGTGGCCTTTCCTTCTCATCCTGGTTCCTGATGCCCAATCCAGTCTCCCATCATTCTCCCGCTGACAAAAATAAAATCAGCTACAGATCTAACCTCTGATTTTGAGACAGGATCTTTAAGGAATAAACTGTTATTAAAATTAAATTAAAAATAGTGGATGAAATGAAAATCATCTTTCTTGTAAGTGTTTGATAGTGATGTAAACATATATACTATATATAAAATCAGACCTAAATTTTAAACCCCGTTAGCTTTATACTGTAATCATTTAAATTTGGTGAAAACCTCAGTTTAAGGAAATTCTGTAGTTTTTTTTTTAAGTTTTACGAGGCTGCTGCTTCAGTTCTTTTTCTGTTTTGTTTTGTTTTTTCCTGTTGCTTTTAACTGCTGCCAAATGTGACAGCTTAAGAAAATTTATACCACGCTGGTCATAATGGACACGAGGCAGTCATCATGCACGTCCAAATTTTGAATGCACAGTCTTCCCTCGCTACTTTGTGGTACGGTTCATGCGGATTCAACCTATCGCGGAATTTCAAAACAGTATTCTGCGATAAGATAGAAGAACATTAGATTTTTCAGAATAGATTTGTACTCTATTGTATTTCGTATCTGTTTTAATAGTCATTATTTATCAAATATGCTGTTTGTCCATTCAATTCAGGCCTGTTCACTCATATCTTGTTGGATGAAGCTGCCCAGGCCATGGAGTGTGAGACGATCATGCCTTTTGCTTTAGCGAGCAGTACCACCCGCATTGTCTTGGCTGGAGACCATATGCAGGTCAGTCCCAAAATAGTGTCTGCAGCAGGATATTGGTTTTGTATTTGTATTCCATCTGAGTTTTGTTTACATGCTGAGATGTCATCGCACTGTCTGGTGTCCTTAGTTAAATTAAAATCCCTTTGAGGGAGAGCGACACAGCTTGCTGCAGGTATTAGACTTGATATTTGTTTGAAATCGGAAGATAACAGCCCCGATTGAGCTATCCCAGCAGCTCAGCACAGCTACTATGAACTAACGTGGCAGTTGAGCTCCACAAGTCCACATGTTGATGTATATAAAACCTTATTTCATCATCTCCTGCTTTCTTTGCACTGCAGAGGATTACCAGCAGCATGCATGAAAGTTTAGCAAAATTCCACAGTTATTCATTTGAATTACACACTCTCTTTGAGACCACTTGTTTCCGATTGTCACTAATCTGATGTAATTTTTCAGTGTACCGGTAACTTTCTCTACATGCTATACAGTTGTGCTCGTAGGTTTACACACCGTGGGGGAATTTGTATGATGTTATTCTTTAAGGAAGACATGAGTGATCAGGCAAGAAATGTATTTTTTCTTAAGATTTAAATTTAATTAGGTGACATTTCAGAATAGCACAGTAATTACACCAAAAAGGTTCCAAAAGAAAATATTATATTGGTCCGCGTTTCATCGGCATTCATGGTTTTCCCAAAACTGCCAATGATTTCAGAAACTCATGAGCGCCACTGTAAACTACTAAAACTATTTGTCTCTCCAAGGTAACTTTGCATGGATAGTTAAAGTGACTAGTCCTCTCTAATTGTCTTTCCTTTTCAATTTACAGCTCAGTCCATTTGTGTACAGCGAGTTTGCCCGGGAGCGAAACCTACATGTGTCCTTGTTGGACCGACTGTATGAGCACTACCCTTCAGAATTCCCATGCCGCATCCTTCTGTGCGAGAACTACCGCTCCCATGAAGCTATCATAAAGTAGGTGTGAGCCCTTGATGCACTGGCGTTGTGGCGGTGTTGGAGAGATGAAAGGCTAAATGGAGGAGTTGGAGAAAAGCAGACCGACTTGGGTGTTAAGAGTGCTTCGTTTCATGATTAGGGCAATGCTCACTGAGTTGTCGTATTTCAGATGCTGTCAAAAAGCTACAGTTTGACCTGTGAAACATCAAATAAAAAAGAACACAAAGTTGCAAGTTGACATATTCAGTTCTAAGGCAAGGTCTTTTGTTTTTGGTATACCCATATGTGTGCAAATTTCAAATTATGAACTTGTGGTTGGCTGAAAACCAGGGAAACGAATAAAAAATGTATTTCAACTGACTTAAGTTTGTTATTCTTTTTGTCTTATTCCTTCCTATTGTGTTCATACTACAGCTACACGTCAGAGTTGTTTTATGATGGCAAGTTGATGGCAAGTGGAAAGCAGCCCTGCCACAAAGACTTCTATCCTCTAACCTTCTTCACTGCACGAGGAGAAGATGTCCAGGAGAAGAACAGCACTGCCTACTACAACAATGCTGAGGTATTGAAGAATATATTCGCTATAATTTCTGGACTACAAAATGCAACCTGATTAAAAGTCACGACAGCTACATTTTGCCATAAAAACATATTTGTCCACACATTGGCCGCCTCGTATAAATAGCCGCAGGTCTCTATGTTTTAGGGCAGCCATTTTAGATTTGGTCTTAGTCTTTTGGGCAAAAATGCTTATTTAGTCACATTTTAGACACTCCAATTCAGGATACATTGAGTCGACGAAACCTCAAAAAAAGGTGTTTGTCAGTTTTAGTTACAAATAGACATACGAGGTTTCCACCCAATAGCAAAAACTTTCTGATCTACTAAGGATTGTGCATTACACACAGATAAAGTGGTAACAGTGCAATCAATGTTCAATACTCCAAAATAAGCCAAGAACCAAAACATTTTTTGGGGTAGTTGTTGTGGCTTTATTTCTGTGCAATGAGCATACAAACAAACGCATGCCCAAAATATGAGCAATGGATGAGGAACACTTAAAGTATGAAACAAACATGACACGTAAAGCAAAATAAACAAAATAAAAGCAACGTTTGAACAACATAGAATGGAGGGGAGTCGTCGTGCAGTTATGGTGTAAAGTTTATTTCATCCTTAGAGCTCACAGTGTGGATGATTTTACACTCCCATTCCATCACTGCAGCTCAGAATAACTTGAGAAATTATCAATAACAAAGAGAAATAATTCACACACTTCATCCCATCATCCAACAAAATAGAGGAAAAAAATACCCTACTTGTTATAATTCCTACATCTGCCTTAATCCACTTTTAATATTTGATTTTACATACAACAAGCTAATGAACTGACATTACCCATGACGTTCACTTAACCTAAATAACTTCAAACGATAAAAGAGAGGCTACCACTGAGTACCGCAAATTTGCACCAGCTTTCCGTAGATGCTGAATATTTCCAACTGTTGTCACAGGATCATAAAGCCGCTTGGAGATAGTCTTCAAGCCTTAACGTTCAGCATGCTTGTCCGGAATTGTCTTTTTAATCTCCTGACAGAACTCTCTCCTTTGCTTTGTCTACATTTTTGTCCAGGCCTGTTTCATGAGTTTTGTTTTTAAACTAATTTTGTTGAGCCACAATTTTAAGAGCAATGTCAGATTTTCATTGCATTTTTATTATTATAATTGTCTAATTCTGTTTATTTCTATGACCAGTGTTTTTGTGTTTTTGATTTTTTTTTGAATAGAGCGTTACCAACTATTTTGTCGGTATTGTTATGGTCGAAACACTTTGACCTTTCAGAGCCTTTGCAAGAGATGCACTTTTCATCATGCCAGTTAAATATTTCATGAGTTGATGATCATTTAAATACTCTTTTGATGTTGAACATTCCCCTCCAACCGCCTGAGCTTTCATTTCATTATTGTTGTGACAAAAGTTTGGGCAGATTCTTTGTTGGGGGGCTAATTCTTAATTTAACTGTGTGGAGTTTTGACAAAATGGTCTGGACCAGTACCCTATTTAAAAAAGGGATTTTGCAAAGTATTTATTTTATATTTTTGTTTGTTTTTTAAATGTTTTGTTTTACAGGTTTTTGAGATTGTGGAGCGTGTTGAGGAGTTACGCAAGAAGTGGCCAGTCGCTTGGGGAAAGCTGGATGAGGGCAGCATTGGAGTGGTGTCGCCATATTCCGACCAGGTTTTTCGCATTCGGGCCGAACTCCGAAAGAAGAGAATGCATGAAGTCAGCGTGGAAAGAGTGCTCAATGTCCAAGGTGAGAAAAAACCTTTACCAGGTCACTATCGTTTTGTTTGTAAGATGTTTATATGTACCGAACTGGTGTACTGATGACAGCTACTGTTAAGTGCTCAGACCTTGATCAAATTTAGCATTGAAGTGAGTTTCAATTTTTTGAAGGCCTCCTGGAAATTATCCAAAAAAGTGGTAAAAGGGCTGTAAAAGTTCAACGCCTCTGGCACCCTGCTCTACTGGAAGCAAGCTAGAGTTCACGTTCTCTGTGAATTTTTGTCAATTAAATAACCAGGAACATATCCTGTTTTTTAAGAAATGATGACATATTTCTATATGGATTTAAAAAAATATTTTTAGCAGTAATATTTTCAGACTGTAATGTACATGAACACTTTCAACATGTCAAAAACAGACTAACTATAAGGGCAATGTTGAGCACTTTTTAGTGAGACGCTTAGTCATACATTTTGCTCGAAAATGCATTTTTACTCATATTTTATTCATGGTTGTTTTCGGGCGGAATTCCTTTGCCCCCAAAATGACAACTTTTCAGGAAATAAGTATTTTAAAATGCCATCTTGTTTACTCCGCTTTCTTCATGTTTGATGGGTGCCAGTCGTCCTCATTACGAGCTTCGTTCACGCGCAGCTGTCGTATCTCGTTGCATATTCACATCAATGCAACATCACCCCAAAATTATGTTCAATCGCTAATTTAGTCTTCTCAAAAAGGTCATTAACCCCCTCATTAATTGCACATAAAAGACACAGAGACGCGTACACTGAAACGGCACTCTGATTCATGCCAGAATTTGAATTTGAACAAGCACAGTTTTTTGTTTTTGTGATCTATTAGCAACCTCCAGAGCCATTTACAATGAAAACTCATTTATTGCGGGGGTTACCTTGTAAAAAGAACGAACCCATGATAGACGAAAACCGTGAAGTAGTCAGCTTAATTTTTTTTATACAAGTATTATACACTACAATACTATACTGCAGAATGAAAAAATAAAAATATAAGCTTTTTATTCAAATAATTATGATCGTTTTTAGAAATACTGTAAAATAATAATTTTAATAGTCAATACGAGGTTGGACACATTGTGACTCGTGTATTTCCCAGTTCCTCTGACTTGGCCTCTTCGACCCGAATGCTGCGATGCAGGTGTCTTTTCCCGAGAAAAAGCATAGTTGTGGGTAATTGTTGGGGTATACTGTATCTTTTTTTAAATTATAGATTTCAGTAGGGTTGAATGATGTTTGTGATATCGTTTTGTGAAAAAATTCATGATATTTGAACTATCTATTTAAATGAATATGGTATTAATTTTTAGCGACAATCAATTGTAATTATTTCTTAAGAAGTTAGGAGTTTTTTTGTGTGTATTTTGTTTTAAATAGAATGTCAGTTTTGAATGAGCACTCTCAGGCACTCAACCAAGACATGTTTCTAGGTAAACAGTTCCGGGTGCTGTTCCTAAGCACAGTGCGGACGAGGCATACCTGCAAGCGAAAACAAACGGCCATCAAGAGGAAAGAGCAGCTTGTGGAGGACTCCACTGAGGATCTGGACTATGGATTTTTGTCCAACTACAAGCTGCTCAACACAGCCATCACCAGAGCTCAGTCGCTGGTTGCGGTTGTGGGAGACCCAATAGCACTGTGCTCTGTTGGACGGTGCAGGTACGACAGGCTGTCTTTCATACCACTGGAGAGTTTGTGAAAGTGGAGTGAATCTATTTTCTTATCATGTCATTTTAAAAATTCCAACCGATTTTGAGCTGATTTTTAGCTTGTATAGTTCCGACCAATCCATACAGTATCCATATATTTTGAGAGCCTAAAATCTGATCTGTCTTGCATTTCCACTGCCGAGTGTAGAGGTGGCATAGCAATAACTGTCAGCTACTTAAATGATGTGACATAAAACCTAACATGGCGTAACCCACCATCAAACAATTAAATGACACTAGTGAGGAAATCCTGCATTGTATTTTCTTTGTTGACATGTGGCTGTTCGTTACAAGATAAAATATCAAAGCATTTGACAAGGGACACACAAAAAACAAAACTAAAGAACCAAAGAAATTACTGCACCAAATCGAATCCCAAGGAATGCAGACACAGGCAGTCGTGATACTCTAAATAGGAGTTTCTGAAGAAGATGCTTACTTAAATGCTGTCTCCTCTCTGTTCATTTTTAGAAAATTCTGGGAGCATTTTGTTTCCATCTGCCACGAAAATTCAAGCCTCCATGGCATCACTTTTGAGCAAATAAAATCCCAACTTGAGGCCCTGGAGCTAAAGAAGACCTATGTTCTCAACCCTTTGGCTCCAGAGTTTATCCCGCGTGCCCTCAGGCCCCTGCAAGGGCACCCGCCTTCACAGGTGCTACATGCCCACCATCATCCTCATCCTCAGCATGTGCAGGCGACATCCACAAAGCAGGCACAGCAGCAACAGCAGCAATCGCCACCTAAGGTAATGTGGGTTTTTTGTTTTGTTTTTGTTTGTTTTTTCATGTAGTTTGGAGTAAAGCCAATAAAACCAACATACAATAACACTTGCATAATCATCCATCTGACTTTCATATCCAATTATCTTGCTATCGCCTTTAATTCAATGTGTACACAGACAAGATTGGGACGTACAAAAAAAAATATGTCAAAGATTATTCATTTGTTTTGCAGCACATTGTGGCAATGTTTTTCGGGTTGATGCCCTCTTTTACGCAAGCCCGTATGGATGGATGGTGGAAATAAATTGTGGCTAAATTGCTTTCTTGTTTCATGTAACATGTTCCCAACCCCTGACAAGAAATGACTTTTCTGGTCATTAATTTTAGAAACTGCGGTGTTTCTATATATATATTTTTTTTTAATGTGCCTACATCTGTCCCCGCTGTCTGCCTCAAGGTAAAGGTTAACAAAATCACCACTGCTGCCAACCTGCTGCCATCACCCACTGGGCCTAATGAGCTGCGGCATCAGCTGGCTTTAGCTTAAGCTATGAAACATTTGATCCTGTGAGGTCTCCAGTAAATGTTATTTCAGCATATGCATCATGTTGCTTGTTTAAAAGGTCATCCCATTATTTTAGTATTCATGGGTGGCATATTGTTGTAACAGTCATTCTAGCTTTTTGTGCAATATTTTTAGGCTAAGCTTTCTAATCTGTTTGGCATGGAGGTTCATTGCTGCAAGGCAGGTTTATTAGCACACAGTATTTAGACATGTGGTCGGTCCATAGTCACGTAGTTATATAACTGAGTCCAACTTAGATTTGAAATTGAGTACTGCATGACTGAATAATATTCGGATTAATTTAGTTGCTCTACGATTACACACTTCGATTGACGCCTCCCCATTGATAATGAAATGGGCATACAATTGCAAGTGTGACGTGTTACAGCAGGACCACTCTAAAAGTCCATGGTTTTCCTTTGGAGCGGCAACACATGGCCACTCATTTGACTTGTATGTGATTTTCGAATGATTCTTTCTTGCAGAGCAAACATGCCAACCACACAGAGCACCTTCCACCTGAAGGATATGGTGAGTGTTTTGAGTGTTCTGCTCATTTTCTTAAGTATTCTGCGGAAGTGTGACACCCCCCACCTCTTTAAATAAATAAAGTACCGGTACATGGTACTGTTTGCCAAGTCAATGACATCATTGTCATCATGGCTTGTTGTGAATGCTTGAGGTAAAATTATGACGTCTCACCATCATTGTCATGTCTTCAGGTTGCATTAAAAAGTAATGTGTCAATCAACTCATAACAGGAAAAGTTTTTGAGACAATCCCACCTAACCAGTTACCAACCATGGTGCCGCCGGATCCCGGTGACCTGTAAATGTCAACTACAGGGTTCTCACATTTTGCGTGAAATTTTTGAAAATGTAATTTATAGCAAGGTGTATGTATGTGCGTGTCGTTTTTTTTTTCTTCAAGAAACAGTACAGATAAATGTATAGACTAATGCAAAAACGATGACAAAATGAGGACAAGACACTGAAGTTTTTTTGTTTTTTATTTTCTATTTTATAGTGGCAGTTTTTTCTCTACTTGGTCTTCTACTCCTCCTTTTAACCAACACTGTCCCTGTCTCCATGAATTCCTTGTGCCATGCACAAATTGAAGGATGTGACGGACTTAATCCTTTTTGGGCGGTTATTTAAAAGCCTATTTCATCAACGGGGTGCCAAAAATAAACAAATGCAGTGTAATCGAAAACTTCAATAACCACTGAGTACACAAACAAATCGAATGAATTGCTTTTACTTAACAACCACCCTTTAAAGGGAAACATTCTGAAGTGGGCTCAGTAACACACATGCAGTTAAATCTTTTAAAATGATTTAATCCCAGGGTAAACAGTATTTTGAATTCCTCTCATTGCAGTCCAGCCCAACCCAGCCGTTCTAATGGGAAACCCAATCCAGGCATTTACACCGCCTGTGGGTGCCGCCCCAGCTGGCTTGGGCAAGTCACCAAGTCCTGTTCAAAGGATAGACCCTCACACAGGCGCTAGCATCCTTTACGTTCCAGCAGTATATGGCGGAAACATGGTCATGCCCATGCCACTTCCCGTAAGTGTTCTGCCTCGATAAAAACATGAGTCCATATTCACAAATATGTGCAAGCCAATTTTGGATAAAGAGCTAAAAAGCTCGTCTTGGATCATCATGTTGAGATCAGAAAGGAATGATGTTATTGTTTGTATTTTTTCTTCTTAAGTTGCCCTGGCCAAGTTATCAGAATCGCTTTGCTGTTGACCCGCGCATCATGAGCCACCAGGCAGCCATGGCCTACAACTTCAACCTTTTGCAGGCCCAGAATCGAGGCTCCCCTATTCCCTGCAGTGGAGTGGTACATCCATCTCCCCTAGGAGTGGGCCAACCAAGCCCCGACACAGATCTACAGTCAGATGCCATCAGAAATGGCATGCTTTGATTTTCCTTTTATAACAAAATTTCACAGAGATAAGATATTATGCTAATAACACCATCGTTGTTGACTACTTTTTAGGAAAACTTGAAGGATGTCCGAAGTCGGAGCAGACACCCGAGAGAAAAAACGCAGAAATTAAGGATAAACAGGTACCCTGTACAAAAACATATTCCAAACAAATCCTGTCTTTTTTTGTTTTGTTTTGTTTCACCCCCCAGCTCCACAATCTCTCACCTTGTTTTCAACTAAACACACACACACACACACACCACAGAATCCTGAAATATCATTTTTATTTTAACTATTTGGTATATTCAGTCCAAAAAAAATCTATAAGATTATGGCTTTGCATATATTTACCTACATTGATGGATTGGTTAATTGTGGTTAAAAAAATAAGATGTCCAAGTGGCACTTGGAAGAAAGTGTTTGGACACCCTTGGTTTGGTTGAAAAAGCGAATCACTTATTTTTAAGTTAAATTTACTGAACTTGTGTCCAAATTTTAATTCAATAAACATGTTATTGTTTTCACTTTACTATGAATATCTCGCATGGATATTTTTAACCGGTATTAGTAGAAAACCTATGAGTTTATGTGATTAGTTTTCTTTGCCTGGAGAGCTGTATTTTGAATACCTACCTTGTACAATAGCTTTCATTTACTACTTATTATTGAGTTTTATGCTCTATGTTTAACACAACGCCCCAACCGTATTGTAATTGTGTCTGTAATTTTGTGAGGGTTTTTTTGTTTGTTTCCCCCCCACCCCAAGTCCAAAAGAGAGAGAAATTAAATTTTAACAATACATGTTGCTTTGGATAGTGACTGACTGACTGTATGACAGCACCATCAGATTCAATGTTTTGACACACAAACATATATAATTCAAATGTTAATTAACTTGTCTTCCTCCATGTTTTTCAATGCATAATTCTTTTTCCAGGGTGATTTTGACACTGGGCGAAGTCTGGAATCACAGGCCGATGTGCTAGCCGGTTTTCCAAATGCACTGCTTCACCGGAAAGACCCCTCGGCTGCTCAGAGAGCACTCAGTTATCATCTGGCACCACCTAATCCCGCCTTCCCCACGCATCCCGTCGGTGGAAGAGCCCTCCCTCAACAATGTCCAGTCTCAAGGCTGCCTTATCGGGTAAACCAGCCTCAACACCCAGCAATGGTCCAACAGAGTCAGGTCAGCCCTGCTTTCCCTAGTGGAGGTCCCAGTGCATCCTTTTTTGGTGGCAGTATTGCCCCACATAGGGCTGCCCAGTCTCCCACTTTAGATGTGTCAGAATCTGGAAGTGTAGAAGAGATGGGGAGCTCCATTAGGACTCCTGTGCCCCACCTGGGAGGTCACCACCCTAATTTATCACAGCACAACAATAGAGTCAGCAGCTTTGGGGAGGAAGGACAAGAGGCGGTGCACGCAGATGGTCTTGGTGAGTTGTCTTGAATGGATGTGAATGTGCGAAGTCACAAAGGCAGTCATTTTAGAGCAGTGTCATGGCTTTTTAGATCTTCGGCGCCCCTTGGCTCTGGAGGTCCTGAACCAGCAGCAGCAGGCTGCCAGGCTCAGCCAGTGGAATGAAGCAGCAGGCCCTTTCCTCCCAGGGGGAGTCGCCTTCCCTTTGCCCCAGCAAATCCCCCACCTTGCTCAGCCAGGCATGGCTCGCTTCTCACATCAGTTGCACCGTGCAGCTAACTGGGGCCTTGGTGCCAACATGGAGGATGAAGCTGGTTCGGCTGCTTCCACTGGTCCACCTTTCAACAGGTTAGACCAACCACTCCTATCAAACAAAGAACTGTGTTTTAAAATCATGTAATAATTTTGTGGTTTAATTTCTACATTAATTTGTCAAATGTTCTTGGTGTTGATTGCGTCAAGATCTGGTGTATCATCGCATTTTCACTCGTCAGGTACACAGGCCTGCTGAGAGAGATCCCCCAACAGGAGCCACCTGAAACCAGGGAAGCAAGTGAAATTCAACCTCCTCCTCAATCTCGCCTTCTCCAGTATCGCCAGTCCCGTGCCTCGGCCGACCCTTCATCTTCTTTAGCTGCCACTACAAATCATGCCGGTCAATTTCCATCTGGGCCTTTCCCCCACGAAAGCGGACGTGATCAGCTGAACAACAATGTTCTCAACACGGCAGCTCTGCAGCAGCATCCTGTTGGAAATCCCCTTTACAATAGCAGTTGCTATGCACAGCAGACACCAGCCCACCCCACCAGTCCCCCCGCTTCCCAGGTCAAATACCTTTTACAGGAGGCGCAGTGGTCCCACGGTGGAGGTGCATCTGTCAGCCCGCCCCAGCAGAGCCACTTGTTGGGTAACCAGGCCCATGGTCTTCCATACGGAGTGCCCGTCATGGCCCCACCCAGCAGGCAGGAGCAAGTCCATTTGATGCAGCTTCACCATCAGCAGCAGCAGCAGCAGCAGCAACAACAACATCATCATCATCATCACCATCACCATCATCAACAACAACAGCAGCAGCAGCAATCTCTGCAAAGTCAAAGTCAAGACCAGGAGTCCTACCACTCATTGTCACCCAGAACATCTGCAACCACTGCCCTGCACAGTGTAGATGAGGTAGATATCAAACATGTATTTGGATTGCTCTGTGCTGTCTTCATCAATCAGAATTTAAAATATGGTGTATTGGATGCAAAACGTTTGACCTTTGTGTACTGATATGACCCCAACTAACAACCTGAGCTGTTAAAAAGTTTCTTTTCTCTTTTTTTCCCCACTCCCAAAAGAATGTGAGAGTTGCAGGCCTGCTTACTGCTTCTTTCTGTCCCGACCAAAGTGACAGATAATGCGAATTCCTGTCTTTGAGTAGATTTTTTTTCACCATGAAAAATGGTCTATTGTAGACTGTCCCACCAAGGCCATCATTGCGCAAAGTTTGGTTGTACATGATGATCCAAGTGGAACCGCAACTACTTTGTCATTTTATACATTAAGACATCATACTTTGTCAAACTAAATCCAAATACTTTTAACGTAATACGTTTTCAAAAACCAGTTATGGCCAAATGGTTGTACCACATTGTATTAAAAGAAAAATGTCCAAACAAACCAAACCCCCCCCCCCCCTGATTTTTTAAATGTTGAAATGGGTCCCTATATGGGGAGAGATCAAACATACTGTAAAATAAGTGTCACTTCACTTACCCTTCTTCTTGGAATTCATAATTAAGTGTAGAATTGTTTTCTGCCGTCTGAAATTTGTATACAATTTTAAAAATTGGCCATAGCACTTTTATTTTTTCCCCAAATACTCTTCGCTTTGCAGGCTATTTTATCACCTCTTGTACCTCCTCTCTGTTACGGTTGATGTTACCAAATGCCTGTGTGTTTTTTGGATGAGGCTAAAACACTCTCATTGGAATGAAGGTATAATTGTGCGAGCATTGCTTTAGATGTCTTTCTAACCTTTCTCATTTTCTCTCATGTATCCAGTATGAACCCAGAGGTCCTGGTCGGCCCCTCTATCAGCGCCGTATTTCCTCCAGCTACCCCGATCAACCTTCTCTTGCCAATAGCCACAATGCCATGTCCCAGCAGTCCCAGTCCTGTGCAGCTGACAGGACTCAGGACCACCCCCATCCACACATGCAGCAGCAGCAGCACCCACACCCCCCCTACGGCTACCCTTCACATGAGCTCTGGCCAAGCAACGGTGGTGGTCCAGGTCCGTTCCAGAACATTCCATGTAATGGAGGTGGGACCCTCGGTCATCATCGGGAACTTCTAGGTAGGCAAAGTTAAAATTATTTCAAAAGAGGTATTGTCATGTCTGAGTACACTAGTAGAACCTCCAATGTGCATCGTTGGCCACAATCACTTTCTTTTGATTGCAATGGTTGTCAGAATTATGCTTAACATGTTTGGCAGTAGACAAATGTGTTTTTACATCATGAGTAAAATGTATATTGCTACTTTTTTAAGAGATAAAAAAATGTATTTCGTTACTCTGTTGAAAGCAAATAATAAAGTGAAACAGGGATTTGTGACACGTTGACAAGCCACAAAGCTTCTGGGAGGATGTCCTATGCACAGATGAGACAAAACTGGAACACTTTTTAACCTGGATCGAAAAGCATTCACACCGAGTTCACTTCTTTTGGCAGCATATACCATCTGGGTGCCTCATATATAATAGTGTTCTTTCTCTGTGTGTGTTTTGACAGCTTCCAAGGCCCTCCGTCAGATGGAGGAGCAGGTGAAGGCGGAGCCTCCGGCAGCACAACAGACACATCCCCATGCACTCACCTCCCTTCAGCACCCCGGACAGTTCCCACCCCTCATGTCCAAGCAGCAGCAGCAGCAGCAGCCACAACAGGCTCCCGCAGAGCCTGTTCAGGCAGCTCCAAATCTAAACAAAGCACCCACGATGTCCTATGCCAGTGCCCTCCGCGCTCCGCCCAAACCACGAGCCATTCGCCCTGAGCAGGCCAAAAAGAACAGCGACCCGCTCTCGCTCCTGCAGGAGCTCAGTATAGGAAGTTCAGATGGTAGCAATGGCTACTATTCCTACTTCAAATGAGTGTCGCCTTCAACCCTATATATACATGCTAAAATAAAAAACTAAAGAAAAAAAAAAAAGAAAAATCTCGTCTCTGAAAATACAAAAAAAAAGTAGTGATGAGTTCATTTACAAATTGTTTCTATCAGTAGGTTTTCTGCATTCTGTTCCATTTTAAACCTTTTTATTTGTAACCGTTTCTCCTGTTTCACATATCTGTGAAGAAAACAAGTATATATAATGATGCATTACCGGTATATATACATAGTCATTATGTATATATGAACATATATACTTATATTATCTACAGTTGTATATGTACGTAATGCTAAGAAAAAAAAAGCTAACAGTTTTAAAGAGATTTTGGTTGGCCACTTAGCTTCCCTGCATTTTTACTTCCATATTGAAGTTGGTTTTGCTGGTTACTAAACACACGTGTTTGCATTTCTGTCAAGTTTGTTTGTCTGTTTCACTTGATTTTTTTTTTCCTTTTTTGTACTACTCTAGTTGTGGCAACAGTCAAAAGCTAAGTGGTCAGCTGACACAATCTACATCGAGAAGTGTATAGACGTAGGCAAGTTTCCTCTAATCTGTACATTGAAGACAATAAATGACTGAATTGTATGTCACAGACATGTCCTTAAATTATTGTAGACGCTTGTTATGCTTTCAGACATGTCGGACATTCTGGAAAGCCAGCCAAAACTAATATATTCCACGTTTGGCTTGTTGAAACATTGTCATATATTGATGGTTTCCCTTCCATTATTAGAGCTCATTTTGGATCTTAATTGGGGGGATGGGTGGTGTCGTCATATGGGCTTATTCTCTCTTAAAAAAAAAAGAAATTACGGTATGAAAAACATGTTTTTAATCTTTTAAAAAATATACATTTTACTTTTCAGTCAGGAGAATACAGTGCAGATGTATTTAATTTTTTTGTACTTTATCCCGTGGTTGCAATACCCTTTCACTGCTCCCATTGTGGCCACTTTTAATCCATTTTATTCACGCTAAAAACACCAGTTGTGGCAATTTTATTTGGGCTGAACAAAACCTCCAGTGAAATATAAGAACGTCATAGAAGGGATATAATATGTGCTGTTTGCAGAAGGACAAGAAGGTCTCGTGCTATAGAATGTTGCAGTACTGTGATGGTTAGTGAATGTGAAAATGGGGGCGGGGGGGACTTTGAAGTTAGAGTGGTGTGGCATCCTGCGTAATTGGAAGCACTGCCAGTCAACATTTTTTGTTTTTTTACGAATATAAACACACTGACATTTGTGATAAAGATGCATTGGATATGGCTGAGATCCGACTAGCACGCACTGTCCCTGATATGTTTTCACAATAAGACAATCTACTAACAATGTGAAGATGACATCGTTCAGCAACTTCGTAAATGATTTTCATTTGCTCCTAATTGGTTTATAAGTACAATGGGTCAGTCAATGACTATTTTGTTTTATTTCTTTGTTTGTTATAATATGAAATAAGAAAAAAAAAGCTGTAAGCAGCTGTATTTTCTGTTCACTGCCCTGTCTGGCTCAAACTAGTGACGTCATCCCATTGTGCCATGATTTATCATTCAGCAGTTACACTTCTTAAAATGTGAAAAGGGACCTCCTTGTCGACTTGTGCTGGTACTTACATTGCATTGCCGAGGTCCACATTCTTGTCACTTAGGGTCTAATAGCGCTGGATAAACGCATACTTGTAAATATGCATTTCCTCGGTATTCACAAACCCTAAATTTGGAGATTTTTGTAGATGATGTACAAACAAAGAGTCATGTCCTTTTTAATTATGCAGTTTGACAACAACAAAAAAAATCGAGGCAAAATCCGCAAATCCAGTCGGTCGTCTAAAATGTCTTCAGTCTTTGATTTTTGTTACACACCTTCCTCGCCACTGTACAATACTTACATTTACGTTGCTGTACTACAATTTTTGTGCCACAATGCAGCTAGACTACAATCATGATTTTTTTCTCTTTTTATTGCATGGTCTTTTTTTTTATTAACTTTCTATCCCTGTTTTTATTTGTATCAATTGTGTGTGGAAAACCAAATTTTTGATCAACCGTTTCCACAAGTCAAAATTTCCTTGTGTATTTGATGTGTACAATGTGACATAAGCCAGCTGTTCTATTTTACTAACATGTCATTCGACAATGCATTTATGTTTGTGTTTCAAGCAGGGCGAAAGCTGAGGTTGCTCCCTGGTGTGTTTGAAGCTCGTTGGCTGAACTTGTGCAATACTAATATGTCACTGCGTCTCCAGCAACCATTTTTTAATATATGTCTTGGCAGAAGGCATTGAGCCAAAGACTATTCAAGGATTTTTTTTTCTTCAGATAATGGATGGATGGAATGCATTTGCCCTCCCCTCACTTTTTAAATTACACACTATCAGTTGTTTGGATTCAAATGTTTTTCCCTCCAGTTTTGTGTTTTTATTTTTTTTCCCTGAAACATATTTGCTTGCCATGTTTTTGAAGAATCCAAAGGTCGAGCAATTTATGAGCTTCACATGAGGGGAGCAACTTTGGCCCAGCCAGTAGAGATAGATCATGGTGTCCACCTCTTTCTGTCATCCCTTTGCTCAACTGTTCCTCCCAGCAGGGAATCCGCAACGACACATCCACACCCCCCCCCCCCCCCTCCCTCCAAATCCCAATGGATAAACCCATGTGGGTGCAAAAGTACTGCATAGATCTGTTTTACTCTTTTCCATTTCAACTGATGGTGGTTATAATAAAAGATTTAGACTGTGTTTTAAAGGTTATTTACTTTGTTTCTCTATTAAAGTGTTTTTATTGAAATTTGCTGGGATTTTTTTTCCTTCATAATCATCCTCAACAAATGACACATTTGTGCTTGCCTTTGAACATAACGTGTGAAAAGTCATTTTGATTGAGTTATTTATTGTATAATCTACATTTTAGCCATCACACCAAAATGAATGGAACAGGAATGTGTGCTTTTAATTATACAGTATTAGAATTTGCCCGGTTGTCTTTAAGTGAGGCGTCAAGCACTAAACACAGGCGTATAAAATTTTGTATCTAATAATTCTAGGTTTATGCAAAAGTGACTCATAAATGTGTACCTAACTAAATTGAGATTTTCAGTCACTGCCAGGTGACGTTTGCACGCAGGGCCATGACCTCATTTCATCATTAACACAAAGGTAGTTTCCCCAAGCATATTTATTTTGCATTAAAAAGGGACACAAACAAAATATGCAGCATTTCAAAGTTCAACCTTATTATGAATAACACCTAGGAAAAGCTACCAAAATGTATGTGTATGTATATACCGTATTAAAAAAAAAATAATAAAGAATCTGATGGTGCTGTCGTACAGTCAGTCACGATTCCAAAATGCATGTATCGTCCAAATTGAATTAGTCAGTTTTGCACACTGAAAGAAAAAAAAATCACAAATTACAAACTCATTTACAATGAAGGTGGGACACCGTGTTAAACAGAAAACAAAAATAAAACCATATTCAATTTATGTTGAATTGAATGAACTACAAAGACGAGATATTTGATTGTATTTGTTTTTAGTTGTGCAATGACTTGTGAAATACCCCAAAAATAAATGAGAAGAGGAACATTAAATATGTACAATATATCTTCATGCACTGCATAATTCTTAACAAATCACACCATGGTCACATTATGAAACTCTTTGATGACAAGTCATTTGGGGGGGGGGGGGGGGGTTAAATTGAATGTGACCGCATTAAGTCGGCAAACACTTGACTGAGGTACGCTTGCACACCCTAATAAAAACTCAAGAGTATCAAAAATTCTGACAACAGGAAATACATTTCATTGTGCGGGCTCACCTAACATTTTGGCCGTTTCATGTAAAATTGCAATAAACCGTATAGCCCAGTCTGTCTTCCTGCATGTCAACAAGGGGGTTCTGTGTGCTCCATCAACGGGGGTTCAGGAGATGACATGTTCAATTTACATTTCTCGTACCAATTTTAGAAATGATACAAAAGACCTACATTCTAATTGTTTAATGGTTGAGAGGTAAACTTCCCATCACGGCTACGGTCCTTGCAACTGTTGTTCTCCTCACTCCGAAATAATGGGTCGGCTTGTCACTCCACTTGCTCGGGTTCGGCATCCATGCAGGTCTCCCAAGGGTTCCTGGGCATTTGTGGCATGGAGAGGATGAGGAGGGCAATGCCGGTGAGAAAGAGCAGGACGAAGCCGGCGCAAGCGCATCCGAAGGACCAGCTGTAGTAGTACTGGATCCAGATGGTGTCCTCACTCTCGATCATGCGTTTGACCGACTGCCGCATCACCTCCAGTGAAATGAACGAACACAGACCTGCAAAGAAAAAAAAACAGAATCATAAATGGCGGTGGCGCAGATGATGTGTTGTAATCGGGGGAACCTACCTGAAAAGGCAAAAAACATTCCGGAAGGTTTGAGGAGGTATAATCTTCCTTTTCCTTTACCCGTGCATGAGCCGATCAAACAAAGTGACCCCAAGATCATGAAGGCCACACCAAAGATGGAGATGGCCGCAGCGGAGATGTTGTACTCTGTCAAAAGAAATCAGTCATTTCTTTCTTTTTTTTTTCCATTCATTGATAAGAAAAACGAAACAATCAGGGATTCTTACTCCACTGCAATTGAAATTTCGATTTATTTTTTATTTTTTATTTTTTATTTTTATGCAAGCATGGCACACGCACACACAACTCACCTAAGCACTGATACTTGGGCTGGGCCACCAATATTACAGAGTACGAATGCAGATCTCCAGATAATACTCTGTCTGTGTTGCTTAAATCAGGAGATCGAGGGTAATCACTTTGATAAGAGTTATAATCATTCATCCATCCATGCATCCATTTTCCGATCCGCTTATCCTCACAAGGGTCGCGGGGGGTGCTGGAGCCTATCCCAGCCTTCTTCGGGCAGTAGGCGGGGGACACACTGGTTGCCAGCCAATCGTAGGAGTTGTAAACATTACTAAGCAATTACTTTAGCACTTCCTTCATTCAGATTGCAAGTCTTCCTCTTGATGTTTTATTCTATTCCCTCAGTGAATTCTTTCTCACAGCACATTTAACTGCGGTGACGTGACCGTGTCGTGTTCATGCACCGCGGCGGTATCCCAACACGGCACTCACACAAGAGTGAATCACACAACAATGAGGTAATCATTCGAAAAAAAAACTTGCAGCGGCCGTGTCCCCCGCGGCGCTGATAGATGCTTTTTGAGTGACGGAGGATGGGGGTGGAGGTCGCTTATGTTATGAATGTCTGCATCTTTACTTTCGGCTGTGGAGGCGTGCGTAAATGAATGCACGCAGTTGCCCCATCCGATGCATTTGCTGCAGCGGGGACAGCTGGGAACGCAAACACGGCAAGGCAGTACAAGCGCACGATGACAGATTGAAAGCAGCAGCCTCTGGAGAATTCGTGTCGGGGTGGCGTGGGCGGGGGGTATTTAAAAGCGAGCATTGTGGGAGGTTGTGTCAACCACAGTCAGGGACTCACCTTTCTGCGTTTTGTGTTCGAAAATCTCAGTGTCCTGTCCAGGTGTAAAGTGGCCGAAGTAAGTGCAGTTTTCATCTGAGGGGATCAAACAACAACCGTTAGTTTAGTCACATATTTACGATGCAAGTAATAATATAGCGATTTGAAGAAGACATTGACATATTAATATCTGCCGTAAATGAACAGCTTTTATTTGGATGGATGGATGGAATTAGGAGAAGACAGAGGACGTGAAGTAAGTAACCATCCAAAGCAGTAAAACTGAAATATGATTTATTGTCAAAGTCCATCCATCCGTTTTCAGTCGAATGTATCCTCATTAGCGTTGCGGCCAAGCGTGGGCATGTTAATTTTAACAAATAAATGTGAACATTCTTCTTCTGCTTACATTCTTTTTAGTGAGTCACAGTCTTCCATCACCGGCGAGCTGTTTTTTTGTTTTGTTTTGTTTTGGGTTTTTTTTTTAGGACTGTGCACTTTAACAGAGCAAAAAGTGGCAATTAACTTCAAAGATGCTTGTTGTTTACTCAACTCTGCAAGCAGCCAATCATATTGTGCCCTGCTTAGAAATCCTCTCAAAAAAGAAGAGAAGAGCTTATTACCGGTGACAGCCAGTATATTGAAACCTTGCCTTTTCAAAACCACGCTAAATTGGCCCATGTCAGTTGACTTGGGTCGAGAAGCAGGCTACACCCTGGAATGGTTACCAGCCACTTGCAGAGTGCTATCAAAGGTTTAGGCTTTGTGTGTTTGTTTGGTTGGTGATTAAGGGTTTAAGATGTTTTTGCACGAGTGACAAGTAAGAAAGTGAGATGCATGACATTGGCAACGTGAATTTCACTGTTTTGTTCCATTACAAACTTGTATGACACATAAAACAAAAAGTCAAAGTCTTACTTTGCTGAAAATGACTGTTTGGAACTGGAACACATTATTTTTATTACCTTTATTTATTTGCTACGAGAAAATACTCAAGTCACAACAAACGAGAGGTGAACAGCGTCCTTGAACTGATTGCGTCGGAGGCTGAGCTGTAATTTCTTGTTCAGTGGAAAAATGTAACAAATTATTCAAAGAGCTTTGGCATGTTAACACCTCCGTGTATATGTTGCGAGGTGACAGCTGGCGTTTCGTTTTAGAACTTCAAACTTAAAGCTCATGCGCTATACTTTGCATTAAGCAATCAATAAGAAGAGCTGTTGACTGAACTGTCAATGAAAGTTATGTTCCGTGAAATTTATTGCTCAGCCTCAAAATCTCCAAAAAGTTTTGCCTCGTGTACTGTAACTTGGTATACATTAAGCTCCACCTGTTGTCGCTATACGGTGTCAATATGTAAGTCTATAAGTAACTTCACACTGTCTCACGTCTCTCCGACATGCTTCGACCACAAAGACCACATCTGACACCTTGAAGGTCAAGACACATTATATAGAAAAAAAGAGAGAACTCTTAAGTCATGTTAATCAATTTGATGAATCAATTGTATTTTTCAATAAGAGGTTGTGGTGACCATTGCATATTTCATTTCTCATCTTCCAAAGACATTTTGGACAATTGAACGCTTTCAACTTTGTGGCAACGCTTAGGGAAGTTTCTATTCTCAATGAACAAAGCAAAGTCCATAAAAACACATTTTTATTTTTTTTGAGTGGTAGTACTTAAGAGCCATGACCTAAACCCATCCAGCACCTTGGCTATGAACAAGGAGGGAGATTGTGAGTCAACATCGGACCACTTGTGGTTATGGACTTGATCAACGAGGAAAGTTGTGAAGTTTACTGTTCGAATCTTAGCTTTGGTCTCCAGGTGTGGAATTTTCAGACACTCCCTGTGCTTGCAATGGCTTGGCTCAGTTGTCAATCACAGGGCACATATAGACCAATAATAAATAGTGTAGGCACTGCCAGTATAGTATTCCAAAGTTCAAATGAAGTCATTGATAAGCCCAAATGCTCCTCAAAGAAAAAAAGTGTTTGAGCCTTGGGGTCACCAACGTGGTGCCCAAGGGAACCTGGTAGCCCCGATCGACCATATTAGCCTGCGCGGTCCTTCTAGAAATACATTGGGAATTTTGACAAATGTTGTAGTAGCGTTCATTTGGAAAATGTGAAGACTGGCAAAAATGTATAAAGATAGTGTTGACTGCTGATAATGATCTATTTTCTCATTATTGTGAGAAATGATGAACATGATCAGTATGTTCTCATAAATGAATATATTATAATTAAAACCCACGCAAGCACAGGGAGAGCATGCAAACTCCGTGCAGAAGCGATGGAGCCCAGATTCAAGCCGACAACAGAGGAACTGCGAACCACTCGCCCTCCGCGCCGCGTTTCCCAAAACGGTGGAAGCTATTTGTGTAATGGTGCAACGTGTGCGGATATGTAATTAGGATAGACATATTCAGGTTCCATTGCGCATGGACAGAAGAGGCGCACAATAAAACTCTGTCATGTGACACAAAGTGAGCTTTTTATTTCAAGGCATCCTGTTTCTGAAAGCACATCTTTGTGAGATGGAGTGAGAACGTTGACGTGTGTAACAGAAAAGCCGGGATGACAATATGCTATTGCATTCGCCCGTGCAAGGTCAAGTGCATGTCAGTGATGCGGGTTGTGCAATGAGAAATAAAATGACCATGTATAGTAGGCTGTTTTTAGCCGAAAAAAAAACGACCATGTCTAGTAAGGCGTTTTTCGCCAAAAAAACCCCGACCATGTATCTGCAAGGGGGTTTTAGCCGGAAAAAATGACCATGTATAGTAAGGCGTTTTTAGCCGAAAAAATGAACAACCATGTATAGAAAGGCGTTTTAGCCGGAAAAAAAGACCATGTATAGTTGGGCGTTTTTCGCCCCTCAAAAAAAAAAACATGTACAGTAAGGCATTTTAGCCGAAATGTCTTGTTTTTTTTAGACATTTTTTTAGCTAAAAATGTGAAGACATTTTTAGCTAAAAAAAACGACCATGTATAGTATGGTGTTTTTAGCTGAAAAAAACAACAACAACCATGTATTGTAAGGCGTATTCATCTGAAAAAAAACGACCATGTATAGTAAGGTGTTTGCATCCCAAAAAAACCAACCATGTTTAGGAAGGTGTTTTAAGCTGAAAAAAAAAACGACAATGTATAGTAAGGCGTTTTTCGGCAAAAAAAAACAACGACCATGTATCTGCAAGGGGGTTTTTAGCCGGAAAAAATGACCATGTATAGTAAGGCGTTTTTCGCCCCTCAAAAAAAAACATGTACAGTAAGGCGTTTTAGCCGAAAAAAACGACCATGTATCGTAGGGCCTTTTTAACCACATAAAAAAAACGACCATGTATTGTAAGGGGGTTTTTAGCAAAAAAAAAAAAAAGAGCATGTATAGTTAGTTTTGGCTGAAAAAAATAACCATGGATAGTAAGGCGTTTTTAGCCCCTCAAAAAACGACCATGTATCTGTGAGGGGGTTTTTAGCCGAAAAAAATGACCATGTATCGTAAGGCGTTTTTCGCCGTAAAAAACAACCATGTATAGTAAGGCGATTTTAGCTGAAAAATACAACCATGTTTAGGAAGACATTTTTAGCTGAAAAACCCCCAACCATGTATAGTAAGGCATTTTTAGCCGAAAAAAAACGACCATGTATGGTAAGGGGGTTTTTAGCCAAAAAAAAAAAAGACCATGTATAGTAAGTTTTGTCTGAAAAAAATAAGCATGTATAGTAAGGCGTTTTTAGCCCCTCAAAAAACGACCATGTATCTGTGAGGGGGTTTTTAGCCGAAAAAAATGACCATGTATCGTAAGGCGTTTTTCGCCGTAAAAAACAACCATGTATAGTAAGGCGATTTTAGCTGAAAAATACAACCATGTTTAGGAAGACATTTTTAGCTGAAAAACCCCCAACCATGTATAGTAAGGCATTTTTAGCCGAAAAAAAACGACCATGTATGGTAAGGGGGTTTTTAGCCAAAAAAAAAAAAGACCATGTATAGTAAGTTTTGTCTGAAAAAAATAAGCATGTATAGTAAGGCGTTTTTAGCCCCTCAAAAAATGACCATGTATCTGTAAGGGGGTTTTTAGCCGAAAAAAAATGACCATGTATTGTAAGGCGTTTTTCGCCGTATAGTAAGGCGATTTTAGCTGAAAAATACAACCATGTTTAGGAAGAGATTTTTAGCTGAAAAAAACCCAACCATGTATAGTAAGGCATTTTTAGCCGAAAAAAAACGACCATGTAAGGTAAGGGGGTTTTTAGCCAAAAAAATGACCATGTATAGTAAGGCGTTTTTAGCCCCTCAAAAAATGACCATGTATCTGTAAGGGGTTTTTTAGCCGAAAAAAATGATAATAATATCGTGGGACGTTTTCATCTGAAAAAAACCCACCATGTTTAGTAAGGCGTTTTTAGTTGAAAAAAATGATCATGTATAGATAGTAAGGCGTTTTAGCCGAAAAAAACCCCCATTTGTAGTAAGGTGTTTTTAGCCCCTCAAAAAAACGACCATGTATAGGAAGGCATTTTTAGCCAAACAAAACGACCATGTATCGTAGGGCCTTTTTAGCCCCTTTAAAAAAACGACCATGTATAGTAAGCGTTTTTCGCCGAAAAAAAAACGACCATATATCGTAGGTCCTTTTTAGACGAAAAAAACGACCACTTATCGTAATTCGTTTTCATCCGAAAAAAACGACCATGTTTAGTAAGATATTTTCAGCTGTAAAAAAACAACAACCATGTATAGTAAAGCGTTTTTACCCGAAAAAACCGACCAATGTATATGGTAAGGGGGTCTTTAACCCCAAAAACATGACCATGTATAGTAAGGCGGTTTTAGCCCCTCAAAAAACAACCATGTATCGTAAGGCGTTTTCAGCCGAAAAAAATGACCATGTATTGTGAGGAGTGCTTATTCTAGAAGCGCTGAAGTGTGAGCCTTTCGGTGTTTATATTGGAACTAATTAGATGTACCTAATAAAATGGCTGTTGAGTTGATCATTCATGCAGAGCGATGACATTCCAAATAGGAAATCCCCCACGCTCCACGCGCCACAGAGAAGGCCGGCTGTCCCCGTGTGTCCTCTCCCTCGAAGAGAATGTCCGGTGAGCGCTTAACGGAGGCCAAATGGCCGCAGCCGTTTCACTTCATGGCATTATGCCTCACAACTTTTGTTGAGTGTGTGGTACTTTGAACGTCTGGAAATGTGAAGGCAGCAGGACGAATTCTTGTTCTAGTGGGGTAACAAAGTTTGGAGCTCAGTTGGCTTCTTACAGGTGGCGCAGTCACTCAAGAGGAGACTCGGACCGGTTGTGAACACTTGCCCACCACGGCTGCCAGCAACAACAGCTGAGCATTCACGGGGCCTATATTTGTATCTCTAATGACTGCCTGCCGCAGACTTGACATAGCATCACATCACATCAGATATACTGTACAAAATGCATTTTATAAATACGACAAAGGTTTTCGTCTGGAGCCATACTGAGTTCATTGTCCACATTTTATGTCTGCTGTGATGGTGGCATAATTAATCAAAGCAACATTCTCATAATTCCTTTCTCAATCCTTTGAGCTGTGATGCAACGATTGGCTTTGGATGGAATGTCTTTCGATCAAGTGGAACCCTCTAAGTAAGAATGGGCTGACAGCAGAAGAAGAACGTGAGAAATGACAAAGATTGCACACGAGTTATGTGATGTAAGCCGACTCATATTCAAGGAGCTAAGATGCGTCTTTTGTAAAGTTTTGTGTTATGTTGTACACATAAGAGTGGTGAATTTCTTTTCACACTTAAAATGTACTGAAGATTTGCCTGTAGTTAACTTTTAGGATGTAATAGTTTGATGCTGGAACTAACTATTTTTCCTTCCGTTATTTCAAATGGGAAAAATGGTTTCAAATTCCGACAAGTAAATAACGTCAGGCTGCAGAGGCTGACCTGTAATCTACAATAAGACCCTAACAGTAGCTCAGGCTGCATTTCATCTCACTGCATTGCTCATGGTATTAGTCCTGCTTTTTATCACTGGCTTTTGACACCGCCCTGAAAGACCTACGGCTGTGATAAACAATAATGTTCCTCTCCAAATACAGCAAGCAGACTCGGAGCAGCCCAGCGAGGGCCACGACTCTCAAGCAGGTTTACTCTGTTCGTAAACATCGGCACGGCGATGGCTGCTAATCAGGCTTATTTATGTGGACCTGAAAACGATTCGGCTAACAGAATTAGTTGCAATTAGCTGTAGTCGTTTGAATGTCCCACAAGCAAGAAGATAACCTGTTTGCATGATGGCCTGCTCCGTATTTACTGCAAAATATGAAGCTTTTTATGGGCTTTTGAAACATGAAATGGATGGAGACAATCATCAGTGGACTAATTACAGCCTCAAACAAAATATCCTTCATTTTTTGTTGATGAACATGAATGTTGTTGTTTATTGAGCTCCAAAAATGAGATTGTTTTCTTATAATGTTTTAAAAAATATAAATTCGTTAAACAATGCAGCTTGCTAAGTGTTTTATTTTATTATTTCTGAGGCCGTCGCAGGAGGCTCAGATGTTTTCTGTGTCCCAAAAAGGAGCACTGATGGCCTCATTTGTCATTTTGACGCTCCGCAGCAAATTTGCACAGCACATTCATGTTTTAAAATCAGAGAGTGGAACACAGAGGAGGAAAACTCTCAAATGCTTTCTTCAACTGTGTTTCTCAAGTGCAGAAAGCAAAATCTCGCTTATATGCATTCAATATACACGTCTACATTTTGAACGGTGGATTTCAGTTTCCACCTTTACGTCAGTACTGTAGTATTTGAGTCACAAACAGTTACTCTCTTTAATTATGTTAAATCCATATACAGTACATATATAAAATGATGTGGAAAAACAATTGTAAATAGCACAGCCACCTTATCTATATCTATATTGCACTTAATTGAACGGTGTACATTGAAACATTTATTTTGTGAATGCAAACACTTTGTTTTTCTTCTTTCTTCTTTCTACCCACAATCTTGCTGCTGTAGACTGTAAATTTCCCCAGTGTGGGAATATCTTATATATATATATCCCCCCATCCATTATCTGATCCGTTTATCCTCACGAGGGTGGCAGGTGTGCTGGAGCCTCTCCCAGCCGTCTTTGTTGCCAACCAATCACAGGGTAGACACAGAAAAACAACCATTCGCGCTCACAATCACACCTAGGGACAATTTAGAGTGTCCCAATAACCTACTATGCATGCTTTTGGAATGTGGGAGGAAACCGAAGTACCCGGAGAAAACCCACGCAGGCCCGGAGAGAACATGGAATAATAAATGACTGCACGAGCTTTCTTCTGAACAGCCACACTGCAATACTGAAATAAATACATTTGAAATACACACTGAAACCTCATTCATGAAATGAATTGACAAAGACCGAAACAAAATATATTTTCACGATTATTAGAGTTAGTTTTAATTTGTTCTATAAACGCAAAATGTATTTTTAATTATTTTTTTAAAGCACTCGCTTTATTTTATTTTGGCAACAAAAATCTTTTATTCCATTTTAGTTTTAGTATTTTCATGAGTGTTCATGACCTAAAATAACCTTAACCTACAACAGATAATGAGGAAACCGAGTGGACCTGTTTTAGGTTGGAAACGGACATGAAACCTCGCCTCACCTCCCGGCAGGGTGATGGGTCCGCAGCCATGCTTCTCCTCGTACTCATCAGCGCTGATGTAGATTTGCTTCTTACACAGTCTCCAGAGGCCAAAATGGGCCGCCTCGCACGTCGCGTTGACCTTCTTCACCGTAGGGCTGAGCACAGCCCAGTGGTCCGTCACCACAGCCGTGAACATGCAGGCCATGCCCACCAGCAGCACAAAAATGGCAATATTTATCTTTGTGCGCTTTTCCATGCCTCCAGGTGCTCAACGTTAAGTCTAGCGAAAAAAGTAAACCAATCTTTTGTTGTCTACACATTCGACAACCCTTTCCACTTCGCTTTGACAGCAGCAAGCTTCTGTCTTCTTGTCTCTCTGTCTATGTTTTGAGGGTGTGCCTGTGCTTCCAAATGAAGAGGGTCAAACTGCTCCGTCCCGCTCGCTCCGATCTGCTCTCTGACTGAGGGGGGCTGCAAGTTTAGAGACACAGCTGTTGAGGTAGATCAGGAAAGCTGATGACCAACCTAACTGTCTGCCTTTGCGGGCAAAGTGGATAGTGGCGGTGTTGGGTGGTGGGGAACCAACCGCAAGTGGTGGTTGGTGTTTTGAAATGGGGGTGGGGGAGTTTTAATGCTATAAATGTGACTGATGAGTCAAGTTGTGCACCTATCCCGTTGCTCATAACATATATGAATGCTTGTAAATCGGCCCAGAAAAACACTGAACCGCCTCAGAAAACCCCCTGCCAAGGTGTAAAAAGTGGTCTGCATATCAACACAAAGGATTAAATGGCGACTGCTCTTTTTTTCATATCGAAAAGTGGAAGAGTATTCATTTGGAAATAAGAAATGAAGCCACTCTAAGGGTGTTCACACGGGACACTTTTGCATCGGTGCTGCGCCGATGTATTTTGTTGTGATATATCTTACACCAGGGTAAATTTTGTGGAGCGTTCACACGTATAAAGCTGCTTACTAAAGAAAAGCGTGTTAACTCCGGTGCAGCCCCACTTGCGTTCACACGGCAGTTTCTGCGGCCGTGCAATACGTAATAATACGGAAATAAAACATTGAGACATTGAGCAGGTCATGCATAAAGTGTACTTCCTTTTCCCCGCCTTGTTTGTGACATATCAAAAAACCATGGTTTATACTTCTCCAGGCAAATCAGCGCTGTGGTCTATCAGACACCATAAAAGGATGAGAGGGAGAAAGGAAAGATGACGGAAGTACAACAGAGCACAAAAGCAACGCATTCTACCCGTATGTAATCAACTATTCTCATGCATAGCGAGTCTACTCTTGTAGCGTTCACACGTCCCATTTTATATCGGTGCTGCCCCGCAAACTAGCATTTACTCTGGAGTAAAGTTTTAAACCACCTCCTGAGCAGGGTTAAATTTGCTCCGTTTTAAGCTGTTTTCAGGGGCGACACCGGTATAACTTTGTACGTGTGAACGCTCCGGTGCTACACCAGAGTAAAAGTTGCCATGTGAACACCCCTTCTGTCTCTTGGGGGTTATGAAATAAACAAATACCCTTTGCACCAAATGCTAAAGCGCCACAAAATGGAAACTTGGACCAAATGTTAGGGGCTGGTGATTCTATTTACATGTTGCGTCACGTACTGCAGCTGTAACTTAAAGTCACATTTTTCTTTATTTTATAATTGATATTACAAACAGTGGACAGTTAATGTAGTGGTTGTTTTTCAAAGGATAATGTTGCTTTGTTTTCTTCCAGAAATGTATGAAAATATGCAAATCGGCAGAAGAATGGGGATGCTTGGCTTGAAGCAGCTTGTGTGATATCACGTGGGCGTTCTTCATACAGAACATCTTTGATGATGTTTGGTGAGGCTAGAATAGTGGAGAGATTGTGCATGCTGATACGTCATTGCCCTTCAAAAACATTTGAACTGTGAGGCCAGTTTCTTTATTTTTAAGTTTAAGTGGTTTACGTGGATAGCAAAAGTGACGGAATTGGCCTCACTGATGCAATTCTTTTGACATTGACATTAATCTTCCTTCCTGCAGCCAACCCAACCTGGCAGCACACCGAAATGCTGCCAATTAACAAGCCAAGTCAGTCGTTACTTGCCATGGTATAATGGCAATGTGCAGGAATCCCGATGCTTGCTTCTGCTCAGCTAGACACATGTTAAGGTCATTGATGTCAGGATGGACAGGTGAGACCAAGAAAATAGCTTAAGGCACAGAAGAAGACTACAAATAGATCACCCTCTGATCCTTTGAATTTCATTTTGAGTCACCACTTGCTACACCTTGCTCTACTTCAAATCATCTTAAAGTTACAATGACACCTTCCTTCTTTGTGAGTTCAAGCTCACACATCCGTCAACTGCACACAATACTTCCTTATGCACACAATGCTTCCTTATGTTTAAAACCAGTGCGCATACATTTTTTTTCCAGAGCAGCAGCAAGGTGGGTAGTGGTTAGCACGTCAAAAGGTGTACCACAAGGTTCATCTTTAGGCCCTCTTCTATTTTCCATTTTCATCAATGACCTCCCAAAAGTTTCTTCTGGCTGTCAGATTCATCTATATAACACACTAATATCCTATGTATGTACAGTATATATAAAATCACATGGGTGGTTTTAATTACCTTTGCTATATATATTGTGTGTGTCTGTGTGTATATGTGGGCGTGTATATATGGATGTGTATTTTTTTTTATAAATTGAACAATTGATGATGACATTTACTCGACTTAATTTGCTTTTTGTTTCAAAATTGTTATTTATTTTTGACAACATTTTAAATTTTTTCTAATTAATTTGAACTATTTATAATTATTAGTTTTAAAGAACTCTGCAGAGATCCTTTGGACACCTCCAGGAAACTTAGTGTCATAACATTTCACTCCCCATTTATTCTATTCTGAAGCATCTCTTTGCCACCTCCTTGCTGATGACAAGCATCTGCTGGGACATGGGTGATAACCAAAACTCCATCCACATGGACATTCCAAAGCAGGCCCATTTATTAATGAATAAAACAGTTTGAACTCAATCACAATTTGCCAAAATTAGTCATGAACAACTTATTTAACAGCATGATTTTATTGAAGTGAGACATCCTCCTTTTTCTCCATTCATAAAAGAGTGACTTGTTCAAGCATGTGGCACAACCTCCTTAATAATTTTTGTCTTCATCTCATCTCATCAAAAGGACTACCAAACCTGTCTAAGATGTACTGTATCTCATTCATCTAAAGAGATGGGCAAACAAACTAAACCAAGCAAAAACTTCCACAGAGAACCAAAAAAATGTTCAACTTAAATCTGACGTACAATTATTTGGAGCACAGTGTAATGTCAATGCAGAAAGAATTTTCCACCATGAATAAAAGATCCTGAAAAATGATTTTAAACAGCTCAGGTGTGCTTGTAGGGGCTTGACTGTCAACCATGACATTGCAACATTTTATGTTTAGTTTTGTGTGTGTGCGTGTGTGTGTGTGCGTGGGGGGGGGGGGGGGGGGGTTAACGGGGGCCCGCAGTAATGTTCTTGACAAAAGGTTGAAAATATGGAAATTCAGACAAATTGTTAAGGAAGTGAAATTAGATACGTTGGCAGCTCTGGGTATGCTTTTGGGTCCTTTCCGTTTGAGTGTGGAACAGTATTTTTCTGTTTCTGTAATATTTGTTTGTGAATTTCTGTAGTGATGTTTTATCTTAGCCCATCTTCACTGTACAAGATATCAAAGTAGTTTTTTATGCAAAGTGATATTACAAGTACTTCCGGATGTGACTTGAGGGAAATTTCTGCTCCTTACACAATAATTAGGTTAAGTGTCAATATCCGGTGTGTTTCATAAGTCAAATGAAAAGCATATACTCTAGCTCCGATTGCTCCCAGCTAAACTGAGCCTCATCACAGTGACAGATGTCACCCCTGTGGTTTTGGAATCCACATGATGGCATCAATATCCACAGGAAGTAGGAAATAAAGACCCCTGCCGTGAGAAATGTCAGCCATTTTACACTTTCAAGAACTTAAGAGGAGAATGGGTGCCTGTGGAGAGGCAATCTTGCCAGGGGTGAAGCTCCATCTAACTTGAACTTCTTTGTGGATTAAAGCTGAAGGAAGTTCTCATCCATTTGAACTGGCAAGTGATTTCCTCCATGGGGATTTTACATGAGGAGGGAACCTTGCACTTTAGGTGCAAGGGTTAGGATTTAGTTTGTCTGACGAATGTGAAGACTCTGTAGTGTGCTTGGCGCATGTGACGGTTGCATGAGTGTATCCATAGCCTCAAACATGACATGTCATAGACTCTCAATAATAACCGCCATCCGGCACAGTAAAAATAAACTCAAATACTCAAACTAATCCACAAAGTCAGGAAAGCTGTAGTCATGCAGTGCTGTGTTATGAAGTGACGAAACTTAATAGTATGAGTCACAGCAGGGCAAGGCATAGCAGGGTAGCAGCGTCCAAGCCTGATGTGAAATAACTGGTCCAGTGCGAGTGCGCCTTTAGTTTGTCTCTCTCTCTCTCTCTCTCTCACTCTCGGGTGAAATTGAGCGGGGAAAAAATGTACCGGTAATGCTGCTTTTTCAAAACAAAAACAAACAAACAAAAAAAAAGCTTAAATGCATTTGCAGCAAATTTCGTGACGTTTCACATCAACGAGGGCACTACTGCAAAAATACACACCCACCGGCTGTAAATGATTTGTTGAGTGTGTGTCATTGGGCGACACTGTTTCAGTATCATGAAGGTGAGGTATGAACTGTGGTGTCATCTTCTATTTGTCACATCAGCCCATCAGGCTACAGCCCATGTGTCATTCTTGCACCTCGACCGAATGCTAACAAGCATGGCGGCTATGTGAGTGCACGTAGAGGTGACCCCTGCCAATCTCTTGTCAATTACTGCAGGAGGAACTTCATTTCACTGGGCACGGCAAAAAGGGTTAGGGCACAAGCTTCATTGTGGTGAAAAATGTCAAAGCAGATCCATGGATGTAAACTAAACAGCTTTGACTGATGGACAGAAGGGAGAAGACACCCAAATTCAGCACTGGGGAAACAAGGTCATAAGACCCGTTTGGCATGAGGAAGTTACATGCACGCACGCACGCGGACTCAAAATAAGTCCATTCTAAATCAAGGCTCAGTGACTTGAGAGCTGAGAATTTGCAGACTCACCAATGACACTTGTCGATGAGGCAGAGTTGAACTGATCACAAACTGGGCAAATTATTCAATCCATAAAGCCAAATCAAGTGTGTCCAATAACAAAAATGAAGCGTGTGATCTTCTAGATAGCCGTATGCGCACACACAACACTTGCTGTGCTCGAGCTCATGGCAAGGAAGCGTTCAGCAGCCTGTTAGCTCGGTCAAGCATTAAGTCCACTCGTGCATTTTCACTTTAACACCTCTTGTTGGTCGACTGTCTGCCATCAAGCGTCTCAGCATAGCAATCCTGCATCATTAACCAGATATAGCATCTCAACTATAGCACATGCCAAAATGAATCTCCCACATGTTGACTAAACCACAATTTAACTATAGAGTCAATACAAACATGGCTCTTAAAAAATGCAATGACATCACTGTATTAAACTTACTGTATTACAAACTGTACTGATATTGACCAACAATGTCTGCAAGTGTGCAAACAAAACAACCAACATGCAACAGTGACACCATTACAGCGAAACATACAATTAAAACAGAAATCTTGGGTTGGCCAAAAATATGTTTTTTTGTTTGTTTGGGTTTTTTTTTGTCTGAGGTCAAAGACAGCTTGTTCATAACAAAGAGTAAATAACTGGTAAATAATACCTCTTGATAACAGTCCAGTTTAGGTAACAACAGCAATCATACAACATACAGCATTTCGTTCATATTGTGGCTGCAATCATTCATGTACTTAACTGCATAGCCTCTTTTTTTTCAAAATGCATTTTAAATTATGATGAGAATATCTATTTATCCCCCCCCCCCCCCCCACAGTGAGAATTGACCATTCAAATAATATATAATTGAATATGAAATAGAATATATATATAAGTAGCGGGATTCAATTTTAAAATTATAAGCTTTGTAATTAATATTATTTTACACCAAAAAAACAAAAACATTTGTTACGTTAAATATATTATTCCTTTTATTTTCCACTCATGTACCTGTAAAACTCGGTCGACGAAGGAACAGTGTTTGCTGTTCCACTTGTGTCCTGTAGATGTCAGTAGCACTCTTTTAAACTATTGCTGACTATCAAAACAGGTCATGAAGAAGAAGTCACGTCCGCCGTCTGTGGGATGAGACCGTTAGTGCTACAAACAAACAGCGCTAATGAAACAGTAATGTCCTTCTCTGAACTGTGTTTGCTCAACACCATAAATTTCAGTTTTACAGAAGCCATGTATTTTCTGCAAGTGCTGTGTACATTTATCTCAGTGATAGCAAATGTAATTAAAACCACCAATGTGATTTTTCGTGAGGGAGAAAAGGGAGGCATTTATCTGAGGTGTGGCACTTTCTTGTTGGCTGCGCATTCAGCAATGAAATAGGAATGTGGATTTTTTTTTTTTGAGCTGAGGAAATAGTCTTGCACACTAAAATTCACTTAGGGTGTACATTGTAGATGTCCAGTGAAAAGCATGAATGTAAACAAAGTAGAAGATCCTTGCTTTTTCTAGGACTTCAATGAATTGTAATTTGTCCTTAATACCGTCCCTGAGCAAACAATACATATTTATGCTGAGATAAATTAACACATGCTTTGGATGCACCCTGGCATATTCTGACATTTTCTCATTCATAATTAGAAAGATACATCGATATTTACAAAAAGCACGTTGCACGTGTGTGGCAGTGTTTCAGAGCTGTTTAGCACATTTGACACTTTGTGATCCCATAATAAGCAGAAAGCCAACGCTAATAAGAATTCAGTAGGCTTTTGTACATGTAAGTTATTGTAAGAGGAGAAGGGCATAGCACCAGCTGTGTTAAAGTAAGCAACGCACAAATCATGGGCTTAAGTAAACACTTTTGGAGATACATTTGCTTCGGGTGAAACATGCTTTATCAAGCAACTATAACATCTATTAACAGTGTTTTCACCATCTCCTACTCGAAAATGGCACTGATATATATATATATATATATATATATATATTTTAATTGTCACAAAACTGCCCTGTGATTGGCTTTCAACCAGTTCAGGATGCACCCCTCTCCTATTGCCCGAAAACAGCTGGGATAGGCTCTAGCATGCCCGCAACCCTCATGAGGATAAGCGGATTAGAAAATGGATGGATGTCATAAGACAGTTAAAAGAATTTACTGTCGAGCTGTGAGCTATCTAGATTCTTTTTACCTAAAGCTGAGCATACACTGTGTCAGTCAAGCCCATGTCAGCCCAGATTTCCAGTTGACTGTCACGGGATGATTGGATGAACATGCTCACCTCTGACAATGATTGTGGACAATGTGAATTTTCATCCTGAAGTAAGGCACAAATGACAAATGAGGCATGTCTTTGTTTTACCGTTAGTCCACCGAAATCTTCGATTTCATTCAATATAGTTTTGTATTGTGTATGTCATATTTTGTAAAAAATAAAGATGACTCCTTCGCGGATTTCATTTATCAGGGGTTATTTTTGGAACTGGGAAAACTGTGTCAAAAAAATATTTGGGAAGAGGACGTATATACTTTTTCGCTTCACTTCAAATATACACACAGAGTATGTAACAACGTAATGCCTAGTGTGTCCCTATCAAGCCTATTGTAAAGTCCAACAAGAGCACTCATACAGGTGTGGTCCTCCTGTTGCCGCCATCTTTCACATCTTTCTGGATGTTGTGGACCTGTAAGAAGCCAGAGTCACTCTCGGGACTGTATTGTCTCGCCCCTTTCAAAGGGTCCCTGCGGAAGGTATAGAGGGATATGTCTCCCACCTGCAAGCTCATCTCCCCGCCAAAACCTCCCCCCCGCTTTAGCCCTCCCGGGGAGGGCTCGGACGACCTGGAGCTGGAACGCGAGCGCCTCCGTCTGCGGCGATAGCTCGGGATACGCGCATACGGCGAAGAGCAGGCGGTAGATTTGATGAAGTCGCGCCTGACTTGGCCGCGTGTCTCTTTGTTTTTCTCGATGTATATGTTGACGGCGAGGACCCCCACTGATTCTGCCACTATGAAGGAGAGGGCTCCAAAATAGAAGGACCAGCCGTAGTTGTACTGGTTTTTCTTGTCCTCATCTTTCTTGTCGCTGGGATCACCGGCGTTGCTGGAGATGTAAACAATGATGCCGATGATATTGCTCAGGCCTGGAGAGACAGACGAACAACGAATTACAAAACCGTGCCACAATCTGGATCGGGACATGACTAAAAGTACATAACCTTGCTTGACTGAGGTGCAGGGGTGGATTGGTCATCTGATTTACAGGGCAGATGTCCAGTGGGCCGGCGTATTCCGTCCGATGCTGTGCTATTTAATTATTATTTTTTTCTATTTTAACTCCAGAGACTGGCCCACCGTTAATCCATTTACAATATAGAATCCAAGCAACATCAGCAGCAAAGCTACATGGTAGCCAGGAGTCATGCAAAATTGGTCAAATTTTTATTTTGTTTTTTTTGGTCAGTGCAGCCCTGCTGAGGGGATGGTTGGGTCATGTCATGAAAGACATCCGATGTAAAAACTGTACCGAATAAAGAGGTAACTGAAGGTTTCCTCGTGTGTGGCATTACCTGCAGCCACAAAGAGAATACCAGCACTGAGCAGGATGTTGTTCCTCCTGCTGTAGATGCGTCCGACGCCAACGCACAGGCCGCCCAGCATCAACAGGATGGTGCTGAGGATGGGGAAGAGGCTGGAGGCTCGCACAATACCTGCCCACGTGACATGGTGAGGAAAAAATAAATAAATAAAAGGAACGCCCCTAATTGAGAGTGCCATGTGAGTGACTCATAGTAAATACCATTTAAATTCGGTGGGGACAACATAAGTTGCAGAATTAATCATTTGTTTCGAGTCATTTCGATGATTGTCAATGTTGACTCAAGGTGGTTAGACAGGATTCTTTGGGGGATAACTAAAGAAAATTCATTCCATCAATATATCTGGTATGTCATTAGTATCATAGTATTACAATGATTTTACCAATTTCCTTTTATTATATGGGACACGTTTACATCCAAACATTAGTGACTGTCAATACTAAAAATAATTCCAAGAACATTTAAACAAACGTATGCATAAAGAGAAATTCAATAAGGCAATCCGTGTCTCAACCATGAAGCAATGTACTGTAGCCAAAGGAGATGCAGTACTAGAAGTAATTTATATATTTTTTTTCGGTACCGTTTCGATATGATTAACTTTACATGAATCAACATGATAGGAAAATCTTGCTTGGGAGCATTCGGCTGCAAACCAGATGTAAGCTGAAAAATGATGTGGATCACCAGCTTTTGTCTGGGTGCCTTTTTTTTTTTAACCATATTTACATTTAATCGGGTGTCACATCGGTGACGTGATTTGAGGAAGGCCAATTAGTCACGAGCACAGCCGTTGTCATCTCTTTTGAGCCAATTAGTGTCATGACACCCAGATTTAAAGGGGGCCGGATGGCAACGTCATGACTCATGAAGCACCCTTGCGACGAAGCCATCGGCAGCACTTGACAAAGGCGAGAGGACGAAGAATTGAAGTATGTGAAGATGACGTCCAAAACACTCACGTAGGATGTACTCTGAGCTGTCTGTGTCGTAGTCATTATCCTGCGGGAAGTGATTGATCCGAAAACAGCTTCCTTTGCGGATACCTGCATGAGGCAATGACAAACCGTGAAAATATTGTGTCGATTGTAAAATGGAACGCAATCAAGAAATTCTCTTTTTCTCTGTTTAACCTCTCCCACATCTGCCCACAATTTAAGGACGGCCAACTCAGGATCTGCGTTCCCGAAAGTTGTGGAGCTCTCAGGCGCCTTCTCTTCAAAGCCTTTGCACACACAAAAAACAACTTTTCTCCACTTTTAGCAGAATATGGAAGCATTATGAATATTGAATACTTGACTTTCAGTTCGATGTCGCACAGATGACCCATAATTCTGCTTTTTTGCATCACCTCAATGATGGCTATCGACACATGGGTTGACTCTTATTTTTCTTCCTTACTGGCTTTCTAAGAAGTTGCGGGTCATTATCTACCTACACTGTAAAACGCTGTCCTAATAGTTCTTGTGAGCACCTCACAGTTCATCGGGCTACCTGTGTCACTTCTTCAATACGAAACCAATAAGCATCTTCTATTGTCAGCTACACAACCTCATGCCAAATTGCTGCTCACACCATGTTTGACGCAACGATGTGATATGCTTTGGATCGGGAGCAGTTGCGTTCCGACTCTAGAATTGTCTTTTCCCATCTGACAAGTTGATCTTGGTTTCAAAGAACATGATTCCAGACCAAGCGGGGACTTTTCTGGAGAAATTTGACTTTAGTTACTTTGAACCAGTTGTTTGCACCATGTAGTAAACTCTTTGTATTTGCATTCAGATTTGTAGGTTTAGGCGAGTGGTAAGTATTTTTTTTTACTAATCTTTATGGGGGGTTTTCCCCTCCACTATGGAAAGGATTCTGCTGTCACCCACTTTAGTTGTATGTTGTGTCTCACTAATGTTTTCTGTATATTTATGAAAATACCAAAACAGTTTATTTGATCAAACTATATTTCTGCTCTCTCGCTGACATCATATTGGTGGGACCTCATATTACTGGCTTCTGTTGAACAGCTGCCAAACTCCTCAAAACTCAAGGTGTGACATCGGCTCCACACTTTTAACGTCTTATTTTGTCTGAATATATTTCCCAAATGCTAAATGTTCACATTGACTTTCAGCATCAATTCTCCATCTTTGGAAGACATGCTCATCAGTATCACTTCAAAATATTGTTCTATTCATTCTTTTGTTTACCAAACAGCCGCGTTGGACAGATGTCGCTGTGTTAGATTTAAAATATACTTGGATAGATGAGTACATGCACATTTATAGGACCTTTTTTTTTTCGGATAATTGGATCTTTCTCCCACCTGAGCCCTCCGAAAGGGTCCAGCAAACGGCAAAAAATGCCCAGCGATAGTCACAATAAAACAGGGAAAGAAAGAAAGAAATCGAGATGGATGCGACACAATGGAAAACACAGAGTTAATAATAACATCGGGATGGTGGAAGAAAAGGGTAAGGAGGAGGATCTCGGGGTTTGTCTCCCTTGAGGCAAGCCCATCTTTTATTAGTCAGCATAACGTCACCGTGGCAACAAGCTCTCCATGGCAAACCGGAATCACATTTCTTGCTCAACCTCTCACAGGATTTCTTTGACATCTTAACTAATGGGTTGCGTGCATGCACGCACGCACGCACGCACACACACACACACACGCACACGCACACGCACACACACACACACACACATATTACACTGGCTTATATTAAGTTCCTGCAGACACCATGACCACAGCCACAACTTGCCTTGCCGCAAAAGAGGCAAGTATCCACAATGAAGACTATCTGTGTGGGCACCTCATTAGGTACACTTGCACACTGTAATTATAAACAATACACAAGAAATTAGCAATGAAAATGTCGTGACTGGCTGGGACCATGTTTTGCGTTTGGTCCTTGATGTTGTCAGTCGCTATGGTCCCTTTTGTTGTCACCTTTATTTTGTCAAAGAGGATTTGGCATGGCCTGATGTCGCTGAGTATTTAAGATCACGTTGCCTCAGTGACACGTCAGAATGTCAAGCTTTCTTCCATGCCTTCTGCATTAAGCCCTGTTCTCAGTTATTACTTTGTATTTTTGTGACTTCCCTGTACCGCCTCCTCCTGGGTCCAAATTCTGTTCCTCATGTGATAGAAAATCCATTGAATAATTGTTAGCAAGCAGAAAATGGAGTTTTCCTCCCATAACCAAACAAAATTCCGATGAAGTTGGGACATTGTGTTAACCATTCATAAAAAGAGAATACAATGATTTGCAAATCGTGTTCAACCGATATTTAACTTAATACACTACAAATACAAGATATTCAAACTGATAAACATGATTGTTTTTAGCATATACTCATGAACTTCGAATTTTAGGGCTGCTACACATTCCAAAAAAAGCTTTGACAGGTAGCAAAAAAAAAAAAAACACAGAGAAAGTTGAGGAATGCTCAGCAAACACCTGTTTGGAACATCCCACAGGTGAACAGTTGGGCGCCATGATTGGGAATAAACGGAGCTTCCTTGAATTGCTCAGTCATTCACGAGCAAAGATGGGGTGAGGCTCACCTCTGTGTGACCAACTGCGTGAGAAAATGGTCGAAAGGTTTCAGGACAGTTTTCCTCAACGTACAATTGCAAAAAAATTCGGGATTTCATCATCTATGGTCCATAATATCATCAAAAGGTTCTGAGCATCTGGAGAAATCACTGCATGTAAGCGGCCAGGCCAGAAATCAACATTGAATGCCCATGGACTTTGATCCCTAAGGCATCAAAAACTGACATCAATGTGTCAAGGACATCATCACCACATGGACTCGGGAACACTTTGTAAAACCACTGTCAGTGAATACAGTTTAGTGCTAACTCCATAAGTGCAACTTCAAACTCGACTACGCAAAGCAGAAGCTATTTATCAACAGCACCCAGATGCGCCGCCGGCTTCTCTGGGCTTAAACTCATCTAAGATGGACTGATGCAAAGTGGAAATATGTTCCGTGAAAAGTGTTCGGACCAAAATATATGGAGGTTATTATCGCTCCTGGTAGGCAAAAAAAGGCTTCTGCTTTCAACCCAGTCTCAATAAATGTTTGCAGTTGCAACACTCTGCGCCCTCACATCATGAACATCCTCCTCCTTCATAAAGATGTGTTTTCCACATGGGGGCAAGTCTTATTGCTTCGACATGAGTAGCCAGGGTGCCCTCAGACTCGGGCTTTATTTATTTACTTCATTCGCCCCAACTCAATACAATTAACTGTAACAGTACAAAGCATCCTTTCTTTACCCACCTGTCTTAGATTAAAAAGAAATGAATAAAATAAAAGATGTGGTACATGATATGGGCAAATTCTAGCCACTGTCAATCCCTTTGTATAAGACAACAAATGAAGCACAAATATTCGTGGTAGGTTCTGCTAGTGTGGATTCATCAAAACGAAGTTTATCATGATTGCACGGTTGTTTGAGGTAACCGCATCCACTCAGTAGCATCGAAGTTTCTGTTTTCATTTCTCTGTAGCTGTGATCAGCGTGTGTTTGTGTGTATATGAGACACCTCTTCAAAGATGGGAGCTAGTAAACATACAGCAAAAAAAATAAATAAAAATTAAGTCAGACAGATGCTTTAAGTGTGGCGTGCTCTCCGAAGTGCTGTCACTTAAATTCCGCTCAGCGCTAGGAAGCATGAGAGAGGAAATGCCTCTTTGAATTTGAAGATGGGTCTACATTTTTCATCCAATTCCAGTAAGAGTGGAAGCCAAATACAATGCAACTGCATGCAATTACCAAATGGTGTCTCTCATTTTGTCATGTATTTGAAAAACATTTTTTTTTTTTTAGTTATGAAACATGATCAATAACAGCAGTTGTAAGGAAGTTTACTTGGATCTGAAATTTGCTTTGGATCTGAAAGCCGTAAGATTATCATATGATGTCACCATGGTAGCTTCTGCTCACCCACATAATTGGCTTATAATATTAGCGGACCAGCCAAGACACCATATTTACCGATGTCCATTTTTATCCATCAGAGTGACTTAAAAAAAAAAAGATAAATATAATGTGAGATTTGATCATTATATTATTCAGTATCATTATATAGGATGAACTGACCAATATTCTGGCCACATTTGCAAGTCCAATTAAAGCACTGTTGCACATCTACCTTTTTCCAATGATAATATTCACTTTTGACTGACAGCCTGAGAGGCATTAATTTAACATGCTCATTAGTGTGGTGTATAGAACGGTAATTCTGATGATAGTTTTGGTTCTCATGCAACTAACTGAGGTCAACAAAATATTAGTCACAGCTGTCATAATGACGAGGACGAAAATAACGACACCAAATTACTCACCTTTTAACTTTTTTCGGCGTATGGCTTAATTTTGGCATCTCTAGCATCCCCAAAATGACGTGGCTGGCTTGTCGCCTAACGCTTTACTGTATTTGATTGAACTCCGATTCAACCTAAAGCAAATACTTTACATGGAGGGAGTTGACAAGTAACGACATCGCATCTTTAAGACCAGATACTAGTTGAATACTCGTTGAACGGACTGTAGCAAGGGTGCTTTGTGCGCAACAAGCAAGACGTTGCCTCCAGTGCACGCACATCCCTCCCATGTCGCACACAATCTCATCGCTCCGTGCACAAAAAGTTGTTGGTGGTTTTTTTTTTACCTTCTATACAGCAGATCCTCCACAGTCCAGAGTGCGTCAGGTCGCCTTTGACTTTCTTGCTCTGCGCGTGGCTTTCGTCCGCGCTGGCGTTAGTGGCGTTGCAGATGTACGCCCGAGAGTAGAGCCAGTAGTCAGTGCCGATGGCGATGCTCATGAGGCTGAATGCGGCGAAGGCGCCCGCGACGGCCAAGAGAGTCTGGAGCCCGCGGTCACACCACGCCATGGCCGCGCATCATGCGTGTAAATAGCGTTCAACAAAAGTCCGCCATCATCGTCACCACTTGGTCTCCCATCGAATCAGGTGTCAACTTTGTGCTCCTTGTCCATCCAAACTTCAGTAAAAGATGACAAAGGGTAGGCTGAGTACGACCATCCTTCCTTCAAATTTGGATTTGGCTGGACCTTACTGGTGGCTTATCCAGGTGGAACACTGGAGGAACCCATCAAAAAAAAAAAAAACTCTCAGAAGACCACAGCTGCCTTGTTTGGAAGTGCAAGACACAGAATCCAGACCCGCCTAGACGTCAGTGACATGCAGCCAATAAGAGAAGAGCTGAGCAGAAGAGAAAAAAAAACTCTCCCTACAACAGGGGTCGCCAACTGAGGACCACACCAATTGCCCGCCAGTGCTTGGATTGCGATTTGCTCGTAGAAATTATGATTTCAAAATGCAAACACTGGCAGCATTGTGAGACATCTTTCAGATGATCACAGCCTGAAAATTAAAATCATAAAGTATTAAAAATAACACATTCTAATACTATTAATTGTAATTTGTACAAATGTTATTTCAGACGTGTATCACTTTGGTAGGCCTTCACACAATCAGGACACATGAAGTAGCTCTCGCTCTCCAAAAAATTGGTGACCCCTGCCCTGCAACATTTTCAACGTGTATACGTGACTGATTTTAAAAAAAAATGACAAAAGGGAAGAAAAATGACATTTAAAGAGAAAATTGGATTCATGACTGAGACCCTGCTGCTTTAAGCTGGGTGAAAATTTTCTTTCAAAAATAAAAAGTAAGACTCAATTTCATATCTGACACGTGATTTTTTGTCTTTTTTAATGGACTACGTGTCGGGCTGACTCGCTTTAGCTGGCTTGCTTGTGCCTTTTTCTGTTTCATGTTTTTTTTTTTTTCTTTTGCTTGCTGATAAAATGAAGGCAAAGATATCCTGCAGGATTACAGTCTGAAAAGCAACTGTCGCAACAGGGGACTCCATCCGGTCACTCCAGGGTGTGAATCCCTCCCTGCACCTTTTCAAAGATGGAAAAATTGTGTCTTTTAGTCGACTGGTGGACTGACATATTTGATCAAGAGGGAAGGAAAGGAGTGAGGTAAGGATTAGGAAAAACGAGTGCCTCATAAAGCCTTTGGAGATGTATGAGAGGCAGGATATGCAAAAAAACTGCATTTGCATTTTGTCCAAAGAGCAATCCCATGTCGAGAATTTTTTTTAGAATAAAAACGTCAGCACTTAAATCCTCTTCAAATGTGAGAGCGGGTAAGAAGATTAAACGAGAAGGTATACTAATATGGAAGGCACAAAAGTTAATCAGGCAGGTGCAAATAAAATCTTATAATTTAGTTGTACAGTACTCTATGTAATCATGTAATTGGGCAAAGGAAAATGAAAGTTGTACAAAAAACATTGAATTTCTTGGCAGACATGCAATGGATCAACTGCACGTGTCTTTAGCTCTGATGGACAGAGGCGGAGCTACGTGGTGGCCGCTCCATTTTGTTCAAGTGAACTCTGTGGTGTATATTAAATAGTTTTGCCTCACTGCCATTTCCACACGTTTGTATTTCACTCCATACATTCAGATTGATGATCAATCTATCAACCTTGATACTGGTAAGCTAAATCAAACATCCGTTTATCGCAATGGAATCGAGGATACTTAAATTGCATCCTGTGTGACTGTAGGACAGTAGGTAGACAATCCTCAAAAATATGCAGCAAAGTACCTTCTGTAGGGTTATAATACACCCCCCGCCAGATGGGTGTGCTCTTGTTTGATAGTTGAGAATGTTGAAAATGGCCTGAAGATTTCCTAAAGGTTTTACGAGGCCAATGGGTTATCCTTGGGAACTGTTTATTTCGATTCCAATGATTTATTGTGTGTGTATGTGTGGGGCTGGGGGGGGGGGGGGGGTTATTTCTAGATCCAAACATATCATCTCGGAAAGGGATTTAGTTTGATCAGAGGACTTTAATGTATTTCTATTTTCATCTTGAACTAGCTTTAACACCTCAATCCTGAAAAAGGTTAGCAAGCAGCCTTGCTATGCGGTTGGACTTAAGGGAACACGGTGTGTCATCTCACAGCTTCCATCTTGCCAAGGATTAAACCGATATGACTCTGCTAGGTCTAAAAAGGACACGGCCATCCTCTAGTATACTTTGGAAGTTGCATCACTTGAGGCACTCAGTGGTAATCCATCGACAAATTTAGTTCAGTACGCTACCCCCGTATGTCATTTTTGTTTCCAGTGTAATTGTTGGCCTCTAAATATTCAACCCAAACCATCTTTTCTATCCTTTTATTCTGGTCTGGTGACAATCATCCGGTTGCGGTCGCCATCGCTGTGTACATTGCTTTTCTCTTCGTTATTGAATTAATTGTTGAATTAGATGATGTCACACTATCTCTCCGGGACAAATAAAAGTTATCTTATCTTATCTTATCTGCATGAATAAGACACATTAGCTCTCAAAGCAAGGCAAAGTTTATTTGTAGAGCACATCATTAACCATGAAGAGACTTGTGCATGAGCAGAGCCGTATTGTAGTCTATTCTCTTTGTGACAGGAAGCCGGTGCAGAGACCTGAGCACTGAGCTCATATGCTCATATTTCCTGGTTCTAATCAGAATGTTTTGCATCTCAGTTGGAGAGCCCAGTGAGCAGTAACCAACCAGATTAAAGCAAATGCATGGATTCATTTCGCTAAGTAAGGTTTAGATACGATTCCTTTGATGTTGGCCATGTTTTTAAGATGGTAAAAATATGCGGATATTATTGATTTAATATCGCTATTAAAATTCCAATGTGCGTCCAATATTACTACCGCTAACTTTCTAGCTTCACTGTTACATTTTAGGAGAGAGTCTCAACCTTTGTTTGTCTCACAATGGAGAAATTCCCCATTTACAGCAGCTAAATTATGAAAGGGAGAAAGTAGAAGACAAAACGAACACGTTTTCTTTGTTGTTTCTATGAGGCGCCGACGATGATTTCAGCTTTGCCTGAGTTTAGCTGAAGAAAATTGTTTTGCATCCACACACCGATGCATGATTGTGATCTGTACTGCATTCTTGTGCTCGCAGATGCGATTTGTGTGACCCGTCTAAGCACAGTGCGTCTACTTTTTTTTTTTTTTTTTCAAACGTTGAGTCAATATATTAATTGCTCCAAAACTTCCGGGTGTACAGAATGAACCAAGGGGCTCAGGCTATTCCAATGGAAATTTAAAAAAAAAAAAAAACCCCTCTCAGAGAAGTGAGTGGTATTTTGCTTTAGAAAGATTTTGTGAAAATTCAGGCTTGTTAAGCTAAATTGCAGAGTAAACGGGGAAGATGGCAATTAACATCAGATGAAGGCAAATTGAAGCTTTGGATATGCAAATACTCGCCATAAGGTTGATCTTAAACAAGCAAATAAAGGTTTGGAACTCGTAGCAAGTATCCTCCTCCTATGACATGCTCCTAGAAAGTGCAATTGATGATTCAACTTGCCTGGCAGGGTGCTTCCTGACACCCACTGTGCCATTGTGTGTGTGCTGTATGTAATAAATAGCACTATAAAAGTACATAAGAGTGTTGACACTGATGGTGCTGCGTTTCCTTGAGGCGATCCTTAATAGCATCGAAAGTACATCCACTTACAAAGTCGTGGTTTCCTTTATAAGTTGCTATATTTTCTCAAGAGTGCAGGTGTACTTTAGATTTAAGTTGTACGTGCGATACAAATAGACCAATATTCAGGCTGAATCAATCTTGTGATCAAAGTCAGCAAAACCCAGAATATTTGGTTAGCTCAAAACAAATATCCTAACTCCATACTAATTATTTTGACAGTGATTTTTTCTTCTTCTGCCCGATTGCTTCGAAGGTGCTCAGGGCAACAATTGTAAATGTTAAATTTGTTCATTGATTTTAAAATCCGTATACCGTGTCTCCCAAGTCATTCACTCGAATAAAAATGAACGGCAGGTGAGTTTGCAATAGTAATGTAGTAGCCAGACCAGCAAATTATCCTAGCCTCTTCTCCATGCCCTGTGGCACTATGCTGCCTCTTGTAGGTCACTCATGGTCCTACAAGAGACATCTGGTTTGAGGAAGGAGACTGACTCATTTGTCACTGATGATCTCATTGTGTGTGTTGTGTTGGTCAACTTGAGTACAATTGCACACGATCAGAGTAGTTAGAACACACGGCAAATGCAGGATGTGAACTGCTCACACTGACACAAAACAAAAGTTTAGGTCAATGGAGGACTGTGGATTCAGTATCTGGTGCTTTAGTGGGGACCCACCTCACTGAACCTCTTAACTTCACCTCGCAATACCGCCACTGTCACGTCGCAATGATATAAACCAGCAATACAATACAAAAACTAAAATAATAACAGCACATCACCGGGAGCAGAAAAGACCTTGCTGCTGGATTACATTTTGGTGGCAATAGACCCTTTACGTGGGGGGGGGGGGCATTAGGTGAACATTCTTTTCAGCTAACTCCAACGACTCATACCTCATATTAAAAACCCTTATAAGGGTTTTCCAAAGCTATTATTTTTTCAATATAAAATTATAGGATAAGGTAATGACCCAAAAATGTTGTTTTTTTTTCTTATTATACTAAGAAATCAACACGTCATATTCTCAATAATGTTGTTATTCCAGCTTTTTACCTGAGTAGTTATCTACTTAGAGGGAGCACTTTTCACAGATTACACTGAAAACCTTTAGAATGTCACCTGATGCAACAGTAAATACCATACTGTCGTGTGAACTAAGATGATATGGTCATCTTATTCTTTGTTGTAGAGTACTGGATTGAAAAAAAGAAGAAGACAATTAACAGGAAATTGATTTCTTTTTTTAATATGCGTCTCACGTTTCTTGATCGCTATCAGAATTTTATGAAAGGTACAACTAATACCCGGTATTAGAATGGAGCCCTACTGCTCTCGTGTGGTGGTGGTGATGTGGGGTTGGGGGGGGGGGGGGGGGAGCAGCAGAGTGATGCCGATCGTGAAATAAGCACATAACAGGGTAATAGTTTGGGGGTTTTCATTACAGTTGGTTTTTATTCCATTTTGATTTTTGAATTCATTTGGTTCTAATTAGTTTTTAAACAGGGCTGGTTAGTTTTTAGAAAATGCTGAGTTTTATTTATTTATTTTTTAAATCGGTTTGCGTATATATAATTATAATTTTTTTTTTTAACCTGTACATGAGAAGAATGAAAGAACGTGAGCACTGCATGTAGATTGCACTTCATATCTCAGTTCTCCGGGTGCAGGATTAACGCATGGAGACGGAGTCTGTGATGTATACGCAGAAGAAGCCTGCGGCAGACACAAGGGATAAAGAAGGAAATGGAAAGAAATTGGATTGAGGGAAAGCAAACACAGACTCTGGCCGCAGGCTGTCATATACAAGCTGTTGTATCACAGCCTGGAGTATGCAACGGTCTCTGTGTATGTGCTTTTGCAATGTTCTAAACAGAAACCGAAATGAAAGTGTATGTGGAGTTGAGGGCAAGGTATTGCTTGAAATGACCATGCATGACATGACGAGTGTGACATCTGAACCAGACGACGTAACCTCATAGCTACAAACCAAAAAGTCAATTCATCCATTTTCTACATAATTTGACCTCATCGGTGTTGATGGTTAGCTGGACTTTAAGAGGGCACTTCTAGACAAACAAGCAGAATTTGCATTCGGCCACTGTTTCCGTCAGTATTTCAGTCCATCCCTTGTCGGCGACAGCCACTCAGCGTAGAGAAAGGACTTACTAGACGGTCCGTAGAGGTTTCTCTGTGTGACGGTACGGGGCTATGTTCGTGCCAATGGCATCGGTAACTTAAACATCTGTGAAGGCACCATTAATGGTCAAAGGTACATACAGGTTTTGGAGAAACATGCTGCCATCCAAGCAATGTCTTATTCAGGGACGCCCCTGCTTATTTTAGCAGGACAACGGCAAAACACATTCTGCAAGTATTAGTACTACGACTTCTTGGCTTCTAATACCACATGACCTCCAGAAGACGTGTATGAGTTCACAATAAAGGCCAACAATTGCCTCGTTTTTTTTCCCAGAGCATTCACCGCTGATTGCAGAAGGTGCTGCTTGCAAGGCAAATTAAAGATTTTTTGCCAACGGTTCAAGTGTGATTGCTATCGACAGATCTAATAGGTACATGTTTCAGGCAAAATAAATAAATAAATCCAGCCAATGTGTTGCTGCTGTATCCAGGACCGCAGTCATCTTCATTTAAAAGACCGATTGAGCCATTTCCATGCCTTTTATTGATCTTGTGGCTTGTTGAGCAATATCTTTTAGGGAATGGTTTTTTGTTTGTTTGCTTGTTTTTTTGTCAGGTACACTCAGATTTGTATGTTTTCTTTCTCTGCATCCTTAATTCCTCATATAACGCTGTGGGGTTGTTTTCTTAAATATAACACACAAGGTAGCTCTATTAGAGCAGACAAAACAAAGCAGCAAACTCTGTAGAGTACAATTTGCACTGGTAATGAGTTCAAACAAGAAAGTGTTGCCCTGGTGCTTGTTAGAAACACCCCTTTGAGGAAATCGGCTCTTGCTTGTCTGGCTTTGGTTTTCATTCATATATAAGGGAGAGAAAACATGTTACCTTTGGGCCGCCTACTCCTTTTTTTCTCTTTATTTATCTAGGATTATTCACAAAATAGTGGGAGGGTTTCTAACTGAATGCCATTTTAATTTGGAAAATGACTGGGTGGACTCGTAGGCTGCGGTGCTCAAAATTATTGTTATTAATTGCACTCTAGCTTGCACGAAATGACCTTTTTGCATAACTATTGTTAACCAGTATTTCACACAACCAGACATATTCAGGTCCTCGGGGACTCTGTGTGTTATTTGCACAACTATCTTTTGATCAGCAATGCTCACTGACTGCCCTGTATTCTGAACCCATGTGTTTGTCTTGATTCAGGAATTCTTAACATATATTTTGTCAAAGTGGCATGTTTACTGTAGTTCTAGAACGACTGAAACCAACATTACTTGGCCAATATTGATTCTGAAGAGTTATCTTCTTGCCAATGTTTGTGTTTAAATGCCATATAGATTATCAATAGAAGCAAATGGCTCACTCGTTTTTTTAATTGCACTTTCTTATGTGTGAGACTCACTTGTTTTTTTTAATTGCACTCTTATGTGTGAGCTAATTGATGTGACTCAGTCAAGAGGAAAACAATAACCAAGATGAACAAGAACTCATACCAAGTGAAACAACATCAAGACATCACAGATTTTTTTTCTCATCTATTCTACTGTAGTCCAGTAAGATTGTCAGACAAAATAGTTCACATGAAAGCCAATCAGCCCGTGTGTATTTCTGAATAACGCCAGTGAGGCTTGCAGCCTTTTGATGGGAGCAATCACCGTGGGAATGTGCCAGTTCATCACGTCAAGAGCTGAAACTGCTCAGTTGGGCGGCCATCAGGCAATCAGTTCATGCTGTAGACGAAATGCTTCCATCTGTTTCGTGGTGTCTTGACGTCGCATTCAACCTGCTGGACGTGTGCCATTTATGACTGCTTGCGCCTGAGAGACACCTGATGGATGGCTCACAGCTTCCTTTCTCGACCAAAGTTTTCCAACTTTTACTGAGCCAAGACTCACTTCGAAAAACGGCACCACCAGACGCAATGTTGCAAAAGTTATGTTGAAAGTCGTCTCACGTAATTTACACATTTACATGACTTATGCAATAAGAGTAGTTGAACACAAGGCTGCTGTTTATTCTGTTGGGGGAACGGCAGCAGGTTACTTTTACTTTCTGCCTTTTCGCAGAAGACAGAATAGATAAACGAATGAAGTCATATTACAGTGATGGCTTGAGGAAACCGACTTGCACGTTTTTGAGCTTCAAGTAATCACCGGGACAATGTTTTGCTTTGATTTGTCGGTGCAAATTTGAGATGCCAGCGCAGTTATAATGGCAGTTAATACACTTCACCTCACTTCACGACCAGCAGCAGCAACTCATCAAAAACGCTTCAGGTTGTTCAAGTTTACGGTCACACTAAACGTAAAACAAAGAGAATGACATGTTGTGTATTTAAAAATTTCGCAAAGTCTGCTAAATTGAATGCTAACAAACAATGCAAAACGTCGCCGACGTGCTAGAAGAATGCATGTTTTAATATAAATGGCGTAGCAACACATTTAGACAGATAATATAAAGGCAATCCAAAATAATACTCACACATTCATAATCCTTTGTGGAATATATCAATTACAGCATTTTACTGAGTCACCTATAACAGCAGAAACAGAAGAGGGCCACTCTCCTTCGTTTGAGTCTGCATGACTATACAGTATTATACTGTCACCTAGTGGCCTGTATGAAATATTTTTCTGGGATGGCATTTCCATTCATTTCAGTGGGGAAAGCTTATGTCAAGTCAAGTCAAGTCAAGTCAAGTCAACAGTATTTATAGAGCACTTTCAAACAGCCATCGCTGCATACAAAATGTGGGATATAAGTGGCTTCAGTTGCAAGCAGGGTCATTGAATTAAATAGTCATATTTCAAGGCACCACTGTATGTGTAGTAGGTTTTCAGATCAATTAAGTGAATTCATATAATTTCCCGGCGGTCCACTGGTTAGCGTGTTGACCTCACAGTGCAGAGGTTGTGGGTTCGATCCCGGCTCCGGCCTTCCTGTGTGGAGTTTGCATGTTCTCCCCGGGCCTGCGTGATTTTTCTCCGGGCACTCCGGTTTCCTCCCACATTCCAAAAATCATGCATGGCAGGCTGATTGGATACTCTAAATTGTCCCTAGATGTGAGTGTGAGAGCGGATGGTCGTTCGTCTCTGCGTGCCCTGCGATTGGCTGGCAACTGGTTCAGGGTGTCCCCTGCCTACTGCCCGAAGATGGCTGGGATAGGCTCCAGCATCCCCCGTGACCTCTGTCGGATCGGAAAATGGATGGATATCATTTCCCACAGCTCATAGTGGTTGGGTATAACTGTGGGCTGGTTATACGCAAGGGCAAGATGGGCAACCCACAAAAGAACTTGCCCCCTCAAATCAAATCCGAACAAGCTCCTCCATCTTGTGTCCTAGGAAATCTATTGTCTGCAGTGAGAGCTTCATCGTTTGAAGCTGTCTTTCACGTGGAACACCTAAACTGGACAGGGCTTGCAGTGGAAGCCTAACAAAGTGCAACCCCTCTTTTGGGGATTGGACACTGATTACAAGCCAGTCCCACAACAACAAAAAGAGGGGGGGAATAACATTGTGTCATTACATTTAGTTATTTAATAACTGGATCTTTGGTGAGTAGAGCAACTAAACAGAAGAACAACGTGACTTGTTTCACAAATCCCTTTATTTCACTCAGTAGAGGGTCACAGTTCACATCATATTATAAAAATACACAATACAGTATTCACATTTGCAATGTGACAACCATGGGAACACTTTACATGGCAATATTATGATGCCAAGTCTCACATTCTCAATGCAACGCAGAGATAAAGCAGCAGATATCACAGATAATTGTATTGAAGAACAGAACATCAATAAAATGTATATTTAAACTCTTCTTTATACAAAACTGAGTCTATATACTGTACATCGATGAATTTGTATTTACATACACACGTTTGGAATAATCACAATGGATAATACAGTATACAAAGATGTTTGAAAGGGATACACTGTGTTTCTTTAGTTTATGTATCCTGTTAGACAAATACTGAATAAACTAGTTGATGCACACATGTTCAATACCATTATTAAATGTACTTTTGACACTGATTTTAAAATTGTCTTTACCTTTTGTCTTTTAGTGCATTGGGTTTTTTAAGAGTGTCCTTTTTTTTTGTATTTTAAGTGTGACTTAGCTGTGACGTTTCAGAAAAAAAATTCCACCCATTTCTGAACCTTACTTTTTCAAAATCAGAAATATTACAACATATACGAGTGTTATATTATTATGATGAAACCCTGATGCGCAAGACAAAAAAAATGAGGGCAGATTCGGTTTCGGCACAAAAACAATCGAGAAAAATTTACTTGCATCTCTGGTTAAAACAATTTGTAAAAAATAAATAAATAGTTGACGAGTGGAGTATATGAGTTCGCATTAAACAACAGTAAATATAAACATCAAACAAGAGTAATGTAGTGAACTCAAGTAAAATTATCGCACACGACAACATGTTTCTCCGTCATATGTTTACTCACTTAACGCTGCATGAAATGTTGATTTTCAGTCGTTTTACCCGTTTCAAATATCTTCCTTGGCACAGGCCTTTTTGGAATATTCTGGCCGGAATATTGTATCATCATAAGGGTAGAAATTACAAAAGTATTATATTTACAATTTAAGTCGAATTGATGCTGTAAAATGATCATTCAACATTTTTTTTTCCTTTCTGGATTTCTTACATTCACATGTTGCAAGATTATGGTATCGCACACCCAACTAAAACTGCTCCACTTTCTCCACCTTCCGCTCCTCCATTTGCAGCGACGACCACCATACATGCAACACTCCCCGAGACAGTCTCAACATCAACATCTGGTGCCTTCTCAGAGGGTCGCACTTCTGCTGCTTCACCCGACTGAACAAGACACTGCATTGGCTACCAGAAGTAGCACCAACACCACCTAAGTACTCATTTACTGTATACAAACAATTGTAATAATTTGTCATGTCTTTAAGTGTTTGTATTTTGCAGCTATGTGCATAGCTGTTAATAAGCTTTGAAGAGGTGGTCATGATGAGGGAGGCAGGATGCTGTGTCACAGGTTCTTCCTTTGTCGTCAGTACGAGTTTCTGGATAGGGAGAAAACAAACACAACAAAACACACTTGGAAACATGAACGAATTTCAATATGTGATCAAGGCTGATGAGAAATCAATCTTCATTTGCTTACCAAGAATACAGATTTGTAAAGCATCTTCCAAAGGTATTGATCTCTTGATAAGTTAAAAAACGTTTTAAGATGATGTTTAGTGATAGCTTTCCATAGGTAGGTAATTTATAAATATCTTTGGGGCATATCAAATACTCATGTTTTTTCACACTTTGGGACAGGGCTCATGACATTGGGTGACTATTCAGAACTATAGGCCGGTGCTGTAATAACCTCTGGTGGTTGTTTGCTTCAGCAGGGCGAGGAGGACATCTGTTCGTATTCAGGACACTTGAGGAGGGCGGGGTAGTTGGAGGAGTTCATCTGGAGAGAAGCCTCGGAGGAGATGGACGAGGGGCTGCGGCCGCGGCTAGCCCAAGCATCCGGATGGAGGAACTGGCCCGAGTAGTCGGAGCAATTGCTGAGGCGAGGCCGGTAGAAGCCCTGGTGGGGCCGGTACATCTCCTCCGCTGTGTAGCGCTTCATAAACAGGTACACGGACATCACGCCGGCCGTCTGCAATGGAAAATCGCGTGTTAGAAAAAGAACCACAATCCGTACTAGTGACAAATTCAGGAGTATTGGCCTTTTTGGCACATCAGATGGAGGCTTTCATGGAATTCACTTGTTGTTGTTGTTGATGCTGTTGGTTATTTCCGCCAGAGGTCGCCCACAACACGTCACTCGCATAACTTGATCGGCACAGTTTTTAAGCAAGACGGCCTTCCTGACCCAATCCATCCATTTTCATTTATTTTTTTTTAATCCTTTGAGAGCACTGGCTGGGAATCCACAGCGTCAGTATAAAAGGCGGCAGCATGGACCGCCCCAGTGCTTTATATTAAAATCCTTATCTGGCCATTGTGTAAGTTTATAGCTTCACCACTAGAGTGTGCTATGATTGCATCACAGAGACATTTTGAAGCAATGTACAGACAAAAATAGTCAATTTTTCCATGTACACTGTATGCTTTGAATGACAATTAGAAATCTTAAAAGATTGCCTGTACAAGTTTAGGTTTCTTTACAGTGACATCAAAAGGGATTATTTCCATTACGCTAATTCCAAACAGAAAACGTAATGCTAACCAAGAAGTATGTTTAAGATAAGAGATTTTATCGGATGTCGTTGCTAAATGCTTCAGTGCAGTCGGTGACCGGTTAGTTGAGAAGAAAAGGTGCAATGTATTGTTTCCCCTGCTGGCATCAAATATAATATTTCAAGAATGTTGGGGAGCAAATTACAAAATGGTCAAGGTAAAATAGTATTTTAGAGACTAACTTAAGACTCGGGGACATGAAAGAAAAAAACAATGTTTTGTGGAGCTGGATCCAAAGTAGAAGCTTTGCTGCAATGGGACATGTTTGCACTACCTCAGTGAGGAGGAAAGAGATGGCAGCAAAGGCAAACGACCATCCGTACTTATAGCTGAAGTAGGCCTCATTGCTTTTGGTCCTATTCAACATTTCATCATTGATGTTTGAGATGTACAACACCAGACCAACCACCAGGGACAGACCTATGGCACAGAAACAACACATTAGTGTTCTACTGCCACCGTTTTTACTCTGAATCTACAGGAGAAAGTATCATTCATGAGAAACAGAAGTAGATTTAATGAGGACAAAGAAAAACATTGATTACTCTAACAATTAACACGTTAGGGATTTGCAGCTGACATTCAGTGAAAGGCAGACGACATCCTGGACTGGTCAGCAGTCAATCACAGGGGACATATAGACATGGACAAACATTCACACTAATTGCACACACTCACTGACTGGGAACTGTTCACACACAAAGACAACAATTTTCTCAGTGTTATATTTAGGCTTGGCCACTTTATATAGCACTTCGCCTGTTAAGGGTTACAGGAAAGTCTATCCCCGTTGTGAGACGTACAGGAAGTACTTATTTTTATTTGGCATCAAATCCTACGAAATGAGAACATGCTCCCACATATGGGGCTCTATTTTCATAGACAGGCACAGGTGTGCTCAGTGTAATAACTGGTACATCTTCATTTTCGTTTCCGAGGCAAGTCTAGTTTACCATGTTTGGGAATTTGGAAGACCGTGCTGCACCTTTCAGGGCCCTGCCCGTGACGTACCTGACAATTATATTAGACCAGATAAAAGCAGGTCTAAGTTGTGGCGCAGATGGGCTAACACAATTTGGGTGGATTGTTTTGAGTCACAGGCCGAAAGACTATCAGCTCCTTGGATGTGTGTGGTGGATGTCATCGTATGGGGGTGAAAGCCGATCTCCAGGAGCCCACGTCAAAGTGGCCAACGTTACGACATCCACAAGTGCAAACTCCACCTATTCGTAAAGTTACAATGCAGTGTGCTAGACTCGCATTGGGCCCGAAAACAGGGCCCATGGTGTCCCTCTGTGAGTAGAAGCCCAAAGGAGTACCTGATAAGATGAAGAAGATCCCCGAAACAAAGGCCAGGATGGTGCGATGTGGTCGAATATGGCCAATGTTGCTGAGCACAAAACCAATGAACATAAAGAAGAGGCTGACCAGTGGGAAAGGTGTGGCCGAACGGATCATCTCTATAACGAAACAGAAATGAAGATTTTTTTTTTTTAACCAAGCAAGTCACAACCGGTGGTTTTCCATTACAAGTATTGTTTGGCATAAATTTTAAGTTTACATGTCAAAATGTAGTTTGACCCTCCTACTGAGAGCAAATGGCACTCAAAATCAAAAAGGCTCAGTCATTCTTGGAAGCTTCATACGCCGTGTTGAGTTAAACGTGCAGTTTTGTGCACAAAGACCTCACCATTAAAGTGCTTGTATCCAAATAATTTGGTCTCAATGTAAAGTGCATGCCAACCCATCAAAATGCAAATACACAACCAAGCACATCGTTTGCCCTTCAGGATCTAACACTTGGCTACGAGCGGCCTTGCCACCTAATTGTGTAAACACGACAAGTTTTTAAAAGCTTGACAAGATGTACTTACTCAGGACACTGACAGTGGTCTCTGAAGTCATTTGGACTTTAGTGGGCATCACATATTCAATGGTAAAACAGCGACCTTTCTCTTCCCCTAGAAGGAAGAAGAGGCAGACAATCAGCTTGGCTTGTACACACCTAAGTCATTATTGTTATGATTAAGCATATCCATCACTGCTACGGTGCACAATATTTCATGATCATTTATTTTGTTATTTATTGTGTTGTGGCTAATCTTTGCATGGGTGCGTTAGCTCTTTGCTGATTTGTGGCCCTTGTTCACAACTTGGCTGAGCGATCAATGCAGGGGAGAGTGACCCCAATTAGCAACTAGTTTCAGGTGTGCCCCCACTTGCAAATAATAACTATCGGTGTTCAAAAGGGCTTGATTGTGGTCAGTAAACAGGGGGGCCGTCGTCAATGTCAGTATTGGTGGCTTTGTCCTGTCCTGTCCTGTCCCGTCGTGTCATGTTTGTCAGCTCCAATCCCTTGTGTGTCCTAGGTACCATTGCCTCTCGATTAGTGCAGACAAATTAGTTCCTCGCCATAGCCATCATCCATCAGGTTCATTTGTATGTTGTGAATTTCGGCATAATTCGTTTTGGTTCATTCATCCATCCATCCATTTTCTGATCCGCTTATCCTCACAAGGGTCGCGGGGCATGCTGGAGCCTATCCCAGATGTCTTCGGGCAGTAGCCTGGGGACACACTGAACTGGTTGCCAGTCAACTGCAGGGCGGACATTGCCGAACAACCATCCGCACTCACACTCACACCAAGGGACGAATAAGAGTTCTATTCACCTATGGTGCATGTTTTTGGAATGTGGGAGAACATGCAAACTCCACACAGGAAGGGCGGGGCCTGCGATTGAACCCCGCACCTCTGCACTGTGAGGTGGACATGCTAACCAGTCGCCCACCAGGCCGGCCGTTTTGGTTCATTCATTTCCAGTATTTATTCAGGCTGCACTGAGGCAGTGGGAATTCGGGAGTGTATACTCCAACCACCTCCTGTTGTGTGGTGCCCCCCACCCCCTACTAGTACAGTACTTGCTTGTCCCCCGCTGTGATAGTACTCGCTTGCCCCCCTCTCACCCCCATGGTGATAGTAGTCACTTGTACCCCCCCCCCCAAAAAAAGTTTCAATACCATGTTGAAGATGGCTAAAAAGACTCCCAAGGTGTCTCTGAGTAAACATTCTTTCCTTGTCCTCCAAGTACAATGAAAGCAAACAAAGACCCCATGCAACGTCATTCATGTTCCCCGTTGTAACTGTGGCATGTGATCATGTCCAGCGATTATTTGTAGGTCAAACACAGTGCAAACGCAGCAGTTAAGTGGACAATAAGGCCACTCAATTGCCCTTAAAACACAGTGGCCCATTAAATAGCCTGCCGTGTATTGTGTTGTGTATCAGGAAAAGGTGTTATGTCATCATCACACTGTATGACCTGCCTGCATCCAGTACTTGCAGTCATGACATGAGGCTCAGCGCAGTTGTAGCATGACGAGAACAAATTACCAGGAACTCACGAAACCCAGAGCTCAAAGTTCTTTGTCTTGTTGATGGAAAAAAGACTAGTATCTTATTTATATACCAATATTTACGCTCCTAGCAATGTTGCACATTCACAACCTTAACAGTAAAAGCAGTAAAAAGTAAACATTTAGCGGCACGCTTGAGTATGAGGCAAAACTTCTTGAAAAAACATGCTGAGTGAGTGGAAAGTGCTTTTAACAGTCACACAGACATAATTGCTGCCTCTTTTTCCACCTTATGTGTGAAAGTAACAGCACGCGCTGCCACTCTATGGAGTAGCTTTCAACGGTCTCGGTTGATGTCACCATGTGACCACAGTTGCTATATAGTCAGCTACAGAGCATCGCAAGAGTGTGTTGACGTCTAAGTGGAGCAGCAGACTCCTCTTCAAGCTGCTAGTTGGACACACAATGGTCAAGTGACTGCAACATCACAATACAGAGAGTCACAGCTTTTGTGTGTTTTTCGCACGTCGCATTTCTCTGTAACGTAGCAACTAGATGTGGAGAGAAAGCTTGAAATAGAATGAAATCTTGTTTTTTTTTAGAAAAAAACACATGGTGATATTTTCTTACATGAAGACTAAGGATAAAATGATGTCCTATGAATGATTTTCCTAAATTTATACCTGTGACTTGCTTCACTTTAAGTCATATTTACTTCATGTGATTTTTTTCACCATGGAAACATTCAGTGGATTTCATATTTATGTTTGGATAGCAAAATACTTTTGGGTGAAACCCTGCACTTTTGAGGGGGAAAGATCTGTAGTATTAAGAACATATAAGGTTAAAAACAATGTTTCATAGACTGACAATAATAGAAACATCTTACTTACATACATACATTAATACTTCCATGCGTTGCTCCATCACAGAATGCTGTTATCATGATATTTGAGTAGAATTTGATATGAAAATCAATTACTGTTTATATCAAATTATTTCTCTCTCTTTGGCAGTGAAACAAAAGTACACTTTTAACATTATGAATGTAAAGCTATTGCTATTCATGTCAAACTATTGCATTTTATTTGTAAAATGTTTTAATACTTTATGTCCCACCACTTTTGAGATGCCAGCAGTGCAGTGTGGTAATAAAAACGGACCTAAAAAAAAAGTACTCAAGTAAGAGTAGAGTGGACTTGTGGCTCAGTTCACTTATTTGCAGATTTTTTTCCCTCAATGTTTTTATAAATACTTTTGTTTTGATTTGTTTTTGTGTGTTTAATTTGGGGAGGGGGAGTAAATTTTTTTGTGGAAGAATTTTGGGGGTATTATACACAAATGTTGATTATTCGTCCACAAATGGCAGCGCTCCACTGTACTATTACTTTATAGTATGACTCAAGTTCGAGTAATTACTTCAGCAAGAGTAAGTACCCAGTGGGAAAAAATGTGCTTGAGAAAAAAACCATTTGACGACTTATGTTGAAATGTTGTCATCTTGTTTCACAGCCCATTTGGGTCTTGTCCAAATCAGGTTTCTTAAATGGAATGAGTGACGGGACATGAGATTGACACTGGTACAGTGTCAAAATGTTTCAACACTCACATATATGTACATGGCGATCATTAGACAGAGACAAGACAAGTGTATGACTAAATGTATTGTGATTATTTTGGAATACAAATAAATTTAATCACTTTGAGGACTGTAGCGGCTGTGACTCTCGTTGACCACCAGATTTGCTCTATTTTATAAGGCTTTGACTCCTTCTCCAAATCAAGATGGCAAAGGCCTTCTTCTTCACAAGGCTTCATCAGCCCACCTGGCATCACTTGAAAGATGAAATGAAGTCAAATGTCGCCACTGGTGAAAAAGCATCCGAGGAGTTCTGCACGTACCAGCCAGGAAACAAACCCTCCAGAGGCCAGAGTGGAGGGACATGCGTATCTCAGTGCTCTGGTTGAGTGGAAGGATGATGCCTTCCTCCAGGTAGAGCCAGTAATCGGTGCTTACGGCGATGCCCAACAGGCCCAGGCCGCAAACAGCGAACACGCTGCTCAGCAACGTCAGCGCCTTCCTGCCACATAGGCTCATGCCACAGCCTCAAGAGCAAAGGGGCGCCGCCAGCAGAAAGGGAAACTGGGAGAAGACAGAGAGAAATACAAAAAGGTTGATTTAGTAAAAGATGAGGCAAATCAACAGTAAGGAAAGTGCCTGTGTGATAAGAAGATTATAACAGGTTGGAAACAAAAATAACAACAACTCCACTTTTGCACAGAGCATTAAAATCCAGCATTGCAGATTGTGTACATAACGCGCCAGTTTATGAACTTCAAAACAATGAGTTTTTCCATATGTTAACCGGCCCCACATTTGGCAGCAGCTCGAGCGCTGGGGAGCTTGGCACAGGATTTGGTGTTGAAAAGAATTGATTTTACATAATGAGCGCTCAGCGTGCTGCAGTATTAGGCGCTCACTGTGAAACTGGAAAGATGCAAAGTATTTACATGAAAGGATTTTAAACTCTTCAATTCTTCTTGGGCTTTTCTTTCCACCGAATGTGGCAAAAAAGTAAGTACTTCAAACGGTTCTTTAATGCCGACATGTAATATGTCCCTCTTCACTTGTCATACAGTGACACACCACGACAATTTAAAACCATATTGTAGGAATCTAAATGTCACCTAATGTGCAAAAACTGTGATCACGGGACTGGTCACCAAAAACATCTTACTTATGCTTACATCACCCTCCGAAAATATTTGAATGATCACCCAAGTATTAGGGATTTTAACGGGGTGCTGGCCAACGACTCATCCGCAAGTGGAGAGCTTGCAGTTTACCGACCAATCTCATGCACTCCGACAGATAACCTCCTTCTCTCGGTCAGTTATGACTCTGAGCAGATTGCTGAGGTGACACGCCTGACGCTTCGGTGGAGAGCAATGTTCATGTGTGACAATTATTGCTCAAACAAAGTATTCTTGCAAAGAACTTTGCTTTGGACATTGCATTTACTGTTTGTATTAGTTATACTGTACGTTGTACTTTGTAAAATGATTTTTACTCCATTTCCTTCTACTCATTTGTTTTAAACTCATTGTGTTGTTTTGGTATTTCTCAAAGTTCATAAATCGAGATGTTCTTAGGGCAGCACGGCGGACACCTGGTTAGCACGGCGGCCTCACAGTGCAGAGGTGCAGGGTTTGATTCCGGCTCTGGCCTTCCTGTGTGGAATTTGCATGTTCTCCTCGTGCCTGCTTGGGTTTTCTCCCACGTTCCAAAAACATGTATTCGACAACATGTAATAGAACACTCGAAATTGCCCCTCGTGTGAGTGTGAGCGTGGATGGTTGTTCGTATATGTGTGTCCAGCGATTGGCTGGCAACGAGTTGAGGGTGTCCCCCTGCCTACTGCCCGAAGACCGCTGGGATAGGCTCCAGCATGCCCCGCAACCCTTGTGAGGATAAAGCGGATCAGACGATGGATGGATGGATGGATGTGAAAGGTAAGGTACTGAGCCCTCGTCAGAGCATCTGTTTTTGGGTAAAATATGTTTGTTATTTGCACCCCACTCATACGGACTGTGATGCCAGCACGTAATACTGAAGATAAAAGTGGAGCGCAACAAGAAAACCCTCAGTCTGCTCCAGGAGCCGAACTTGCTGTCATATTTTGCTTTCGAGATGGCGACTTTTAAACCTTTAATGTATCTTAGTTATATTTTTTGTATTTTTAATGTATTGAGGAATCTGACCTGGCACCATTTCTTGACTGTCAAGATGGCACTTCTGATTAAAAATATCTGATTTTTATCCAACACCAGTCAGAATCTAAACATGCATGTGCTTTGCGATGCATGTTGGCCCACTTAGAAGAGCTGGACGAGCCCTTCTGCAAATGTAGTCCCTGGGTGACCTCAGAGTGGACAGGCAACAAACGCAACGCAAGATGGCCACAGAGGAACATGAGGACAGCCGCATGAGAATGCAAAGAAAATACCAGCAGCTTGAAGAAAAAAAACATGCCAATGAAGGAGAAAAAATATGCTGAGACATGACAAGACTTTAATATGACATTCATCCTCATTTCAGTCCTGGTGGGAAACACCTTTCTGAGATGTCAACACAACACAGAGCAAATCACATCAATGCCTGTCTCATCGCAACAAGTCGCCTGTCATTCACCATCACACCAGATGCGAATGCCGCAAAAAGCCCTGACAGTTCTCCGAAAGTGTTTATGCTGCTGTTGCAAACACACACAACGACCGCCTCACACACACTGCTGTTTGGATATCTACTCGAGCACTTTTTGTCTGGCCAGCACGTTGAGAAATGGCGGTCAGCCAAGAGAGGCTGTTCGCTGCGCACTGCTAAAACAAAGAAATCAAGACATATGCGGTATGTCTGTGAACATAACTTGAACATTTGTTGACTAATATTGGTAGGTTTACAACTACTAAAATGATTGAAACGAAGTATTTTATTGAATGGCTTACTTAAGAGCTGCTATGTCCTCTTGGCCAAAGTACAGTTTGCTGTCCATAGTGCTGAAACGTCAATAAACCTGTTATAAGTCATTGCTTCAGTTGTTTTTAGCCATTCGGTTTTATTTAATCTAAACGTGTGACAACTGATTTTGTACTTAAAGTCAGCTTACAAAGCAATTCAGCTCAATATGGTGACATCCACTACAAAATCTGTATCACACAAATAGTGCTCAGATTTGATTGACAAGGTCAGCCGTATGAATGCATCGCCAAATCTTTTATTGAGGTTTTAGTTGGCAGTGGAGTAGAACTGTCATGAATTATACGGAGAGTAGACAGTACAGTACTACGTTACTTAACATACAAGTCAAACCATACTAGGACAGCTGTAACATGAGTTATTGTTAATTTTTTTTTATCTTTTTGATAATATCTATCAACAATTATATATCGGTAGTTTCAATTTTTGATGCACAATCAATACCAACCACAGAGGTCTCGATTATAAAATAGGCACGCAACTTAACTTCATATTATTCCTCATATGTGGAAAAATGTACATTGTCTCGCTGTCTAATGATTCTAAAGTTATGTTGACGGCAAAAAAAACAAAAAACGTAAAGCTTGAGGCGCAATAATCACAGCAGCCACCACCGTGACATTTAGAGAGCAAAATAAACATTTAGCATCATTCAACACTCCGTGCAAACACATTGGTAGTTGTTCAAACATGCGAACCCTTCTCAGTGCGGAGGAAGACGACGAATAACACAGCAGTGTTGTTCAAATGCATGACATAAGTGTACGATCAAACAAAGCCACAGTAAGATGACATCGATCGGAAAATGCTCTTACCTTCACCGAGGAAAGTCGTTGAAGAAAAGGCTACTCGTCTACTTTGTTGTTCTTGTGCGTTTTGTTTGTTGTCTCCTTGTTGTTTTTGCGCGTAGTCTTCACTTTGGAGCCGAGCACAGCTGTGAGCACTTCAGGCTCGTGCACGTCTACTTGCTCGACAAAAGGGAGCGCGCGTCGCACGTGCCAGCCGACCCGAACGGCAAGTGCGCTTGGAATTCACATTTGGCTGCGGGTCCGATGGATACATGTGCGGATTAGCAATCGTTCAATCACCCAGACAATCCTTCATTTACATCGGGGGTATCTAAAACCATTCCCAGTTGGGTTACATCTGCATGAAGGACTATAGGTGATGGCACATGCCCCGCAATTAGCCCCCGCCTCCGCAAAAACAACAACAACAACAAACCTACAGGACGAAAAGTCACTTTAAATGTTTAAATAAATAGAAAAATGATGAAATACAGGCAAAACTTTATACTCAGGGTTCGTGGGGCGCTCCAATCTGGTCTCTGGTCATTCTGTGTGGAGTTTCTCCTCGTGCTTGCGTAGGTTTTCTGTGGGTATTCCATCTTCCTCCCACATTCAGAAATTCTGCTTCATCGGGTAATTGAAGATTCGAAATTGGATTGGATTGGATAAACTTTATTGTCAAATGTACTGTAGGTGTAACATACTGCACAGATGAAATCGGATGTGTCAAAATCAGGCTTGGGGGCCAGATCTGGTCGGCCACATCATTTTATGTGATCCGCTAAAGCAAATCTCAACATCAACTTCCATGATTTCTGCTAAAATTTACCAAATCAGTTTTATAGTAATTTGAACAACGATTATCAATATCTGATGTTTTAGTGAAAAAACAAAGGCATATTGAGATGTAGCACAAAAAAATAATGTAAAAGAGCTGAATTGCATCTGTGATTTAAAAAAATAAATGAGTACAAAAATTGTTGACGTGTTGTTAATGTGCTGATTCGTTGATGGGACTAGCTGGGAGAAACTTTTTTTCAAAGCTTTTCTCATGTAACAGATGGACATCCACACATTTAGCTGGAATACAAATAAATAATTCCAAACTAAATGTAGTGATTGCACTGTAAATGCCCATGTTAGACAAAGGTGACTAAATAATGCCGTCTAGGCACATACATCAAGCCAAGCTATTTATTTCCATTGCAGCATGTTGTCACGTGTAATCATACATACTGCATATCACTCTGATTCAGAACATAGCTTGTCAGAACATATGGGCCTTGAAGAGCATCTGGACATTTGTAGGATGACTCACACATTGTGTTCTTCAACGATAAAACCAAAGATGGATGCGTGAAGAGCACATCATCTTTCATATGAACCTTCAGTGCCCTCACAGTGACGACTCACACACTTGCCATTTTGTAGCTCTCCCTTTCATTTCATCTTGAATTTGGCCTTCTTCTCTGACAGCCAAATATCAAAGTCAGCTACAACATCTGGATTCCCACGGGCAGAAATTAACATGCAGCAAACCCGAGGCAGTTATAGTCACATGTTTAATTTTTTTTTTAAGATTAAACACTGCACTACGATACAATCAATTCGGGAAATAGGTATTAATCATCTGAAAATATTCAACACATTTCCATATTGTAAAATAATGTGTGTGTGTGTGTGTGTATATAGAGAGAGTGAGAGTGGGAGAGAGAGAGAGAGAAAGAGAGAAAGCACATTTTTATAGGTGGGCAGCTCCATCTTGGTGACGTTGACATTTTTTGAATGCACTCACACAGTAAAGAGTTCAAATAAAAACTGCTCTGCCAAAGTCTGAACCTCAGTTTCCAATTTTTTTTAATTGCATTATCATACATCAGGTACAAATGACACAATCAGTTACAAGGTAGGTTGCTCAGTCGCTTTAAAGGTTTCAGGTTGTCAAGGAAAGAGACCAAACATTTGCAAAATACAAGGTAATCCTTCATTTATTGTCTACGTAGGCATCTACTGCAAGTACTTTATGTACAAGGACAGTAAGAGACTTGTGATGACTTTGGCAATAAAGCATTTCTGCCCTCATTCAAAAAGATAACGCGTCCTTCAATTCTCTTAACTGGCACTGACTAACTTCTATGAAGGGACCACAGGAGTTATCGAAAGCCTTAGCGTGTACCATGTACCTACGGAAGCAGGAGTCTAAGAAAGAAAACAAACCCATTCACTCATACTTTACAAGTAAGATGTCTTGATTAGTATCTGGCCATAATTTAAAAAATGAAGAAAAAAAAGACTTAAATGTAAACAATGTAAAACACCAACATAACATATTTTTCTGGGAATTATAACAGACAGAAAATTTTGACTTGCTGACAATCTTCATGCGTAATATGTGTGTGTGTGTGTGTTTTTAAATTAAAGACTTCAAAAAAATCCTATGAGGTGGTATGTGTGAAGGGTGTCGATAAGATGATGGATAAAGTTGGCCCAGCTAGTGAGGAGAGAGGATAAAAACATGGGGAGCGGGGGGTTGACGAGGAGCAAGAGATTTAAAATGAGATTCAACAATGCAACTATGCAAAAAAACAAACAAAAACAATTTAACAGATGTACCACCTTTTCTTGGTGTTTTAGTTTATTCTATCACTTATCAGCAGCTTAATTTTGTCCAGAAAAAAAGCTTTTAATATGTTCTTGAATATATTTACATTCATTTGGCAATTCTCCTGCCACCAATTGACATCGCTGTCCAATCACGGGAATGAATTTATATCCATACTCCATTTTTAAAATAAATTTTAAAAAATGTCTTTGTAAGAAGAACTCAAAACATAAGACAAATATATAGCTTTCGTTGTATTGTGATGGTATGCAGGTTCATGTCAGGTATGCAATGGGTCAAATTGTTTCGTTCAAGACGTTTGCGGCTCCCATTTTCATATTTGCGAGTGACATTGCGTCTCGGTGGAAGGGATTGAAAGAGTTATAGGAAAGTTGATGGCCAACATTGGACAATTCTTCACAAATGTGATTTATTGTCCAATAAAAGTCAATTAAAATGACTTATCACTTCTCAGTATATGATGTCAAATTATTCATTAAACTAAATTTGACATTGGTCAACTCAATAATCATTAGTTCTTGGCCAATATGGTCACCCCAGTTTTTCCTGAATGCCATGCAGAGATATTTCAATTCAAACTGAAGAACGTGTATTCAGACCAAAGTCAGCCTGGCTAGTCAGGAGACAAATGGAAGCACCGGGTACTTTACGGTGTTTGTATGGCGCCTGTGTTACGAGCTAGTAAGGAAACAATGATTGTGTGTTGTTACGTGGTCTGCAGCGGGTGTGCTTCATGGCAGGAGAGATGAATGGAAAAACTACGGCGTCTGGCACATTTGTTTGGCACGGGAAAGATGATTTGCTATATGCTGCGAATCAGATACGTCACATATTGCAGGAAATAAAGTTTATATGCGTGTGTGCGTGTGTGTGTGTGTGCGTGTGTCTGTGTGAGGGGGACAGGAAGGCTTCTTTTTAATTCATTGGCTGAAGAAGCTGGAGAGATAATTGACAACAGCTACAAAAGCAAAGCTAACAAAATACCAAACACAACATTTAAGATTATAAACCCCGTTGTTAATGAGACATTAGCAAGTGGTCCCACTGGTCAAGAGCGACAGAAGCAGCATTAAAGGAGCACTAACAATGCTTCAGTGCTCGTCGCTACCTAATCTTGGAGGTGGATTCGTTAAACATGATAAAGCCACAAAATCCTGATCTTGTGGCCAAAAAGGGGGTGTGATACATGTTTAGGAGTCAATTGAGGACATGCAATAAATGAGCGATGAATCTCTGCAAAGCTCCA